>NW_028136543.1:0-1387500 GCF_964662115.1 Mustela nivalis | reverse complement strand
ACCCAGATGAGGATCATCCTGCTCGGGCCTCGACGGTACCCGAACTGGAAAGGCTGCTCTGGGCACTCATGCTCTGTCTGACACAGCCTGAAGCCAGACGTCCAGACAGACAAGGAGACAGATGGCCGCACACCCAGCACTTCGGACACGCCATGGTCTTATGCCGTCATCTCTTCCTAACCTTGTTTTTCAGATATCTGAACCTAGACATCGTATCAATTCTCCACACAGCTGGGTATCGCAAGCACAAAACAGAACTCCTCCTTCCCCATGGCTGTCAAGCTTGCTCTTGGCATGTAGTCACAGCTTCAGGGTGGGAGAAACCTTCATGGCCCCTGATGCCATGCCCAAACTTGAGTGCTGCTTGGGCACAAATTCACACTGTGACCCTCAGCATGAGCCCCATTTCAAAGAAAGGCCTGTCAGGGCCTGGACCAATGGCCCGCATATGGGGCTTGCCAAGCCCCTATGCACCCTATCCTCACCAGGGTTTGAGATTTCCAGTCGCCCCTCCCCTACCTGGGGCTCTGCTCTGGAATCCCTTTCTTGGAGAGACCCATGAGCCAGACAACACGACTCCACCCTTCCCACAAAATGACCCCAGCTCTTGGGAGCTGGGACAAATCCCCAGAGAGGGATACTCGTCCACAGTCCCTGAGGCCACCCCTCCAATCCACGTCTATCCCGGACACAACATCCGGAGACAAAAGCCTGAAGGATCGCCTCCCACTCGCCCTTCTTTCAGAGGCCCAGGAGCTCCCTCTCGGGCTGTCCATCCGGCCTGCCATACCCTAGGCGCCACTCATAAGCTGATTTTGTGTTTTCAGACTTCTGTGCCCACAGCCTGGACCCACACAACCTCCCGGCTAGGGCCTCTGGAGCCACAGAGATAGATTGTGCCTGCCCTCTCCAAGGAAAGTGTGCCCAATCCATTGACCACAACCCTACATGTTAGGGAAAAGCTCCAAGTCCTCTGAGGCCATCAATAGTGTAGGCCACCCTGGACTAAGAGGGGCTCTCTGACACCAGCGGAGCAACTATCTCCACTTAGACTCACAGACAGTGTCCCCAGACAGAGAAGATTGAAATGGACAGGCACCTAGGCCCTAATCTGAACCTTAGCTTTGGTTTCCATGCGTCCGTCCTCAGATGACTGGTTTCGTATCAGCATATTAGTTTTTTCTAAGGCACCAAACGAAAACTCTCTCATCTCCACATGGGGAGCTTTCTTACTGGAGCTGTATCAAACCCTTCACATAGGAGAGTTCCACAGGACCACTGAACAACCAGCACATCCATGGTCTCCATGGACCCAAATGCACATTATGACACATCCTCAGGAGAGGCCATTTCAACCCAGCCCTTTGGGTAACGTGCCCCAGAGCCAGCAGTTCAAAATATCTTCTCGCTAATGACCTATGGGAATGTGACGCATGCTGTTCAGGGATCCATCCTTGGAACCCTGCTCTCCAGTCTTTCCGTATGTTATGTCGTGGAGCCATCCAACAGGACTTGACTGTCCCGCAGAAGGAAACCTTGTGGTTTGGAGCAACCTCCAAACTCAGCGTGGAAAACTTCCTTGGCATCATGAGGCCCCCGCTTCATGAAGGTGCCATTATGGACACAAACTCCAGCCTCAAACAACGTCTGATCCTCAGCCAGACTTCAGATGCAGTGCATTTCGATTCAGCCTCTCCAGAGTAGGCCTGCTCTGCCCTTGGCTCCAATCCTCACCCTAGCTTGTGTTTTCAGACTTCTGTCCTCACACTCCTGGCCCACAAACCCTCCCTACTGGGAATTCTGGGGCCACAATGAAGCACTCTGCTTGCCTTTCAGGAGAAAAACATTCTCTATGGAGCTCCCCAGAACCCCAAATGAGGATCAAACTGCTTGGCCCTCAGCAATACCCCATTTGCATAGGCTATCTTAAACACTGACGTTCTGTGGCACATAGCCTGAGCCCAGACCTTCCAACAGACACCGACACAGCTGGCTGCACACCCAGCACATTGGACCCGCCACTGCCTTAGGCCCCCATCCATTCCCAACCTGGGTTTTCAGTCATCGGAACCTAGACCTTAAATCTAATCTCTGCACAGGGGGGAACCAGATGCTCAAGTCAGAATCCCTCCTTCCCTATGACAAGAAACCTTGCTGCTGGCAGTGAGTCAAACCTTCCGTGTAGGAGAAAAGAGCATGGCCCCTGAGGCCACGCCCATGCGTGAGGGCCACCTTGGGCACAGGAATACATTGTGACCCTCAGCGTGAGTACCTTATTCAAGTAACGCCTCTCATTGACTGGACCAACAGCCTGCATATGTGGCTTTCCATGCACATAGGCACCCAGACCTAACTAGATGGCGGGCATTCCAGTTGAGGGAACACACTGCTGTGCTCTAGAATCTCTCTACTGGGGTATCACCTTTGGCAGAAAACAGTACTCTTCCCTTCCACCAGAATGAACCCAAACACTAGGGAGTTTGGACAATCCTCAGAGAGGAAGGCTCTTCCTCGGCACCTGAAGCAACCCCTATCCTGAACGGCCATTGTGAACACAACAGCCGGAGCCAAAAGCCGGAGCATCTGCCTCACACTTGCCCTCCTTTGATATCCAGAGGATCTCCCTTCATGGAATGGAGATCAGGCCTGCCATTACTTTGGCCCCTACATGAGCCAAATTTGTTTTTTCACACATCTGTCCTCACAGCCCTGGCAAACACAGTTTCTAGGCTGGGTCCTCTGGAGCCATACCACAGGACCGTGCCTGCTCTCTGCTGGGAAACTTTGTCCATTCCTTTGGCCACACACCTCCAGAATATGAGAAACCTAAAGGCCCCTGAGGACATCACACTACTGTAAGCCTCCATGGACACACAGGGTCTTTTTGACAAGCTGAGAATCAACCTCCACGATGGCATGCACACAGATGTCAACAGAGACAGAAGGTTGAGCCGGACAGGCCCTTAGGCCCTAATCTCAACTCTTGCTTTGGAATCCAGGTGTCACTCCTCAGAGGCTATGGTTCGAAGAACAGGATAAGGGGCTTTCCTGAGGCACTGAACAGAACACCTCTCGTCTCCACATGGGAAGCTTCCTTGTTGGATCCGTGTCACTCACCTCTGGACTCCTGCAGAGTCCCAGAGCTACCTCCACATTCCAAGGTCTCCCAGGCCACCAAGCCACAGTAGGACTCATCTTCAGGAGAGTCCATTTCAACTCTCCCCTCTGGGTAGCTCACCCAGGAGCCCGCAAATTGAACCTGCCTTGTCCTGACTAAAGGGTGCGAATATGAGGTGGCGTTCCCAGGCATCCATGCTTAGACACCTGCTCTCGAGTCCTTCTGTATGTGGCCTCCTGGAACCATCCAATAGGACTCGACTGTCGTGCAGAAGGAAACGTTGAGGTTTGGAGTAGTTTACAAATCCCATTGTAGGGAAACGTCCCTGGCCTCATGAAGCCCCCACTCCCTTCAGGAAGAGGCCGTCATGGACAAAAACTCTAGCCTGAGGCACCTCTCATAGTTGATGTGACCTCAATTGCAGGAGATCTCGATTCAGCCTCTGCAGAGTGGGCCTGCCGTGCCCTCGGTCCCAAACCTCACGCTAGCTTGTGTTTTCAGACTTCCTTCCTCACACCCCTGGCAAACAAGCCCTCCAGAATAGGAAATCCAGAACCACAACTCAGCCCAGTGCCTGCCCACCAGAAGAAAAACTTTTCCCTGTGCGGCTCTCCAGAAACCCCAGATGAGGTTCAATCTGCTCGGGCCTCAATGTTACCCGAACAGGATAGGCGGCTCTGGGCACTAATGCTCTGTCTGACTCAGCCTGATGCCAGACGTCCAGACAGACAAGGAGACAGCTGGCTGCACACCCAGCACTTCGGACATGCCATGGTCTTATGCCGTCATCTATTCCTAACCTTGGTTTTCAGATATCTGAACCTAGACATTATATCAATTCCCCACACAGTTGGGTATCTTAAGCACAAATCAGACCTCCTCCTTCCCCATGGCTGTAAAGGTTGTGCTTCGCATGGAGTCCACCTTCAGGGTAGGAGAAACCTTCATGGCCCCTGATGCCACGCCCAAACTTCAGTGCCGCCTTGGGCACAAATTCACACTGTGACCCTCAGCATGAGCCCAATGTCAAAGAAAGGCCTGTCAGGATGTGGACTAAGCGCCCGCATATGGGGCTTGCCAAGCCCCTATGCACCCAATCCTCACCAGTGTTTGTGTTTTCCAGTCGCCCCGCCCATACCTGGGGCTGCTCTGGAATTCCTTTCTTGGAGAGACAAATGAGCCAGACAACAGGACTCCACCCTTCCCACAAAATGTCCCCAAACTCTCGGGAGCTGGGACAAATTCACAGAGAGGGAGACTCATCCATGGGCCCTGAGGCCACCCCTACAATCCACGGCTATACTGGACACAACATCCAGAGACAAATCCTGTAGGAAAGCCCCCCACTCACATGGCTTTCAGAGGAAAGAAACCTCCCTCTTGGTCTGTACATCTGGCCTGCCACAACCTCGGCGCCACTCATAAGCTGAGTTTGTGTTTTCAGACTTCTCTGCCCACAGCCTGGACCCACACAGCCTCCCGGCTAGGGCATCTGGATCCACATTGGAAGATTGTTCCTGCCCTCTCCAAGGAAAGTGTGCACAATCCATTGTCCAAAACCCTACAGGTTAGGGAAAAGCTCCAAGGCCCCTGAGGCCATCCCGATAGTGTAGGCCGCCCTGGACTAAGAGGGGCACTCTGACACCAGCGGAGCAACTATCTCCACTTAGACTCACAGACAGTGTCCCCAGACAGAGAAGATTGAAATGGACAGGCCCCTAGGCCCTAATCTGAACCTTAGCTTTGGTTTCCATGTGTCCATCCTCAGATGACTGGTTTCGTATCAGCATATTAGGTTTTTCTAAGGCACCAAACGAAACCTCTCTCGTCTCCACATGGGGAGCTTTCTTACTGGAGCTGTATCAAACCCTTCACATAGGAGAGTTCTGCAGGGCCACTGAACAACCAGCACATCAATGGTCACCATGGACCCAAACGCACATTATGACGCATCCTCAGGAGAGGCCATTTCAACCCAGCCCTTTGGGTAACGTGCCCCAGAGCCAGCAGTTCAAACATATCTTCTCGCTAATGGCCAATGGGAATGCGACGCATGCTGTTCAGGGATCCATCCTTGGAACCCTGCTCTCCAGTCTTTCCGTATGTTATGTCGTGGAGCCATCCAACAGGACTTGACTGTCCCGCCGAAGGAAACCTTGTGGTTTGGGGCAACCTCAAAACTCAGCGTGGAAAACTTCCTTGGCATCATGAGGCCCCCACTTCATGAAGGTGCCATTATGGACACAAACTCCAGCCTCAGCCAACGTCTGATCCTCAGCCAGACTTCAGATGCAGTGGATTTCGATTCAGCCTCTCCAGAGTAGGCCTGCTCTGCCCTTGGCTCCAATCCTCACCCTAGCTTGTGTTTTCAGAATTCCGTCCTCACACTCCTGGCCCACAAACCCTCCCTACTGGGAATTCTGGGGCCACAATGAAGTACTCTGCCTGCCTCCCAGGAGAAAAACATTGTCTATGGTGCTGCCCAGAAACACCAAATAAGGATCAAACTGCTTGGCCCTCAGCAATACCCCATTTGCACAGGCTATCTTAAACACTGACGTTCTGTCGCACATAACCTGAGCCCAGACCTTCCAACAGACACTGACACAGCTGGTTACACACCCAGTACATTGTAGCCGCCACTGTCTTGGCCACCATCAATTCCCAACCTGGGTTGTCAGTCATCGGAACCTAGACCTTATCTCCAATCCCTGCACAGGGGCGAACTAGAAGCTTAAGTCAGAAATCTCCTTCCCCATGGCAATAAACCTTGCTGCTGGCAGTGAGTCAAACCTTCATTGTAGGATAAACGGCATGGCCCATGAGGCCACGCCCATGCGTGAGGGCCTTCTTGGGCACAAACACACATTGTGACCCTCAGCGTGAGTACCTTATTCAAGTAACGCCTCTCAGTGACTGGACCAAGAGCCCGCATATGTGGCATGCCTTACCCATAGGCACCCAGCCCTACTAGATGGCGGGTATTAGAGTTGAGGGATCCCACTTCTGTGCTCTTGAATTCCTATACTGAGGGGTCACATATGGCAGAATACAGTACTCTTCCCTTCCCACAGAATGAATCCAAGCACTTTGTAACTTGGACCACCCCCCGAGAGGAAGGCTCTTCCTGGTCCCCTGAAGCAACCCCTACTTGAACAGCCATTTTGAACGCAACATCCAGATAACAAAAGCCTAAGCGACTGCCTTCAACTTGCCCTCCTTTGATATCGAGAGTATCTCCCCTCGTGGACTAGATATCAG
Source organism: Mustela nivalis (assembly GCF_964662115.1). Lineage (NCBI taxonomy): Eukaryota > Metazoa > Chordata > Mammalia > Carnivora > Mustelidae > Mustela > Mustela nivalis. The sequence continues at coordinate 1,381,121 of NW_028136543.1, read as the reverse complement.
GCTTGCCATTACCTTGGCCCCTACCTGAGCCAAGTTTGTTTTTTCAGATATCTGTCCCCACAGCCCTGGCAAACACAGCTTCTAAGCTGGGTCCTTTGAGCCATACCACAGGACCGTGCTTGCTGTCTCCTGGAAACTGTTTCCATTCCTTTGGCCACACACCTCCAGAATAAGAGAAACCTCAAGGCCCCCGAGGACATCCCACTACTGTAAGCCTCCCTGGACACACAGGGGCATTCTGATGCAAGCTGTGCAGCTACATCCACGAAGGCATGCACACAGATGTCCACAGAGTCAGAAGGTTGAGCCGGACAGGCCCTTAGGCCCTAATCTCAACTCTTGCTTTGGTTTCCAGGTGTCACTCCTCAGAGGCTTTGGTTCGAGGAACAGCATATGGGGATTTTCTGAGGCACTGAACAGAACACCTCTCTTCTCCACATGGAAAGCTTCTTTGTTGGAGCTGTGTCAAACACCTCAGGTTGGAAAATCCTGCAGAGACCCTTAGCCACCTCCACATTCCTAGGTCATCCAGGCCACCTACCCACAGTAGGACTCATCTTCAGGAGAGTCCATTTCCACTCACCTCTCTGGGTAGCTCACCCAAGAGCCCGCAGATTGAGCCTGCCTTGTCCTGACTAAAGAGTGGGAATATGAGGTGGCGTTCCCAGGCATCCATGCTTAGACACCTGCTCTCGAGTCTTTCCGTATGGGGCATCCTGGAACCATCCAATAGGACTCGACTGTAGTGCAGAAGGAAACCTTGAGGTTTGAAGTAGTTCACAAATCCCATCGTAGGGATACCTGCCGGGCCTCATGAAGCCCCCCACATCCTTCAGGGAGAAGCCATCATGGACAAAAACTCTAGCTTGAGCACGTCTCATAGTAGACATGACCGCAATGCAGGAGACCTTGATTCAGCCTCTGCAGAGTGGCCTTCCGTGCCCTCGGTCCCAAACCTCACGCTAGCTTGTGTTTTCAGACTTCCTTCCTCACACTCCTGGCAAACCATCCCTCCAGAGTAGGAATTGCAAAACCACAAGCCAGCCCAGTGACTGCCCACCGCTAGAAAACGTTTCCTTGTGGGGCTCTCCATAAAACCCAGATGAGGATCAACCTGCTCTTGCCTCGACGGCACTCAGATTTGATAGGCTGCTCTGGGCACTAATGCTCTGCCTTTCACAGCCTAATGCTAGACGTCCAGACAGGCAAGGAGACAGCTGGCCACACACCTAGCACTTCTGACACGCCATGGTCTTATGCCGTTATCTCTTCCGAACCTTGGTTTTCAGATATCTAAACCCAGATATTATATTAATTCCCCACACAGTTGGGCATCTGAAGCACAAATCAGAACTCCTTCTTCCCCATGGGTGTAAAGCTTGCTCTTGGCATGGAGTCACACCTTCAGGGTGGGAGAAACCTTCATGGCCCCTGATGCCACGCCCAAACTTGAGTGCTGCTTGGGCACAAATTCACACTGTGACCCTCAGCATGAGCCCCATGTCAAAGAAAGGCCTGTCAGGACCTTGACCAAGAGCCCGCATATGGGGCGTGCCAAGCCTCTATACACCCAATCCTCACCAGTGTTTGAGTTTTCCAGTCTCCCCCCCGTACCTGGGGCTCTGCTCTGGAATCACTTTCTTGGAGAGACACATGAGCCAGACAACAGGACTCCACCCTTCCCACAAATGACCCCAAACTCCTGTTAGCTGGGACAAATCCCCAGAGAGGGATAATCGTCCACAGTCCCTGAGGCCACCCCCTACAATCCACGGCTATCCTGGACGCATCCAGAGACAAAAGCCTGAAGGAATCTCGCCCTTGATTCACTAGCCAAGGAGCTCACTCTCTATCTGTACATCCGGCCTGCCATACCCTCGGCGCCACTCATAAGCTGAGTTTGTGTTTTCAGACTTCTGTGCCCACAGCTTGAACCCACACACCCTCCAGGCTAGGGCATCTGGAGCCACAGCGAAAGATTGTGCCTGCCCTCTCCAAGGAAAGTGTGCCCAATCCATTGACCACAACCCTACAAGTTAGGGAAAAGCTCCAAGGCCCCTGAGGCCATCCTGATATTGCAGGCTGCCCTGGACTAAAAGGGGCACTCTGACACCAGCTGAGCCATTATCACCACTTAGACTCTCAGACAGTGTCCCCAGAGACAGAAGATTGAAATGGACAGGCCCACAGGCCCTAATCTGAACCTTAGCTTTAATTTTCATGTGTCTGTCCTCAGAGGACTGGTTTCGTATACCAGCATATAAGGTTTTTCTGAGGCTCCAAACCAAACATTTCTCGTCTCCACATGGAGTGCTTTCTTACTGGATCTGTATCAAACCCTTCTGGTCGGAGAATTCCGCAGGGCCACAGTACAACCATCACATTCCAAGGTCTCCATGGACAGAAACCCACATTATGACGCATCCTCAGGAGAGGCCATTTCAACTCAGCCCGCTGGTTAGCTTGCCCCAGAGCCAGCAGATCAAACATATCTTGTCGTTAATGGCCAATGGGAATGCGAGGCATGCTGTTCAGGGATCCATCCTTTGAACCCTCCTCTTCAGTCCTTCCGTATGGTATGTACTGGAGCCATCCAACAGGACTCGACTGTCTCGCAGAAGGAAACCTTGTGGTTTGTGGCAACCTCCAAACTCAGCGTGGGAAAACTTCGTTGGCCTCATGAGGCACCTGCTTCATGAAGGTGCCATCAAGGGCACAATCCAACCTCAGCCAACTTCTGATCCTCAGCCTGACTTCAGAGGCATGAGATTTCCTTTCAGCCTTTGCAGAATGGGCCTGCTCCCAACCTCACCCTATCTTTTGTTTTCAGACTCTACCCTAGCACTCCTGGCCCAAAAGCCCTCATGATTGGGAATTCTGGTTCCAGAACGAAGCACTCTGCCTGCCCCCCAAAGAAAAACATTGTCTATGGCATTGCTCAGAAACCCCAAATGAAAATCAACCTGCTCAGCCCTCGGCAACACCCCAATTGCATAGGCTACCCTAAACACTATGCTCTGTCTTACATAGCCTGAGCCCAGACCTTGTGAGAGACGTGAGACAGTTGGCTTCACACCCAGCACATCGAACCTGCCATGGGTTAGGCCATTTCATCCCTTCCCATTGTCCTGGGTGTCTTCCTGGAGGTATATTCTGAGGCTGTGTCTGACTATGCATTTTTTCAGGAGCTTCCTATGGAATTGGGGTGGTATTAGGGGCCTTGCAATTTTCTCTTAATCTGGTGGGTTGGGAAACTGAGACAGGCTGACATTCCTTGGGAGAGCTGGCCCAGTGCTGTTGTGTGTTCCTGGAGGCCCCATCCTGGAGGGCATATGGGTCAGGACTCTGGGTCCAAAGTCTTCAGACACAAACTCGGGTAAGAGTTAAGCTCGAGGTGATGGCAGACCCAATCTGCAGACCCTGAGCGAAGCATCTCCAGATATGAAATTCGGACGGCTGTGAGGCAGGAGCACAGTCTTTTCTGTCTGACTTGTTTGTCAATGATGGCCACGAAATGGAGGGGTGGCCTCATGGGTCCATGTGAGATTCCACCTCTGTGGGAATTCTGCTCGGCACCCAAGAGTTTGGTGTATTTCCGGGGGATGGGAGGAGCGCAGTTTTCTGAGTCAGGGATCCCGTCCAAACAGCCATTCCAGAGATGGGTCCTGGGTTCTAGAGCCTGGATCACCGCAACAAGGCTTAGGATTTGGGCCTAGGGTCCTGCTCTATGTTTTCCTGGTACAGCTTCCGAGTGTTCTTGTTGGAAATGGGTCTCATTCTGAGGGTTACCATGCCTGTTTTTGCCCAGATGCCCATGCTGAGTGGGTGTGACCTCATGGGCTATGCACTTGGCTCCCACTCTGAGGGTTGGACTGCCATCTCAACATTCAGTTTTCCTGCCATGGGGAAGGAGGTGTACTTTTTTATGGTTCAGGTTCCCCCATGGGCAGGAATTTGAGCTAAGTTCTGGGACAGGTGCCTGAATACCCAGTTCGCTTTGAGATGAGGTCCTCGGGCCAAGGCAGGACCCACCTGCAGAAAATGAGGCCTGCTTTCTGGGTGGCTGTCAGAAGCTCGGGCTCGAGCTGTGTCAGACAGAACATTCGTGGAGAGTTCGGCCTATGATATTGGGGTGCTTTTGAGAGCTGTGCAACTGGATCCTCATGGGAGATTTTTGCACAGACCCTTTCATCACTTCTTCTATCTGGTGAGCAGGCAGATGGCTGCATTACGGCTCCAGAATATCCAAGTTGGAGGGTTTGCAGGCGAGGAGTGTGAGGACAGAAATATGAAAACATAAGCTACGGTTACGCTCAGTGCCGAGCACATGTCTATTCCAATGTACAGCAGTTGTTTCGAGATCTCCAGCACCTGGGCGAGGGGCAGATGTCTGCTCATGCTGGAGTTTGTATCCATGATGGCCAACAAATGGTGGGGAGGCCTCAAGAATTCTTGGAGGTTTTTCCAAGCTGGAGCTTGTGAGCTGCTCCAAACATCAAGGTGTCCTACTAAGGGACAGCAGAAGTCTTCTTACAGGGCTCCAGGGTCCCCCATATGGAAGAATCGATAGCAATGCTCTCTGAATGGAGGCCTGGGAAGCCAATCTCGTGTTACCATTGCAGCTGAGGAACAGGGTAAGCTTGAACCAATGACACTGATTCCAAGTTCCAAGTGATTTGCGTTGATGGAAGTTCTCAGTCTAACAGGTCCCAATGCTGCTTGGTGTCCAGGGAGACCTTAGAATGTGGTGGCGGCTCTCTGACCATTGAGGATTCTCTATCCTTAGGATTAGACCCAGTACCCAGGAGCCAGGTTTCCTTCTTGGGACAGGAGGTGTGCTCTTGTATGGCTCACGGACCACAGGTTGGACCATATGCTTGAATTTCCAGAACAGACCTCTAGGGAGAGAGACCTCAAAACATAAGCTAGGGTTCTGATGAGGTTTTAGGGCCATGGAAGTTTCAATCTTCGGACTAAGTGCCATTGGCCTGCATGTCATCCTGGAGGTAGGTGCTGAAGCTGTGTCAGGCTGTGCACTTTTTCCAGATGGCCTATGAAATTGGGGTGCAGTCAGGGGCCTTGCAGTTTTCTCCTAATCTGGACATTTTGGGAAACTGAGATGGGCAGGGTTTCCTCAGGAGAGCAGGGCCAGTGATGTCATGTGTTTCTCGAGGCCCCATCCTGGAGGTCATGTGTGTCAGGACTTTGGGACCAAAGACTTTAGACACAACCTCAGATAAGAGATAGGAGTGAGGTGATGGCAGTCCGAATCTGAAGACCCTGAGGGAAGCTCCTCGGGATTTGAAATTCAGGTGGCTGGAAAGAGGAGCACAGGCTTTTCTGTCTCGATTGTGTGTCTAGGATGGCCACTAAATAGAGGGGTGACCTCATGTGTCCATGGGATATTCTTCCACTCTGGTGATTCTGCTTGGCACCCAAGAGTTTGATTTCTTTCTGGGGAAGAGGAAAAGACTGTATTCCATCTCTGGGATCCTGTCCAAACAGGGATTCCAGAGATGGTTTCTGGGTCCAGACACTGGGAAAACTTAACCAAAGCTTCGATTTGGGTTCCTGGTCCAGATCCCAAGGGGGATCTTTGGAAAGGGGTCTCATTCTGAGGGTCACAATGCCTGTTTGTGCCCAGCTGCCCATCCTGTGTAGGCGTGGTCTCATCGACCATGCACCTGGTTCCCACTCAGGGTTGTACAGCCATCTCAACATTTAGTTTTCTGGCCATGGGGAAGGAGGAGCACTCTTTTGTGCTTCCGAGTCCCCTATGGGCAGGAATTTGAGCTAAGTCTGGGACAGGTACCTGAATATCCAGGTTGCTTCAAGATGATGGCCTCGGGCCAAGGTTGGACCCACCTGGAGGATATGGGGCCCACTATCTGGGTGGCTGACAGGAGGTCGGGGATCAGGCGGTGTCAGACAGACAATTTATGCAGAGGTCGGTCTATTATATTGGGGTGCCATTGAGGGCCGTGCAGGAGGATCCTCATGTGAGTTTCTGCGAAGACCCATAGGGCACTTCTTCTTTCTGGTGGGCAAGCAGAAAGCTGCACTGTGGCTTCAGAATTCCCAATATGGAGGGCTTGTAGGCGAGGAGTGTGAAGACAGAAGTCTGAAAACACAAGCCACGGATAAGCTCAGTGCTGACCACAGGACCATTCCATTGTGCAGTAGTTGTTTCGAGATTTCCAGCACCTGAGTATGGGCGAGGGTCAGATGTCTGCTCACGCTGGGTTTGCATCCATGATGGTCAACGAATTGTGGGGTGGCCTCAAGAATTCTTGGAGATTTTCCCAAGCAGGACCTTGTGAGCTGCTCCAAACAGCAAGGTGTCCTACTGTGGGACAGGGGAAGTCCGCTTACAAGGCTCCAGGGTCCCCCATATAGAAAGATTCGACAGCAGAGGTCTCTGAATGGAGGCCTGGGAAGTCTTCCTTGCATGACCATTGCAGATGAGGAACATTGCAGGCTTGATCTGCTGGTTTTTGTTCAAATTTCCAAGTGATCTAAGTTGACGGATGTTCTCAGTCTAATGAGTCACAATGCTGCTTGGTGTCCAGGGAGACCTTAGAATGTGGTGGTGAGGGTGCCTGGGTGGCTCAATGGGCTAAGCCGCTGCCTTCGGCTCAGGTCATGATCTCAGGGTCCTGGGATTGAGTCCCGCATCAGGCTCTCTGCTCAGCAGGGAGCCTGCTTCTTCCTCTCTCTCTCTCTGCCTTCCTCTATGCCTACTTGTGATCTCTGTCTGTCCAATAAATAAATAAAATCTATATAAAAAAAAAGAATGTGGTTGTGGGTCTGTGGCCATGCAGGATTCTCCTACCTGAGGGTTAGACCCAGTTCCCAGGAGCCAGGTTCCCTTCTCGGGACAGGAGGGGTTCTCTTGTATGGCTCAGGGACCACATGTCGGATCATATGTTGGATTTCAAGACCAGGCCTCTGGGCACAGAGGCCTGAATATCTAGGCTAGGGTTCTTATGAGGTTGTAGAGGCATGTCATCCTCAACCTTCGACTTAGGGACTTTGACCTGTGAGTCTTCCTGGAGGTAGATGCTCAGGCTGTGTCAGACTGTGCATTTTTTCCAGAGTGGCCTATGAAATTGGGGTGGGCTCAGGGGCCTTGCAGGCTTTTCCTAATCTGGAGGGTTTGTGCAACTGAGACGGCAGAATTTCATCCAGAGATCAGGCCCAGTGATGTAGTGTGGTTCTGTCAGCCCCATCCTGCAGGGAATGTGGTTAAGGGCTCTGGGACCAAAGTCTTCAGACACAAAATTGTGTATCAATTAGGAGGGAGGTGATGGCAGCCCCGATCTGCAGACGCTGAGGGCAGCTCCTCAGGATTTGAAATTCGTGTGGCTGGGAGGCAGGAGCAAAGGCTTTTCTGTCTGGATTGTGTCTAGGATGGCCTTGGAATGGTGGGGTGTCCTCATGTGTCCATGGAATATTCTACCTCTCTGGGGATTCTGCCCAGCACCCAAGAGTTTGGTGTCTCACTGGGAAGGAGAGAGCGAGGTTTACTGTTTCAGTGTTTCCGTCAACACAGGGATTCCAGAGATGGGTTATAGGTCCCTGTGCCTGGATAACCCTACAAAGGCTTAGTATTTGGGCCAGAGGCTTGACTGCCTGGCTCTGTGGGGCTTTGGTTCAGCTCCCATGGGGACTTGTTGGAAATGGGTCTCAGGGTAAGGGTCACAATGTCTGTTTGTGCCCAGATGCCCATCCTGAGTGGGCATTGGCTCTTGTTCCATGCACCTGGATCCCAATATGAGGGTTGGACCACCATATCAACATTTAATTTTCCTTCTATGAGGAAGGAGGAGTACTCTTTTGTGCTTCAGATTCCCCCATGCACAGTAATTTGAGCTATGTTCTGGGACTGGTACGTGAATAACCAGGTTGGTTTGAGATGAAGGACTCAGGTCAAGGCAGGTCACACCTGCCAGATATGGGTCCCGCTATCTAGGTGGCTACCAGGAGGTCGGGGCTCGAGCTGTGTCAGACAGAGCATTAGTTCACAAGGTGGCCTATGATATTGTGGTGCTATAGAGGGCTGTGCTGGTGGAACCTTATATGGAGTTTCACGCAGACCCATAGGGCACCTCTTTTTTCTGGTGGGCAGGCAGAAGGCTGCATTGTGGCTCCCAAATTCCCAATATGGGGGACTTGAAGGCGAGGAGTGTGAGAACAGAAGGCAGAAAACACGATCTATGCTTAATCTCAGTGCCGAGAACATGGCCGTTCCAATGTGCAGTGGTTTTTTCGAGATCTCCAGCATCTGAGTACAGGCGAGGGTCAGATGTCTGCTCATGATAGAGTTTGTATCTATCGTGGCCAACAAATGAAATATACAGCACCTGAGTAAAGGTGGATTTCAGATGTGTACTCACACTGGAGTTTGTGTCTCTGATGACCGAGAAATGGAGGAGTGGCATCAAGAGGCTGATGCATGTGAGATGCTCCAAACAGCAAGGTTGTTTTTTCTACTGGACAGTTAGAGTCTGGTATGTTTTCTGCAGGGCCCCCCATGTGAAAAGTATGGGTAGCAGAGCCCTTCCACATGGATGCCTGGAAAGCACACCTCCATTGACCAATGCAGCTGAGGAACATGCAGGTTCTTTACGGTGCTTCTGGGGCGAAGCACCAAGGTCTTGAGTTGACATGGAATCTCTTGAAGATGGGTTACAATGCTGGTTTTTTTTACCAGGTAGATCTTAGAATGTGTTGGTGGCTAAGGTGCCTGCAGGATTCTCCTACCCTGAGGGTTTAACACAGGTCGAAGAGCACGGTTACCTTCTGGGGACAGGAGATGTAGTGTTTTGTGGCTCAGGGACCACATGCCGTATCATAAGTTCCTATTCAAGAACAGGCCTCTGAAGACAGATGCCCGACAACCTAATCTAGGGTTCCAATGAGTACCAGGGGCATGAGAGGTTCAATCTTCAGACTTAGGACAGTTGACTTGGGTGTCTGCCAGGATGTAGGTGATCAGGGAGTTTCAGACTACGCACTTATGTCCAGAGTAACCTCCAATATTGGGGTGGCCAAAGGGGCCTTGAATGTTTCAACCAACTCTGGAGGGTTTGGTTAACTGACATGCACAATTTCCATGGGGATGGCAAGCACAGTCCTGTGGTGTGGCTCCAGAGACTCCACCCTGGAGGGCATGTGAGCCATGGTTCTGGGAGGGAAGTCTGCAAACACAAACTCGGGTTAGGTTTAGTGGCTAGGTTATCGCAGGGCAATGTGTAGACCTGGAAGGCTACTCGTCAGGAACAGTAACTGGAATGACCCGAAGGCGGAAGCACAGGCTTTTATATCTGGATTGTGTGTCTAGGGTGACCTCAGAATGCAGCTGTGGCCTCATGGGTCCATGGGAGACTTTTCCTCTAAGGATACTGGCGGCTCCCAATATTTTGATGACTTTTTGGGATGGGAAGACCGCTATTTTCGATCTTAGGTGTGCCCCAAAACAGGGATTCCAGAGATGGGCTCTGGGTCTAGGCGCCTGGAAAATCCCACCAAGGGTTGGGATTTGGGCTTATGGGCAGACCAGGCCTGCAATGCAGGATCTTAGTGGTGCAACTAGGAGGGCTTGTTTGGAAGCATGCTCAGGCTGAGCATTACAATGCCTGTTTGTGCCCAGGGCGGCCCTCAGGAGTGGGCGTGGTCCCATTGTCCATTTTCTGGCTCCCACATTGAGGGATGGACACGCATTCCAATGGCCAGGTTTCCAGCCATGGGGAAGGAGGAAATATCTATTGTGCTTCATGTTCCCCCATAGGCAGGGATTACAGCAAAGGTCTGGGGACAGATGCCTGAATACCAAGGATGCATAGAGATGACAGATTTGGGCCATGGACGTTCTCACATGCTGGATATGGGCCCCGCTCTCTGGGTGGCTGACACGAGGTCTGGGCTCAGGCTGTGTCAGACACAGCACTAGTGGCCAGAGAAGTCTATATATTGGGGTTCTCTCCAGGGACGAGTAAATTGATCCTCATGTAGGGTTTCTGGCCAGACTCATGAAGCACTTCTTTCTGTGGGGCAGGCAGAATGCTGCCTTATGGATCCAGAATTCCCTATCAAGAGGGTTTGGGGACAAATAGGGTGAGAATGCAATTGTAAACACCAGCTATGCTTAAATTGAGTGCCAAGCGGAAGTCAGTTTCAATGTGCAGCAGCTTATACGAAATATCCAGCACCTGAGTAAGGGCAGATGTCAGATATTTGCTCACACTGGAGTTTGTGTCTAGGATGACGACTAATGGAGGGGTGGCTTCAGGAGGCAATGGAGGATTACCCACGCTTAGGATTGTGAGATGCTCCAAACAACAAGGTTTCCTTCTAATGGACAGGAGGAGTCTGTTTTTTTTTTCCTCCAGGGTCCCTCAAGTGGAAGTTTGCGTAGCAGAGCCCTCCCGCATGGATGACTGGAAAGCACACGTCCAATGACCATTGCAGCTGAGGAACATGACAGGTTCGTTTTGGTGGTTCTTGTGCCAAGTACCAAGGCCTTGAGTTGACTTGGAATTTCTTACAGATGTGTCCCAAAACTGGTTTGTTACAAGGGAGGTCTTAGAATGTATTGGTGGCTAAGGGCCACGCTGAGGGTTTGGCACGGGTCGATGTGCACAGTTTCCATCTTGGGAGAGGAGATGTTCTGTTTTGTGGCTCAGGGTACATATGTTGTATCCTGACTTGGTATTCAAGAACAGGCCTCTGAGGATTGATGCTTGCAACCTAATCTAGGGATCCAATGATGTCCTGGTGCCCATCAGGTTCAATTTTCTGACTAAGGACCATTGATATGGTTGTCTGACTGGATGTAGGTGATCAGGGTGTTTCAGACTGTGCATTTGCATCCAGAGCCACTTCCAATATTGGGGTGGGCTCAGGGGCCTTGCAGGTTTCTCCTAACTTGGAGGCTTTGGGGAACTGTGATGGGCACAGTTTCCTTGGGGATGGCAGGCCCAGTCCTGTGGTAAGGCTTCAGAGACCACCTCCTTGAGGATATGAGAGCCATGGTTTTGGGAGGGAAGTCTGCAAACACAAATTTGGGTCAGGGATAGTGGCAAGGTGATCGCAGGTCCAATGCATAGACCTAGAAGGCATCACGTCAGGAACTATAATTAGGGTGACTGAAAGCTGGTAGCACAGGATTTTCTATCTGGATTGTGTGTCCAGGATGGGCTCTGAATGTAGACGTGGTCTCATGGTTCAATGGGAGACTTTTCCTCTCTAAGGATCCTGGTGGATCTCCATAGATTGGTGGTTTTTCAGAGAAGAAAAGAGTGCTCTTTTCCATCTTAGAGGTGCCCCAAAACAGGGAAGAATGCTGTTTTCCAACTTAGGCTTATGCCAAAACAGAGATTCCAGAGACGGGCTCTGGGTCTGGGTGCCCGGATATCCCACCAAGTGTTAGGATTTGGGCCTAGGGGCATTCCAGGCCTGCAATGCAGGATCCTAATGGTGTAACAGAGAGGGCTTGTTTGAAAGCATGCTCAGGCTGAGGGTCATCATGCCTCTTTGTGCCCAGGGGGGCCCTCAGGAGAGGGCGTAGTCTCATTGGCCGTATAGCTGGATCCCACTTTGAGGGTTGGACACCCATTGCAACAGCCAGGATTCCTGCAATGGAAAGAGGAGTTCTCTATTGTGCTTCAGGTTCCCCCATTGGCAGGGTTACAGGAAAGGTCTGTGGAAAGTTGCCTTAATACCAAGGATGTGTACAGATGACAGACTAAGAATTCCCAGGTAACAAAACAGCATTGTTACCCATGTTTATGACATTCCATTTAAAAATAAGCCCTTAGTACTTCGCCCCAGAGCCACCAGAATGAACTTGCCATGTTCCTAAGCTGCAATGGTCAGTGGAGGTGTGGTTTCCAGGCAACCATACGGGGGTGCTCTGCTACACAAACTTTGCAATTGGCGGGGACCCTGGAGACAAAAAAACAGAATGCCTTTGTCCGGTAGAAGGAAACCTTCTGTTTGGAGCATCTCACAAGCCCCAGCGTGGGAAATCCTCCATTTCCTCTTGATGCCACCACTCCATTTGTCAGTCATCATAGACACAAACTCCAGCATGAGCAAACATCTGACATCCGCCCTTACTCAGGTGCTGGATTTCAATTCAATCGCTGCACACTGGAACTGCCTTTAGTTTGACTGAATTAAGCCATAGCTTGGGTTTACAATTCCATCCTCAGCCTACTGGTCCACAAGCCCTATTGTGAGGGAATTCTGGAGCTACAACACAATATTCTGCCTTCCCCATAGAAAGAAAAAGGGCCTGGAGAGTCTGCCCAGAAACTCCATATGATGGTCAATCTTCTCGGTGCTAGACGGAACCCTGATTCATAGGCTGCCCTGGGCACTAGTGCTGTGTCTGACATAGCCGGAGCCAGGACCTAGTGTCAGCCACTGAGAGATCAGGGCCCATATTCAGCATGTGAGACCAGCTATGGCCCAAGTCTGTCTTCTCTTCTATTCTTGGTATTCAGGCATCTGTACCCACAGCTTTGCTGAAATCCTTGCCATTGGGGGAACCTGAAGCACAATAGAGAACTCCTCCTTCCCCATGGAAGGTATTCTGACAGTTGGGATAGTTGCTCAACCCTCAAAGTGGAAGGCAGCTCCATGGCCAAGGACACCATGTGCACTCATGATGGCTTCTCCGGGCACAAGCAGGCATTGTGACCTCAGCCTGAGCATGCTTTCAACCAAACGCTCTCAATTGCATCTCTGGGACCCCGAATTGCAGGCCTAGTACACACCTAGGCCCAAATCCTAACCTTGGTGGGATATTACAGGGGCCCAGACACAGAGCCCATCTCTGGAATCCCTATTTTGGGGGACCCTTAAGATGGAAAACAGCACTCTTCCCGTCCCCGAGATAGTCACCAAACTCTTGGTAGCCACCAGGATCCTTGAGTGGAAATATCTGCCATAGACCCATGAGAACACACCTGCATTCCGAGGCCATCTTGGACATACAATCCAGATACATATCATGTGCTATCACCTTTGAGTCATCGGATTTACAGTTCCTGACGAGCTACCTTCCAGGTCTATGCATTGGGCCTGCAATCACCTTGCCATTAACCTAAACTGAGTTTGTGTTTGCAGACTTCCCTCCTAAAACCATGGCTCACATGACCTCCAGGTTCTGGCATCTGAAGCCACACCACAAGACTGTGCCTGAGATCCTCAAGGAAACTGTGCCCATCACTTTTGCCCGATACCTTTAGATTAGGAGAAACCTGCAAGGCCCCTGAGCGCAGCCAAATAATGGAGGCCGCTCTGGGCACAAATGCACAGTCTGAGACACCCTGATCACCTCCATACAGGCAGACACCCAAGTCAATAGTCCTGAGTCAGAAGATTGAACCTGACATGCCCCAAGGACTTCATTGGCACACTAGATTAGGTTTACAGGTATCTGTCGTCAGAGGCCTGCTCTGGAATATCAACTTATGATAAAATATATAGTCCCTGAGCCACAGAACAGAATATGTCCTCCCCAAAAAGGAAGCCATGCTCCTGGAATTGTGTCATACCCTAAGGGTATTTGGATCCTGAATGGCCCCTTAGCAACCAGCACATTCTATGATATTCCTGGTAACAAACCATCATTGTGCCCCATCTTCATGAGACTCCATGTCAACTCAAGGTCTCGATATATTGCCCCAGAGCCACCAGAATGCACCTGCCATGTTCCTCAGCTGCAATGGTCAATGGAGGGGTGATTTCCAGGCATCCCTGTGGGGTTCTCTGATACAAAAATTTCCACATGGAGAAACCAGAGAAAACAAACCAGACTTCTCCTGTCTGGTAGAAAGAAACTTTGCTATTTGGAGCATCTCACAAGCCCCAGCATGGGAAATCCTCCATGGCCTCTTGACGCCACCCTTCCATTTGTGGGTAATCACAGACACAAACTCCAGTGTGAGCAAACATCTGACATCCACCCTTACTCAGGTGCTGGATATTCGAAACGGCACCTGCACACTGGAACTGCCTTTTGCTTTTCACTGAACTTAACCATAGCTTTGTATTACTATTCTATCCTCACCACACTGGTCCACAATATCTCTTGATAGGGAATTCTGGAGCCACAACGCAGTATTCTGCCTTCCACATAGAAAGAAGAAGGACCTGTTGAGTCTGCTCAGAAACTGCACATGAGGATCAATCTACTCAGATCACGAGGCAACCCTGATTAATAGATTTCCCTGACCACTAGTGCTATGTCTGACAGAGTCTAAGCCCCGACCTCCTGTCAGCCACCCAGAGTTGAGGGCCCATATTTAGCATGAGAGATCGGCCATGGCCCTGGGCCTTCATCTGTACCCATCCTTGGTATCCAGTCATCTGTCCCCCAAACTTTGCTGGAATTCCTGCCAATGGCGAACCTGAAACACAATAGAGAACACCTCCTTCCCCATGGCAGGAATATTGGCTGTTGGGATGGTTGTCCAACCCTCAGCGTGGGAGCCAGCTGCATGGCCAAGGAGACCATGCCCATTCCTGAGGGCCGACATGGGCACAGGCAGGCATGATGATCCTCAGCCTGATCATGTTTTCAAACAAACACTCTCAGTTGCTCCTCCAGTACCAGCATTGCAGGCCTGGTATGCCCCTAGGCCCAAATCTTAACCCTTGGTGGGATTTTCCAGGTGCCCAGACCCAGAGTCCGTCTCAGAATCCCTGTTTGGGGCACCCTTAGGATGGAAAACAGCACTCTTCCCTTCCCTGAGAAAGGCACCAAACTATTGGGAGCCGCCAGGATCCTTAGAGAGAAAAAATCTCCCATGGACCCATGAAAACAAACCTGCATTCCGAGGCCATCCTGTCCACACAATCCAGAGAGAAAAGTCTTTGCTACCGCCTTCGAGTCATCCTATTTACATTTCCTGACGAGCTGCCCTCCATGTCTATGAATTGGGCCTGTGATCATCTCGACACTAACCCTAACCCCAGTTTGTGTTTGCCGACTTCTCTCCCAAAACCATGGCTTACATGCCCACCAAGATGTGGTCCCTCAAGCCACATCACAGGAAAGTTCCTGCCATCCCCAAGAAAACTGTGCCCATCAGGTTGTCCAAACCCTCCAGATTAGGAGAAACCTGCCAGGCCCCTGAACCCACCCCAATATTGGAGGTTGCTCTGGATGCAAACGTGCAGTCTGAAACACCCTGAGCACCTCCATCGAGGCAGAAAGCCAAGTCAATGGTTCTGAGTCAGATGATTGAACCTGACATGCCCCCAGGACTTCACTGGAACCCTAGATTGGGTCTTCAGACATCTGTTCTCAGAGTCCTGTTCTGGAATACCAAGTTGTGATACAACATGTGGTCCCTGATTCCCACAACAGAACATCTCCTGTCTCCAGAAGGAAAATGTGCTCTTGGATCTATGTCCAACTTTCAGGGTAGATGGATCCTGCATGACCCATTAGCCCCAGCACCTTCTATGATCTCCCTGGTAACAAACCAGCATTGTGACCCAACTTCTGAGACTTGATGCCAACTCAAGGTGTTGGTACTTTGCCCAAGAGCCATGAAACGAATCTGCCATGTTCCTCAGGTACAAAGGTCAATGGACGTGTGCTTTCTAGGCATCCAAGAGGTAGTTCTCTGCTACACAAAAATTCCACATAGGGAACCCTAGAGCAAACAAATAAGACTGCTCCTGTCAGGTTGAAGGAAACCTTGGTTGTTTGGAGCATCTCACAAGCCCCAGCTTGGGAAGTCCTCCACATTCTCTTGATGCCAACCCTCCATTTGTTAGTCATCATAGACACAAATTCCAGCATGAGCAAACATCTGACATCTGCTCTTACTCAGGTGCTGGATATTCGAATCAGTCGCGCACACTGGAAATACCTTTCACTTGACACTGTATTCTTGCATAGTTTGGGTTTACAATTCCATCCTCACCCTACTGGACTGCAAGTCCTCTTGAGAGGGAATTAGGGAGACAAAACGCAACATTCTGCCTTCCCCATAGAAAGAAGAAGGGCCTGGTGAGTCTGCCCAGAAACTCCCCATGAAGATCAATCTACTTGGCCCTCGAGGGAACCCCGATTTATACTTTGCGCTGGCCACTAGCGCTGTGTCTGAGAGAGCCTGAGCCCCAACCTCGTGTCAGCCACCCAGAGTGTGGGGCCCTTATCCAGCATGTGGGACTGGCCATGGCCCAGTCATCTCTACCCATCCTTGGTATTCCGGCAACTATCCCAGACCTTTGCTGGAATCCCTACCAGTGGGGGAACCTGAAGCACAATTGAGAACTCCTCCTTCCCCATGGCAGGAAGCCTGGCTGTTGCTATGGGTGCCCAACCCTCAGAATTAGAACCAGGTGCATGGCCAATGAGACAACGCCCAATCATAAGGGCCGCCTGGGCCAAAGCAGGCATTGTGTCCCTCAACCTTAGCATGCATTCAAACAAATGCTCTCAGTTGTTTCTGCAGGGTCCCGCATCGCAGGCCTGGTATGCCCTTGGGTCAAATCCTAACACTTCGTGGGATTTTTCATGCCAACATAACAGAGCCCGTCTCTGGAATCTCTGTTTTGAAGCACCCCTATGATGGAAAACAGCAATCTTCCCTCCCCTGAGAAAACTATTAGGAGCTGCCAGGATGCGTAGAGAGGAAAAATCTCCCAGGGCTCCATAAGACCACACCTTCATTCCGAGGCCATCCTGGACACACAATCCAGATACAAGAGACTGTGCTACCACCTTCGAATCACCTGGTTTACAGTTCCAGACGAGCTGCCCTACAGACCTAAGCATTGGGCCTGTGATCACCTCGCCATTAACCCTACCCCAAGTTTGTGTTTGCAGACTTCTTTCCCAAAACCATGGCTCACATGCCCTCTATGATGGGTCTCTGTAGCCACACCACAGGAAAGATCCTGCTATCCCCAATGAAACTGTGTCCATCACAGTTGCCCAAACCCTCCAGATTAGGAGAGACCTGCAAGTCCCCTGAGCCCAGTCCACTATTGGAGGCCACTCTGGACACAAATGCACAGTGTGCAACACCCTGATCACCTCCATCCAGGAAGACACCCAAGTCAATGGTCCTGAGTCAGAAGATTGGTCCCTGAACCCCACAATAGAATATCTCCTGTCCCCAGATGGAATTCGTGCTCTTCAACTTGTGTCAAGGGTCGGGGTATATGAATTATGCACAGCCCCTTAGCCCCCAGCACATTCTAAGATCTCTCTGGTAACAAACAAACAGCATTGTGATCTATCTTCATGAGATTCCATGTCACTTCAAGTCCTTGGTAATTCGCCCCAGAGCCACCAGAATGAACCTGCCATGTTCCTCACCTGATATGGTCAGTGGAGGTGTGCTTTCCAGGCATCCATGTGGGAGTGCTCTTCTACTTATTCTTTCCACATGTGGGACCCTGGAGCAAACAAACCAGACTGCCACTGACCAGTAGAAGGGAACCCTCTGTTTGGAGCATCTCAGAAGCACCAGCAGGAGAAATCCTCCATGGCCCTTGACACAACCCCTCCATTTGTCAGTCATCATAGACAAAAACTCCAGCATGAGAAAACATCTGAAATCTGCCATTATTTAGATTCTACATTTTCTTTTCCACCACTGCACACTGGTACTGCGTTTCGCTTGACACTGAATTTAACAATAGCTTGGGTTTAGAATTCCATCCTCAGCCTCCTGGTCTGCAAGCCAGGGGCTTGGCCGGGGCCCAAGTCCATCATCTCTACCCATCCTTGGTATTCAGGCACCTTTCCCCAGACCTTTTATGTAATCCCTACCAATGGGGTAACCTAAAGCACAATAGAGAACTCCTCCTTCCCCATGGTAGGAATCCTGGCTGTTGATATGGGTGTCCAAACCTCAAAGTGGGAGCCAGCTGCATGGCCAAGGAGACAATGCCCACTCATGAGCTCTGCCCTGGGCACAAGTAGCCATTGTAACCCTCAGCTTGATCAAGCCTTCAAAAAAATGCTCTTAGTTGCACCTCCAGGATCCTGCATTGCAGGCCTGATATGCCCTTAAGCCCAAATCCTAACACATCGTGGGATGTTCCATGTGCACATACCCAGAGCCCGTCACTGGAATCCCTGTTTTGAGGCACCCCTAAGATGGAAAACAGCACTCTTAACTTCCCTGAGAAAGCCACCAAACTAATGGGAACCTCCAGGATCCTTGAGAAGAAGAATCTCCCATGGTCCCATGAGTCCACACCTGTATTCCGAGGCCAGCGTGGATATGCTATCCAGATACAAGAGACTGTGCTACTGGCTTCGAGTCACCTGATTTACAGTTCCTGACGTGCTGCCCTCCAGATCTTTGGATTGGGACTGTGAACACCTCTCCATTAACCTTATCCCGAGTTTGTGTTTGCAGATCTCTCTCTAAAAACCATAGCTCACATGTCCTCCAGGATGGGGCCCCTAGAGTCACACCATAAGACTGTGCTTGCCATCCCCAAGGAAACTGGGCCCATCACAGTTGCCCAAACCCTCCTGATTAGGAGAAACCCGGAAGGCTCCTGAGCACATCCCAATATTGGAGGCTGCTCTGGATGCAAATGCACAGTCTGAAACACCCTGATCACCTCCATCCAGGCAGACACCCAAATCAATGGTCCTGAGTCAGATAATTGAACCTGACATGGCCCTAGGACCTCATTGGAAGAGGGATTAACTTATCAGGCACCTGTCCTCAGAGGCCTCTTCTGGAATACCAACTTATGATACAAATTATGGCCCCTGAGCCCCAGGGTGGGAAATCCTCCATGGCCTCTTGACGCCACCTCTCCATTTGTTGGTCATCATAGACACAAACTCTAGCCTGAGCAAACATCTGACATCCGCCCATATTCAGGCGCTGATATTGGAATCAGCTGCTGCACACTGGAACTGCCTTTCGCTTTGCAATGAATTTAAGCCTAGCTTCAGACTACAATTTCATCCTAACCCTACTGGTCTGCCATATCTCTTGATAGGGAATTCTGGAGCCACAACACAACATTCTGCCTTCTTCATAGATAGAAGGACCTGGTGAGTCTGCCCATAAACTGCACATGAAGATCAATATACTCATCCCAGGAGGGAACCCCTATTTATAGTTTGCCCTAGCCACTAGTGCTGTGTCTGACAGAGCCTGAGCCCCTACCTCGTGTCAGGAACCCAGAGGGTGGGGCCCACATTAACCATGTGAGACCGGCCATGGCCCAGGGCTGTCATTACTACCCATCCTCAGTATTCAGGCATCTGTCCCCTAGATCTTAACTGGAATCCCTACCAATGGGGGGACCTGAAGCACAATAGAGAATTCATCCTTCGCCATGGCAGGAATCCTGGCTTTTGGATGGGTGTCCAACCCTAGGAATGGGAACTGGCTGCATGGCTGAGTAGACATCGCCCAATCCTGATGGCCTCCGGGGCACAAGCAGGCATTGGGACCCTCAGCTTGACCATACTTTCAAACAAACGCTCTCAGTTGCACCTCCAGGATCCCGCATTGCAGGCCTGGTATGGCCCTAGGCCTAAATATTAACCCTTGGTGGGATTTTCCAAGCACTTAGACCCAGAGCTCATCTCTGGAATGCCTGTTTTGGGGCACGCCTAAGCTGGAAAACAGTACTCATCCCTTCCCGGAGAAATCCAACAAACTATTGAGAACCGCCAGGATCCTTGAGAGGAGAAATCTCCCATGGACCCTTGAGACAACACCTGCAATAAAGGCCATTCTGGAAATTAAATCCAGATACAATTACCTGTGCTACCACCTTTGAGTTACGTGATTTACAGTTCCAGACTTGCTGCCCTCCTGGTCTATGGATTGGGACTACGATCACCTTGCCACTAACCCTAACCTAAGTTTGTGTTTGCAGACTTCTCTCTCAAAATCATGGCGCACATGTCCTCCAGGATGGGGTCTCTGGAGTCACACCACAGGACAGTTCCTGCAATCCCCAAAGAAACTGCCCATCACAGTTGTCCAAAAACCCCATATAAGGAGAAACCTGCAAGGAACCTGAGCCAACCCTAGTATTGGATGCCACTTTGGACACAAATGCACAGTCTGAAACACCCTCATCACCTTCATCCAGTCAGACACCAGAGTCAATGATCCTGAGTCAGAAGATTGAATGACATTCCCCTAGGGCCTCATTCAAAACCTTTATTAGGTTTTCAGGCTTCTGTCCTCAGAGACCTGTTCTGGATTACCAATTTATGATACAACATATGGCCGCTGAGCCCCACAACAGAATATCTCCTGCCCCCAGAAGCAATCCGGGCTCTTGGGCCTGTGTCAAATCCTCAGGCTAGATGAATCCTGCATGGCCCATTAACCACCAGCACATTCTAAGATCTCCCTGGTAACAAACCAACATTTTGACCCATCTTCATGAGGTTCCATGTCCAATCCAGTCTTTATTTCTTCGCCTCAAAGCCACCAGATGCCATGTTCCTTCGCTGTCATGGTCAATGAAGGTGTGCTTTCCAGTCACCCATGTGGGAGATCTATGTTATCCGATCTTTCGACATGGGGAACCATGAAGGAAACAAATCAGACTGCCCCTGTCTGGTAGAAGGAAACCTTGCTGTTTGGAGCATCTCAAAAACACCAGATTGGGAAATCCTCCATGGCCTCTTGACGCCACCCCTCCATTTTTGTGTCATCATAGACACAAACTAGAGCATGAGCAAATATCTGACATCCACCCTCACTCAAGTGCTGAATATTGGATTCAAACATTGCACACTGGAAATTCCTTTCGCTTGATACAGAATGTAACCATAGCTTAGGTTTACAATTCCATCCTCAGCCTCCTGGTCCACAAGCCTTCTTGATAGTGAATTCTAGAGACACAAAGCAGCATTCTGCCTTCCCCTTACAAACAAGAAGGGCCTTGTGAGTCTGCCCAGAAACCATACATGAGGATCAATCTGCTCGGCACTCGAGGGAACCCCAATTTATAGGCTGCCCTGGGCACTAGTGCTGTGTCTGATAGAGCATGAGCCAAGACCTAGTGTCAGCCACCCAGTGATCGGGGCCCATAACCACGATTTGATACTGGCCATGGCCCATGTCCATCATCTTTACCCATCCTTGGTATTCAGGCCTCTGTCCCCAGACCTTTGCTGGAATCCCCGC
Source organism: Mustela nivalis (assembly GCF_964662115.1). NCBI lineage: Eukaryota > Metazoa > Chordata > Mammalia > Carnivora > Mustelidae > Mustela > Mustela nivalis. The sequence continues at coordinate 1,359,960 of NW_028136543.1, read as the reverse complement.
TAATGGGGGAACCTGAAGCACTATAGAGAACTCCTCTTTCCCCATGGCAGGATTCTGGCTGTTGGGATGGTTGTCCAACCCTCAAAGTGGGAGCCAGCTGCATGGCCAATGTGACCACGCCCACTCATGAGGGCCACCTGGGCATAAGCAGGTATTGTGACCCTCAGCCTGAGAATGATTTCAAACAAGCCCTCTCAGTTGCACCTCCAGGATCCTGCATGCAGGCCTGGTAAGCCACTAGGCCCAAATCCTAACACTTGGTGGGATTTTCCAGGGGACCAAACCCAGAGTCCGTCTCTGGAATCCATATTTTGGGGCACCCCTAACATGAAAAACAGCACTCTTCCCTTCCCCGAAAAAGCCACCAACTATTGGGAGCCACCAGGATCCTTAGAGAGGAAAAATCTCCCATGGACCCATGAGGCCACAACTGCATTCTGAGGCCATCCTGCACACAATACAGAGAAAAAAGCCTGTGATTCTGCCTTTGAGTCACCCGATTAACAGTTCCTGAAGAGGTGCCATCCATGTCTATGCATTGGGCCTGTGATAACCTTGCCACTAACCCTAACCCAAGTTTGTGTTTTCAGACTTCTCTCCCAAAACCATGGCTCACATGCCCTCCAGTTTTTGTTAACTGGAGCCACACCACGGGATTGTACCTGTCTTCCCAAAGGAAACTGTGATTGTCACTATTAAACAAACCCTCTAGATTAGGAGAAACCTGCAAGGCCCCTAAGCCCAGCCCAATATTGGAGGCCACTCTGGACGCAAATGCACAGTCTGACACACCATATCACCTACATCCAGGCTGATATCCAAGTCAATGGTCCTCAGACAGAAGATTGAACCTGACATGCTCCTAGGATTCACTGGAACACTAGAATAGGTTTTCAGGTATCTGTACTCAGAAGGCTGTTCTGAATATCAATGTATGATACAACATGGTCACTGAGCCACACAAGAGAACATCTCCTGTCCTTAGAAGAAAGCTGTGCTCTGGACCTGTGTCAAACACTCTGGGTAGATGAATCCTTCAAGGCCCCCTGGCAACCAGCACATTCTATGATCTCCCTGACAACATACCAGCATTTTGACCCATCTTCATGAGACTCCATGACAACTCCAGCCCTTGGTACTTCGGCCCAGAGCCACCAGAATGAAACTGCCATGTTCCTCTGCTGCCATGGTCAATGTAGGTGTACTTTCCAGGCATCCAGCGGAAGTGCTCTGATACCAACTTTCCACATGGGGAACCCTGGAGGAAACAAACCAGACTCCCCTGTACGGTAAAAGGAATCTTTGCTGTATGGAGTATCTCAAGCCTGAAGGTGGGTAATCCTCCATGGCCTCTTGAGGCCACCCATCCATTTGTTGGTCATCATAGACACTAACTCCAGCGTGAGCAATCAACTGACATCTGCACTTACTCAAGTGCTGGATATTTGAATCAGCTGCTACACACTGGAATTGCCTTATGCTTGGCACTGAATTTAAAAGTAGCTTGGCGGGACGCCTGGGTGGCTCAGTTGGTTAAACAGCTGCCTTCGGCTCAGGTCATGATCCCAGCGTCCTGGGATCGAGTCCCACATCAGGCTCCTTGCTCCGCAGGGAGCCTGCTTCTCCGTCTGACTCTGCCTTCCACTCTGTCTGCCTGTGCTTACTCTCGCTCGCTATCTGACAAATAAATAAAATCTTAAAAAAAAAAAAAAAAGTAGCTTGGGTTTGCAATTCCATCCTCACCCTGGTGTTCAGTAAGCTCTCTTGATAGGGAATTCTGAAGCCACAACACAGCATTCTGCCTTCCCCATAGCAAGAAAAAACAGCCTGGAGAGACTGCCCAGAAACCCTACATGAGGATAAATCTACTTGACCCTCGAGTGAACCCCATTTATAGGTTTACCTGGCCACTAGCGCTGAGTCGGACAGAACCTTGTCTCTGACCTCGTGTCAGGACCCAGAGACTGGGCTCCAACTCCAGAATGTGAGACCAGCCATGTCCCAGGGCTGTCATCTCTACCCATTCTTGATTCAGGCATCTGTCCCCAGACATTTGCTGACATCCCTGCCAATGGGGGAACCAGAAGCACAATAGGGAAATACTCCTTCCCCATGGCATATATGATGGCTCTTGGGATGGGTTTCCAGACCTCAGAGTGGTAGCCAGCTGAATGGCCAATGATAACCCGCCCACTCATGAGGGCCGCCCTGGACACAAGCAGGCATTGTGACCCCCAACATGAGCATGCTTTCAAACAAACACTCTCAGTTGCATTCCAGAATCCAAATTTGCAGGCCTGATATGCCCCTAAGCACAAATCCTAACACCTGGTGGGATTTTTCAGGGGCCCAGAAACACAGCCTGTCTCTGGAATCCCTGTTTTGGGACACCCCTAAGATGGAAAATAGCACTCTCCCCTTCGCCAAGAAAGCCACCATAGTATAGGGAGCCGCTAGGATCCTTGAGAGGAAAAATCTCCCATGGATCCATGAGACCACACCTGCATTCCGAGGCCATCTTGGACACAAAAGCCAGATACACAAGCCTGTGCTACCACCTTCAAGGCAACTAATTTATAGTTCCAGACGAGCTGCCCTCCAGGTCTATGCATTGGGCCTGCGATCACCTCACCGCTAACCTTAACCCGAGTTTGTGCTTACAGACTTTTATCCCGAAACCATGGCTCATATTTCCTCCAGGATGGGGTCTCTGGAGCCACACCAAAGGACTGTTCCTGCCATCCCCAAGGAAAATGTGTCCGTCACATTTGCCTAACACTTCGAGATAAGGAGAAACCTGCAAGGCCCCTGAGCCCACCCCAATACTGGAGGCCCCTCTGGACACAAATGTGCAGTCTGAAATATGCTGATCACCTGAATCCAGGCAGATACCCAAGTCAGTGTTTCTCAGTCAGAAGATTGAACCTGACATGCTCCTATGACCTCATTGTAACCCCTGATTAGGTTTTCAGGCATCTGTAATCAGAGACCTGTTCTGGAGTACCAACTTAAGATACAACATATGGTCCCTGATCCCCACAACAGAACATCTCCTTTCTCTAGATGGAAGCCGTGCTCTTGGAACTGTGTCAAACCCTCAGGGTAGATGAATCCTACTTGGCCCGTAGCCACCAGCAGATTCTAAGATCTCACTGGTAACAAGCCAGCATTGTGAGCCATCTTCATGAGATTCCATGTCAACTACAGGCCTTGGTACTTCACCCCAGAGCCTTCAGAAAGAACCTGCCATGTTCCTCAGCTGCAATGTTCAGTGGAAGTGTGCTTTCCAGGCATCCATGTGGGAGTGCTCTGCTACCCAAACTTTCCACATGGGGGACTCTCGAGCAAACAAATCTGACTGCCCTGTCCTGTAGAAGGAAACCTGGCTGTTTGGAGCATCTCACAAGCTAAAGTGTAGGAAATCCTCTATGACCTCTTTTCAACTGCCCTCCATTTGTCGGTCATTATAGACACAAACTCCAGCTTGAGAAAACATCTGACGTCTGCGCTTACTCAGGTGGTGGATATTCGAATCAGCCGCTGCACACTGGAAATGCCATTCGCTTGTCACTGAATTTATTCATAGCTTGGGTTTACAATTCCATCCTCACCCTACTGGTCCACAAGCCCTCATGTTAGGGAATTCTGCAGCCACAACACAGCATTCTGCCTTCCCAATAGAAAGAAGAAGGGCCTGGTGAGTCTGCCCAGAAACTCCACATTATGATCAATGTACTTGTCCCTTGAGGGAACCCTGAATTATAGACAGCCCTGGCCCCTAGTGTTGTGTCTGACAGAGCCTAAGCCCCGACCTCGTGTCAGCCACCTAGAAGGCGGGGCCCATATCCCGCATGTTAGACTGGCCACGGAACAGAGCCGTCATCTTTACCCATCCTTGGTATTCAGGCATGTGTCCCCAGACCTTTCCTGGAATCCCTACCAATGAGGGAACCTGAATCACAATAGAGAAATCCTCATTCCCCATGGCAGGATTCCTGTAAGTTCGGAAGGGTGTCCAACACTCAGAGTGTTAGCCTACTGAATGGCCATTGAGACCACCCCCATTCCTGAGGGCCACCCTATGCAAAAGCTGGCATAGTGACCCTCAGCCTGAGTACGCTTTCAAACAAACACTCTCAGTTGTATCTCCAGGACTTGCATTAGAGGCCTGGTAAGCCCCTATGCCCAAATCATAACTCTTGGTGGGTATTTCCAGGTGCCCAGAGCCAGAGAACTTCTCTGCAATCCCTGTTATGGGACACCCTTAATATGGAAAACAGAACTCTTTCCTCTCTGAGAAAGCCACCACATTATAAGGAGCCGCCAGGATACTTGAGAGGAAATATCACCCATGGACACCTGAGACCACACCTGCATTCTTAGTCCATCGTGGATACACAATCCAGATAAAAAAGCCTGTGCTACCTCCTTTGAGGCATGCGATTTACATTTCACACGGAGCTTCCCTCCAGGAGTATGCATTGGGCCTACAATCACTTCGCCACTAAACCTAACCCGCGTTTGTGTTTGCAGACTTCCCTCCCAAAACCATGGCTCTCATGCCCTCCAGCATGGGGTCTCTGGAGCCACACCAGAGGACTGTGCCCACCATTGCCAAGGAAACTGTGCCCGTCAAACTGCCCTATCTTTCCAGATTAGGAGAAACCTGTAAGGCCCCTGAGCCCACCCCAATACTGGTTGCCACTCTGTACACAAATGCACAGTCTGGAACACCCTGATCACCTACATCTAGGCAGACATTGAAGTCAATGATACTGAGTCAGAGGATTGAACCTGACATTCCGTTAGGATTTTATTGGAACCCTAGATTAAATTTTCAGGCATCTATCCTCAGAGTCCTGTTCTGCAATACCAAATTATGATACATTTGTTCCGTTAGCCCCACATCAGAACATCTCTGGTCCAAGAAGGAAACCGTGCCCTTTGACCAGTGTCAAACCCTCAGGGTAGATGAATCCTACATGGTCCCTTAGCCACCAGCACACTGTAAGGTTTCCATGGTAACAAACCTGCATTATGACCCATCTTCATGAGACTTCATGTCAACTCCAGGCCTTGGTAATTCTCCAAAGAGCCACCAGAACGAATTGGCCATGTTTCTCAGCTGCAATTTTAATGGAGGTGTGCTTTTCAGGCATCCATGTGGGAGTGCTCTGCTACCCAAACTTTCCACATGGGGGACCCTGGAGCAAATAAACCAGACTCCCCCTGTCTGGTAGAAGGAAACTTTGCTGTTTGAAGGATCTCACAATCCCCAGCATGTGAAATCCTCCATGGCCTCTTGACGCCACCCCTCCATTCGTCGGTCATCATAGACATAAACTCCAGCATGAGGAAATGTCTGACTTTCACCTTTACTCAGGTGCTGGATATCTGGAATCAGACACTGCACAATGGAACTGCCTTTTGCTTGGCACTGAATTGAACCTTAGCTTGAGTTTACAATTCCATCCTCACCCTACTGGTCCCCAAGCCCGCTTGATAGGGAATTCTGGGGCCACAACGCAGCTTTTTGCCTTCCCCTTAGAAAGAAGAAGGGCATGGTGATTCTGCCCAGAAACTCTGCATGAGGATCAATCTGCTCAGCCCTTGAGGGATCCCTGATTCATACTCAGCCCTGACCACTAGTTCTGTTTCTGACAGAGCCTGAGTGCTCAATTCATGTCAGCTACTCAGAGAGTCAGGCATGTGAGACTGGCCATGTCTCAGGTCCCTCATCTCTACCCATCCTTGGTATTCAGGCATCTGTCCCCAGACATTTGCTAGAATACCTGCTAATGGGGGAACCTGAGGCACAATAGAGAATTCTTCCTTTTCCGTGGCAGGAATCCTGGTAGTTGGGATGGGTGTCCTACATTAAAGTGGTAGCCAGCTGCATGGCCAAGGAGACAACTCCCACTCATAAGGGCTGCCCTAATCACATCAGGCATTGTGACACTCAGACTAGCATGCTTTCAAACAAACGCTCTCAGTTGTACCTCCAAGTCACACATTGTAGGCCTGGTACTCCTCTAGGCCCAAATCCTAATCCTGGTGGGATTTTCCAAGCACCCAGACTCACAGCCCTTCTCTGGAATCCCTTTTTGGGGAACATCTAAGATTGAAAACAGCACTCTTCCATTCAAACAAGAAAGCCACCATACTATTGGGAGCTTCCAGGATCCGTAGAGAGGAAAATACTCTCATGGAAACATTAGAACACACCTGCATTCCAAGGCTATCATGGACACACAATCCAGATACAAAAGCCAGTGCTAGTGCCTTCGAGGTACGTGATTTACAGTTCCTGACGATCTGCCCCCCAGGTCTATGCATTGGGCCTACGATCACCTCGCAACTCAACCTAATCTGAGTTTGTGATTGCAGACTTCTCTCCCAAAACCATGGCTTACATGCCCTCCACGATGGAGTCTCTGGAGCCACACCACAGGACTGTGCCTGCCACCCCCAAGGAAACCGTGCCCACAAATTTGCCTAAACCTTCAAGATTAGGTGAAACCTGCAAAGCCCCAGAGCCCACCCCAATATTGGAGGCCATTCTGTACACAAAGGCACAGTCAGAAACACCCTGATTGCCTACATATAGGCAGACACCGAAGTCAATGGTCCTGAGTCTGATGATTGAACCTGAAATTCCCCTTGGACTTCATTGGAACCCTAGATGAAGTTTTTAGGCATCTGTCCTCAGAGGCCTGTTCTGGAATACCAACTTATGATACAACATTTGGTCCGTGAGCCCCACAACAGAACATCTCCGATACCCAGAAAGAAACCGTGTTCTTCGACCAGTGTCAAACCATCAGGATAGACGAATCATACATGGCCCCTTAGCCACCAGCACATAGTAAGATTTCCGTGGTAACAAAACTGCATTGTGACCCAACTTCATTAGAATCCAGGCCTTGGTACTTTGCCCTAGAGCAACCAGAAAGAACCTGCCATGTTCCTTAGGTGCAATGGTCAATGTAGGTGTGCTTTCCAGTATCCACGTGCGAGTACTATGCTACCCAAACTTTGCACATGGGGGAACCTGGTGTAAACAAACCAGACCTCCCCTGTCCAGTAGAAGGAAACCTTATGTTTGGATCAACTCACAGGCCTCAGCGTGTAAACTGCTCCATGGCCTCTTGATGCCACCACTCCATTGGTCGGTCATCATAGACACAAACTCCAGTCTAAGCAAACATCTGACATGCACCCTTATCCCGGTGCTGGATGTCTTGAATAAACCACTGCACATTGGAACTGCCTTCCACTTGGCACTGAATTGAACCATAGATTGTGTTTACAATTCCATCCTCACCTGACTGGTCCTTAAGCCCTCTTGATAGGGAAATCTGGGGCCACAACGCAGCATTCTGCCTTCCCCATCGAATGAAGAAATGCCTGGTGAGTCTGCCCTGAAAACCCACATGAGGATCAATCAGGTCTGCCCTCGAGTCAACACCAATTTATAGGCTGCCATGGCCACTAGTGCCATGTCTGACAGAGCCTGAGCCCGACTGAGTTTCAGCCACTAGAGAGCAGGCCCCATAACTAGCATTTGGGATTGCCATGGCCCAAGTATGTCATCTCTACCCATCCTTGATTATCAGGCACCTGTCCCCAGACCTTGGCAGGGATCCCTGCCAATTAGGGAACTTGAAGCACAATAGAGAACTCTTCTTTCCCCATGGCAATAAACCTGGCTTTTGGGATGGGTGTTCAACCCTTAAAGGGGGAGCCAGTTACAACATCAATGACACCACACACACTCCTGAGGACTACCCTAGGCACAAACAGGCATTGTGACCCTCACCCTGAGCATGCTTTCAAAAAATCCCTCTCAGATTCACCACAATGATCCCTCATTTCAGGCCTGGTATGCCTGTAGGTTCAAATCATAAACTTGGTGGGATTTTCGAGTTGCCCAGACCCAGAGACCATCTCTGGAATTTTTGTTTTGGTGCACCCTTCAGATGGAAAACAGCCCTTATCCCTTCCCCAAAAATGTCACCAAATTATGAGGAGCCACCAGGATCCATAGAGAGGCAATGTCTCCCATGGACCCATGAGAACACACCTGCATTCTGAGGCCATCCTGGACAAACAATCCGGAGAGAAAAGCCTGTGCTACTGCCTTCCATTCATCCTAATTACAGTTCCAGATGAGCTCCTCTCAAGGTCTATGCATTGGGCCTGTGATCACCTCGCCACTCACCCTAATTCGAATTTGTGTTTGCAGACTTATCTACCAAAACCATGGCACACATGCCCTACAGGATGGGGTCTCTGGATCCACACTGCAGGACTGTCCCTGCCATCCACAAGGAAACTGTTTCCATCACAGTTGCCCAAACTGTCTAGATTAGGAGAAACCTACAAGGCCTCTGGGCCTACCCCAATTTCGGCGGCCGCTCTGAACACAAATGCACAGTCTGAAATACCCTGATCCCCTACATCCAGGAACACAGCCAAGTCAATGGTCCTGAGTCAGAATAATGAACCTAACATGCCACTAGGACGTCATTGGAACCATTGATTCGGTTTTCAGACATGTGTCCTCAGAGGCCTGTTCTAGAATGTGAACTTATGATACAACATGTGGTGCCTGGGCCACACAACAGAACATCTCCTGTCCCCAGAAGGAAACCGTGCCCTACAATCTGTGCAAAATCCCAGAGTAGTAGATTCCTGCACAACTACTAAGCCACCAGCACATTCTAAGATCTACCTGGTAACAAACCAGCTGTGTGGCCCATCTGCAAGAGATTCCATGTCAAATCAAGGACTTGGTACTTTGCTACAGAGACACCAGAATAAAGCTGCCATGTTCTTCAGTTGCAATGGTCAATGAAGTTGAACATTCCAGGCATCCATGCGGTAGAGCTCTGCTACCCAAACTTTCCACATGGGGGGCCCTGGAGCAAATAAACCACACTCCACCTGTCCAGTAGAACGAAACCTTGCTATTTGGAGCAGCTCATGAGTCTCAACGTGAAAATCCCTCCATGGCTTCTTGACGCCACCCCTCCATTTGTCAGTCATCATAGACACAAACTCCAGTGTGAGCAAATATCCGACGTCCTCCCTTACTAAGGTGCTGGATATATCGAAAAAGCTGCTGGACACAGGAACTGCCTTCCGCTTGGCAGTGAATTGAACTGTAGCTTGTGTTTACAATTCCTTCCTCACCCAACTGGTCCCCAAGCCTTCTTGATAGCGAATTATGGAGACACAAGACAGCATTCTGCCTTCCCGATAGAAACAAGTGCCTGGTGAGTCTGGCCAGAAACCCCACATGAGGATCAATCTGCTCGGCCCTATATCGGAGGGACCCTGATTTATAGGTTGCCCTGGCCACTAGTGCTGTGTCTGACAGAGCCTGAGCCCAGACCTAGTGTCAGTCACCAGAGTTTGAGCCCCACATCTAGCATTTGGGAATGCCATGGCTCAAATATTTCATCTCTACCCATCCTTGGTATTCAGGCACCTGTCCCCAGACCTTTGCTGGAATCCCTGATAATGGAGCATCCTGAAGCACAATAGAGAACTCCTCCTTCTTCATATCAGGAAACTTGGCTGTTAGGATGGGTGTTCAACCCTGAAAGGGGGAGTCATTTACAAGTCCAGTGAGACCACACAAACTCCTCAGGGATGCCCTGGAGGCAAACAGGCCTTGTGACCCTCAGCCTGATCATGCTTTCAAACAATCCTTCTCTGTTGCACCACCATGAACCCGCATTGCAGGCCTAATATGCCCCTAAGCCCAAATCCTAGCACTTGTTGTGATGTCCCAGATGACATGAACCAGAGCCCGTCTCTGGAATCCCTGTTTTGGGGCACCCATAAGGTGGAAAACATCACTCTCCCCTTCCCCGAAAAAGCCACCAAACTATGGAGAGCCACCAGGATCCATAGAGAGGAAAAGACTCCCATGGACCCATGAGACCACACCTGCATTCCAAGGCCATCCTGGACACACAATCCAGAGAGAAAAGCCTGTGCTACTGCCTTCCAGTCTCCTAATTATAGTTCATGACAAGCTTCCCTCCAGGTCTACGCATTGGGCCTGTGATCACCTCGCCCCTCACCCTAATTTGTATTTGTGTTTGCAGACTTCTCTCCCAAAACCATGGCTCACATGCCCACCAGAATGTGATCTCTGGAGCCACACCACAGAACTCTGGCTGCCAACCCCAAGGACACTGTGCATATCAGATTTTCCCAAACCTTCCAGATTAGGAGAAACCTGTGTGGCCCCTGAGCCCACACCAATATTGCCGGCCACTCGGGATGGAAATGTGCAGTCTGAAACACCCTTATCACCTACATCCAGGGAAATAGCCAAGTCAATGATCGTGAGATAGACGATTGAACCTAAAATGCCCCTAGGCTCTCAATGGAACCCCATTAGGTTTTCAGGCATCTGTCCTCAGGGGCCTGTTCTGAAATACCAATCTATGACACATCATGTGGTCTCTGAGCCACACGACAGAACATCCCCTGTCCCCAGAAGAATACCATGCTCTTTGACCTGTGCCAAACCCTCAGGGTAGGAGAATCCTGCATGGCACCTTAGCAACCAGCACATTCTAAGTTCTCCCTGGTAACAAACAAGCATTGTGACCCATCTGCAAGAGATCCCATGTCAACTCAAGGCCTTGGCACTTTGTCCCAGAGCCACCAGAACGAATCTGCCATGTTCCTCAGCTGCAATTGTCAATGGAGGTGTGCTTTCCTGGCATCCATGCCGGAGAGCTCTTCTTCACAAACTTTCCACATGGGGAAACCTAGAGTAAACAAACCAGACTTCACCTACTCAGTACAAAGAAATGTTACTTTTTGCAGCAGTTCACAGGCCTCAGCATGTGAACTCCTCCATGGCCTCTTTATACCACCCCTCCACTTGTCGGTCATCATAGACAAAAACTCTAGTGTGAGCAAGCATCTGACATCCACCCTTATTCCAGTGCTGGATGTCTCGAGTAAACTGCTACAAATTGGAACTGCCTTCTGCTTGGCACTGAATTGAACCATAGCTTTTGTTTACAATTCCACCCAAAACTGACTGGTCCCCAAGCCCTCGTGATTGGGAAACCTGGAGCCACAACACAGCATTCTGCCTTCCCTATTGAATGAACAAATGCCTGGGAATCTTCCCAAGAAACTCCACATGAGGATCAATCTGCTCCGCCCTCGAATCTACTCTGATATAAAGGCTGCCATGGCCACTAGCGCTGTGTCTGACAGAGCCTGAGCCCCGACCGAGTTTTAGGCCTCATATCTAGCATTTGGGATTGCTATGGCCAAGTACGTCATCTCCACCCATCCTTGGTATTCAGGCACCTATCTCGAGACCTTGCTGGAAACCCTGCCAATGGGGCAACCTGAAGCACAGAGGAACCTGACGGAAGAGAACTCATCCTTCCTCATGGCAGGACATTTGGCTTTTGGGTTGGGTGTCCAACTCTCTAAGCGGGAGCCAGATATATGACCAATGAGACCACTCCAACTCCTCAGGGCCGCCATGGGAGCAAACAGGCATTGTGAGACTCAGCCTGAGCAAGCTTTCAAACTATCCCTCTCAGTTGCATCATCATGATCCCGCATTGCAGGCCTCATACACCCCTAGGTGCAAATCCTTACCCTTGGTGGGAAGTCCCAGATGCCCAGAAAAAGAGCCTGTATCTGGAATCCCTGTTTTGGGGCACCCATAAGATGGAAAACAACATTCTTCCCTACCCCAAAAAAGCCACCAAACTATGAGCTGCACAGATCCAAAGAGAGGAAAAGTTTCCCATGGACCCATGAGACTATACCTGCATTCCGAGGCCATCCTGGACACACAATATAGAGAGAAAAGCCTGTGCTACTGCCTTCCAGTCACCCTAATTACAACTCCTGACTAGCTGCACTCCAGGTCTACTCATTGGGCCTGTGATCACCTTTCCACTAACCATAACCCACATTTGTGTTTGCAGACTTCTCTCCCAAAACCATGGCTCATATGCCCTCCAGGACAGGGTCTCTGGATCCACAACACATGACTGGGCCTGCCATCCCCAAGGAAACTGTGCCCGTCAAACCTGCCCAAACCTTCCAGTTTAGGAGAAACACGCAAGAGCCCTGAGCCCAACCCAATATTGTCGGCAGCACTGGACACAAATGCCAGTCTGAAACGCCCTGATCACCTACATCCAAGCAGACAGCCATTTCAATGTTCCTGGGTCAGAAGATTGTACCTGACATGCTCCTAGGACGTCATTGGAACACTAGATTAGGTTTTCAGGCATCTGTCCTCAGGGTCCTGTTCTGAAATACCAACTTAGGATACAACATGTGGTCCCTGAGCCACACAATAGAATATCTCCTGTCCCAGTAGGAAACCATGCCCTTCGACCTGTGCCAAACCCTCAAGATTGGAGAATCCTGCACAGCACCTTAGACACCAGCACAAACTCTAGTTTGTGCGTTGACCCATACCACAAGCTTTCCATCTGCTGGACAGTCGAGTCCTGTTGAATGGCTCCAGGATGTCCCATACGGAAAGACTGGAGAGCAGGATTCGAAGGATGGATGCCTGTACAGCATACCTCACATTCCCATTGGCTCTTTGTGACAAGACATGTTTGAACTACTGGCTCTGGGGCGAGCTAACTAGGGGGCTGAATTGAAATGGACTCTCCTGTGGATGGGTCATAATGTGGGTTTGTGTGCATGGAGACCTTGGAATATGTTGGCAGCTCAGGGGCCATGAAGTATTCGCCTAACCGAAGGGTGTAATATTGCTCCAATTAAAAAGAGATCCCTATGTCGAGATGAGACAGGTTCTCTTTGATGCCTCAGAAAAGCCCCAGATACTGGTCTTCAAACCAGTTCTCTGAGTAGAGACACCTGGAAACCAAAGCTAGGGTTCATATTAGAGCCTAGATGCCTGTCTGTTTCAATCTTCTGTCTCTGGGGACACTGTCTGAGTATATAAGTGGAGATAGTTGCTCAGCTGGTGTCAGAGTGCCCCTCTTAGTCCATGGCCAAGGCATGGCCTTGGAGACCTTATTGGATTCTCCTAATCTCTAGGGTTGTGGCCAATGGATTGGGTACAGTTTTCTTGGAGAGGACTGGCACAGTCCTTCAGTGTGTCTCCATAGGCCCTAGGCTGGAGGGTGTGTGGGTCCGGGCTGTGGGCACAGAAGTCTGAAAACACAAACTCGGCTTGGGTGCGGAGCCGAGAACATGGCAGGATAGACCCACAGACCGTGAGAGGAGATCCTCAGCTTATGAAAGAAGGGCAAATGGGAAGCAGTCACGCAAGCTTTTGTCTTTGGATGTTTTGTCTCCCATAGCCGTGGAATGTAGGGGTGACCTCAGGGGCTATGGAAGAGTCTTCCTCTCTGAGGAGTTGGTCCAGCTCTTAAGATTTTGGGGACATTTTGTGGGAAGGGTGGAGTCCTGCTGTCTGGCTCAGGTGTTCTTCCAGGAGAGGGACTCCAGATCACAGTCCTGGGTTCGAGCAAATGGAATACTCGAGCTCTTGTGAAGATTGGGATCATAGGGGCTTGGCAAGCCCCATATGCGGGCTCTTAGTCCAGGCCCTGAGAGACCTTACTTCGACATGGGGCCCATGCTGATGGTCCCAATGCGAGTTTGTACCCAAGGAGGCACTCAAGTTTAGGCTTGGCCTCAGGGGCCATGAAGGTTTCTCCTACACTGAAGGTATGACTCCATGCCAACAGCAAGCTTTCCAGCCATGGGGAAGGAGAAGATCTGATTTGTGCTTCAGTTACCCACGTTTGCCAGGATTTGATATAATATCTAGGGTCAGATGTCTGAAAACCCAGGTTGGGAAGAGATGACAGCATAAGGCCATGGCCTGTCTGATGTGCTTAGTGTGCAGCCAGCTGTTTCCTTGTCTGTCGGGACGTCAGGCTGTGTCAGACAGAGCATTACTGACCAGGGTAGCTTTTCCAGTTAGGGTGCGGTCGAGGCCAGAGCAGGTTGGTTCTCATTTGTGGTTTCTGGAGAGCCCCATAGGGCAACGTTTTTCTTCTGGTGGGCAGGCAGAAAACTGTGTTGTGGTTCTGGAATTCCCAGTATGGAGGGCTTGTTTGCCAGGAGTGTGAAGAGGGAAGTCTGAAAACACAAGCTAGCGTTAGGTTTGGGGCCGAGGGCATGGCAGGCCCACTCTGCAGAGACTGAATCAAGATCTCCTGCATCTGAGGTCAGGGCGAGTATCAGACGTTGCCTCAGGTTGGAGTTTGTGTCCATTATGGCCCCTTCCTGAAGGGGGTGGGGGCGTCATGAGGCCAGGGAGGTTTCCCAACGCTGGGAGTTGTGAGCTGCCCCAAACATCAAGGTTTCCTCTGTAGGACAGTCGAGTACTATGAGATGGTTCTAGGATGACCCCTACAGAAAGACTCGAGAGAAGGGGTCTAAGCATGAATGTCTGCAAATGCCACCTCACATTCCCACTGGCTGCTTGGGGCAAGGCAGGCTCAATCTGCAGGCTCTTGGGCGGGTTTCTCAGAGGGCTGAGTAGAAATTGACTCTCCTGAGGATGAGTCATACTGTGGGTTGGTGGCCATGGAGACCTTGGAATGTGGCGGTGGCTCAGGGACTCTGCAGGTTTCTCCAAATGGAAGGGTTTGACACAGCTTCAACAATGAAGCTTCCCATGTGGATACGATAGTTGTTCTGTTTGGTGTCTCAGGAAAGCCCCAGATGCTGGTCTTCAAACCCAGGCCTCTGAGGAGTGACACCTGGAAACCAAAGCAAGAGTTCAGATTAGGGCCCAGGGGCCTGTCTGGTTCAATCTACTGTCTCTGCCGACATCTGTCTGTGTTTCTGCAAGGAGGTAGTTGCTCAGCTTGTGTCAGGATGCCTTTGTCCAGAGAGGCTTATAGTAGTGGGATGTCCTCGGGGGCCTTGATGTTTCTCCTATTCTGTGGGGTTATGGGCAATGGAATGGGCATAGTCTCCTAGGAGAGAGCAGGACAGTCCTGTGGTGTGGCTCCAGAGGCCCCAGCCTGGAGGCTGTGTGGGCCAGGGCTGTGGTGACAGACATCCAAAAACACAAACTCGGCTGAGGTTTGGGGCTGAGGTTATGGCAGGAGTGATCTACAGTCCGTGAGGGGAACTCATTGTGATTAGAAAGTAGGGCGAGTGAGAGGCGGTCGTTCAGGCTTATGTCTCTGGATGTTGTATTCATGATGGTCATTTAATGTAAGCATGGTCTCATGGGCCATGGAAGTCTCCCTCTCTGGTGATTTGTCTGGCTCCCAAGAGATTGGGGTCATTTTGTGGGAAGGGAGAAGTCCTGTTTTCTGCCTCATGTGTCCCCACAATAGAGGGATTCTAGAGCAGAGCACTGGGTACATACAACTGGAATACCCACCCTCTGTTTGGCCTGGGGACCTATGGGCATGGCAAGCCCATATGCAGATTCTTGGTCCAGCCACTGAGAGACGTTACTTGAATAGTGGACTCATGCTGAGGGTCACAATGTGTGTTTGTGCCCAAGGTGGTCCACAATATTGGGCGGGACCTCATTGAGCTTGCAGGTTTCTCCTACACTGAACCTTGGACATGCCAACCTCAGGGTTTCTTGCCATGGGGAAGGAGGAGTTTTGATTTCTGCATCACGTTCACTTCTGGGCACTAATTGGAGATAAGGTCTAGGTTCTGAAGCCTGAAAACCGAGGTTTGGAAGAGATGACGACCTAAGGCCATGGCAGGTCTGATGTGTTCAGTTTGGGGCCAGCTTTCTAGGTGTCGTTCAGGAGGTCTGCTCTCAGGCTGTGCCAGACAGGGCATTCGTGCCCAGATATGCTGTATAATTGGGGTACAGTTGAGTGGCATGCAGAAGATAATTATATGGGGTTTCTCCATAGCCCCATAGGGCAAAGTCTTTCTTCTGGAGGGCAGGCAGAGTGCTGCATTCTGGCTCCGGAACTGCCAAACTGGAGGCCTTGGGGCCAGGAATGCAAGGATGTAAGTCTGAGAACAGAAGCTTTGTTTTGGTTTCAGGGCGAGGACATGGCAGGCACACTCTGCAGAGCTGAATCGAGATTTCATGCATCTGAGGTCAGGGCGAGGTTCATATGTTGGCTCAGGTTGGAGTTTCTGTCCATGATGGCCCCTTCATGAAGGGGGGTCATCACACCACCATTGGTGTTTTCCCATGATGGCAGTAGTGAGATGCTCCAAACCACAAGGATTTTCTGCGGGTCAGTTGAAACCTGTTGGATGGCTCCAGGACATCCCATATGGAACAATTGCAGAGCAGGGTTCTAAGGATGGATGCCTGGGCATCCGGCCTCGCTTTCCAATTGTCTCCTAGCGAAACGGCACGTTTGATTGCTGCCTATGATATAGCAGCCGAGGGGGCTGAGTTGAAATGCATTCTCCTGAGGATCGGTCATAATGTGGGATTGTGTCCATGGAGACCTTGGAATGGGGCAGTGGCACCAGGGCTCTGAAGGATGCTCCTAACCAGAGGTTTTGACACAGCTCCAAGAAGCATTTTTCCCATGGGGAAACAAGATTTGTTCTCATTGGTGCTTCAGTACCCCCCAATATGCTGGTATTGGAAACCAGAACTCTGAGGAGAGATGCCTGGAAACCAAGGCAATGGATCTGATTAGGGCCTGGGGCCTGACTGGTTTAATCTTCTTCTCTCGGTTCATATGTCTTGGGATTGAGTGGAGGTAGTTCCTCAGCTGGTGTCAGATTGCCCCTCTTTGTCCTGGGCAGTCTACACTATTGGGATGGCCACTTTGACTTAGGAGGTTTCTCCTAATTTGCAAGTTTGTGGCCAATGAAATGGGCAGAATTCCTTTGGGGAGGGAAGGAACAATCCTGAAGTGTGGCTCTAGGGGCTCAAAAATGGAGGGTGTGTGGGTCAGAGCTGTGGGGACAGAAGTCTGAAAACAGAAACTCGTCTTAGGTTTGGGGACATAGGTATGGGAGGCCCGATCTACAGACCTTGAGGAGAACTCTTCAGGATATGAACAGAGTGAGTGTGAGGCACTTGCTCAGGCTTTTGACTCTGGATTTTGTGTCACTGATGGCCATGGAATGTAGGGGCGTCCTCATAGACCATGGGTGAGACTTCCTCTATGGGGATTTGGATGATCCCAATATTTTGGGGTCATTCCGTGGGATGGGAGGAGTCCATTCTGTTTTTTTTTTGTTTTTTTTTTAACCTCAGGTGTGCCACTAAAGAGGGATTCCAGAGCAGAACCCTGGGAAGGGGCGACTGGACAACCCGAACTCTGTATAAGATTGGGGGCTTAAGGGCATGGCAATCCCCATATGGGGTACCTTGGTCCAGCCACTGAGAGGTCTTACTTGAGTACAGTGCTCACACTGAGGGTCACAATGCATGTTTGTGCCCAATGTAGGCATCAAGCATGGGCGGGGACTCATGGGCCATGCTTGATTCTCCTACACTGAACTTTAGACAACATACGAACCACAAGGTTTCTTGCCATGGGGAAGGAGGAATTCTGATTTCTGCATCATGTTCACCCCTGGGCAGTGACTGGAGATAAGATCTAAGTTCTGAATCCAGAAAATCGAGGTTGGGATGAGATGATAACCTAAGGTCATGGAGGGTCCGATGTGTTCAGTGTGCGGTCAGCTTTCTGGGTGTTGTTCAGGAGGTATGGATTCAGGCTGTGTCAGACAGTGCATTAGTGCCCAGGTTAGACTGTATAATTTGGGTACAGTTGAGTTCCATGTAGGTTCATCCTCATTTATTGTGTCAGGGAAGCTCACTGGGGCAACATTTTTCTTCTGGTGGGCAGGCAGAGTGCAGCATTGTGGGTCCAGAATTGCCAAACTTGAGGGCGTCGGGACCAGGAGTGTGAGGACGTAAGTCTGAGATCATAAGCTAGACTTAAGTTTCAGGGCGAGGGCACGACAGGCAGCCTCTGCAGATCCGAATCAGAATCTCATTCATCTGAAGTCAGGACGAGGATCAGACTTAGGTGCAGGTTGGAGTTTCTGTCCATGATGGCCCCTTCATCAAAGGGGTGGAATCTCGAAGCCATGGAGGTTTTCCCACGTTGGGAGTTGTGGGATGCTCCAAACTGCAAGGATTCCTTCTGCGGGAAAATTGAGAACTGTTGGATGGCTCCAGGACATCCCATATGGAATGACTCCAGAGCCGGGTTCTAAGGATGGATGCCTGAGCAGACTGCCTCTTACACCAATTGTCTCCCTGCCACAAGACAGGTACGATCTGATGGCTATGCAGGAGCAATCGTGGGAGCTGAGTTGAAATGGACTCTCCTGAAGATGGGTCTTAATGTGTGTTTGTGTCCATGAGGACGTTGGAATGGGGTGGTGGCCCCAGGGCTCTAAAGGATTCTAACCGGAGATTTTGAAACAACTCGAAAGAGCAAGTTTTCCATGTGGAGACAAGATTTGTTCTAATTGGTGCCTCAGAAAACCCACATATGCTGGTATTAGAACCAGGCCTCTGAGGAGAGATACATAGAAACCACAGCAATGCATCCAATTAGGTCCTAGGAGCCTCTCTGGTTCAATCTTCTTCTCTGTCGACATCTGTCTATTTTATGAAATGGTGGTAGTTGCTCAGCTGGTATCAGACCGCTCCTGTTTGTCCGGGCGGCCTACACTATAGGGATGGCCTCGGGGACTTTGGAGGTTTCTCCTAAATTGTATGATTATGGACAATGGCATGGGCAGAATTCCTGTGGAGTGGGCAGGCACAGACCTGATGTGTGGCTCCAAGGGCCCAGCCTTGAGGGTGTGTGGGCAAGGACTGTGGGGACAGATGTCTGAAAACACAAACTCAGCTTAGGTTTGGGGACGTAGGTATGGCAGGCCCGATTTACAGACTATGAGGAGAACTTTTTGGGATCTGAATAAAGGGTGAAAGTGTGACACTTGTCAGGCTTTTGCCCCTGGATTTTGTGTCAATGATGGCCGTGGAATGTCGAGGAGTCCTCATGGGCCATGGAAGAGTCTTTCTCTCTGTGGATTTGGCCAGATCCCAATTGTTTTGGGTTAATCTGTGGGATTCAGTTTTGTAACTAAGGTGTCCCACCAAAAGAGGGATTCCAGAGCAGAGCCCTGGACAATAAGAAATCTAACTAAAAATACGGGCCTAGGGGCATGGCAAGCCCAATATGCCTTCTAATGGTCCAGCCACTGAGAGGCCTTCATTGAGGACAGAACTCATGCTGAGGGTCACAATGCGTGTTTATGCCCTCGTGGTACTCAAGCATGGGTGGGGACTCATGGTGCATGCTTGTTTCTCCTACACTGAATGATAGTCAACATGTCAACCACATGAGTTCTTGCCATGGGGAAGTATTAATTCTGATTTCTGCATGTCATTCACCCCTGGGTAGTGATTGGAGATAAGGTCTAGGTTGTGAAGTCTGAAAACCGAGGTTGGGAAGAGATGACGACCTAAGGCCATGTCGGGTCCGATATGCTCAGCGTGGAGCCAGCTGTCTGGGTGTTGGTCGGGAGGTCCAAGCTTGGGCTGTGTCAGACAGGGCATTAGTGCCCAGGGTAGATTGTATAATTGGGGTACAACTGAGTGCCGTGCAGGTTGATCTTTATTTGGCATTTCTGGGTAGCCCCAAGGGCAATGTTTTTCTTCTGGAGGACAGGCAGAGTGCTGCATTGTGGCTCCGGAATTTCCAAAGTGGATGCCTTGTGGACGGGGAGTGTGAGGACATAAGTCTGAGAACACATGTTAGGCATAGGTTCTGGGCAAGGGCACGGCAGGCCCCCTCTGCAGATCTGAATCGGGATATCATGAATCTGAAGTCAGGGCGAGGTTCAAACCTAGGCTTAGGTTTGAATTTCTGTCCATTCTGGCCACTTTATGAAGGGGACAGCATCTCCAGTCCATGGAGGTTTACCCACGATGGGAGTTGGGAGATGCTCCAAACAACAAGGATTCCTTCTGATCAACAATTGAGACCTTTTGTATCACTCCAGTACATACCATACAGAATGACACCAGAGCAGTTATCTAAGGATGGATGCATGGGAAGCCCGCCTCACATTGCAGTTGTCTCCTAGCAAATAGACAGGTTTGATATGCTGGCTCTGTCAGAGCAACCAAGGGGGCTGAGTTGAAATGGACTCTCCTGAGGATGGATGCTAATGTGGGTTTGTGTCCATGGAGACCTTGGAATGGGGCGTTGGCACATGGGCCCTGAAGGATTCTCCTAACCGGAGGTTTTGAGACATCTCCAAAGGACAAGTTTCCCATGTGGAGACGAGATTTGTTCTGATTGGTGCCTCAGGAAACCCCCATATACTGTTATTGGAATATAGGCCTCTGAAGAGAGATAACTGGAAACCAAAGCAATGGCTCCGTTTAGATCCTAGGGGCCTGTCCGGTTGAATCTTCTTCTCTGTGTACATCCATCTAAGGTATTAGTGGAGTTAGATGCTCAGCTGGTGTCAGATGGCCCTTGTTTGTCCCAGGCGGCCTACACTATTGTGAAGGCCTTGGGGACTTTGGAGGTTTCTCCTAATTTTATGATTATGGACAATGGAATGGGCAGAATTCCCGTGGAGAGGGAAGGCACAGTTTTGATATGTGGCTCCAGGGGCCCCACCCTGCAGGGTGTGTGCACCAGGACTGTGGAGACAGAAGTCTAAAACACAAACTCAGTTTAGGTTTAGGGACGTAGGTATGGCAGGCCCGATCTACAGATCGTGAGGAGAATTCTTCCGGATATGAAGAAAGAGAGATTGTGAGGCACTTGTTCAGGCTTTTGTTTCTGTATTTTGTTACAACGATGGGCGTGGAATGTCGGGGAGGCCTCATGGGCCATGGACGAGTCTTCCGCTCTGTGGATTTGGCCTGATTGCAATTGTTTTGGGTCAAACTGTGGGATGGGAGGAGTCCTTTCAGTTTGTTACCTCAGGTGTCCCACCAAAAGAGGGATTCCAAAGCCGAGCCCTGGGGAGGGGAGACTGGACAACCAGAAATCTGGTTAAAAATTGGGGCCTAGGGGCATGGCAAGCCCAATATGCTGTCTTTTGGTCCAGCCACTGAGAGGCCTTACTTGAGAACTGGGCTCACGTTGAGGGTCACAATGCATGTTTGTGACCGACTTGGACCTCAAGCATCTGCAGGGCCTCATGGGCCACACTGGTTTCAACTACACTTTACGTTGGACAACATGCCAACCACAAGGTTTCTTGCCATGGGGAAGTTCTGATTCCTGAATCATGTTCAACCCTGGGTGGTGACTGGAGATAAGGTTTAGGTTCTGAAGCCTGAAAACCGAGGTTCGAAAGAGATGAAGGCCTAAGGCCATGGCGAGTCCGATGTGCTCAGTGTGTGGCTAGCTGGGTGGGTGCGAGCCAGGAGGTTCAGTCTCAGGCTGTGCCAGAAAGGGCAGTAGTGCACAGGGCAGCCTGTATAATTGGGGTCCAGTCAAGTGGCATGCAGGTTGATCCTCATTTGGGAAATCTGGGTAGCCCCAGAGGGCAATGTTTTTCTTCCGGAAAGCAGGCAGAGTGCTGCCTTGTAGTTCTGGAATTGCCAAACTGGAGGGCTTGTGGGCCAGGAATGTGAGGATGGAAGTTGAGAACACAAACTAGACTTATGTTTCTGGGCAAGGGCACGGCAGGCACACTCTGCAGAGCTGAATCAAGATGTCCTGCATCTGAAGTCAGGGCGAGGATCAGACGATCGCTCAGGTTGGAGCTTCTGTCCCTGATGGCCCCTTCATGAAGCGCAGGGGGCGGGATCACGAGGCCATGGAGGTTCTCCCACGATGGGAGTTGTGAGATGCTCCAAACAGTAAAGATTCTTCTGCGGGACTATTGAGACCTGTTGGTTGGCTCCAGGACTTCCCATACTGCATGATTCTGAGAATGGTTCTAAGTATGGATGGCTGGGAAGCCTGCCTCTCATTCCAATCATCTCCTAGCGACAAGACGGGTTAGATCTGCTGGATCAGGGGGAGCAACTGAGGGGGCTGAGTTGAAATGGACTCTCCTGTGGATGGGTCCTAATGTGGGTGTGTCTCCATGGAGACCTTGGAATGAGGCGCTGGCACCGGGAACCTGAAATGTCCTTCTAACCAGAGGCTTTGAGAGAGCTCCAACATGCAAGTTTCCCATGTGTAGACGAGATTTGTTCTGATGGGTGCCTCTGGAGAAGCCTTCAGCTGGTATTGTAAAACAGGCTTTTGAGGAGACATGCCTGTAAACCAAAGCTATGGATCCCATTATGGCCTGGGGTCCTGTCTGGTCAATCTTCTTCTCTGGGGACATCCATCTATGGTATGAGTGGAGGTAGATGCTCAGCTGGAGTCAGACGGCCCTTTTTTGTCCCGGACAACCTACACCATTGGTATGGCCTCAGGGAATTTGGAGGTTTCTCCTAATTTGTACGGTTTTGGATAATGGAATGGGAAGAATTCCCATGGATTGGTTAGGCACAGTCCTAATGTGTGGTTCCAGGGGCCCAGCCTGGAGGGTGTGTGGCCCAGGACTTTGAGGACAGAACTCAAAAAACACAAACTCAGCTTAGGTTTGGGGACGTAGGTATGGCACGGCCGAACTACAAATCATGAGAAGAACTCTTCAGGATATGAAGAAAGAGCGAGTCTGAGGCGCTTGCTCAGGCTTTTGTCTCTGGATTTTGTATCAGCGATGGCCGTGGAATGTCGGGGAGGCCTCATGGGCCATGGACGAATCTTCCTCTCTGTGGATTTGGACCTATCCCAATTCTTTTTCGTGAATCTGTGGGATGGGAGGACTCCTTTCAGGTTTGTTACCTGAGGTGTCCCACCAAAAGAGGAATTCCAAAGCAGAGCCCTGGGCAAGAGTGAAGGGACAAGCCAAACTATGGTTAAAAATTGGGGTCTAGGGGCATGGCAAGCCCAAAATGCTGTTTCTTCATGCAGCCACTGAGAGGCCTTGCCTGAGGACCGGGCTCAGGGTGAGGGTCACAATGTGTGTTTGTGACCAATGTGGCCCTCAAGCATGGGCTGGGTCTCATGTGCCACACTGGTTTCAACTACACTGAACGTTGGACAACATGCCAACCACGAGGTTTCTTGCCAAGGGAACGAGTTCGGATTTCTGCAACATTTTCAACCCTGGGCAGTGATTGGAGATAAGGTCTAGGTTCTGAAGCCTGAAAACCGAGGTTGGGTAGAGACGACGACCTAAGGCCATGGCGGGTCCGATGTGCTCAGTGTGCGGCCAGCTGTCTTGGTGGGACCAGGAGTTCCAGGCTCAGGCTGTTTCAGAATGGGCAATTGTGCCCACTTCAACCTATATATTTGTTGTACAGCCAAATGGCGTGCAGGTTGATCCTCATTTGGGGATTCTGGGTAGCCCCAGAGGGCAATGTTCTTCTTCCAGGGAGCAGGCAGAGTGCCACATTGTACTTCTGGATTGCCAAACTGGAGGGCTTGTGGGCCAGTAGTCTGAGGACTGAAGTCTGAGAACACAAGCTAGGCTTAGTTTTTATGGGTGAGGACATGGGCGTCACAATCTACAGACCTGAATCGAGATCTCGTGCATCTGAAGTCAGGGTGAGGATCAGATGATCTTCAGGTTAAACTTTCTGTCCCTGATGGCCCCTTATTGAAGGGGGGGAATCACGAGGCCATGGGGGTTTTCGCACGATGGGATTTGTGAGAAGCTCCAAACTGCAAAGATTCTTCTCCAAACAATTGAGACCTGTTAGTTGGCGCCAGGCCAAGGATTCCAAGCATGGTTCTGAGGATAGATGGCTGGGTACCCCACCTCGCATTCCAATTTTCTCCTAGCTACAAGAAAGGTTATATCTGCTGGATTTGGGGGAGCAACTGAGGAGGCTGAGTTGAAATGGACTCTCCTGTGGATGTGTCCTAATATGTTTTTGTGTCTATGGAGACCTTGGAATGAAGCGGTGGCACTGGGTCCCTGATGGGTTCTTCTAACAGAGACTTTGACACAGCTCCACCGTGCAAGTTTCCCATGTGTAGATGAGATTTGTTCTGATGGGTGAGTCAAGAAACAGCCATATGCTGGTATTGAAATCCAGGCCTCTGAGAGACATGTCTGGAAATCATAGCAATGGATCCGATTAGTGCCTAGTGGCCTGTTCATTCCTTTTTTCTTCTGGGGACATCAGATTGATCCTCATTTGGGTATCTGGGTAACCCCAGAGGGCAATGTTTTTCTTCCTGAAGGCTGGAAGAGGGCTGCATTATAGTTATGGTTTGCAAACTGGAGGCTTGTGGGCCAGTAGTCTGAGGACGGAAATCTGAGAACACAAGCTAGGCTTAGGTTTCTGGGTGAGGACAAGGCAGGAACAATCTACAGACCTGAATCAAGATCTCGTGCTTCTGAAGTCAGGGCGAGGATCAGATGATCCCTCAGGTTGGTGTTTCTGACCCTGATGGCCCCTTCATGAAGGGGCGGGGTCATGAGGTCGTGGGGGTTTTCCCACGATGTTAGTTGTGAGAAGCCCCAAACTGCAAAGATTCTTGTGCAGGACAATTGAGACATGTTGGTTGGCTCCAGGCCAATGATTCCGAGCAGGGTTCTAAGGATGGATGCCTGGGTAGCCCACCTTGCATTCCAATTGTGTCCTAGCAACAATACAGGTTATATCTGCTGGATCTGGGGGAGCAATCTGGATCTGAGTTGAAATGGACTCTCCTGTGGATGGATCCTAATATGTTTTTGTGTCTATGGAGACCTTGGAATGAAGCGGTGGCACTGGGGTCCTGAAGGGTTTTTTCAAACAGAGGTTTTGACACAGCTCCAACGTGCAAGTTTCCCATATGTAGATGAGATTTGTTCTGACGGATGAGTCAGGAAACAGCCATATGCTGGTATTGAAATCCAGGCCTCTGAGGAGAGATGACTGGATACCACAACAATGAATCCTAATAGTGCCTAAGGGCCTGTTCGTACCTTTTTACCTCTGGGGACATCAGTCTATGCGTCTGAGTGCATGTAGGTGCTCAGATGGGCTCAGATTGCCCCTGTTTGTCCTGGGAAGCCACCACTATTGGGATGGCCCCAGGGAGTTTGGAGGTTTATCCTATTAGTAGGTTGTGGCCATTGGAATGGGCACATACAATTCCCTTGGGAGGGCAAGTACAGTCCTCAGGTTTGGCTCCAGGGGCCTGAGCCTGTAGGGTGTGTAGACAGAGCTGTTTGGACAGTTGTCTGAAAACACAAACGCGGCTTATGTTTCGGGTCATAGGTATGGCAGGATTGATCTACAGACCATGAGGAGAACACTTCGGGATATGAAAAAAGGGCGAGTGTGAGGCTCGTGCTCAAGTTTTTGTCTCTGGATATCGTGTCACTCATGGTCGTGAAATTGCCGGGTGACTTCATGGGAAATGGACGAGTTTTGTCTCAGGCTGTGCCAGACAGGGCATTAGAATACAGGGTGGGCTGTATAATTGCTTTACAATCGAGTGGCATGCATTAGAAAATCATTTGGGGTTTCTTATTAGCAGCATAGGGCAAAGTTTTTCTTCTGGAGGGCAGGCAGAGTGCTGCATTGTGGCTTCGGAATTCCCAAACTGGAGGGCTTGTGGGCCAGGAGAGTGAGGACGGAAGCTGAGAACACAAGCTAGGCTTAGGTTTCGGGGCAAGGACATGGCAGGCACACTCTGCAGAGCTGAATTGAGATCTCATGCGTCTGAAGTCAGTCGAGGTTCAGACTTGGCTCAGGTTTGAGTTTCTGTCCATGTTGGCCCCTTCAAGAAGAGGGGGGATTATGAGGCCATGGGGGTTTTGCAACTATTGGAGTTGTGAGATGCTCCAAACCGCAAGGATTCCTTCTTTGGGACAATTAAGATTTGTTGGATGGCTCCAGGACGTCTTATAAGGTATTTTTCCAGAACAGGGTTCTACGTATGGATGCCTGGGCAGCAGCCTCACATTCCAATTGTCTCCTAGCAATGAGAAACGTTTGATCTGTTGTCCTGGGGTAGCAAGAGAGGGGTCTGAGTTGAAATGGACTTTCCTGAGGATGGTCTTAATGTTGGTTTGAGTCCATGGAGACCTTGGTATGGGGCAGTGGCACCAGGGCCCTGAAGGATTCTCCTAACCAGAGGTTATGACAAAGCTCCAATGAGCAAGTTTTCCATGGGGAGACGAGATTTGTTCTTATTGGTGCCTCAGGAAACCACCATATGCTGGTATTGGAAACGAGGCCTCTGAGGACAGATGCCTGGAAACCAAAGCAATGGATCTGAGTAGGGCCTAGGGGCCTGTCCGGTTCAATATTCTTCTCTGGGGACATCTGTTGTCTGAGTGGAGGTAGTTGCTCAGCTGGTTTGAGATCACCCCTGTTTGTCCTGGGCGGCCTACACTATTGGGATGGCCTCGGTGACTTTGGAGGTTTTTCCTCATTTGCAAGGTTGTGGCCAATGGAATGGGAAGAATTCCCTTGAAAGGGAAGCACAGTCCTGAGGTGTGGCTCCAGGGACCCAAGTGTGGAGCGTGTGTGGTCCAGGGCTATTTGGACAAAAGTCTGAAAACACAAACTCCACTTAGTTTGGAGGATGTAGGTATGGCCGGGCCGTATTAGACCGTGAGGAGAACTCCAAGGGATATGAAAAAACGGCGAATGTGAGGTGCTCTCATGCTTTTTTTTTTTTTTTTTTCTGGAAATGTGTCACCGAATGCCATGGAATGTCGTGGTGTCCTCATGGGCCATCGATGAGGCTCACTTTCTGGGGATTTAACCCGATCCCAAGAGTTTGGGTTCATTCTGTCGGAAGGGAGGAGGCCTTTCTGTTTTTTTTGTTTATTTTTTATTTATTTATTTATTTATTTATTTATTTTACCTCAGGTGGACCACCAAAAGAGGGATTCCAGAGCAGAGTCGTGGGTTGGGGCAACTGGACAACCAGACCTCTGGTTAACATTGGGACCTAAGAACATGGCAAGCCCCATATGTGGGCTCTTGGTCCAGACACTGAGAGGCCTTCCTTGAGGATAGGTCTCACACTGAGTTTCACAATGTGTTTTTGTGCCCAAGGAGCCCCTCAAGGCAGGGCGTGGCCTAATGTACCATGCTGGTTTCTCCTACACTGAACGTTGCACTATGGTAACCACAAGTTTTCTGGCCATGGGGAAGATGGAGTTCTAATTTCTGCAACACTTTCACTCCTGGACTGTGATTGGATTTAAGGTCTAGGTTCTGAAGCCTGAAAACTGAGGTTGGGAAGAGATGAAGACATAAGGCCATGGTGTGTCTGATGTGCTCAGTGTTCGGCCAGCTGTTGAGGGTGGGTTAGGAGGTGCAGGCTCAGGCTGTGGCAGACAGGGAATTAATGCCCAGGCTAGACTGTATCATTGGGGTGCAGTCGAGTTTCGTGCAGGATGGTACTCATTTGTGGTTACTGCGTAGCCCCAAAAGGCAACGTTTTTCTTCTGGAGGGAAGACACAGTGCCATATAGTTGCTCCAGAATTCCCAAACTGGAAGGCTTGTGGGCCAGGAGTGTGAGGAAAAAATTCTCAGAACACAAGCCAGACTTAGATTTCGGGTTGAGGGGACGGCAGGCACCCTCTGCAGAGATGATTCGAGATCCTGTATACCTGAAGACAGAGCTAGGATCAGACGTTGGCTTAGGTCGGAGTTTCTGTCCATGACGGCCCCTTCATGAAGGGGAGGGTGTCACGAGGACATGGAGGTTTTCCCACGATGGGAATTGTGAGATGGTCCAAACCGCAATGATTCCTTCTGTGGGACAGGGGAGACCTGTTGGATGGCTCCCGGACATCCCATAAGGAAGTTATCCAGAGCAGGGTTCTAAGGATGGATGCCTGGGCAGCCTGCCTCCCATTCCAGGTGTCTCATAGAGCCAAGGCAAGTTCTATCTGCTGAATCCAGGGGAGCAACCGAGGCGGGTGTGTTGAAATGGGTGAGTTGAGGATAGGTCATAATGTGCATTTGTGTCCATGTAGACATAGGAATGGGGTGCTGGATCCGGGGCCTTGAGGGATGTTCATAACGGAGGTTTTGATGGAGCTCTAAAGATTATGTTTCCTATGTAGAGAAGAGAATTGTTTTAATGAGTGCCTAAGGAATCTCCCATATGTTGGTATTGGAAACCAGGCCTCTGAGGAGAGATGACTGGAATCAAAAGCAATGGATCTGATTAGGGCCTAAGTGCCTGTCCAGTTCAATCTTATTCTATGGGGATATCTGTCTCTGGGTCTGAGTGGAGGTAGTTTCCTAACTTGTGAAAGATCATCCCTGTGTGTCCTGGGCAGCCAACACTATTCGGATGGCCTCGTGGAGATTGGAGGATACTCCTAATCTATAGGGTTGTGGCCAATGGAAATGCAGAATTCCCCTGGAGAGGTAAGCCACAGTCCTGAGGTGTGGCTCCAGGGGCTCCAACTTGGATGGTGTGTGGGCCATGCCTGTGGGGACAGAAGTCTGAAAACACAAACTCAGCTTAGGTTTGGGGATGTATGTATGAAGGCTCGATCTACAGACCGTGAGAATTTTCCGGGATATGAACAAAGGGCGAGTATGTGGCGCTTGCTCAGGCTTTTGTCTCTGGATTTTGTGTCAACGGTGGCCGTGGAATGTCGCGGTGTCCTCAAGGGCCATGGACAATTCTTTCTCTGGTGATTTGGCCTGATCCCAAGTGGTTGGGATCATTCTGTGGATGGGAAGAGTCCTTTATGTATTTTTTTTTTTTACCTCAGTTGTCCCACCAAAGAGGGATTCCAGAGTAAAGCCCTGAGTAGGGGTGACTAGACATCTCGAACTCTGGTTGAGATTGGGGGACTAGGGGCTTGGCAAGCCCCATATGTGGGCTGTTGTTCCAGTCACTAAGAGGCTTTACATGAGGATAGGGCTCACGCTGAGTGTCACAATGTGTGTTTGTGCACATTGTGGCCCTCAGGGATAGGTGGGGCCTCTTAGTCCATGGTGCTTTCTCCTACAATGAACATTGGAAAACATGCCAACCACTAGGTTTCTTGCCAAGGTGAAGGAGAAGTTCTGATTCTTGCATCACGTTCACTCCTGAGCAGTGAGTGGAGATAAGGTCTAGGTTCTGAAGGTGAAAACTGAGGTTGGGTAGAGATGATGGCCTAAAGCCATTGTGGGTGTGATATGCTCTGTGTACGGCCAGCTGTCTGGGTGTTGGACTGGAGGTCTGCCCTCAGGCTGTGTCAGACAGGGCTTTAGTGCACAGGCTAGACTGTATAATTGGGGTATGGTCGAGTGGCATGCAGGTTGTTACTCATTTGGTGTTTCCGGTTAGCCCTATAGGGCAACATTTTTCTTCTGGAGAGCAGGCAGAGTGCTGCATTGTGTCTCCAGAATTGCCAAACTGGAGGGGTGTGGCCAGGATTGTGAGGAAGGAAGTCTGAAAACACAAGCTAGCACGAGTTTTGGGGCCAAGAGCATGGCAGGCCCACTCTGCAGAGGCTGAATCGAGATCTCCTGCAGGTGAGGTCAGGGCGAGTATCAGATGTTGCCTCAAGCTGGAGTATGTGTCCATGACGGCCCCTTCCTGAAGGGGGTGGGGGCGTCATGAGGCCAGGGAGGTTTCCCTACGCTGGGAGTTGTGAGCTGCTCCAAACTTCAAAGTTTCCTTCTTCAGGACAGTCGAGTACTATTGGATGGTTCCAGGATGCCCCATACAAAAAGACTCGAGAGCAGGGGCCTAAGCATGGATGCCGAGAAACGCCAACTCACCTTCCCATTGCCTGGTCGAGACAAGGCACGCTCAATCTGCGGGCTCTTGGGTGAGCTACCCAGAAGGCTGAGTTTAAATGGACTCTCCTGAGGATGAGTCATAATGTGGGTTGGTGGCCATGGAGACCTTGGAATGTGGCAGTAGCTAAGGGACTCGGCAGGATTCTCCAACCCGAAGGGCTTGACACAACTCCAACAAGGAAGCTTCCCATGTGGAGATGAGAGGTCTTCTGTCTGGTGCCTCAGGAAAGCCCCGTATGCTGGTCTTCGAACCCAGGCCTCTGAGGAGTGATACCTGGACACCAAAGCAAGAGTTCATAATAGGGCCTAGGGGCCTGTCTGGTTCAATCTTCTGTCTCTGCGGATATCTGTCTGTGTGTCTGCATGGAGGTAGTAGTTGCTCAGCTTGTGTCATAATGCCCCTATTTGTCCAGTGCGGCTTGCGGTAGTGGGATGTCCTTGGGGACCTTGAGGTTTCTACTATTTTGTAGAGTTGTGGCCAATGGAATGGGCAGTTTCTTAGGAGAGAGCAGGCACAGTTCTGTGGTGTGGCTCCAGAGACCCCAGCCTGGAGGCTGTGTGGGCCATGGCTGTGCAGACAGACATCCAAAAACCCTAACTCAGCTCAGGTTTGGGGCCGAGGTTACGGCAGGTCTGATCTACAGTCCATGAGGGGAGCTCCTCTGGATATGAAAGAAGGGTGAGAGGGAGGCAGTCGCTCAGGCTTTTGTCTCTGGATGTTTTGTCCACAATGGCCGTTTAATGTAGGAGTTGCCTCATGGGTCGTAGAAGTCTCCCTCTCTGGTAGTTTGTCCAGCCCCCAAGAGTTTGGGGTCATTCTGTGGGAAGGGAAGTGTCCTGTTTTCTGCTTCATGTGTCCCCCCAGTGTAGGGATTCTAGAGCATAGCAGTGGGTACTGACAACTGGAATACTCGCCCTCTGGTTAAGCCTGGGGGCCTATGGATATGACAAGCCCCATATGCAGGATCTTGGTCCAGCCACTGAGAGGCGTTACTTTAATACGGGACTCACGCTGCAGGTCACAATGCATGTCTGTGCCCTAGGCGGCCCTCAAGCACTGGCGTGGCCTTTCGGACAATGTAGGTTTTCCCACAGTGAACGTTGGACAACATGCCAACCACAAGGTTTCTGGCCATGGGGAAGGAGGAATTCTAATTTCTGCATCACGTTCACCCCTGGGCAGTGATTGGAGATAAGGTCTAGGTTCTGAAGCCTGAAAACCGAGGTTGGGAAGAGATGACGACCTACAGCCATAGCGGGTCCTATGTGTCCAGGTTGGGGCCAGCTGTCTGGGTGTCTTTTGGGATGTTTTGTCTCAGGCTGTGCCAGACAGGGCATTAGAATACAGGGTGGGCTGTATAATTGCTTTACAATCGAGTGGCATGCATTAGAAAATCATTTGGGGTTTCTTATTAGCAGCATAGGGCAAAGTTTTTCTTCTGGAGGGCAGGCAGAGTGCTGCATTGTGGCTTCGGAATTCCCAAACTGGAGGGCTTGTGGGCCAGGAGAGTGAGGACGGAAGCTGAGAACACAAGCTAGGCTTAGGTTTCGGGGCAAGGACATGGCAGGCACACTCTGCAGAGCTGAATTGAGATCTCATGCGTCTGAAGTCAGTCGAGGTTCAGACTTGGCTCAGGTTTGAGTTTCTGTCCATGTTGGCCCCTTCAAGAAGAGGGGGGATTATGAGGCCATGGGGGTTTTGCAACTATTGGAGTTGTGAGATGCTCCAAACCGCAAGGATTCCTTCTTTGGGACAATTAAGATTTGTTGGATGGCTCCAGGACGTCTTATAAGGTATTTTTCCAGAACAGGGTTCTACGTATGGATGCCTGGGCAGCAGCCTCACATTCCAATTGTCTCCTAGCAATGAGAAACGTTTGATCTGTTGTCCTGGGGTAGCAAGAGAGGGGTCTGAGTTGAAATGGACTTTCCTGAGGATGGTCTTAATGTTGGTTTGAGTCCATGGAGACCTTGGTATGGGGCAGTGGCACCAGGGCCCTGAAGGATTCTCCTAACCAGAGGTTATGACAAAGCTCCAATGAGCAAGTTTTCCATGGGGAGACGAGATTTGTTCTTATTGGTGCCTCAGGAAACCACCATATGCTGGTATTGGAAACGAGGCCTCTGAGGACAGATGCCTGGAAACCAAAGCAATGGATCTGATTAGGGCCTAGGGGCCTGTCCGGTTCAATATTCTTCTCTGGGGACATCTGTTGTCTGAGTGGAGGTAGTTGCTCAGCTGGTTTGAGATCACCCCTGTTTGTCCTGGGCGGCCTACACTATTGGGATGGCCTCGGTGACTTTGGAGGTTTTTCCTCATTTGCAAGGTTGTGGCCAATGGAATGGGAAGAATTCCCTTGAAAGGGAAGCACAGTCCTGAGGTGTGGCTCCAGGGACCCAAGTGTGGAGCGTGTGTGGTCCAGGGCTATTTGGACAAAAGTCTGAAAACACAAACTCCACTTAGTTTGGAGGATGTAGGTATGGCCGGGCCGTATTAGACCGTGAGGAGAACTCCAAGGGATATGAAAAAACGGCGAATGTGAGGTGCTCTCATGCTTTTTTTTTTTTTTTTTTTCTGGAAATGTGTCACCGAATGCCATGGAATGTCGTGGTGTCCTCATGGGCCATCGATGAGGCTCACTTTCTGGGGATTTAACCCGATCCCAAGAGTTTGGGTTCATTCTGTCGGAAGGGAGGAGGCCTTTCTGTTTTTTTTGTTTATTTTTTATTTATTTATTTATTTATTTTTTTTTTTTACCTCAGGTGGACCACCAAAAGAGGGATTCCAGAGCAGAGTCGTGGGTTGGGGCAACTGGACAACCAGACCTCTGGTTAACATTGGGACCTAAGAACATGGCAAGCCCCATATGTGGGCTCTTGGTCCAGACACTGAGAGGCCTTCCTTGAGGATAGGTCTCACACTGAGTTTCACAATGTGTTTTTGTGCCCAAGGAGCCCCTCAAGGCAGGGCGTGGCCTAATGTACCATGCTGGTTTCTCCTACACTGAACGTTGCACTATGGTAACCACAAGTTTTCTGGCCATGGGGAAGATGGAGTTCTAATTTCTGCAACACTTTCACTCCTGGACTGTGATTGGATTTAAGGTCTAGGTTCTGAAGCCTGAAAACTGAGGTTGGGAAGAGATGAAGACATAAGGCCATGGTGTGTCTGATGTGCTCAGTGTTCGGCCAGCTGTTGAGGGTGGGTTAGGAGGTGCAGGCTCAGGCTGTGGCAGACAGGGAATTAATGCCCAGGCTAGACTGTATCATTGGGGTGCAGTCGAGTTTCGTGCAGGATGGTACTCATTTGTGGTTACTGCGTAGCCCCAAAGGGCAACGTTTTTCTTCTGGAGGGAAGACACAGTGCCACATAGTTGCTCCAGAATTCCCAAACTGGAAGGCTTGTGGGCCAGGAGTGTGAGGAAAAAATTCTGAGAACACAAGCCAGACTTAGATTTCGGGTTGAGGGGACGGCAGGCACCCTCTGCAGAGATGATTCGAGATCCTGTATACCTGAAGACAGAGCTAGGATCAGACGTTGGCTTAGGTCGGAGTTTCTGTCCATGACGGCCCCTTCATGAAGGGGAGGGTGTCACGAGGACATGGAGGTTTTCCCACGATGGGAATTGTGAGATGGTCCAAACCGCAATGATTCCTTCTGTGGGACAGGGGAGACCTGTTGGATGGCTCCCGGACATCCCATAAGGAAGTTATCCAGAGCAGGGTTCTAAGGATGGATGCCTGGGCAGCCTGCCTCCCATTCCAGGTGTCTCATAGAGCCAAGGCAAGTTCTATCTGCTGAATCCAGGGGAGCAACCGAGGCGGGTGTGTTGAAATGGGTGAGTTGAGGATAGGTCATAATGTGCATTTGTGTCCATGTAGACATAGGAATGGGGTGCTGGATCCGGGGCCTTGAGGGATGTTCATAACGGAGGTTTTGATGGAGCTCTAAAGATTATGTTTCCTATGTAGAGAAGAGAATTGTTTTAATGAGTGCCTAAGGAATCTCCCATATGTTGGTATTGGAAACCAGGCCTCTGAGGAGAGATGACTGGAATCAAAAGCAATGGATCTGATTAGGGCCTAAGTGCCTGTCCAGTTCAATCTTATTCTATGGGGATATCTGTCTCTGGGTCTGAGTGGAGGTAGTTTCCTAACTTGTGAAAGATCATCCCTGTGTGTCCTGGGCAGCCAACACTATTCGGATGGCCTCGTGGAGATTGGAGGATACTCCTAATCTATAGGGTTGTGGCCAATGGAAATGCAGAATTCCCCTGGAGAGGTAAGCCACAGTCCTGAGGTGTGGCTCCAGGGGCTCCAACTTGGATGGTGTGTGGGCCATGCCTGTGGGGACAGAAGTCTGAAAACACAAACTCAGCTTAGGTTTGGGGATGTATGTATGAAGGCTCGATCTACAGACCGTGAGAATTTTCCGGGATATGAACAAAGGGCGAGTATGTGGCGCTTGCTCAGGCTTTTGTCTCTGGATTTTGTGTCAACGGTGGCCGTGGAATGTCGCGGTGTCCTCAAGGGCCATGGACAATTCTTTCTCTGGTGATTTGGCCTGATCCCAAGTGGTTGGGATCATTCTGTGGATGGGAAGAGTCCTTTATGTATTTTTTTTTTTTACCTCAGTTGTCCCACCAAAGAGGGATTCCAGAGTAAAGCCCTGAGTAGGGGTGACTAGACATCTCGAACTCTGGTTGAGATTGGGGGACTAGGGGCTTGGCAAGCCCCATATGTGGGCTGTTGTTCCAGTCACTAAGAGGCTTTACATGAGGATAGGGCTCACGCTGAGTGTCACAATGTGTGTTTGTGCACATTGTGGCCCTCAGGGATAGGTGGGGCCTCTTAGTCCATGGTGCTTTCTCCTACAATGAACATTGGAAAACATGCCAACCACTAGGTTTCTTGCCAAGGCGAAGGAGAAGTTCTGATTCTTGCATCACGTTCACTCCTGAGCAGTGAGTGGAGATAAGGTCTAGGTTCTGAAGGTGAAAACTGAGGTTGGGTAGAGATGATGGCCTAAAGCCATTGTGGGTGTGATATGCTCTGTGTACGGCCAGCTGTCTGGGTGTTGGACTGGAGGTCTGCCCTCAGGCTGTGTCAGACAGGGCTTTAGTGCACAGGCTAGACTGTATAATTGGGGTATGGTCGAGTGGCATGCAGGTTGTTACTCATTTGGTGTTTCCGGTTAGCCCTATAGGGCAACATTTTTCTTCTGGAGGGCAGGCAGAGTGCTGCATTGTGTCTCCAGAATTGCCAAACTGGAGGGGTGTGGCCAGGATTGTGAGGAAGGAAGTCTGAAAACACAAGCTAGCACGAGTTTTGGGGCCAAGAGCATGGCAGGCCCACTCTGCAGAGGCTGAATCGAGATCTCCTGCAGGTGAGGTCAGGGCGAGTATCAGATGTTGCCTCAAGCTGGAGTATGTGTCCATGACGGCCCCTTCCTGAAGGGGGTGGGGGCGTCATGAGGCCAGGGAGGTTTCCCTACGCTGGGAGTTGTGAGCTGCTCCAAACTTCAAAGTTTCCTTCTTCAGGACAGTCGAGTACTATTGGATGGTTCCAGGATGCCCCATACAAAAAGACTCGAGAGCAGGGGCCTAAGCATGGATGCCGAGAAACGCCAACTCACCTTCCCATTGCCTGGTCGAGACAAGGCACGCTCAATCTGCGGGCTCTTGGGTGAGCTACCCAGAAGGCTGAGTTTAAATGGACTCTCCTGAGGATGAGTCATAATGTGGGTTGGTGGCCATGGAGACCTTGGAATGTGGCAGTAGCTAAGGGACTCGGCAGGATTCTCCAACCCGAAGGGCTTGACACAACTCCAACAAGGAAGCTTCCCATGTGGAGATGAGAGGTCTTCTGTCTGGTGCCTCAGGAAAGCCCCGTATGCTGGTCTTCGAACCCAGGCCTCTGAGGAGTGATACCTGGACACCAAAGCAAGAGTTCATAATAGGGCCTAGGGGCCTGTCTGGTTCAATCTTCTGTCTCTGCGGATATCTGTCTGTGTGTCTGCATGGAGGTAGTAGTTGCTCAGCTTGTGTCATAATGCCCCTATTTGTCCAGTGCGGCTTGCGGTAGTGGGATGTCCTTGGGGACCTTGAGGTTTCTACTATTTTGTAGAGTTGTGGCCAATGGAATGGGCAGTTTCTTAGGAGAGAGCAGGCACAGTTCTGTGGTGTGGCTCCAGAGACCCCAGCCTGGAGGCTGTGTGGGCCATGGCTGTGCAGACAGACATCCAAAAACCCTAACTCAGCTCAGGTTTGGGGCCGAGGTTACGGCAGGTCTGATCTACAGTCCATGAGGGGAGCTCCTCTGGATATGAAAGAAGGGTGAGAGGGAGGCAGTCGCTCAGGCTTTTGTCTCTGGATGTTTTGTCCACAATGGCCGTTTAATGTAGGAGTTGCCTCATGGGTCGTAGAAGTCTCCCTCTCTGGTAGTTTGTCCAGCCCCCAAGAGTTTGGGGTCATTCTGTGGGAAGGGAAGTGTCCTGTTTTCTGCTTCATGTGTCCCCCCAGTGTAGGGATTCTAGAGCATAGCAGTGGGTACTGACAACTGGAATACTCGCCCTCTGGTTAAGCCTGGGGGCCTATGGATATGACAAGCCCCATATGCAGGATCTTGGTCCAGCCACTGAGAGGCGTTACTTTAATACGGGACTCACGCTGCAGGTCACAATGCATGTCTGTGCCCTAGGCGGCCCTCAAGCACTGGCGTGGCCTTTCGGACAATGTAGGTTTTCCCACAGTGAACGTTGGACAACATGCCAACCACAAGGTTTCTGGCCATGGGGAAGGAGGAATTCTAATTTCTGCATCACGTTCACCCCTGGGCAGTGATTGGAGATAAGGTCTAGGTTCTGAAGCCTGAAAACCGAGGTTGGGAAGAGATGACGACCTACAGCCATAGCGGGTCCTATGTGTCCAGGTTGGGGCCAGCTGTCTGGGTGTCTTTTGGGATGTTTTGTCTCAGGCTGTGCCAGACAGGGCATTAGAATACAGGGTGGGCTGTATAATTGCTTTACAATCGAGTGGCATGCATTAGAAAATCATTTGGGGTTTCTTATTAGCAGCATAGGGCAAAGTTTTTCTTCTGGAGGGCAGGCAGAGTGCTGCATTGTGGCTTCGGAATTCCCAAACTGGAGGGCTTGTGGGCCAGGAGAGTGAGGACGGAAGCTGAGAACACAAGCTAGGCTTAGGTTTCGGGGCAAGGACATGGCAGGCACACTCTGCAGAGCTGAATTGAGATCTCATGCGTCTGAAGTCAGTCGAGGTTCAGACTTGGCTCAGGTTTGAGTTTCTGTCCATGTTGGCCCCTTCAAGAAGAGGGGGGATTATGAGGCCATGGGGGTTTTGCAACTATTGGAGTTGTGAGATGCTCCAAACCGCAAGGATTCCTTCTTTGGGACAATTAAGATTTGTTGGATGGCTCCAGGACGTCTTATAAGGTATTTTTCCAGAACAGGG
This sequence comes from Mustela nivalis, assembly GCF_964662115.1. NCBI lineage: Eukaryota > Metazoa > Chordata > Mammalia > Carnivora > Mustelidae > Mustela > Mustela nivalis. The sequence continues at coordinate 1,322,771 of NW_028136543.1, read as the reverse complement.
TTCTACGTATGGATGCCTGGGCAGCAGCCTCACATTCCAATTGTCTCCTAGCAATGAGAAACGTTTGATCTGTTGTCCTGGGGTAGCAAGAGAGGGGTCTGAGTTGAAATGGACTTTCCTGAGGATGGTCTTAATGTTGGTTTGAGTCCATGGAGACCTTGGTATGGGGCAGTGGCACCAGGGCCCTGAAGGATTCTCCTAACCAGAGGTTATGACAAAGCTCCAATGAGCAAGTTTTCCATGGGGAGACGAGATTTGTTCTTATTGGTGCCTCAGGAAACCACCATATGCTGGTATTGGAAACGAGGCCTCTGAGGACAGATGCCTGGAAACCAAAGCAATGGATCTGATTAGGGCCTAGGGGCCTGTCCGGTTCAATATTCTTCTCTGGGGACATCTGTTGTCTGAGTGGAGGTAGTTGCTCAGCTGGTTTGAGATCACCCCTGTTTGTCCTGGGCGGCCTACACTATTGGGATGGCCTCGGTGACTTTGGAGGTTTTTCCTCATTTGCAAGGTTGTGGCCAATGGAATGGGAAGAATTCCCTTGAAAGGGAAGCACAGTCCTGAGGTGTGGCTCCAGGGACCCAAGTGTGGAGCGTGTGTGGTCCAGGGCTATTTGGACAAAAGTCTGAAAACACAAACTCCACTTAGTTTGGAGGATGTAGGTATGGCCGGGCCGTATTAGACCGTGAGGAGAACTCCAAGGGATATGAAAAAACGGCGAATGTGAGGTGCTCTCATGCTTTTTTTTTTTTTTTTTCTGGAAATGTGTCACCGAATGCCATGGAATGTCGTGGTGTCCTCATGGGCCATCGATGAGGCTCACTTTCTGGGGATTTAACCCGATCCCAAGAGTTTGGGTTCATTCTGTCGGAAGGGAGGAGGCCTTTCTGTTTTTTTTGTTTATTTTTTATTTATTTATTTATTTATTTATTTATTTATTTATTTTACCTCAGGTGGACCACCAAAAGAGGGATTCCAGAGCAGAGTCGTGGGTTGGGGCAACTGGACAACCAGACCTCTGGTTAACATTGGGACCTAAGAACATGGCAAGCCCCATATGTGGGCTCTTGGTCCAGACACTGAGAGGCCTTCCTTGAGGATAGGTCTCACACTGAGTTTCACAATGTGTTTTTGTGCCCAAGGAGCCCCTCAAGGCAGGGCGTGGCCTAATGTACCATGCTGGTTTCTCCTACACTGAACGTTGCACTATGGTAACCACAAGTTTTCTGGCCATGGGGAAGATGGAGTTCTAATTTCTGCAACACTTTCACTCCTGGACTGTGATTGGATTTAAGGTCTAGGTTCTGAAGCCTGAAAACTGAGGTTGGGAAGAGATGAAGACATAAGGCCATGGTGTGTCTGATGTGCTCAGTGTTCGGCCAGCTGTTGAGGGTGGGTTAGGAGGTGCAGGCTCAGGCTGTGGCAGACAGGGAATTAATGCCCAGGCTAGACTGTATCATTGGGGTGCAGTCGAGTTTCGTGCAGGATGGTACTCATTTGTGGTTACTGCGTAGCCCCAAAGGGCAACGTTTTTCTTCTGGAGGGAAGACACAGTGCCATATAGTTGCTCCAGAATTCCCAAACTGGAAGGCTTGTGGGCCAGGAGTGTGAGGAAAAAATTCTGAGAACACAAGCCAGACTTAGATTTCGGGTTGAGGGGACGGCAGGCACCCTCTGCAGAGATGATTCGAGATCCTGTATACCTGAAGACAGAGCTAGGATCAGACGTTGGCTTAGGTCGGAGTTTCTGTCCATGACGGCCCCTTCATGAAGGGGAGGGTGTCACGAGGACATGGAGGTTTTCCCACGATGGGAATTGTGAGATGGTCCAAACCGCAATGATTCCTTCTGTGGGACAGGGGAGACCTGTTGGATGGCTCCCGGACATCCCATAAGGAAGTTATCCAGAGCAGGGTTCTAAGGATGGATGCCTGGGCAGCCTGCCTCCCATTCCAGGTGTCTCATAGAGCCAAGGCAAGTTCTATCTGCTGAATCCAGGGGAGCAACCGAGGCGGGTGTGTTGAAATGGGTGAGTTGAGGATAGGTCATAATGTGCATTTGTGTCCATGTAGACATAGGAATGGGGTGCTGGATCCGGGGCCTTGAGGGATGTTCATAACGGAGGTTTTGATGGAGCTCTAAAGATTATGTTTCCTATGTAGAGAAGAGAATTGTTTTAATGAGTGCCTAAGGAATCTCCCATATGTTGGTATTGGAAACCAGGCCTCTGAGGAGAGATGACTGGAATCAAAAGCAATGGATCTGATTAGGGCCTAAGTGCCTGTCCAGTTCAATCTTATTCTATGGGGATATCTGTCTCTGGGTCTGAGTGGAGGTAGTTTCCTAACTTGTGAAAGATCATCCCTGTGTGTCCTGGGCAGCCAACACTATTCGGATGGCCTCGTGGAGATTGGAGGATACTCCTAATCTATAGGGTTGTGGCCAATGGAAATGCAGAATTCCCCTGGAGAGGTAAGCCACAGTCCTGAGGTGTGGCTCCAGGGGCTCCAACTTGGATGGTGTGTGGGCCATGCCTGTGGGGACAGAAGTCTGAAAACACAAACTCAGCTTAGGTTTGGGGATGTATGTATGAAGGCTCGATCTACAGACCGTGAGAATTTTCCGGGATATGAACAAAGGGCGAGTATGTGGCGCTTGCTCAGGCTTTTGTCTCTGGATTTTGTGTCAACGGTGGCCGTGGAATGTCGCGGTGTCCTCAAGGGCCATGGACAATTCTTTCTCTGGTGATTTGGCCTGATCCCAAGTGGTTGGGATCATTCTGTGGATGGGAAGAGTCCTTTATGTATTTTTTTTTTACCTCAGTTGTCCCATCAAAGAGGGATTCCAGAGTAAAGCCCTGAGTAGGGGTGACTAGACATCTCGAACTCTGGTTGAGATTGGGGGACTAGGGGCTTGGCAAGCCCCATATGTGGGCTGTTGTTCCAGTCACTAAGAGGCTTTACATGAGGATAGGGCTCACGCTGAGTGTCACAATGTGTGTTTGTGCACATTGTGGCCCTCAGGGATAGGTGGGGCCTCTTAGTCCATGGTGCTTTCTCCTACAATGAACATTGGAAAACATGCCAACCACTAGGTTTCTTGCCAAGGCGAAGGAGAAGTTCTGATTCTTGCATCACGTTCACTCCTGAGCAGTGAGTGGAGATAAGGTCTAGGTTCTGAAGGTGAAAACTGAGGTTGGGTAGAGATGATGGCCTAAAGCCATTGTGGGTGTGATATGCTCTGTGTACGGCCAGCTGTCTGGGTGTTGGACTGGAGGTCTGCCCTCAGGCTGTGTCAGACAGGGCTTTAGTGCACAGGCTAGACTGTATAATTGGGGTATGGTCGAGTGGCATGCAGGTTGTTACTCATTTGGTGTTTCCGGTTAGCCCTATAGGGCAACATTTTTCTTCTGGAGGGCAGGCAGAGTGCTGCATTGTGTCTCCAGAATTGCCAAACTGGAGGGGTGTGGCCAGGATTGTGAGGAAGGAAGTCTGAAAACACAAGCTAGCACGAGTTTTGGGGCCAAGAGCATGGCAGGCCCACTCTGCAGAGGCTGAATCGAGATCTCCTGCAGGTGAGGTCAGGGCGAGTATCAGATGTTGCCTCAAGCTGGAGTATGTGTCCATGACGGCCCCTTCCTGAAGGGGGTGGGGGCGTCATGAGGCCAGGGAGGTTTCCCTACGCTGGGAGTTGTGAGCTGCTCCAAACTTCAAAGTTTCCTTCTTCAGGACAGTCGAGTACTATTGGATGGTTCCAGGATGCCCCATACAAAAAGACTCGAGAGCAGGGGCCTAAGCATGGATGCCGAGAAACGCCAACTCACCTTCCCATTGCCTGGTCGAGACAAGGCACGCTCAATCTGCGGGCTCTTGGGTGAGCTACCCAGAAGGCTGAGTTTAAATGGACTCTCCTGAGGATGAGTCATAATGTGGGTTGGTGGCCATGGAGACCTTGGAATGTGGCAGTAGCTAAGGGACTCGGCAGGATTCTCCAACCCGAAGGGCTTGACACAACTCCAACAAGGAAGCTTCCCATGTGGAGATGAGAGGTCTTCTGTCTGGTGCCTCAGGAAAGCCCCGTATGCTGGTCTTCGAACCCAGGCCTCTGAGGAGTGATACCTGGACACCAAAGCAAGAGTTCATAATAGGGCCTAGGGGCCTGTCTGGTTCAATCTTCTGTCTCTGCGGATATCTGTCTGTGTGTCTGCATGGAGGTAGTAGTTGCTCAGCTTGTGTCATAATGCCCCTATTTGTCCAGTGCGGCTTGCGGTAGTGGGATGTCCTTGGGGACCTTGAGGTTTCTACTATTTTGTAGAGTTGTGGCCAATGGAATGGGCAGTTTCTTAGGAGAGAGCAGGCACAGTTCTGTGGTGTGGCTCCAGAGACCCCAGCCTGGAGGCTGTGTGGGCCATGGCTGTGCAGACAGACATCCAAAAACCCTAACTCAGCTCAGGTTTGGGGCCGAGGTTACGGCAGGTCTGATCTACAGTCCATGAGGGGAGCTCCTCTGGATATGAAAGAAGGGTGAGAGGGAGGCAGTCGCTCAGGCTTTTGTCTCTGGATGTTTTGTCCACAATGGCCGTTTAATGTAGGAGTTGCCTCATGGGTCGTAGAAGTCTCCCTGTCTGGTAGTTTGTCCAGCCCCCAAGAGTTTGGGGTCATTCTGTGGGAAGGGAAGTGTCCTGTTTTCTGCTTCATGTGTCCCCCCAGTGTAGGGATTCTAGAGCATAGCAGTGGGTACTGACAACTGGAATACTCGCCCTCTGGTTAAGCCTGGGGGCCTATGGATATGACAAGCCCCATATGCAGGATCTTGGTCCAGCCACTGAGAGGCGTTACTTTAATACGGGACTCACGCTGCAGGTCACAATGCATGTCTGTGCCCTAGGCGGCCCTCAAGCACTGGCGTGGCCTTTCGGACAATGTAGGTTTTCCCACAGTGAACGTTGGACAACATGCCAACCACAAGGTTTCTGGCCATGGGGAAGGAGGAATTCTAATTTCTGCATCACGTTCACCCCTGGGCAGTGATTGGAGATAAGGTCTAGGTTCTGAAGCCTGAAAACCGAGGTTGGGAAGAGATGACGACCTACAGCCATAGCGGGTCCTATGTGTCCAGGTTGGGGCCAGCTGTCTGGGTGTCTTTTGGGATGTTTTGTCTCAGGCTGTGCCAGACAGGGCATTAGAATACAGGGTGGGCTGTATAATTGCTTTACAATCGAGTGGCATGCATTAGAAAATCATTTGGGGTTTCTTATTAGCAGCATAGGGCAAAGTTTTTCTTCTGGAGGGCAGGCAGAGTGCTGCATTGTGGCTTCGGAATTCCCAAACTGGAGGGCTTGTGGGCCAGGAGAGTGAGGACGGAAGCTGAGAACACAAGCTAGGCTTAGGTTTCGGGGCAAGGACATGGCAGGCACACTCTGCAGAGCTGAATTGAGATCTCATGCGTCTGAAGTCAGTCGAGGTTCAGACTTGGCTCAGGTTTGAGTTTCTGTCCATGTTGGCCCCTTCAAGAAGAGGGGGGATTATGAGGCCATGGGGGTTTTGCAACTATTGGAGTTGTGAGATGCTCCAAACCGCAAGGATTCCTTCTTTGGGACAATTAAGATTTGTTGGATGGCTCCAGGACGTCTTATAAGGTATTTTTCCAGAACAGGGTTCTACGTATGGATGCCTGGGCAGCAGCCTCACATTCCAATTGTCTCCTAGCAATGAGAAACGTTTGATCTGTTGTCCTGGGGTAGCAAGAGAGGGGTCTGAGTTGAAATGGACTTTCCTGAGGATGGTCTTAATGTTGGTTTGAGTCCATGGAGACCTTGGTATGGGGCAGTGGCACCAGGGCCCTGAAGGATTCTCCTAACCAGAGGTTATGACAAAGCTCCAATGAGCAAGTTTTCCATGGGGAGACGAGATTTGTTCTTATTGGTGCCTCAGGAAACCACCATATGCTGGTATTGGAAACGAGGCCTCTGAGGACAGATGCCTGGAAACCAAAGCAATGGATCTGAGTAGGGCCTAGGGGCCTGTCCGGTTCAATATTCTTCTCTGGGGACATCTGTTGTCTGAGTGGAGGTAGTTGCTCAGCTGGTTTGAGATCACCCCTGTTTGTCCTGGGCGGCCTACACTATTGGGATGGCCTCGGTGACTTTGGAGGTTTTTCCTCATTTGCAAGGTTGTGGCCAATGGAATGGGAAGAATTCCCTTGAAAGGGAAGCACAGTCCTGAGGTGTGGCTCCAGGGACCCAAGTGTGGAGCGTGTGTGGTCCAGGGCTATTTGGACAAAAGTCTGAAAACACAAACTCCACTTAGTTTGGAGGATGTAGGTATGGCCGGGCCGTATTAGACCGTGAGGAGAACTCCAAGGGATATGAAAAAACGGCGAATGTGAGGTGCTCTCATGCTTTTTTTTTTTTTTTTTTCTGGAAATGTGTCACCGAATGCCATGGAATGTCGTGGTGTCCTCATGGGCCATCGATGAGGCTCACTTTCTGGGGATTTAACCCGATCCCAAGAGTTTGGGTTCATTCTGTCGGAAGGGAGGAGGCCTTTCTGTTTTTTTTGTTTATTTTTTATTTATTTATTTATTTATTTATTTATTTATTTATTTATTTATTTTACCTCAGGTGGACCACCAAAAGAGGGATTCCAGAGCAGAGTCGTGGGTTGGGGCAACTGGACAACCAGACCTCTGGTTAACATTGGGACCTAAGAACATGGCAAGCCCCATATGTGGGCTCTTGGTCCAGACACTGAGAGGCCTTCCTTGAGGATAGGTCTCACACTGAGTTTCACAATGTGTTTTTGTGCCCAAGGAGCCCCTCAAGGCAGGGCGTGGCCTAATGTACCATGCTGGTTTCTCCTACACTGAACGTTGCACTATGGTAACCACAAGTTTTCTGGCCATGGGGAAGATGGAGTTCTAATTTCTGCAACACTTTCACTCCTGGACTGTGATTGGATTTAAGGTCTAGGTTCTGAAGCCTGAAAACTGAGGTTGGGAAGAGATGAAGACATAAGGCCATGGTGTGTCTGATGTGCTCAGTGTTCGGCCAGCTGTTGAGTGTGGGTTAGGAGGTGCAGGCTCAGGCTGTGGCAGACAGGGAATTAATGCCCAGGCTAGACTGTATCATTGGGGTGCAGTCGAGTTTCGTGCAGGATGGTACTCATTTGTGGTTACTGCGTAGCCCCAAAGGGCAACGTTTTTCTTCTGGAGGGAAGACACAGTGCCACATAGTTGCTCCAGAATTCCCAAACTGGAAGGCTTGTGGGCCAGGAGTGTGAGGAAAAAATTCTGAGAACACAAGCCAGACTTAGATTTCGGGTTGAGGGGACGGCAGGCACCCTCTGCAGAGATGATTCGAGATCCTGTATACCTGAAGACAGAGCTAGGATCAGACGTTGGCTTAGGTCGGAGTTTCTGTCCATGACGGCCCCTTCATGAAGGGGAGGGTGTCACGAGGACATGGAGGTTTTCCCACGATGGGAATTGTGAGATGGTCCAAACCGCAATGATTCCTTCTGTGGGACAGGGGAGACCTGTTGGATGGCTCCCGGACATCCCATAAGGAAGTTATCCAGAGCAGGGTTCTAAGGATGGATGCCTGGGCAGCCTGCCTCCCATTCCAGGTGTCTCATAGAGCCAAGGCAAGTTCTATCTGCTGAATCCAGGGGAGCAACCGAGGCGGGTGTGTTTAAATGGGTGAGTTGAGGATAGGTCATAATGTGCATTTGTGTCCATGTAGACATTGGAATGGGGTGCTGGATCCGGGGCCTTGAGGGATGTTCATAACGGAGGTTTTGATGGAGCTCTAAAGATTATGTTTCCTATGTAGAGAAGAGAATTGTTTTAATGAGTGCCTAAGGAATCTCCCATATGTTGGTATTGGAAACCAGGCCTCTGAGGAGAGATGACTGGAATCAAAAGCAATGGATCTGATTAGGGCCTAAGTGCCTGTCCAGTTCAATCTTATTCTATGGGGATATCTGTCTCTGGGTCTGAGTGGAGGTAGTTTCCTAACTTGTGAAAGATCATCCCTGTGTGTCCTGGGCAGCCAACACTATTCGGATGGCCTCGTGGAGATTGGAGGATACTCCTAATCTATAGGGTTGTGGCCAATGGAAATGCAGAATTCCCCTGGAGAGGTAAGCCACAGTCCTGAGGTGTGGCTCCAGGGGCTCCAACTTGGATGGTGTGTGGGCCATGCCTGTGGGGACAGAAGTCTGAAAACACAAACTCAGCTTAGGTTTGGGGATGTATGTATGAAGGCTCGATCTACAGACCGTGAGAATTTTCCGGGATATGAACAAAGGGCGAGTATGTGGCGCTTGCTCAGGCTTTTGTCTCTGGATTTTGTGTCAACGGTGGCCGTGGAATGTCGCGGTGTCCTCAAGGGCCATGGACAATTCTTTCTCTGGTGATTTGGCCTGATCCCAAGTGGTTGGGATCATTCTGTGGATGGGAAGAGTCCTTTATGTATTTTTTTTTTTACCTCAGTTGTCCCACCAAAGAGGGATTCCAGAGTAAAGCCCTGAGTAGGCGTGACTAGACATCTCGAACTCTGGTTGAGATTGGGGGACTAGGGGCTTGGCAAGCCCCATATGTGGGCTGTTGTTCCAGTCACTAAGAGGCTTTACATGAGGATAGGGCTCACGCTGAGTGTCACAATGTGTGTTTGTGCACATTGTGGCCCTCAGGGATAGGTGGGGCCTCTTAGTCCATGGTGCTTTCTCCTACAATGAACATTGGAAAACATGCCAACCACTAGGTTTCTTGCCAAGGCGAAGGAGAAGTTCTGATTCTTGCATCACGTTCACTCCTGAGCAGTGAGTGGAGATAAGGTCTAGGTTCTGAAGGTGAAAACTGAGGTTGGGTAGAGATGATGGCCTAAAGCCATTGTGGGTGTGATATGCTCTGTGTACGGCCAGCTGTCTGGGTGTTGGACTGGAGGTCTGCCCTCAGGCTGTGTCAGACAGGGCTTTAGTGCACAGGCTAGACTGTATAATTGGGGTATGGTCGAGTGGCATGCAGTTTGTTACTCATTTGGTGTTTCCGGTTAGCCCTATAGGGCAACATTTTTCTTCTGGAGGGCAGGCAGAGTGCTGCATTGTGTCTCCAGAATTGCCAAACTGGAGGGGTGTGGCCAGGATTGTGAGGAAGGAAGTCTGAAAACACAAGCTAGCACGAGTTTTGGGGCCAAGAGCATGGCAGGCCCACTCTGCAGAGGCTGAATCGAGATCTCCTGCAGGTGAGGTCAGGGCGAGTATCAGATGTTGCCTCAAGCTGGAGTATGTGTCCATGACGGCCCCTTCCTGAAGGGGGTGGGGGCGTCATGAGGCCAGGGAGGTTTCCCTACGCTGGGAGTTGTGAGCTGCTCCAAACTTCAAAGTTTCCTTCTTCAGGACAGTCGAGTACTATTGGATGGTTCCAGGATGCCCCATACAAAAAGACTCGAGAGCAGGGGCCTAAGCATGGATGCCGAGAAACGCCAACTCACCTTCCCATTGCCTGGTCGAGACAAGGCACGCTCAATCTGCGGGCTCTTGGGTGAGCTACCCAGAAGGCTGAGTTTAAATGGACTCTCCTGAGGATGAGTCATAATGTGGGTTGGTGGCCATGGAGACCTTGGAATGTGGCAGTAGCTAAGGGACTCGGCAGGATTCTCCAACCCGAAGGGCTTGACACAACTCCAACAAGGAAGCTTCCCATGTGGAGATGAGAGGTCTTCTGTCTGGTGCCTCAGGAAAGCCCCGTATGCTGGTCTTCGAACCCAGGCCTCTGAGGAGTGATACCTGGACACCAAAGCAAGAGTTCATAATAGGGCCTAGGGGCCTGTCTGGTTCAATCTTCTGTCTCTGCGGATATCTGTCTGTGTGTCTGCATGGAGGTAGTAGTTGCTCAGCTTGTGTCATAATGCCCCTATTTGTCCAGTGCAGCTTGCGGTAGTGGGATGTCCTTGGGGACCTTGAGGTTTCTACTATTTTGTAGAGTTGTGGCCAATGGAATGGGCAGTTTCTTAGGAGAGAGCAGGCACAGTTCTGTGGTGTGGCTTCAGAGACCCCAGCCTGGAGGCTGTGTGGGCCATGGCTGTGCAGACAGACATCCAAAAACCCTAACTCAGCTCAGGTTTGGGGCCGAGGTTACGGCAGGTCTGATCTACAGTCCATGAGGGGAGCTCCTCTGGATATGAAAGAAGGGTGAGAGGGAGGCAGTCGCTCAGGCTTTTGTCTCTGGATGTTTTGTCCACAATGGCCGTTTAATGTAGGAGTTGCCTCATGGGTCGTAGAAGTCTCCCTCTCTGGTAGTTTGTCCAGCCCCCAAGAGTTTGGGGTCATTCTGTGGGAAGGGAAGTGTCCTGTTTTCTGCTTCATGTGTCCCCCCAGTAGAGGGATTCTAGAGCATAGCAGTGGGTACTGACAACTGGAATACTCGCCCTCTGGTTAAGCCTGGGTGCTTATGGATATGACAAGCCCCATATGCAGGATCTTGGTCCAGCCACTGAGAGGCGTTACTTTAATACGGGACTCACGCTGCAGGTCACAATGCATGTCTGTGCCCTAGGCGGCCCTCAAGCACTGGTGTGGCCTTTCGGACAATGCAGGTTTTCCCAATTGATTGTTGGACAACATGCCAACCGCAAGGTTTCTGGCCATGGGGAAGGAGGAATTCTAATTTCTGCATCACGTTCACCCCTGGGCAGTGATTGGAGATAAGGTGTAGGTTCTGATGCCTGAAAACCGAGGTTGGGAAGAGATGACGACCTACAGCAATAGCGGGTCCAATGTGTCCAGGTTGGGGCCAGCTGTCTGGGTGTCGTTTGGGATGTCTTGTCTCAGGTTGTGCCAGACAGGGCATTAGTATACAGGGTGGGCTGTATAATTGCTTTACAATCGAGTGGCATGCATTAGAAAATCATTTGGGGTTTCTTATTAGCAGCATAGGGCAAAGTTTTTCTTCTGGAGGGCAGGCAGAGTGCTGCATTGTGGCTTCGGAATTCCCAAACTGGAGGGCTTGTGGGCCAGGAGATTGAGGACGGAAGCTGAGAACACAAGCTAGGCTTAGGTTTCGGGGCAAGGACATGGCAGGCACACTCTGCAGAGCTGAATTGAGATCTCATGCGTCTGAAGTCAGTCGAGGTTCAGACTTACCTCAGGGTTGAGTTTCTGTCCATGTTGGCCCCTTCAAGAAGAGGGGGGATTATGAGGCCATGGGGGTTTTGCCACTATTGGAGTTGTGAGATGCTCCAAACCGCAAGGATTCCTTCTGTGGGACAATTAAGATTTGTTGGATGGCTCCAGGACGTCTTATAAGGTATTTTTCCAGAACAGCGTTCTAAATATGGATGCCTGGGCAGCCAGCCTCACATTCCAATTGTCTCCTAGCAACAAGAAACGTTTGATCTGCTGGCTTGGGGTAGCAACATAGGGGTCTGAGTTGAAATGGACTTTCCTGAGGATGGTCTTAATGTTGGTTTGAGTCCATGGAGACCTTGGTATGGGGCAGTGGCACCAGGGCCCTGAAGGTTTCTCCTAACCAGAGGTTATGACAAAGCTCCAATGAGCAAGTTTTCCATGGGGAGACGAGATTTGTTCTTATTGGTGCCTCAGGAAACCACCATATGCTGGTATTGGAAACGAGGCCTCTGAGGAGAGATGCCTGGAAACCAAAGCAATGGATCTGATTAGGGCCTAGGGGCCTGTCCGGTTTAATATTTTTCTCTGGGGACATCTCTTGTCTGAGTGCAGGTAGTTGCTCAGCTGGTTTGAGATCACCCCTGTTTGTCCTGGGCGGCCTACACTATTGGGATGGCCTCGGTGACTTTGTAGGTTTTTCCTCATTTGCAAGGTTGTGGCCAATGGAATGGGAAGAATTCCCTTGAAAGGGAAGCACAGTCCTGAGGTGTGGCTCCAGGGACCCAAGTGTGGAGCGTGTGTGGTCCAGGGCTATTTGGACAAAAGTCTGAACACACAAACTCCACTTAGGTTAGACGATGTATGTATGGCCGGCCCGATCTATAGACCGTGAGGAGAACTCCAAGGGATATGAACAAAGGGCGAATGTGAGGTGCTTGCTCATGCTTTTTTTTTTTTTTTTTTTCTGGAAATGTGTCACCGATTGCCATGAAATGTCGTGGTGTCCTCATGGGCCATCGATGAAGCTCCCTTTCTGGGGATTTAACCCGATCCCAAGGGTTTGGGGTCATTCTGTCTGAAGGGAGGAGGCCTTTCTGTTTTTTTTTGTTTATTTTTTTTTTGTTTTTTTGTTTTTTTTTTTTTACCTCAGGTGGACCAGCAAAAGAGGGATTCCAGAGCAGAGTCGTGGGTGGGGTCAACTGGACAACCAGACCTCTGGTTAACTTTGGGACCTAAGAACATGGCAAGCCCCATATGTGGGCTCTTGGTCCAGACACTGAGAGGCCTTCCTTGAGGATAGGTCTCACACTGAGTTTCCCAATGTGTTTTTGAGCCCAAGGAGCCCCTCAAGTCAGGGCGTGGCCTAATGTACCATGCTGGTTTCTCCTACACTGAACATTGCACAATATGGCAACCACAAGTTTTCTGGCCATGGGGAAGAAGGAGTTCTAATTTCTGCAACACTTTCACTCCTGGACTATGATTGGATTTAAGGTCTAGGTTCTGAAGCCTGAAAACCGAGGTTGGGAAGAGATGACGACATACAGCAATAGCGGGTCCTATGTGTCCAGGTTGGGGCCAGCTGTCTGGGTGTCGTTTGGGATGTCTTGTCTCAGGCTGTGCCAGACAGGGCATTAGTATACAGGGTAGGCTGTATAATTGCTTTAACATCGAGTGACATGCATTAGAAAATCATTTGGGGTTTCTTATTAGCAGCATAGGGCAAAGTTTTTCTTCTGGAGGGCAGGCAGAGTGCTGCATTGTGGCTTCGGAATTCCCAAACTGGAGGGCTTGTGGGCCAGGAGAGTGAGGACGGAAGCTGAGAACACAAGCTAGGCTTAGGTTTCGGGGCAAGGGCATGGCAGGCACACTCTGCAGAGCTGAATTGAGATCTCATGCGTCTGAAGTTAGGTCGAGGATCAGAATTTGGCTCAGGTTTGGGTTTCTTTCCTTTTTGGCCCCTTCAAGAAGAGGGGGCATTATGAGGCCATGGGGGTTTTGCCACTATTGGAGTTGTGAGATGCTCCAAACCGCAAGGATTCCTTCTGTGGGACAATTAAGATTTGTTGGATGGCTCCAGGACATCTTATAATGTATTTTTCCAGAACAGGGTTCTACGTATGGATGCCTGGGCAGCAGCCTCACATTCCAATTGTCTCCTAGCAACAAGAAACGTTTGTTCTGCTGGCTTGGGGTAGCAACAGAGGGGGCTGAGTTGAATGGACTTTCCTGAGGATGGTCTTAATGTTGGTTTGAGTCCATGGAGACCTTGGTATGGGGCAGTGGCACCAGGGCCCTGAAGGATTCTCCTAACCAGAGGTTATGACAAAGCTCCAATGAGCAAGTTTTCCATGGGGAGACGAGATTTGTTCTTATTGGTGCCTCAGGAAACCACCATATGCTGGTATTGGAAACGAGGCCTCTGAGGACAGATGCCTGGAAACCAAAGCAATGGATCTGATTAGGGCCTAGGGGCCTGTCCTGTTCAATATTCTTCTCTGGGGACATCTGTTGTCTGAGTGGAGGTAGTTGCTCAGGTGGTTTGAGATCACACCTATTTGTCCTGGGAGGCCTACACTATTGGGATGGCCTCGGTGACTTTGGAGGTTTTTCCTCATTTGCAAGGTTGTGGCCAATGGAATGGGAAGAATTCCCTTGAAAGGGAAGCACAGTCCTGAGGTGTGGCTCCAGGGACCCAAGTGTGGAGCGTGTGTGGTCCAGGGCTATTTGGACAAAAGTCTGAAAACACAAACTCCACTTAGTTTGGAGGATGTAGGTATGGCCGGGCCGTATTAGACCGTGAGGAGAACTCCAAGGGATATGAAAAAAGGGCGAATGTGAGGTGCTCTCATGCTTTTTTTTTTTTTTTTTCTGGAAATGTGTCACCGAATGCCATGGAATGTCGTGGTGTCCTCATGGGCCATCGATGAGGCTCACTTTCTGGGGATTTAACCCGATCCCAAGAGTTTGGGTTCATTCTGTCGGAAGGGAGGAGGCCTTTCTGTTTTTTTTTGTTTATTTTTATTTATTTATTTATTTATTTTTTTATTTTTTTTACCTCAGGTGGACCACCAAAAGAGGGATTCCAGAGCAGAGTCGTGGGTTGGGGCAACTGGACAACCAGACCTCTGGTTAACATTGGGACCTAAGAACATGGCAAGCCCCATATGTGGGCTCTTGGTCCAGACACTGAGAGGCCTTCCTTGAGGATAGGTCTCACACTGAGTTTCACAATGTGTTTTTGTGCCCAAGGAGCCCCTCAAGGCAGGGCGTGGCCTAATGTACCATGCTGGTTTCTCCTACACTGAACGTTGCACTATGGTAACCACAAGTTTTCTGGCCATGGGGAAGATGGAGTTCTAATTTCTGCAACACTTTCACTCCTGGACTGTGATTGGATTTAAGGTCTAGGTTCTGAAGCCTGAAAACTGAGGTTGGGAAGAGATGAAGACATAAGGCCATGGTGTGTCTGATGTGCTCAGTGTTCGGCCAGCTGTTGAGTGTGGGTTAGGAGGTGCAGGCTCAGGCTGTGGCAGACAGGGAATTAATGCCCAGGCTAGACTGTATCATTGGGGTGCAGTCGAGTTTCGTGCAGGATGGTACTCATTTGTGGTTACTGCGTAGCCCCAAAGGGCAACGTTTTTCTTCTGGAGGGAAGACACAGTGCCACATAGTTGCTCCAGAATTCCCAAACTGGAAGGCTTGTGGGCCAGGAGTGTGAGGAAAAAATTCTGAGAACACAAGCCAGACTTAGATTTCGGGGTGAGGGGACGGCAGGCACCCTCTGCAGAGATGATTCGAGATCCTGTATACCTGAAGACAGAGCTAGGATCAGACGTTGGCTTAGGTCGGAGTTTCTGTCCATGACGGCCCCTTCATGAAGGGGAGGGTGTCACGAGGACATGAAGGTTTTCCCACGATGGGAATTGTGAGATGGTCCAAACCGCAATGATTCCTTCTGTGGGACAGGTGAGACCTGTTGGATGGCTCCCGGACATCCCATAAGGAAGTTATCCAGAGCAGGGTTCTAAGGATGGATGCCTGGGCAGCCTGCCTCCCATTCCAGGTGTCTCATAGAGCCAAGGCAAGTTCTATCTGCTGAATCCAGGGGAGCAACCGAGGCGGGTGTGTTGAAATGGGTGAGTTGAGGATAGGTCATAATGTGCATTTGTGTCCATGTAGACATTGGAATGGGGTGCTGGATCCGGAGCCTTGAGGGATGTTCATAACGGAGGTTTTGATGGAGCTCTAAAGATTATGTTTCCTATGTAGAGAAGAGAATTGTTTTAATGAGTGCCTAAGGAATCTCCCATATGTTGGTATTGGAAACCAGGCCTCTGAGGAGAGATGACTGGAATCAAAAGCAATGGATCTGATTAGGGCCTAAGTGCCTGTCCAGTTCAATCTTATTCTATGGGGATATCTGTCTCTGGGTCTGAGTGGAGGTAGTTTCCTAACTTGTGAAAGATCATCCCTGTGTGTCCTGGGCAGCCAACACTATTCGGATGGCCTCGTGGTGATTGGAGGATACTCCTAATCTATAGGGTTGTGGCCAATGGAAATGCAGAATTCCCCTGGAGAGGTAAGCCAAAGTCCTGAGGTGTGGCTCCAGGGGCTCCAACTTGGATGGTGTGTGGGCCATGCCTGTGGGGACAGAAGTCTGAAAACACAAACTCAGCTTAGGTTTGGGGATGTATGTATGAAGGCTCGATCTACAGACCGTGAGAATTTTCCGGGATATGAACAAAGGGCGAGTATGTGGCGCTTGCTCAGGCTTTTGTCTCTGGATTTTGTGTCAACGGTGGCCGTGGAATGTCGCGGTGTCCTCAAGGGCCATGGACAATTCTTTCTCTGGTGATTTGGCCTGATCCCAAGTGGTTGGGATCATTCTGTGGATGGGAAGAGTCCTTTATGTATTTTTTTTTTTTTTACCTCAGTTGTCCCACCAAAGAGGGATTCCAGAGTAAAGCCCTGAGTAGGGGTGACTAGACATCTCGAACTCTGGTTGAGATTGGGGGACTAGGGGCTTGGCAAGCCCCATATGTGGGCTGTTGTTCCAGTCACTAAGAGGCTTTACATGAGGATAGGGCTCACGCTGAGTGTCACAATGTGTGTTTGTGCACATTGTGGCCCTCAGGGATAGGTGGGGCCTCTTAGTCCATGGTGCTTTCTCCTACAATGAACATTGGAAAACATGCCAACCACTAGGTTTCTTGCCAAGACGAAGGAGAAGTTCTGATTCTTGCATCACGTTCACTCCTGAGCAGTGAGTGGAGATAAGGTCTAGGTTCTGAAGGTGAAAACTGAGGTTGGGTAGAGATGATGGCCTAAAGCCATTGTGGATGTGATATGCTCTGTGTACGGCCAGCTGTCTGGGTGTTGGACTGGAGGTCTGCCCTCAGGCTGTGTCAGACAGGGCTTTAGTGCACAGGCTAGACTGTATAATTGGGGTATGGTCGAGTGGCATGCAGGTTGTTACTCATTTGGTGTTTCCGGTTAGCCCTATAGGGCAACATTTTTCTTCTGGAGGGCAGGCAGAGTGCTGCATTGTGTCTCCAGAATTGCCAAACTGGAGGGGTGTGGCCAGGATTGCAAGGAAGGAAGTCTGAAAACACAAGCTAGCACGAGTTTTGGGGCCAAGAGCATGGCAGGCCCACTCTGCAGAGGCTGAATCGAGATCTCCTGCAGGTGAGGTCAGGGCGAGTATCAGATGTTGCCTCAAGCTGGAGTATGTGTCCATGACGGCCCCTTCCTGAAGGGGGTGGGGGCGTCATGAGGCCAGGGAGGTTTCCCTACGCTGGGAGTTGTGAGCTGCTCCAAACTTCAAAGTTTCCTTCTTCAGGACAGTCGAGTACTATTGGATGGTTCCAGGATGCCCCATACAAAAAGACTCGAGAGCAGGGGCCTAAGCATGGATGCCGAGAAACGCCAACTCACCTTCCCATTGCCTGGTCGAGACAAGGCACGCTCAATCTGCGGGCTCTTGGGTGAGCTACCCAGAAGGCTGAGTTTAAATGGACTCTCCTGAGGATGAGTCATAATGTGGGTTGGTGGCCATGGAGACCTTGGAATGTGGCAGTAGCTAAGGGACTCGGCAGGATTCTCCAACCCGAAGGGCTTGACACAACTCCAACAAGGAAGCTTCCCATGTGGAGATGAGAGGTCTTCTGTCTGGTGCCTCAGGAAAGCCCCGTATGCTGGTCTTCGAACCCAGGCCTCTGAGGAGTGATACCTGGACACCAAAGCAAGAGTTCATAATAGGGCCTAGGGGCCTGTCTGGTTCAATCTTCTGTCTCTGCGGATATCTGTCTGTGTGTCTGCATGGAGGTAGTAGTTGCTCAGCTTGTGTCATAATGCCCCTATTTGTCCAGTGCAGCTTGCGGTATTGGGATGTCCTTGGGGACCTTGAGGTTTCTACTATTTTGTAGAGTTGTGGCCAATGGAATGGGCAGTTTCTTAGGAGAGAGCAGGCACAGTTCTGTGGTGTGGCTCCAGAGACCCCAGCCTGGAGGCTGTGTGGGCCATGGCTGTGCAGACAGACATCCAAAAACCCTAACTCAGCTCAGGTTTGGGGCCGAGGTTACGGCAGGTCTGATCTACAGTCCATGAGGGGAGCTCCTCTGGATATGAAAGAAGGGTGAGAGGGAGGCAGTCGCTCAGGCTTTTGTCTCTGGATGTTTTGTCCACAATGGCCGTTTAATGTAGGAGTTGCCTCATGGGTCGTAGAAGTCTCCCTCTCTGGTAGTTTGTCCAGCCCCCAAGAGTTTGGGGTCATTCTGTGGGAAGGGAAGTGTCCTGTTTTCTGCTTCATGTGTCCCCCCAGTGTAGGGATTCTAGAGCATAGCAGTGGGTACTGACAACTGGAATACTCGCCCTCTGGTTAAGCCTGGGGGCCTATGGATATGACAAGCCCCATATGCAGGATCTTGGTCCAGCCACTGAGAGGCGTTACTTTAATACGGGACTCACGCTGCAGGTCACAATGCATGTCTGTGCCCTAGGCGGCCCTCAAGCACTGGCGTGGCCTTTCGGACAATGCAGGTTTTCCCAATTGATTGTTGGACAACATGCCAACCGCAAGGTTTCTGGCCATGGGGAAGGAGGAATTCTAATTTCTGCATCATGTTCACCCCTGGGCAGTGATTGGAGATAAGGTCTAGGTTCTGAAGCCTGAAAACCGAGGTTGGGAAGAGATGACGACCTACAGCAATAGCGGGTCCAATGTGTCCAGGTTGGGGCCAGCTGTCTGGGTGTCGTTTGGGATGTCTTGTCTCAGGTTGTGCCAGACAGGGCATTAGTATACAGGGTGGGCTGTATAATTGCTTTACAATCGAGTGACATGCATTAGAAAATCATTTGGGGTTTCTTATTAGCAGCATAGGGCAAAGTTTTTCTTCTGGAGGGCAGGCAGAGTGCTGCATTGTGGCTTCGGAATTCCCAAACTGGAGGGCTTGTGGGCCAGGAGATTGAGGACGGAAGCTGAGAACACAAGCTAAGCTTAGGTTTCGGGGCAAGGACATGGCAGGCACACTCTTCAGAGCTGAATTGAGATCTCATGCGTCTGAAGTCAGTCGAGG
This sequence comes from Mustela nivalis, assembly GCF_964662115.1. Classification (NCBI taxonomy): domain Eukaryota; kingdom Metazoa; phylum Chordata; class Mammalia; order Carnivora; family Mustelidae; genus Mustela; species Mustela nivalis. The sequence goes on along the minus strand of NW_028136543.1, from coordinate 1,304,062 downwards.
TTCAGACTTACCTCAGGGTTGAGTTTCTGTCCATGTTGGCCCCTTCAAGAAGAGGGGGGATTATGAGGCCATGGGGGTTTTTCCACTATTGGAGTTGTGAGATGCTCCAAACCGCAAGGATTCCTTCTGTGGGACAATTAAGATTTGTTGGATGGCTCCAGGACGTCTTATAAGGTATTTTTCCAGAACAGCGTTCTAAATATGGATGCCTGGGCAGCCAGCCTCACATTCCAATTGTCTCCTAGCAACAAGAAACGTTTGATCTGCTGGCTTGTGGTAGCAACATAGGGGTCTGAGTTGAAATGGACTTTCCTGAGGATGGTCTTAATGTTGGTTTGAGTCCATGGAGACCTTGGTATGGGGCAGTGGCACCAGGGCCCTGAAGGATTCTCCTAACCAGAGGTTATGACAAAGCTCCAATGAGCAAGTTTTCCATGGGGAGACGAGATTTGTTCTTATTGGTGCCTCAGGAAACCTCCATATGCTGGTATTGGAAACGAGGCCTCTGAGGAGAGATGCCTGGAAACCAAAGCAATGGATCTGATTAGGGCCTAGGGGCCTGTCCGGTTTAATATTTTTCTCTGGGGATATCTCTTGTCTGAGTGCAGGTAGTTGCTCAGCTGGTTTGAGATCACCCCTGTTTGTCCTGGGCGGCCTACACTATTGGGATGGCCTCGGTGACTTTGTAGGTTTTTCCTCATTTGCAAGGTTGTGGCCAATGGAATGGGAAGAATTCCCTTGAAAGGGAAGCACAGTCCTGAGGTGTGGCTCCAGGGACCCAAGTGTGGAGCGTGTGTGGTCCAGGGCTATTTGGACAAAAGTCTGAAAACACAAACTCCACTTAGGTTAGACGATGTATGTATGGCCGGCCCGATCTATAGACCGTGAGGAGAACTCCAAGGGTTATGAACAAAGGGAGAATGTGAGGTGCTTGCTCATGCTTTTTTTTTTTTTTTTTTCTGGAAATGTGTCACCGATTGCCATGAAATGTCGTGGCGTCCTCATGGGCCATCGATGAAGCTCCCTTTCTGGGGATTTAACCCGATCCCAAGGGTTTGGGGTCATTCTGTCTGAAGGGAGGAGGCCTTTCTGTTTTTTTTTGTTTATTTTTTTTTGTTTTTTTGTTTTTTTTTTTTACCTCAGGTGGACCAGCAAAAGAGGGATTCCAGAGCAGAGTCGTGGGTGGGGTCAACTGGACAACCAGACCTCTGGTTAACATTGGGACCTAAGAACATGGCAAGCCCCATATGTGGGCTCTTGGTCCAGACACTGAGAGGCCTTCCTTGAGGATAGGTCTCACACTGAGTTTCCCAATGTGTTTTTGAGCCCAAGGAGCCCCTCAAGTCAGGGCGTGGCCAATTGTACCATGCTGGTTTCTCCTAAACTGAACATTGCACAATATGGCAACCACAAGTTTTCTGGCCATGGGGAAGAAGGAGTTCTAATTTCTGCAACACTTTCACTCCTGGACTATGATTGGATTTAAGGTCTAGGTTCTGAAGCCTGAAAACCGAGGTTGGGAAGAGATGACGACATACAGCAATAGCGGGTCCTATGTGTCCAGGTTGGGGCCAGCTGTCTGGGTGTCGTTTGGGATGTCTTGTCTCAGGCTGTGCCAGACAGGGCATTAGTATACAGGGTAGGCTGTATAATTGCTTTACAATCGAGTGACATGCATTAGAAAATCATTTGGGGTTTCTTATTAGCAGCATAGGGCAAAGTTTTTCTTCTGGAGGGCAGGCAGAGTGCTGCATTGTGGCTTCGGAATTCCCAAACTGGAGGGCTTGTGGGCCAGGAGAGTGAGGACGGAAGCTGAGAACACAAGCTAGGCTTAGGTTTCGGGGCAAGGGCATGACAGGCACACTCTGCAGAGCTGAATTGAGATCTCATGCGTCTGAAGTTAGGTCGAGGATCAGAATTTGGCTCAGGTTTGGGTTTCTTTCCTTTTTGGCCCCTTCAAGAAGAGGGGGCATTATGAGGCCATGGGGGTTTTGCCACTATTGGAGTTGTGAGATGCTCCAAACCGCAAGGATTCCTTCTGTGGGACAATTAAGATTTGTTGGATGGCTCCAGGACATCTTATAATGTATTTTTCCAGAACAGGGTTCTACGTATGGATGCCTGGGCAGCAGCCTCACATTCCAATTGTCTCCTAGCAACAAGAAACGTTTGTTCTGCTGGCTTGGGGTAGCAACAGAGGGGGCTGAGTTGAATGGACTTTCCTGAGGATGGTCTTAATGTTGGTTTGAGTCCATGGAGACCTTGGTATGGGGCAGTGGCACCAGGGCCCTGAAGGATTCTCCTAACCAGAGGTTATGACAAAGCTCCAATGAGCAAGTTTTCCATGGGGAGACGAGATTTGTTCTTATTGGTGCCTCAGGAAACCACCATATGCTGGTATTGGAAACGAGGCCTCTGAGGACAGATGCCTGGAAACCAAAGCAATGGATCTGATTAGGGCCTAGGGGCCTGTCCTGTTCAATATTCTTCTCTGGGGACATCTGTTGTCTGAGTGGAGGTAGTTGCTCAGGTGGTTTGAGATCACACCTATTTGTCCTGGTCGGCCTAAACTATTGGGATGGCCTCGGTGACTTTGGAGGTTTTTCCTCATTTGCAAGGTTGTGGCCAATGGAATGGGAAGAATTCCCTTGAAAGGGAAGCACAGTCCTGAGGTGTGGCTCCAGGGACCCAAGTGTGGAGCGTGTGTGGTCCAGGGCTATTTGGACAAAAGTCTGAAAACACAAACTCCACTTAGTTTGGAGGATGTAGGTATGGCCGGGCCGTATTAGACCGTGCGGAGAACTCCAAGGGATATGAAAAAAGGGCGAATGTGAGGTGCTCTCATGCTTTTTTTTTTTTTTTTTTCTGGAAATGTGTCACCGAATGCCATGGAATGTCGTGGTGTCCTCATGGGCCATCGATGAGGCTCACTTTCTGGGGATTTAACCCGATCCCAAGAGTTTGGGTTCATTCTGTCGGAAGGGAGGAGGCCTTTCTGTTTTTTTGTTTATTTTTATTTATTTATTTATTTATTTATTTATTTTTTACCTCAGGTGGACCACCAAAAGAGGGATTCCAGAGCAGAGTCGTGGGTTGGGGCAACTGGACAACCAGACCTCTGGTTAACATTGGGACCTAAGAACATGGCAAGCCCCATATGTGGGCTCTTGGTCCAGACACTGAGAGGCCTTCCTTGAGGATAGGTCTTACACTGAGTTTCACAATGTGTTTTTGTGCCCAAGGAGCCCCTCAAGGCAGGGCGTGGCCTAATGTACCATGCTGGTTTCTCCTACACTGAACGTTGCACTATGGTAACCACAAGTTTTCTGGCCATGGGGAAGATGGAGTTCTAATTTCTGCAACACTTTCACTCCTGGACTGTGATTGGATTTAAGGTCTAGGTTCTGAAGCCTGAAAACTGAGGTTGGGAAGAGATGAAGACATAAGGCCATGGTGTGTCTGATGTGCTCAGTGTTCGGCCAGCTGTTGAGTGTGGGTTAGGAGGTGCAGGCTCAGGCTGTGGCAGACAGGGAATTAATGCCCAGGCTAGACTGTATCATTGGGGTGCAGTCGAGTTTCGTGCAGGATGGTACTCATTTGTGGTTACTGCGTAGCCCCAAAGGGCAACGTTTTTCTTCTGGAGGGAAGACACAGTGCCATATAGTTGCTCCAGAATTCCCAAACTGGAAGGCTTTTGGGCCAGGAGTGTGAGGAAAAAATTCTGAGAACACAAGCCAGACTTAGATTTCGGGTTGAGGGGACGGCAGGCACCCTCTGCAGAGATGATTCGAGATCCTGTATACCTGAAGACAGAGCTAGGATCAGACGTTGGCTTAGGTCGGAGTTTCTGTCCATGACGGCCCCTTCATGAAGGGGAGGGTGTCACGAGGACATGGAGGTTTTCCCACGATGGGAATTGTGAGATGGTCCAAACCGCAATGATTCCTTCTGTGGGACAGGGGAGACCTGTTGGATGGCTCCCGGACATCCCATAAGGAAGTTATCCAGAGCAGGGTTCTAAGGATGGATGCCTGGGCAGCCTGCCTCCCATTCCAGGTGTCTCATAGAGCCAAGGCAAGTTCTATCTGCTGAATCCAGGGGAGCAACCGAGGCGGGTGTGTTGAAATGGGTGAGTTGAGGATAGGTCATAATGTGCATTTGTGTCCATGTAGACATAGGAATGGGGTGCTGGATCCGGGGCCTTGAGGGATGTTCATAACGGAGGTTTTGATGGAGCTCTAAAGATTATGTTTCCTATGTAGAGAAGAGAATTGTTTTAATGAGTGCCTAAGGAATCTCCCATATGTTGGTATTGGAAACCAGGCCTCTGAGGAGAGATGACTGGAATCAAAAGCAATGGATCTGATTAGGGCCTAAGTGCCTGTCCAGTTCAATCTTATTCTATGGGGATATCTGTCTCTGGGTCTGAGTGGAGGTAGTTTCCTAACTTGTGAAAGATCATCCCTGTGTGTCCTGGGCAGCCAACACTATTCGGATGGCCTCGTGGAGATTGGAGGATACTCCTAATCTATAGGGTTGTGGCCAATGGAAATGCAGAATTCCCCTGGAGAGGTAAGCCACAGTCCTGAGGTGTGGCTCCAGGGGCTCCAACTTGGATGGTGTGTGGGCCATGCCTGTGGGGACAGAAGTCTGAAAACACAAACTCAGCTTAGGTTTGGGGATGTATGTATGAAGGCTCGATCTACAGACCGTGAGAATTTTCCGGGATATGAACAAAGGGCGAGTATGTGGCGCTTGCTCAGGCTTTTGTCTCTGGATTTTGTGTCAACGGTGGCCGTGGAATGTCGCGGTGTCCTCAAGGGCCATGGACAATTCTTTCTCTGGTGATTTGGCCTGATCCCAAGTGGTTGGGATCATTCTGTGGATGGGAAGAGTCCTTTATGTATTTTTTTTTTTTTTACCTCAGTTGTCCCACCAAAGAGGGATTCCAGAGTAAAGCCCTGAGTAGGGGTGACTAGACATCTCGAACTCTGGTTGAGATTGGGGGACTAGGGGCTTGGCAAGCCCCATATGTGGGCTGTTGTTCCAGTCACTAAGAGGCTTTACATGAGGATAGGGCTCACGCTGAGTGTCACAATGTGTGTTTGTGCACATTGTGGCCCTCAGGGATAGGTGGGGCCTCTTAGTCCATGGTGCTTTCTCCTACAATGAACATTGGAAAACATGCCAACCACTAGGTTTCTTGCCAAGGCGAAGGAGAAGTTCTGATTCTTGCATCACGTTCACTCCTGAGCAGTGAGTGGAGATAAGGTCTAGGTTCTGAAGGTGAAAACTGAGGTTGGGTAGAGATGATGGCCTAAAGCCATTGTGGGTGTGATATGCTCTGTGTACGGCCAGCTGTCTGGGTGTTGGACTGGAGGTCTGCCCTCAGGCTGTGTCAGACAGGGCTTTAGTGCACAGGCTAGACTGTATAATTGGGGTATGGTCGAGTGGCATGCAGGTTGTTACTCATTTGGTGTTTCCGGTTAGCCCTATAGGGCAACATTTTTCTTCTGGAGGGCAGGCAGAGTGCTGCATTGTGTCTCCAGAATTGCCAAACTGGAGGGGTGTGGCCAGGATTGTGAGGAAGGAAGTCTGAAAACACAAGCTAGCACGAGTTTTGGGGCCAAGAGCATGGCAGGCCCACTCTGCAGAGGCTGAATCGAGATCTCCTGCAGGTGAGGTCAGGGCGAGTATCAGATGTTGCCTCAAGCTGGAGTATGTGTCCATGACGGCCCCTTCCTGAAGGGGGTGGGGGCGTCATGAGGCCAGGGAGGTTTCCCTACGCTGGGAGTTGTGAGCTGCTCCAAACTTCAAAGTTTCCTTCTTCAGGACAGTCGAGTACTATTGGATGGTTCCAGGATGCCCCATACAAAAAGACTCGAGAGCAGGGGCCTAAGCATGGATGCCGAGAAACGCCAACTCACCTTCCCATTGCCTGGTCGAGACAAGGCACGCTCAATCTGCGGGCTCTTGGGTGAGCTACCCAGAAGGCTGAGTTTAAATGGACTCTCCTGAGGATGAGTCATAATGTGGGTTGGTGGCCATGGAGACCTTGGAATGTGGCAGTAGCTAAGGGACTCGGCAGGATTCTCCAACCCGAAGGGCTTGACACAACTCCAACAAGGAAGCTTCCCATGTGGAGATGAGAGGTCTTCTGTCTGGTGCCTCAGGAAAGCCCCGTATGCTGGTCTTCGAACCCAGGCCTCTGAGGAGTGATACCTGGACACCAAAGCAAGAGTTCATAATAGGGCCTAGGGGCCTGTCTGGTTCAATCTTCTGTCTCTGCGGATATCTGTCTGTGTGTCTGCATGGAGGTAGTAGTTGCTCAGCTTGTGTCATAATGCCCCTATTTGTCCAGTGCGGCTTGCGGTAGTGGGATGTCCTTGGGGACCTTGAGGTTTCTACTATTTTGTAGAGTTGTGGCCAATGGAATGGGCAGTTTCTTAGGAGAGAGCAGGCACAGTTCTGTGGTGTGGCTCCAGAGACCCCAGCCTGGAGGCTGTGTGGGCCATGGCTGTGCAGACAGACATCCAAAAACCCTAACTCAGCTCAGGTTTGGGGCCGAGGTTACGGCAGGTCTGATCTACAGTCCATGAGGGGAGCTCCTCTGGATATGAAAGAAGGGTGAGAGGGAGGCAGTCGCTCAGGCTTTTGTCTCTGGATGTTTTGTCCACAATGGCCGTTTAATGTAGGAGTTGCCTCATGGGTCGTAGAAGTCTCCCTCTCTGGTAGTTTGTCCAGCCCCCAAGAGTTTGGGGTCATTCTGTGGGAAGGGAAGTGTCCTGTTTTCTGCTTCATGTGTCCCCCCAGTGTAGGGATTCTAGAGCATAGCAGTGGGTACTGACAACTGGAATACTCGCCCTCTGGTTAAGCCTGGGGGCCTATGGATATGACAAGCCCCATATGCAGGATCTTGGTCCAGCCACTGAGAGGCGTTACTTTAATACGGGACTCACGCTGCAGGTCACAATGCATGTCTGTGCCCTAGGCGGCCCTCAAGCACTGGCGTGGCCTTTCGGACAATGTAGGTTTTCCCACAGTGAACGTTGGACAACATGCCAACCACAAGGTTTCTGGCCATGGGGAAGGAGGAATTCTAATTTCTGCATCACGTTCACACCTGGGCAGTGATTGGAGATAAGGTCTAGGTTCTGAAGCCTGAAAACCGAGGTTGGGAAGAGATGACGACCTACAGCCATAGCGGGTCCTATGTGTCCAGGTTGGGGCCAGCTGTCTGGGTGTCTTTTGGGATGTTTTGTCTCAGGCTGTGCCAGACAGGGCATTAGAATACAGGGTGGGCTGTATAATTGCTTTACAATCGAGTGGCATGCATTAGAAAATCATTTGGGGTTTCTTATTAGCAGCATAGGGCAAAGTTTTTCTTCTGGAGGGCAGGCAGAGTGCTGCATTGTGGCTTCGGAATTCCCAAACTGGAGGGCTTGTGGGCCAGGAGAGTGAGGACGGAAGCTGAGAACACAAGCTAGGCTTAGGTTTCGGGGCAAGGACATGGCAGGCACACTCTGCAGAGCTGAATTGAGATCTCATGCGTCTGAAGTCAGTCGAGGTTCAGACTTGGCTCAGGTTTGAGTTTCTGTCCATGTTGGCCCCTTCAAGAAGAGGGGGGATTATGAGGCCATGGGGGTTTTGCAACTATTGAAGTTGTGAGATGCTCCAAACCGCAAGGATTCCTTCTTTGGGACAATTAAGATTTGTTGGATGGCTCCAGGACGTCTTATAAGGTATTTTTCCAGAACAGGGTTCTACGTATGGATGCCTGGGCAGCAGCCTCACATTCCAATTGTCTCCTAGCAATGAGAAACGTTTGATCTGTTGTCCTGGGGTAGCAAGAGAGGGGTCTGAGTTGAAATGGACTTTCCTGAGGATGGTCTTAATGTTGGTTTGAGTCCATGGAGACCTTGGTATGGGGCAGTGGCACCAGGGCCCTGAAGGATTCTCCTAACCAGAGGTTATGACGAAGCTCCAATGAGCAAGTTTTCCATGGGGAGACGAGATTTGTTCTTATTGGTGCCTCAGGAAACCACCATATGCTGGTATTGGAAACGAGGCCTCTGAGGACAGATGCCTGGAAACCAAAGCAATGGATCTGAGTAGGGCCTAGGGGCCTGTCCGGTTCAATATTCTTCTCTGGGGACATCTGTTGTCTGAGTGGAGGTAGTTGCTCAGCTGGTTTGAGATCACCCCTGTTTGTCCTGGGCGGCCTACACTATTGGGATGGCCTCGGTGACTTTGGAGGTTTTTCCTCATTTGCAAGGTTGTGGCCAATGGAATGGGAAGAATTCCCTTGAAAGGGAAGCACAGTCCTGAGGTGTGGCTCCAGGGACCCAAGTGTGGAGCGTGTGTGGTCCAGGGCTATTTGGACAAAAGTCTGAAAACACAAACTCCACTTAGTTTGGAGGATGTAGGTATGGCCGGGCCGTATTAGACCGTGAGGAGAACTCCAAGGGATATGAAAAAAGGGCGAATGTGAGGTGCTCTCATGCTTGTTTTTTTTTTTTTTTCTGGAAATGTGTCACCGAATGCCATGGAATGTCGTGGTGTCCTCATGGGCCATCGATGAGGCTCACTTTCTGGGGATTTAACCCGATCCCAAGAGTTTGGGTTCATTCTGTCGGAAGGGAGGAGGCCTTTCTGTTTTTTTTGTTTATTTTTTATTTATTTATTTATTTATTTATTTATTTATTTATTTATTTTACCTCAGGTGGACCACCAAAAGAGGGATTCCAGAGCAGAGTCGTGGGTTGGGGCAACTGGACAACCAGACCTCTGGTTAACATTGGGACCTAAGAACATGGCAAGCCCCATATGTGGGCTCTTGGTCCAGACACTGAGAGGCCTTCCTTGAGGATAGGTCTCACACTGAGTTTCACAATGTGTTTTTGTGCCCAAGGAGCCCCTCAAGGCAGGGCGTGGCCTAATGTACCATGCTGGTTTCTCCTACACTGAACGTTGCACTATGGTAACCACAAGTTTTCTGGCCATGGGGAAGATGGAGTTCTAATTTCTGCAACACTTTCACTCCTGGACTGTGATTGGATTTAAGGTCTAGGTTCTGAAGCCTGAAAACTGAGGTTGGGAAGAGATGAAGACATAAGGCCATGGTGTGTCTGATGTGCTCAGTGTTCGGCCAGCTGTTGAGGGTGGGTTAGGAGGTGCAGGCTCAGGCTGTGGCAGACAGGGAATTAATGCCCAGGCTAGACTGTATCATTGGGGTGCAGTCGAGTTTCGTGCAGGATGGTACTCATTTGTGGTTACTGCGTAGCCCCAAAGGGCAACGTTTTTCTTCTGGAGGGAAGACACAGTGCCACATAGTTGCTCCAGAATTCCCAAACTGGAAGGCTTGTGGGCCAGGAGTGTGAGGAAAAAATTCTGAGAACACAAGCCAGACTTAGATTTCGGGGTGAGGGGACGGCAGGCACCCTCTGCAGAGATGATTCGAGATCCTGTATACCTGAAGACAGAGCTAGGATCAGACGTTGGCTTAGGTCGGAGTTTCTGTCCATGACGGCCCCTTCATGAAGGGGAGGGTGTCACGAGGACATGGAGGTTTTCCCACGATGGGAATTGTGAGATGGTCCAAACCGCAATGATTCCTTCTGTGGGACAGGTGAGACCTGTTGGATGGCTCCCGGACATCCCATAAGGAAGTTATCCAGAGCAGGGTTCTAAGGATGGATGCCTGGGCAGCCTGCCTCCCATTCCAGGTGTCTCATAGAGCCAAGGCAAGTTCTATCTGCTGAATCCAGGGGAGCAACCGAGGCGGGTGTGTTTAAATGGGTGAGTTGAGGATAGGTCATAATGTGCATTTGTGTCCATGTAGACATTGGAATGGGGTGCTGGATCCGGGGCCTTGAGGGATGTTCATAACGGAGGTTTTGATGGAGCTCTAAAGATTATGTTTCCTATGTAGAGAAGAGAATTGTTTTAATGAGTGCCTAAGGAATCTCCCATATGTTGGTATTGGAAACCAGGCCTCTGAGGAGAGATGACTGGAATCAAAAGCAATGGATCTGATTAGGGCCTAAGTGCCTGTCCAGTTCAATCTTATTCTATGGGGATATCTGTCTCTGGGTCTGAGTGGAGGTAGTTTCCTAACTTGTGAAAGATCATCCCTGTGTGTCCTGGGCAGCCAACACTATTCGGATGGCCTCGTGGAGATTGGAGGATACTCCTAATCTATAGGGTTGTGGCCAATGGAAATGCAGAATTCCCCTGGAGAGGTAAGCCACAGTCCTGAGGTGTGGCTCCAGGGGCTCCAACTTGGATGGTGTGTGGGCCATGCCTGTGGGGACAGAAGTCTGAAAACACAAACTCAGCTTAGGTTTGGGGATGTATGTATGAAGGCTCGATCTACAGACCGTGAGAATTTTCCGGGATATGAACAAAGGGCGAGTATGTGGCGCTTGCTCAGGCTTTTGTCTCTGGATTTTGTGTCAACGGTGGCCGTGGAATGTCGCGGTGTCCTCAAGGGCCATGGACAATTCTTTCTCTGGTGATTTGGCCTGATCCCAAGTGGTTGGGATCATTCTGTGGATGGGAAGAGTCCTTTATGTATTTTTTTTTTTACCTCAGTTGTCCCACCAAAGAGGGATTCCAGAGTAAAGCCCTGAGTAGGGGTGACTAGACATCTCGAACTCTGGTTGAGATTGGGGGACTAGGGGCTTGGCAAGCCCCATATGTGGGCTGTTGTTCCAGTCACTAAGAGGCTTTACATGAGGATAGGGCTCACGCTGAGTGTCACAATGTGTGTTTGTGCACATTGTGGCCCTCAGGGATAGGTGGGGCCTCTTAGTCCATGGTGCTTTCTCCTACAATGAACATTGGAAAACATGCCAACCACTAGGTTTCTTGCCAAGGCGAAGGAGAAGTTCTGATTCTTGCATCACGTTCACTCCTGAGCAGTGAGTGGAGATAAGGTCTAGGTTCTGAAGGTGAAAACTGAGGTTGGGTAGAGATGATGGCCTAAAGCCATTGTGGGTGTGATATGCTCTGTGTACGGCCAGCTGTCTGGGTGTTGGACTGGAGGTCTGCCCTCAGGCTGTGTCAGACAGGGCTTTAGTGCACAGGCTAGACTGTATAATTGGGGTATGGTCGAGTGGCATGCAGGTTGTTACTCATTTGGTGTTTCCGGTTAGCCCTATAGGGCAACATTTTTCTTCTGGAGGGCAGGCAGAGTGCTGCATTGTGTCTCCAGAATTGCCAAACTGGAGGGGTGTGGCCAGGATTGTGAGGAAGGAAGTCTGAAAACACAAGCTAGCACGAGTTTTGGGGCCAAGAGCATGGCAGGCCCACTCTGCAGAGGCTGAATCGAGATCTCCTGCAGGTGAGGTCAGGGCGAGTATCAGATGTTGCCTCAAGCTGGAGTATGTGTCCATGACGGCCCCTTCCTGAAGGGGGTGGGGGCGTCATGAGGCCAGGGAGGTTTCCCTACGCTGGGAGTTGTGAGCTGCTCCAAACTTCAAAGTTTCCTTCTTCAGGACAGTCGAGTACTATTGGATGGTTCCAGGATGCCCCATACAAAAAGACTCGAGAGCAGGGGCCTAAGCATGGATGCCGAGAAACGCCAACTCACCTTCCCATTGCCTGGTCGAGACAAGGCACGCTCAATCTGCGGGCTCTTGGGTGAGCTACCCAGAAGGCTGAGTTTAAATGGACTCTCCTGAGGATGAGTCATAATGTGGGTTGGTGGCCATGGAGACCTTGGAATGTGGCAGTAGCTAAGGGACTCGGCAGGATTCTCCAACCCGAAGGGCTTGACACAACTCCAACAAGGAAGCTTCCCATGTGGAGATGAGAGGTCTTCTGTCTGGTGCCTCAGGAAAGCCCCGTATGCTGGTCTTCGAACCCAGGCCTCTGAGGAGTGATACCTGGACACCAAAGCAAGAGTTCATAATAGGGCCTAGGGGCCTGTCTGGTTCAATCTTCTGTCTCTGCGGATATCTGTCTGTGTGTCTGCATGGAGGTAGTAGTTGCTCAGCTTGTGTCATAATGCCCCTATTTGTCCAGTGCAGCTTGCGGTAGTGGGATGTCCTTGGGGACCTTGAGGTTTCTACTATTTTGTAGAGTTGTGGCCAATGGAATGGGCAGTTTCTTAGGAGAGAGCAGGCACAGTTCTGTGGTGTGGCTTCAGAGACCCCAGCCTGGAGGCTGTGTGGGCCATGGCTGTGCAGACAGACATCCAAAAACCCTAACTCAGCTCAGGTTTGGGGCCGAGGTTACGGCAGGTCTGATCTACAGTCCATGAGGGGAGCTCCTCTGGATATGAAAGAAGGGTGAGAGGGAGGCAGTCGCTCAGGCTTTTGTCTCTGGATGTTTTGTCCACAATGGCCGTTTAATGTAGGAGTTGCCTCATGGGTCGTAGAAGTCTCCCTCTCTGGTAGTTTGTCCAGCCCCCAAGAGTTTGGGGTCATTCTGTGGGAAGGGAAGTGTCCTGTTTTCTGCTTCATGTGTCCCCCCAGTAGAGGGATTCTAGAGCATAGCAGTGGGTACTGACAACTGGAATACTCGCCCTCTGGTTAAGCCTGGGGGCTTATGGATATGACAAGCCCCATATGCAGGATCTTGGTCCAGCCACTGAGAGGCGTTACTTTAATACGGGACTCACGCTGCAGGTCACAATGCAGGTCTATGCCCTAGGCGGCCCTCAAGCACTGGCGTGGCCTTTCGGACAATGCAGGTTTTCCCAATTGATTGTTGGACAACATGCCAACCGCAAGGTTTCTGGCCATGGGGAAGGAGGAATTCTAATTTCTGCATCACGTTCACCCCTGGGCAGTGATTGGAGATAAGGTCTAGGTTCTGAAGCCTGAAAACCGAGGTTGGGAAGAGATGACGACCTACAGCAATAGCGGGTCCAATGTGTCCAGGTTGGGGCCAGCTGTCTGGGTGTCGTTTGGGATGTCTTGTCTCAGGTTGTGCCAGACAGGGCATTAGTATACAGGGTGGGCTGTATAATTGCTTTACAATCGAGTGGCATGCATTAGAAAATCATTTGGGGTTTCTTATTAGCAGCATAGGGCAAAGTTTTTCTTCTGGAGGGCAGGCAGAGTGCTGCATTGTGGCTTCGGAATTCCCAAACTGGAGGGCTTGTGGGCCAGGAGATTGAGGACGGAAGCTGAGAACACAAGCTAGGCTTAGGTTTCGGGGCAAGGACATGGCAGGCACACTCTGCAGAGCTGAATTGAGATCTCATGCGTCTGAAGTCAGTCGAGGTTCAGACTTACCTCAGGGTTGAGTTTCTGTCCATGTTGGCCCCTTCAAGAAGAGGGGGGATTATGAGGCCATGGGGGTTTTTCCACTATTGGAGTTGTGAGATGCTCCAAACCGCAAGGATTCCTTCTTTGGGACAATTAAGATTTGTTGGATGGCTCCAGGACGTCTTATAAGGTATTTTTCCAGAACAGCGTTCTAAATATGGATGCCTGGGCAGCCAGCCTCACATTCCAATTGTCTCCTAGCAACAAGAAACGTTTGATCTGCTGGCTTGGGGTAGCAACATAGGGGTCTGAGTTGAAATGGACTTTCCTGAGGATGGTCTTAATGTTGGTTTGAGTCCATGGAGACCTTGGTATGGGGCAGTGGCACCAGGGCCCTGAAGGATTCTCCTAACCAGAGGTTATGACAAAGCTCCAATGAGCAAGTTTTCCATGGGGAGACGAGATTTGTTCTTATTGGTGCCTCAGGAAACCACCATATGCTGGTATTGGAAACGAGGCTTCTGAGGAGAGATGCCTGGAAACCAAAGCAATGGATCTGATTAGGGCCTAGGGGCCTGTCCGGTTTAATATTTTTCTCTGGGGACATCTGTTGTCTGAGTGGAGGTAGTTGCTCAGCTGGTTTGAGATCACCCCTGTTTGTCCTGGGCGGCCTACTCTATTGGGATGGCCTCGGTGACTTTGGAGGTTTTTCCTCATTTGCAAGGTTGTGGCCAATGGAATGGGAAGAATTCCCTTGAAAGGGAAGCACAGTCCTGAGGTGTGGCTCCAGGGACCCAAGTGTGGAGCGTGTGTGGTCCAGGGCTATTTGGACAAAAGTCTGAAAACACAAACTCCACTTAGGTTAGACGATGTATGTATGGCCGGCCCGATCTATAGACCGTGAGGAGAACTCCAAGGGATATGAACAAAGGGCGAATGTGAGGTGCTTGCTCATGCTTTTTTTTTTTTTTTTTTCTGGAAATGTGTCACCGATTGCCATGAAATGTCGTGGTGTCCTCATGGGCCATCGATGAAGCTCCCTTTCTGGGGATTTAACCCGATCCCAAGGGTTTGGGGTCATTCTGTCTGAAGGGAGGAGGCCTTTCCGTTTTTTTTTGTTTATTTTTTTTTGTTTTTTTGTTTTTTTTTTTACCTCAGGTGGACCAGCAAAAGAGGGATTCCAGAGCAGAGTCGTGGGTGGGGTCAACTGGACAACCAGACCTCTGGTTAACATTGGGACCTAAGAACATGGCAAGCCCCATATGTGGGCTCTTGGTCCAGACACTGAGAGGCCTTCCTTGAGGATAGGTCTCACACTGAGTTTCCCAATGTGTTTTTGAGCCCAAGGAGCCCCTCAAGTCAGGGCGTGGCCAATTGTACCATGCTGGTTTCTCCTACACTGAACATTGCACAATATGGCAACCACAAGTTTTCTGGCCATGGGGAAGAAGGAGTTCTAATTTCTGCAACACTTTCACTCCTGGACTATGATTGGATTTAAGGTCTAGGTTCTGAAGCCTGAAAACCGAGGTTGGGAAGAGATGACGACATACAGCAATAGCGGGTCCTATGTGTCCAGGTTGGGGCCAGCTGTCTGGGTGTCGTTTGGGATGTCTTGTCTCAGGCTGTGCCAGACAGGGCATTAGTATACAGGGTAGGCTGTATAATTGCTTTAACATCGAGTGACATGCATTAGAAAATCATTTGGGGTTTCTTATTAGCAGCATAGGGCAAAGTTTTTCTTCTGGAGGGCAGGCAGAGTGCTGCATTGTGGCTTCGGAATTCCCAAACTGGAGGGCTTGTGGGCCAGGAGAGTGAGGACGGAAGCTGAGAACACAAGCTAGGCTTAGGTTTTGGGGCAAGGGCATGGCAGGCACACTCTGCAGAGCTGAATTGAGATCTCATGCGTCTGAAGTTAGGTCGAGGATCAGAATTTGGCTCAGGTTTGGGTTTCTTTCCTTTTTGGCCCCTTCAAGAAGAGGGGGCATTATGAGGCCATGGGGGTTTTGCCACTATTGGAGTTGTGAGATGCTCCAAACCGCAAGGATTCCTTCTGTGGGACAATTAAGATTTGTTGGATGGCTCCAGGACATCTTATAATGTATTTTTCCAGAACAGGGTTCTACGTATGGATGCCTGGGCAGCAGCCTCACATTCCAATTGTCTCCTAGCAACGAGAAACGTTTGATCTGTTGTCCTGGGGTAGCAAGAGAGGGGTCTGAGTTGAAATGGACTTTCCTGAGGATGGTCTTAATGTTGGTTTGAGTCCATGGAGACCTTGGTATGGGGCAGTGGCACCAGGGCCCTGAAGGATTCTCCTAACCAGAGGTTATGACAAAGCTCCAATGAGCAAGTTTTCCATGGGGAGACGAGATTTGTTCTTATTGGTGCCTCAGGAAACCACCATATGCTGGTATTGGAAACGAGGCCTCTGAGGAGAGATGCCTGGAAACCAAAGCAATGGATCTGATTAGGGCCTAGGGGCCTGTCCTGTTCAATATTCTTCTCTGGGGACATCTGTTGTCTGAGTGGAGGTAGTTGCTCAGGTGGTTTGAGATCACACCTATTTGTCCTGGTCGGCCTAAACTATTGGGATGGCCTCGGTGACTTTGGAGGTTTTTCCTAATTTGCAAGGTTGTGGCCAATGGAATGGGAAGAATTCCCCTGAACGGGAAGCACAGTCCTGAGGTGTGGCTCCCGGGACCCAAGTGTGGAGCGTGTGTGGTCCAAGGTTATTTGGAATAAAAGTCTGAAAACACAAACTCCACTTAGGTTGGAGGATGTAGGTATGGCCGGCCCGATCTATAGACCGTGAGGAGAACTCTTCGGGATATGAACAAAGGGCGAATGTGAGGTGCTTGCTCATGCTTTTTTTTTTTTTTTCTGGAAATGTGTCACTGATTGCCATGGAATGTCGGGGGGTCCTCATGGGCCATCGATGAGGCTCTCTTTCTGGGGATTTGACCCGATCCCAAGAGTTTGGGGTCATTCTGTCGGAAGGGAGGAGGTCTTTCTGTTTTTTTTACCTCAGGTGGACCACCAAAAGAGGCATTCCAGAGCAGAGTCCTGGGGAGGGGCGACTGGACAACCAGACCTCTGGTTAACATTGGGACCTAAGAACATGGCAAGCCCCATATTTGGGCTCTTGGTCCAGACATTGAGAGGCCTTCCTTGAGGATAGGTCTCACACTGAGTTTCACAATGTGTTTTTGAGCCCAAGGAGCCCCTCAAGTCAGGGCGTGGCCTAATGTACCATGCTGGTTTCTCCTACACTGAACATTGCACAATATGGCAACCACAAGTTTTCTGGCCATGGGGAAGAACGAGTTCTAATTTCTGCAACACTTTCACTCCTGGACTGTGATTGGATTTAACGTCTAGGTTCTGAAGCCTGAAAACTGAGGTTGGGAAGAGATGAAGCCCTAAGGCCATTGTGTGTCTGATGTGCTCAGTGTTCGGCCAGCTGTTGAGTGTGGGTTGGGAGGTGCAGGCTCAGGCTGTGGCAGACAGCGAATTAGTGTCCAGGCTAGACTGTATCATTGGGGTGCAGTCGAGTTTCGTGCAGGATGGTACTCATTTGTGGTTACTGGGTAGCCCCAGAGGGCAACGTTTTTCTTCTGGAGGGAAGACACAGTGTCACATACTGGCTCCAGAATTCCCAAACTGGAAGGCTTGTGGGCCAGGAGTGTGAGGAAAAAATTCTGAGAACACAAGCCAGACTTAGATTTCGGGGTGAAGGGACGGCAGGCACCTTCTGCAGAGATGATTCGAGATCCCGTATACCTGAAGACAGAGCTAGGATCAGACGTTGGCTTAGGTCGGAGTTTCTGTCCATGACGGCCCCTTCATGAAGGGGAGGGTGTCACGAGGACATGGAGTTTTTCCCACGATTTGAATTGTGAGATGCTCCAAACCGCAATGATTCCTTCTGTGGGACAGGTGAGACCGGTGGATGGCTCCAGGACATCCCATAAGGAAGTTATCCAGAGCAGGGTTCTAAGGACGGATGCCTGGGCAGCCTGCCTCCCATTCCAGGTGTCTCATAGAGCCAAGGCAAGTTCGATCTGCCTGATCTAGTGGAGCAACCGAATCGGGTGTGTTGAAATGGGTGAGTTGAGGATGGGTCATAATGTGCATTTGTGTCCATGGAGACCTTGGAATGGGGTCTTGATCCGGGTCCTTGAGGGATGTTCATATCCGGAGGTTTTGATGGAGCTCTAAAGAGTATGTTTCCTATGTAGAGAAGAGAATTGTTTTGATGAGTGCCTAAGGTATCTCCCATATGCTGGTATTGGAAAACAGGCCTCTGAGGAGAGATGACTGAAAACAAAAGTAATGGATATGATTAGAGCCTAGGTGCCTGTCCGGTTCAGTCTCTTTGCTGGGGATACGTGTCTAAGTATCTGAGGTGAGGTAGTTGCTCAGATTGTGTCAGATCACCCCTGTTTGTCCTGGGCGACCTATAATATTGGAATGGCCTCGGGACTTTGGAGTTTCTCCTAATCTATAGGTTTGTGGTCAATGGAATGGGCAGAAATCCCCTGGAGAGGGCAGGCAAAGTTCTGAGTTTGGCTCTAGGGGCCCAACCTTGAGGGTGTGTGGGCCAGGCCTGTGGAGCAAAAATCTGAAAACACAAACTCCGCTTAGGATTGGGGACATAGTTATGGCACGCCCAATCTACAAACCGTGATAACACTTCAGGATATGAAAAAGTGTGAGTTTGAGGTGCTTGCTCAGATTTTGTCTCTGGATTTGTGTCAACAATGTGGGTGGAATGCTGGCGTGGCCTCATGGGTTGTGGACGGCTTTCCTTCTCTGAGGATTTGACCCAATCCCAAGAGTTTGTGTATGTTCTGTGGGATGGGAGGAGTCCTATCTGTTTTTTATTTTATTTTATTTTATTTTTTGTACCTCATGTGTCCCAATAAAGGAGGGATTCCAGAGCAGAGTCCTCGGGAGGGACAACTGGACAACCCCACCTCTGTTTTAGTTTGGGGGCCTAGGGGCATGGCAAGTCCAATATGTGGGCTCTTGATTCAGACACTGAGAGGCCTTCCTTGAGGACAGGGCTCATGCTGAGGGTCACAATGCCTATTTATGCCAACAAGGCCCTCAAGCATGGGAAGGGCCTCATGGGCCACGCTGGATTCTCCGACACTGAACGTTGGAGAATATGCCAACCACAAGGTTTCTGGCCATGGCGAAGGAAGAGTTGTGACTTCTGCATCACGTTCACCGCTGGACAGTGATTGGAGTTTAGGTCTAGGTTCTGAAACCCGAAAACCGAGGTTGGGAAGAGATGAAGACCTAAGGACCTGTTGGGTCCAATGAGCTCAGTGTGCGGCCAGCTGTTGAGCGTAGGTCTGGAGGTGTGGGCTCATGCTGTGTCAGACAAGGCATTAGACAGGGTAGACTGAATATTTGGGGTGCAGTCGAGTGGCGTTCAATTGATCCTCATTCGGGTCTCTAGGTAGTTCCATAAGGCAACGTTTTTTCTCTGGGAGGGCAGGCAGAGTGCTGCATTGTGGCCCCAGTATTGCCAAACTGTAGGGCTTTTGGGCCAGGGGTGTGAGGACTGTAGTCTGAGACCACAAGCTAGGCTTATTTTTTGGGGTGAGGGCACAGAAGGCACAGTCTGCAGAGCTGAATCAAGATCTCATGCACCTGAAGTCAGGGCGAATATCAGACGTTTGCTCAGGTTGGAGTTTCTGTCCATGATGGCCACTTTATAAAGTGGAGCGTCTCAAGAGGCCATGTAGATTTTCCCACAATGGGAGTTCTGAGATGCTCCAGACTGCAAAGATTCCTTCTGTGGGACACTTGAGACCTGTTGGATGGCTCTAGGATGTCCCATATGGAATGACTCCAGAGTAGGGTTCTAAGGATTGATGCCTAGGCAGCCCACCTCCCATTCTAGTTGTCTCCTAGCGACAAGGCAGGTTTGATCTGCAGGCCCTGGGGGAGAAACCAAGGGGGTTGAGTTGACATGGACGCTCCCGAGGATAGATCATAATGTGGGTTTAAGTCCATGGAGACCTTGGAATGGGGCGCTTGATCCGGGGCCCTGAAAGATTCTCCTAAACAGAGGTTTTTATAGAGCTCCAAAGAGTAAATTTCCTATGTGGAGACGAGATTTTTCTGATGAGTGCCTCAGTAATCCCCCTATGCTGGTATTGGAAACCAGGCCTCTGAGGAGAGATGCCTGGAAACAAAAGCAATGGATCTGATTAGGGCCTAAGTGCCTGTCCATTTCAATCTTATTCTATGGGGATATCTGTCTCTGGGTCTGAGTGGAGGTAGTTTCCTAACTTGTGAAAGATCATCCCTGTTTGTCCTGGGCAGCCAACACTATTCGGATGGCCTCGGGGAGTTTGGAGGTTTCTCCTAATCTATAAGGTTGTGGCCAATGGAAATGGCAGAATTCCCCTGGAGAGGGAAGCCACAGTCCTGAGGTGTGGCTCCAGGGGCCCCAGCTTGGATGGTGTGTGGGCCATGCCTGTGGGGACAGAAGTCTGAAAACACAAACTCAGCTTAGGTTTGGGGATGTATGTATGAAGGCTGGATCTACAGACCGTGAGAATTTTCCGGGCTATGAACAAAGGGCGAGTATGTGGCGCTTGCTCAGGCTTTTGTCTCTGGATTTTGTGTCAACGGTGGCCGTGGAATGTCGGGGTGTTCTCAAGGGCCATGGACAATTCTTTCTCTGGTGATTTGGCCTGATCCCAAGGGGTTGGGATCATTCTGTGGATGGGAAAAGTCCTTTCTGTATTTTTTTTTTTTTTAACCTCAGGTGTCCCACCAAAGAGGGATTCCAGAGCAGAGCCCTGAGTCGGGTGACTAGACATCTCGAACTCTGGTTGAGATTGGGTGACTAGGGGCTTGGCAAGCCCCATATGTGGGCTGTTGTTCCAGTCACTAAGAGGCTTCACATGAGGATAGGGCTCACGCTGAGGGTCACAATATGTGTTTGTGCAAATTGTGGCCCTCAGGGATAGGTGGGACCTCATAGTCCATGCTGCTTTCTCCTACAATGAACGTTGGACAACATGCAAACCACAAGGTTTCTTGCCATGGCGAAGGAGAAGTTCTGATTCTTGCATCACGTTCACTCCTGAGCAGTGAGTGGAGATAAGGTCTAGGTTCTGAAGGTGAAAATTGAGGTTGGGTAGAGATGATGGCCTAAAGCCATTGTGGGTATGATATGCTCTGTGTACGGCCAGCTGTCCTGGTGTTGGACTGGAGGTCTGCCCTCAGGCTGTGTCAGACAGGGCTTTAGTGCACAGGCTAGACTGTATAATTGGGGTATGGTCGAGTGGCATGCAGGTTGTTACTCATTTGGCGTTTCTGGTTAGCCCTATAGGGCCAGGCAGAGTGCTGCATTGGAGGCCAGGCAGAGTGCTGCATTGTGTCTCCAGAGTTTCTGTCCATGATGGCCCATTTATGAAGGTGTGGGGCATCATGAGGAAATGGAGGTTTTCTCACAGTGTTATTGTGTGATGCTTCAAACCACAAGGATTCATTCTGCGAGACAGTCAAGACAGTTTGGTTGGATTCAAGACGTCCCATAAAGAAGTTCTCCAGAGCAGGGTCTAAGGATGGATGCTTGGGCAGCCCTCCTCCCATTCTAACTGTCTCCTAGTAACAAAGAAGGTTTGATCTGCTGACTCTGGGTGAGCAGCCGAGTGGGCTGATTTGAAATGGACTCTCCTGAGAATGGTTCATAATGTAAGTTTGTGTCCTTGGAGACCTTGGGATTGGGCCATGGTGCCAGCGCCCTGAAGGATCCTCCTAACCTGAGGTATTGACACAGCTCCAAAGAGCAAGTTTCCCATGTGGAGATGAGATCTGTTCTGATTGTTTCCTTAGGAAACCCCCATATTCTGATATTGGAAACCAGGCCTCTGAGGAGAGATACCTAGAAACCAAAGCAATGCATCAGAAGTTGGCTCAGGTTGGAGTTTCTGTCCATGATGGCCCCTTTATAAAGGGGAGCATCTCATGAGGCCATGTAGGTTTTCCCACGATAGGAGTTGTGAGATGCTCCAATCTGCAAGGATTCCTTCTGTGGGACAGTCAAGACCTTTTGGAAGGCTCCCGGACATCCCATATGGAACGGCGCCAGAGCAGGATTCCATGGATGGATGCCTAGAGAGTCTGCTTTGCATTCCAGTTGTCTCCTAGCGACAAGGCAGGTTTGATATTCTGCCTCTGGGGGAGTAATCGACGGGGCTGAGTTGAAATGTACTCTCCTGCCGAATGGTCATAATGCGGGTATGTGTCCATGGAGACCTTGGAATAGGGCGGTTGCTCCGGCTACCTGAAGGTTTCTCCTAACTGGAGGCTTTTACAGAGCTCCAAAGGATAAGTTTCCCATGTGAAGACAAGATTTGTTCTGATTGGTATCTCTGGAATCCCCCATATGCTGGTATTGGAAAACAGGCCTCTGAGGAGAGATGCTTAGAAAAAAAAAGCAATGGAACCACTTACATTCTAGGGGCCAGTCCAGTTTAATCTTCTTCTCTTGGGTTATCTGTCTACGGGTGAGTTGACGTCGTTGCTCAGCTTGTGAGAGATCGCCCCTCTTTGTCCTGGGTGGCCTACACTATTGGAATGGCCTCTGGGACTTTGGAGGTTTCTCCTTATCTGTAGGGTTGTGGCCAATGGAATGGGAAGAATTTCCTTGGAGAGGGCAGGCACAGTCCTGAGGTGTGGCTCCAGGGGCCTCAGTCTGGAGGGTGTGTGGGACAGGGATGTCAGGATAGAAGTCTGAAAACACAAACTCGGCTTAGGTTTGGGGACGTAGGTATGGCAGGCCCAATCTACAGACTATGAGGAGAATTTTTTGGGCTATGACCTAAGGGTGAGTGTGAACACTTGCTGAAGCTTATGTCTCTGGATTTTGTGTCAATAGTGGCCGTGGAATGTCGGGCTGGCCTCATGGGCCATGGACGAGTCTTTCTCTCTGGACCCCAATCACTTGGGATGGCCCAATCCCAAGTGATTGGGGTCATTCTGTGAGTGGGAGGAGTCCTTTCTGTGTTTATTTACCTCAAATGTCCCACCAAAGAGGGATTCCAGAGCAGAGCCCTGAGTAGGGGTGACTAGATGTCTCTACCTCTGGTTAAGATTGGGTGACTTGGGGCATGGCAGGCCCCATATGCGGGCTCATGGTCCAGCCACTGAGAGGCTTTACTTGAGGACAGGGCTCAAACTGAGTGTCCCAATGTGTGTTTGAGCCCACCGCAGCTCTTAAGCATAGGCAGGGCCTCAGGGACCCTACACTACCCTCAGGGGCCCTACTACTACCCCTGTAGGCCCTACAGGGGTCCTACACTGAACGTTGGACAAGATGCCAACCACAAGATTCTGGCGAGAGGGAAGGAGGAGTTCTGATTTCTGCATCACGTTCACCCATGGGAAGTGAGTAGAGATAAGGTCTAGGATTCTGTAGCCTGAAAACCGAAGTTGGAAAGAGATGGCGAGCTAAGGCCATGGCGGTTCTGATGTTCTCAGTGTACTGCAAGCTGTCTGGGTGTCGGTTGGGAATTCAGGCCTCAGGTTATGTCAGACAGGGCATTAGTGCACAGGCTAGACTATATAATTGGTGTACAGTTGAGTGACGTGCAGGTTTATCCTCATTTGAGGTTTCTGGGTAGACCCATAGGGCAATATTTTTCTTCTAGAGGGCAGGCAGAGTGCAGCACTGTGTCATCGGAAATTCCAAAATAGAGGGCGTGTGGTCCAGGAGAGTGAGGACGGAAGTCGGAGAACACTAGCTACGCTTAGGTTTTGGGGTGAGGGCACAGCAGGTACACTCTGAAGAGCTGAATCAAGATCTCGTGCATCTGAAGTCAAGGCGAAGATCAGCTGTTGGCTCAGGTTGGAGTTTCTTTCCATGATCTGCCTTCATGAAGATTGGGGGCATCATGTGACCTTGGAAGCTTTCCATGATATGAGTTGTTAGGTGGTCCATGCACAAGGACTCCTGTGGGACAGTCGAGACCTGTTGGATGGCTCAAGGATGTCCCATAAGGAACGACGCAAGAGCAGGGTTCTAAGGATGGATGCCTGAAGAGCCCAACTCGCATTTCAATTGTCTCCTAGCGACAAGGCAGGTTCAATCTGCTGGCTCTGGAGTAGCAACCGAGGGGGTTTAGATGAAATGGACTCTCCTGAGGATGGGTCATAATTTGGGATTGTGTCCATGGAGATATTCAAATGGGGCAGTGGCTCCAGTGACCTGAAGTTTTCTCCTAACTGGAGGTTATGACACAGCTCCATAGAGCAAGATTCCCATGTGGAGACGAGATTTTTTCTGATAGGTAGCTCTGGAAACCCCCTTATGCTGGTATTGGAATCCAGGCCTCTGAGGAGAGATGCCTGAAAACAAAAGAAATGGATCCAATTAGGGCCTAGGTGCCTGTCTTGTTCAATATTCTTTTCTATGGATATCTGTCTAAGGTTCTGATTGGAGGTAGTGGCTCAGCTTGTGCCAGAGGGTCCCTGTATGTCCAGGACATCCTACACTATTGGGATGGCCTCAGAGATTTTGGATGATTCTCATAATCTGTCAGGTTGTTCCAAATGAATGAGCAGAATTCCCTTGGAGAGGGCAGGAACATTCCTGAGGTGTGGCTCCATGGGGCCCAGCCTTTAGAATGTGTGGGTGAGGACAATGGAGACAGAAGTCTGAAAACACAAACTCGGCTTAGGTTTGGGGACATAGGTATGGCAGGCCCGATCTACAGACCTTGAGAATTTTGGGGGCTCTGAACAAAGGGCAAGTGTGTGGCGCTTTTTCAGGTTTTTGTGTCCGGATTTTGTGTCAATGGTGGCCGTGGAATGTCAGGCTGGCCTCATCGACCATGGACGAGTATTTCTCTCTGTGGATTTGGCCAGATTCCAAGTGTTTGGGGTCATTCTTTGGATGGTAGGAGTCCTTAATTTTTTTTTTTTTTATCTTGGTTTTTTTTTTTTTTTTTTTTTACCTTATGTGTCCCAAGAAAGAGGGATTCCAGAAAAGAGCTCTGAATAAGGTTGACTAGACTTCTCAAGCTCTGGCTAGGATTGGGGGAGTAGGGGCATGGCAAGTCCCATATGCAGGCTCTTGGTCCAGCCCCGGAGAGGCTTTACTTGAGGCCAGGGTTTATGCTTAGGGTCCTAATGTGTGTTTGTGCCCATCGCAGCCCTCAAGCATGTCTGAGGCCTCATGGGCCATGCTGGGTTCTCATATACTGAACGTTGGACAACATGCCAACCACAAGGTTTCTGGTCATGGGGAAGGTGAAGTTCTGATTGCTGCATCACGTACATCACTTAGTTGTGAGTGGAGATAATGTCTAGGTTCTGAAGCCTGAAGACCAAGGTTGGGAAGAGATGATGACCTAAGGCCATGGCATGTTCGAAGTGTTCAGTGTGAGGCCAGGTGTCTGGGTGTCGGTCCCGAGGTCTGGGGTCAGGCTGTGTCAGACAGGGCATTAGTGCCCAGGCTAGACTGTATAATTGGGGTACAGTCTAGAGAATTGCAGGTTGATCCTCATTTGATGTTTCTGGGTAGACCCCTAGGGCAAAGTCTCTCTTCTGGAGGGCAGGCAGAGTGCTGCATTTTGTCTCCAGAATTCCCAAAGTGGAAGGCTTGTGGGCCAGGAGTGTGAGGACGGAAGTCTGAGAACGTGAGCTGGCTTAGGTTTTGGGGCGAGGGCAAGGCAGGCACTCTCTGCAGAGCTGAATTGAGATCTCATGCATCTGAAGTCAGGGCGAGGATCAGACGGGAGTTTCTGTCCATGATGTCCTCTACCTGAAGGTGGAGGCATCACGAGGCCATGGAGGTTTTCCCACGGTGCGAGTGTGTGATGCTGCAAACCACAAGAATTCCTTCTGCAGGACAGTTGAGACCTGTTGAATGGATCAAGGACACCCCATTAGGAATTTCTCCAGTGCAGAGTTCTAACAACGGATACCTGGGCAACGAACTCGCATTCCAATTGTCTCCTAGTGACAAAGCAGGTTTGATCTGCTGGCACTGGGTGAGCAACCGCCAGGTTTGAGTTGAAATGGACTCTCCTGAGGATGGGTCATAATGTGGGATTGTGTCCATTGAGACATTGGAATGGGGCGGTGGCTCCAGTGACGTGAAATTTTCTCCTAACTGGAGGTTTTGACACAGTTCCATATAGCATGATTCCCATGTATCATGCGATTTGTTCTGATTGGTAGCTCCAGAAACCCCCATGTGCTGGTATTGGAATCCAGGCCTCTGAGGAGAGATACGTGAAAACAAAAGCAATGGATTCGTTTAGGGCCTAGGTGCCTGTCCTGTTCAATCTTCTTTTCTATGGATATCTATCTACAGGTCTGATTGGAGGTAGTGGCTCAGCTTGTGGCAGATGGTCTCTGTTTGTCCCGGACATCCTACAATATTGGGGTGGCCTCGGGGACTTCGGATGTTTCTCCTAATCTGTCAGGTTGTGCCAAAGGAATGAGCAGAATTCCCATGGAGAGGGCAGGCACAGTCCTGAGGTGTGGCTCCATGGGGCCAAGCCTTGAGGGTGTGTGGGCCAGGACAATGGAGACAGAAGTCTGAAAACACAAACGTGGCTTAGGTTTGGGGACATAGGTATGGCAGGCCCGATCTACAGACCGTGAGAATTTTTCAGGCTTTGAACAAAGGGCGAGTGTGTGGCGCTTTTTCAGGCTTTTGTCTCCGGATTTTGTGTCAATGGTGGCCGTGGAATGTCAGGATGGCCTCATCAGCCATGGACGAGTATTTCTCTCTGTGAATTTGGCCCAATTCCAAGTGTTTGCGGTCATTCTTTGGACGGTAGGAGTCCTTTCTCTATTTTTTTTTTTAACCTCATGTGTCCCACCAAGGAGGGATTCTAGAGAAGAGATCTGAGTAGGGGTGACTAGACTTCTCAAGCACTGGTTAAGGTTTGGGGAGTAGGGGCATGGTAATCTCCATATGTGGGCTCTTGGTCCATCCCCGGAGAGGCTTTACTTGAGGCCAGGGATCATGCTTAGGATCCTAATGTGTGTTTGTGCCCATCGCAGCCCTCAAACATGTCTGAGGCCTCATGGGCCATGCTGGTTTCTCCTACACTGCACGTTGGA
This sequence comes from Mustela nivalis, assembly GCF_964662115.1. Lineage (NCBI taxonomy): Eukaryota > Metazoa > Chordata > Mammalia > Carnivora > Mustelidae > Mustela > Mustela nivalis. The sequence goes on along the minus strand of NW_028136543.1, from coordinate 1,277,735 downwards.
CAACATGCCAACCACAGGGTTTCTGGTCATGGGGAAGGAGGAGTTCTGATTTCTGCATCACGTACATGGCATGGCAGTGAGTAGAGATAAGGTCTAGATTCTGAAGCCTGAAAACCGAGGTTGGTAAGAGATGACGACCTAAGGCCATGGTGGGTCCGATGCACTTAGTGTGCAGCCAGATGTCTGTGTCCATCATGAGGTCTGGGCTCAGGCTGTGTCAGGCAGGGCATTAGTCCCCAGTCTAGACTGTATAATTGGGGTACAGTCGAGTGATGTGAAGGTTGGTCCTCATTTGGGGTTTCTGGTTGGCCCCATAGTGCAAAGATTTTCTTCTGGAGGGCAGGCAGAGTGCTGCATTCTGGCTCCAGAATTGCCAACTTCAGGGCTTGTGGGCCAGGTGTTTTAGGACAGAAGTCTGAGAACACAAGTTCAGCTTTGAATTCGCAGCGGTGACATGGCAGGCACACTCTACAGACCTGAAATGAGATCTCGTGCATCTGAATTCAGGGCGAGGATCAGATGTTGGCTTAGGTTGGAGTTTCTGTACATGATGTCCCCTTCATTAAGGTGGGGGGGGCATCAGGAAACCATGGAAGATTTCCAACTTTGTGAGTGTGTGATGCTCCAAACCACAAGGATTCTGTCAGCGGGACAGTCACGACTTTTTGGATGGATCAAGGACGTCCCATAAGAAATGCTCCAAAGCACAGTTCTAATGATGGATGCCTGGGCAGTCCAACTTGCATTCCAGTTGTGTCCTAGTGAAAAGGAGGATTTGATCTGCTGTCACTGGGGGAACAACCGAGGGGCCTGAATTGAAATGGAATCTCATGAGGATCAGTCGATGTGGATTTGTGTCCATGGATCCCTTGGAATGGGGCAGTGGCTCTGTTGCCCTGAAGAATTCTCCTAACCTGAGGTTTTGATGCAGCTCCAAAGAGCAAGTTTCCCATGTAGAGACGAGATTTGTTCTGAAACCCCCACAACCTGGTATTGGAAACCAAGCATCTGGGGAACAATGCCTGGAATCCAAAGCAATGGATCTGATTACGGTCTAGGGGCCTGTCCTTTTCAATATTCTCCTCTGAGTGTCTCTGTCTAAGATTCAGAATGGAGGTCACTGCTCAGCTTGTGTCAGATCACCCATGTTTGTTGGGGGAGGCCAACACTATTGGACTGGTCTTGGGAATTGGAGGTTTCTCCTAATCTGTAAGGGTGTGGCAAATGAAACGGGCAGAGTTCCCTTGGAGAGCACTGGCACAGTCCTTAGGTGTGACACCACCTTTCTGGGTGTCATCCAGGAGGTCCAGGCTCAGGCTGTGTCAGACAGGGCATTAGTGCCAAGCTTAGACTGTATAATTGGAGTAAAGTTGAGTGGCATGCAGGTTGATCCTCATTTGGCGTTTCTGGGTAGCCCCAGGGGCAACGTTTTTCTTCTGGAGGGAAGGAAGAGTGCTGCATTGTGGCGACGGAATTCTCACACTGGAGGGCTTGTGGGCCAGAATTGTGAGGAAGGAAGTGTGAGAACACAAGCTAGGCTTAGGTTTTGGGTCAAGATCATGGCAGGCACACTCTGTAGAGCTAAATCTAAATCTCATGCATCTGAAGTCAGGGCGAGGATCAGACGTAGGCTCAGGTTGAAGTTTCTGTTCAGGATGGCCCCTTCATGATGGTGGGGGGCATCATGGGGCTATGGAGACTTTCCCACGATTGGCATTGTATGTTGCTCCAATCGGCAAGGATTCCTTCTACGGGACAGTCGAGACCGATCAGATTGCTCCAGGACGTCCCATGCGGAACCACGGCAGTGCAGGGTTCTAAGGATGGATTCCTGGAGTGCCCGCCTCACATTCCTATTGTCTCCTAGTGACAAGGCAGGTTCGATCTGCTTCTTTTGGGGAGCAACCAAAGGGGATGTGTTGAAATGGACTCGCCTGCGGATGGGTCATAATGTGTGTTTGTGTCCATGGAGACCTTGGAATGGGGTGTTGGCTGCTGGGACCTGAAGGTTTCCCTTAAGTGGAGGTTGTGACACAGCTCCAAAATGCATGTTTCCCATGTGGAAATGAGATTTGTTCAGACTGGTACCTCCAGAAGAACACATATGCTGGTATTGGAAACCAGGCCTCTGAGGAGAGATGCCTGGAATCAAAAGCAATGGATCTGATTAGGTCCTAGGTGCCTGTCCGGTTCAATCTTCTTCTCTGGGGTTATCTGTCTATGGGTCTGAGTTGAGGTAGTTGCTCATCTTGGGACAGATCACCCTGTTTGCCCTGAGTGGCCAACACTATTGGGATGGCCTCAGGGACGTTGGAGTGTTCTCCTAATCTTTAGGGTTGTGGCCAATGGAATGGGCAGAATTTGCTTGGAGAAGGCAGGCACAGTCTTGAGGCATGGCTCCAGGGGCCCCAGCCTGGAGGGTGTGTGGGCCAGGACAGTGGGGACAGAAATCTGAAAACCCAAACTCAGCTTAGGTTTGGGGACGTAGGTATGACAGGCCTGATCTATAGTCCGTGAGGAGAATTTTTCAGGCTATGAACAAAGGGCAAGTGTGAGGCATATCTCCAGGCTTTTGTTTCTAGATTTTGTGTCAATGGTGGCCTTGGAATGACGGGATGGCCTCTTTGGCCATGGATGATTCTTTCTCTTTTAAGATTTGGTCAGATCCCAAGTTTTGGGGCTCATTCAGGGGATGGAGGAGACCCTTCGATATTTTTTTCCTCAGGGGTTCCAGAGCAGAGAACTGAATAGGGGTGACTAGACCTCTCAACCTCTCATTAATATTGGGGGACTAGGGATGGCAATGCGGGTTCTTGGTCCAGCCCCTGAGAGGCTTTACTTGAGGACAGGGCTCACACTGAGGGTCCCAATGTGTTTGTGCCCATTGCGGTTCTCAAGCATGGGCGGGGACTCATGGGCTACACTGGATTCTCCTACACTGAACGTTGGAAAACATGCCAACCACAAGGTTTCTTGCCTTGAGGAAGAAGGAGTTTCATTTCTGCATCACGTTCACCCCTGGGTAGTGAGTATATATAAGGTCTAGGTTCTGAAGCCTGAAAACCAAGGTTGGGAAGAGATGATGACCTAAAGCCATGGCGGGTCTGATGTGCTCAGTGTACAGCCAGCTGTCTGGGTGTCGGTTGGGAATTCAGACCTCAGGCTGTGCAAGACAGGGCATTAACGCCGAAGTGAAACTGTATAATTGGGGTAGAGTCAAGTGGCATGCAGGTTGATCCTCATTTGGTGTTTCTGGTTAGCCCCATAGGACAACGTTTCTCTTCTGGAGGGCAGTCAGAGTGCTGCATTGTGTCTCTCCAGAATTCCCTAACTGGAGGGCTGGTGGGCTCGGAGTGTGAGGACGAAGTCTGAGAACAATAGCTAGGTTTTGCTTCGGGGCGGGGTTTCGGCAGGCACACTCTGCAGAGTTGAATCAAGATTTCGTGCATCTGAAGTCAGGGCGAGGATTAGACGTTGGCTCAGGTTGGAGTTTCTGTCCAAGATGGCTCTTTCATGAAGGGGACGGTGCACCACGAGGCCACAGAGCTTTTCCCATGATGGGAGTTGTGAGGTGCTCCAAAGCGCAAGGATTCCTTCTGCAGGACAGCTGTGACCTCTTGGATGGCTCCAGGACGTCCCATATGAAATTACTTCAGAGTAGTTTTCTACAGATGGATGCCTAGCCAGCCCGCCTCACATTCCAATTGTCTCCTAGTGACAAGATAGGTTCGATCTGCTGGCTCTAGGGGAGCACCCAAGGGCACTGAGTTGAAATAGACTCTCCTGCAGATGGGTCCTAATGTGGGATTGTGTCCATGGAGACCTTGGAATGAGGTGGTGGCACCGGGGCCCTGAAGGATTTTCCTAGCCGGAGGTTTTGACACAGCTTGAAACAGCACGTTTCCCATGTGGAGAAGATATTTGTTCTGACTGATGACTCAGGAAACCCCCATATGGTGGTATTGAAAACCAGGCCTCTGAGGTTCTGACATAGCTCCACGAGCAAGTTTCCAATGTGCAGACAAGACTTGCTCTGAAGGGGCCTCTGGAAACCCCATAGGCTGGTATTGGAAACCAGGCCTCTGAGAAGAGATGCCTGGAAACGAAAGCAATGGATCTGATTAGGGCCTAGGGGCCTGTCCAGTTCAATGTTCTTCTCTGGGGACATCTGTCTCCGAGTTGGTGTGGAGCTAGTTGCTCAGCTAGTGTCAGATCACCCCTGTTTGTTCCAAGCGGCCTACAAAATTGGTATGGTCCCAGGGACATTGGAGATTTCTCCTGATTTATATGGTTGTGGCAAATGGAATATGAAGAATTCCCTTTGAGAGGGCAGGAACAATCCTGAGGTGTGGTTCCAGGGGCCCTAACCTGGAGGGTGTGTGTTTCAGACAACTGTCCAAAAAGCCCAGGCCTACAAAACCTACAGGCTCAGGCCCCTGGAGCCAAACCTGAGGACTGTACTTGCCCTCTCCAAGGGAATTGTGTGTGCCCATTCCAATGGCCACAACCCTTCTAATAGGATAAACCTCCAAAGTCCCTGATCCATCTCAATAGTGGTGACTTCCCAGGAAAAACAGGGGCAATCTGAGCCCAACTGAGCACCTACCTGCACTCAGAACCATAGACAGATGTCCCCAGAGGTAAAAAGGAAAGAACAGGCCCCTAGGCACTAATCAGATCCATTGCTTTGGTTTCCAAGCATCTCTCCTCAAAGGCCTGGATTTCAAAAGCAGCATATAGCTGTTTCTTGACCCACACATCAGAAAACATCTCATCTACACATGGGAAACTTGCACGTTGGGGCTGTGTCAAAGCCTCTGTTTAGGAAAACCCTTTAGGGCCCAGTGCCTCCGCTTCATTCCACGGTCTCCATAGACACAAAAGCACGTTAGGACCCATCCCCAGGGGTGTCCATTTCAACTCAGCGTCCTCGGTTGCTCCCCACAGATCCAGGAGATCTAACCTGTCTTGTTGCTAGGAGACAATTGGAATGCGAGGTGGGCTACCCTACCATCCATCCTTAGAACCCTGCTCAGAATCATTGGCCTGGAGCCAAACGACAGGTCTCAATTGTCCTGCAGAAGACTCTCTGCAGTTTGGAGCTTCTCACAATCCCATCGTGGGAAATCCCCCTTGGCCTCGTGATGCCCCCCCATTCATGAAGGGGCCATCAGGGACAGAAACTCCAACCTGAGCGATCGTCTGATCCTCGCCATGACTTCAGATGCACGAGATCTCAATTCAGGTCTGTAGATTGTGCCTGCCATGGCCTCACCCAGAAACCTAAGCCTATCTTGTGTTCTCAAACTTTTGTCGTCAGACTACTGGCCCACAAGCCCTCCAGTTTGGCAATCCAGAACTACAATGCAGCACTCTGCCGGCCCTCCAGAAGAAAAACATTGTCCGCTGGGGCTACCCAGTAACCCCAAATGAGGATCAAACTGCACCGACCTTGGCTGTACCCCAAATACATAGGCTGACCAGGGCACTAATGCCCTTTCTGACACAGCCTGAGCCTGGACCCCCTAGCCCCTCCCAGACAGCTGGCCGCACACTGAGCACATCCAGCCGCAATGGCCTTAGGTCGTCATCTCTTCCCAACCTCGGTTTTCAGGTTTCAGAACCTAGACCTTATCTCCAATCACTGCCAAGGGTTGAAGGTGATGCATAAATCAGAACTCCTTCCCCATGGCAAGAAACCTTGTGGTTGGCATGGTGTCCACGCTCAGTGTAGTTGAAACCAGTGTGGCCCATGAGGCCCCGCCCATGCTCGCGGGCCACATTGGTCACAAACACACATTGTGACCCTCAGGCCAAGCCCAATCCTCAAGTAAGGCCACTCAGTGGCTGGATGAAGAGATATCATATTGGGCTTGTCATGCCCCTAGGCCCCAATTTTTAACCATATTTCGGGTTGTCCCTTCAGTCTTCCCCACGGCTTGGATTTGGAATTCCTCTTTTGGTGGGACACCTGAGGTAACAAAACTGAAATGAGTCCTCCCATCCCACAGATTGACGAAAAGCAATTGGGAATCGGGCCAAATCCTCAGAGAGGAAGATTCGTCCATGGCATGAGGCGTCCCCGACATTCCACGGCCATCGCTGAAACAAAATCCAGAGACAAAAGCCTGAGCAAGCGCCTCAGACTAGCACTTTCTTCATATCCTGAAGAGTTCTTCTCATGGTTTGTAGATCGGGCCTGCCATACCTACATCCCCAATCCTAAGTTGAGTTTCTGTTTTCAGACTTCTGTCCTCAAAGTCTTGGGCCACACCCCCTCCAGCCTGGGCCCCTGGAGCCACACATTAGGACTGTGCCTAACAATCCATGGGAATTCTGCCCATTCCATGGTCCAAAATCGTACAAATTAGGAGAAACCTCCAAAGTCCCTGAGGCCATCCCAATAGTGTAGGTCGCCCAGAACAAACAAGGGCTGTCTGACACCAGCTGATAATAGACCTCCACTCATACCATAGATGGATCTCCCCAGAGAAGAAGATTGAACCAGACAGGACCCTAGGCCATAATAGGATCCATTGCTTTAGGTTACAGGCATGTGTCCTCAAAAGCCTGATTCCAATACGAGCATAGGGGTTTTCCTGAGGCACCCATCAGAACTCATCTCGTCTCCACAAGGAAACCTGTGCATGGGAGCCATGTACAAAGCTGAGGAGAGTACTTCAGGGTCCCGGTGCCACCGCCCCATTCCAAGGCCCTCATGGACACAAAAACACATTAGGACCCATCCTCAGGAAAGTCCATTTCAACTCAGCCACCGAGGTTGCTCCGGCAGAGCCATCAGATCTAAACTGTCTTGTTGCTAGGAGACAATTGGAATTCGAGGCGGGATTCCCAGGCATCCATCCGCGAACGATGCTCTGGAGTCATTCCATATGGGATGTCCTGGAGCTGTCCAACAGGTCTCAATTGTCCCGCAGAAGGAATCCTTGAAGGGGGCATCCCACAACTCCCAACGTGGGAAAACCTCAATGGCCTCGAGATTCCGCTCCCTTCATGAAGCGGCCGTCATGCTCAGAAACTCCAACCTGAGCCAACGTCTGATCCTCGCCCTGACTTCAGATGCATGAGATATTGGTTCAGATCTGCAGGGGGTACCTGCCGTGCCCTCGCCCTGAAACCCAAGTCTAGCTTGTCTTCTCAGACTTCCGTCCTTACACTCCTGGCCCCGAAGCCCTCAAGTTTGGCAATTCCGCACCCACAATGCAGCACTCTGCCTGCCCTCTAGAAAAAAAATTATTGCCTCATGAGCTGCCCAGGCACCTTAAATGAGGGGAAACCTACACAGCACTCGACTTTACCCAAATTATATAGTCTAACCTGGGCACTAATGCACTGTCGAACACAACCTGAGCCCGGACTTCCTGAGCAACAACAGAAAGCTGACCGCACACTGAGCACATAAAACCCGCCATGGCCTTAGGTCATCATCTCCTCCCTACCTCAGTTTTCAGGCTTCAGAACCGAGACCTTATCTCCAATCACTGCCCAGGGGTGAGTGTGATGCAGAAATCAGAACTCCTCCTTACCCATGGCAAGAACCCTGTGGTTGGCACGTTGTCCAACGTTCAGTGTAGGAGAAACCAGCATTCACCCTGAGGCCCCGCCCATTCTTGAGTGCGAGGAGGGCATACACACGCATTGTGACCCTCAGCATGAGTCCTGTCCTCTAGTAAGTCCTCTCAGTTGCTGGACCATTAGATGTCATAATGGGCTTGACATGTCCCTAGGCCCCAATTTTTAACCAAATTTCTGATGGTCCAGTCGCCCCTCCCCAGGGCTCTACTCTGGAATCCCTCATTTGGTGGGACACCTGAGGATAAAAAAGAAAAAAACAAGAATAAAAAAAAAAAACGGACTTCTTCCAGCCCACAGAATGACCCCAAACTCTTTGGAGGGGGCCAAACCACCAGAGAGTAAGACTCGTCCATTTTCCATGAAGTCACCCAGAAATTCCACGACCATGAGTGACCCGATATCCAGAGACAAAAACTTGAGCTGGAGCCTCACACTCGCCCTTCTTTCAAATCCCGAAGAGTTCTCCTCATGGTCTGTAGATCAGTCCTGCCATACCTATGACCCGAAACATAAGCCGAGTTTGTGTTTTCAGACAACTGTCCAAACAGCCCTGGCCTACACAACCTACAGGCTCAGGCCCCTGGAGCCAAACCTGAGGACTGTACTTGCCCTCTCCAAGGGAATTGTGTGTGCCCATTCCAATGGCCACAACCCTTCTAATAGGATAAACCTCCAAAGTCCCTGATCCATCTCAATAGTGGTGGCTTCCCAGGAACAACAGGGGCAATCTGAGCCCAACTGAGCACCTACCTGCACTCAGACCCATAGACAGATGTCCCCAGAGGTAAAAAGGAAAGAACAGTCCCCTAGGCACTAATCAGATCCATTGCTTTGGTTTCCAGGCATCTCTCCTCAGAGGCCTGGATTTCAAAAGCAGCATATAGCTGTTTCTTGACTCACCCATCAGAAAACATCTCATCTACAAATGGGAAACTTGCACGTTGGAGCTGTGTTAAAGCCTCTGTTTAGGAGAACCCTTTAGGGCCCCAGTGCCACCGCTTAATTCCAAGGTCTCCATAGACACAAAAGCACGTTAGGACCCATCCCCAGGGGTGTCCATTTCAACTCAGCGTCCTCGGTTGCTCCCCACAGATCCAGGAGATCTAACCTGTCTTGTTGCTAGGAGACAATTGTAATGCAGGGTGGGCTACCCAGCCATCCATCCTTAGAACCCTGCTCAGAATCATTGGCCTGGAACCAAACGACAGGTCTCAATTTTCCTGCAGAAGACTCTCTGCAGTTTGGAGCTTCTCACAACTCCCATCGTGGGAAAATCCCCATGGCCTCGTGATGCCCCCGCCCATTCATGAAGGGGCCATCAGGGACAGAAACTCAAACCTGAGCGATGGTCTGATCCTCGCCCTGACTTCAGATGCACGAGATCTCGATTCAGGTCTGTAGATTGTACGTGCCATGGCCTCACCTAGAAACCTAAGCCTAGCTTGTGTTCTCAGACTTTTGTCGTCAGACTACTGGCCCACAAGCCCTCCAGTTTGGCATTCCAGAACTACAATGCAGCACTCTGCCGGCTCTGCAGAAGAAAAACATTGTCTTCTGGGGCTACCCAGTAATCCCAAATGAGGATCAACCTGCACCGACCTTGGCTGTACCCCAAATACATAGGCTGACCAGGGCACTAATGCCCTTTCTGACACAGCCTGAGCCTGGACCCCCTGGCCCCTCCCAGACAGCTGGCCGCACACTGAGCACATCGAGCCGCCATGGCCTTAGGTCGTCATCTGTTCCCAACATCAGTTTTCAGGTTTCAGAACCTAGACCCTTATCTCCAATCACTGCCCAGGGTTGAAGGTGATGCAGAAATCAGAACTCCTTCCCCATGGCAAGAAACCTTGTGGTTGGCATGTTGTCCATCATTCAGTGTAGTTGAAACCAATGTGGCCCATGAGGCCCCGCCCATGCTCCCGGGCCACATTGTTCACAAACACACATTGTGACGCTCAGGCTGAGCCCAGTCCTCAAGTAAGGCCACTCAGTGGCTGGATGAAGAGATATCATATTGGGCTTGCCATGCCCCTAGGCCCCAATTTTTAACCATAGTTCGGGTTGTCCCTTTAGTCTTCCCCACGGCTTGGCTTTGGAATTCCTCTTTTGGTGGGACACCTGAGGTAACAAAACTGAAATGAGTCCTCCCATCCCACAGATTGACGAAAAGCAATTGGGAATCGGGCCAAATCCTCAGAGAGGAAGATTCGTCCATGGCCCATGAGGCGTCCCCGACATTCCACGGCCATCGCTGATACAAAATCCAGAGACAAAAGCCTGAGCAAGCGTCTCAGACTCGCACTTTCTTCATATCCTGAAGAGTTCTTCTCATGGTTTGTCGATCGGGCCTGCCATACCTACATCCCCAAACCTAAGCTGAGTTTGTGTTTTCAGACTTCTGTCCTCAAAGTCTTGGGCCCCACACCCTCCAGGCAGGGCCCCTGGAGCCACACATTAGGACTGTGCCTACCAATCCATGGGAATTCTGCCCATTCCATGGTCCAAAATCGTACAAATTAGGAGAAATCTCCAAAGTCCCTGAGGCCATCCCAATAGTGTAGGTCGCCCGGAACAAACAAGCGCTGTCAGACAGCAGCTGATAATCGACCTCCACTCATACCATAGATGGATGTCCCCAGAGAAGAAGATTGAACCAGACAGGACCCTAGGCCATAATAGGATCTATTGCTTTGGGTTACAGGCATGTGTCCTCAAAAGCCTGATTCCAATACGAGCATATGTGTTTTCCTGAGGCACCCATCAGAACTCATCTCGTCTCCACAAGGAAACCTGTGCATGGGAGCCATGTCCAAAGCTTAGGAGAGTACTTCAGGTTTCCGGTGCCACCCCCCCATTCCAAGGCCCTCATGGACACAAAAACACATTAGGACCCATCCTCAGGAAAGTCCATTTCAACTCAGCCACCCCGGTTGCTCCCGCAGAGCCATCAGATCTAAACTGTCTTGTTGCTAGGAGTCAATTGGAATGCGAGGCGGGCTTCCCAGGCATCCATCCGCGAACGGTGCTCTGGAGTCATTCCATATGGGATGTCCTGGAGCTGTCCAACAGGTCTCAATTGTCCCGCAGAAGGAATCATTGAAGGGGGCATCCCACAACTCCCAACGTGGGAAAACCTCAATGGCCTCGAGATTCTGCTCCCTTCATGAAGCGGCCGTCATGCTCAGAAACTCCAACCTGAGCCAACGTCTGATCCTCGCCCTGACTTCAGATGCATGAGATATTGGTTCAGATCTGCAGGGCGTACCTGCCGTGCCCTCGCCCTGAAACCCAAGTCTAGCTTGTCTTCTCAGACTTCCGTCCTCACACTCCTGGCCCCGAAGCCCTCAAGTTTGGCAATTCCGGACCCACAATGCAGCATTCTGCCTGCCCTCTAAAAAAAAATTATTGCCTCATGAGCTGCCCAGGCACCTTAAATGAGGGTAAACCTACACAGCACTAGACTTTACCCAAATTATATAGTCTAACCTGGGCACTCATGCACTGTCGAACACAACCTGAGCCCGGACTTCCTGACCAACACCCAGAAAGCTGACCGCACACTGAGCACATAAAACCCGCCATGGCCTTAGGTCATCATCTTTTCCCTACCTCAGTTTTCTGGCTTCAGAACCGAGACCTTATCTCCAATCACTTCCCAGGGGTGAGTGTGATGCAGAAATCAGAACTCCTCCTTACCCATGGCAAGAACCCTGTGGTTGGCACGTTGTCCAACGTTCAGTGTAGGAGAAACCAGCATTCATTCTGAGGCCCCGCCCATTCTTGAGTGCGAGGAGGGCATACACACGCATTGTGACCCTCAGCATGAGTCCTGTCCTCTAGTAAGTCCTCTCAGTTGCTGGACCATTAGATGTCATAATGGGCTTGACATGTCCCTAGGCCCCAATTTTTAACCAAATTTCTGATGGTCCAGTCGCCCCTCCCCAGGGCTCTACTCTGGAATCCCTCATTTGGTGGGACACCTGAGGATAAAAAAGAAAAAAACAAGAATAAAAAAAAAAACGGACTTCTTCCAGCCCACAGAATGACCCCAAACTCTTTGGAGGGGGCCAAACCACCAGAGAGTAAGACTCGTCCATTTTCCATGAAGTCACCCAGAAATTCCACGACCATGAGTGACACGATATCCAGAGACAAAAACTTGAGCAGAAGCCTCACACTCGCCCTTCTTTCAAATACCGAAGAGTTCTCCTCATGGTCTGTAGATCAGTCCTGCCATACCTATGACCCGAAACACAAGCCGAGTTTGTGTTTTCAGACAACTGTTCAAACAGCCCTGGCCTACACAACCTACAGGCTTAGGCCCCTGGAGCCAAACCTGAGGACTGTACTTGCCCTCTCCAAGGGAATTGTGTGTGCCCATTCCAATGGCCACAACCCTTCTAATAGGATAAACCTCCAAAGTCCCTGATCCATCTCAATAGTGGTGGTTTCCCAGGAAAAACAGGGGCAATCTGAGCCCAACTGAGCACCTACCTGCACTCAGACCCATAGACAGATGTCCCCAAGGTAAAAAGGAAAGAACAGGCCCCTAGGCACTAATCAGATCCATTGCTTTGGTTTCCAGTCATCTTTCCTCAGAGGTTTGGATTTCAAAAGCAGCATATAGCTGTTTCTTGACTCACCCATCAGAAAACATCTCATATACACATGGAAAACTTGCACGTTGGAGCTGTGTCAAGGCCTCTGTTTAGGAGAACCCTTTAGGTCCCCAGTGCCACCGCTTCATTCCAAGGTCTCCATAGACACAAAAGCACGTTAGGACCCATCCCCAGGGGTGTCCATTTCAACTCAGCGTCCTCGGTTGCTCCCCACAGATCCAGGAGATCTAACCTGTCGTGTTGCTAGGAGACAATTGGAATGCGAGGTGGGCTACCCAGCCATCCATCCTTAGAACCCTGCTCAGAATCATTGGCCTGGAGCCAAACAACAGGTCTCAATTGTCCTGCAGAAGACTCTCTGCAATTTGCAGCTTCTCACAACTCCCATCGTGGGAAAACACCCATGGCCTCGTGATGCCCCCCCCCATTCATGAAGGGGCCATCAGGGACAGAAACTCCAACCTGAGCGATCGTCTGATCCTCGCGCTGACTTCAAATGCACGAGACCTCGATTCAGGTCTGTAGATTGTGCGTGCCATGGCCTCACCCAGAATCCTAAGCTTAGCTTGTGTTCTCAGACTTTTGTCGTCAGACTACTGGCCCACAAGCCCTCCAGTTTGGCAATCCAGAACTACAATGCAGCACTCTGCCGGCTCTGCATAAGAAAAACATTGTCTTCTGGGGCTACCCAGTAACACCAAATGAGAATCAACCTGCACCGACCTTGGCTGTACCCCAAATACATAGGCTGACCAGGGCACTTATGCCCTTTCTGACACAGCCTGAGCCTGGACCCCCTGGCCCCTCCCAGACAGCTGGCGGCACACTGAGCATATCGAGCCGCCATGGCCTTAGGTCGTCATCTCTTCCCAACATCAGTTTTCAGGTTTCAGAACCTAGACCTTATCTCCAATCACTGCCCAGGGTTGAAGGTGATGCAGAAATCAGAACTCCTTCCCCATGGCAAGAAACCTTGTGGTTGGCATGTTGTCCAACGTTCAGTGTCTTTGAAACCAGTGTGGCCCATGAGGCCCCGCCCATGCTCGCGGGCCACATTGGTCACAAACACACATTGTGACCCTCAGGCTGAGCCCAGTCCTCACGTAAGGCCACTCAGTGGCTGGATGAAGAGATATCATATTGGGCTTGCCATGCCCCTAGGCCCCAATTTTTAACCATAGTTCGGGTTGTCCCTTCAGTCTTCCCCACGGCTTGGCTTTGGAATTCCTCTTTTGGTGGGACACCTGAGGTAACAAAACTGAATGAGTCCTTCCATCCCACAGATTGAAAAAGTAATTGCGAATCGGGCCAAATCCTCAGAGAGGAAGATTCGTCCATGGCCCATGAGGCCTCCCCGACATTCCACAGCCATCACTGATACAAAATCCAGAGACAAAAGCCTGAGCAAGCACCTCAGACTCGCACTTTCTTCATATCCTGAGGAGTTTTTCTCTGGTTTGTAGATCGGGCCTGCCATACCTACGTCCCCAAACCTAAGCTGAGTTTGTGTTTTCAGACTTCTGTCCTCAAAGTCTTGGGCCACACACCCTCCAGGCTGGGCCCCTGGAGCCACACATTAGGACTGTACCTACCAATACATGGGAATTCTGCCCATTCCATGATCCAAAATCGTACAAATTAGGAGAAACCTCCAAAGTCCCTGAGGCTATCCCAATAGTGTAGGTCGCCCGGAACAAACAAGGACTGTCTGACACCAGCTGATAATCGACCTCCACTCATACCATAGATGGATGTCCCCAGAGAAGAAGATTGAACCAGACAGGACCCTAGGCCATAATAGGATCCATTGCTTTGGCTTACAGGCATGTGTCCTCAAAAGTCTGATTTCATTACGAGCATAGGTGTTTTCCTGAGGCACCCATCAGAACTCATCTCGTCTCCACAAGGAAACCTGTGCATGGGAGCCATGTACAAAGCTTAGGAGAGTACTTCAGGGTCCCGGTGCCACCACCCCATTCCAAGGCCCTCATGGATACAAAAACACATTAGGACCCATCCTCAGGAAAGTCCATTTCAACTCAGCCACCCCGGTTGCTCCTGCAGAGCCATCAGATCTAAACTGTCTTGTTGCTAGTAGACAATTGGAATGGAGGCGGGCTTCCCAGGAGTACATCCGCGAACGGTGCTCTGGAGTCATTCCATATTGGATGTCCTGGAACTGTAAAACAGGTTTCAATTGTCCCACAGAAGGAATCCTTGAAGGGGGCATCCCACAACTCCCAACGTGGGAAAACCTCAATGGCCTCGAGATTCCGCTCCCTTCATGAAGCGGCCGTCATGCTCAGAAACTCCAACCTGAGCCAACGTCTGATCCTCGCCCTGACTTCAGATGCATGAGATATTGGTTCAGATCTGCAGGGGGTAACTGCCGTGTCCTCGCCCTGAAACCCAAGTCTAGCTTGTCTTCTCAGACTTCCGTCCTCACACTCCTGGCCCCGAAGCCCTCAAGTTTGGCAATTCCGGACCCACAATGCAGCACTCTTCCTGCCCTCTAGAAAAAAAATTATTGCCTCATGAGCTGCCCAGGCACCTTAAATGAGGGTAAACCTACACAGCACTCGACTTTACCCAAATTATATAGTCTAACCTGGGCACTAATGCACTGTCGAACACAACCTGAGCCCGGACCTCCTGACCAACACCCAGAAAGCTGACCGCACACTGATCACATAAAACCCGCCATGGCCTTAGGTCATCATCTCTTCCCTACCTCAGTTTTCAGGCTTCAGAATGGAGACCTTATCTCCAATCACTGCCCAGGGGTAAGTGTGATGCAGAAATCAGAACTCCTCCTTACCCATGGCAAGAACCCTTGTGGTTGGCACGTTGTCCAACCTTCATTGTAGGAGAAACCAGCATTCACCCTGAGGCCCCGCCCATTCTTGAGTGCGAGGAGGGCATACACACGCATTGTGACCCTCAGCATGATTCCTGTCCTCTAGTAAGTCCTCTCAGTGGCTGCACCATTAGATGTCATAATGGGCTTGACATGTCCATAGGCCCCAATTTTTAACCAGATTTCTGATGGTCCAGTCGCCCCAACCCAGGGCTCTACTCTGGAATCCCTCATTTTTTGGGACACCTGAGGTTAAAAAAGAAAAAAACAACAATAAAAAAAAAAACGGACGTCTTCCAGCCCACAGAATGACCCCAAACTCTTTGGACGGGGCCAATCCACCAGAGCTTAACACTCGCCCATTTCCCATGAAGTCACCCAGAAATTCCACGACCATGAGTGACACGATATCCAGAGACAAAAACTTGAGCAGGAGCCTCACACTCGCCCTTCTTTCAAATCCCGAAGAGTTCTCCTCATGGTCTGTAGATCAGTCCTGCCATACCTATGACCCGAAACATAAGCCGAGTTTGTGTTTTCAGACAACTGTTCAAACAGCCCTGGCCTACACAACCTACAGGCTCAGGCCCCTGGAGCCAAACCTGAGGACTGTACTTGCCCTCTCCAAGGGAATTGTGTGTGCCCATTCCAATGGCCACAAGACTTCTAATAGGATAAACCTCCAAAGTCCCTGATCCATCTCAATAGTGGTGGCTTCCCAGGAACAACAGGGGCAATCTGAGCCCAACTGAGCACCTACCTGCACTCAGACCCATAGACAGATGTCCCCAGAAGTAAAAACGAAAGAACAGGCCCCTAGGCACTAATCAGATCCATTGCTTTGGTTTCGAGGCATCTCTCCTCAGAGGCCTGGATTTCAAAAGCAGCATATAGCTGTTTCTTGACTCACCCATCAGAAAACATCTCATCTACACATGGGAAACTTGCACGTTGCAGCTGTGTCAAAGCCTCTGTTTAGGAGGACCCTTTAGGGCCCCATCGCCACCGCTTCATTCCAAGGTCTCCATAGACTCAAAAGCACGTTAGGACCCATCCCCAGGGGTGTCCATTTCAACTCAGCGTCCTCGGTTGCTCCCCACAGATCAAGGAGATCTAACCTGTCTTGTTGATAGGAGACAATTAAAATGCGAGGTGGGCTACCCAGGCATCCATCCTTAGAACCCTGCTCAGAATCATTGGCCTAGAGCCAAACAACAGGTCTCAATTGTCCTGCGAAAGACTCTCTGCAGTTTGGAGCTTCTCACAACTCCCATCGTGGGAAAACACCCATGGCCTCGTGATGCCCCACCCCCCTTCATGAAGGGGCCATCAGGGACAGAAACTCCAACCTGAGCGATCGTCTGATCCTCGCCCTGACTTCAGATGCACGAGATCTCGATTCAGGTCTGTAGATTGTGCCTGCCATGGCCTCACCCAGAAACCTAAGCCTAGCTTGTGTTCTCAGACTTTTGTCGTCAGACTACTGGCCCACAAGACCTCCAGTTTGGCAATCCAGAACTACAATGCAGCACTCTGCTGGCTCTGCAGAAGAAAAACATTGTCCTCTGGGGCTACCCAGTAATCCCAAATGAGGACCAACCTTCACCGACCTTGGCTGTACACCAAATACATAGGCTGACCAGGGCTCTAATGCCCTTTCTGGTACAGCCTGAGCCTGGACCCCCTGGACCCTCCCAGACAGCTGGACGCACACTGAGCACATCAAGCCGCCATGGCCTTAGGTCGTCATCTCTTCCCAACCTCGGTTTTCAGGTTTCAGAACCTAGAACTTATATCCAATCACTGCCAAGGGTTGAAGGTGATGCATAAATCAGAACTCCTTCCCCATGGCAAGAAACCTTGTGGTTGGCATGTTGTCCAACATTCAGTGTATTTGAAACCAGTGTGGCCCATGAGGCCCTGCCCATGCTCGTTGGCCACAATGGTCAAAAACACACATTGTGACGCTCAGGCTGAGCCCAGTCCTCAAGTAAGGCCACTCAGCTGCTGGATGAAGAGATAGCATATTGGGCTTGCCATGCCCCTAGGCCCCAATTTTTAACCATAGTTCGGGTTGTCCCTTCAGTCTTCCCCACGGCTTGACTTTGGAATTCCTCTATTGGTGGGACACCTGAGTAACAAAACTGAAATGAGTCCTCCCATCCCACAGATTGACGAAAAGCAATTGGGAATCGGGCCAAATCCTCAGAGAGGAAGATTCGTCCATGGCCCATGAGGCCTCCCCGACATTCCACGGCCATCGCTGATACAAAATCCAGAGACAAAAGCCTGAGCAAGCGCCTCATACTCGCACTTTCTTCAAATCCTGAAGAGTTCTTCTCATGGTTTGTAGATCGGGCCTCCCATACCTACGTTCCCAAACCTAAGCTGAGTTTGTGTTTTCAGACTTCTGTCCTCAAAGTCTTGGGTCCCACACCCTCCAGGCTGGGCCCCTGGAGCCACACATTAGGACTGTGCCTACCAATCCATGGGAATTCTGCCCATTCCATGGTCCAAAATCGTACAAATTAGGAGAAACCTCCAAAGTCCCTGAGGCTATCCCAATAGTGTAGGTCGCCCGGAACAAACAAGCGCTGTCTGACAGCAGCTGATAATCGACCTCCACTCATACCATAGATGGATGTCCCCAGAGAAGAAGATTGAACCAGACAGGACCCTAGGCCATAATAGGATCCATTGCTTTGGCTTACAGGCATGTGTCCTCAAAAGCCTGATTCCAATACGAGCATAGGGGTTTTCCTGAGGCACCCATCAGAACTCATCTCGTCTCCACAAGGAAACCTGTGCATGGGAGCCATGTCCAAAGCTTAGGAGAGTACTTCAGGGTCCCGGTGCCACCGCCCCATTCCAAGGCCCTCATGGACACAAAAACACATTAGGACCCATCCTCAGGAAAGTCCTTTTCAACTCTGCCACCCCGGTTGCTCCCGCAGAACCATCATATCTAAACTGTCTTGTTGCTAGGAGACAATTGGAATGCGAGGCGGGCTTCCCAGGCATCCATCCGCGAACGGTGCTCTGGAGTCATTCCATATGGCATGTCCTGGAGCTGTCCAACAGGTCTCAATTGTCCGGAAGAAGGAATCCTGGAAGGGGGCATCCCACAACTCCCAACGTGGGAAAACCTCAATGGCCTCGAGATTCCGCTCCCTTCATGACGCGGCCGTCATGCTCAGAAACTCCAACCTGAGCCAACATCTGATCATCGCCCTGACTTCAGATGCATGATATATTGGTTCAGATCTGCAGGGGGTACCTGCCGTGCCCTCGCCCTGAAACCCAAGTCTAGCTTGTCTTCTCAGACTTCCATCCTCACACTCCTGGCCCCGTAGCCCTCAAGTTTGGCAATTCCGGACCCACAATGCAGCACTCTGCCTGCCCTCTAGAAAAAAAAATTATTGCCTGATGATCTGCCCAGGCACCTTAAATGAGGGTAAACCTACACAGCACTCGACTTTACCCAAATTATATAGTCTAACCTGGGCACTAATGCACTGTCGAACACAACGTGAGCCCGGACCTCCTGACCAACACCCAGAAAGCTGACCGCACACTGATCACATAAAACCCGCCATGGCCTTAGGTCATCATCTCTTCCCTACCTCAGTTTTCAGGCTTCAGAACCGAGACCTTATCTCCAATCACTGCCCATGGGTGAGTGTGATGCAGATATCAGAACTCCTCCTTACCCATGGCAAGAACCCTTGTGGTTGGCACGTTGTCCAACCTTCAGTGTAAGAGAAACCAGCATTCACCCTGAGGCCCCGCCCATTCTTGAGTGCGACGAGGGCATATTCACGCATTGTGACCCTCATCATGAGTCCTGTCCTCTAGTAAGTCCTCTCAGTGGCTGCACCATTAGATGTCATAATGGGCTTGACATGTCCATAGGCCCCAATTTTTAACCAGATTTCTGATTGTCCAGTCGCCCCTCCCCAGGGCTCTACTCTGGAATCCCTCATTTTTTGGGACACCTGAGGTTAAAAAAGAAAAAAACAACAATAAAAGAAAAAAAAACGAACTTCTTCCAGCCCACAGAATGACCCCAAACTCTTTGGACGGGGCCAATCCACCAGAGCTTAACACTCGCCCATTTCCCATGAATTCACCCAGAAATTCCAAGACCATGAGTGACACGATATCCAGAGACAAAAACTTGAGCAGGAGCCTCACACTCGCCCTTCTTTCAAATCCCGAAGAGTTCTCCTCATGGTCTGTAGATCAGTCCTGCCATACCTATGACCCGAAACATAAGCCGAGTTTGTGTTTTCAGACAACTGTCCAAACAGCCCTGGCCCTCACAACCTACAGGCTCAGGCCCCTGGAGCCAAACCTGAGGACTGTACTTGCCCTCTCCAAGGGAATTGTGTGTGCCCATTCCAATGGCCACAACCCTTCTCATAGGATAAACCTCCAAAGTCCCTGCTCCATCTCAATAGTGGTGGCTTCCCAGGAAAAACAGGGGCAATCTGAGCCCAACTGAGCACCTACCTGCACTCAGACCCATAAACAGATGTCCCCAGAGGTAAAAAGGAAAGAACAGGCCCCTAGGCACTAATCAGATCCATTGCTTTGGTTTCCAGGCATCTCTCCTCAAAGGCCTGGATTTCAAAAGCAGCATATAGCTGTTTCTTGACTCACCCATCAGAAAACATCTCATCTACACATGGGAAACTTGCACGTTGGAGCTGTGTCAAAGCCTTTGTTTAGGAGAACCCTTTTGGGCCCCAGTGCCACCGCTTCATTCCAAGGTCTCCATAGACACAAAAGCACGTTAGGACCCATCCCCAGGGGTGTCCATTTCAACTCAGCGTCCTCGGTTGCTCCCCACAGATCCAGGAGATCTAACCTGTCTTGTTGCTAGGAGACAATTGGAATGCGAGGTGGGCTACCCAGCCATCCATCCTTAGAATCCTGCTCAGAATCATTGGCCTGGAGCCAAACAACAGGTCTCAATTGTCCCGCAGAAGACTCTCTGCAGTTTGGAGCTTCTTACAACTCACATCGTGGGAAAACACCCATGGCCTCGTGATGCCCCACCCCCCTTCATGAAGGGGCCATCAGGGACAGAAACTCCAACCTGAGCGATCGTCTGATCCTCGCCCTGACTTCAGATGCACGAGATCTCGATTCAGGTCTGTAGACTGTGCCTGCCATGGCCTCACCCAGAAACCTAAGCCTAGCTTGTGTTCTCAGACTTTTGTCGTCAGACTACTGGCCCACAAGCCCTCCAGTTTGGCAATCCAGAACTACAATGCAGCACTCTGCCGGCCCTCCAGAAGAAAAACATTGTCCTCTGGGGCTACCCAGTAACCCCAAATGAGGATCAACCTGCACCGACCATGGCTGTACCCCAAACATAGGCTGACCAGGGCACTAATGCCCTTTCTGACACAGCCTGAGCCTGGACCCCCTGGACCCTCCCAGACAGCTGGCCGCACACTGAGCACATCGAGCCGCCATGGCCTTAGTACTTCATCTCTTCCCAACCTCGGTTTTCAGGTTTCAGAACCTAGACCTTATCTCCAATCACTGCCCAGGGTTGAAGGTGATGCAGAAATCAGAACTCCTTCCCCATGGCAAGAAACCTTGTGGTTGGCATGTTGTCCAACGTTCAGTGTCGTTGAAACCAGTGTGGCCCATGAGGCCCCGCCCATGCTCGCGGGACACATTGGTCACAAACACACATTGTGACGCTCAGGCTGAGCCCAGTCCTCAAGTAAGGCCGCTCAGTGGCTGGATGAAGAGATAGCATATTGGGCTTGCCATGCCCCTAGGCCCCAATTTTTAACCATAGTTCGGGTTGACCCTTCAGTCTTCCCCACGGCTTGGCTTTGGAATTCCTCTTTTGGTGGGTCACCTGAGGTAACAAACCTGAAATGAGTCCTCCCATCCCACAGTTTGACGAAAAGCAATTGGGAATCGGGCCAAATCCTCAGAGAGGAAGATTCGTCCATGGCCCATGAGGCCTCCCCGACATTCCTCGGCCATCGCTGATACAAAATCCAGAGACAAAAGCCTGAGCAAGCGCCTCAGACTAGCACTTTCTTCATATCCTGAAGAGTTCTTCTCATGGTTTGTAGATCGGGCCTGCCATACCTACGTCCCCAAATCTAAGCTGAGTTTGTGTTTTCAGACTTCTGTCCTCAAAGTCTTGGGCCAACCACCCTGCAGGCTGGGCCCCTGGAGCCACACATTAGGACTGTGCCTACCAATCCATGGGAATTCTGCCCATTCCATGGTCCAAAATCGTACAAATTAGGAGAAACCTCCAAAGTCCCTGAGGCCATCCCAATAGTGTAGGTCGCCCGGAACAAACAAGCGCTGTCTGACACCAGCTGATAATCGACCTCCACTCATACCATAGATGGATGTCCCCAGAGAAGAAGATTGAACCAGACAGGACCCTAGGCCATAATAGGATCCATTGCTTTGGGTTACAGGCATGTGTCCTCAAAAGCCTGATTCCAATACGAGCATAGGGGTTTTCCTGAGGCACCCATCAGAACTCATCTCGTCTCCACAAGGAAACCTGTGCATGGGAGCCATGTCCAAAGCTTAGGAGAGTACTTCAGGGTCCCGGTGCCACCGCCCCATTCCAAGGCCCTCATGGACACAAAAACACATTAGGACCCATCCTCAGGAAAGTCCATTTCAACTCAGCCACCCCGGTTGCTCCGGCAGAGCCATCAGATCTAAACTGTCTTGTTGCTAGGAGACAATTGGAATGCGAGGCGGGCTTCCCAGGCATCCATCCGCGAACGGTGCTCTGGAGTCATTCCATATGGGATGTCCTGGAGCTGTCCAACAGGTCTCAATTGTCCCGCAGAAGGAATCCTTGAAGGGGGCATCCCACAACTCCCAACGTGGGAAAACCTCAATGGCCTCGAGATTCCGCTCCCTTCATGAAGCGGCCGTCATGCTCAGAAACTCCAACCTGAGCCAACGTCTGATCCTCGCCCTGACTTCAGATGCATGAGATATTGGTTCGGATCTGCAGGGGGTACCTGCCGTGCCCTCGCCCTGAAACCCAAGTCTAGCTTGTCTTCTCAGACTTCCGTCCTCACACTCCTGGCCCCGAAGCCCTCAAGTTTGGCAATTCCGGACCCACAATGCAGCACTCTGCCTGCCCTCTAGGAAAAAAATTATTGCCTCATGAGCTGCCCAGGCACCTTAAATGAGGGTAAACCTACACAGCACTCGACTTTACCCAAATTATATAGTCTAACCTGGGCACTAATGCACTGTCGAACACAACCTGAGCCCGGACCTCCTGACCAACACCCAGAAAGCTGACCGCACACTGAACACATAAAACCCGCCATGGCCTTAGGTCATCATCTCTTCCCTACCTCAGTTTTCAGGCTTCAGAACCGAGACCTTATCTCCAATCACTGCCCATGGGTGAGTGTGATGCAGAAATCAGAACTCCTCCTTACCCATGGCAAGAACCCTTGTGGTGGGCACATTGTCCAACGTTCAGTGTAGGAGAAACCAGCATTCACCCTGAGGCCCCGCCCATTCTTGAGTGTGACGAGGGCATACACACGCATTGTGACCCTCAGCATGAGTCCTGTCCTCTAGTAAGTCCTCTCAGTGGCTGGACCATTAGATGTCATATTGGGATTGACATGTCCCTAGGCCCCAATTTTTAACCAGATTTCTGATTGTCCAGTCGCCCCTCCCCAGGGCTCTACTCTGGAATCCATCATTTGGTGGGACACCTGAGGTTAAAAAAGAAAAAAACAACAACAACAATAACAAAAAAAAAAACGGACTTCTTCCAGCCCACAGAATGAACGCAAACTCTTTGGACGTGGCCAAACCACCAGAGAGTAAGACTCGTCCATTTCCCATGAAGTACCCAGAAATTCAACGACCATGAGTGACACGATATCCAGGACAAAAACTTGAGCAGTGCCTCACACTCGCCCTTCTTTCAAATCCCGAAGAGTTCTCCTCATGGTCTGTAGATCAGTCCTGCCATACCTATGACCCGAAACATAAGCCGAGTTTGTGTTTTCAGACAACTGTCCAAACAGCCCTGGCCTACACAACCTACAGGCTCAGGCCCCGGGAGCCAAACCTGAGGACTGTACTTGCCCTCTCCAAGGGAATTGTGTGTGCCCATTCCAATGGCCACAACCCTTCTCATAGGATAAACCTCCAAAGTCCCTGATCCATCTCAATAGTGGTGGCTTCCCAGGAAAAACAGGGGCAATCTGAGCCCAACTGAGCACCTACCTGCACTCAGACCCATAGACAGATGTCCCCAGAGGTAAAAAGGAAAGAACAGGCCCCTAGGCACTAATCAGATCCATTGCTTTGGTTTCCAGGCATCTCTCCTCAGAGGCCTGGATTTCAAAAGCAGCATATAGCTGTTTCTTGACTCACCCATCAGAAAACATCTCATCTACACATGGGAAACTTGCACGTTGGAGCTGTGTCAAAGCCTTTGTTTAGGAGAACCCTTTAGGGCCCCAGTGCTACAGCTTCATTTCAAGTCTCCATAGACACAAAAGCACGTTAGGACCCATCCCCAGGGGTGTCCATTTCAACTCAGCGTCCTCGGTTGCTCCCCACAGATCCAGGAGATCTCACCTGTCTTGTTGCTAGGAGACAATTGGAATGCGAGGTGGGCTACCCAGCCATCCATCCTTAGAACCCTGCTCAGAATCATTGGCCTGGAGCCAAACAACAGGTCTCAATTGTCCTGCAGAAGACTCTCTGCAGTTTGGAGCTTCTCACAACTCCCATCGTGGGAAAACACCCATGGCCTCGTGAAGCCCCACCCCCATTCATGAAGGGGCCATCAGGGACAGAAACTCCAACCTGAGCGATCGTCTGATCCTCGCCCTGACTTCAGATGCACGAGATCTCGATTCAGGTCTGTAGATTGTGCCTGCCATGGCCTCACCCAGAAACCTAAGCCTAGCTTGTGTTCTCAGACTTTTGTCGTCAGACTACTGGCCCACAAGCCCTCCAGTTTGGCAATCCAGAACTACAATGCAGCACTCTGCCGGCCCTCCAGAAGAAAAACATTGTCCTCTGGGGCTACCCAGTAAGCCCAAATGAGGATAACCTACACCGACCATGGCTGTACCCCAAATACATAGGCTGATCAGGGCACTAATGCCCTTTCTGACACAGCCTGAGCCTGGACCCCCTGGACCTTCCCAGACAGCTGGCCGCACACTGAGCACGTTGAGCCGCCATGGCCTTAGGTCGTCATCTCTTCCCAACCTCGGTTTTCAGGTTTCAGAACCTAGACCTTATCTCCAATCACTGCCCAGGGTTGAAGGTGATGCAGAAATCAGAACTCCTTCCCCATGGCAAGAAACCTTGTGGTTGGCATGTTGTCCAACGTTCAGTGTCGTTGAAACCAGTGTGGCCCATGAGGCCCCGCCCATGCTCGCGGGACACATTGTTCACAAACACACATTGTGACGCTCAGGCTGAGCCCAGTCCTCAAGTAAGGCCGCTCAGTGGCTGGATGAAGAGATAGCATATTGGGCTTGCCATGCCCCTAGGCCCCAATTTTTAACCATAGTTCGGGTTGACCCTTCAGTCTTCCCCACGGCTTGGCTTTGGAATTCCTCTTTTGGTGGGACACCTGAGGTAACAAAACTGAAATGAGTCCTCCCATCCCACAGATTGACGAAAAGCAATTGGGAATCGGGCCAAATCCTCAGAGAGGAAGATTCGTCCATGGCCCATGAGGCCTCCCCGACATTCCACGGCCATCGCTGATACAAAATCCAGAGACAAAAGCCTGAGCAAGCGCCTCAGACTAGCACTTTCTTCATATCCTGAAGAGTTCTTCTCATGGTTTGTAGATCGGGCCTGCCATACCTACGTCCCCAAATCTAAGCTGAGTTTGTGTTTTCAGACTTCTGTCCTCAAAGTCTTGGGCCAACAACCCTGCAGGCTGGGCCCCTGGAGCCACACATTAGGACTGTGCCTACCAATCCATGGGAATTCTGCCCATTCCATGGTCCAAAATAGTACAAATTAGGAGAAACCTCCAAAGTCCCTGAGGCCATCCCAAAGTGTAGGTCGCCCGGAACAAACAAGGGCTGTCTGAAACCAGCTGATAATCGACCTCCACTCATACCATAGATGGATGTCCCCAGAGAAGAAGATTGAACCAGACAGGACCCTAGGCCATAATATGATCCATTGCTTTGGGTTACAGGCATGTGTCCTCAAAAGCCTGATTCCAATACGAGCATAGGGGTTTTCCTGAGGCACCCATCAGAACTCATCTCGTCTCCACAAGGAAACCTGTGCATGGGAGCCATGTCCAAAGCTTAGGAGAGTACTTCAGGGTCCCGGTGCCACCGCCCCATTCCAAGGCCCTCATGGACACAAAAACACATTAGGACCCATCCTCAGGAAAGTCCATTTCAACTCAGCCACCGAGGTTGCTCCGGCAGAGCCATCAGATCTAAACTGTCTTGTTGCTAGGAGACAATTGGAATGCGAGGCGGGCTTCCCAGGCATCCATCCGCGAACGGTGCTCTGGAGTCATTCCATATGGGATGTCCTGGCGCTGTCCAACAGGTCTCCATTGTCCCGCAGAAGGAATCCTTGAAGGGGGCATCCCACAACTCCCAACGTGGGAAAACCTCAATGGCCTCGAGATTCCGCTCCCTTCATGAAGCGGCCGTCATGCTCAGATACTCCAACCTGAGCCAACGTCTAATCTTCGCCCTGACTTCAGATACATGAGATATTGGTTCAGATCTGCAGGGGGTAACTGCCGTGTCCTCGCCCTGAAACCCAAATCTAGCTTGTCTTCTCAGACTTCCGTCCTCACACTCCTGGCCCCGAAGCCCTCAACTTTGGCAATTCCGGACCCACAATGCAGCACTCTGCCTGCCCTCTAGAAAAAAAATTATTGCCTCATGAGCTGCCCAGGCACCTTAAATGAGGGTAAACCTACACAGCACTCGACTTTACCCAAATTATATAGTCTAACCTGGGCACTAATGCACTGTCGAACACAACCTGAGCCCGGACCTCCTGACCAACACCCAGAAAGCTGACCGCACACTGAACAAATAAAACCCGCCATGGCCTTAGGTCATCATCTCTTCCCTACCTCAGTTTTCAGGCTTCAGAACCGAGACCTTATCTCCAATCACTGGCAATGGGTGAGTGTGATGCAGAAATCAGAACTCCTCCTTACCCATGGCAAGAACCCTTGTGGTGGGCACATTGTCCAACGTTCAGTGTAGGAGAAACCAGCATTCAGCTGAGGCCCTGCCCATTCTTGAGTGCGAGGAGGGCATACACACGCATTGTGACCCTCAGCATGAGTCCTGTCCTCTAGTAAGTCCTCTCAGTGGCTGGACCATTAGATGTCATATTGGGCTTGACATGTCCCTAGGCCCCAATTTTTAACCAGATTCTGATTGTCCAGTCGCCCCTCCCCAGGGCTCTACTCTGGAATCCATCATTTGGTGGGACACCTGAGGTTAAAAAAGAAAAAAACAACAACAACAACAAAAAAAAAAAAAAGGACTTCTTCCAGCCCACAGAATGACCGCAAACTCTTTGGACTTGGCCAAACTACCAGAGAGTAAGACTCGTCCATTTCCCATGAAGTACCCAGAAATTCAACGACCATGAGTGACACGATATCCAGGACAAAAACTTGAGCAGAGCCTCACACTCGCCCTTCTTTCAAATCCCGAAGAGTTCTCCTCATGGTCTGTAGATCAGTCCTGCCATACCTATGACCCGAAACATAAGCCGAGTTTGTGTTTTCAGACAACTGTCCAAACAGCCCTGGCCTACACAACCTACAGGCTCAGGCCCCGGGAGCCAAACCTGAGGACTGTACTTGCCCTCTCCAAGGGAATTGTGTGTGCCCATTCCAATGGCCACAACCCTTCTCATAGGATAAACCTCCAAAGTCCCTGATCCATCTCAATAGTGGTGGCTTCCCAGGAAAAACAGGGGCAATCTGAGCCCAACTGAGCACCTACCTGCACTCAGACCCATAGACAGATGTCCCCAGAGGTAAAAAGGAAAGAACAGGCCCCTAGGCACTAATCAGATCCATTGCTTTGGTTTCCAGGCATCTCTCCTCAGAGGCCTGGATTTCAAAAGCAGCATATAGCTGTTTCTTGACTCACCCATCAGAAAACATCTCATCTACACATGGGAAACTTGCACGTTGGAGCTGTGTCAAAGCCTTTGTTTAGGAGAACCCTTTAGGGCCCCAGTGCTACAGCTTCATTTCAAGTCTCCATAGACACAAAAGCACGTTAGGACCCATCCCCAGGGGTGTCCATTTCAACTCAGCGTCCTCGGTTGCTCCCCACAGATCCAGGAGATCTCACCTGTCTTGTTGCTAGGAGACAATTGGTATGCGAGGTGGGCTACCCAGCCATCCATCCTTAGAACCCTGCTCACAATCATTGGCCTGGAGCCAAACAACAGGTCTCAATTGTCCTGCAGAAGACTCTCTGCAGTTTGGAGCTTCTCACAACTCCCATCGTGGGAAAACACCCATGGCCTCGTGAAGCCCCACCCCCATTCATGAAGGGGCCATCAGGGACAGAAACTCCAACCTGAGCGATCGTCTGATCCTCGCCCTGACTTCAGATGCACGAGATCTCGATTCAGGTCTGTAGATTGTGCCTGCCATGGCCTCACCCAGAAACCTAAGCCTAGCTTGTGTTCTCAGACTTTTGTCGTCAGACTACTGGCCCACAAGCCCTCCAGTTTGGCAATCCAGAACTACAATGCAGCACTCTGCCGGCCCTCCAGAAGAAAAACATTGTCCTCTGGGACTACCCAGTAAGCCCAAATGAGAATCAAACTGCACCGACCATGGCTGTACCCCAAATACATAGGCTGACCAGGGCACTAATGCCCTTTCTGACACAGCCTGAGCCTGGACCCCCTGGACCCTCCCAGACAGCTGGCCGCACACTGAGCACATTGAGCCGCCATGGACTTAGGTCGTCATCTCTTCCCAACCTCGGTTTTCAGGTTTCAGAACCTAGACCTTATCTCCAATCACTGCCCAGGGTTGAAGGTGATGCAGAAATCAGAACTCCTTCCCCATGGCAAGAAACCTTGTGGTTGGCATGTTGTCCAATGTTCAGTGTCGTTGAAACCAGTGTGGCCCATGAGGCCCCGCCCATGCTCGCGGGACACATTGGTCACAAACACACATTGTGACGCTCAGGCTGAGCCTAGTCCTCAAGTAAGGCCGCTCAGTGGCTGGATGAAGAGATAGCATATTGGGCTTGCCATGCCCCTAGGCCCCAATTTTTAACCATAGTTCGGGTTGACTCTTCAGTCTTCCCCACGGCTTGGCTTTGGAATTTCTCTTTTGGTGGGACACCTGAGGTAACAAAACTGAAATGAGTCCTCCCATCCCATAGATTGACGAAAAGCAATTGGGAATCGGGCCAAATCCTCAGAGAGGAAGATTCGTCCATGGCCCATGAGGCCTCCCCGACATTCCACGGCCATCGCTGATACAAAACCCAGAGACAAAAGCCTGAGCAAGCGCCTGAGACTAGCACTTTCTTCATATCCTGAAGAGTTCTTCTCATGGTTTGTAGATCGGGCCTGCCATACCTACGTCCCCAAATCTAAGCTGAGTTTGTGTTTTCAGACTTCTGTCCTCAAAGTCTTGGGCCAACCACCCTGCAGGCTGGGCCCCTGGAGCCACACATTAGGACTGTGCCTACCAATCCATGGGAATTCTGCCCATTCCATGGTCCAAAATAGTACAAATTAGGAGAAACCTCCAAAGTCCCTGAGGCCATCCCAATAGTGTAGGTCGCCCGGAACAAACAAGGGCTGTCTGACACCAGCTGATAATCACCCTCCACTCATACCATAGATGGATGTCCCCAGAGAAGAAGATTGAACCAGACAGGACCCTAGGCCATAATATGATCCATTGCTTTGGGTTACAGGCATGTGTCCTCAAAAGCCTGATTCCAATACGAGCATAGGGGTTTTCCTGAGGCACCCATCAGAACTCATCTCGTCTCCACAAGGAAACCTGTGCATGGGAGCCATGTCCAAAGCTTAGGAGAGTACTTCAGGGTCCCGGTGCCACCGCCCCATTCCAAGGCCCTCATGGACACAAAAACACATTAGGACCCATCCTCAGGAAAGTCCATTTCAACTCAGCCACCCCGGTTGCTCCGGCAGAGCCATCAGATCTAAACTGTCTTGTTGCTAGGAGACAATTGGAATGCGAGGCGGGCTTCCCAGGCATCCATCCGCGAACGGTGCTCTGGAGTCATTCCATATGGGATGTCCTGGAGCAGTCCAACAGGTCTCAATTGTCCCGCAGAAGGAATCCTTGAAGGGGGCATCCCACAACTCCCAACGTGGGAAAACCTCAATGGCCTCGAGATTCCACTCCCTTCATGAAGCGGCCGTCATGCTCAGAAACTCCAACCTGAGCCAACGTCTGATCCTCGCCCTGACGTCAGATGCATGAGATATTGTTTCAGATCTGCAGGGGGTACCTGCCGTGCCCTCGCCCTGAAACCCAAGTCTAGCTTGTCTTCTCAGACTTCCGTCCTCACACTCCTGGCCCCGAATCCCTCAAGTTTGGCAATTCCGGACCCACAATGCAGCACTCTGCCTGCCCTCTAGAAAAAAAATTATTGCCTCATGAGCTGCCCAGGCACCTTAAATGAGGGTAAACCTACACAGCACTCGACTTTACCCAAATTATATAGTGTAACCTGGGCACTAATGCACTGTCGAACAAACCTGAGCCCGGACCTCCTAACCAACACCCAGAAAGCTGCCCGCACACTGAGCACATAAAACCCGCCATGGCCTTAGGTCATCATCTCTTCCCTACCTCAGTTTTCAGGCTTCAGAACCGAGACCTTATCTCCAATCACTGCCCAGGGGTGAGTGTGATGCAGAAATCAGAACTCCTCCTTACCCATGGCAAGAACCCTTGTGGTGGGCACATTGTCCAACGTTCAGTGTAGGAGAAACCAGCATTCACCCTGAGGCCCCGCCCATTTTTGAGTGTGACGAGGGCATACACACGCATTGTGACCCTCAGCATGAGTCCTGTCCTCTAGTAAGTCCTCTCAGTGGCTGGACCATTAGATGTCATAATGGGCTTGACATGTCCTTGGCCCCAATTTTTAACCAGATTTCTGATTGTCCAGTCGCCCCTCCCCAGGGCTCTACTCTGGAATCCATTTGGTGGGACACCTGAGGTTAAAAAAGAAAACAACAACAACAACAACAACAACAAAAAAAAAACGGACTTCTTCCAGCCCTCAGAATGACCGCAAACTCTTTGGACGGGGCCAAACCACCAGAGAGTAAGACTCGTCCATTTCCCATGAAGTCACCCAGAAATTCAACGACCATGAGTGACACGATATCCAGGACAAAAACTTGAGCAGAGCCTCACACTCGCCCTTCTTTCAAATCCCGAATAGTTCTCCTCATGGTCTGTAGATCAGTTCTGCCATACCTATGACCCGAAACATAAGCCGAGTTTGTGTTTTCAGACAACTGTCCAAACAGCCCTGGACTACGCAACCTACAGGCTCAGGCCCCTGGAGCCAAACCTGAGGACTGTACTTGCCCTCTCCAAGGGAATTGTGTGTGCCCATTCCAATGGCCACAACCCTTCTCATAGGATAAACCTCCAAAGTCCCTGATCCATCTCAATAGTCGTGGCTTCCCAGGAAAAACAGGGGCAATCTGAGCCCAACTGAGCACCTACCTGCACTCAGACCCATAAACAGATGTCCCCAGAGGTAAAAAGGAAAGAACAGGCCCCTAGGCACTAATCAGATCCATTGCTTTGGTTTCCAGGCATCTCTCCTCAGAGGCCTGGATTTCAAAAGCAGCATATAGCTGTTTCTTGACTCACCCATCAGAAAACATCTCATCTACACATGGGAAACTTGCACGTTGGAGCTGTGTCAAAGCCTTTGTTTAGGAGAACCCTTTTGGGCCCCAGTGCCACCGCTTCATTCCAAGGTCTCCATAGACACAAAAGCACGTTAGGACCCATCCCCAGGGGTGTGCATTTCAACTCAGCGTCCTCGGTTACTCCCCACAGATCCAGGAGATCTAACCTGTCTTGTTGCTAGGAGACAATTGGAATGCGAGGTGTGCTACCCAGCCATCCATCCTTAGAACCCTGCTCAGAATCATTGGCCTGGAGCCAAACAACAAGTCTCAATTGTCCTGCAGAAGACTCTCTGCAGTTTGGAGCTTCTTACAACTCCCATCGTGGTAAAACACCCATGGCCTCGAGAAGCCCCCCCCATTCATGAAGGGGCCATCAGGGACAGAATCTCCATCCTGAGCGATCGTCTGATCCTCGCCCTGACTTCAGATGCACGAGATCTCGATTCAGGTCTGTAGATTGTGCCTGCCATGGCCTCACCCAGAAACCTAAGCCTAGCTTGTGTTCTCAGACTTTTGTCGTCAGACTACTGGCCCACATGGCCTCCAGTTTGGCAATCCAGAACTACAATGCAGCACTATGCCGGCCCTCCAGAAGAAAAACATTTTCCTCTGGGGCTACCCAGTAACCCCAAATGAGGATAACCTGCACCGACCATGGCTGTACCCCAAATACATAGGCTGACCAGGGCACTAATGCCCTTTCTGACACAGCCTGAGCCTGGACCCCCTGGACCCTCCCAGACAGCTGGCCGCCCACTGAGCACATCGAGCCGCCATGGCCTTAGGTCGTCATCTCTTCCCAACCTCGGTTTTCAGGTTTCAGAACCTAGACCTTATCTCCAATCACTGCCCAGGGTTGAAGGTGATGCAGAAATCAGAACTCATTCCCCATGGCAAGAAACCTTGTGGTTGGCATGTTGTCCAACGTTCAGTGTCGTTGAAACTAGTGTGGCCCATGAGGCCCCGCCCATGCTCGCAGGACACATTGGTCACAAACACACATTGTGACGCTCAGGCTAAGCCCAGTCCTCAAGTAAGGCCTCTCAGTGGCTGGATGAAGAGATAGCATATTGGGCTTGCCATGCCCCTAGGCCCCAATTTCTAACCATAGTTCGGGTTGACCCTTCAGTCTTCCCCATGGCTTGGCTTTGGAATTCCTCTTTTGGTGGGACACCTGAGGTAACAAAACTGAAATGAGTCCTCCCATCCCACAGATTGACGAAAAGCAATTGGGAATCGGGCCAAATCCTCAGAGAGGAAGATTCGTCCATGGCCCATGAGGCCTCCCCGACATTCCACGGCCATCGCTGATACAAAATCCAGAGACAAAAGCCTGAGCAAGCGCCTCAGACTCGCACTTTCTTCATATCCTGAAGAGTTCTTCTCATGGTTTGTAGATCGGGCCTGCCATACCTACGTCCCCAAATCTAAGCTGAGTTTGTGTTTTCAGACTTCTGTCCTCAAAGTCTTGGGCCAACCACCCTGCAGGCTGGGCCCCTGGAGCCACACATTAGGACTGTGCCTACCATCCATGGGAATTCTGCCCATTCCATGGTCCAAAATAGTACAAATTAGGAGAAACCTCCAAAGTCCCTGAGGCCATCCCAATAGTGTAGGTCGCCCGGAACAAACAAGGGCTGTCTGACACCAGCTGATAATCACCCTCCACTCATACCATAGATGGATGTCCCCAGAGAAGAAGATTGAACCAGACAGGACCCTAGGCCATAATAGGATCCATTGCTTTGGGTTACAGGCATGTGTCCTCAAAAGCCTGATTCCAATACGAACATAGGGGTTTTCCTGAGGCACCCATCAGAACTCTTCTCGTCTCCACAAGGAAACCTGTGCATGGGAGCCATGTCCAAAGCTTAGGAGAGTACTTCAGGGTCCCGGTGCCACCGCCCCATTCCAAGGCCCTCATGGACACAAAAACACATTAGGACCCATCCTCAGGAAAGTCCATTTCAACTCAGCCACCCCGGTTGCTCCGGCAGAGCCATCAGATCTAAACTGTCTTGTTGCTAGGAGACAATTGGAATGCGAGGCGGGCTTCCCAGGCATCCATCCGCGAACGATGCTCTGGAGTCATTCCATATGGGATGTCCTGGAGCTGTCCAACAGGTCTCAATTGTCCCGCAGAAGGAATCCTTGAAGGGGGCATCCCACAACTCCCAACGTGGGAAAACCTCAATGGCCTCGAGATTCCGCTCCCTTCATGAAGCGGCCGTCATGCTCAGAAACTCCAACCTGAGCCAACGTCTGATCCTCGCCCTGACTTCAATGCATGAGATATTGGTTCAGATCTGCAGGGGGTACCTGCCATGCCCTCGCCCTGAAACCCAAGTCTAGCTTGTCTTCTCAGACTTCCGTCCTCACACTCCTGGCCCCGAAGCCCTCAAGTTTGGCAATTCCGGACCCACAATGCATCACTCTGCCTGCCCTCTAGAAAAAAAATTATTGCCTCATGAGCTGCCCAGGCACCTTAAATGAGGGTAAACCTACACAGCACTCGACTTTACCCAAATTATATAGTGTAACCTGGGCACTAATGCACTGTCGAACAAACCTGAGCCCGGACCTCCTGACCAACACCCAGAAAGCTGACCGCACACTGAGCACATAAAACCCGCCATGGCCTTAGGTCATCATCTCTTCCCTACCTCAGTTTTTAGGCTTCAGAACCGAGACCTTCTCTCCAATCACTGCCCAGGGGTGAGTGTGATGCAGAAATCAGAATTCCTCCTTACCCATGGCAAGAATCCTTGTGGTTGGCACGTTCAGTGTAGGAGAAACCAGCATTCACCCTGAGGCCCCGCCCATTCTTGTGTGCGATTAGGGCATACACACGCATTGTGACCCTCAGCATGAGTCCTGTGCTCTAGTAAGTCCTCTCAGTGGCTGGACCATTAGATGTCATAATGGGCTTGACATGTCCCTAGGCCCCAATTTTTAACCAGATTTCTGATTGTCCAGTCGCCCCTCCCCAGGGCTCTACTCTGGAATCCATCATTTGGTGGGACACCGGAGGTTAAAAAAGAAAACAACAACAACAACAACAACAACAACAACAACAACAACAACAACAACAAATAACGGACTTCTTCCAGCCCACAGAATGACCGCAAACTCTTTGGACGAGGCCAAACCACCAGAGAGTAAGACTCGTCCATTTCCCATGAAGTCACCCAGAAATTCAACGACCATGAGTGACACGATATCCAGGACAAAAACTTGAGCAGAGCCTCACACTCGCCCTTCTTTCAAATCCCGAAGAGTTCTCCTCATGGTCTGTAGATCAGTTCTGCCATACCTATGACCCGAAACATAAGCCGAGTTTGTGTTTTCAGACAACTGTCCAAAAAGCCCTGGCCTACACAACCTACAGACTCAGGCCCCTGGAGCCAAACCTCAGGACTGTACTTGCCCTCTCCAAGGGAATTGTGTGTGCCCATTCCAATGGCCACAACCCTTCTCATAGGATAAACCTCCAAAGTCCCTGATCCATCTCAATAGTGGTGGCTACCCAGGAAAAACAGGGGCAATCTGAGCCCAACTGAGCACCTACCTGCACTCAGACCCATAGACAGATGTCCCCAGAGGTAAAAAGGAAAGAACAGGCTCCTAGGCACTAATCAGATCCATTGCTTTGGTTTCCAGGCATCTCTCCTCAGAGGCCTGGATTTCAAAAGCAGCATATAGCTGTTTCTTGACTCACCCATCAGAAAACATCTCATCTACACATGGGAAACTTGCACGTTGGAGCTGTGTCAAAGCCTTTGTTTAGGAGA
Organism: Mustela nivalis; assembly: GCF_964662115.1. Lineage (NCBI taxonomy): Eukaryota > Metazoa > Chordata > Mammalia > Carnivora > Mustelidae > Mustela > Mustela nivalis. The sequence goes on along the minus strand of NW_028136543.1, from coordinate 1,242,909 downwards.
ACCCTTTTGGGCCCCAGTGCCACCGCTTCATTCCAAGGTCTCCATAGACACAAAAGCACGTTAGGACCCATCCCCACGGGTGTCCATTTCAACTCAGCGTCCTCGGTTGCTCCCCACATCCAGGAGATCTAACCTGTCTTGTTGCTAGGAGACAATTGGAATGCGAGGTGGGCTACCCAGCCATCCATCCTTAGAACCCTGCTCAGAATCATTGGCCTGGAGCCAAACGACAGGTCTCAATTGTCCTGCAGAAGACTCTCTGCAGTTTGGAGCTTCTCACAACTCCCATCGTGGGAAAACACCCATGGCCTCGTGAAGCCCCCCCCCCATTCATGAAGGGGCCATCAGGGACAGAAACTCCAACCTGAGCGATCGTCTGATCCTCGCCCTGACTTCAGATGCACGAGATCTCGATTCAGGTCTGTAGATTGTGCCTGCCATGGCCTCACCCAGAAACCTAAGCCTAGCTTGTGTTCTCAGACTTTTGTCGTCAGACTACTGGCCCACAAGCCCTCCAGTTTGGCAATCCAGAACTACAATGCAGCACTCTGCCGGCCCTCCAGAAGAAAAACATTGTCCTCTAGGGCTACCCAGTAACCCCAAATGAGGATCAACCTGCACCGACCATGGCTGTACCCCAAATACATAGGCTGACCAGGGCACTAATGCCCTTTCTGACACAGCCTGAGCCTGGACCCCCTGGACCCTCCCAGACAGCTGGCCGCACACTGAGTACATCGAGCCGCCATGGCCTTAGGTCGTCATCTCTTCCCAACCTCGGTTTTCAGGTTTCAGAACCTAGACCTTATCTCCAATCACTGCCCAGGGTTGAAGGTGATGCAGAAATCAGAACTCCTTACCCATGGCAAGAAACCTTGTGGTTGGCATGTTGTCCAATGTTCAGTGTCGTTGAAACCAGTGTGGCCCATGAGGCCCGCCCATTGTCGCGGGACACATTGGTCACAAACACACATTGTGACGCTCAGGCTGAGCCTAGTCCTCAAGTAAGGCCGCTCAGTGGCTGGATGAAGAGATAGCATATTGGGCTTGCCATGCCCCTAGGCCCCAATTTTTAACCATAGTTCGGGTTGACCCTTCAGTCTTCCCCACGGCTAGGCTTTGGAATTCCTCTTTTGGTGGGACACCTGAGGTAACAAAACTGAAATGAGTCCTCCCATCCCACAGATTGACGAAAAGCAATTGGGAATCGGGCCAAATCCTCAGAGAGGAAGATTCGTCCATGGCCCATGAGGCCTCCCCGACATTCCACGGCCATCGCTGATACAAAATCCAGAGACAAAAGCCTGAGCAAGCGCCTCAGACTCGCTCTTTCTTCATATCCTGAAGAGTTCTTCTCATGGTTTGTAGATCGGGCCTGCCATACCTACGTCCCCAAATCTAAGCTGAGTTTGTGTTTTCAGACTTCTGTCCTCAAAGTCTTGGGCCAACCACCCTGCAGGCTGGGCCCCTGGAGCCACACATTAGGACTGTGCCTACCAATCCATGGGAATTCTGCCCATTCCATGGTCCAAAATAGTACAAATTAGGAGAAACCTCCAAAGTCCCTGAGGCCATCCCAATAGTGTAGGTCGCCCGGAACAAACAAGGGCTGTCTGACACCAGCTGATAATCACCCTCCACTCATACCATAGATGGATGTCCCCAGAGAAGAAGATTGAACCAGACAGGACCCTAGGCCATAATATGATCCATTGCTTTGGGTTACAGGCATGTGTCCTCAAAAGCCTGATTCCAATACGAGCATAGGGGTTTTCCTGAGGCACCCATCAGAACTCATCTCGTCTCCACAAGGAAACCTGTGCATGGGAGCCATGTCCAAAGCTTAGGAGAGTACTTCAGGGTCCCGGTGCCACCGCCCCATTCCAAGGCCCTCATGGACACAAAAACACATTATGACCCATCCTCAGGAAAGTCCATTTCAACTCAGCCACCCCGGTTGCTCCGGCAGAGCCATCAGATCTAAACTGTCTTGTTGCTAGGAGACAATTGGAATGCGAGGCGGGCTTCCCAGGCATCCATCCGCGAACGATGCTCTGGAGTCATTCCATATGGGATGTCCTGGAGCTGTCCAACAGGTCTCAATTGTCCCGCAGAAGGAATCCTTGAAGGGGGCATCCCACAACTCCCAACGTGGGAAAACCTCAATGGCCTCGAGATTCCGCTCCCTTCATGAAGCGGCCGTCATGCTCAGAAACTCCAACCTGAGCCAACGTCTGATCATCGCCCTGACTTCAATGCATGAGATATTGGTTCAGATCTGCAGGGGGTACCTGCCATGCCCTCGCCCTGAAACCCAAGTCTAGCTTGTCCTCTCAGACTTCCGTCCTCACACTCCTGGCCCCGAAGCCCTCAAGTTTGGCAATTCCGGACCCACAATGCAGCACTCTGCCTGCCCTCTAGAAAAAAAATTATTGCCTCATGAGCTGCCCAGGCACCTTAAATGAGGGTAAACCTACACAGCACTCGACTTTACCCAAATTATATAGTGTAACCTGGGCACTAATGCACTGTCGAACAAACCTGAGCCCGGACCTCCTGACCAACACCCAGAAAGCTGACCGCACACTGAGCACATAAAACCCGCCATGGCCTTAGGTCATCATCTCTTCCCTACCTCAGTTTTTAGGCTTCAGAACCGAGACCTTCTCTCCAATCACTGCCCAGGGGTGAGTGTGATGCAGAAATCAGAATTCCTCCTTACCCATGGCAAGAATCCTTGTGGTTGGCACGTTCAGTGTAGGAGAAACCAGCATTCACCCTGAGGCCCCGCCCATTCTTGTGTGCGATTAGGGCATACACACGCATTGTGACCCTCAGCATGAGTCCTGTCCTCTAGTAAGTCCTCTCAGTGGCTGGACCATTAGATGTCATAATGGGCTTGACATGTCCCTAGGCCCCAATTTTTAACCAGATTTCTGATTGTCCAGTCGCCCCTCCCCAGGGCTCTACTCTGGAATCCATCATTTGGTGGGACACCGGAGGTTAAAAAAGAAAACAACAACAACAACAACAACAAAAAAAAAAACGGACTTCTTCCAGCCCACAGAATGACCGCAAACTCTTTGGACGAGGCCAAACCACCAGAGAGTAAGACTCGTCCATTTCCCATGAAGTCACCCAGAAATTCAACGACCATGAGTGACACGATATCAAGGACAAAAACTTGAGCAGAGCCTCACACTCGCCCTTCTTTCAAATCCCGAAGAGTTCTCCTCATGGTCTGTAGATCAGTTCTGCCATACCTATGACCCGAAACAAAAGCCGAGTTTGTGTTTTCAGACAACTGTCCAAACAGCCCTGGCCTACACAACCTACAGGCTCAGGCCCCTGGAGCCAAACCTGAGGACTGTACTTGCCCTCTCCAAGGGAATTGTGTGTGCCCATTCCAATGGCCACAACCCTTCTCATAGGATAAACCTCCAAAGTCCCTGATCCATCTCAATAGTGGTGGCTTCCCAGGAAAAACAGGGGCAATCTGAGCCCAACTGAGCACCTACCTGCACTCAGACCCATAGACAGATGTCCCCAGAGGTAAAAAGGAAAGAACAGGCTCCTAGGCACTAATCAGATCCATTGCTTTGGTTTCCAGGCATCTCTCCTCAGAGGCCTGGATTTCAAAAGCAGCATATAGCTGTTTCTTGACTCACCCATCAGAAAACATCTCATCTACACATGGGAAACTTGCACGTTGGAGCTGTGTCAAAGCCTTTGTTTAGGAGAACCCTTTTGGGCCCCAGTGCCACCGCTTCATTCCAAGGTCTCCATAGACACAAAAGCACGTTAGGACCCATCCCCAGGGGTGTCCATTTCAACTCAGCGTCCTCGGTTGCTCCCCACAGATCCAGGAGATCTAACCTGTCTTGTTGCTAGGAGACAATTGGAATGCGAGGTGGGCTACCCAGCCATCCATCCTTAGAACCCTGCTCAGAATCATTGGCCTGGAGCCAAACGACAGGTCTCAATTGTCCTGCAGAAGACTCTCTGCAGTTTGGAGCTTCTCACAACTCCCATCGTGGGAAAACACCCATGGCCTCGTGAAGCCCCCCCCCCATTCATGAAGGGGCCATCAGGGACAGAAACTCCAACCTGAGCGATCGTCTGATCCTCGCCCTGACTTCAGATGCACGAGATCTCGATTCAGGTCTGTAGATTGTGCCTGCCATGTCCTCACCCAGAAACCTAAGCCTAGCTTGTGTTCTCAGACTTTTGTCGTCAGACTACTGGCCCACAAGCCCTCCAGTTTGGCAATCCAGAACTACAATGCAGCACTCTGCCGGCCCTCCAGAAGAAAAACATTGTCCTCTGGGGCTACCCAGTAACCCCAAATGAGGATCAACCTGCACCGACCATGGCTGTACCCCAAATACATAGGCTGACCAGGGCACTAATGCCCTTTCTGACACAGCCTGAGCCTGGACCCCCTGGACCCTCCCAGACAGCTGGCCGCACACTGAGTACATCGAGCCGCCATGGCCTTAGGTCGTCATCTCCTCCCAACCTCGGTTTTCAGGTTTCAGAACCTAGACCTTATCTCCAATCACTGCCCAGGGTTGAAGGTGATGCAGAAATCAGAACTCCTTACCCATGGCAAGAAACCTTGTGGTTGGCATGTTGTCCAAAGTTCAGTGTCGTTGAAACCAGTGTGGCCCATGAGGCCCCGCCCATTGTCGCGGGACACATTGGTCACAAACACACATTGTGACGCTCAGGCTGAGCCTAGTCCTCAAGTAAGGCCGCTCAGTGGCTGGATGAAGAGATAGCATATTGGGCTTGCCATGCCCCTAGGCCCCAATTTTTAACCATAGTTCGGGTTGACCCTTCAGTCTTCCCCACGGCTAGGCTTTGGAATTTCTCTTTTGGTGGGACACCTGAGGTAACAAAACTGAAATGAGTCCTCCCATCCCACAGATTGACGAAAAGCAATTGGGAATCGGGCCAAATCCTCAGAGAGGAAGATTCGTCCATGGCCCATGAGGCCTCCCCGACATTCCACGGCCATCGCTGATACAAAATCCAGAGACAAAAGCCTGAGCAAGCGCCTCAGACTCGCTCTTTCTTCATATCCTGAAGAGTTCTTCTCATGGTTTGTAGATCGGGCCTGCCATACCTACGTCCCCAAACCTAAGCTGACTTTGTGTTTTCAGACTTCTGTCCTCAAAGTCTAGGGCCAACCACCCTGCAGGCTGGGCCCCTGGAGCCACACATTAGGACTGTGCCTACCAATCCATGGGAATTCTGCCCATTCCATGGTCCAAAATAGTACAAATTAGGAGAAACCTCCAAAGTCCCTGAGGCCATCCCAATAGTGTAGGTCGCCCGGAACAAACAAGGGCTGTCTGACACCAGCTGATAATCACCCTCCACTCATACCATAGATGGATGTCCCCAGAGAAGAAGATTGAACCAGACAGGACCCTAGGCCATAATAGGATCCATTGCTTTGGGTTACAGGCATGTGTCCTCAAAAGCCTGATTCCAATACGAGCATAGGAGTTTTCCTGAGGCACCCATCAGAACTCATCTCGTCTCCACAAGGAAACCTGTGCATGGGAGCCATGTCCAAAGCTTAGGAGAGTACTTCAGGGTCCCGGTGCCACCGCCCCATTCCAAGGCCCTCATGGACACAAAAACACATTAGGACCCATCCTCAGGAAAGTCCATTTCAACTCAGCCACCCCGGTTGCTCCGGCAGAGCCATCAGATCTAAACTGTCTTGTTGCTAGGAGACAATTGGAATGCGAGGCGGGCTTCCCAGGCATCCATCCGCGAACGATGCTCTGGAGTCATTCCATATGGGATGTCCTGGAGCTGTCCAACAGGTCTCAATTGTCCCACAGAAGGAATCCTTGAAGGGGGCATCCCACAACTCCCAACGTGGGAAAACCTCAATGGCCTCGAGATTCCGCTCCCTTCATGAAGCGGCCGTCATGCTCAGAAACTCCAACCTGAGCCAACGTCTGATCCTCGCCCTGACTTCAATGCTTGAGATATTGGTTCAGATCTGCAGGGGGTACCTGCCGTGCCCTCGCCCTGAAACCCAAGTCTAGCTTGTCTTCTCAGACTTCCGTCCTCACACTCCTGGCCCCGAAGCCCTCAAGTTTGGCAATTCCAGACCCACAATGCAGCACTCTGCCTGCCCTCTAGAAAAAAAATTATTGCCTCATGAGCTGCCCAGGCACCTTAAATGAGGGTAAACCTACACAGCACTCGACTTTACCCAAATTATATAGTGTAACCTGGGCACTAATGCACTGTCGAACAAACCTGAGCCCGGACCTCCTAACCAACACCCAGAAAGCTGACCGCACACTGAGCACATAAAACCCGCCATGGCCTTAGGTCATCATCTCTTCCCTACCTCAGTTTTTAGGCTTCAGAACCGAGACCTTATCTCCAATCACTGCCCAGGGGTGAGTGTGATGCAGAAATCAGAATTCCTCCTTACCCTTGGCAAGAATCCTTGTGGTTGGCACGTTCAGTGTAGGAGAAACCAGCATTCACCCTGAGGCCCCGCCCATTCTTGTGTGCGATTAGGGCATACACACGCATTGTGACCCTCAGCATGAGTCCTGTCCTCTAGTAAGTCCTCTCAGTGGCTGGACCATTAGATGTCATAATGGGCTTGACATGTCCCTAGGCCCCAATTTTTAACCAGATTTCTGATTGTCCAGTCGCCCCTCCCCAGGGCTCTACTCTGGAATCCATCATTTGGTGGGACACCGGAGGTTAAAAAAGAAAACAACAACAACAACAAAAAAAAAAAAAACGGACTTCTTCCAGCCCACAGAATGACCGCAAACTCTTTGGACGAGGCCAAACCACCAGAGAGTAAGACTCGTCCATTTCCCATGAAGTCACCCAGAAATTCAACGACCATGAGTGACACGATATCCAGGACAAAAACTTGAGCAGAGCCTCACACTCGCCCTTCTTTCAAATCCCGAAGAGTTCTCCTCATGGTCTGTAGATCAGTTCTGCCATACCTATGACCCGAAACATAAGCCGAGTTTGTGTTTTCAGACAACTGTCCAAACAGCCCTGGCCTACACAACCTACAGGCTCAGGCCCCTGGAGCCAAACCTGAGGACTGTACTTGCCCTCTCCAAGGGAATTGTGTGTGCCCATTCCAATGGCCACAACCCTTCTCATAGGATAAACCTCCAAAGTCCCTGATCCATCTCAATAGTGGTGGCTTCCCAGGAAAAACAGGGGCAATCTGAGCCCAACTGAGCACCTACCTGCACTCAGACCCATAGACAGATGTCCCCAGAGGTAAAAAGGAAAGAACAGGCTCCTAGGCACTAATCAGATCCATTGCTTTGGTTTCCAGGCATCTCTCCTCAGAGGCCTGGATTTCAAAAGCAGCATATAGCTGTTTCTTGACTCACCCATCAGAAAACATCTCATCTACACATGGGAAACTTGCACGTTGGAGCTGTGTCAAAGCCTTTGTTTAGGAGAACCCTTTTGGGCCCCAGTGCCACCGCTTCATTCCAAGGTCTCCATAGACACAAAAGCACGTTAGGACCCATCCCCAGGGGTGTCCATTTCAACTCAGCGTCCTCGGTTGCTCCCCACAGATCCAGGAGATCTAACCTGTCTTGTTGCTAGGAGACAATTGGAATGCGAGGTGGGCTCCAGCCATCCATCCTTAGAACCCTGCTCAGAATCATTGGCCTGGAGCCAAACGACAGGTCTCAATTGTCCTGCAGAAGACTCTCTGCAGTTTGGAGCTTCTCACAACTCCCATCGTGGGAAAACACCCATGGCCTCGTGAAGCCCCCCCCCCATTCATGAAGGGGCCATCAGGGACAGAAACTCCAACCTGAGCGATCGTCTGATCCTCGCCCTGACTTCAGATGCACGAGATCTCGATTCAGGTCTGTAGATTGTGCCTGCCATGGCCTCACCCAGAAACCTAAGCCTAGCTTGTGTTCTCAGACTTTTGTCGTCAGACTACTGGCCCACAAGCCCTCCAGTTTGGCAATCCAGAACTACAATGCAGCACTCTGCCGGCCCTCCAGAAGAAAAACATTGTCCTCTGGGGCTACCCAGTAACCCCAAATGAGGATCAACCTGCACCGACCATGGCTGTACCCCAAATACATAGGCTGACCAGGGCACTAATGCCCTTTCTGACACAGCCTGAGCCTGGACCCCCTGGACCCTCCCAGACAGCTGGCCGCACACTGAGTACATCGAGCCGCCATGGCCTTAGGTCGTCTTCCCTTCCCAACCTCGGTTTTCAGGTTTCAGAACCTAGACCTTATCTCCAATCACTGCCCAGGGTTGAAGGTGATGCAGAAATCAGAACTCCTTACCCATGGCAAGAAACCTTGTGGTTGGCATGTTGTCCAAAGTTCAGTGTCGTTGAAACCAGTGTGGCCCATGAGGCCCCGCCCATTGTCGCGGGACACATTGGTCACAAACACACATTGTGACGCTCAGGCTGAGCCTAGTCCTCAAGTAAGGCCGCTCAGTGGCTGGATGAAGAGATAGCATATTGGGCTTGCCATGCCCCTAGGCCCCAATTTTTAACCATAGTTCGGGTTGACCCTTCAGTCTTCCCCACGGCTAGGCTTTGGAATTCCTCTTTTGGTGGGACACCTGAGGTAACAAAACTGAAATGAGTCCTCCCATCCCACAGATTGACGAAAAGCAATTGGGAATCGGGCCAAATCCTCAGAGAGGAAGATTCGTCCATGGCCCATGAGGACTCCCCGACATTCCACGGCCATCGCTGATACAAAATCCAGAGACAAAAGCCTGAGCAAGCGCCTCAGACTCGCTCTTTCTTCATATCCTGAAGAGTTCTTCTCATGGTTTGTAGATCGGGCCTGCCATACCTACGTCCCCAAATCTAAGCTGAGTTTGTGTTTTCAGACTTCTGTCCTCAAAGTCTAGGGCCAACCACCCTGCAGGCTGGGCCCCTGGAGCCACACATTAGGACTGTGCCTACCAATCCATGGGAATTCTGCCCATTCCATGGTCCAAAATAGTACAAATTAGGAGAAACCTCCAAAGTCCCTGAGGCCATCCCAATAGTGTAGGTCGCCCGGAACAAACAAGGGCTGTCTGACACCAGCTGATAATCACCCTCCACTCATACCATAGATGGATGTCCCCAGAGAAGAAGATTGAACCAGACAGGACCCTAGGCCATAATAGGATCCATTGCTTTGGGTTACAGGCATGTGTCCTCAAAAGCCTGATTCCAATACGAGCATAGGGGTTTTCCTGAGGCACCCATCAGAACTCATCTCGTCTCCACAAGGAAACCTGTGCATGGGAGCCATGTCCAAAGCTTAGGAGAGTACTTCAGGGTCCCGGTGCCACCGCCCCATTCCAAGGCCCTCATGGACAAAAAAACACATTAGGACCCATCCTCAGGAAAGTCCATTTCAACTCAGCCACCCCGGTTGCTCCGGCAGAGCCATCAGATCTAAACTGTCTTGTTGCTAGGAGACAATTGGAATGCGAGGCGGGCTTCCCAGGCATCCATCCGCGAACGATGCTCTGGAGTCATTCCATATGGGATGTCCTGGAGCTGTCCAACAGGTCTCAATTGTCCTGCAGAAGGAATCCTTGAAGGGGGCATCCCACAACTCCCAACGTGGGAAAACCTCAATGGCCTCGAGATTCCGCTCTTTTCATGAAGCGGCCGTCATGCTCAGAAACTCCAACCTGAGCCAACGTCTGATCCTCGCCCTGACTTCAGATGCATGAGATATTGGTTCAGATCTGCAGGGGATACCTGCCGTGCCCTCGCCCTGAAACCCAAGTCTAGCTTGTTCTCAGACTTCCGTCCTCACACTCCTGGCCCCGAAGCCCTCAAGTTTGGCAATTCCGGACCCACAATGCAGCACTCTGCCTGCCCTCTAGAAAAAAAATTATTGCCTCATGAGCTACCCAGGCACCTTAAATGAGGTAAACCTACACAGAACTCGACTTTAACCAAATTATATAGTCTAACCTGGGCACTAATGCACTGTCGAACACAACCTGAGCCCGGACCTCCTGACCAACACCCAGAAAGCTGACCGCACACTGAACACATAAAACCCGCCATGGCCTTAGGTCATCATCTCTTCCCTACCTCAGTTTTCAGGCTTCAGAACCGAGACCTTATCTCCAATCACTGTCCAGGGGTGAGTGTAATGCAGAAATCAGAACTCCTCCTTACCCATGGCAAGAATCCTTGTGGTTGGCACGTTCAGTGTAGGAGAAACCAGCATTCACCCTGAGGCCCCGCCTATTCTTGAGTGCGATGAGGGCATACACTCGCATTGTGACCCTCAGCATGAGTCCTGTCCTCTAGTAAGTCCTCTCAGTGGCTGAACCATTTGATGTCATAATGGGCTTGACATGTCCCTAGGCCCCAATTTTTAACCAGATTTCTGATTGTCCAGGCGCCCCTCCCCAGGGCTCTACTCTGGAATCCATCATTTGGTGGGACACCTGAGGTTAAAAAAGAAAACAACAACAACAACAAAAAAAAAAACGGACTTCTTCCAGCCAATAGAATGACCCTAAACTCTTTGGACTGGGCCAAACCACCAGAGAGTAAGACTCGTCCATTTCCCATGAAGTCACCCAGAAATTCCACGACCATGAGTGACACGATATCAAGAGACAAAAACTTGAGGAGGAGCCTCACTCGCCCTTCTTTCAAATCCCGAAGAGTTCTCCTCATGGTCTGTAGATCAGTCCTGCCATACCTATGACCCGAAACATAAGCCGAGTTTGTGTTTTCAGACAACTGTCCAAACAGCCCTGGCCTACACAACCTACAGGCTCGGGCCCCTGGAGCCAAACCTGAGGACTGTACTTACCCTCTCCAAGGGAATTGTGTGTGCCCATTCCAATGGCCACAACCCTTCTAATAGGATAAACCTCCAAAGTCCCTGCTCCATCTCAATAGTGGTGGCTTCCTAGGAAAAACAGGGGCAATCTGAGCCCAAGTGAGCACCTACCTGCACTCAGACCCATAGACAGATGTCCCCAGAGGTAAAAAGGAAAGAAAAGGCCCCTAGGCACTAATCAGATCCATTGCTTTGGTTTCCAGGCATCTCTCCTCAGAGGCCTGGATTTCAAAAGCAGCATATAGCTGTTTCGTGACTCACCCATCAGAAAAGATCTCATTTACACATGGGAAATTTGCACGTTGGAGCTGTGTCAAAGCCTCTGTTTAGGAGAACCCTTTAGGGCCCCAGTGCCACCGCTTCATTCCAAGGTCTCCATAGATACAAAAGCACGTTAGGACCCATCCCCAGGGGTGTCCATTTCAACTCAGCGTTTTCGGTTGCTCCCCACAGATCCAGGAGATATAACCTGTCTTGTTGCTAGGAGACAATTGGAATGCGAGGTGGGCTACCCATCCATCCATCCTTAGAACCCTGCTCAGAATCATTGGCCTGGAGCCAAACAACAGGTCTCAATTGTCCTGCATAAGACTCTCTGCAATTTGCAGCTTCTCACAACACCCATCGTGGGAAAACACCCATGGCCTCGTGATGCCCCCCCCATTCATGAAGGGGCCATCAGGGACAGAAACTCCAACCTGAGCGATCGTCTGATCCTCGCCCTGACTTCAGATGCACGAGATCTCGATTCAGGTCTGTAGATTGTGCCTGCCATGGCCTCACCCAGAAACCTAAGCCTAGCTTGTGTTCTCAGACTTTTGTCGTCAGACTACTTGCCCACAATCCCAACAGTTTGGCAATCCAGAACTACAATGCAGCACTCTGCCGGCCCTCCAGAAGAAAAACATTGTCCTCTGGGGCTACCCAGTAACCCCAAATGAGGATCAACCTGCACCGACCTTGGCTGTACCCCAAATACATAGGCTGACCAGGGCACTAATGCCCTTTCTGACACAGCCTGAGCCTGGAGCCCCTGGCCCCTCCCAGACAGCTGGCCGCACACTGAGCACATCCAGCCGCCATGGCCTTAGGTCGTCATTTCTTCCCAACCTCGGTTTTCAGGTTTCAGAACCTAGACCTTATCTACAATCACTGCCCAAGGTTGAAGGTGATGCAGAAATCAGAACTCCTTCCCCATGGCAAGAAACCTTGTGGTTGGCATGTTGTCCAACGTTTAGTGTCGTTGAAACCAGTGTGGCCCATGAGGCCCCGCCCATGCTCGCGGGCCACATTGCTCACAAACACACATTGTGACCCTCAGGCTGAGCCCAGTCCTCAAGTAAGGCCACTCAGTGGCTGGATGAAGAGATAGCATATTGGGTTTGCCATGCCCCTAGGCCCCAATTTTTAACCATAGTTCGTGTTCTCCCTTCAGTCTTCCCCACGGCTTGGCTTTGGAATTCCTCTTTTGGTGGGTCACCTGAGGTAACAAACCTGAAATGAGTCCTCCCATCCCACAGTTTGACGAAAAGCAATTGGGAATCGGGCCAAATCCTCAGAGAGGAAGATTCGTCCATGGCCCATGAGTCCTCCCCGGCATTCCTCGGCCATCGCTGATACAAAATCCAGAGACAAAAGCCTGAGCAAGCGCCTCAGACTCGCACTTTCTTCATATCCTGAAGATTTCTTCTCATGGTTTGTCGATCGGGCCTGCCATACATACGTCCCCAAACCTAAGCTGAGTTTGTGTTTTCAGACTTCTGTCCTCAAAATCTAGGGCCACACACGCTCCAGGCCAGGCGCCTGGAGCCACACATTAGGACTCTGCCTACCAATCCATGGGAATTCTGCCCATTCCATGGTCCAAAATCGTACAAATTAGGAGAAACCTCCAAAGTCCCTGAGGCCATCCCAATAGTGTAGGTCACCCGGAACAAACAAGGACTGTCTGACACCAGCTGATAATCGACATCCACTCATACCATAGATGGATGTCCCCAGAGACGAAGATTGAACCAGACAGGACCCTAGGCCATAATAGGATCCATTGCTTTGGGTTACAGGCATGTGTCCTCAAAAGCCTGATTCCAATACGAGCATAGGGGTTTTCCTGAGGCACCCATCAGAACTCATCTCGTCTCCACAAGGAAACCTGTGCATGGGAGCCATGTCCAAAGCTTAGGAGAGTACTTCAGGGTCCCGGTGCCACCGCCCCATTCCAAGGCCCTCATGGACAAAAAAACACATTAGGACCCATCCTCAGGAAAGTCCATTTCAACTCAGCCACCCCGGTTGCTCCGGCAGAGCCATCAGATCAAAACTGTCTTGTTGTTAGGAGACAATTGGAATGCGAGGCGGGCTTCCCAGGCATCCATCCGCGAACAGTGCTCTGGAGTCATTCCATATGGGATGTCCTGGAGCTGTCCAACAGGTCTCAATTGTCCCGCAGAAGGAATCCTTGAAGGGGGCATCCCACAACTCCCAACGTGGGAAAACCTCAATGGCCCCGAGATTCCGCTACCTTCATAAAGCGGCTGTCATGCACAGGAACTCCAACCTGAGCCAACGTCTGATCCTCGCCCTGACTTCAGAAGCATGAGATAGTAGTTCAGATCTGCAGGGGGTACCTGCCGTGCCCTCGCCCTGAAACCCAAGTCTAGCTTGTCTTCTCAGACTTCCGTCCTCACACTCCTGGCCCCGAAGCCCTCAAGTTTGGCAATTCCGGACCCACAATGCAGCACTCTGCCTGCCCTGTAGAAAAACAATTATTGCCTCATGAGCTGCCCAGGCACCTTAAATGAGGGTAAACCTACACAGCATTCGACTTTAACCAAATTATATAGTCTAACCTGGGCACTAATGCACTGTCGAACACAACCTGAGCCCGGACCACCTGACCAACACCCAGAAAGCTGACCGCACACTGAACACAAAAAACCCGCCATGGCCTTAGGTCATCATCTCTTCCCTACCTCAGTTTTCAGGCTTCAGAACCGAGACCTTATCTCCAATCACTGTCCAGGGGTTAGTGTGATGCAGAAATCAGAACTCCTCCTTACCCATGGCAAGAATCCTTGTGGTTGGCACTTTCAGTGTAGGAGAAACCAGCATTCACCCTGAGGCCCCGCCCATTCTTGAGTGCGACGAGGGCATACACACGCATTGTGACCCTCAGCATGATTCCTGTCCTCTAGTAAGTCCTCTCAGTGGCTGAACCATTTGATGTCATAATGGGCTTGACATGTCCCTAGGCCCCAATTTTTAACCAGATTTCTGATTGTCCAGGCGCCCCTCCCCAGGGCTCTACACTGGAATCCATCATTTGGTGGGACACCTGAGGTTAAAAAAGAAAACAACAAAAACAACAACAAAAAAAAACGGACTTCTTCCAGCCCAGAGAATGACCTTAAACTCTTTGGACGGGGCCAAACCACCAGAGAGTAAGACTCGTCCATTTCCCATGAAGTCACCCAGAAATTCCACGACCATGAGTGACACGATATCAAGAGACAAAAACTTGAGCAGGAGCCTCACTCGCCCTTCTTTCAAATCCCGAAGAGTTCTCCTCATGGTCTGTAGATCAGTCCTGCCATACCTATGACCCGAAACATAAGCCGAGTTTGTGTTTTCAGACAACTGTCCAAACAGCCCTGGCCTACACAACCTACAGGCTCGGGCCCCTGGAGCCAAACCTGAGGACTGTACCTGCCCTCTCCAAGGGAATTGTGTGTGCCCATTCCAATGGCCACAACCCTTCTAATAGGATAAACCTCCAAAGTCCCTGCTCCATCTCAATAGTGGTGGCTTCCTAGGAAAAACAGGGGCAATCTGAGCCCAAGTGAGCACCTACCTGCACTCAGACCCATAGACAGATGTCCCCAGAGGTAAAAAGGAAAGAAAAGGCCCCTAGGCACTAATCAGATCCATTGCTTTGGTTTCCAGGCATCTCTCCTCAGAGGCCTGGATTTCAAAAGCAGCATATAGCTGTTTCGTGACTCACCCATCAGAAAAGATCTCATTTACACATGGGAAATTTGCACGTTGGAGCTGTGTCAAAGCCTCTGTTTAGGAGAACCCTTTAGGGCCCCAGTGCCACCGCTTCATTCCAAGGTCTCCATAGATACAAAAGCACGTTAGGACCCATCCCCAGGGGTGTCCATTTCAACTCAGCGTTTTCGGTTGCTCCCCACAGATCCAGGAGATATAACCTGTCTTGTTGCTAGGAGACAATTGGAATGCGAGGTGGGCTACCCATCCATCCATCCTTAGAACCCTGCTCAGAATCATTGGCCTGGAGCCAAACAACAGGTCTCAATTGTCCTGCATAAGACTCTCTGCAATTTGCAGCTTCTCACAACACCCATCGTGGGAAAACACCCATGGCCTCGTGATGCCCCCCCCATTCATGAAGGGGCCATCAGGGACAGAAACTCCAACCTGAGCGATCGTCTGATCCTCGCCCTGACTTCAGATGCACGAGATCTCGATTCAGGTCTGTAGATTGTGCCTGCCATGGCCTCACCCAGAAACCTAAGCCTAGCTTGTGTTCTCAGACTTTTGTCGTCAGACTACTTGCCCACAATCCCAACAGTTTGGCAATCCAGAACTACAATGCAGCACTCTGCCGGCCCTCCAGAAGAAAAACATTGTCCTCTGGGGCTACCCAGTAACCCCAAATGAGGATCAACCTGCACCGACCTTGGCTGTACCCCAAATACATAGGCTGACCAGGGCACTAATGCCCTTTCTGACACAGCCTGAGCCTGGAGCCCCTGGCCCCTCCCAGACAGCTGGCCGCACACTGAGCACATCCAGCCGCCATGGCCTTAGGTCGTCATTTCTTCCCAACCTCGGTTTTCAGGTTTCAGAACCTAGACCTTATCTCCAATCACTGCCCAGGGTTGAAGGTGATGCAGAAATCAGAACTCCTTCCCCATGGCAAGAAACCTTGTGGTTGGCATGTTGTCCAACGTTTAGTGTCGTTGAAACCAGTGTGGCCCATGAGGCCCCGCCCATGCTCGCGGGCCACATTGCTCACAAACACACATTGTGACCCTCAGGCTGAGCCCAGTCCTCAAGTAAGGCCACTCAGTGGCTGGATGAAGAGATAGCATATTGGGTTTGCCATGCCCCTAGGCCCCAATTTTTAACCATAGTTCGTGTTCTCCCTTCAGTCTTCCCCACGGCTTGGCTTTGGAATTCCTCTTTTGGTGGGTCACCGGAGGTAACAAACCTGAAATGAGTCCTCCCATCCCACAGTTTGACGAAAAGCAATTGGGAATCGGGCCAAATCCTCAGAGAGGAAGATTCGTCCATGGCCCATGAGGCCTCCCCGACATTCCTCGGCCATCGCTGATACAAAATCCAGAGACAAAAGCCTGAGCAAGCGCCTCAGACTCGCACTTTCTTCATATCCTGAAGATTTCTTCTCATGGTTTGTCGATCGGGCCTGCCATACATACGTCCCCAAACCTAAGCTGAGTTTGTGTTTTCAGACTTCTGTCCTCAAAATCTAGGGCCACACACGCTCCAGGCCAGGCGCCTGGAGCCACACATTAGTACTCTGCCTACCAATCCATGGGAATTCTGCCCATTCCATGGTCCAAAATCGTACAAATTAGGAGAAACCTCCAAAGTCCCTGAGGCCATCCCAATAGTGTAGGTCACCCGGAACAAACAAGGACTGTCTGACACCAGCTGATAATCGACATCCACTCATACCATAGATGGATGTCCCCAGAGACGAAGATTGAACCAGACAGGACCCTAGGCCATAATAGGATCCATTGCTTTGGGTTACAGGCATGTGTCCTCAAAAGCCTGATTCCAATACGAGCATAGGGGTTTTCCTGAGGCACCCATCAGAACTCATCTCGTCTCCACAAGGAAACCTGTGCATGGGAGCCATGTCCAAAGCTTAGGAGAGTACTTCAGGGTCCCGGTGCCACCGCCCCATTCCAAGGCCCTCATGGACAAAAAAACACATTAGGACCCATCCTCAGGAAAGTCCATTTCAACTCAGCCACCCCGGTTGCTCCGGCAGAGCCATCAGATCAAAACTGTCTTGTTGTTAGGAGACAATTGGAATGTGAGGCGGGCTTCCCAGGCATCCATCCGCGAACAGTGCTCTGGAGTCATTCCATATGGGATGTCCTGGAGCTGTCCAACAGGTCTCAATTGTCCCGCAGAAGGAATCCTTGAAGGGGGCATCCCACAACTCCCAACGTGGGAAAACCTCAATGGCCCCGAGTTTCCGCTACCTTCATAAAGCGGCTGTCATGCACAGGAACTCCAACCTGAGCCAACGTCTGATCCTCGCCCTGACTTCAGAAGCATGAGATAGTAGTTCAGATCTGCAGGGGGTACCTGCCGTGCCCTCGCCCTGAAACCCAAGTCTAGCTTGTCTTCTCAGACTTCCGTCCTCACACTCCTGGCCCCGAAGCCCTCAAGTTTGGCAATTCCGGACCCACAATGCAGCACTCTGCCTGGCCTCTAGAAAAACAATTATTGCCTCATGAGCTGCCCAGGCACCTTAAATGAGGGTAAACCTACACAGCATTCGACTTTAACCAAATTATATAGTCTAACCTGGGCACTAATGCACTGTCGAACACAACCTGAGCCCGGACCTCCTGACCAACACCCAGAAAGCTGACCGCACACTGAACACAAAAAACCCGCCATGGCCTTAGGTCATCATCTCTTCCCTACCTCAGTTTTCAGGCTTCAGAACCGAGACCTTATCTCCAATCACTGTCCAGGGGTGAGTGTGATGCAGAAATCAGAACTCCTCCTTACCCATGGCAAGAATCCTTGTGGTTGGCACTTTCAGTGTAGGAGAAACCAGCATTCACCCTGAGGCCCCGCCCATTCTTGAGTGCGACGAGGGCATACACACGCATTGTGACCCTCAGCATGATTCCTGTCCTCTAGTAAGTCCTCTCAGTGGCTGAACCATTTGATGTCATAATGGGCTTGACATGTCCCTAGGCCCCAATTTTTAACCAGATTTCTGATTGTCCAGGCGCCCCTCCCCAGGGCTCTACACTGGAATCCATCATTTGGTGGGACACCTGAGGTTAAAAAAGAAAACAACAAAAACAACAACAAAAAAAAACGGACTTCTTCCAGCCCAGAGAATGACCTTAAACTCTTTGGACGGGGCCAAACCACCAGAGAGTAAGACTCGTCCATTTCCCATGAAGTCACCCAGAAATTCCACGACCATGAGTGACACGATATCAAGAGACAAAAACTTGAGAAGGAGCCTCACTCGCCCTTCTTTCAAATCCCGAAGAGTTCTCCTCATGGTCTGTAGATCAGTCCTGCCATACCTATGACCCGAAACATAAGCCGAGTTTGTGTTTTCAGACAACTGTCCAAACAGCCCTGGCCTACACAACCTACAGGCTCGGGCCCCTGGAGCCAAACCTGAGGACTGTACTTAACCTCTCCAAGGGAATTGTGTGTGCCCATTCCAATGGCCACAACCCTTATAATAGGATAAACCTCCAAAGTCCCTGCTCCATCTCAATGGTGGTGGCTCCTAGGAAAAACAGGGGCAATCTGAGCCCAAGTGAGCACCTACCTGCACTCAGACCCATAGACAGATGTCCCCAGAGGTAAAAAGGAAAGAAAAGGCCCCTAGGCACTAATCAGATCCATTGCTTTGGTTTCCAGGCATCTCTCCTCAGAGGCCTGGATTTCAAAAGCAGCATATAGCTGTTTCGTGACTCACCCATCAGAAATGATCTCATCTACACATGGGAAACTTGCACGTTGGATCTGTGTCAAAGCCTCTGTTTAGGAGAACCCTTTAGGGCCCCAGTGCCACCGCTTCATTCCAAGGTCTCCATAGATACAAAAGCACGTTAGGACCCATCCCCAGGGGTGACCATTTCAACTCAGCGTTTTCGGTTCCTCCCCACAGATCCAGGAGATCTAACCTGTCTTGTTGCTAGGAGACAATTGGAATGCGAGGTGGGCTACCCAGCCATCCATCCTTAGAACCCTGCTCAGAATCATTGGCCTGGAGCCAAACAACAGGTCTCAATTGTCCTGCAGAAGACTCTCTGCAGTTTGCAGCTTCTCACAACTCCCATCGTGGGAAAACACCCATGGCCTCGTGATGCCACCCCCCATTCATGAAGGGGCCATCAGGGACAGAAACTCCAACCTGAGCGATCGTCTGATCCTCGCCCTGACTTCAGATGCACGAGATCTCGATTCAGGTCTGTAGATTTTGCCTGGCATGGCCTCACCCAGAAACCTAAGCCTAGCTTGTGTTCTCAGACTTTTGTCGTCAGACTACTCGCCCACAAGCCCTCCAGTTTGGCAATCCAGAACTACAATGCAGCACTCTGCCGGCCCTCAAGAAGAAAAACATTGTACTCTGGGGCTACCCAGTACCCCAAATGAGGATCAACCTGCACCGACCTTGGCTGTACCCCAAATACATAGGCTGACCAGGGCACTAATGTCCTTTTTGACACAGCCTGAGCCTGGAGCCCCTGGCTCCTCCCAGACAGCTGGCCGCACACTGAGCACATCCAGCCGCCATGGCCTTAGGTCGTCTTCTCTTCCCAACCTCGGTTTTCAGGTTTCAGAACCTAGACCTTATCTCCATTCAGTGCCCAAGGTTGAAGGTGATGCAGAAATCAGAACTCCTTCCCCATGGCAAGAAACCTTGTGGTTGGCATGTTGTCCAACGTTCAGTGTCGTTGAAACCAGTATGGCCCATGAGGCCCCGCCAATGCTCGCGGGCCACATTGGTCACAAACACACATTTTGACCCTCAGGCTGAGCCCAGTCCTCAAGTAAGGCCACTCAGTGGCTGGATGAAGAGATAGCATATTGGGCTTGCCATGCCCCTAGGCCCCAATTTTTAACCATATTTCGGGTTGTCCCTTCAGTCTTCCCCACGGCTTTGCTTTGGAATTCCTCTTTTGGTGGGACACCTGAGGTAACAAACCTGAAATGAGTCCTCCCATCCCACAGATTGACGAAAAGCAATTGGGAATCGGGCCAAATCCTCAGAGAGGAAGATTCGTCCATGGCCCATGAGGCCTGGCCGACATTCCACGGCCATCGCTGATAAAAATCCAGAGACAAAAGCCTGAGCAAGCGACTCAGACTCGCACTTTCTTCATATCCTGAAGAGTTCTTCTCATGGTTTGTAGATCGGGCCTGCCATACCTACGTCCCCAAACCTAAGCTGAGTTTGTTTTCAGACAACTGTCTAAACAGCCCTGGCCTACACAACCTACAGGCTCAGGCCCCTGGAGCCAAACCTGAGGAATGTACTTGCCTTCTCCAAGGAAATTGTTTGTGCCCATTCCAATGGCCACAACCCTTCTCATAGGATAAACCTCCAAATTCCCTGATCCATCTGAAAAGTGGTGGCTTCCCAGGAAAAACAGGGGGCAATCTGAGCCCAAATGAGCACCTACCTGCACTCAGACCCATAGACAGATGTCCCCAGAGGTAAAAAGGAAAGAACAGGCTCCTAGGCACTAATCAGATCCATTGCTTTGATTTCCAGGCATCTCTCCTCAGAGCCTGGATATCAAAAGCAGCATATAGCTATTTCTTAATTCACCCATCAGAAAACATCTCATCTACACATGGGAAACTTGCACGTTGGAGCTGTGTCAAAGCCTCTGTTTAGGAGAACCCTTTAGGGCCCCAGTGCCACCGCTTCATTCCAAGGTCTCCATAGACACAAAAGCACATTAGGACCGATCACCAGGGGTGTGCATTTCAACTCAGCATCCTCGGTAGCTGCACACAGATCCAGGAGATCTAACCTGTCTTGTTGCTAGGAGACAATTGGAATGCGAGGTGGGCTACCCAGCCATCCATCCTTAGAACCCTGCTCAGAATCATTGGCCTGGAGCCAAACAACAAGTCTCAATTGTCCTGCAGAAGACTCTCTGCAGTTTGGAGCTTCTCACAACTCCCATAGTGGGAAAACCCCCATGGCCTCGTGATCCCCCCCCATTCATGAAGGGGCCATCAGGGACAGAAACTCCAACCTGAGCAATCGTCTGATCCTCGCCCTGACTTCAGATGCACGAGATCTCGATTCAGGTCTGTAGATTGTGCCTGCCATAGCCTCACCAAGAAACCTAAGCCTAGCTTGTGTTCTTAGACTTTTGTCGTCAGACTACTGGCCCACAAGCCCTCCATTTGGAAATCCAGAACTACAATGGAGCACTCTGCCTGCCCTCCAGAAGAAAAACATTGTCCTCTGGGGCTACCCAGTAACCCCAAATGAGGATCAACCTGCACCGACCTTGGCATTACCCCAAATACATAGGCTGACCAGGGCACTAATGCCCTTTCTGACACAGCCTGAGCCTGGACCCCCTGGCCCCTCCCAGACAGCTGGCCGCACACTGAGCACATCCAGCCGCCATGGCCTAAGGTCGTCATCTCTTCCCAACCTCGGTTTTCAGGTTTCAGAACCTAGACCTTATCTCCAATCACTGCCCAATGTTGAAGGTGATGCAGAAATCAGAACTCCTTCCCCATGGCAAGAAACCTTGTGGTTGGCATGTTGTCCAACGTTCAGTGTCGTTGAAACCAGTGTGGCCCATGAGGCCCCGCCCATGCTCGCGGGCCACATTGGTCACAGACACACATTGTGACCCTCAGGCTGAGCCCAGTCCTCAAGTAAGGCCACTCAGTGGCCTTTCTTCTCATGGTTTTTCGATCGGGCCTGCCATACCTACGTCCCCATACCTAAGCTGAGTTTGTGTTTTCAGACTTCTGTCCTCAAAGTCTTGGGCCACACACGCTCCAGGCTGGGCGCCTGGAGCCACACATTAGGACTCTGCCTACCAATCCATGGGAATTCTGCCCATTCCATGGTCCAAAATCGTACAAATTAGGAGAAACCTCCAAAGTCCCTGAGGCCATCCCAATAGTGTAGGTCGCCCGGAACAAACAAGGACTGTCTGACACCAGCTGATAATCGACATCCACTCATACCATAGATGGATGTCCCCAGAGACGAAGATTGAACCAGACAGGACCCTAGGCCATAATAGGATCCATTGCTTTGGGTTACAGGCATGTGTCCTCAAAAGCCTGATTCCAATACGAGCATAGGGGTTTTCCTGAGGCACCCATCAGAACTCATCTCGTCTCCACAAGGAAACCTGTGCATGGGAGCCATGTCCAAAGCTTAGGAGAGTACTTCAGGGTCCCGGTGCCACCGCCCCATTCCAAGGCCCTCATGGACACAAAAACACATTAGGACCCATCCTCAGGAAAGTCCATTTCAACTCAGCCACCCCGGTTGCTCCGGCAGAGCCATCAGATCAAAACTGTCTTGTTGTTAGGAGACAATTGGAATGCGAGGCGGGCTTCCCAGGCATCCATCCGCGAACGGTGCTCTGGAGTCATTCCATATGGGATGTCCTGGAGCTGTCCAACAGGTCTCAATTGTCCCGCAGAAGGAATCCTTGAAGGGGGCATCCCACAACTCCCAACGTGGGAAAACCTCAATAGCCCCGAGATTCCGCTCCCTTCATAAAGCAGCCGTCATGCACAGGAACTCCAACCTGAGCCAACGTCTAATCCTCGCTCTGACTTCAGAAGCATGAGATATTGGTTCAGATCTGCAGGGGGTACCTGTCGTGTCCTCGCCCTGAAACCCATGTCAGCTTGTCTTCTCACACTTCCGTCCTCAAACTCCTGGCCCCGAAGTCCTAAAATTTGGCAATTCCGGACCCACAATGCAGCACTCTCCCGGCCCTCTAGAAAAAAAAAAAAATATTGCCTCATGAGCTGCCCAGGCACCTTAAATGAGGATAAACCTACACAGCACTCGACCTTACCCAAATTATATAGTCTAACCTGGGCAATAATGCACTGTCGAACACAACCTGAGCCCGGACCTCCTGACCAACACCCAGAAAGCTGACCGCACACTGAGCACATAAAACCCGCCATGGCCTTAGGTCATCATCTCTTCCCTACCTCAGTTTTCAGGCTTCAGAAACGAGACCTTATCTCCAATCACTGCCCAGGGGTGAATGTTATGCAGAAATCAGAACTCCTCCTTACCCATGGCAAGAACCCTTGTGGTTGGCACGTTGTCCAACGTTCAGTGTAGGAGAAACCAGCATTCACCCTGAGGCCCTGCCCATTCTTGAGTGCGACGAGGGCATACACACGCATTGTGAGCCTCAGCATGAGTCCTCTCCTCTAGTAAGTCCTCTCCTTGGCTGGACCATTAGATGTCATAATGGGCTTGACATGTTCCTAGGCCCCAATTTTTAACCAGATTTCTGATTGTCCAGTCGCCCCTCCCCAGGGCTCTACTCTGGAATCCCTCATTTGGTGGGACACCTGAGGTTAAAAAAGAAAACAACAAAAAAACAAACAAACAAACAAAAAAAAAAAACAGACTTCTTCCAGCCCACAGAATGACCCCAAACTCTTTGGACGGGCCAAACCACCAGAGAGTAAAAATCGTCCATTTCCCATGAAGTCACGCAGAAATTCCACGACCATAGTTCTGGTGGTCTCTTCAGTCTTCCCCACGGCTTTGTTTTGGAATTCCTCTTTTCGTGGGACACCTGAGGTAACAAAACTGAAAGGAGTTCTCCCATCCCACATTTTGACGAAAAAAAAATTGGGAATCGGGCGAAATCCTCATAGAGGTAGATTCGTCCATGGCCCATGAAGCATCCCCGACATTCTACGACCATTGCTGATACAAATTCCAGAGACTAATGCCTGAGCAAGCGCCTCAGACTCGCTCTATATTCAAATCTTCATGAGTTCTTCTCATGGTTTGTTTATTGGGCCTGCCATACCGACGTCCCCAAAAAAAGCTGCGTTTGTGTATCGGAATCACAATCAGAAATCTGCATTCCACATGGCTGTAATGCTTGTTCTTCACATGGAGTCACACCTTCACGTGGGGAACCCTTCATGGCCCCTCATGCCACGCCAAAACATGAGTGCTGCTTGGGCACAAATTCACACTATGACCCTAGCATGAGCCCCATATCAAAGAAAGGCCTGTCAGGTTCGGGACGAAGATCCTGCATATAGTCCCTGCCATGCCCATAGGCACACAGGACTAACTAGATGGTGTGTATTCCAGTTGAAGGAACCCACTGCTGTGCTCTAGAGTCCCTCTCCTGGGGGGTTCTTTCTGGCAGAAAACAGTACTCTTCACTTCCCACAGAATGAACCCAAACACTTGGGAGCTTGGACAATCCCCCGAGAGGAAGGCTCTTCCTCGGCCCCTGAGGCAACCCCTACCCTGACCGGACACTGTGAACGCAACACCCAGAGGCAAAAGCCTGAGCAACTGCCTCCCACTTGCCCTCCTTTGATATTCAGAGAATCTCCCCTCACGGACTGGAGATCAGGCCTGCCATTACCTTGGCCCCTTCCTGAGCCAAGTTTGCTTTTTCAGACATCAGTCCCCACAGCCCTGGCAAACACAGCCTCTAGGCTGGGTCCTCTGGAGCCATACAACAGGACCGTGCCTACTCTCTCCTGGGAAACTGTGTCCATTCCTTTGGACACACACTTCCAGAATATGAGAAACCTCAAGGCCCCCGAGGACATCCCACTACTGGGAGCCTCCCTGGACACACAGGGGCATTCGGACACAAGCTGAGCAGCTACCTCCACGAAGGCATGCACACAGATGTCAACAGAGATAGAAGGTTGAGCCGGACAGGCCCTTAGGCCATAATCTCAACTCTTGCTTTGGGTTCCAGGTGTTACTCCTCAGAGGCTTTGGTTCGAAGAACAGGATATGGGGCTTTCCTGAGGCACTGAACAGAACTCCTCTCGTCTCCAAATGGGGAGCTTTCTTACTGGGGATGTATCAAACCCTTCAGGTAGTGCCCAAGCAGCACTTGAGTGCTGATTGGGAACAAATTCACACTGTGACCCTAGCATTAGCCCCATGTCAAAGAAAGGCCTGTCAGGGCCTGGACAAAGAGCCCGCATATGGGGCTTGCCAAGCCCCTATGCACCCAATCCTCACCAGGGTTTGAGATTTCCAGTCGCCCCGCCCGTACCTGGGGCTCTGATCTGGAATCCCTTTCTTGGAGAGACACATGAGCCAGACAACACGACTCCACCCTTCCCACAAAATGACCCCAAACTCTTGGGAGCTGGGACAAATCCCCAGAGAGGGATACTCGTCCACAGTACCTGAGGCCACCGCTCCAATCCACGGCTATCCCGGACACAACATCCAGAGACAAAAGCCTGAAGGAACGACTCCCACTCGCCCTTGTTTCAGAGGCCCAGGAGTTCCCTCTCGGGCTGTACCTCCGGCCTGCCATACCCTAGCACCACTCATAAGCTGACTTTGTGTTTTAAGACTTCTGTGCCCACAGCCTGGACCCACACAACTCCAGGCTAGAGCCTCTGGAGCCACAGCGAAAGTTTGTGCCTGCCCTCTCCAAGGAAAGTGTGCCCAATCCATTGACCACAACCCTACAGGTTAGGGAAAAGCTCCAAGGCCCCTGAGGACATCAATAGTGTAGGCCACCCTGGACTAAGAGGGTCTCTCTGACACCAGCGGAGCAACTATCTCCACTTAGACTCTCAGAAAGTGTCCCCAGAGACAGAAGGTTGAAATGGACAGGCCCCCAGGCCCTAATCTGAACCTTAGCTTTGTTCCATGTGTCCGTTCTCAGAGGACTGTTTTCGTAGACCAGCACATGGGGCTTTTCTGAGGCACCAAACAGCGGATCTCTCGTCTCCACATGGGCAGCTTTCTTACTGGGGATGTATCAAACCCTTCAGGTAGGAGAGTTCCGCAGGGCCACTGAACAACCAGCACATTCCAAGGTCTCCATGGACCCAAACGAACATTATGACGCATCCTCAGGAGAGGCCATTTCAACTCAGCCCCCTGGGTCGCGTGTTCCAGAGGCCCCAGATCAAACATATCTTATCGCTAATGGCCAATTGGAATGCGAGGCATGCTGTACAGGGATCCATCCTTCGAACCCTGCTCTCCAGTCCTTCCGTATGGTATGTCCTGGAGCCATGCAACAGGACTCGAATGTCCCACAGAAGGAAACCTTGTGGTTTGGGGCAACCTCCAAACTCAGCGTGGGAAAACTTCCTTGGCCTCATGAGGCCCCCGCTTCATGAAGGTGCCATCATGGACACATACGCCAGCCTCAGCCAACGTCTGATCCTCAGCCTGACTTCAGATGCAGGAGATTTTGATTCAGCCTCTGCAGAATGGGCCTGCTCTGCCCTTGGCTCCAATCCTCACCCTAGCTTGTGTTTTCAGACGTCCGTCCTCTCACTCCGGGCCCACAAGCCCTCCCTACTGGGAATTCTGGGGCCACAATGAAGCACTGTGCCTGCCTCCCAGGAGAAAAACATTGTCTATGGTGCTGCCCAGAAACCCCAAATGAGGATCAAACTGCTTGGCCCTCGGCAACACCCCAATTGCATAGGCTACCATAAACACTGATGCTCTGAGGCAAATAGCCTGAGCCCAGACCTTCCAACAGACACCGACACAGCTGGCTGCACACCCAGCACATTGGACCCGCCACTGCCTTAGGCCACCATCCATTCCCAACCTGGGTTTTCAGTCATCGGAACCTAGACCTTATCTCCAATCCCTGCACAGGGGGAACCTGATACACAAGTCAGAAACCCTCCTTCCCCATGGCAAGAAAACTTGCTGCTGGCAGTGAGTCTAACCTTCAGTGTAGGAGAAAACGGCATGGCCCATGAGGCAACGCCCAAGCGTTAGGGCCGCCTTGGGCACAAACACACATTGTGACCCTCAGCGTGAGTACCTTATTCAAGTAACGCCTCTCAGTGACTGGACCAAGAGCCCGCATATGTGGCTTGCCATGCCCATAGGCACCCAGGATTAACTAGATGGTGTGTATTTCAGTTCAGGGAACCCACTGCTGTGCTCTAGAGTCCCTCTCCTGGGGGGTCCCCTGTGGCAGAAAACAGTACTCTTCCCTTCCCACAGAATGAATCCAAACACTTGGGAGCTTGCACAATCCCCCGAGAGGAAGGCTCTTCCTCGGCCTCTGAGACAACCCCTACCCTGACCGGACACTGTGAACGCAACACCCAGAGTCAAAATCCTGAGTGACTGCCTCCCACTTGCCCTCCTTTGATATCCAGAGGATCTCCCCTCACGGACTGGAGATCAGTCCTGCCATTACCTTGGCCACTAGCTGAGCCAAGTTTGCTTTTTCAGACATCTGTCCCCACAGCCCTGGCAAACACAGCCTCTAGGCTGAATCCTCTGGAGCCATACCACAGGACCGTGCCTGCTCTCTCCTGGGAAACTGTGTCCATTCCTTTGGACACACACCTCCAGAATATGAGAAACCTCAAGGCCCCCGAGGACATCCCACTACTGGGAGCCTCCCTGGACACACAGGGGCATTCAGACACAAGCTGAGCAGCTACCTCCACGAAGGCATGCCCACAGATGTCAACAGAGATAAAAGGTTGAGCCGGACAGGCCCTTAGGCCGTAATCTCAACTCTTGCTTTGGGTTCCAGGTGTTACTCCTCAGAGGCTTTGGTTCAAAGAACAGGATATGGGGCTTTCCTGAGGCACTGAACAGAACTCCTCTCGTCTCCACATGGGAAGCTTCCCTGTTGGAGCTGTGTCAAACACCTCAGTTTGGAGAACCCTGCAGAGTCCCTGAGCCACCTCCACATTCCAAGGTCTCCCAGGCCACCAAGCCACAGTAGGACTCATCTTCAGGAGAGTCCATTTCAACTCTCCCCTCTGGGTAGCTCACCCAGGAGCCTGCAGATTGAGCCTGCCTTGTCCTGCTTAAAGAGTGGGAATATGAGGTGGCGTTCCCAGGCATCCATGCTTAGACACCTGCTCTCGAGTCTTTCCGTATGGGGCCTCCTGGAACCATCCAATAGGACTCGACTGTCGTGCAGAAGGAAACCTTGAGGTTTGGAGCAGTTCACAAATCCCATCGTAGGCAAACATCCCTGGCCTAATGAAGCCCTCACCCTTCAGGAAGAGGCCATGCTGGACAAAAACTCTAGCCTGAGGCACGTCTCATAGTTGACATGACCTCAGTGCAGGAGATCTCGATTCAGCCTCTGCAGAGTGGGCCTGCCGTGCCCTCGGTCCCAAACCTCACGCTAGCTTGTGTTTTCAGACTTCCTTCCTCACACTCCTGGCAAACAATCCCTCCGGACAAGAAACTCCAGAACCAAAACCCAGCCCAGTGTCTGCCCAACCGAAGAAAAATGTTTCCCTGTGGGGCTCTCCAGAAAACCCAGATGAGGATCAACCTGCTCGGGCCTCCACGGACCTTGAACTGGATAGGCTGCTCTGGGAACTCATGCTCTGTCTGACACAGCCTGAAACCAGACGTCCAGAGAGACAAGGAGACAGCTGGCCGCACACCCAGCACGTCGGACACGCCATGGTCTTATGCCGTCACCTCTTCCTAACCTTGGTTTTCAGATATCTGAACCTAGATATTATATCAATTCTCCACACAGCTGGGTATCGCAAGCACAAAACAGAACTCCTCCTTCCCCATGGCTGTCAAGCTTGCTCTTGGCATGGAGTCACACCTTCAGGGTGGGAGAAACCTTCATGGCCCCTGATGCCACGCCCAAACTTGAGTGCTGCTTGGGCACAAATTCACACTGTGACCCTCAGCATGAGCCCCATGTCAAAGAAAGGCCTGTCAGGACCTGGACCAAGCCCCTATGCACCCAATCCTCACCAGTGTTTGAGTTTTCCAGTCGCCCCACCTGTACCTGGGCGCTGCTCTGGAATCCCTTTCTTGGAGAGACACATGAGCCAGACAACACGACTCCACCCTTCCCTCAAAATGACCCCAAACTCTTGGGAGCTGGGACAAATCCCCAGAGAGGGATACTCGTCCACAGTCCCTGAGGCCACCGCTCCAATCCACGGCTATCCCGGACACAACATCCAGAGACAAAAGCCTGAAGGAACGCCTTCCACTCGCCCTTGTTTCAGAGGCCCAGGAGTTCCCTCTCGGGCTGTACATCCGGCCTGTCATACCCTAGGCGCCACTCATAAGCTGACTTTGTGTTTTAAGACTTCTGTGCCCACAGCATGGACCCACACAACCTCCAGGCTAGGGCCTCTGAAGCCACAGCGAAAGATTGTGCCGGCCCTCTCTAAGGAAAGTGTGTCCAATCCATTGACCACAAATCTACAGTTTAGGGAAAAGCTCCAAGGCCCCTGAGGCCATCAATAGATAGGCCACCCTGGACTAAGAGGGGCTCTCTGACACCAGCAGAGCAACTATCTCCACTTAGATTCTCAGACAATGTCCCCAGAGACAGAAGGTTGAAATGGACAGGCCCCCAGGCCCTAATATGGACCTTAGCTTTGTTTCCATGTGTCCATTCTCAGAGGACTGTTTTCTTAGACCAGCACATGGAGCTTTTCTGAGGCACCAAACCCAGCATCTCTCGTCTCCACATGGGCAGCTTTCTTACTGGTGATGTATCAAACCCTTCAGGTAGGAGAGTTCTGCAAGGCCACCGAACAACCAGCACATTCCAAGGTCTCCATGGACCCAAACGCACATTATGACACATCCTCAGGAGAGGCCATTTCAACTCAGCCCCCTGGGTAGCGTGACCAAGAGGCAGCAGATCAAACATATCTTGTCGCTTATGGCCAATTGGAATGCGAGGAATGCTGTACAGGGATCCATCCTTCGAACCCTGCTCTCCAGTCCTTCCATATGGTATGTCCTGGCGCCATGGAACAGGACTCGAATGTCCCGCAGAAGGAAACCTTGTGGTTTGGGGCAACTTGCAAACTCAGCGTGGGAAAACTTCCTTGGCCTCATGAGGCCCCCGCTTCATGAAGGTGCCATCATGGACACATACTCCAGGCACAGCCAACGTCTGATCCTCAGCCTGACTTCAGATGCAGGAGATTTTGATTCAGCCTCTGCCGATTGGGCCTGCTCTGCCCTTAGCTCCAATCCTCACCCTAGCTTGTGTTTTCAGACTTCCGTCCTCACACTCCTTGCCCACAAACCCTCCCTACTGGGAATTCTGGGGCCACACTGAAGCACTCTGCCTGCCTCCCAGGAGAAAAACATTGTCTATGGTGATGCCCAAAAACCCCAAATGAGGATCAAACTGCTTGGCCCTCGGCAACACCCCAATTGCATAGGCTACCTTAAACACTGATGCTCTGTCGCAAATAGCCTGAGCCCAGACCTTCCAACAGACACCGACACAGCTGGTTGCACTCCTAGGACATTGGACCCGCCACTGCCTTAGGCCACCATCCATTCCCAACCTGGGTTTTCAGTCATCGGATCCTAGACCTTATCTCCAATCCCTGCACAGGGGGGAACCTGATGCACAAATCAGAACGTCTCCTTCCCCATGGCAAAAAAACTTGCTGCTGGCAGTGAGTCAAACCTTCAGTGTAGGAAAAACGACATGGCCCATGAGGCAACGCCCAAGCTTTAGGGCCGCCTTGGGCACAAACACACCTTGTGACCCTCAGCGTGAGTACCTTATTCAAGTAACGCCTCTCAGTGACTGGACCAAGAGCCCGCATATGTGGCTTGCCATGCGCATAGGCACCCAGGATTAACTAGATGGTGTGTATTCCAGTTCAGGGAACCCACTGCTGTGCTCTAGAGTCCCTCTCCTGGGGGGTTCCCTGTGGCAGAAAACAGTACTCTTCCCTTCCCACAGAATGAACCCAAACACTTGGGAGCTTGGACAATCCCCCGAGAGGAAGGCTCTTCCTCGGCCTCTGAGACAACCCCTACCCTGACCGGACACTGTGAACGCAACACCCAGAGACAAAATCCTGAGTGACTGCCTCCCACTTGCCCTCCTTAGATATCCAGAGGATCTCCCCTCACGGACTGGAGATCAGTCCTGCCATTACCTTGGCCACTAGCTGAGCCAAGTTTGCTTTTTCAGACATCTGTCCCCACAGCCCTGGCAAACACAGCCTCTAGGCTGGGTCCTCTGGAGCCATACCACAGGACCGTGCCTGCTCTCTCCTGGGAAACTGTGTCCATTCCTTTGGACACACACCTCCAGAATATGAGAAACCTCAAGGCCCCCGAGGACATCCCGAATTGGGAGGCTCCTTGGACACACAGGGGCATTCGGACACAAGCTGAGCAGCTACCTCCACGAAGGCATGCCCACAGATGTCAACAGAGATAGAAGGTTGAGCTGGACAGGCTTTTAGGCCGTAATCTCAACTCTTGCTTTGGGTTCCAGGTGTTACTCCTCAGAGGCTTTGGTTCAAAGAACAGGATATGGGGCTTTCCTGAGGCACTGAACAGAACTCCTCTCGTCTCCACATGGGAAGCTTCCCTGTTGGAGCTGTGTCAAACACCTCAGTTTGGAGAACCCTGCAGAGTCCCTGAGCCACCTCCACATTCCAAGGTCTCCCAGGCCAACAAGCCACAGTAGGACTCATCTTCAGGAGAGTCCATTTCAACTCTCCCCTCTGGGTAGCTCACCCAGGAGCCTGCAGATTGAGCCTGCCTTGTCCTGCTTAAAGAGTGGGAATATGAGGTGGCGTTCACAGGCATCCATGCTTAGACACCTGCTCTCGAGTCTTTCCGTATGGGGCCTCCTGGAACCATCCAATAGGACTCGACTGTCGTGCAGAAGGAAAGCTTGAGGTTTGGAGTAGTTCACAAATCCCATCGTAGGCAAACCTCCCTGGCTTCATGAAGCCCCCACACCCTTCAGGAAGAGGCCATGCTGGACAAAAACTCTAGCCTGAGGCACGTCTCATAGTTGACATGACCTCAGTGCAGGAGATCTCGATTCAGCCTCTGCAGAGTGGCCCTGCCATGCCCTCGGTCCCAAACCTCACGCTAGCTTTTGTTTTCAGACTTCCTTCCTCACACTCCTGGCAACAAGCCCTACGGACTAGGAACTCCACAACCACAACCCAGCCCAGTGTCTGCCCAACGGAAGAAAAACGTTTCCCTGTGGGGCTCTCCAGAAAACCCAGATGAGGATCAACCTGCTCGGGCCTCGACGGTACCCGAACTGGATAGGCTGCTCTGGGCACTCATGCTCTGTCTGACACAGCCTGAAGCCAGACGTCCAGACAGACAAAGAGACAGCTGGCCGCATACCCAGCACTTCGGACACGCCATGGTCTTATGCCGTCACCTCTTCCTAACCTTGGTTTTCAGATATCTGAACCTAGACATTATATCAATTCTCCACACAGCTGGGTGTCGCAAGCACAAAACAGAACTCCTCCTTCCCCATGGCTGTCAAGCTTGCTCTTGGCATGGAGTCACACCTTCAGGGTGGGAGAAACCTTCATGGCCCCTGATGCCACGCCCAAACTTGAGTGCTGCTTGGGCACAAATTCACACTGTGACCCTCAGCATGAGCCCCATGTCAAAGAAAGGCCTGTCAGGACCTGGACCAAGAGCCCGCATATGGGGCTTGCCAAGCCCCTGTGCACCCAATCCTCACCAGTGTTTGAGTTTTCCAGTCGCCCCACCTGTACCTGGGCTCTGCTCTGGAATCCCTTTCTTGGAGAGACACATGATCCAGACAACACGACTCCACCCTTCCCACAAAATGACCCCAAACTCATGAGGCCCCCGCTTCATGAAGGTGCCATCATGGACACATACTCCAGCCTCAGCCAACTTCTGATCCTCAGCCTGACTTCAGATGCAGGAGATTTTGATTCAGCCTCTGCCGATTGGGCCTGCTCTGCCCTTGGCTCCAATCCTCACCCTAGCTTGTGTTTTCAGACTTCCGTCCTCACACTCCTGGCCCACAATCCCTCCCTACTGGGAATTCTGGGGCCACACTGAAGCACTCTGCCTGCCTCCCAGGAGAAAAACATTGTCTATGGTGCTGCCCAGAAACCCCAAATGAGGATCAAACTGCTTGGCCCTCGGCAACACCCCAATTGCATAGGCTACCTTAAACACTGATGCTCTGTCGCAAATAGCCTGAGCCCAGACCTTCCAACAGACACCGACACAGCTGGCTGCACACCCAGCACATTGGACCCGCCACTGCCTTAGGCCACCATCCATTCCCAACCTGGGTTTTCAGTCATCGGAACCTAGACCTTATCTCCAATCCCTGCACAGGGGGAACCTGATGCACAAGTCAGAACCCCTCCTTCCCCATGGCAAGAAACCTTGCTCCTGGCCGTGAGTCAAACCTTCAGTGTAGGAGAAAACGGCAAACCTGCCGGGCCTCATGAAGCCCCCCATATCCTTCAGGGAGAGGCCATCATGGACAAAAACTCTAGCTTGAAGCACGTCTCATAGTAGATATGACCGCAATGCAGGAGATCTTGATTAAGCTTCTGCAGAGTGGCCTGCCGTGCCCTCGGTCCCAAACCTCATGCTAGCTTGTGTTTTCAGACTTCCTTCCTCACACTCCTGGCAAACAATCCCTCCAGAGTAGGATTTGGAGAACCACGAGCCAGCCCAGTGACTGCCCACCGGTAGAAAACGTTTCCTTGTGGGGCTCTCCATAAAACCCAGATGAGGATCAACCTGCTCTTGCCTCGACGGCACTCAGATTTGATAGGCTGCTCTGGGCACTAATGCTCTGCCTTTCACAGCCTGATGCCAGACGTCCAGACAGGCAAGGAGACAGCTGGCCACACACCTAGCACTTCTGACACGCCATGGTCTTATGCCGTTATCTCTTCCTAACCTTGGTTTTCAGATATCTAAACCCAGATATTATATCAATTCCCCACACAGTTGGGCATCTGAATCACAAATCAGAACTCCTTCTTCCCCATGGCTGTAAGGCTTGCTCTTGGCATGGAGTCACACCTTCAGGGTGGGAGAAACCTTCATTTCCCCTGAAACCACGCCCAAACTTGAGTGCTGCCTTGGGCACAAATTCACTCTGTGACCCTCAGCATGAGCCCAATATCAAAGAAAGGCCTGTCAGGGCCTTGACCAAGAGCCCGCATATGGGGCGTGCCAAGCCCCTATACACCCAATCCTCACCAGTGTTTGAGTTTTCCAGTCACCCCCCCGTTCCTGGGGCTCTGCTCTGGAATCACTTTCTTGGAGAGACACATGAGCCAGAAAACAGGACTCCACCCTTCCCCCAAAATGACCCCAAACTCCTTTTAGCTGGGACAAATCCCCAGAGAGGGATACTTGTCCACAGTCACTGAGGCCACCCCCAACAATCTACGGCTATCCTGGACGCATCCAGAGACAAAAGCCTGAAGGAATCTCGCCCTTGATTCACAAGCCAAGGAGATCACTCTCTATCTGTACATCCGGCCTGCCATACCCTCGGCGCCACTCATAAGCTGAGTTTGTGTTTTCAGACTTCTGTGCCCACAGCCTGGACCCACACACCCTCTAGGCTAGGGCATCTGGAGCCACAGCGAAAGTTTGTGCCTGCCCTCTCCAAGGAAAGTGTGCCCAATCCATTGACCACAACCCTACAGGTCAGGGAAAAACTCCAAGGCCCCTGAGGCCATCCTGATAGTGTAGGCTGCCCTGGACTAAAAGGGGCACTCTGAAACCAGCTGAGCCATTATCACCACTTAGACTCTCAGACAGTGTCCCCAGAGACAGAAGATTGAAATGGACAGGCCCTTAGGCCCTAATATGAACCTTAGCTTTAGTTTTCATGTGTCTGTCCTCAGAGGACTGGTTTCGTATACCAGCATATTAGGTTTTTCTGAGGCTCCAAACCAAACCTCTCTCGTCTCCACATGGAGTGCTTTCTTACTGGATCTGTATCAAACCCTTCTGGTCGGAGAATTCCGCAGGGCCACAGTACAACCATCACATTCCAAGGTCTCCATGGACAGAAACACACATTATGACGCATCCTCAGGAGAGGCCATTTCAACTCAGCCCGCTGGTTAGCTTGCCCCAGAGCCAGCAGATCAAACATATCTTGTCGTTAATGGCCAAAGGGAATGCGAGGCATGCTGTTCAGGGATCCATCCTTTGAACCCTCCTCTTCAGTCCTTCCGTATGGTATGTACTGGAGCCACTCAACAGGACTCGACTGTCTTGCAGAAGGAAACCTTGTGGTTTGTGGCAACCTCCAAACTCAGCGTGGGAAAATTTCGTTGGCCTCATGAGGCACCTGCTTCATGAAGGTGCTATCAAGGGCACAATCCAACCTCAGCCAACGTCTGATCGTCAGCCTGACTTCAGATGCATGAGATATCCTTTCAGCCTTTGCAGAGTGTGCCTGCTCCCAACCTCACCCTATCTTTTGTTTTCAGACTCTACCCTAGCACTCCTGGCCCAAAAGCCCTCATGATTGGGAATTCTGGTTCCAGAACGAAGCACTCTGCCTGCCCCCCAAAGAAAAACATTGTCTATGGCATTGCTCAGAAACCCCAAATGAAAATCAACCTGCTCAGCCCTCGGCAACACCCCAATTGCATAGGCTACCCTAAACACTATGCTCTGTCTTACATAGCCTGAGCCCAGACCTTGTGAGAGACATTGAGACAGTTGGCTTCACACCCAGCACATCGAACCTGCCATGGGTTAGGCCATTTCATCCCTTCCCATTGACCTGGGTGTCTTCCTGGAGGTATATTCTGAGGCTGTGTCAGACTATGCATTTTTTCTGGAGCTTCCTATGGAATTGGGGTGGTATTAGGGGCCTTGCAATTTTCTCTTAATCTGGTGGGTTGGGAAACTGAGACAGGCTGACATTCCTTGGGAGAGCTGGCCCAGTGCTGTTGTGTGTTCCTGGAGGCCCCATCCTGGAGGGCATATGGGTCAGGACTCTGGGTCCAAAGTCTTCAGACACAAACTCGGGTAAGAGTTAAGCTCGAGGTGATGGCAGACCCAATCTGCAGACCCTGAGCGAAGCATCTCCAGATATGAAATTCGGACGGCTGTGAGGCAGGAGCACAGTCTTTTCTGTCTGACTTGTTTGTCTATGATGGCCACGAAATGGAGGGGTGGCCTCATGGGTCCATGTGAGATTCTACCTCTCTGGGAATTCTGCTCGGCACCGAAGAGTTTGGTGTATTTCCGGGAGATGGGAGGAGCGCAGTTTTCTGAGTCAGGGATCCCGTCCAAACAGCCATTCCAGAGATGGGTCCTGGGTTCTGGAGCCTGGATCACCGCAACAAGGCTTAGGATTTGGGCCTAGGGTCCTGCTCTATGTTTTCCTGGTACAGCTCCCGAGTGTTCTTGTTGGAAATGGGTCTCATTCTGAGGGTCACAATGCCTGTTTTTGCCCAGATGCCCATGCTGAGTGGGTGTGACCTCATGGGCTATCCACTTGGCTCCCACTCTGAGGGTTGGACTGCCATCTCAACATTCAGTTTTCCTGCCATGGGGAAGGAGGGGTACTTTTTTATGCTTCAGGTTCCCCCATGGGCAGGAATTTGAGCTAAGTTCTGGGACAGGTGCCTGAATAGCCAGTTCATTTTGAGATGAGGTCCTCGGGCCAAGGCAGGACCCACCTGCAGAAAATGAGGCCTGCTTTCTGGGTGGCTGTCAGGAGCTCGGGCTCGAGCTGTGTCAGACAGAACATTCGTGGAGAGTTCGGCCTAAGATATTGGGGTGCTTTTGAGAGCTGTGCAACTGGATCCTCATGGGGGATTTTTGCACAGACCCTTTCTTCACTTCTTCTATCTGGTGAGCAGGCAGATGGCTGCATTACGGCTCCAGAATATCCAAGTTGGAGGGTTTGCAGGCGAGGAGTGTGAGGACAGAAGTATGAAAACATAAGCTACGGTTACGCTCAGTGCCGAGCACATGTCTATTCCAATGTACAGCAGTTGTTTCGAGATCTTCAGCACCTGGGCGAGGGGAAGATGTCTGCTCACGCTGGAGTTTGTATCCATGATGGCCAACAAATGGTGGGGAGGCCTCAAGAATTCTTGGAGGTTTTTCCAAGCTGGAGCTTGTGAGCTGCTCCAAACATCAAGGTGTCCTACTAAGGGACAGCAGAAGTCTTCTTACAGGGCTCCAGGGTCCCCCATATGGAAGATTCGATAGCAATGCTCTCTGAATGGAGGCCTGGGAAGCCAATCTCGTGTTACCATTGCAGCTGAGGAACAGGGTAAGCTTGAACCAATGACACTGATTCCAAGTTCCAAGTGATTTGCGTTGATGGAAGTTCTCAGTCTAACAGGTCCCAATTCTGCTTGGTGTCCAGGGAGACCTTAGAATGTGGTGGCGGCTCTCTGACCATTGAGGATTCTCTATCCTTAGGATTAGACCCAGTACCCAGGAGCCAGGTTTCCTTCTTGGGACAGGATGTGTGCTCTTGTATGGCTCACGGACCACAGGTTGGACCATATGCTTGAATTTCCAGAACAGACCTCTAGGAAGAGAGACCTCTAAACATAAGCTAGGGTTCTGATGAGGTTTTAGGGCCATGGAAGTTTCAATCTTCGGACTAAGTGCCATTGGCCTGCATGTCATCCTGGAGGTAGGTGCTGAGGCTGTGTCAGGCTGTGCACTTATTCCAGAGTGGCCTATGATATTGGGGTGCAGTCAGGGGCCTTGCAGTTTTCTCCTAATCTGGACATTTTGGGAAACTGAGATGGGCAGGGTTTCCTCAGGAGAGCAGGGCCAGTGATGTTATGTGTTTCTCGAGGCCCCATCCTGGAGGTCATGTGTGTCAGGACTTTGGGACCAAAGACTTTAGACACAACCTCGGATAAGTGATAGGAGTGAGGTGATGGCAGTCCGAATATGAAGACCCTGAGGGATGCTCCTCGGGATTTGAAATTCAGGTGGCTGGGAGGGAGGAGCACAGGCTTTTCTGTCTGGATTGTGTGTCTAGGATGGCCACTAAATGGAGGGGTGACCTCATGTGTCCATGGGATATTCTTCCACTCTGGTGATTCTGCTTGGCACCCAAGAGTTTGATTTCTTTCTGGGGAAGAGGAAAAGACTGTATTCCATCTCTGGGATCCTGTCCAAACAGGGATTCCAGAGATGGGTTCTGGGTCCAGACACTGGGAAAACTTAACCAAAGCTTCGATTTGGGATCCTGGTCCAGATCCCAAGGGGGATCTTTGGAAAGGGGTCTCATTCTGAGGGTCACAATGCCTATTTGTGCCCAGCTGCCCATCCTGTGTAGGCATGGTCTCATGGACCATGCACCTGGTTCCCACTCAGGGTTGTACAGCCATCTCAACATTCAGTTTTCTGGCCATGGGGAAGGAGGAGCACTCTTTTGTGCTTCCGAGTCCCCTATGGGCAGGAATTTGAGCTAAGTCTGGGACAGGTACCTGAATATCCAGGTTGCTTCAAGATGATGGCCTCGGGCCAAGGTTGGACCCACCTGGAGAATATGGGGTCCACTATCTGGGTGGCTGACAGGAGGTCGGGGATCAGGCGGTGTCAGATAGACAATGTATGCAGAGGTCAGTCTATTATATTGGGGTGCCATTGAGGGCCGTGCAGGAGGATCCTCATGTGGGTTTCTGCGAAGACCCATAGGGCACTTCTTCTTTGTGGTGGGCAGGCAGAAAGCTGCACTGTGGCTTCAGAATTCCCAATATGAAGGGCTTGTAGGCGAGGAGTGTGAAGACAGAAGTCTGAAAACACAAGCCACGGATAAGCTCAGTGCCGACCACAGGACCATTCCATTGTGCAGTGGTTGTTTCGAGATTTCCAGCACCTGAGTATGGGCGAGGGTCAGATGTCTGCTCACGCTGGGTTTGCATCCATGATGGTCAACGAATTGTGGGGTGGCCTCAAGAATTCTTGGAGATTTTCCCAAGCATGACCTTGTGAGCTACTCCAAACAGCAAGGTGTCCTACTGTGGGACAGGGGAAGTACGCTTACAAGGCTCCAGGGTCCCCCATATAGAAAGATTCGACAGCAGAGGTCTCTGAATGGGGGCCTGGGAAGTCTTCCTTGCATGACCATTGCAGCTGAGGAACATTGCAGGCTTGATCTGCTGGTTTTTGTTCAAATTTCCAAGTGATCTAAGTTGACGGATGTTCTCAGTCTAATGAGTCACAATGCTGCTTGGTGTCCAGGGAGACCTTAGAATGTGGTGGTGAGGGTGCCTGGGTGGCTCAATGGGCTAAGCTGCTGCCTTCGGCTCAGGTCATGATCTCAGGGTCCTGGGATTGAGTCCCGCATCAGGCTCTCTGCTTAGCACGGAGCCTGCTTCTTCCTCTCTCTCTCTCTGCCTTCCTCTATGCCTACTTGTGATCTCTCTCTGTCAAATAAATAAATAAAATCTATATAAAAAAAAGAATGTGGTTGTGGATCTGTGGCCATGCAGGATTCTCCTACCTGAGGGTTAGACCCAGTTCCCAGGAGCCAGGTTCCCTTCTCGGGACAGGAGGGGTTCTCTTGTATGGCTCAGGGACCACATGTCGGATCATATGTTGGATTTCAAGACCAGGCCTCTGGGCACAGAGGCCTGAATATCTAGGCTAGGGTTCTTATGAGGTTGTAGGGGCATGTCATCCTCAACCTTCGGACTTAGGGACTTTGACCTGTGAGTCTTCCTGGAGGTAGATGCTCAGGCTGTGTCAGACTGTGCATTTTTTCCAGAGTGGCCTATGAAATTGGGGTGGGCTCAGGGGCCTTGCAGGCTTTTCCTAATCTGGAGGGTTTGTGCAACTGAGACGGCAGAATTTCATCCAGAGATCAGGCCCAGTGATGTAGTGTGGTTCTGTCAGCCCCATCCTGCAGGGAATGTGGTTAAGGGCTCTGGGACCAAAGTCTTCAGACACAAAATTGTGTATCAATTAGGAGGGAGGTGATGGCAGCCCCGATCTGCAGACGCTGAGGGCAGCTCCTCAGGATTTGAAATTCGTGTGGCTGGGAGGCAGGAGCAAAGGCTTTTCTGTCTGGATTGTGTCTAGGATGGCCTTGGAATGGTGGGGTGTCCTCATGTGTCCATGGAATATTCTACCTCTCTGGGGATTCTGCCCAGCACCCAAGAGTTTGGTGTCTCACTGGGAAGGAGAGAGCGAGGTTTACTGTTTCAGTGTTTCCGTCAACACAGGGATTCCAGAGATGGGTTATAGGTCCCTGTGCCTGGATAACCCTACAAAGGCTTAGTATTTGGGCCTAGAGGCTTGACTGCCTGGCTCTGTGGGGCTTTGGTTCAGCTCCCATGGAGACTTGTTGGAAATGGGTCTCAGGGTAAGGGTCACAATGCCTGTTTGTGCCCAGATGCCCATCCTGAGTGGGCATTGGCTCTTGTTCCATGCACCTGGATCCCAATATGAGGGTTGGACCACCATATCAACATTTAATTTTCCTTCTATGAGGAAGGAGGAGTACTCTTTTGTGCTTCAGATTCCCCCATGCACAGTAATTTGAGCTATGTTCTGGGACTGGTACGTGAATAACCAGGTTGGTTTGAGATGAAGGACTCAGGTCAAGGCAGGTCACACCTGCCAGATATGGGTCCCGCTATCTAGGTGGCTACCAGGAGGTCGGGGCTCGAGCTGTGTCAGACAAAGCATTAGTTCACAAGGTGGCCTATGATATTGTGGTGCTATAGAGGGATGTGCTGGTGGAACCTTATATGGAGTTTCACGCAGACCCATAGGGCACCTCTTTTTTTCTGGTGGGCAGGCAGAAGGCATTGTGGCTCCCAAATTCCCAATATGGGGGACTTGAATGTGAGGAGTGTGAGAACAGAAGGCAGAAAACACAATCTATGCTTAATCTCAGTGCCGAGAACATGGCCGTTCCAATGTGCAGTGGTTTTTTCGAGATCTCCAGCATCTGAGTACAGGCGAGGGTCAGATGTCTGCTCATGATAGAGTTTGTATCTATCGTGGCCAACAAATGAAATATCCAGCACCTGAGTAAAGGTGGATTTCAGATGTTTACGCACACTGGAGTTTGTGTCTCTGATAACCGAATGGAGGAGTGGCATCAAGAGGCTGATGCATGTGAGATGCTCCAAACAGCAAGGTTGTTTTTTCTACTGGACAGTTAGAGTCTGGTATGTTTTCTGCAGGGCCCCCCATGTGAAAAGTATGGGTAGCAGAGCCCTTCCACATGGATGCCTGGAAAGCACACCTCCATTGACCAATGCAGCTGAGGAACATGCAGGTTCTTTACAGTGCTTCTGGGGCGAAGCACCAAGGTCTTGAGTTGACATGGAATCTCTTGAAGATGGGTTACAATGCTGGTTTTTTTTACCAGGTAGATCTTAGAATGTGTTGGTGGCTAAGGTGCCTGCAAGATTCTCCTACCCTGAGGGTTTAACACAGGTCGAAGAGCACGGTTACCTTCTGGGGACAGGAGATGTAGTGTTTTGTGGCTCAGGGACCACATGCCATATCATAAGTTCCTATTCAAGAACAGGCCTCTGAAGACAGATGCCCGACAACCTAATCTAGGGTTCCAATGAGTCCCAGGGGCATGAGAGGTTCAATCTTCAGACTTAGGAAAGTTGACTTGGGTGTCTGCCAGGATGTAGGTGATCAGGGAGTTTCAGACTGCGCACTTATGTCCAGAGTAACCTCCAATATTGGGGTGGCCACAGGGGCCTTGAATGTTTCAACCAACTCTGGAGGGTTTGGTTAACTGACATGCACAATTTCCATAGGGATGGCAAGCACAGTCCTGTGGTGTGGCTCCAGAGACTCCACCCTGGAGGGCATGTGAGCCATGGTTCTGGGAGGAAAGTCTGCAAACACAAACTCGGGTTAGGTTTAGTGGCTAGGTTATCGCAGGGCAATGTGTAGACCTGGAAGGCTACTCGTCAGGAACAGTAACTGGAATGACCCGAAGGTGGAAGCACAGGCTTTTATATCTGGATTGTGTGTCTAGGGTGACCTCAGAATGTAGCTGTGGCCTCATGGGTCCATGGGAGATTTTTCCTCTAAGGATACTGGCGGTTCCCAATATTTTGATGACTATTTGAGATGGGAAGACTGCTATTTTCGATCTTAGGTGTGCCCCAAAACAGGGATTCCAGAGATGGGCTCTGGGTCTAGGCGCCTGGAAAATCCCACCAAGGGTTGGGATTTGGGCTTATGGGCAGACCAGGCCTGCAATGCAGGATCT
The DNA here is from genome assembly GCF_964662115.1 of Mustela nivalis. NCBI lineage: Eukaryota > Metazoa > Chordata > Mammalia > Carnivora > Mustelidae > Mustela > Mustela nivalis. Next base: position 1,201,025 of record NW_028136543.1, on the reverse strand, counting down.
TGGTGGTGCAACTGAGAGGGCTTGTTTGGAAGCATGCTCAGGCTGAGCATTACAATGCCTGTTTTTGCCCAGGGTAGCCCTCAGGAGTGGGCGTGGTCCCATTGTCCATTTTCTGGCTCCCACACTGAGGGATGGACACACATTCCAATGGCCAGGTTTCCAGCCATGGGAAAGGAGGAAATATCTATTGTGCTTCATGTTCCCCCATAGGCAGGGATTACAGCAAAGGTCTGGGGACAGATGCCTGAATACCAAGGATGCATAGAGATGACAGATTTGGGCCATGGCCGTTCTCACATGCTGGATATGGGCCCCGCTCTCTGGGTGGCTGACACGAGGTCTGGGCTCAGGCTGTGTCAGACACAGCACTAGTGGCCAGAGAAGTCTATATATTGGGGTTCTCTCCAGGGCCGAGTAAATTGATCCTCATGTAGGGTTTCTGGCCAGACTCACGAAGCACTTCTTTCTGTGGGGCAGGCAGAATGCTGCCTTATGGATCCAGAATTCCCTATCAAGAGGGTTTGGGGACAAATAGGGTGAGAATGCAATTGTAAACACCAGCTATGCTTAAATTGAGTGCCAAGCGGAAGTCAGTTTCAATGTGCAGCAGCTTATACGAGATATCCAGCACCTGAGTAAGGGCAGATGTCAGATATTTGCTCACACTGGAGTTTGTGTCTAGGATGACGACTAATGGAGGGGTGGCTTCAGGAGGCAATGGAGGATTACCCACGCTTAAGATTGTGAGATGCTCCAAACAACAAGGTTTCCTTCTAATGGACAGGAGGAGTCTGTTTTTTTTTCCTCCAGGGTCCCTCAAGTGGAAGTTTGCGTAGCAGAGCCCTCCCGCATGGATGACTGGAAAGCACACGTCCAATGACCATTGCAGCTGAGGAACATGACAGGTTCGTTTTGGTAGTTCTGGTGCCAAGTACCAAGGCCTTGAGTTGACTTGGAATCTCTTACAGATGTGTCCCAAAACTGGTTTGTTACAAGGGAGTTCTTAGAATGTATTGGTGGCTATGGGCCACGCTGAGGGTTTGGCACAGGTCGATGTGCACAGTTTCCATCTTGGGAGAGGAGATGTTCTGTTTTGTGGCTCAGGGTACATATGTTGTATCCTGACTTGGTATTCAAGAACAGGCCTCTGAGGATTGATGCTTGCAACCTAATCTAGAGATCCAATGATGTCCTGGTGCCCATCATGTTCAATTTTCTGACTAAGGACCATTGATATGGTTGTCTGACTGGATGTAGGTGATCAGGGTGTTTCAGACTGTGCATTTGCATCCAGAGCCACTTCCACTATTGGGGTGGGCTCAGGGGCCTTGCAGGTTTCTCCTAACTTGGAGGCTTTGGGGAACTGTGATGGGCACAGTTTCCTTGGGGATGGCAGGCCCAGTCCTGTGGTAAGGCTTCAGAGACCACCTCCTTGAGGATATGAGAGCCATGGTTTTGGGAGGGAAGTCTGCAAACACAAATTTGGGTCAGGGATAGTGGCAAGGTGATCGCAGGTCCAATGCATAGACCTAGAAGGCATCACGTCAGGAACTGTAATTAGGGTGACTGAAAGCTGGTAGCACAGGCTTTTCTATCTGGATTGTGTGTCCAGGATGGGCTCTGAATGTAGACGTGGTCTCATGGTTCAATGGGAGACTTTTCCTCTCTAAGGATCCTGGTGGATCTCCATAGATTGGTGGTTTTTTAGAGAAGAAAAGAGTGCTCTTTTCCATCTTAGGGGTGCTCCAAAACAGGGAAGAATGCTGTTTTCCAACTTAGGCTTATGCCAAAACAGGGATTCCAGAGACGGGCTCTGGGTCTGGGTGCCCGGATATCCCACCAAGTGTTAGGATTTGGGCCTAGGGGCATTCCAGGCCTGCAATGCAGGATCCTAATGGTGTAACAGAGAGGGCTTGTTTGAAAGCATGCTCAGGCTGAAGGTCATCATGCCTCTTTGTGCCCAGGGGGGCCCTCAGGAGAGGGCGTAGTCTCATTGGCCATATAGCTGGATCCCACTTTGAGGGTTGGACACCCATTGCAACAGCCAGGCTTCCTGCAATGGAAAGAGGAGTTCTCTATTGTGCTTCAGGTTCCCCCATTGGCAGGGTTACAGGAAAGGTCTGTGGAAAGTTGCCTTAATACCAAGGATGTGTACAGATGACAGGCTAAGAATTCCCAGGTAACAAAACAGCATTGTTACCCATGTTCATGACATTCCATGTAAAAATAAGCCCTTAGTACTTCGCCCCAGAGCCACCAGAATGAACTTGCCATGTTCCTAAGCTGCAATGGTCAGTGGAGGTGTGGTTTCCAGGCAACCATACGGGGGTGCTCTGCTACACAAACTTTGCAATTGGCGGGGACCCTTGAGACAAAAAAACAGAATGCCCCTGTCCGGTAGAAGGAAACCTTCTGTTTGGAGCATCTCACAAGCCCCAGCGTGGGAAATCCTCCATTTCCTCTTGAAGCCACCACTCCATTTGTCAGTCATCATAGACACAAACTCCAGAATGAGCAAACATCTGACATCCGCCCTTACTCAGGTGATGGATTTCAATTCGATCTCTGCACACTGGAATTGCCTTTAGTTTGACTGAATTAAGCCATAGCTTGGGTTTACAATTCCATCCTCAGTCTACTGGTCCACAAGCCCTATTGTGAGGGAATTCTGGAGCTACAACACAATATTCTGCCTTCCCCATAGAAAGAAAAAGGGCCTGGAGAGTCTGCCCAGAAACTCCATATGATGGTCAATCTTCTCGGTGCTAGACGGAACCCTGATTCATAGGCTGCCCTGGGCACTAGTGCTGTGTCTGACATAGCCGGAGCCAGGACCTAGTGTCAGCCACGGAGAGATCAGGGCCCATATCCAGCATGTGAGACCAGCTATGGCCCAAGTCTGTCTTCTCTTCTATTCTTGGTATTCAGGCATCTGTACCCACACCTTTGCTGAAATCCTTGCCATTGGGGGAACCTGAAGCACAATAGAGAACTCCTCCTTCCCCATGGAAGGTATTCTGACAGTTGGGATAGTTGCTCAACCCTCAAAGTGGAAGGCAGCTCCATGGCCAAGGAGACCATGTGCACTCATGATGGCTTCCCCGGGCACAAGCAGGCATTGTGACCTCAGCCTGAGCATGCTTTCAACCAAACGCTCTCAATTGCATCTCTGGGACCCCGAATTGCAGGCCTAGTACACACCTAGGCCCAAATCCTAACCCTGGTGGGATTTTACAGGGGCCCAGACACAGGGCCCATCTCTGGAATCCCTATTTTGGGGGACCCTTAAGATGGAAAACAGCACTCTTCCCTTCCCCGAGATAGTCACCAAACTCATGGTAGCCACCAGGATCCTTGAGTGGAAAAATCTGCCATAGACCCATGAGAACACACCTGCATTCCGAGGCCATCCTGGACATACAATCCAGATACATATCATGTGCTATCACCTTTGAGTCATCGGATTTACAGTTCCTGACGAGCTGCCTTCCAGGTCTATGCATTGGGCCTGCAATCACCTTGCCATTAACCTAAACTGAGTTTGTGTTTGCAGACTTCCTTCCTAAAACCATGGCTCACATGACCTCCAGGTTCTGGCATCTGAAGCCACACCACAAGACTGTGCATGAGATCCTCAAGGAAACTGTGCCCATCACTTTTGCCCGATACCTTTAGATTAGGAGAAACCTGCAAGGCCCCTGAGCGAAGCCAAATAATGGAGGCCGCTCTGGGCACAAATGCACAGTCTGAGACACCCTGATCACCTCCATACAGGCAGACACCCAAGTCAATGCTCCTGAGTCAGAAGATTGAACCTGACATGCCCCGAGGACTTCATTGGCACACTAGATTAGGTTTACAAGTATCTGTCGTCAGAGGCCTGCTCTGGAATATCAACTTATGATAAAATATATAGTCCCTGAGCCACAGAACAGAATATGTTCTCCCCAAAAAGGAAGCCATGCTCCTGGAATTGTGTCATACCCTAAGGGTATTTGGATCCTGAATGGCCCCTTAGCAACCAGCACATTCTATGATATTCCTGGTAACAAACCATCATTGTGCCCCATCTTCATGAGACTCCATGTCAACTCAAGGTCTCGATATATTGCCCCAGAGCCACCAGAATGCACCTGCCATGTTCCTCAGCTGCAATGGTCAATGGAGGGGTGATTTCCAGGCATCCCTGTGGGGTTCTCTGCTACAAAACTTTCCACATGGAGAAACCAGAGAAAACAAACCAGACTTCTTCTGTCCGGTAGAAAGAAACTTTGCTATTTGGAGCATCTCACAAGCCCCAGCATGGGAAATCCTCCATGGTCTCTTGACGCCACCCTTCCATTTGTGGGTAATCACAGACACAAACTCCAGTGTGAGCAAACATCTGACATCCACCCTTACTCAGGTGCTGGATATTCGAAACGGCAGCTGCACACTGGAACTGCCTTTTGCTTTTCACTGAACTTAACCATAGCTTTGTGTTACTATTCTATCCTCACCACACTGGTCCACAATATCTCTTGATAGGGAATTCTGGAGCCACAACGCAGTATTCTGCCTTCCACATAGAAAGAAGAGGACCTGTTGAGTCTGCCCAGAAACTGCACATGAGGATCAATCTACTCAGACCACGAGGCAACCCTGATTAATAGATTTCCCTGACCACTAGTGCTGTGTCTGACAGAGTCTAAGCCCCGACCTCGTTTCAGCCACCCAGAGGTGAGGGCCCATATTTAGCATGAGAGATCGGCAATGGCCCTGGGCCATCATCTGTACCCATCCTTGGTATCCAGTCATCTGTCCCCCAAACTTTGCTGGAATTCCTGCCAATGGCGAACCTGAAACACAATAGAGAACACCTCCTTCCCCATGGCAGGAATATTGGCTGTTGGGATGGTTGTCCAACCCTCAGCGTGGGAGCCAGCTGCATGGCCAAGGAGACCATGCCCACTCCTGAGGGCCGACATGGGCACAGGCAGGCATGGTGATCCTCAGCCTGAGCATGTTTTCAAACAAACACTCTCAGTTGCTCCTCCAGTACCAGCATTGCAGGCCTGGTATGCCCCTAGGCCCAAATCCTAACCCTTGGTGGGATTTTCCAGGTGCCCAGACCCAGAGTCCGTCTCAGAATCCCTGTTTGGGGCACCCTTAAGATGGAAAACAGCACTCTTCCCTTCCCTGAGAAAGGCACCAAACTATTGGGAGCCGCCAGGATCCTTAGAGAGAAAAAATCTCCCATGGACCCATGAAAACAAACCTGCATTCCGAGGCCATCCTGTCCACACAATCCAGAGAGAAAAGTCTTTGCTACCGCCTTCGAGTCATCCTATTTACATTTCCTGACGAGCTGCCCTCCATGTCTATGCATTGGGCCTGTGATCATCTCGACACTAACCCTAACCCCAGTTTGTGTTTGCCGACTTCTCTCCCAAAACCATGGCTTACATGCCCACCAAGATGTGGTCCCTCAAGCCACATCACAGGAAAGTTCCTGCCATCCCCAAGAAAACAGTGCCCATCAGGTTGTCCAAACCCTCCAGATTAGGAGAAACCTGCCAGGCCCCTGAACCCACCCCAATATTGGCGGTTGCTCTGGATGCAAACGTGCAGTCTGAAACACCCTGAGCACCTCCATCGAGGCAGAAAGCCAAGTCAATGGTTCTGAGTCAGATGATTGAACCTGACATGCCCCTAGGACTTCACTGGAACCCTAGATTGGGTCTTCAGACATCTGTTCTCAGAGTCCTGTTCTGGAATACCAAGTTATGATACAACATGTGGTCCCTGATTCCCACAACAGAACATCTCCTGTCTCCAGAAGGAAAATGTGCTCTTGGATCTATGTCCAACTTTCAGGGTAGATGGATCCTGCATGACCCATTAGCCCCAGCACCTTCTATGATCTCCCTGGTAACAAACCAGCATTGTGACCCAACTTCCTGAGACTTGATGCCAACTCAAGGTGTTGGTACTTTGCCCAAGAGCCATGAAACGAATCTGCCATGTTCCTCAGGTACAAAGGTCAATGGACGTGTGCTTTCTAGGCATCCAAGAGGTAGTTCTCTGCTACACAAAAATTCCACATAGGGAACCCTAGAGCAAACAAATAAGACTGCTCCTGTCAGGTTGAAGGAAACCTTGGTTGTTTGGAGCATCTCACAAGCCCCAGCCTGGGAAGTCCTCCACATTTTCTTGATGCCAACCCTCCATTTGTTAGTCATCATAGACACAAATTCCAGCATGAGCAAACATCTGACATCTGCTCTTACTCAGGGGCTGGATATTCGAATCAGTCACGCACACTGGAAATACCTTTCACTTGACACTGTATTCTAGCATAGTTTGGGTTTACAATTCCATCCTCACCCTACTGGACTGCAAGTCCTCTTGAGAGGGAATTAGGGAGACAAAACGCAACATTCTGCCTTCCCCATAGAAAGAAGAAGGGCCTGGTGAGTCTGCCCAGAAACTCCCCATGAAGATCAATCTACTTGGCCCTCGAGGGAACCCCGATTTATATTTTGCGCTGGCCACTAGCGCTGTGTCTGAGAGAGCCTGAGCCCCACCCTCGTGTCAGCCACCCAGAGTGTGGGGCCCTTATCCAGCATGTGGGACTGGCCATGGCCCAGTCATCTCTACCCATCCTTGGTATTCCGGCAACTATCCCAGACCTTTGCTGGAATCCCTACCAGTGGGGGAACCTGAAGCACAATTGAGAACTCCTCCTTCCCCATGGCAGGAAGCCTGGCTGTTGCTATGGGTGCCCAACCCTCAGAATTAGAACCAGGTGCATGGCCAATGAGACAACGCCCAATCATAAGGGCCGCCTGGGCCAAAGCAGGCATTGTGTCCCTCAACCTTAGCATGCATTCAAACAAATGCTCTCAGTTGTTTCTGCAGTGTCTCGCATCGCAGGCCTGGTATGCCCTTAGGACCAAATCCTAACACTTCGTGGGATTTTCCATGCCAACATAACCAGAGCCCGTCTCTGGAATCTCTGTTTTGAAGCACCCCTATGATGGAAAACAGCAATCTTCCCTCCCCTGAGAAAACTATTAGGAGCTGCCAGGATGCGTAGAGAAGAAAAATCTCCCAGGGCTCCATAAGACCACACCTTCATTCCGAGGCCATCCTGGACACACAATCCAGATACAAGAGACTGTGCTACCACCTTCGAATCACCTGGTTTACAGTTCCAGACGAGCTGCCCTACAGACCTACGCATTGGGCCTGTGATCACCTCGCCATTAACCCTACCCCAAGTTTGTGTTTGCAGACTTCTTTCCCAAAACCATGGCTCACATGCCCTCTATGATGGGTCTCTGTAGCCACACCACAGGAAAGATCCTGCTATCCCCAATGAAACTGTGTCAATCACAGTTGCCCAAACCCTCCAGATTAGGAGAGACCTGCAAGTCCCCTGAGCCCAGTCCAATATTGGAGGCCACTCTGGACACAAATGCACAGTGTGCAACACCCTGATCACCTCCATCCAGGAAGACACCCAAGTCAATGGTCCTGAGTCAGAAGATTGGTCCCTGAACCCCACAATAGAATATCTCCTGTCCCCAGATGGAATTCGTGCTCTTCAACTTGTGTCAAGGGTCGGGGTATATGAATTATGCACAGCCCCTTAGCCCCCAGCACATTCTAAGATCTCTCTGGTAACAAACAAACAGCATTGTGATCCATCTTCATGAGATTCCATGTCACTTCAAGTCCTTGGTAATTCGCCCCAGAGCCACCAGAATGAACCTGCCATGTTCCTCACCTGATATGGTCAGTGGAGGTGTGCTTTCCAGGCATCCATGTGGGAGTGCTCTTCTACTTATTCTTTCCACATGTGGGACCCTGGAGCAAACAAACCAGACTGCCACTGACCAGTAGAAGGGAACCCTCTGTTTGGAGCATGTCAGAAGCACCAGCAGGAGAAATCCTCCATGGCCCTTGACACAACCCCTCCATTTGTCAGTCATCATAGACAAAAACTCCAGCATGAGAAAACATCTGAAATCTGCCGTTATTTAGATTCTGCACTTTCTCTTCCACCACTGCACACTAGAACTGCGTTTCACTTGACACTGAATTTATCCATAGCTTGGGTTTAGAATTCCATCCTCAGCCTCCTGGTCTGCAAGCCCTCTAGAGAGGGAATTTGGAGCCACAAGGCAACATTCTCCATTCCCACTAGAAAGAAATAGGGCCTGGTGAATCTTCCCAGAAACTCCACATGAGGTTCAATCTACTTGGCACTCGATGGAACCTTGATTTATAGGCTGTCCTGGGCACTAGTACTAGTACTAGTACTAGTACTGTGTCTGACAGAGCCTGAGCCAAGACCTAGTTTCAGGCACCCAGAGATATGAGCCCATATCCAGCATGTGAGATTGGCCAGGGCCCAAGTCCATCATCTCTACCCATCCTTGGTATTCAGGCACCTGTCCCCAGACCTTTTATGTAATCCCTACCAATGGGGTAACCTAAAGCACAATAGAGAACTCCTCCTTCCCCATGGTAGGAATCCTGGCTGTTGATATGAGTGTCCAAACCTCAAAGTGGGAGCCAGCTGCATGGCCAAGAAGACAATGCCCACTCATGAGGGCTGCCCTGGGCACAAGTAGCCATTGTAACCCTCAGCTTGATGAAGCCTTCAAAAAAATGCTCTTAGTTGCACCTCCAGGATCCTGCATTGCAGGCCTGATATGCCCTTAAGCCCAAATCCTAACACATCGTGGGATGTTCAATGTGCACATACCCAGAGCCCGTCACTGGAATCCCTGTTTTGAGGTACCCCTAAGATAGAAAACAGCACTCTTCACTTCCCTGAGAAAGCCACCAAACTAATGGGATCCCCCAGGATCCTTGAGAAGAAGAATCTCCCATGGTCCCATGAGTCCACACCTGTATTCCGAGGCCAGCGTGGATATGCTATCCAGATACAAGAGACTGTGCTACTGGCTTCGAGTCACCTGATTTACAGTTCCTGACGTGCTGCCCTCCAGATCTTTGGATTGGGACTGTGAACACCTCTCCATTAACCTTATCCCGAGTTTGTGTTTGCAGATCTCTCTCTAAAAACAATAGCTCACATGTCCTCCAGGATGGGGCCCCTAGAGTCACACCACAAGACTGTGCTTGCCATCCCCAAGGAAACTGGGCCCATCACAGTTGCCCAAACCCTCCTGATTAGGAGAAACCCGGAAGGCTCCTGAGCACATCCCAATATTGGAGGCTGCTCTGGATGCAAATGCACAGTCTGAAACACCCTGATCACCTCCATCCAGGCAGACACCCAAATCAATGGTCCTGAGTCAGATAATTGAACCTGACATGGCCCTAGGACCTCATTGGAGAGGGATTAACTTTTCAGGCACCTGTCCTCAGAGGCCTCTTCTGGAATACCAACTTATGATACAAATTATGGCCCCTGAGCCCCAGGTTGGGAAATCCTCCATGGCCTCTTGACGCCACCTCTCCATTTGTTGGTTATCGTAGACACAAACTCCAGCCTGAGCAAACATCTGACATCCGCCCATATTCAGGCGCTGATATTGGAATCAGCTGCTGCACACTGGAACTGCCTTTCGCTTTGCAATGAATTTAAGCCTAGCTTCAGACTACAATTTCATCCTCACCGTACTGGTCTGCCATATCTCTTGATAGGGAATTCTGGAGCCACAATGCAACATTCTGCCTTCTTCATAGATAGAAGGACCTGGTGAGTCTGCCCATAAACTGCACATGAAGATCAATATACTCAGCCCAGGAGGGAACCCCTATTTATAGTTTGCCCTAGCCACTAGTGCTGTGTCTGACAGAGCCTGAGCCCCTACCTCGTGTCAGCAACCCAGATGGTGGGGCCCACATTAACCATGTGAGACCGGCCATGGCCCAGGGCTGTCATTACTACCCATCATTGGTATTCAGGCAACTGTCCCCTAGATCTTAGCTGGAATCCCTACCAATGGGGGGACCTGAAGCACAATAGAGAATTCATCCTTCGCCATGGCAGGAATCCTGGCTTTTGGATGGGTGTCCAACCCTAGGAATGGGAACTGGCTGCATGGCTGAGTAGACATTGCCCAATCCTGATGGCCTCCGGGGCACAAGCAGGCATTGGAACCCTCAGCTTGACCATACTTTCAAACAAACGCTCTCAGTTGCACCTCCAGGATCCCGCATTGCAGGCCTGGTATGGCCCTAGGCCTAAATATTAACCCTTGGTGGGATTTTCCAAGCACTTAGACCCAGAGCTCATCTCTGGAATGCCTGTTTTGGGGCACGCTTAAGCTGGAAAACAGTACTCATCCCTTCCCGGAGAAATCCAACAAACTATTGAGAACCGCCAGGATCCTTAAGAGGAGAAATCTCCCATGGACCCTTGAGACAAAACCTGCAATAAAGGCCATTCTGGAAATTAAATCCAGATACAATTACCTGTGCTACCACCTTTGAGTTACGTGATTTACAGTTCCAGACTTGCTGCCCTCCTGGTCTATGGATTGGGACTATGATCACCTTGCCACTAACCCTAACCTAAGTTTGTGTTTGCAGACTTCTCTCTCAAAATCATGGCGCACATGTCCTCCAGGATGGGGTCTCTGGAGTCACACCACAGGACAGTTCCTGCAATCCCCAAGGAAACTACCCATCACAGTTGTCCAAAAACCCCATATAAGGAGAAACCTGCAAGGATCCTGAGCCAACCCTAGTATTGGATGCCACTCTGGACACAAATGCACAGTCTGAAACACCCTCATCACCTGCATCCAGTCAGACACCAGAGTCAATGATCCTGAGTCAGAAGATTGAATGACATTCCCCTAGGGCCTCATTCAAACCCTTTATTAGGTTTTCAGGCTTCTGTCCTCAGAGACCTGTTCTGGATTACCAATTTATGATACAACATATGGCCGCTGAGCCCCACAACAGAATATCTCCTGCCCCCAGAAGCAATCCAGGCTCTTGGGCCTGTGTCAAATCCTCAGGCTAGATGAATCCTGCATGGCCCATTAACCACCAGCACATTCTAAGATCTTCCTGGTAACAAACCAACATTTTGACCCATCTTCATGAGGTTCCATGTCCAATCCAGTCTTTATTTCTTCGCCTCAAAGCCACCAGATGCCATGTTCCTTCGCTGTCATGGTCAATGAAGGTGTGCTTTCCAGTCACCCATGTGGGAGATCTATGTTATCTGAACTTTCGACATGGGGAACCATGGAGGAAACAAATCAGACTGCCCCTGTCTGGTAGAAGGAAACCTTGCTGTTTGGAGCATCTCAAAAACACCAGATTGGGAAATCCTCCATAACCTCTTGACGCCACCCCTCCATTTTTGTGTCATCATAGGCACAAACTCCAGCATGAGCAAATATCTGACATCCACCCTCACTCAAGTGCTGAATATTGGATTCAAACATTGCACACTGGAAACTTCTTTCGCTTGATACAGAATGTAACCATAGCTTAGGTTTACAATTCCATCCTCAGCCTCCTGGTCCACAAGCCCTCTTGATAGTGAATTCTAGAGCCACAAAACAGCATTCTGCCTTCCCCTTACAAACAAGAAGGGCCTGGTGAGTCTGCCCAGAAACCATACATGAGGATCAATCTGCTCGGCACTCGAGGGAACCCCAATTTATAGGCTGCCCTGGGCACTAGTGCTGTGTCTGACAGAGCCTGAGCCAAGACCTAGTGTCAGCCACCCAGTGATCGGGGCCCATATCCACGATTTGATACTGGCCATGGCCCATGTCCATCATCTTTACCCATCCTTGGTATTCAGGCCTCTGTCCCCAGACCTTTGCTGGAATCCCCGCTAATGGGGGAACCTGAAGCAGTATAGAGAACTCCTCTTTCCCCATGGCAGGATTCTGGCTGTTGGGATGGTTGTCCAACCCTCAAAGTGGGAGCCAGCTGCATGGCCAATGTGACCACGCCCACTCATGAGGGCCACCTGGGCATAAGCAAGTATTGTGACCCTCAGCCTGAGAATGATTTCAAACAAGACCTCTCAGTTGCACCTCCAGGATCCTGCATGCAGGCCTGGTAAGCCACTAGGCCCAAATCTTAACACTTGGTGGGATTTTCCAGGGGACCAAACCCAGAGTCCGTCTCTGGAATCCATATTTTGGGGCACCCCTAACATGAAAAACAGCACTCTTCCCTTCCCCGAAAAAGCCACCAACTATTGGGAGCCACCAGGATCCTTAGAGAGAAAAAATCTCCCATGGACCCATGAGGCCACAACTGCATTCTGAGGCCATCCTGCACACAATACAGAGAAAAAAGCCTGTGATTCTGCCTTTGAGTCACCCGATTAACAGTTCCTGAAGAGCTGCCATCCATGTCTATGCATTGGGCCTGTGATAACCTTGCCACTAACCCTAACCCAAGTTTGTGTTTTCAGACTTCCCTCCCAAAACCATGGCTCACATGCCCTCCAGTTTGTGATAACTGGAGCCACACCACGGGATTGTACCTGTCTTCCCAACGGAAACTGTGATTGTCACTATTAAACAAACACTCTAGATTAGGAGAAACCTGCAAGTCCCTTAAGCCCAGCCCAATATTGGAGGCCACTCTGGACGCAAATGCACAGTCTGACACACCATATCATCTACATCCAGGCTGATATCCAAGTCAATGGTCCTCAGACAGAAGATTGAACCTGACATGCTCCTAGGATTCACTGGAACACTAGAATAGGTTTTCAGGTATCTGTACTCAGAAGGCTGTTCTGCATATCAATGTATGATACAATATGGTCACTGAGCCACACAAAAGAACATCTGTCCTTAGAAGAAAGCTGTGCTCTGGACCTGTGTCAAACACTCTGGGTAGATGAATCCTTCAAGCCCCCCTGGCAACCAGCACATTCTATGATCTCCCTGACAAAATACCAGCATTGTGACCCATCTTCATGAGACTCCATGACAACTCCAGCCCTTGGTACTTCGGCCCAGAGCCACCAGAATGAAACTGCCATGTTCCTCTGCTGCCATGGTCAATGTAGGTGTACTTTCCAGGCATCCAGCGGGAGTGCTCTGATACCAACTTTCCACATGGGGAACCCTGGAGGAAACAAACCAGACTCCCCTGTACGGTAAAAGGAATCTTTTCTGTATGGAGTATCTCAAGCCTGAGGGTGGGTAATCCTCCATGGCCTCTTGAGGCCACCCATCCATTTGTTGGTCATCATAGACACTAACTCCAGCGTGAGCAATCAACTGACATCTGCACTTACTCAAGTGCTGGATATTTGAATCAGCTGCTACACATTGGAATTGCCTTATGCTTGGCACTGAATTTAAAAGTAGCTTGGCGGGACGCCTGGGTGGCTCAGTTGGTTAAACAGCTGCCTTCGGCTCAGGTCATGATCCCAGCGTCCTGGGATCGAGTCCCACATCAGGCTCCTTGCTCCGTAGGGAGCCTGCTTCTCCGTCTGACTCTGCCTTCCACTCTGTCTGCCTGTGCTTGCTCTCGCTCGCTCTCTGACAAATAAATAAAATCTTGAAAAAAAAAAGTAGCTTGGGTTTGCAATTCCATCCTCACCCTGGTGTTCAGTAAGCTCTCTTGATAGGGAATTCTGAAGCCACAACACAGCATTCTGCCTTCCCCATAGCAAGAAAAAACAGCCTGGAGAGACTGCCCAGAAACCCTACATGAGGATAAATCTACTCGACCCTCGAGTGAACCCCATTTATAGGTTTACCTGGCCACTAGCGCTGAGTCTGACAGAACCTCGTCTCTGACCTCGTGTCAGGACCCAGAGACTGGGCTCCAACTCCAGAATGTGAGACCAGCCATGTCCCAGGGCTGTCATCTCTACCCATTTTGATTCAGGCATCTGTCCCCAGACATTTGCTGAAATCCCTGCCAATGGGGGAACCAGAAGCACAATAGGGAAATCCTCCTTCCCCATGGCAGGAATGATGGCTCTTGGGATGGGTTTCCAGACCTCAGAGTGGTAGCCAGCTGAATGGCCAATGATAACCCGCCCACTCATGAGGGCCGCCCTGGACACAAGCAGGCATTGTGACCCCCAACATGAGCATGCTTTCAAACAAACACTCTCAGTTGCATTCCAGAATCCAAATTTGCAGGCCTGATATTCCCCTAAGCACAAATCCTAACACCTGGTGGGATTTTTCAGGGGACCAGAAACACAGCCTGTCTCTGGAATCCCTGTTTTGGGACACCCCTAAGATGTAAAATAGCACTCTCCCCTTCGCCAAGAAAGCCACCATAGTATAGGGAGCCGCTAGGATCCTTGAGAGGAAAAATCTCCCATGGATCCATGAGACCACACTTGCATTCCGAGGCCATCCTGGACACAAAAGCCAGATACACAAGCCTGTGCTACCACCTTCAAGGCAACTAATTTATAGTTCCAGACGAGCTGCCCTCCAGGTCTATGCATTGGGCCTGCGATCACCTCACCGCTAACCTTAACCCGTGTTTGTGCTTACAGACTTCTATCCCGAAACCATGGCTCATATTTCCTCCAGGATGGGGTCTCTGGAGCCACACCAAAGGACTGTGCCTGCCATCCCCAAGGAAAATGTGTCCGTCACATTTGCCTAAAACTTCGAGATAAGGAGAAACCTGCAAGGCCCCTGAGCCCACCCCAATACTGGAGGCCCCTCTGGACACAAATGTGCATTCTGAAATACGCTGATCACCTGAATCCAGGCAGATACCCAAGTCAGTGTTTCTCAGTCAGAAGATTGAACCTGATATGCTCCTATGACCTCATTGTAACCCCTGATTAGGTTTTCAGGCATTTGTAATCAGAGACCTGTTCTGGAGTACCAACTTAAGATACAACATATGGTCCCTGATCCCCACAACAGAACATCTCCTTTCTCTAGATGGAAGCCGTGCTCTTGGAACTGTGTCAAACCCTCAGGGTAGATGAATCCTACTTGGCCCGTAGCCACCAGCAGAATCTAAGATCTCACTGGTAACAAGCCAGCATTGTGAGCGATCTTCATGAGATTCCATGTCAACTACAGGCCTTGGTACTTCACCCCAGAGCCTTCAGAAAGAACCTGCCATGTTCCTCAGCTGCAATGTTCAGTGGAAGTGTGCTTTCCAGGCATCCATGTGGGAGTGCTCTGCTACCCAAACTTTCCACATGGGGGACTCTCGAGCAAACAAATCTGACTGCCCTGTCCTGTAGAAGGAAACCTGGCTGTTTGGAGCATCTCACAAGCTCAAGTGTGGGAAATCCTCTATGACCTCTTTTCAACTCCTCTCCATTTGTCGGTCATTATAGACACAAACTCCAGCTTGAGCAAACATCTGACGTCTGCGCTTACTCAGGTGCTGGATATTCGAATCAGCCACTGCACATTGGAAATGCCATTCGCTTGTCACTGAATTTATTCATAGCTTGGGTTTACAATTCCATCCTCACCCTACTGGTCCACAAGCCCTCATGATAGGGAATTCTGCAGCCACAACACAGCATTCTGCCTTCCCAATAGAAAGAAGAAGGGCCTGGTGAGTCTGCCCAGAAACTCCACATTATGATCAATCTACTTGTCCCTTGAGGGAACCCTGAATTATAGACAGCCCTGGCCCCTAGTGTTGTGTCTGACAGAGCCTAAGCCCCGACCTCGTGTCAGCCACCTAGAAGGCGGGGCCCATATCCCGCATGTTAGACTGGCCACGGAACAGAGCCGTCATCTTTACCCATCCTTGGTATTCAGGCATGTGTCCCCAGACCTTTCCTGGAATCCCTACCAATGAGGGAACCTGAATCACAATAGAGAAATCCTCATTCCCCATGGCAGGATTCCTGTAAGTTCGGAAGGGTGTCCAACACTCAGAGTGTTAGCCTACTGAATGGCCATTGAGACCACCCCCATTCCTGAGGGCCACCCTATGCAAAAGCTTGCATAGTGACCCTCAGCCTGAGCATGCTTTCAAACAAACGCTCTCAGTTGTATCTCCAGGACTTGCATTGGAGGCCTGGTAAGCCCCTATGCCCAAATCATAACCCTTGGTGGGTATTTCCAGGTGCCCAGAGCCAGAGCACTTCTCTGCAATCCCTGTTATGGGACACCCTTAATATGGAAAACAGAACTCTTTCCTCTCTGAGAAAGCCACCACATTATAAGGAGCCGCCATAATACTTGAGAGGAAATATCACCCATGGACACCTGAGACCACACCTGCATTCTTAGTCCATCGTGGATACACAATCCAGATAAAAAAGCCTGTGCTACCTCCTTTGAGGCATGCGATTTACATTTCACACGGAGCTTACCTCCAGGAGTATGCATTGGGCCTACAATCACTTCGCCACTAAACCTAACCCGCATTTGTGTTTGCAGACTTCCCTCCCAAAACCATGGCTCTCATGCCCTCCAGCATGGGGTCTCTGGAGCCACACCACAGGACTGTGCCCACCATTGCCAAGGAAACTGTGCCCATCAAATTGCCCTATCTTTCCAGATTAGGAGAAACCTGCAAGGCCCCTGAGCCCACCCCAATACTGGTTGCCACTCTGTACACAAATGCACAGTCTGGAACACCCTGATCACCTACATCTAGGCAGACTTTGAAGTCAATGATACTGAGTCAGAGGATTGAACCTGACATTCCGTTAGGATTTTATTGGAACCCTAGATTAAATTTTCAGGCATCTATCCTCAGAGGCCTGTTCTGCAATACCAAATTATGATACATTTGGTCCGTTAGCCCCACATCAGAACATCTCTGGTCTGAGAAGGAAACCGTGCCCTTTGACCAGTGTCAAACCCTCAGGGTAGATGAATCCTACATGGTCCCTTAGCCACCAGCACACTGTAAGGTCTCCATGGTAACAAACCTGCATTATGACCCATCTTCATGATACTTCATGTCAACTCCAGGCCTTGGTAATTCGCCCAAGAGCCACCAGAACGAATTGGCCATGTTTCTCAGCTGCAATTTTAATGGAGGTGTGCTTTTCAGGCATTCACGTGGGAGTGCTCTGCTACCCAAACTTTCCACATGGGGGACCCTGGAGCAAATAAACCAGACTCCCCCTGTGTGGTAGAAGGAAACTTTACTGTTTAAAGCATCTCACAAGCCCCAGCATGTGAAATCCTCCATGGCCTCTTGACGCCACCCCTCCATTCATCGGTCATCATAGACATAAACTCCAGCATGAGGAAATGTCTGACTTTCACCTTTACTCAGGTGCTGGATATCTGGAATCAGACACTGCACAATGGAACTGCCTTTTGCTTGGCACTGAATTGAACCTTAGCTTGAGTTTACAATTCCATCCTCACCCTACTGGTCCCCAAGCCCGCTTGATAGGGAATTCTGGGGCCACAACGCAGCTTTTTGCCTTCCCCTTAGAAAGAAGAAGGGCATGGTGATTCTGCCCAGAAACTCTGCATGAGGATCAATCTGCTCAGCCCTTGAGGGATCCCTGATTCATACTCAGCCCTGACCACTAGTTCTGTTTCTGACAGAGCCTGAGTGCTCAATTCATGTCAGCTACTCAGAGAGTCAGGCATGTGAGACTGGCCATGTCTCAGGTCCCTCATCTCTACCCATCCTTGGTATTCAGGCATCTGTCCCCAGACATTTGCTAGAATACCTGCTAATGGGGGAACCTGAGGCACAATAGAGAATTCTTCCTTTTCCATGGCAGGAAACCTGGTAGTTGGGATGGGTGTCCTACATTAAAGTGGTAGCCAGCTGCATGGCCAAGGAGACAACTCCCACTCATAAGGGCTGCCCTAATCACATCAGGCATTGTGACACTCAGACTAGCATGCCTTCAAACAAACGCTCTCAGTTGTACCTCCAAGTCACACATTGTAGGCCTGGTACTCCCCTAGGCCCAAATCCTAATCCTGGTGGGATTTTCCAAGCACCCAGACTCACAGCCCTTCTCTGGAATCCCTTTTTAGGGAACATCTAAGATTGAAAACAGCACTCTTCCATTCAAACGAGAAAGCCACCATACTTTTGGGAGCTTCCAGGATCTGTAGAGAGGAAAATACTCTCATGGAAACATTAGAACACACCTGTATTCCAAGGCTATCATGGACACACAATCCAGATACAAAAGCCAGTGCTAGTGCCTTCGAGGTACGTGATTTACAGTTCCTGACGATCTGCCCTCCAGGTCTATGCATTGGGCCTACGATCACCTCGCAACTCAACCTAATCCGAGTTTGTGATTGCAGACTTCTCTCCCAAAACCATGGCTTACATGCCCTCCACGATGGAGTCTCTGGAGCCACACCACAGGACTGTGCCTGCCACCCCCAAAGAAACCATGCCCACAAATTTTCCTAAACCTTCAAGATTAGGAGAAACCTGCAAGGCCCCAGAGCCCACCCCAATATTGGAGGCCACTCTGTACACAAAGGCACAGTCAGAAACACCCTGATTGCCTACATATAGGCAGACACCGAAGTCAATGGTCCTGAGTCTGATGATTGAACCTGAAATTCCCCTTGGACTTCATTGGAACCCTAGATGAAGTTTTTAGGCATCTGTCCTCAGAGGCCTGTTCTGGAATTCCAACTTATGATACAACATTTGGTCCGTGAGCCCCACAACAGAACATCTCCGATACCCAGAAAAAAACCGTGTTCTTCGACCGGTGTCAAACCATCAGGATAGACGAATCATACATGGCCCCTTAGCCACCAGCACATAGTAAGATTTCCGTGGTAACAAAACTGCATTGTGACCCAACTTCATTAGAAACCAGGCCTTGGTACTTTGCCCTAGAGCAACCAGAAAGAACCTGCCGTGTTCCTTAGGTGCAATGGTCAATGTAGGTGTGCTTTCCAGTATCCACGTGCGAGTACTATGCTACCCAAACTTTGCACATGGGGGAACCTGGTGTAAACAAACCAGACCTCCCCTGTCCAGTAGAAGGAAACCTTATGTTTGGATCAACTCACAGGCCTCAGCGTGTAAACTGCTCCATGGCCTCTTGATGCCACCACTCCATTGGTCAGTCATCATAGACACAAACTCCAGTCTAAGCAAACATCTGACATGCACCCTTATCCCGGTGCTGGATGTCTTGAATAAACCACTGCACATTGGATCTGCCTTCCACTTGGCACTGAATTGAACCATAGCTTGTGTTTACAATTCCATCCTCACCTGACTGGTCCCTAAGCCCTCTTGATAGGGAAATCTGGGGCCACAACGCAGCATTCTGCCTTCCCCATCGAATGAAGAAATGCCTGGTGAGTCTGCCCTGAAAACCCACATGAGGATCAATCAGGTCGGCCCTCGAGTCAACACCGATTTATAGGCTGCCATGGCCACTAGTGCCGTGTCTGACAGAGCCTGAGCTCGACTGAGTTTCAGCCACTAGAGAGCAGGCCCCATATCTAGCATTTGGGATTGCCATGGCCCAAGTATGTCATCTCTACCCATCCTTGATATTCAGGCACCTGTCCCCAGACCTTGGCAGGGATCCCTGCCAATTAGGGAACTTGAAGCACAATAGAGAACTCTTCTTTCCCCATGGCAATAAACCTGGCTTTTGGGATGGGTGTTCTACCCTCAAAGAGGGAGCCAGTTACAACATCAATGACACCACACACACTCCTGAGGACTACCCTTGGCACAAACAGGCATTGTGACCCTCACCCTGAGCATGCTTTCAAAAAATCCCTCTCAGATTCACCACAATGATCCCTCATTTCAGGCCTGGTATGCCTGTAGGTTCAAATCATAAAACTTGGTGGGATTTTCGAGGTGCCCAGACCCAGAGACCATCTCTGGAATTTTTGTTTTGGTGCACCCTTCAGATGGAAAACAGCACTCATCCCTTCCCCAAAAATGTCACCAAATTATGAGGAGCCACCAGGATCCATAGAGAGGCAATGTCTCCCATGGACCCATGAGAACACACCTGCATTCCGAGGCCATCCTGGACACACAATCCGGAGAGAAAAGCCTGTGCTACTGCCTTCCATTCACCCTAATTACAGTTCCAGATGAGCTGCTCTCAAGGTATATGCATTGGGCCTGTGATCACCTCGCCACTCACCCTAATTCAAATTTGTGTTTGCAGACTTATCTACCAAAACCATGGCACACATGCCCTCCAGATGGGGTCTCTGGATCCACACTGCAGGACTGTCCCTGCCATCCACAAGGAAACTGTTTCCATCACAGTTGCCCAAACTGTCTAGATTAGGAGAAACCTACAAGGCCTCTGGGCCTACCCCAATTTCGGCGGCCGCACTGAACACAAATGCACAGTCTGAAATACCCTGATCCCCTACATCCAGGAACACAGCCAAGTCAATGGTCCTGAGTCAGAATAATGAACCTAACATGCCCCTAGGACGTCATTGGAACCATTGATTCGGTTTTCAGACATGTGTCCTCAGAGGCCTGTTCTAGAATGCGAACTTATGATACAACATGTGGTGGCTGGGCCACACAACAGAACATCTCCTGTCCCCAGAAGGAAACCGTGCCCTACAATCTGTGCAAAATCCCAGAGTAGTAGATTCCTGCACAACTACTAAGCCACCAGCACATTCTAAGATCTACCTGGTAACAAACCAGCTGTGTGGCCCATCTGCAAGAGATTCCATGTCAAATCAAGGACTTGGTACTTTGCTACAGAGACACCAGAATAAAGCTGCCATGTTCTTCAGTTGCAAAGGTCGATGAAGTTGAACATTCCAGGCATCCATGCGGTAGAGCTCTGCTACCCAAACTTTCCACATGGGGGACCCTGGAGCAAATAAACCACACTCCACCTGTCCAGTAGAACGAAACCTTGCTATTTGGAGTAGCTCATGAGTCTCAACGTGAAAATCCCTCCATGGCTTCTTGACGCCACCCCTCCATTTGTCAGACATCATAGACACAAACTCCAGTGTGATCAAATATCCGACGTCCTCCCTTACTAAGGTGCTGGATATCTCGAAAAAGCTGCTGGACACAGGAACTGCCTTCCGCTTGGCAGTGAATTGAACTGTAGTTGTGTTTACAATTCCTTCCTCACCCGACTGGTCCCCAAGCCTTCTTGATAGCGAATTATGGAGACACAACACAGCATTCTGCCTTCCCGATAGAAACAAGTGCCTGGTGAGTCTGGCCAGAAACCCCACATGAAGATCAATCTGCTCGGCCCTATATCGGAGGGACCCTGATTTATAGGTTGCCCTGGCCACTAGTGCTGTGTCTGACAGAGCCTGAGCCCAGACCTAGTGTCAGTCACCAGAGTTTGAGCCCCACATCTAGCATTTGGGATTGCCATGGCTCAAGTATTTCATCTCTAACCATCCTTGGTATTCAGGCACCTGTCCCCAGACCTTTGCTGGAATCCCTGACAATGGGGCATCCTGAAGCACAATAGAGAACTCCTCCTTCTTCATATCAGGAAACTTGGCTGTTAGGATGGGTGTTCAACCCTGAAAGGGGGAGTCATTTACAAGTCCAGTGAGACCACACAAACTCCTCAGGGATGCCCTGGAGGCAAACAGGCCTTGTGACCCTCAGCCTGAGCATGCTTTCAAATAATCCTTCTCTGTTGCACCACCATGAACCCGCATTGCAGGCCTAATATGCCCCTAAGCCCAAATCCTAGCACATGTTGTGATGTCCCAGATGCCATGAACCAGAGCCCGTCTCTGGAATCCCTGTTTTGGGGCACCCATAAGGTGGAAAACATCACTCTCCCCTTCCCCGAAAAAGCCACCAAACTATGGAGAGCCACCAGAATCCATAGAGAGGAAAAGACTCCCATGGACCCATGAGACCACACCTGCATTCCAAGGCCATGCTGGACACACAATCCAAAGAGAAAAGCCTGTGCTACTGCTTTCCAGTCTCCCTAATTATAGTTCATGAAGAGCTTCCCTCCAGGTCTACGCATTGGGCCTGTGATCACCTCGCCACTCACCCTAATTTGTATTTGTGTTTGCAGACTTCTCTCCCAAAACCATGGCTCACATGCCCACCAGAATGTTATCTCTGAAGCCACAACACAGAACTCTGGCTGCCAACCCCAAGGACACTTTGCATATCAGATTTGCCCAAACCTTCCAGATTAGGAGAAACCTGTGTGGCCCCTGAGCCCACACCAATATTGCCGGCCACTCGGGATGGAAATGCGCAGTCTGAAACACCCTTATCACCTACATCCAGGGAAATAGCCAAGTCAATGATCGTGAGATAGACGATTGAACCTAAAATGCCCCTAGGCTCTCAATGGAACCCCATTAGGTTTTTAGGCATCTGTCCTCAGGGGCCTGTTCTGAAATACCAATCTATGACACATCATGTGGTCTCTGAGCCACACGACAGAACATCCCCTGTCCCCAAAAGAATACCATGCTCTTCGACCTGTGCCAAACCCTCAGGGTAGGAGAATCCTGCATGGCACCTTAGCAACCAGCACATTCTAAGTTCTCCCTGGTAACAAACAAGCATTGTGACCCATCTGCAAGAGATCCCATGTCAACTCAAGGCCTTGGCACTTTGTCCCAGAGCCACCAGAACGAATCTGCCATGTTCCTCAGCTGCAATTGTCAATGGAGGTGTGCTTTCCTGGCATCCATGCCGGAGAGCTCTTCTTCACAAACTTTCCACATGGGGAAACCTAGAGTAAACAAACCAGACTTCACCTACACTGTACAAAGAAATGTTACTTTTTGCAGTAGTTCACAGGCCTCAGCATGTGAACTCCTCCATGGCCTCTTTATACCACCCCTCCACTTGTCGGTCATCATAGACAAAAACTTTAGTGTGAGCAAGCATCTGACATCCACCCTTATTCCAGTGCTGGATGTCTCGAGTAAACTGCTACAAATTGGAACTGCCTTCTGCTTGGCACTGAATTGAACCATAGCTTTTGTTTACAATTCCACCCAAAACTCACTGGTTCCCAAGCTCTCGTGATTGGAAAACCTGGAGCCACAACACAGCATTCTGCCTTCCCTATTGAATGAACAAATGCCTGGGAATCTTCCCAAGAAACTCCACATGAGGATCAATCTGCTCCGCCCCCGAATCTACTCTGATATAAAGGCTGCCATGGCCACTAGCGCTGTGTCTGACAGAGCCTGAGCCCCGACCGAGTTTTAGGCCTCATATCTAGCATTTGGGATTGCTATGGCCCAAGTACGTCATCTCCACCCATCCTTGGTATTCAGGCACCTATCTCGAGACCTTGCTGGAAACCCTGCTAATGGGGCAACCTGAAGCACAGAGGAACCTGACAGAAGAGAACACATCCTTCCTCATGGCAGGACATTTGGCTGTTGGGTTGGGTGTCCAACTCTCTAAGAGGGAGCCAGATATATGACCAATGAAACCACTCCCACTCCTGAGGGCCGCCATGGGAGCAAACAGGCATTGTGAGACTCAGCCTGAGCAAGCTTTCAAACAATCCCTCTCAGTTGCACCATCATGATCCTGCATTGCAGGCCTCATACACCCCTAGGTGCAAATCCTAACCCTTGGTGGGAAGTCCCAGATGCCCAGAAAAAGAGCCTGTATCTGGAATCTCTGTTTGGGGGCACCCATAAGATGGAAAACAACACTCTTCCCTTCCCCAAAAAAGCCACCAAACTATGAGCTGCACAGATCCATAGAGAGGAAAAGTTTCCCATGGACCCATGAGACTATACCTGCATTCCAAGGCCATCCTGGACACACAATATAGAGAGAAAAGCCTGTGCTACTGCCTTCCAGTCACCCTAATTACTCCTGACAAGCTGCACTCCAGGTCTACTCATTGGGCCTGTGATCACCATTCCACTAACAATAACCCACATTTGTGTTTGCAGACTTCTCTCCCAAAACCATGGCTCATATGCCCTCCAGGACAGGGTCTCTGGATCCACAACACATGACTGGGCCTGCCATCCCCAAGGAAACTGTGCCCGTCAAACCTGCCCAAACCTTCCAGTTTAGGAGAAACACGCAAGAGCCCTGAACCCGACCCAATATTGTCGGCAGCACTGGACACAAATGCCAGTCTGAAACGCCCTGATCACCTACATCCAAGCAGACAGCCATTTCAATGTTCCTGGGTCAGAAGATTGTACCTGACATGCTCCTAGGACGTCATTGGAACACTAGATTAGGTTTTCAGGCATCTGTCCTCAGGTTCCTGTTCTGAAATACCAACTTAGGATACAACATGTGGTCCCTGAGCCACACAATAGAATATCTCCTGTCCCCAGTAGGAAACCATGCCCTTCGACCTGTGCCAAACCCTCAAGATTGGAGAATCCTGCACAGCACCTTAGACACCAGCACAAACTCTAGTTTGTGCGTTGACCCATACCACAAGCTTTCCATCTGATGGACAGTCGAGTCCTGTTGAATGGCTCCAGGATGTCCCATACGGAAAGACTGGAGAGCAGGATTCGAAGGATGGATGCCTGTACAGCATACCTCACATTCCCATTGGCTCTTTGTGACAAGACATGTTTGAACTACTGGCTCTGGGGCGAGCTAACTAGGGTGCTGAATTGAAATGGACTCTCCTGCGGATGGGTCATAATGTGGGTTTGTGTGCATGGAGACCTTGGAATATGTTGGCAGCTCAGGGGCCATGAAGTATTCGCCTAAACGAAGGGTGTAATATTGCTCCAATTAAAAAGAGATCCCTATGTGGAGATGAGACAGGTTCTCTTTGGTGCCTCAGAAAAGCCCCAGATACTGGTCTTCAAACCAGTTCTCTGAGTAGAGACACCTGGAAACCAAAGCTAGGGTTCAGATTAGAGCCTAGATGCCTGTCTGTTTCAATCTTCTGTCTCTGGGGACACTGTCTGAGTATCTAAGTGAAGATAGTTGCTCAGCTGGTGTCAGAGTGCCCCTCTTAGTCCATGGCCGAGGCATGGCCTTGGAGACCTTATTGGATTCTCCTAATCTCTAGGGTTGTGGCCAATGGATTGGGTACAGTTTTCTTGGAGAGGACTGGCACAGTCCTTCAGTGTGTCTCCATAGGCCCTAGCCTGGAGGGTGTGTGGGTCCGGGCTGTGGGTACAGAAGTCTGAAAACACAAACTCGGCTTGGGTGTGGAGCCGAGAGCATGGCAGGATGGACCCACAGACCGTGAGAGGAGATCCTCAGCTTATGAAAGAAGGGCAAATGGGATGCAGTCACGCAAGCTTTTGTCTTTGGATGTTTTGTCTCCCATAGCCATGGAATGTAGGGGTGACCTCAGGGGCTATGGAAGAGTCTCCCTCTCTGAGGAGTTGGTCCAGCTCTTAAGATTTTGGGGACATTTTGTGGGAAGGGTGGAGTCCTGCTGTCTGGCTCAGGTGTTCTTCCAGGAGAGGGACTCCAGATCACAGTCCTGGGTTCGAGCAAATGGAATACTCGAGCTCTTGTGAAGATTGGGATCATAGGGGCTTGGCAAGCCCCATTTGCGGGCTCTTGGTCGAGGCCCTGAGAGACCTTACTTCGACATGGGGCCCATGCTGATGGTCCCAATGCGAGTTTGTACCCAAGGAGGCACTCAAGTTTAGGCTTGGCCTCAGGGGCCATGAAGGTTTCTCCTACACTGAAGGTATGACTCCATGCCAACAGCAAGTTTTCCAGCCATGGGGAAGGAGAAGATCTGATTTGTGCTTCAGTTACCCACGTTTGCCAGGATTTGATATAATATCTAGGGTCAGATGTCTGAAAACCCAGGTTTGGAAGAGATGACGGCATAAGGCCATGGCCTGTCTGATGTGCTTAGTGTGCAGCCAGCTGTTTCCTTGTCTGTCGGGACGTCAGGCTGTGTCAGACAGAGCATTACTGACCAGGGTAGCCTTTCCAGTTAGGGTGCGGTCGAGGCCAGAGCAGGTTGGTTCTCATTTGTGGTTTCTGGAGAGCCCCATAGGGCAACGTTTTTCTTCTGGTGGGCAGGCAGAAAACTGTGTTGTGGTTCTGGAATTCCCAGTCTGGAGGGCTTGTTTGCCAGTAGTGTGAAGAGGGAAGTCTGAAAACACATGCTAGCGTTAGGTTTGGGGCCGAGGGCATGGCAGGCCCACTCTGCAGAGACTGAATCGAGATCTCCTGCATCTGAGGTCAGGGCGAGTATCAGACGTTGCCTCAAGTTGGAGTTTGTGTCCATTATGGCCCCTTCCTGAAGGGGGTGGGGGCGTCATGAGGCCAGGGAGGTTTCCCAACGCTGGGAGTTATGAGCTGCCCCAAACATCAAGGTTTCCTCTGTAGGACAGTCGAGTACTATGAGATGGTTCTAGGATGACCCCTACAGAAAGACTCGAGAGAAGGGGTCTAAGCATGAATGTCTGCAAATGCCACCTCACATTCCCACTGGCTGCTTGGGGCAAGGCAGGCTCAATCTGCAGGATCTTGGGCGGGTTTCTCAGAGGGCTGAGTTGAAATGGACTCTCCTGAGGATGAGTCATACTGTGGGTTGGTGGCCATGGAGACCTTGGAATGTGGCGGGGGCTCAGGGACTCTGCAGGTTTCTCCAAACCGAAGGGTTTGACACAGCTCCAACAATGAAGCTTCCCATGTGGAGACGATAGTTGTTCTGTTTGGTGTCTCAGGAAAGCCCCAGATGCTGGTCTTCAAACCCAGGCCTCTGAGGAGTGACACCTGGAAACCAAAGCAAGAGTTCAGATTAGGGCCCAGGGGCCTGTCTGGTTCAATCTACTGTCTCTGCCGACATCTGTCTGTGTTTCTGCATGGAGGTAGTTGCTCAGCTTGTGTCAGGATGCCTTTGTCCAGAGAGGCTTATAGTAGTGGGATGTCCTCAGGGGCCTTGAGGTTTCTCCTATTCTGTGGGGTTATGGGCAATGGAATGGGCATAGTCTCCTTGGAGAGAGCAGGACAGTCCTGTGGTGTGGCTCCAGAGGCCCCAGCCTGGCGGCTGTGTGGGCCAGGGCTGTGGGGACAGACATCCAAAAACACAAACTCGGCTGAGGTTTGGGGCTGAGGTTATGGCAGGAGTGATCTACAGTCCGTGAGGGGAGCTCATTGTGATTAGAAAGTAAGGCGAGTGAGAGGCGGTCGTTCAGGCTTATGTCTCTGGATGTTATATTCATGATGGTCATTTAATGTAAGCATGGTCTCATGGGCCATGGAAGTCTCCCTCTCTGGTGATTTGTCCGGCTCCCAAGAGATTGGGGTCATTTTGTGGGAAGGGAGGAGTCCTGTTTTCTGCCTCATGTGTCCCCACAATAGAGGGACTCTAGAGCAGAGCACTGGGTACATACAACTGGAATACCCACCCTCTGGTTAGGCCTGGGGTCCATTGGGCATGGCAAGCCCATATGCAGATTCTTGGTCCAGCCACTGAGAGACGTTACTTGAATAGTGGACTCATGCTGAGGGTCACAATGTGTGTTTGTGCCCAAGGTGGTCCTCAATATTGGGCGGGACCTCATTGAGCTTGCAGGTTTCTCCTACAGTGAACCTTGGACATGCCAACCTCAGGGTTTCTTGCCATGGGGAAGGAGGAGTTTTGATTTCTGCATCACGTTCACCTCTGGGCACTAATTGGAGATAAGGTCTAGGTTCTGAAGCCTGAAAACCGAGGTTTGGAAGAGATGACGACCTAAGGCCATGGCGGGTCCGATGTGTTCAGTTTGGGGCCAGCTTTCTAGGTGTCGTTCAGGAGGTCTGAACTCAGGCTGTGCCAGACAGGGCATTCGTGCCCAGATACGCTGTATAATTGGGGTACAGTTGAGTGGCATGCAGAAGATAATTATTTGGGGTTTCTCCGTAGCCCCATAAGGCAAAGTCTTTCTTCTGGAGGGCAGGCAGAGTGCTGCATTCTGGCTCCGGAACTGCCAAACTGGAGGCCTTGCGGCCAGGAATGCAAGGATGTAAGTCTGAGAACTGAAGCTTTGCTTTGGTTTCAGGGCGAGGAAATGGCAGGCACACTCTGCAGAGCTGAATTTAGATTTCATGCATCTGAGGTCAGGGCGAGGTTCATATATTGGCTCAGGTTGGAGTTTCTGTCCATGATGGCCCCTTCATGAAGGGGGGTCATCACACCGCCATTGGTGTTTTCCCATGATGGCAGTAGTGAGATGCTCCAAACCACAAGGATTTTCTGCGGGTCAGTTGAAACCTATTGGATGGCTCCAGGACATCCCATATGGAACAATTGCAGAGCAGGGTTGTAAGGATGGATGCCTGGGCATCCGGCCTTGCATTCCAATTGTCTCCTAGCGAAACGGCACGTTTGATTGCTGCCTATGATGTAGCAGCCGAGGGGGCTGAGTTGAAATGCATTCTCCTGAGGATCGGTCATAATGTGGGGTTATGTCCATGGAGACCTTGGAATGGGGCAGTGGCACCAGGGCTCTGAAGGATGCTCCTAACCAGAGGTTTTGACACAGCTCCAAGAAGCATTTTTCCCATGGGGAAACAAGATTTGTTCTCATTGGTGCTTCAGTAACCCCCAATATGCTGGTATTGGAAACCAGAACTCTGAGGAGAGATGCCTGGAAACCAAGGCAATGGATCTGATTAGGGCCTGGGGCCTGTCTGGTTTAATCTTCTTCTCTCGGTTCATCTGTCTATGGGATTGAGTGGAGGTAGTTCCTCAGCTGGTGTCAGATTGCCCCTATTTGTCCTGGGCAGTCTACACTATTGGGATGGCCACTTTGACTTTGGAGGTTTCTCCTAATTTGCAAGTTTGTGGCCAATGAAATGGGCAGAATTCCTTTGGGGAGGGAAGGCACAATCCTGAGGTGTGGCTCTAGGGGCTCAAGCATGGAGGGTGTGTGGGTCAGAGCTGTGGGGACAGAAGTCTGAAAACAGAAACTCGTCTTAGGTTTGGGGACATAGGTATGGGAGGTCCGATCTACAGACCTTGAGCAGAACTCTTCAGGATATGAACAAAGAGTGAGTGTGAGGCACTTGCTCAGGCTTTTGACTCTGGATTTTGTGTCACTGATGGCCGTGGAATGTAGGGGCGTCCTCATGGACCATGGGTGAGACTTCCTCTATGGGGATTTGGATGATCCCAATATTTTGGGGTCATTCCGTGGGATGGGAGGAGTCCATTCTGTTTTTTTGTTTTTGTTTTTGTTTTTGTTTTTTACCTCAGGTGTGCCACTAAAGAGGGATTCCAGAGCAGAACCCTGGGAAGGGGCGACTGGACAACCCGAACTCTGTATAAGATTGGGGGCCTAAGGGCATGGCAATCCCCATATGGGGTACCTTGGTCCAGCCACTGAGAGGTCTTACTTGAGTACAGTGCTCACACTGAGGGTCACAATGCATGTTTGTGCCCAATGTAGGCATCAAGCATGGGCGGGGACTCATGGGCCATGCTTGATTCTCCTACACTGAACTTTGGACAACATACAAACCACAAGGTTTCTTTCCATGGGGAAGGAGGAATTCTGATTTCTGCATCATGTTCACGCCTGGGCAGTGACTGGAGATAAGATCTAAGTTCTGAATCCAGAAAATCGAGGTTGGGATGAGATGATAACCTAAGGTCATGGAGGGTCCGATGTGCTCAGTGTGCGGTCAGCTTTCTGGGTGTTGTTCAGGAGGTATGGATTCAGGCTGTATCAGACAGTGCATTAGTGCCCAGGTTAGAATGTATAATTTGGGTACAGTTGAGTTCCATGTAGGTTCATCCTCATTTATTGTGTCAGGGAAGCTCACTGGGGCAACATTTTTCTTCTGGTGGGCAGTCAGAGTGCAGCATTGTGGGTCCAGAATTGCCAAACTTGAGGGCGTCGGGACCAGGAGTGTGAGGACGTAAGTCTGAGATCATAAGCTAGACTTAAGTTTCAGGGCGAGGGCACGGCAGGCACCCTCTGCAGATCCGAATCAAAATCTCATTCATCTGAAGTCAGGACGAGGATCAGACTTAGGCGCAGGTTGGAGTTTCTGTCCATGATGGCCCCTTCATCAAAGGGGTGGAATCTCGAGGCCATGGAGGTTTTCCCACGTTGGGAGTTGTGGGATGCTCCAAACTGCAAGGATTCCTTCTGCGGGAAAATTGAGAACTGTTGGATGGCTCCAGGACATCCCATATGGAATGACTCCAGAGGCGGGTTCTAAGGATGGATGCCTGAGCAGACTGCCTCTTACACCAATTGTCTCCCTGCCACAAGACAGGTACGATCTGATGGCTATGCAGGAGCAATCGTGGGAGCTGAGTTGAAATGGACTCTCCTGAAGATGGGTCTTAATGTGTGTTTGTGTCCATGAGGACGTTGGAATGGGGTGGTGGCCCCAGGGCTCTAAAGGATTCTAACCGGAGATTTTGAAACAACTCGAAAGAGCAAGTTTTCCATGTGGAGACAAGATTTGTTCTAATTGGTGCCTCAGGAAACCCACATATGCTGGTATTAGAACCAGGCCTCTGAGGAGAGATACATAGAAACCACAGCAATGCATCCAATTAGGTCCTAGGAGCCTCTCTGGTTCAATCTTCTTCTCTGTCGACATCTGTCTATTTTATGAAATGGAGGTAGTTGCTCAGCTGGTGTCAGACCGCTCCTGTTTGTCCGGGCGGCCTACACTATAGGGATGGCCTTGGGGACTTTGGAGGTTTCTCCTAAATTGTATGATTATGGACAATGGCATGGGCAGAATTCCTGTGGAGTGGGCAGGCACAGACCTGATGTGTGGCTCCAAGGGCCCAGCCTTGAGGGTGTGTGGGCAAGGACTGTGGGGACAGATGTCTGAAAACACAAACTCAGCTTAGCTTTGGGATGTAGGTATGGCAGGTCCGATTTACAGACTATGAGGAGAACTTTTTGGGATATGAATAAAGGGTGAAAGTGTGACACTTGTCAGGCTTTTGCCCCTGGATTTTGTGTCAATGATGGCTGTGCAATGTCGAGGAGTCCTCATGGGCCATGGAAGAGTCTTTCTCTCTGTGGATTTGGCCAGATCCCAATTGTTTTGGGTTAATCTGTGGGATTTAGTTTTGTTAACTAAGGTGTCCCACCAAAAGAGGGATTCCAGAGCAGAACCCTGGACAACAAGAAATCTAACTAAAAATACGGGCCTAGGGGCATGGCAAGCCCAATATGCCTTCTAATGGTCCAGCCACTGAGAGGCCTTCAATGAGGACAGAACTCATGCTGAGGGTCACAATGCGTGTTTATGCCCTCGTGGTACTCAAGCATGGGTGGGGACTCATGGTGCATGCTTGTTTCTCCTACACTGAATGATAGTCAACATGTCAACCACATGAGTTCTTGCCATGGGGAAGTATTAATTCTGATTTCTGCATGTCATTCACCCCTGGGCAGTGATTGGAGATAAGGTCTAGGTTGTGAAGTCTGAAAACCGAGGTTGGGAAAAGATGACGACCTAAGACCATGTTGGGTCCGATATGCTCAGCGTGGAGCCAGCTGTCTGGGTGTTGGTCGGGAGGTCCAAGCTTGGGCTGTGTCAGACAGGGCATTAGTGCCCAGGGTAGATTGTATAATTGGGGTACAACTGAGTGCCGTGCAGGTTGATCTTTATTTGGTATTTCTGGTTAGCCCCAAGGGCAATGTTTTTCTTCTGGAGAACAGGCAGAGTGCTGCATTGTGGCTCCGGAATTTCCAAAGTGGATGCCTTGTGGACGGGGAGTGTGAGGACGGAAGTCTGAGAACACATGTTAGGCGTAGGTTCTGGGCGAGGGCACGGCAGGCACCCTCTGCAGATCTGAATCGGGATATCATGAATCTGAAGTCAGGGCGAGGTTCAAACCTAGGCTTAGGTTTGAATTTCTGTCCATTCTGGCCACTTTATGAAGGGGACAGCATCTCCAGTCCATGGAGGTTTACCCACAATGGAAGTTGTGAGATGCTCCAAACAACAAAGATTCCTTCTGATCAACAATTGAGACCTTTTGTATCACTCCAGTACATACCATACAGAATGACACCAGAGCAGGGATCTTAGGATGGATACATGGGAATCCCGCCTCACATTGCAGTTGTCTCCTAGCAAATAGACAGGTTTGATATGCTGGCTCTGTCAGAGCAACCAAGGGGGCTGAGTTGAAATGGACTCTCCTGAGGATGGATGCTAATGTGGGTTTGTGTCCATGGAGACCTTGGAATGGGGCGTTGGTGCATGGGCCCTGAAGGATTCTCCTAACCGGAGGTTTTGAGACATCTCCAAAGGACAAGTTTCCCATGTGGAGACGAGATTTGTTCTAATTCGTGCCTCAGGAAACCCCCATATACTGTTATTGGAATATAGGCCTCTGAAGAGAGATAACTGGAAACCAAAGCAATGGCTCCGTTTAGAGCCTAGGGGCCTGTCCGGTTGAATCTTCTTCTCTGTGTACATCCATCTAAGGTATTAGTGGAGTTATATGCTCAGCTGGTGTCAGATGGCCCTTGTTTGTCCCAGGCGGCCTACACTATTGTGAAGGCCTTGGGGACTTTGGAGGTTTCTCCTAATTTTATGATTATGGACAATGGAATGGGCAGAATTCCCGTGGAGAGGGAAGGCACAGTTTTGATGTGGCTCCAGGGGACCCAGCCTGCAGGGTGTGTGCCTCAGGACTGTGGAGACAGAAGTCTAAAACACAAACTCAGTTTAGGTTTAGGGACGTAGGTATGGCAGGCCCGATCTACAGACCGTGAGGAGAATTCTTCCAGATATGAAGAAAGAGAGATTGTGAGGCACTTGTTCAGGCTTTTGTTCCTGGATTTTGTGTCAACGATGGGCGTGGAATGTCAGGGAGGCCTCATGGGCCATGGACGAGTCTTCCGCTCTGTGGATTTGGCCCGATTCCAATTGTTTTGGGTCAAACTGTGGGATGGGAGGAGTCCTTTCAGTTTTGTTACCTCAGGTGTCCCACCAAAAGAGGGATTCCAAAGCCGAGCCCTGGGGAGGGGAGACTTGACAACCAGAAATCTGGTTAAAAATTGGGGCCTAGGGGCATGACAAGCCCAATATGCTGTCTTTTGGTCCAGCCACTGAGAGGCCTTACTTGAGAACTGGGCTCACGTTGAGGGTCAGAATGCATGTTTGTGAACGACTTGGTCCTCAAGCATCTGCAGGGCCTCATGGGCCACACTGGTTTCAACTACATTTTACGTTGGACAACATGCCAACCACAAGGTTTCTTGCCATGGGGAAGGAGTTCTGATTCCTGCATCATGTTCAACCCTGGGTGGTGACTGGAGATAAGGTTTAGGTTCTGAAGCCTGAAAACCGAGGTTGGAAAGAGATGATGACCTAAGGCCATGGCGGGTCTGATGTGCTCAGTGTGTGGCTAGCTGGGTGGGTGCGAGCCAGGAGGTTCAGTCTCAGGCTGTGCCAGAAAGGGCAGTAGTGCCCAGGGCAGCCTGTATAATTGGGGTCTAGTCAAGTGGCATGCAGGTTGATCCTCATTTGGGGAATCTGGGTAGCCCCAGACGGCAATGATTTTCTTCCGGAAAGCAGGCAGAGTGCTGCCTTGTAGTTCTGGAATTGCCAAACTGGAGGGCTTGTGGGCCAGGAATGTGAGGATGGAAGTTGAGAACACAAACTAGACTTACGTTTCTGGGCAAGGGCACGGCAGTCACACTCTGCAGAGCTGAATCAAGATGTCCTGCATCTGAAGTCAGGGCGAGGATCAGACGATCGATCAGGTTGGAGCTTCTGTCCCTGATGGCCCCTTCATGAAGCACAGGGGGCGGGATCACGAGGCCATGGAGGTTTGCCCACGATGGGAGTTGTGAGATGCTCCAAACAGTAAAGATTCTTCTGCGGGACTATTGAGACCTGTTGGTTGGCTCCAGGACTTCCCATACAGCATAATTCTGAGAATGGTTCTAAGTATGGATGTCTGGGAAGCCTGCCTCTCATTCCAATCATCTCCTAGCGACAAGACGGGTTAGATCTGCTGGATCAGGGGGAGCAACTGAGGGGGCTGAGTTGAAATGGACTCTCCTGTGGATGGGTCCTAATGTGGGTGGGTCTCCATGGAGACCTTGGAATGAGGCGCTGGCACCGGGAACCTGAAATGTCCTTCTAACCAGAGGCTTTGAGAGAGCTCCAACATGTAAGTTTCCCATGTGTAGACGAGATTTGTTCTGATGGGTGCCTCAGGAGAAGCCCTCAGCTGGTATTGTAAAACAGGCTTTTGAGGAGACATGCCTGTAAACCAAAGCTATGGATCCCATTATGGCCTGGGGTCCTGTCTGGTCAATCTTCTTCTCTGGGGACATCCATCTATGGTATGAGTGGAGGTAGATGCTCAGCTGGTGTCAGACGGCCCTTTTTTGTCCCGGACAACCTACACCATTGGTATGGCCTCAGGGAATTTGGAGGTTTCTCCTAATTTGTACGGTTTTGGATAATGGAATGGGCAGAATTCCCATGGATTGGTTAGGCACATCCTAATGTGCGGTTCCAGGGGCCCAGCCTGGAGGGTGTGTGGCCCAGGACTTTGAGGACAGAACTCAAAAAACACAAACTCAGCTTAGGTTTGGGAACGTAGGTATGGCACGGCCGAACTACAAATCATGAGAAGAACTCTTCAGGATATGAAGAAAGAGCGAGTCTGAGGCGCTTGCTTAGGCTTTTGTCTCTGGATTTTGTATCAGCGATGGCCGTGGAATGTCGGGGAGGCCTCATGGGCCATGGACGAATCTTCCTCTCTGTGGATTTGGCCCTATCCCAATTCTTTTTCGTGAATCTGTGGGATGGGAGGACTCCTTTAGGGTTTGTTACCTGAGGTGTCCCACCAAAAGAGGAATTCCAAAGCAGAGCCCTGCGCAAGAGTGAAGGGACAACCCGAAATATGGTTAAAAATTAGGGTCTAGGGGCATGGCAAGCCCAATATGCTGTTTCCTCATGCAGCCACTGAGAGGCCTTGCCTGAGGACCGGGCTCAGGCGGAGGGTCACAATGTGTGTTTGAGACCAATGTGGCCCTCAAGCATGGGCTGGGTCTCATGTGCCACACTGGTTTCAACTACACTGAAAGTTGGACAACATGCCAACCACGAGGTTTCATGCCAAGGAAACGAGTTCGGATTTCTGCAACATTTTCAAACCTGGGCAGTGATTGGAGATAAGGTCAAGGTTCTGAAGCCTGAAAACCGAGGTTGGGTAGAGATGACGACCTAAGGCCATGGCGGGTCCGATGTGCTCAGTGTGCGGCCAGCTATCTGGGTGGGGCCAGGAGTTCCAGGCTCAGGCTGTGTCAGAATGGGCAATTGTGCCCACTTCAGCCTATATATTTGGTGTACAGCCAAATGGCGTGCAGGTTGATCCTCATTTGGGGTTTCTGGGTAGCCCCAGAGGGCAATGTTCTTCTTCCAGGGAGCAGGCAGAGTGCCGCATTGTACTTCTGGATTGCCAAACTGGAGGGCTTGTGGGCCAGTAGTCTGAGGACTGAAGTCTGAGAACACAAGCTAGGCTTAGTTTTTATGGGTGAGGACATGGCAGGCACAATCTACAGACCTGAATCGAGATCTCGTGCATCTGAAGTCAGGGTGAGGATCAGACGATCTTCAGGTTGGACTTTCTGTCCCTGATGGCCCCTTCATGAAGGGGGGGAATCACGAGGCCATGGGGGTTTTCGCACGATGGGAGTTGTGA
Source organism: Mustela nivalis (assembly GCF_964662115.1). Lineage (NCBI taxonomy): Eukaryota > Metazoa > Chordata > Mammalia > Carnivora > Mustelidae > Mustela > Mustela nivalis. The sequence goes on along the minus strand of NW_028136543.1, from coordinate 1,165,537 downwards.
GAAGCTCCAAACTACAAAGATTCTTCTCCAGGACAATTGAGACCTGTTAGTTGGCGCCAGGCCAAGGATTCCAAGCATGGTTCTGAGGATGGATGGCTAGGTACCCCTCCTGGCATTCCATTTTTCTCCTAGCTACAAGAAAGGTTAGATCTGCTGGATCTGGGGGAGCAACTGAGGAGGCTGAGTTGAAATTGACTCTCCTGTGGATGTGTCCTAATATGTTTTTGTGTCTATGGAGACCTTGGAATGAAGCGGTGGCACTGGGTCCCTGATGGGTTCTAAACAGAGACTTTGACACAGCTCCGCCGTGCAAGTTTCCCATATGTAGATGAGATTTGTTCTGATGGGTGAGTCAAGAAACAGCCATATGCTGGTATTGAAATCCAGGCCTCTGAGGAGACATGCCTGGAAACCATAGCAATAGATCCGATTAGTGCCTAGTGGTCTGCTCATTCCTTTTTTCCTCAGGGGACATCAGTCTATGGGTCTGAGTGCAGGAAGGTGCTCTGATGTGCTCAGATTGCTCCTGTTTGTCCTGGGAAGCCACCACTATTGGGATGGCCTCAGGAACTTTGGAGGTTTATCCTATTAGTAGGATTGTGGCCATTGGAATGGGTACACACAATTCCCTTGGAGAGGGCAAGTACAGTCCTCAGGTTTGGCTCCAAGGGCCTAAGCCTTTGGGGTGTGTAGGCCAGGGCTGTTTGGACAGTTGTCTGAAAACACAAACGCGGCTTATGTTTCGGGTCATAGGTATGGCAGGACTGATCTACAGACCATGAGGAGAACTCTTCAGGATATGAAAAAAGGGCGAGCGTGAGGCTCGTGCTCAAGATTTTGTCTCTGGATATCGTGTCACTCATGGTCGTGAAATTTCCGGGTGACTTCATGCGAAATGGACGAGTCTGACTCTCTGGGGTTTTGCCCCATCCAAAGATTTTTGGGTCATTCTGGGGATGGAAGAAGTCCGTTTTGTTGTTGTTGATTTGCTTTGTTTTGTTTTTTAACCTCAGGTGTCTCACCAAATGAGGTATTCCAGAGTAGAGCCCTGGGGAGGGCCGACCGGACAACCAGAAATCTGGTTAAAAATTGTGGCCTAGGGACATGTCAAGCCCATTATGACATCTAATGGTCGAGCCACTGAGAGGACTTACTAGAGCACAGGACTCACGCTGAGGGTCACAATGCGTGTTTATGCCCTCTTCGCACTCAAGAATTGGTGGGGCCTCTGGGTGAATGCTGGTTTCTCCTACACTGAACGTTGGACAACATGCCAACCACAAGGTTTCTTGCCATGGGTAAGGACGAGTTCTGATTTCTGCATCACAGGCACCCCTGGGCAGTGGTTGGAGATAAGGTCTAGGTTCTGAAGCCTGAAAAACCGCAGTTGGGAAGAGATGATGACCTAAGGCCATGGCGGTTCTGATGTGCTCAGTGTGCGGTCAGCTGTCTGGGTGTTGGTCAGGAGGTCCGAGCTCAGGTTGTGTCAGACAGTGCATTAGTGCCCAGGTTAGACTATATACTTTGGGTACAGTCAAATGCCATGTAGATTTATCCTCATATAAGGTGCCTGGGCAACTCATTAGGCCAAATTTTCTTTCTAGAGCGCATGCAGAGTGCTGCATTGTGGGTCTGGAATTGTGAAACTTCTGGGCTTCGGGGCCTGGAGTGTGAGGAGGGAAGTCTGAGAACACAAGCTAGACTTGGGTTTCAGGGCCAGGGCAAGGCAGGTACCCCTGTAGATCTGAACCTATATCTCATGCATCTGAAGTCAGGGCGAGGATCAGACGTTGGCTCAGGTTGGAGTTTCTGTGCATGACGGACCCTTCATGAAGGGAGCGGAATCTCAAGGCCATGGAGTTTTTCCCACGTTGGGAGTTGTGGGATGCCCCCTTCAAGGATTACTTCTGCGGGACAATTGAGACCTGTTGGGCAGCTTCAGGACATCCCATATGGAATGACTCCAGGGCACTGTTCGAGGTTGGATGCATGGGAAGCCGGCCTCGCATTCCAATTGTCTCCCAGCAACAAGACCGTTTAGATCTGATGGCTCTGCGAGAGAAACCAGGGTGGCTGACTTGAAATGGACTTTCCTGAGGATGGGTCCTAATGTGTGTTTGTGTGCATGAGGGCCTTAAAATGGGGCGGTGGCACCGAGACCCTGAAGTATTCTCCTAAGCTTTTGACATAGCTCGATGCACAACGTTCCTTGTGGATACGAGATTTGTTTTGATGGGTGCCTCAGGAAAACCTCTATGCTGGTATTGGAATCCAGGCTTTTGAGAAGACATGCCTGTAATCCAAAGCAATGTATCCGATTATGGCCTAGGGTCCTGTCTGGTTCAATCTTCTTCTCAGGGGACATCCATCTATGGTATGAGTGGAGGTAGATGCTCAGCTGGTATCAGACCGCCCTTGTTTGTCCGGGGCGACCTGCACTATTGGGATGGCCTCAGGGATTTGTAGGATTCTCCAAATTTTACTGTTTTGGACAATGGCATCGGCAGAATTCCCATGGATTGGGTAGGCACAGTCCTAATGTGTGATTCCAGGGGCCCGAGCCTGGAGGGTGTGTGGCCCAGGACTTTGAGGACAGAAGTCTGAAAACACAAAATCAGCTTAGGTTTGGGGACGTAGGTATGGCAGGCCCGATCTATAAACCATGAGAAGAACTCTTCCGGATATGAAGAAAGAGCGAGTCTGAGGCGCTTGCTCAGGCTTTTGTCTCTGGATTTTGTATCAGAGATGGCCGTGGAATGTCGGGGAGGCCTCATGGGCCATGGACGAATCTTCCTCTCTGTGGATTTGGCCCGATCCCAATTGTTTTTCGTCAATCTGTGGAAAGGGAGGACTCCTTTCAGGTTTGTTACCTCAGGTGTCCCGCCAAAAGAGGAATTCCAAAGAAGAGCCCTAAGGAAAAGTGAAGGGAGAACCCGAACTATGGTTAAAATTTGGGGCCTAGGGGCATGGCAAGCCCAATATGCTATCTCTTCATCCAGCCACTGAGAGGCCTTATTGAGGACTGGGATCAGGGTGAGGGTCACAATGTGTGGTTTTGACCAATGTGGCCCGCAAACATGAGTGGGGCCTCATGGGCCAAACTGGTTTCAACTACACTGAACGTTGGACAACATGCCAACCACATGGTTTCTTGCCACGGGGAAGGAGTTGTTTTTTCTGCATCACTTTCAAGCCTGGGCAGTGATTGGAGATAAGGTCTAGGTTCTGAAACTTGACAACCGAGGTTGGGAAGAGATGACGACCTAAGACCATGGCGGGTCCGATGTGCTCAGTGAGCGGCCAGCTTTCTGTGTGGGGCCAGGTAATCCAGGCTCAGGCTGTGTCAAAAAGGGCAATAGTGCCCAGGTCAGCCTATATATTTGGGGTACAGTAGAATGGCGTGCAGGTTGATCCTCTTTTGGAGTTTCTGGGTAGCCCCAGAGGGCAATGTTTTTCTTCCTGAGGGCAGGAATAGTGCTCCATTATAGTTCTGGTTTTCAAACTGGAGGCTTGTGGGCCAGTAGTCTGAGGAAGGAAATCTGAGAACAAGCTAGGCTTAGGATTCTGGGTGAGGACAAGGCAGGAACAATCTACAGACCTGAATCGAGATCTCGTGCTTATGATGTCAGGGCGAGGATGAGAAGATCGCTCAGGTTGGTGTTTCTGTCCCTGATGGCCCTTCATGAAGGGGCAGGGGGGCCACGAGGCCGTGGGGGTTTTCCCACGATGTTAGTTGTGAGAAGCTCCAAACTGCAAAGATTCTTGTGCAGGACAATTGAGACCTGTTTGTTGGCTCCAGGGCAACGATTCCGAGCAGGGTTCTAAGGATGGATGGCTGGGTAGCCCACCTCGCATTCCAATTGTGTCCTAGCAACAAGACAGGTTAGATCTGCTGGATCTGGGGGAGCAACCCAGGAGGCTGAGTTGAAATGGACTCTCCTGTGGATGGGTCCTAATGTCTTTTTGTGTCTATGGAGACCTTGGAATGTAGCCGTGGCACTGGTGTCCTGAAGGGTTTTTCCAAACAGAGGCTTTGACACAGCTCCAACGTGCAAGTTTACCATATGTAGATGAGATGTTTTCTGATGGGTGAGTCAAGAAACAGCCATACACTGGTATTGAAATCCAGGCCTCTGAGGAGAGATGACTGGATACCACAGCAATGGATCCGTTTAGTGCCTAGGGGCCTGTTCGTTCCTTTTTACCTCTGGGGACATCAGTCTATGCGTCTGAGTGCAGGTAGGTGCTCAGATGAGCTCAGATTGCCTCTGTTTGTCCTGGGAAGCCACCACTATTGGGATGGCCTCAGGCAGTTTGGAGGTTTATCCTATTAGTAGGGTTGTGGCCATTGGAATGGGCACATACAATTCCCTTGGAGAGGGCAAGTACAGTCCTCAGGTTTGGCTCCAGGGGCCTGAGCCTGTAGGTTGTGTAGGCCAGAGCTGTTTGGACAGTTGTCTGAAAACACAAACGCGGCTTATGTTTCGGGTCATAGGTATGGTAGGACTGATCTACAGACCATGAGGAAAACTCTTCAGGATATGATAAAAGGGCGAGTGTGAGGCTTGTGCTCAAGTTTTTGTCTCTGGATATCGTGTCACTCATGGTCGTGAAATTTCCGGGTGACTTCATGGGAAATGGACGAGTCTTACTCTCTGGGGTTTTGCCCCATCCCAAGATTTTTGGGTCATTCTGGGAATGGAAGAAGTCCGTTTTGTTGTTGTTGTTGATTTGCTTTGTTTTGTTTTTTAACCGCAGGTGTCTCACCAAATGAGGTATTCCAGAGTAGAGCCCTGGGGAGGGCCGACCGGACAACCAGAAATCTGGTTAAAAATTGTGGCCTAGGGACATGTCAAGCCCATTATGACATCTAATGGTCGAGCCACTGAGAGGACTTACTAGAGCACAGGACTCACGCTGAGGGTCACAATGCGTGTTTATGCCCTCTTCGCACTCAAGAATTGGCGGGGCCTCCGGGTGAATGCTGGTTTCTCCTACACTGAACGTTGGACAACATGCCAACCACAAGGTTTCTTGCCATGGGTAAGGACGAGTTCTGATTTCTGCATCACAGGCACCCCTGGGCAGTGGTTGGAGATAAGGTCTAGATTCTGAATCCTGAAAAACCGCAGTTGGGAAGAGATGATGACCTACTGCCATGGCGGTTCTGGTGTGCTCAGTGTGCGGTCAGCTGTCTGGGTGTTGGTCAGGAGGTCCGAGCTCAGGTTGTGTCAGACAGTGCATTAGTGCCCAGGTTAGACTATATACTTTGGGTACAGTCGAATGCCATGTAGATTTATCCTCATATAAGGTGCCTGGGCAGCTCATTAGGCCAAATTTTTTTTCTAGAGGGCATGCAGAGTGCTGCATTGTGGGTCTGGAATTGCGAAACTTCCGGGCTTCGGGGCCTGGAGTGTGAGGAGGGAAGTCTGAGAACACAAGCTAGACTTGGGTTTCAGGGCCAGGGCACGGCAGGTATCCCTGTAGATCTGAACCTATATCTCATGCATCTGAAGTCAGGGCGAGGATCAGACATTGGCTCAGGTGGGAGTTTCTGTGCATGACGGCCCCTTCATGAAGGGAGCGGAATCTCGAGGCCATGGAGGTTTTCCCACGTTGGGAGTTGTGGGATGCCCCCTTCAAGGATTCCTTCTGCGGGACAATTGAGACTTGTTGGGCAGCTCCAGGACATCCCATATGGAATGACTCCAGGGCACCGTTCGAGGATGGATGCCTGGGAAGCCTGCCTCGCATTCCAATTGTCTCCTAGCAACAAGACAGTTTAGATCTGATGGCTCTGCGGGAGAAACCGGGGTGGCTGACTTGAAATGGACTTTCCTGAGGATGGGTCCTAATGTGTGTTTGTGTCCATGAGGGCCTTAAAATGGGGCGGTGGCACCAGGACCCTGAAGTATTCTCCTAAGCTTTTGACATAGCTCGATGCACAACGTTCCTTGTGGAGACGAGATTTATTTTGATGGGTGCCACAGGAAAACCTCTATGCTGGTATTGGAATCCAGGCTTTTGAGGAGACATGCCTGTAATCCAAAGCAATGTATCCGATTATGGCCTAGGGTCCTGTCTGGTTCAATCTTCTTCTCAGGGGACATCCATCTATGGTATGAGTGGAGGTAGATGCTCAGCTAGTATCAGACCGCCCTTGTTTGTCCCGGGCGACCTGCACTATTGGGATGGCCTCAGGGATTTGTAGGGTTCTCCAAATTTTACTGTTTTGGACAATGGCATCGGCAGAATTCCCATGGATTGGGTAGGCACAGTCCTAATGTGTGACTCCAGGGGCCCCAGCCTGGAGGGTGTGTGGCCCAGGACTTTGAGGACAGAAGTCTGAAAACACAAACTCAGCTTAGGTTTGGGGACGTAGGTATGGCAGGCCTGATCTATAAACCATGAGAAGAACTCTTCCGGATATGAAGAAAGAGCGAGTCTGAGGCGCTTGCTCAGGCTTTTGTCTCTGGATTTTGTATCAGAGATGGCCATGGAATGTCGGGGAGGCCTCATGGGCCATGGATGAATCTTCCTCTCTGTGGATTTGGCCCGATCCCAATTGTTTTTCGTCAATCTGTGGAATGGGAGGACTCCTTTCAGGTTTGTTACTTCAGGTGTTCCGCCAAAAGAGGAATTCCAAAGAAGAGCCCTGGGGAAAAGTGAAGGGAGAACCCGAACTATGGGTAAAATTTGGGGCCTAGGGGCATGGCAAGCCCAATATGCTATCTCTTCATCCAGCCACTGAGAGGCCTTATTGAGGACTGGGATCAGGGTGAGGGTCACAATGTGTGGTTTTGACCAATGTGGCCTGCAAACGTGAGCGGGGCCTCATGGGCCACACTGGTTTCAACTACACTGAACGTTGGACAACATGCCAACCACATGGTTTCTTGCCACGGGGAAGGAGTTGTTTTTTCTGCATCACTTTCAAGCCTGGGCAGTGATTGGAGATAAGGTCTAGGTTCTGAAACTTGACAACCGAGGTTGGGAAGAGATGACGACCTAAGACCATGGCGGGTCCGATGTGCTCAGTGAGCGGCCAGCTTTCTGTGTGGGGCCAGGTAATCCAGGCTCAGGCTGTGTCAAAAAGGGCAATAGTGCCCAGGTCAGCCTATATATTTGGGGTACAGTCGTATGGCGTGCAGGTTGATCCTCTTTTGGAGTTTCTGGGTAGCCCCAGAGGGCAATGTTTTTCTTCCTGAGGGCAGGAAGAGTGCTGCATTATAGTTCTGGTTTTCAAACTGGAGGCTTGTGGGCCAGTAGTCTGAGGAAGGAAATCTGGGAACAAGCTAGGCTTAGGTTTCTGGGTGAGGACAAGGCAGGAACAATCTACAGACCTGAATTGAGATCTCGTGCTTATGATGTCAGGGCGAGGATCAGAAGATCGCTCAGGTTGGTGTTTCTGTCCCTGATGGCCCTTCATGAAGAGGCGGGGGGTCATGATGCCGTGGGGGTTTTCCCACGATGTTAGTTGTGAGAAGCTCCAAACTGCAAAGATTCTTGTGCAGGACAATTGAGACCTGTTTGTTGGCTCCAGGGCAACGATTCCGAGCAGGGTTCTAAGGATGGATGGCTGGGTAGCCCACCTCGCATTCCAATTGTTTCCTAGCAACAAGACAGATTAGATCTGCTGGATCTGGGGGAGCAACCCAGGAGGTTGAGTTGAAGTGGACTCTCCTGTGGATGGATCCTAATATGTTTTTGTGTCTATGGAGATCTTGGAATGAAGCGGTGACACTGGGGCCCTGAAGGGTTTTTTCAAACAGAGGCTTTGACACAGCTCCAACGTGCAAGTTTCCCATATGTAGATGAGATTTGTTCTGAGGATGAGTCAGGAAACAGCCATATGCTGGTATTGAAATCCAGGCCTCTGAGGAGAGATGACTGGATAGCACAACAATGAATCCAATAGTGCCTAGGGGCCTGTTCGTACCTTTTTACCTCTGGGGACATCAGTCTATGCATCTGAGTGCATGTAGGTGTCAGATGGGCTCAGATTGTTCCTGTTTCTCCTGGAGAGCCACCACTATTGGGATGGCCTCAGGGAGTTTGGAGGTTTATCTTATTAGTAGGTTGTGGCCATTGGAATGGGCACATACAATTCCCTTGGAGAGGGCAAGTACAGTCCTCAGGTTTGGCTCCAGGGGCCTGAGCCTGTAGGGTGTGTAGGCCAGAGCTGTTTGGACAGTTGTCTGAAAACACAAACGCGGCTTATGTTTCGGGTAATAGGTATGGCAGGATTGATCTACAGACCATGAGGAGAACTCTTCGGGATATGAAAAAAGGGCGAGTGTCAGGCTCTTGCTCAAGTTTTTGTCTCTGGATATCGTGTCACTCATGGTCATGAAATTTCCGGTTGACTTAATGGGAAATGGACGAGTCTTACTCTCTGGGGGTTTGTCCCCATCGCAAGATTTTGGGGTCATTTTGTGGGATGGAAGAAGTCCGTTTTGTTGTTGTTGTGATTTGCCTTGTTTTGTTTTTTAACCTCAGGTGTCCCACCAAATGAGGGATTCCAGAGTAGAGCCCTGGCGGGGGGGCCGACTGTACAACCAGAAATCTGGTTACAAATTTGGGCCTAGGGACATGTAAAGCCCATTATGACATCTAATGGTCGAGTGACTGAGAGGACTTACTAGAGGACAGGACTCACACTGAGGGTCACAATGCGAGTTTATGACCACTTCGCAAACAAGAATGGGCGGGGCCTCATGGTGAATCCTGGTTTCTCCTACACTGAACGTTGGACAACCTGCCAACGACAAGATTTCTTGCCATGGGTAAGGAAGAGTTCTGATTTCTGCATCACAGTCACTCTTGGGCAGTGATTGGAGATAAGGTCTAGATTCTGAAGCCTGAAAACGGAGGTAGGGAAGAGATGATAACCTAAGGCCATGGCGGGTCTGATGTGCTCAGTGTGCGGTCAACTGTCTGGGTGTTGGTCAGGAGGTCCGGGCTCAGGTTGTGTCAGACAGTGCATTAGTGCCCCCGTAGACTATATAATTTGGGTAAAGTCGAGTGCCATGTAGATTTATCCTCATATAAGTTGCCTGGGCAGCTCATTAGGCCAAATTTTTTTTCTAGAGGGCAGGCAGAGTGCTTCATTGTCGGTCCGGAATTGCCAAACTTGAGGGCTTCGTGTCCATGAATGTGAGGACGGAAGTCTGAGAACACAAGCTAGACTTGTGTATCAGGGCGAGGACACGGCAGGTACCACTGTAGATCTGAACCAATATCTCATGCATCTGAAGTCAGGGCGAGGATCAGACGTTGGCTCACATTGGAGTTTATGTGCATGACGGCCCCTTCATGAAGGGAGCGGAATCTCGAGGCCATGGAGGTTTTCCCACGTTGGGTGTTGTGGGATGCCCCTTCAAGGATACCTTCTGCGGGACAATTGAGACCTGTTGGGCAGCTTCAGGACATCCCATATGGAATGACTCCAGGGCACCATTCGAGGATGGATGACTGGGAAGCAGGCCTCGCATTCCAATTTTCTCCTAGCAACAAGAGAGTTTAGATCTGATGACTCTGCGTGAGCAACAGGAGTGACTGACTTGAAATGGACTTTCCTGAGGATGCGTCCTAATGTGTGTTTGTGTCCATGAGGGCCTTAAAATGGGGCGGTGGCACCGGGACCCTGAAGTATTCTCCTAAGCTTTTGACATAGCTCGATGCAAAAGTCTCCTTGTGGAGACGAGATTTGTTCTGATGGGTGCCTCAGAAAAACACCTATGCTGGTATTGGAATCCAGGCTTTTGAGGAGACATGCCTGTAAACCAAAGCAATGTATCCGATTATGGCCTAGGGTCCTGTCTGGTTCAATCTGCTTCTCAGGGGACATCCATCTATGGTATGAGTGGAGGTAGATGCTCAGCTGGTATCAGACCGCCCTTGTTTGTCCCGGGCGACCTGCACTATTGGGATGGCCTCAGGGATTTGTAGGGTTCTCCAAATTTTACTGTTTTGGACAATGGCATCGGCAGAATTCCCATGGATTGGGTAGGCACAGTCCTAATGTGTGACTCCAGGGGCCCCAGCCTGGAGGGTGTGTGGCCCAGGACTTTGAGGACAGAAGTCTGAAAACACAAACTCAGCTTAGGTTTGGGGACGTAGGTATGGCAGGCCTGATCTATAAACCATGAGAAGAACTCTTCCGGATATGAAGAAAGAGCGAGTCTGAGGCGCTTGCTCAGGCTTTTGTCTCTGGATTTTGTATCAGAGATGGCCATGGAATGTCGGGGAGGCCTCATGGGCCATGGATGAATCTTCCTCTCTGTGGATTTGGCCCGATCCCAATTGTTTTTCGTCAATCTGTGGAATGGGAGGACTCCTTTCAGGTTTGTTACTTCAGGTGTTCCGCCAAAAGAGGAATTCCAAAGAAGAGCCCTGGGGAAAAGTGAAGGGAGAACCCGAACTATGGGTAAAATTTGGGGCCTAGGGGCATGGCAAGCCCAATATGCTATCTCTTCATCCAGCCACTGAGAGGCCTTATTGAGGACTGGGATCAGGGTGAGGGTCACAATGTGTGGTTTTGACCAATGTGGCCTGCAAACGTGAGCGGGGCCTCATGGGCCACACTGGTTTCAACTACACTGAACGTTGGACAACATGCCAACCACATGGTTTCTTGCCACGGGGAAGGAGTTGTTTTTTCTGCATCACTTTCAAGCCTGGGCAGTGATTGGAGATAAGGTCTAGGTTCTGAAACTTGACAACCGAGGTTGGGAAGAGATGACGACCTAAGACCATGGCGGGTCCGATGTGCTCAGTGAGCGGCCAGCTTTCTGTGTGGGGCCAGGTAATCCAGGCTCAGGCTGTGTCAAAAAGGGCAATAGTGCCCAGGTCAGCCTATATATTTGGGGTACAGTCGTATGGCGTGCAGGTTGATCCTCTTTTGGAGTTTCTGGGTAGCCCCAGAGGGCAATGTTTTTCTTCCTGAGGGCAGGAAGAGTGCTGCATTATAGTTCTGGTTTTCAAACTGGAGGCTTGTGGGCCAGTAGTCTGAGGAAGGAAATCTGGGAACAAGCTAGGCTTAGGTTTCTGGGTGAGGACAAGGCAGGAACAATCTACAGACCTGAATTGAGATCTCGTGCTTATGATGTCAGGGCGAGGATCAGAAGATCGCTCAGGTTGGTGTTTCTGTCCCTGATGGCCCTTCATGAAGAGGCGGGGGGTCATGATGCCGTGGGGGTTTTCCCACGATGTTAGTTGTGAGAAGCTCCAAACTGCAAAGATTCTTGTGCAGGACAATTGAGACCTGTTTGTTGGCTCCAGGGCAACGATTCCGAGCAGGGTTCTAAGGATGGATGGCTGGGTAGCCCACCTCGCATTCCAATTGTTTCCTAGCAACAAGACAGATTAGATCTGCTGGATCTGGGGGAGCAACCCAGGAGGTTGAGTTGAAGTGGACTCTCCTGTGGATGGATCCTAATATGTTTTTGTGTCTATGGAGATCTTGGAATGAAGCGGTGACACTGGGGCCCTGAAGGGTTTTTTCAAACAGAGGCTTTGACACAGCTCCAACGTGCAAGTTTCCCATATGTAGATGAGATTTGTTCTGAGGATGAGTCAGGAAACAGCCATATGCTGGTATTGAAATCCAGGCCTCTGAGGAGAGATGACTGGATAGCACAACAATGAATCCAATAGTGCCTAGGGGCCTGTTCGTACCTTTTTACCTCTGGGGACATCAGTCTATGCATCTGAGTGCATGTAGGTGTCAGATGGGCTCAGATTGTTCCTGTTTCTCCTGGAGAGCCACCACTATTGGGATGGCCTCAGGGAGTTTGGAGGTTTATCTTATTAGTAGGTTGTGGCCATTGGAATGGGCACATACAATTCCCTTGGAGAGGGCAAGTACAGTCCTCAGGTTTGGCTCCAGGGGCCTGAGCCTGTAGGGTGTGTAGGCCAGAGCTGTTTGGACAGTTGTCTGAAAACACAAACGCGGCTTATGTTTCGGGTAATAGGTATGGCAGGATTGATCTACAGACCATGAGGAGAACTCTTCGGGATATGAAAAAAGGGCGAGTGTCAGGCTCTTGCTCAAGTTTTTGTCTCTGGATATCGTGTCACTCATGGTCATGAAATTTCCGGTTGACTTAATGGGAAATGGACGAGTCTTACTCTCTGGGGGTTTGTCCCCATCGCAAGATTTTGGGGTCATTTTGTGGGATGGAAGAAGTCCGTTTTGTTGTTGTTGTGATTTGCCTTGTTTTGTTTTTTAACCTCAGGTGTCCCACCAAATGAGGGATTCCAGAGTAGAGCCCTGGCGGGGGGGCCGACTGTACAACCAGAAATCTGGTTACAAATTTGGGCCTAGGGACATGTAAAGCCCATTATGACATCTAATGGTCGAGTGACTGAGAGGACTTACTAGAGGACAGGACTCACACTGAGGGTCACAATGCGAGTTTATGACCACTTCGCAAACAAGAATGGGCGGGGCCTCATGGTGAATCCTGGTTTCTCCTACACTGAACGTTGGACAACCTGCCAACGACAAGATTTCTTGCCATGGGTAAGGAAGAGTTCTGATTTCTGCATCACAGTCACTCTTGGGCAGTGATTGGAGATAAGGTCTAGATTCTGAAGCCTGAAAACGGAGGTAGGGAAGAGATGATAACCTAAGGCCATGGCGGGTCTGATGTGCTCAGTGTGCGGTCAACTGTCTGGGTGTTGGTCAGGAGGTCCGGGCTCAGGTTGTGTCAGACAGTGCATTAGTGCCCCCGTAGACTATATAATTTGGGTAAAGTCGAGTGCCATGTAGATTTATCCTCATATAAGTTGCCTGGGCAGCTCATTAGGCCAAATTTTTTTTCTAGAGGGCAGGCAGAGTGCTTCATTGTCGGTCCGGAATTGCCAAACTTGAGGGCTTCGTGTCCATGAATGTGAGGACGGAAGTCTGAGAACACAAGCTAGACTTGTGTATCAGGGCGAGGACACGGCAGGTACCACTGTAGATCTGAACCAATATCTCATGCATCTGAAGTCAGGGCGAGGATCAGACGTTGGCTCACATTGGAGTTTATGTGCATGACGGCCCCTTCATGAAGGGAGCGGAATCTCGAGGCCATGGAGGTTTTCCCACGTTGGGTGTTGTGGGATGCCCCTTCAAGGATACCTTCTGCGGGACAATTGAGACCTGTTGGGCAGCTTCAGGACATCCCATATGGAATGACTCCAGGGCACCATTCGAGGATGGATGACTGGGAAGCAGGCCTCGCATTCCAATTTTCTCCTAGCAACAAGAGAGTTTAGATCTGATGACTCTGCGTGAGCAACAGGAGTGACTGACTTGAAATGGACTTTCCTGAGGATGCGTCCTAATGTGTGTTTGTGTCCATGAGGGCCTTAAAATGGGGCGGTGGCACCGGGACCCTGAAGTATTCTCCTAAGCTTTTGACATAGCTCGATGCAAAAGTCTCCTTGTGGAGACGAGATTTGTTCTGATGGGTGCCTCAGAAAAACACCTATGCTGGTATTGGAATCCAGGCTTTTGAGGAGACATGCCTGTAAACCAAAGCAATGTATCCGATTATGGCCTAGGGTCCTGTCTGGTTCAATCTGCTTCTCAGGGGACATCCATCTATGGTATGAGTGGAGGTAGATGCTCAGCTGGTATCAGACCACCCTTGTTTGTCCCGGGCGACCTGCACTAAGGGATGGCCTCAGGGATTTGGAGGGTTCTCCTAATTTTACGGTTTAGGACAATGGAATGGGCAGAATTCCCATGGATTGGGTAGACACAGTCCTAATGTGTGACACCTGGGGCCCCAGCCTGGAAGGTGTGTGGCCCAGGACTTTGGGGACAGAAGTTTGAAAACACAAACTCAGCTTAGCTTTGGGGAGGTAGGTATAGCAGGCCCGATCTATAAACCATGAGAAGAACTCTTCCGGATATAAAGAAAGAGCGAGTCTCAGGCACTTGCTCAGGCTTTTGTCTCTGGATTTTGTATCAGCGATGGCCGTGGAATGTCGGGGAGGCCTCATGGGCCATGGACGAATCTTCCTCTCTGTGGATTTGGCCCGATCCCAATTGTTTTTCGTCAATCTGTGGAATGGGAGGACTCCTTTCAGGTTTGTTACCTCAGGTGTCCCGCCAAAAGAGGAATTCCAAAGATGAGCCCTGGGGAAAAGTGAAGGGAGAACCCGAACTATGGGTAAAATTTGGGGCCTAGGGGCATGGCAAGCCGAATATGCTGACTCTTCATCCAGCCACTGAGAGGCATTACCTGAGGCCTGGGATCAGGCTGAGGGACACAATGTGTGTTTGTGACCAATGTGGCCCATAAACATGGGCGGGGCCTCATGGGCCACACTGGTTTCAACTACACTGAACTTTGGAAAAACTTGCCAACCACTAGGTTTCTTGCCAAGGCGAAGGAGAAGTTCTGATTCTTGTATCACGTTCACTCCTGAGCAGTGAATGGAGATAAGGTCTAGGTTATGAAGGTGAAAACTGAGGTTGTGTAGAGTTGATGGCCTAAATCCATTGTGGGTGTGATATGCTCTGTTTATGGCCAGCTGTCTGGGTGTTGGACTGGAGGTCTCCCCTCAGGCTGTTTCAGACAGGGCTTTAGTGCACAGGCTAGACAGTATAATTGGGGTATAATTGAGTGGCATGCAGGTTGTTACTCATTTGGCGTTTCCGGTTAGCCCTATAGGGCAACATTTTTCTTCTGGAGGGCAGGCAGAGTGCTGCATTGTGTCTCCAGAATTGCCAAACTGGAGGGGTGTGGCCAGGATTGTGAGGAAGGAAGTCTGAAAACACGAGTTTTGGGACCAAGAGCATGGCAGGTCCACTCTGCAGAGGCTGAATCGAGATCTCCTGCAGGTGAGGTCAGGGCGAGTATCAGATGTTGCCTCAAGCTGGAGTTTGTGTCCACGACGGCCCTTACATGAAGGGGGTGGGGGCGTCATGAGGCCAGGGAGGTTTCCCTACGCTGGGAGTTGTGAGCTGCTCCAAACTTCAATGTTTCCTTCTTCAGGACAGTCGAGTACTATTGGATGGTCCCTTGATGCCCCATACAGAAAGACTCGAGAGCAGGGGCCTAAGCATGGATGCCGAGAAACGCCAACTCACCTTCCCATTGCCTGGTGGAGACAAGGCACGCTCAATCTGTGGGCTCTTGGGTGAGCTACCCAGAAGGCTGAGTTTAAATGGACTCTCCTGAAGATGAGTCATAATGTGGGTTGGTGGCCATGGAGACCTTGGAATGTGGCAGTAGCTAAGGGACTCTGCTGGATTCTCCAACCCGAAGGGCTTGACACAACTCCAACAAGGAAGCTTCCCATGTGGAGATGAGAGGTCTTCTGTCTGGTGCCTCAGGAAAGCCCCATATGCTGGTCTTCGAACCCAGGCCTCTGAGGAGTGATACCTGGACACCAAAGCAAGAGTTCATAATAGGGCCTAGGGGCCTGTCTGGTTCAATCTTCTGTCTCTGCGGATATCTGTCTATGTGTCTGCATGGAGGTAGTAGTTGCTCATCTTGTGTCATAATGCCCCTATTTGTCCAGTGCGGCTTGCGGTAGTGGGATGTCCTTGAGGACCTTGAGGTTTCTACTATTTTGTAGAGTTGTGGCCAATGGAATGGGCAGTTTCTTAGGAGAGAGCAGGCACAGTTCTGTGGTGTGGCTCCAGAGACCCCAGCCTGGAGTCTGTGTGGGCCATGGCTGTGCAGACAGACATCCAAAAACCCTAACTCAGCTCAGGTTTGGGGCCGAGGTTACGGCAGGCCTGATCTACAGTCCATGAGGGGAGCTCCTCTGGATATGAAAGAAGGGTGAGAGGGAGGCAGTCGCTCAGGCTTTTGTCTCTGGATGTTTTGTCCACAATGGCCTTTTAATGTAGGATTTGCCTCATGGGTCGTAGAAGTCTCCCTCTCTGGTAGTTTGTCCAGCCCCCAAGAGTTTGAGGTCATTCTGTGGGAAGGGAAGTGTCCTGTTTTCTGCTTCATGTGTCCCACCAGTAGAGGGATTCTAGAGCATAGCAGTGGGTACTGACAACTGGAATACTCGCCCTCTGGTTAAGCCTGGGGGCCTATGGATATGACAAGCCCCATATGCAGGATCTTGGTCCAGCCACTGAGAGGCGTTACTTTAATACGGGACTCACGCTGCTGGTCACAATGTATGTCTGTGCCCTAGGCGGCCCTCAAGCACTGGCATGGCCTTTCGGACAATGCAGGTTTTCCCACATTGCTGAAGACTGAAAACCGAGGTAGGGAAGAGATGACGACCTACAGCCATAGCGGGTCCTATGTGTCCAGGTTGGGGCCAGCTTTCTGGGTGTCGTTTGGGATGTCTTGTCTCAGGCTGTGCCAGACAGGGCATTAGTATACAGGGTGGGCTGTATAATTGCTTTACAATCGAGTGGCATGCATTAGAAAATCATTTGGGGTTTCTTATTAGCAGCATAGGGCAAAGTTTTTCTTCTGGAGGGCAGGCAGAGTGCTGCATTGTGGCATCGGAATTCCCAAACTGGAGGGCTTGTGGGCCAGGAGAGTGAGGACGGAAGTCTGAGAACACAAGCTAGGCTTAGGTTTCGGGGCAAGGACATGGCAGGCACACTCTGCAGAGCTGAATTGAGATCTCATGCGTCTGAAGTCAGGTCGAGGTTCAGACTTTGGCTCAGGTTTGAGTTTCTGTCCATGTTGGTCTCTTCATGAAGGGGGGATATTATGAGCCCATGGGGGTTTTCCCACTATTGGAGTTGTGAGATGCTCCAAACCACAAGGATTCCTTCTGTGGGACAATTAAGATTTGTTGGATGGCTCCAGGACGTCTTATAAGGTATTTTTCCAGAACAGGGTTCTAAGTATGGATGCCTGGGCATCCAGCCTCACATTCCAATTGTCTCCTAGCAACAAGAAACGTTTGATCTGCTGGCTTGGGGTAGCAACAGAGGGGGCTGAGTTGAAATGGACTTTCCTGAGGATGGTCTTAATGTTGGTTTGAGTCCATGGAGACCTTGGTATGGGGCAGTGGCACCAGGGCCCTGAAGGATTCTCCTAACCAGAGGTTATGACAAAGCTCCAATGAGCAAGTTTTCCATGGGGAGACGAGATTTGTTCTTATTGGTGCCTCAGGAAACCACCATATGCTGGTATTGGAAACGAGGCCTCTGAGGAGAGATGCCTGGAAACCAAAGCAATGGATCTGATTAGGGCCTAGGGGCCTGTCCGGTTCAATATTCTTCTCTGGGGCATCTGTTGTCTGAGTGGAGGTAGTTGCTCAGCTGGTTTGAGATCACCCCTGTTTGTCCTGGGCGGCCTACACTATTGGGATGGCCTCGGTGACTTTGGAGGTTTTTCCTCATTTGCAAGGTTGTGGCCAATGGAATGGGAAGAATTCCCTTGAAAGGGAAGCACAGTCCTGAGGTGTGGCTCCAGGGACCCAAGTGTGGAGCGTGTGTGGTCCAGGGCTATTTGGACAAAAGTCTGAAAACACAAACTCCACATAGGTTGTGGGATGAAGGTATGGCCGGCCCGATCTATAGACCGTGAGGAGAACTCTTCGGGATATGAACAAAGGGCGAATGTGAGGTGCTGGCTCATGCTTTTTTTTTTTTTTTTTTCTGGAATTGTGTCACCGATTGTCATGGAATGTCGGGGTGGCCTCATGGGCCATTGATGAGGCTCCCTTTCTGGGGATTTGACCCGATCCCAAGAGTTTGGGGTCATTCTGTGGGAAGGGAGGAGGCCTTTCTTGTTTTTTTGTTTATTTTCTTCTTATTATTATTTTTTTTACCTAAGGTGGACCACCAAAAGAGGGATTCAAGAGCAGAGTCCTGGGGAGGGGCGACTGGACAACCAGACCTCTGGTTAACATTGGGACCTAAGAACATGGCAAGCCCCATATGTGGGCTCTTGGTCCAGACACTGAGAGGCCTTCCTTGAGGATAGGTCTCACACTGAGTTTCACAATGTGTTTTTGTGCCCAAGGAGCCCCTCATTCAGGGCGTGGCCTAATGTACCATGCTGGTTTCTCCTACACTGAACGTTGCACAATATGGCAACCACAAGTTTTCTGGCCATGGGGATGATGGATTCTAATTTCTGCAACACTTTCAATTCTGGACTGTGATTGGATTTAAGGTCTAGGTTCTGAAGCCTGAAAACTGAGGTTGGGAAGAGATGAAGACCTAAGGCCATGGTGTGTCTGATGTGCTCAGTGTTCGGCCAGCTGTTGAGTGTGGGTTGGGAGGTGCAGACACAGGCTGTGGCAGACAGGGAATTAGTGCCCAGGCTAGACTGTATCATTGGGATGCAGTCGAGTTTCGTGCAGGATGGTAGTCATTTGTGGTTACTGGGTAGCCCCAGAGGGCAACGTTTTTCTTCTGGAGGGAAGACACAGTGCCACATAGTGGCTCCAGAATTCCCAAACTGGAAGGCTTGTGGGCCAGGAGTGTGAGGAAAAAATTCTGAGAACACAAGCCAGACTTAGATTTCGGGGTGAGGGGACGGCAGGCACCCTCTGCAGAGATGATTCGAAATCCCGTATGCCTGAAGACAGAGCTAGGATCAGACGTTGGCTTACGTCGGAGTTTCTGTCCATGACGGCCCCTTCATGAAGGGGAGGGTGTCACGAGGACATGGAGGTTTTCCCACGATGGGAATTGTGAGATGCTCCAAACCGCAATGATTCCTTCTGTGGGACAGTCGAGACCTGTTGGATGGCTCCAGGACATCCCATAAGGAAGTTATCCAGAGCAGGGTTCTAAGGATGGATGCCTGGGCAGCCTGCCTCCCATTCCAGGTGTCTCATAGCGCCAAGGCAAGTTCGATCTGTTGGATCTAGGGGAGCAACCGAGGCGGGTGTTTTGAAATGGGTGAGTTGAGGATGGGTCATAATGTGCATTTGTGTCCATGTAGACCTTGGAATGGGGTGCTTGATCCGGGGCCTTGAGGGATGTTCATAACCGGAGGTTTTGATGGGCTCTAAAGAGTACGTTTCCTATGTATAGAAGAGAATTGTTTTGATGAGTGCCTAAGGAATCTCCCATATGCTGGTATTGGAAACCAGGACTCTGAGGAGAGATGACTGGAAACAAAAGCAATCGAGATGATTAGGGCCTAGGTGCCTGTCCGGTTCAATCTCTTTCCTGAGGATACGTGTCTAAGGATCTGAGGGGATGTAGTTGCTCAGCTTGTGTCAGATCGCCCCTGTTTGTCCTGGGCAGCCTATAATATTGGGATGGCTTCGGGACTTTGGAGTTTCTCCTAATCTATAGGGTTGCGGCCAATGGAATGGGCAGAAATCCCCTGGAGAGGGCAGGCACAGTTCTGAGTTTGGCTCTAGGGGCCCAGCCTTGAGGCTGTGTGGGCCAGGCCTGTGGGGACAAAAGTCTGAAAACACAAACTCTGCTTAGGATTGGGGACATAGGTATGGCACGCCCAATCTACAGACCGTGATAACACTTAGGGATATGAAAAAGGGTGAGTTTGAGGTGCTTGCTCAGGTTTTGTCTCTGGATTTGTGTCAACAATGTGGGTGGAATGCTGGCGTGGCCTCATGTGTTGTGGATGGCTTTCCTTCTCTGAGGATTTGACCCGATCCCAAGAGTTTGGGTACATTCTGTGGGATGGGGGGAGTCTTTTCTGTTTTTTATTTTATTTTATTTTATATTTTATTTTATGTACCTCAAGTGTCCCAATAAAAGAGGGATTCCAGAGCAGAGTCCTTGGGAGGGACAACTGGATATCCCCACCTCTGTTTAAGTTTGGGGGCCTAGGGGCATGGCAAGTCCAATAGGCGGGCTCTTGATTCAGACACTGAGAGGCCTTCCTTGAGAACAGGGATCATGCTGAGGTTCACAATGCCTATTTGTGCCCAACAAGGCCCTCAAGCAGGGGAAGTGCCTCATGGGCCACGCTAGATTCTTCCACACTGAACATTGGAGAATATGCCAACCACAAGGTTTCCAGCCATGGCGAAGGAAGAGTTGTGGTTTCTGCATCACGTTCACCCCTGGACAGTTTTGGAGTTTAGGTCTAGGTTCTGAAACCCGAAAACTGAGGTTGGAAGAGATGAAGACCTAAGGACCTGATGGGTCCAATGAGCTCAGTGTGCGGCCAGCTGTAGAGCGTAGGTCTGGAGGTGTGGGCTCATGCTGTGTCAGACAAGGCATTAGACAGGGTAGACTGCATATTGGGGTGCAGTCGAGTGGCGTTCAGTTGATCCTTATTCGGGTTTCTAGGTAGCTCCATAAGGCAACGTTTTTCTTCTGGAGGGCAGGCAGTGTGCTGTATTATGGCCCCAGTATTGCCAATCTGTAGGGCTTTTGGGGCAGGGGTGTGAGGACGGTAGTCTGAGAACACAAGCTAGGCTTAGTTTTGGGGGTGAGTGCACAGAAGGCACACTCTGCAGAGCTGAATCAAGATCTCATGCACCTGAAGTCAGGGCGAATATCAGACGTTTGCTCAGGTTGGAGTTTCTGTCCATGATGGCCCCTTTATAAAGTGGAGCGTCTCAAGAGGCCATGTAGATTTTCCCACAATGGGAGTTGTGAGATGCTCCAGACTGCAAAGATTCCTTCTGTGGGACACTTGAGACCTGTTGGATGGCACTAGGATGTCCCATGTGGAACGACTCCAGAGTAGGGTTCTAAGGATGGATGCCTGGGCAGCCCGCCTCCCATTCTAGTTGTCTCCTAGCAACAAGGCAGGTTTGATCTGCAGGCCCTGGGGGAGAAACCAAGGGGGTTGAGTTGACATGGACTCTCCCGACAATAGATCATAATGTGGGTTTAAGTCCATGGAGACCTTGGAATGGGGCGCTTGATCCGGGGCCCTGAAAGATTCTCCTAAACAGAGGTTTTTATAGAGCTCCAAAGAGTACATTTCCTATGTGGAGATGAGATTTTTCTGATGAGTGCCTCAGGAATCCCCCGTATTCCTGTGTTGGAAACCAGGCCTCTGAGGAGAGATGCCTGGAAGCAAAAGCAATGGATCTGATTAGAGCCTAAGTGCCTGTCGAGTTCAATCTTATTCTATGGGGATATCTGTCTCTGGGTCTGAGTGGAGGTAGTTTCCTAACTTGTGAAAGATCATCCCTGTTTGTCCTGGGCAGCCAACACTATTCGGATGGCCTCGGGGAGTTTGGAGGATTCTCCTAATCTATAGGGTTGTGGCCAATGGAAATGGCAGAATTCCCCTGGAGAGGGAAGCCACAGTCCTGAGGTGTGGCTCCAGGGGCCCCAGCTTGGACGGTGTGTGGGCCAGGACTGTGGGGACAGAAGTCTGAAAACACAAACTCAGCTTAGGTTTGGGGATGTATGTATGAAGGCTCGATCTACAGACAGTAAGAATTTTCGGTGCTATGAACAAAGGGCGAGTATGTGGCGCTTGCTCAAGCTTTTGTCTCTGGATTTTGTGTCAACGGTGGCCGTGGAATGTCGGGGTATCCTCAAGGGCCATGGACAATTCTTTCTCTGGTGATTTGGCCTGATCCCAAGGGGTTGGGATCATTCTGTGGATGGGAAGAGTCCTTTCTGTATTTTTTTTTTTACCTCAGGTGTTCCACCAAATAGGGATTCCAGAGTAGAGCCCTGAGTAGGGGTGACTAGACATCTCGAACTCTGGTTGAGATTGGGGGACTAGGGGCTTGGCAAGCCCCATATGTGGGCTGTTGTTCCAGTCACTAAGAGGCTTTACATGATGATAGGGCTCACGGTGAGGGTCACAATGTGTGTTTGTGCAAATTGTGGCCCTCAGGGATAGGTGGAGCCTCATAGTCCATGCTGCTTTCTCCTACTATGAACAATGGACAACATGCCAACCACTAGGTTACTTGCCAAGGCGAAGGAGAAGTTCTGATTCTTGCATCACGTTCACTCCTGAGCAGTGAGTGGAGATAAGGCCTAGGTTCTGAAGGTGAAAACTGAGGTTGGGTAGAGATGATGGCCTAAAGCCATTGCGGGTGTGATATGCTCTGTGTACGGCCAGCTTTCTGGGTGTTGGACTGGAGGTCTGCCCTCAGGCTGTGTCAGACAGGGCTTTAGTGCACAGGCTAGACTGTATAATTGGGGTATGGTCGAGTGGCATGCAGGTTGTTACTCATTTGGCGTTTCCGGTTAGCCCTATAGGGCAACATTTTTCTTCTGGAGGGCAGGCAGAGTGCTGCATTGTGTCTCCAGAATTGCCAAACTGGAGGGGTGTGGCCAGGATTGTGAGGAAGGAAGTCTGAAAACACAAGCTAGCACGAGTTTTGGGGCCAAGAGCATGGCAGGCCCACTCTGCAGAGGCTGAATCGAGATCTCCTGCAGGTGAGGTCAGGGCGAGTATCAGATGTTGCCTCAAGCTGGAGTTTGTGTCCATGACGGCCCCTTCCTGAAGGGGGTGGGGGCGTCATGAGGCCAGGGAGGTTTCCCTACGCTGGGAGTTGTGAGCTGCTCCAAACTTCAAAGTTTCCTTCTTCAGGACAGTCGAGTACTATTGGATGGTCCCTTGATGCCCCATACAGAAAGACTCGAGAGCAGGGGCCTAAGCATGGATGCCGAGACACGCCAACTCACCTTCCCATTGCCTGGTGGAGACAAGGCACGCTCAATCTGTGGGCTCTTGGGTGAGCTACCCAGAAGGCTGAGTTTAAATGGACTCTCCTGAGGATGAGTCATAATGTGGGTTGGTGGCCATGGAGACCTTGGAATGTGGCAGTAGCTAAGGGACTCGGCAGGATTCTCCAACCCGAAGGGCTTGACACACCTCCAACAAGGAAGCTTCCCATGTGGAGATGAGAGGTCTTCTGTCTGGTGCCTCAGGAAAGCCCCGTATGCTGGTCTTCGAACCCAGGCCTCTGAGGAGTGATACCTGGACACCAAAGCAAGAGTTCATAATAGGGCCTAGGAGCCTGTCTGGTTCAATCTTCTGTCTCTGCGGATATCTGTCTGTGTGTCTGCATGGAGGTAGTAGTTGCTCAGCTTGTGTCATAATGCCCCTATTTGTCCAGTGCGGCTTGCGGTAGTGGGATGTCCTTGGGGACCTTGAGGTTTCTACTATTTTGTAGAGTTGTGGCCAATGGAATGGGCAGTTTCTTAGGAGAGAGCAGGCACAGTTCTGTGTTGTGGCTCCAGAGACACCAGCTGGAGGCTGTGTGGGCCGTAGCTGTGCAGACAGACATCCAAAAACCCTAACTCAGCTCAGGTTTGGGGCCGAGGTTACGGCAGCCCTGATCTACAGTCCATGAGGGGAGCTCCTCTGGATATGAAAGAAGGGTGAGAGGGAGGCAGTCGCTCAGGCTTTTGTCTCTGGATGTTTTGTCCACAATGGCCGTTTAATGTAGGAGTTGCCTCATGGGTCGTAGAAGTCTCCCTCTCTGGTAGTTTGTCCAGCCCCCAAGAGTTTGGGGTCATTCTGTGGGAAGGGAAGTGTCCTGTTTTCTGCTTCATGTGTCCCCCCAGTAGAGGGATTCTAGAGCATAGCAGTGGGTACTGACAACTGGAATACTCGCCCTCTGGTTAAGCCTGGGGGCCTATGGATATGACAAGCCCCATATGCAGGATCTTGGTCCAGCCACTGAGAGGCGTCACTTTAATACGGGACTCACGCTGCAGGTCACAATGCATGTCTGTGCCCTAGGCGGCCCTCAAGCACTGGCGTGGCCTTTCGGACAATGTAGGTTTTCCCACATAGAACGTTGGACAACATGCCAACCACAAGGTTTCTGGCCATGGGGAAGGAGGAATTCTAATTTCTGCATCACGTTCACCCCTGGGCTGTGATTGGAGATAAGGTCTAGGTTCTGAAGCCTGAAAACCGAGGTTGGGAAGAGATGACGACCTACAGCCATAGCGGGTCCTATGTGTCCAGGTTGGGGCCAGCTGTCTGGGTGTCGTTTCGGAAGTCTTGTCTCAGGCTGTGCCAGACAGGGCATTTGAATACAGGGTGGGCTGTATAATTGCTTTACAATCGAGTGGCATGCATTAGAAAATCATTTGGGGTTTCTTATTAGCAGCATAGGGCAAAGTTTTTCTTCTGGAGGGCAGGCAGAGTGCTGCATTGTGGCTTCGGAATTCCCAAACTGGAGGGCTTGTGGGCCAGGAGAGTGAGGACGGAAGTCTGAGAACACATGCTAGGCTTAGGTTTCGGGGCAAGGACATGGCAGGCACACTCTGCAGAGCTGAATTGAAATCTCATGCGTCTGAAGTCAGTTCGCGGTTCAGACTTTGGCTCAGGTTTGAGTTTCTGTCCATGTTGGCCCCTTCAGTAAGGGGGGGCATTATGAGGCCATGGGGGTTTTCCCACTATTGGAGTTGTGAGATGCTCCAAACCGCAAGGATTCCTTCTGTGGGACAATTAAGATTTGTTGGATGGCTCCAGGACGTCTTATAAGGTATTTTTCCAGAACAGGGTTCTAAGTATGGATGCCTGGGCAGCCAGCCTCACATTCCAATTGTCTCCTAGCAACAAGCAACGTTTGATCTGCTGTCTTGGGGTAGCAACAGAGGGGGCTGAGTTGAAATGGACTTTCCTGAGAATGGTCTTAATGTTGGTTTGAGTCCATGGAGACCTTGGTATGGGGCAGTGGCACCAGGGCCCTGAAGGATTCTCCTAACCAGAGGTTATGACAAAGCTCCAATGAGCAAGTTTTCCATGGGGATACGAGATTTGTTTTTAATGGTGCCTCAGGAAACCACCATATGCTGGTATTGGAAACGAGGCCTCTGAGGAGAGATGCCTGGAAACCAAAGCAATGGATCTGATTAGGGCGTAGGGGCCTGTCCGGTTCAATATTCTTCTCTGGGGACATCTGTTGTCTGAGTGGAGGTAGTTGCTCAGCTGGTTTGAGATCACCCCTGTTTGTCCTGGGCGGCCTACACTATTGGGATGGCCTCGGTGACTTTGGAGGTTTTTCCTCATTTGCAAGGTTGTGGCCAATGGAATGGGAAGAATTCCCTTGAAAGGGAAGCACAGTCCTGAGGTGTGGCTCCAAGGACCCAAGTGTGGAGCGTGTGTGGTCCAGGGCTATTTGGACAAAAGTCTGAAAACACAAACTCCACTTAGGTTGGGGGATGTAGGTATGGCCGGCCCGATCTATAGACCGTGAGAAGAACTCTTCGGGATATGAACAAAGGGCGATTGTGAGGTGCTTGCTCATGCTTTTTTTTTTTTTTTCTGGAAATGTGTCACCGATTGCCATGGAATGTCGGGGTGTCCTCATGGGCCATCGATGAGGCTCCCTTTCTGGGGATTTGACCTGATCCCAAGAGTTTGGGGTCATTCTGAGGGAAGGGTAGAGGCCTTTCTGTTTTTTTTTGTTTATTTTGTTTTTGTTTTTGTTTTTGTTTTGTTTTTTTTTTTTTTTTTTACCTCAGGTGGACCACCAAATGAGGGATTCCAGAGCAGAGTCCTGGGTTGGGGCAACTGGACAACCAGACCTCTGGTTAACATTGGGACCTAAGAACATGGCAAGCCCCATATGTGGGCTCTTGGTCCAGACACTGAGAGGCCTTCCTTGAGGATAGGTCTCACACTGAGTTTCACAATGTGTTTTTGTGCCCAAGGAGCCCCTCAAGTCAGGGCGTGGCCTAATGTACCATGCTGGTTTCTCCTACACTGAACATTGCACAATATGGCAACCACAAGTTTTCTGGCCATGGGGAAGATGGAGTTCTAATTTCTGCAACACTTTCACTCCTGGACTGTGATTGGATTTAAGGTCTAGGTTCTGAAGCCTGAAAACTGAGGTTGGGAAGAGATGAAGACCTAAGGCCATGGTGTGTCTGATGTGCTCAGTTTTCGGCCAGCTGTTGAGTGTGGGTTGGGAGGTGCAGGCTCAGGCTGTGGCAGACAGGGAATTAGTGCCCAGGCTAGACTGTATCATTTGGGTGCAGTCGAGTTTCGTGCAGGATGGTACTCATTTGTGGTTACTAGGTAGCCCCAGAGGGCAACGTTTTTCTTCTGGAGGGAAGACACAGTGCCACATAGTGGCTCCAGAATTCCCAAACTGGAAGGCTTGTGGGCCAGGAGTGTGAGGAAAAAATTCTGAGAACACAAGCCAGACTTAGATTTCGGGGTGAGGGGATGGCAGGCACCCTCTGCAGAGATGATTCGAGATCCTGTATACCTGAAGACAGAGCTAGGATCAGACGTTGGCTTAGGTCGAAGTTTCTGTCCATGACGGCCCCTTCATGAAGGGGAGGGTGTCACGAGGACATGGAGGTTTTCCCACGATGGGAATTGTGAGATGCTCCAAACCGCAATGATTCCTTCTGTGGGACAGTCGAGACCTGTTGGATGGCTCCAGGACATCCCATAAGGAAGTTATCCAGAGCAGGGTTCTAAGGATGGATGCCTGGGCAGCCTGCCTCCCATTCCGGGTGTCTCATAGAGCCAAGGCAAATTCGATCTGCTGGATCTACGGGAGCATCCGAGGCGGGTGTGTTGAAATGGGTGAGTTGAGGATGGGTCATAATGTGCATTTGTGTCCATGTAGACCTTGGAATGGGGTGCTTGAACCGGGGCCTTGAGGGATGTTCATAACAGGAGGTTTTGATGGAGCTCTAAAGAGTATGTTTCCTATGTAGAGAGGAGAATTGTTTTGATGAGTGCCTAAGGAATCTCCCATATGCTGGTATTGGAAACCAGGCCTCTGAGGAGAGATGACTGGAATCAAAAGCAATGGATCTGATTAGGGCCTAAGTGCCTGTCCAGTTCAATCTTATTCTATGGGGATATCTGTCTCTGGGTCTGAGTGGAGGTAGTTTCCTAACTTGTGAAAGATCATCCCAGTGTGTCCTGGGCAGCCAACACTATTCGGATGGCCTCGGGGAGTTCGGAGGATTTTCCTAATCTATTGGGTGTGGACAATGGAAATGGCAGAATTCCCCTGGAGAGGGAAGCCACAGTCCTGAGGTGTGGCTCCAGGGGCCCCAGCTTGGATGGTGTGTGGGCCAGGCCTGTGGGGACAGAAGTCTGAAAACACAAACTCAGCTTAGGTTTGGGGATGTATGTATGAAGGCTCGATCTACAGAACGTGAGAATTTTTCGGGCTATGAACAAAGGGCGAGTATGTGGCGATTGCTCAGGCTTTTGTCTCTGGATTTTGTGTCAACGGTGGCCGTGGAATGTCGGGATGTCCTCAAGGGCAATGGACAATTCTTTCTCTGGTGATATGGCCTGATCCCAAGTGGTTGGGATAATTCTGTGGATTGGAAGAGTCCTTTCTGTATATATATATATATATATATATATATATATATATATATATATATATATGTTTTTTTTTTTTTTTACCTCAGGTGTCCCACCAAAATGGGATTCCAGAGTAGAGCCCTGAGTAGGGGTGACTAGTCATCTCGAACTCTGGTTGAGATTGGGGGACTAGAGGCTTGGCAAGCCCCATATGTGGGCTGTTGTTCCAGTCACTAAGAGGCTTTACATGAGGATAGGGCTCACGCTGAGGGTCACAATGTGTGTTTGTGCATATTGTGGCCCTCAGGGTTAGGTGGGGCCTCATAGTCCATGCTGCTTTCTCCTACAATGAACATTGGACAACATGCCAACCACTAGGTTACTTGCCAAGGCGAAGGAGAAGTTCTGATTCTTGCATCACATTCATTCCTGAGCAGTGAGTGGAGATAAGGTCTAGGTTCTGAAGGTGAAAACTGAGGTTGGGTAGAGATGATGGCCTAAAGCCATTGCGGGTGTGATATGCTCTGTGTACGGCCAGCTTTCTGGGTGTTGGACTGGAGGTCTGCCCTCAGGCTGTGTCAGACAAGGCTTTAGTGCACAGGCTAGACTGTATAATTGGGGTATGGTCGAGTGGCATGCAGGTTGTTACTCATTTGGCGTTTCCGGTTAGCCCTATAGGGCAACATTTTTCTTCTGGAGGGCAGGCAGAGTGCTGCATTGCGTCTCCGGAATTGCCAAACTGGAGGGGTGTGGCCAGGATTGTGAGGAAGGAAGTCTGAAAACACAAGCTCGCACGAGTTTTGGGGCCAAGAGCATGGCAGGCCCACTCTGCAGAGGCTGAATCGAGATCTCCTGCAGGTGAGGTCAGGGCGAGTATCAGATGTTGCCTCAAGCTGGAGTTTGTGTCCATGACGGCCCCTTCCTGAAGGGGGTGGGGACGTCATGAGGCCAGGGATGTTTCCCTACGCTGGGAGTTGTGAGCTGCTCCAAACTTCAAAGTTTCCTTCTTCAGGACAGTCGAGTACTATTGGATGGTTCCAGGATGCCCCATACAGAAAGACTCGAGAGCAGGGGCCTAAGCATGGATGCCGAGAAACGCCAACTCACCTTCCCATTGCCTGGTCGAGAGAAGGCACGCTCAATCTGCGGGCTCTTGGGTGAGCTACCCAGAAGGCTGAGTTTAAATGGACTCTCCTGAGGATGAGTCATAATGTGGGTTGGTGGCCATGGAGACCTTGGAATGTGGCAGTAGCTAAGGGACTCTGCAGGATTCTCCAACCCGAAGGGCTTGACACAACTCCAACAAGGAAGCTTCCCATGTGGAGATGAGAGGTCTTCTGTCTGGTGCCTCAGGAAAGCCCCGTATGCTGGTCTTCGAACCCAGGCCTCTGAGGAGTGATACCTGGACACCAAAGCAAGAGTTCATAATAGGGCCTAGGGGCCTGTCTGGTTCAATCTTCTGTCTCTGCGGATATCTGTCTGTGTGTCTGCATGGAGGTAGTAGTTGCTCAGCTTGTGTCATAATGCCCCTATTTGTCCAGTGCGGCTTGCGGTAGTGGGATGTCCTTGGGGACCTTGAGGTTTCTACTATTTTGTAGAGTTGTGGCCAATGGAATGGGCAGTTTCTTAGGAGAGAGCAGGCACAGTTCTGTGGTGTGGCTCCAGAGACCCCAGCCTGGAGGCTGTGTGGGCCATGGCTGTGCAGACAGACATCCAAAAACCCTAACTCAGCTCAGGTTTGGGGCCGAGGTTACGTCAGGCCTGATCTACAGACCATGAGGGGAGCTACTCTGGATATGAAAGAAGGGTGAGAGGGAGGCAGTCGCTCAGGCTTTTGTCTCTGGATGTTTTGTCCACAATGTCCGTTTAATGTAGGAGTTGCCTCATGGGTCGTAGAAGTCTCCCTCTCTGGTAGTTTGTCCAGCCGCCAAGTGTTTGGGGTCATTCTGTGGGAAGGGAAGTGTCCGGTTTTCTGCCTCATGTGTCCCCTCAGTAGAGGGATTCTAGAGCATAGCAGTGGGTACTGACAACTGGAATACTCGCCCTCTGGTTAAGGCTGGGGGCCTATGGATATGACAAGCCCCATATGCAGGATCTTGGTCCAGCCACTGAGAGGCGTTACTTTAATACGGGACTCACGCTGCAGGTCACAATGCATGTCGGTGCCCTAGGCGGCCCTCAAGCACTGGCGTGGCCTTTCGGACAATGTAGGTTTTCCCACATAGAACGTTGGACAACATGTCAACCACAAGGTTTCTGGCCATGGGGAAGGAGGAATTCTAATTTCTGCATCACGTTCACCCCTGGGCAGTGATTGGAGATAAGGTCTAGGTTCTGAAACCTGAAAACCGAGGTTGGGAAGAGATGACGACCTACAGCCATAGCGGGTCCTATGTGTCCAGGTTGGGGCCAGCTGTCTGGGTGTCGTTTGGGATGTCTTGTCTCAGGCTGTGCCAGACAGGGCATTAGAATACAGGGTGGGCTGTATAATTGCTTTACAATCGAGTGGCATGCATTAGAAAATCATTTGGGGTTTCTTATTAGCAGCATAGGGCAAAGTTTTTCTTCTGGAGGGCAGGCAGAGTGCTGCATTGTGGCTTCGGAATTCCCAAACTGGAGGGCTTGTGGGCCAGGAGAGTGAGGACGGAAGTCTGAGAACACAAGCTAGGCTTAGGTTTCGGGGCAAGGACATGGCAGGCACACTCTGCAGAGCTGAATTGAGATTTCATGCGTCTGAAGTCAGGTCCAGCTTCAGACTTTGTCTCAGGTTTGAGTTTCTGTCCATGTGGGCCCCTTCAGGAAGGGGGGGCATTATGAGGCCATGGGGGTTTTCCCACTATTGGAGTTGTGAGATGCTCCAAACCACAAGGATTCCTTCTGTGGGACAATTAAGATTTGTTGGATGGCTCCAGGACGTCTTATAATGTATTTTTCCAGAACAGGGTTCTAAGTATGGATGCCAGGGTAGCCAGCCTCACATTCCAATTGTCTCCTAGCAACAAGCAACGTTTGATCTGCTGTCTTGGGGTAGTAACAGAGGGGGCTGAGGTGAAATGGACTTTCCTGAGAATGGTCTTAACGTTGGTTTGAGTCCATGGAGACCTTGGTATGGGGCAGTGGCACCAGGGCCCTGAAGGATTCTCCTAACCCGAGGTTATGACAAAGCTCCAATGAGCAAGTTTTCCATGGGGAGACGAGATTTGTTTTTAATGGTGCCTCAGGAAACCACCATATGCTGGTATAGGAAACGAGGCCTCTGAGGAGAGATGCCTGGAAACCAAAGCAATGGATCTGATTAGGGCCTAGGGGCCTGTCCGGTTCAATATTCTTCTCTGGGGACATCTGTTGTCTGAGTGGAGGTAGTTGCTCAGCTGGTTTGAGATCACCCCTGTTTGTCCTGGGCAGCCTACACTTTTGGGATGGCCTCGGTGACTTTGGAGGTTTTTCCTCATTTGCAAGGTTGTGGCCAATGGAATGGGAAGAATTCCCTTGAAAGGGAAGCACAGTCCTGAGGTGTGGCTCCAAGGACCCAAGTATGGAGCGTGTGTGGTCCAGGGCTATTTGGACAAAAGTCTGAAAACACTAACTCCACTTAGGTTGGGGGATGTAGGTATGGCCGGCCCGATCTATAGACCGTGAGGAGAACTCTTCGGGATATGAACAAAGGGCGATGTGAGATGCTTGCTCATGCTTTTTTTTTTTTTTTCTGGAAATGTGTCACCGATTGCCATGGAATGTCGGGGTGTCCTCATGGGCCATCGATGAGGCTCCCTTTCTGGGGATTTGACCTGATCCCAAGAGTTTGAGGTCATACAGTGGGAAGGGAGGAGGCCTTTCTGGTTTTTTGTTTATTTTTTTTGTTTTTGTTTTTGTTTTTTACCTCAGGTGGACCACCAAAAGAGGGATTCCAGAGCAGAGTCGTGGGTTGGGGCAACTGGACAACCAGACCTCTGGTTAACATTGGGACCTAAGAACATGGCAAGCCCCATATGTGGGCTCGTGGTCCAGACACTGAGAGGCTTTCCTTGAGGATAGGTCTCACACTGAGTTTCACAATGTGTTTTTGTGCCCAAGGAGCCCCTCAAGTCAGGGCGTGGCCTAATGTACCATGCTGGTTTCTCCTACACTGAACGTTGCACAATATGGCAACCACAAGTTTTCTGGCCATGGGGAAGATGGAGTTCTAATTTCTGCAACACTTTCACTCCTGGACTGTGATTGGATTTAAGGTCTAGGTTCTGAAGCCTGAAAACTGAGGTTGGGAAGAGATGAAGACCTAAGGCCATGGTGTGTCTGATGTGCTTAGTGTTCGGCCAGCTGTTGAGTGTGGGTTGGGAGGTGCAGGCTCAGGCTGTGGAAGACAGGGAATTAGTGCCCAGGCTAGACTGTATCATTGGGGTGCAGTCGAGTTTCGTGCAGGATGGTACTCATTTGTGGTTACTGGGTAGCCCCAGAGGGCAACGTTTTTCTTCTGGAGGGAAGACACAGTGCCACATAATGGCTCCAGAATTCCCAAACTGGAAGGCTTGTGGGCCAGGAGTGTGAGGAAAAAATTCTGAGAACACAAGCCAGACTTAGATTTCGGGGTGAGGGGACGGCAGGCACCCTCTGCAGAGATGATTCGAGATCCTGTATACCTGAAGACAGAGCTAGGATCAGACGTTGGCTTAGGTCGAAGTTTCTGTCCATGACGGCCCCTTCATGAAGGGGAGGGTGTCACGAGGACATGGAGGTTTTCCCACGATGGGAATTGTGAGATGCTCCAAACCGCAATGATTCCTTCTGTGGGACAGTCGAGACCTGTTGGATGGCTCCAGGACATCCCATAAGGAAGTTATCCAGAGCAGGGTTCTAAGGATGGATGCCTGGGCAGCCTGCCTCCCATTCCGGGTGTCTCATAGAGCCAAGGCAAATTCGATCTGCTGGATCTACGGGAGCATCCGAGGCGGGTGTGTTGAAATGGGTGAGTTGAGGATGGGTCATAATGTGCATTTGTGTCCATGTAGACCTTGGAATGGGGTGCTTGAACCGGGGCCTTGAGGGATGTTCATAACAGGAGGTTTTGATGGAGCTCTAAAGAGTATGTTTCCTATGTAGAGAGGAGAATTGTTTTGATGAGTGCCTAAGGAATCTCCCATATGCTGGTATTGGAAACCAGGCCTCTGAGGAGAGATGACTGGAATCAAAAGCAATGGATCTGATTAGGGCCTAAGTGCCTGTCCAGTTCAATCTTATTCTATGGGGATATCTGTCTCTGGGTCTGAGTGGAGGTAGTTTCCTAACTTGTGAAAGAACATCCCAGTGTGTCCTGGGCAGCCAACACTATTCGGATGGCCTCGGGGAGTTCGGAGGATTCTCCTAATCTATTGGGTTGTGGACAATGGAAATGGTAGAATTCCCCTGGAGAGGGAAGCCACAGTCCTGAGGTGTGGCTCCATGGGCCCCAGCTTGAATGGTGTGTGGGCCAGTCCTGTGGGGACAAAAGTCTGAAAACACAAACTCAGCTTAGGTTTGGGGATGTATGTATGAAGGCTCGATCTACAGAACGTGAGAATTTTCCGGGCTATGAAAAAAGGGCGAGTATGTGTCGATTGCTCAGGCTTTTGTCTCTGGATTTTGTGTCAACGGTGGCCGTGGAATGTCGGGATGTCCTCAAGGGCAATGGACAATGCTTTCTCTGGTGATATGGCCTGATCCCAAGTGGTTGGGATCATTCTGTGGATTGGAAGAGTCCTTTCTGTATATATATATATATATATATATATATATATATATATATATGTTTTTTTTTTTTTTTTTTACCTCAAGTGTCCCACCAAAATGGGATTCCAGAGTAGAGCCCTGAGTAGGGGTGACTAGTCATCTCGAACTCTGGTTGAGATTGGGGGACTAGAGGCTTGGCAAGCCCCATATGTGGGCTGTTGTTCCAGTCACTAAGAGGCTTTACATGAGGATAGGGCTCACGCTGAGGGTCACAATGTGTGTTTGTGCATATTGTGGCCCTCAGGGTTAGGTGAGGCCTCATAGTCCATGCTGCTTTCTCCTACAATGAACATTGGACAACATGCCAACCACTAGGTTACTTGCCAAGGCGAAGGAGAAGTTCTGATTCTTGCATCACATTCATTCCTGTGCAGTGAGTGGAGATAAGGTCTAGGTTCTGAAGGTGAAAACTGAGGTTGGGTAGAGATGATGGCCTAAAGCCATTGCGGGTGTGATATGCTCTGTGTACGGCCAGCTTTCTGGGTGTTGGACTGGAGGTCTGCCCTCAGGCTGTGTCAGACAGGGCTTTAGTGCACAGGCTAGACTGTATAATTGGGGTATGGTCGAGTGGCATGCAGGTTGTTACTCATTTGGCGTTTCCGGTTAGCCCTATAGGGCAACATTTTTCTTCTGGAGGGCAGGCAGAGTGCTGCATTGCGTCTCCGGAATTGCCAAACTGGAGGGGTGTGGCCAGGATTGTGAGGAAGGAAGTCTGAAAACACAAGCTCGCACGAGTTTTGGGGCCAAGAGCATGGCAGGCCCACTCTGCAGAGGCTGAATCGAGATCTCCTGCAGGTGAGGTCAGGGCGAGTATCAGATGTTGCCTCAAGCTGGAGTTTGTGTCCATGACGGCCCCTTCCTGAAGGGGGTGGGGACGTCATGAGGCCAGGGATGTTTCCCTACGCTGGGAGTTGTGAGATGCTCCAAACTTCAAAGTTTCCTTCTTCAGGACAGTCGAGTACTATTGGATGGTTCCAGGATGCCCCATACAGAAAGACTCGAGAGCAGGGGCCTAAGCATGGATGCCGAGAAACGCCAACTCACCTTCCCATTGCCTGGTCGAGAGAAGGCACGCTCAATCTGCGGGCTCTTGGGTGAGCTACCCAGAAGGCTGAGTTTAAATGGACTCTCCTGAGGATGAGTCATAATGTGGGTTGGTGGCCATGGAGACCTTGGAATGTGGCAGTAGCTAAGGGACTCTGCAGGATTCTCCAACCCGAAGGGCTTGACACAACTCCAACAAGGAAGCTTCCCATGTGGAGATGAGAGGTCTTCTGTCTGGTGCCTCAGGAAAGCCCCGTATGCTGGTCTTCGAACCCAGGCCTCTGAGGAGTGATACCTTGACACCAAAGCAAGAGTTCATAATAGGGCCTAGGGGCCTGTCTGGTTCAATCTTCTGTCTCTGCGGATATCTGTCTGTGTGTCTGCATGGAGGTAGTAGTTGCTCAGCTTGTGTCATAATGCCCCTATTTGTCCAGTGCGGCTTGCGGTAGTGGGATGTCCTTGGGGACCTTGAGGTTTCTACTATTTTGTAGAGTTGTGGCCAATGGAATGGGCAGTTTCTTAGGAGAGAGCAGGCACAGTTCTGTGGTGTGGCTCCAGAGACCCCAGCCTGGAGGCTGTGTGGGCCATGGCTGTGCAGACAGACATCCAAAAACCCTAACTCAGCTCAGGTTTGGGGCCGAGGTTACGTCAGGCCTGATCTACAGACCATGAGGGGAGCTACTCTGGATATGAAAGAAGGGTGAGAGGGAGGCAGTCGCTCAGGCTTTTGTCTCTGGATGTTTTGTCCACAATGTCCGTTTAATGTAGGAGTTGCCTCATGGGTCGTAGAAGTCTCCCTCTCTGGTAGTTTGTCCAGCCGCCAAGTGTTTGGGGTCATTCTGTGGGAAGGGAAGTGTCCGGTTTTCTGCCTCATGTGTCCCCTCAGTAGAGGGATTCTAGAGCATAGCAGTGGGTACTGACAACTGGAATACTCGCCCTCTGGTTAAGGCTGGGGGCCTATGGATATGACAAGCCCCATATGCAGGATCTTGGTCCAGCCACTGAGAGGCGTTACTTTAATACGGGACTCACGCTGCAGGTCACAATGCATGTCGGTGCCCTAGGCGGCCCTCAAGCACTGGCGTGGCCTTTCGGACAATGTAGGTTTTCCCACATAGAACGTTGGACAACATGTCAACCACAAGGTTTCTGGCCATGGGGAAGGAGGAATTCTAATTTCTGCATCACGTTCACCCCTGGGCAGTGATTGGAGATAAGGTCTAGGTTCTGAAACCTGAAAACCGAGGTTGGGAAGAGATGACGACCTACAGCCATAGCGGGTCCTATGTGTCCAGGTTGGGGCCAGCTGTCTGGGTGTCGTTTGGGATGTCTTGTCTCAGGCTGTGCCAGACAGGGCATTAGAATACAGGGTGGGCTGTATAATTGCTTTACAATCGAGTGGCATGCATTAGAAAATCATTTGGGGTTTCTTATTAGCAGCATAGGGCAAAGTTTTTCTTCTGGAGGGCAGGCAGAGTGCTGCATTGTGGCTTCGGAATTCCCAAACTGGAGGGCTTGTGGGCCAGGAGAGTGAGGACGGAAGTCTGAGAACACAAGCTAGGCTTAGGTTTCGGGGCAAGGACATGGCAGGCACACTCTGCAGAGCTGAATTGAGATTTCATGCGTCTGAAGTCAGGTCCAGCTTCAGACTTTGTCTCAGGTTTGAGTTTCTGTCCATGTGGGCCCCTTCAGGAAGGGGGGGCATTATGAGGCCATGGGGGTTTTCCCACTATTGGAGTTGTGAGATGCTCCAAACCACAAGGATTCCTTCTGTGGGACAATTAAGATTTGTTGGATGGCTCCAGGACGTCTTATAATGTATTTTTCCAGAACAGGGTTCTAAGTATGGATGCCAGGGTAGCCAGCCTCACATTCCAATTGTCTCCTAGCAACAAGCAACGTTTGATCTGCTGTCTTGGGGTAGTAACAGAGGGGGCTGAGGTGAAATGGACTTTCCTGAGAATGGTCTTAACGTTGGTTTGAGTCCATGGAGACCTTGGTATGGGGCAGTGGCACCAGGGCCCTGAAGGATTCTCCTAACCCGAGGTTATGACAAAGCTCCAATGAGCAAGTTTTCCATGGGGAGACGAGATTTGTTTTTAATGGTGCCTCAGGAAACCACCATATGCTGGTATTGGAAACGAGGCCTCTGAGGAGAGATGCCTGGAAACCAAAGCAATGGATCTGATTAGGGCCTAGGGGCCTGTCCGGTTCAATATTCTTCTCTGGGGACATCTGTTGTCTGAGTGGAGGTAGTTGCTCAGCTGGTTTGAGATCACCCCTGTTTGTCCTGGGCAGCCTACACTATTGGGATGGCCTCGGTGACTTTGGAGGTTTTTCCTCATTTGCAAGGTTGTGGCCAATGGAATGGGAAGAATTCCCTTGAAAGGGAAGCACAGTCCTGAGGTGTGGCTCCAAGGACCCAAGTGTGGAGCGTGTGTGGTCCAGGGCTATTTGGACAAAAGTCTGAAAACACAAACTCCACTTAGGTTGGGGGATGTAGGTATGGCCGGCCCGATCTATAGACCGTGAGGAGAACTCTTCGGGATATGAACAAAGGGCGATGTGAGATGCTTGCTCATGCTTTTTTTTTTTTTTTCTGGAAATGTGTCACCGATTGCCATGGAATGTCGGGGTGTCCTCATGGGCCATCGATGAGGCTCCCTTTCTGGGGATTTGACCTGATCCCAAGAGTTTGAGGTCATTCAGTGGGAAGGGAGGAGGCCTTTCTGGTTTTTTGTTTATTTTTTTTGTTTTTGTTTTTGTTTTTTACCTCAGGTGGACCACCAAAAGAGGGATTCCAGAGCAGAGTCGTGGGTTGGGGCAACTGGACAACCAGACCTCTGGTTAACATTGGGACCTAAGAACATGGCAAGCCCCATATGTGGGCTCTTGGTCCAGACACTGAGAGGCTTTCCTTGAGGATAGGTCTCACACTGAGTTTCACAATGTGTTTTTGTGCCCAAGGAGCCCCTCAAGTCAGGGCGTGGCCTAATGTACCATGCTGGTTTCTCCTACACTGAACGTTGTACAATATGGCAACCACAAGTTTTCTGGCCATGGGGAAGATGGAGTTCTAATTTCTGCAACACTTTCACTCCTGGACTGTGATTGGATTTAAGGTCTAGGTTCTGAAGCCTGAAAACTGAGGTTGGGAAGAGATGAAGACCTAAGGCCATGGTGTGTCTGATGTGCTCAGTTTTCGGCCAGCTGTTGAGTGTGGGTTGGGAGGTGCAGGCTCAGGCTGTGGCAGACAGGGAATTAGTGCCCAGGCTAGACTGTATCATTGGGGTGCAGTCGAGTTTCGTGCAGGATGGTACTCATTTGTGGTTACTGGGTAGCCCCAGAGGGCAACGTTTTTCTTCTGGAGGGAAGACACAGTGCCACATAGTGGCTCCAGAATTCCCAAACTGGAAGGCTTGTGGGCCAGGAGTGTGAGGAAAAAATTCTGAGAACACAAGCCAGACTTAGATTTCGGGGTGAGGGGACGGCAGGCACCCTCTGCAGAGATGATTCGAGATCCTGTATACCTGAAGACAGAGCTAGGATCAGACGTTGGCTTAGGTCGAAGTTTCTGTCCATGACGGCCCCTTCATGAAGGGGAGGGTGTCACGAGGACATGGAGGTTTTCCCACGATGGGAATTGTGAGATGCTCCAAACCGCAATGATTCCTTCTGTGGGACAGTCGAGACCTGTTGGATGGCTCCAGGACATCCCATAAGGAAGTTATCCAGAGCAGGGTTCTAAGGATGGATGCCTGGGCAGCCTGCCTCCCATTCCGGGTGTCTCATAGAGCCAAGGCAAATTCGATCTGCTGGATCTACGGGAGCATCCGAGGCGGGTGTGTTGAAATGGGTGAGTTGAGGATGGGTCATAATGTGCATTTGTATCCATGTAGACCTTGGAATGGGGTGCTTGAACCGGGGCCTTGAGGGATGTTCATAACAGGAGGTTTTGATGGAGCTCTAAAGAGTATGTTTCCTATGTAGAGAGGAGAAACGTTTTGATGAGTGCCTAAGGAATCTCCCATATGCTGGTATTGGAAACCAGGCCTCTGAGGAGAGATGACTGGAATCAAAAGCAATGGATCTGATTAGGGCCTAAGTGCCTGTCCAGTTCAATCTTATTCTATGGGGATATCTGTCTCTGGGTCTGAGTGGAGGTAGTTTCCTAACTTGTGAAAGATCATCCCAGTGTGTCCTGGGCAGCCAACACTATTCGGATGGCCTCGGGGAGTTCGGAGGATTCTCCTAATCTATTGGGTTGTGGACAATGGAAATGGCAGAATTCCCCTGGAGAGGGAAGCCACAGTCCTGAGGTGTGTCTCCAGGGGCCCCAGCTTGGATGGTGTGTGGGCCAGGCCTGTGGGGACAGAAGTCTGAAAACACAAACTCAGCTTAGGTTTGGGGATGTATGTATGAAGGCTCGATCTACAGAACGTGAGAATTTTCCGGGCTATGAACAAAGGGAGAGTATGTGGCGATTGCTCAGGCTTTTGTCTCTGGATTTTGTGTCAACGGTGGCCGTGGAATGTCGGGATGTCCTCAAGGGCAATGGACAATTCTTTCTCTGGTGATATGGCCTGATCCCAAGTGGTTGGGATCATTCTGTGGATTGGAAGAGTCCTTTCTGTGTATATATATATATATATATATGTATATATATATATATATATATGTTTTTTTTTTCCTCAGGTGTCCCACCAAAATGGGATTCCAGAGTAGAGCCCTGAGTAGGGGTGACTAGTCATCTCGAACTCTGGTTGAGATTGGGGGACTAGAGGCTTGGCAAGCCCCATTTGTGGGCTGTTGTTCCAGTCACTAAGAGGCTTTACATGAGGATAGGGCTCACGCTGAGGGTCACAATGTGTGTGCATATTGTGGCCCTCAGGGTTAGGTGGGGCCTCATAGTCCATGCTGCTTTCTCCTACAATGAACATTGGACAACATGCCAACCACTAGGTTACTTGCCAAGGCGAAGGAGAAGTTCTGATTCTTGCATCACATTCATTCCTGAGCAGTGAGTTGAGATAAGGTCTAGGTTCTGAAGGTGAAAACTGAGGTTGGGTAGAGATGATGGCCTAAAGCCATTGCGGGTGTGATATGCTCTGTGTACGGCCAGCTTTCTGGGTGTTGGACTGGAGGTCTGCCCTCAGGCTGTGTCAGACAGGGCTTTAGTGCACAGGCTAGACTGTATAATTGGGGTATGGTCGAGTGGCATGCAGGTTGTTACTCATTTGGCGTTTCCGGTTAGCCCTATAGGGCAACATTTTTCTTCTGGAGGGCAGGCAGAGTGCTGCATTGCGTCTCCGGAATTGCCAAACTGGAGGGGTGTGGCCAGGATTGTGAGGAAGGAAGTCTGAAAACACAAGCTCGCACGAGTTTTGGGGCCAAGAGCATGGCAGGCCCACTCTGCAGAGGCTGAATCGAGATCTCCTGCAGGTGAGGTCAGGGCGAGTATCAGATGTTGCCTCAAGCTGGAGTTTGTGTCCATGACGGCCCCTTCCTGAAGGGGGTGGGGACGTCATGAGGCCAGGGATGTTTCCCTACGCTGGGAGTTGTGAGATGCTCCAAACTTCAAAGTTTCCTTCTTCAGGACAGTCGAGTACTATTGGATGGTTCCAGGATGCCCCATACAGAAAGACTCGAGAGCAGGGGCCTAAGCATGGATGCCGAGAAACGCCAACTCACCTTCCCATTGCCTGGTCGAGAGAAGGCACGCTCAATCTGCGGGCTCTTGGGTGAGCTACCCAGAAGGCTGAGTTTAAATGGACTCTCCTGAGGATGAGTCATAATGTGGGTTGGTGGCCATGGAGACCTTGGAATGTGGCAGTAGCTAAGGGACTCTGCAGGATTCTCCAACCCGAAGGGCTTGACACAACTCCAACAAGGAAGCTTCCCATGTGGAGATGAGAGGTCTTCTGTCTGGTGCCTCAGGAAAGCCCCGTATGCTGGTCTTCGAACCCAGGCCTCTGAGGAGTGATACCTTGACACCAAAGCAAGAGTTCATAATAGGGCCTAGGGGCCTGTCTGGTTCAATCTTCTGTCTCTGCGGATATCTGTCTGTGTGTCTGCATGGAGGTAGTAGTTGCTCAGCTTGTGTCATAATGCCCCTATTTGTCCAGTGCGGCTTGCGGTAGTGGGATGTCCTTGGGGACCTTGAGGTTTCTACTATTTTGTAGAGTTGTGGCCAATGGAATGGGCAGTTTCTTAGGAGAGAGCAGGCACAGTTCTGTGGTGTGGCTCCAGAGACCCCAGCCTGGAGGCTGTGTGGGCCATGGCTGTGCAGACAGACATCCAAAAACCCTAACTCAGCTCAGGTTTGGGGCCGAGGTTACGTCAGGCCTGATCTACAGACCATGAGGGGAGCTACTCTGGATATGAAAGAAGGGTGAGAGGGAGGCA
Source organism: Mustela nivalis (assembly GCF_964662115.1). Classification (NCBI taxonomy): domain Eukaryota; kingdom Metazoa; phylum Chordata; class Mammalia; order Carnivora; family Mustelidae; genus Mustela; species Mustela nivalis. The sequence goes on along the minus strand of NW_028136543.1, from coordinate 1,125,185 downwards.
GTCGCTCAGGCTTTTGTCTCTGGATGTTTTGTCCACAATGTCCGTTTAATGTAGGAGTTGCCTCATGGGTCGTAGAAGTCTCCCTCTCTGGTAGTTTGTCCAGCCGCCAAGTGTTTGGGGTCATTCTGTGGGAAGGGAAGTGTCCGGTTTTCTGCCTCATGTGTCCCCTCAGTAGAGGGATTCTAGAGCATAGCAGTGGGTACTGACAACTGGAATACTCGCCCTCTGGTTAAGGCTGGGGGCCTATGGATATGACAAGCCCCATATGCAGGATCTTGGTCCAGCCACTGAGAGGCGTTACTTTAATACGGGACTCACGCTGCAGGTCACAATGCATGTCGGTGCCCTAGGCGGCCCTCAAGCACTGGCGTGGCCTTTCGGACAATGTAGGTTTTCCCACATAGAACGTTGGACAACATGTCAACCACAAGGTTTCTGGCCATGGGGAAGGAGGAATTCTAATTTCTGCATCACGTTCACCCCTGGGCAGTGATTGGAGATAAGGTCTAGGTTCTGAAACCTGAAAACCGAGGTTGGGAAGAGATGACGACCTACAGCCATAGCGGGTCCTATGTGTCCAGGTTGGGGCCAGCTGTCTGGGTGTCGTTTGGGATGTCTTGTCTCAGGCTGTGCCAGACAGGGCATTAGAATACAGGGTGGGCTGTATAATTGCTTTACAATCGAGTGGCATGCATTAGAAAATCATTTGGGGTTTCTTATTAGCAGCATAGGGCAAAGTTTTTCTTCTGGAGGGCAGGCAGAGTGCTGCATTGTGGCTTCGGAATTCCCAAACTGGAGGGCTTGTGGGCCAGGAGAGTGAGGACGGAAGTCTGAGAACACAAGCTAGGCTTAGGTTTCGGGGCAAGGACATGGCAGGCACACTCTGCAGAGCTGAATTGAGATTTCATGCGTCTGAAGTCAGGTCCAGCTTCAGACTTTGTCTCAGGTTTGAGTTTCTGTCCATGTGGGCCCCTTCAGGAAGGGGGGGCATTATGAGGCCATGGGGGTTTTCCCACTATTGGAGTTGTGAGATGCTCCAAACCACAAGGATTCCTTCTGTGGGACAATTAAGATTTGTTGGATGGCTCCAGGACGTCTTATAATGTATTTTTCCAGAACAGGGTTCTAAGTATGGATGCCAGGGTAGCCAGCCTCACATTCCAATTGTCTCCTAGCAACAAGCAACGTTTGATCTGCTGTCTTGGGGTAGTAACAGAGGGGGCTGAGTTGAAATGGACTTTCCTGAGAATGGTCTTAACGTTGGTTTGAGTCCATGGAGACCTTGGTATGGGGCAGTGGCACCAGGGCCCTGAAGGATTCTCCTAACCCGAGGTTATGACAAAGCTCCAATGAGCAAGTTTACCATGGGGAGACGAGATTTGTTTTTAATGGTGCCTCAGGAAACCACCATATGCTGGTATTGGAAACGAGGCCTCTGAGGAGAGATGCCTGGAAACCAAAGCAATGGATCTGATTAGGGCCTAGGGGCCTGTCCGGTTCAATATTCTTCTCTGGGGACATCTGTTGTCTGAGTGGAGGTAGTTGCTCAGCTGGTTTGAGATCACCCCTGTTTGTCCTGGGCAGCCTACACTATTGGGATGGCCTCGGTGACTTTGGAGGTTTTTCCTCATTTGCAAGGTTGTGGCCAATGGAATGGGAAGAATTCCCTTGAAAGGGAAGCACAGTCCTGAGGTGTGGCTCCAAGGACCCAAGTGTGGAGCGTGTGTGGTCCAGGGCTATTTGGACAAAAGTCTGAAAACACAAACTCCACTTAGGTTGGGGGATGTAGGTATGGCCGGCCCGATCTATAGACCGTGAGGAGAACTCTTCGGGATATGAACAAAGGGCGATGTGAGATGCTTGCTCATGCTTTTTTTTTTTTTTTCTGGAAATGTGTCACCGATTGCCATGGAATGTCGGGGTGTCCTCATGGGCCATCGATGAGGCTCCCTTTCTGGGGATTTGACCTGATCCCAAGAGTTTGAGGTCATTCAGTGGGAAGGGAGGAGGCCTTTCTGGTTTTTTGTTTATTTTTTTTGTTTTTGTTTTTGTTTTTTACCTCAGGTGGACCACCAAAAGAGGGATTCCAGAGCAGAGTCGTGGGTTGGGGCAACTGGACAACCAGACCTCTGGTTAACATTGGGACCTAAGAACATGGCAAGCCCCATATGTGGGCTCTTGGTCCAGACACTGAGAGGCTTTCCTTGAGGATAGGTCTCACACTGAGTTTCACAATGTGTTTTTGTGCCCAAGGAGCCCCTCAAGTCAGGGCGTGGCCTAATGTACCATGCTGGTTTCTCCTACACTGAACGTTGTACAATATGGCAACCACAAGTTTTCTGGCCATGGGGAAGATGGAGTTCTAATTTCTGCAACACTTTCACTCCTGGACTGTGATTGGATTTAAGGTCTAGGTTCTGAAGCCTGAAAACTGAGGTTGGGAAGAGATGAAGACCTAAGGCCATGGTGTGTCTGATGTGCTCAGTTTTCGGCCAGCTGTTGAGTGTGGGTTGGGAGGTGCAGGCTCAGGCTGTGGCAGACAGGGAATTAGTGCCCAGGCTAGACTGTATCATTGGGGTGCAGTCGAGTTTCGTGCAGGATGGTACTCATTTGTGGTTACTGGGTAGCCCCAGAGGGCAACGTTTTTCTTCTGGAGGGAAGACACAGTGCCACATAGTGGCTCCAGAATTCCCAAACTGGAAGGCTTGTGGGCCAGGAGTGTGAGGAAAAAATTCTGAGAACACAAGCCAGACTTAGATTTCGGGGTGAGGGGATGGCAGGCACCCTCTGCAGAGATGATTCGAGATCCTGTATACCTGAAGACAGAGCTAGGATCAGACGTTGGCTTAGGTCGAAGTTTCTGTCCATGACGGCCCCTTCATGAAGGGGAGGGTGTCACGAGGACATGGAGGTTTTCCCACGATGGGAATTGTGAGATGCTCCAAACCGCAATGATTCCTTCTGTGGGACAGTCGAGACCTGTTGGATGGCTCCAGGACATCCCATAAGGAAGTTATCCAGAGCAGGGTTCTAAGGATGGATGCCTGGGCAGCCTGCCTCCCATTCCGGGTGTCTCATAGAGCCAAGGCAAATTCGATCTGCTGGATCTACGGGAGCATCCGAGGCGGGTGTGTTGAAATGGGTGAGTTGAGGATGGGTCATAATGTGCATTTGTGTCCATGTAGACCTTGGAATGGGGTGCTTGAACCGGGGCCTTGAGGGATGTTCATAACAGGAGGTTTTGATGGAGCTCTAAAGAGTATGTTTCCTATGTAGAGAGGAGAATTGTTTTGATGAGTTCCTAAGGAATCTCCCATATGCTGGTATTGGAAACCAGGCCTCTGAGGAGAGATGACTGGAATCAAAAGCAATGGATCTGATTAGGGCCTAAGTGCCTGTCCAGTTCAATCTTATTCTATGGGGATATCTGTCTCTGGGTCTGAGTGGAGGTAGTTTCCTAACTTGTGAAAGATCATCCCAGTGTGTCCTGGGCAGCCAACACTATTCGGATGGCCTCGGGGAGTTCGGAGGATTCTCCTAATCTATTGGGTTGTGGACAATGGAAATGGCAGAATTTCCCTGGAGAGGGAAGCCACAGTCCTGAGGTGTGGCTCCAGGGGCCCCAGCTTGGATGGTGTGTGGACCAGGCCTGTGGGGACAGAAGTCTGATAACACAAACTCAGCTTAGGTTTGGGGATGTATGTATGAAGGCTCGATCTACAGAACGTGAGAATTTTCCGGGCTATGAACAAAGGGAGAGTATGTGGCGATTGCTCAGGCTTTTGTCTCTGGATTTTGTGTCAACGGTGGCCGTGGAATGTCGGGATGTCCTCAAGGGCAATGGACAATTCTTTCTCTGGTGATATGGCCTGATCCCAAGTGGTTGGGATCATTCTGTGGATTGGAAGAGTCCTTTCTGTGTGTATATATATATATATATATATATATATATATATATATATATGTTTTTTTTTTTTCCTCAGGTGTCCCACCAAAATGGGATTCCAGAGTAGAGCCCTGAGTAGGGGTGACTAGTCATCTCGAACTCTGGTTGAGATTGGGGGACTAGAGGCTTGGCAAGCCCCATTTGTGGGCTGTTGTTCCAGTCACTAAGAGGCTTTACATGAGGATAGGGCTCACGCTGAGGGTCACAATGTTTGTTTGTGCATATTGTGGCCCTCAGGGTTAGGTGGGGCCTCATAGTCCATGCTGCTTTCTCCTACAATGAACATTGGACAACATGCCAACCACTAGGTTACTTGCCAAGGCGAAGGAGAAGTTCTGATTCTTGCATCACATTCATTCCTGAGCAGTGAGTGGAGATAAGGTCTAGGTTCTGAAGGTGAAAACTGAGGTTGGGTAGAGATGATGGCCTAAAGCCATTGCGGGTGTGATATGCTCTGTGTACGGCCAGCTTTCTGGGTGTTGGACTGGATGTCTGCCCTCAGGCTGTGTCAGACAAGGCTTTAGTGCACAGGCTAGACTGTATAATTGGGGTATGGTCGAGTGGCATGCAGGTTGTTACTCATTTGGCGTTTCCGGTTAGCCCTATAGGGCAACATTTTTCTTCTGGAGGGCAGGCAGAGTGCTACATTGTGTCTCCGGAATTGCCAAACTGGAGGGGTGTGGCCAGGATTGTGAGGAAGGAAGTCTGAAAACACAAGCTCGCACGAGTTTTGGGGCCAAGAGCATGGCAGGCCCACTCTGCAGAGGCTGAATCGAGATCTCCTGCAGGTGAGGTCAGGGCGAGTATCAGATGTTGCCTCAAGCTGGAGTTTGTGTCCATGACGGCCCCTTCCTGAAGGGGGTGGGGACGTCATGAGGCCAGGGATGTTTCCCTACGCTGGGAGTTGTGAGATGCTCCAAACTTCAAAGTTTCCTTCTTCAGGACAGTCGAGTACTATTGGATGGTTCCAGGATGCCCCATACAGAAAGACTCGAGAGCAGGGGCCTAAGCATGGATGCCGAGAAACGCCAACTCACCTTCCCATTGCCTGGTCGAGAGAAGGCACGCTCAATCTGCGGGCTCTTGGGTGAGCTACCCAGAAGGCTGAGTTTAAATGGACTCTCCTGAGGATGAGTCATAATGTGGGTTGGTGGCCATGGAGACCTTGGAATGTGGCAGTAGCTAAGGGACTCTGCAGGATTCTCCAACCCGAAGGGCTTGACACAACTCCAACAAGGAAGCTTCCCATGTGGAGATGAGAGGTCTTCTGTCTGGTGCCTCAGGAAAGCCCCGTATGCTGGTCTTCGAACCCAGGCCTCTGAGGAGTGATACCTTGACACCAAAGCAAGAGTTCATAATAGGGCCTAGGGGCCTGTCTGGTTCAATCTTCTGTCTCTGCGGATATCTGTCTGTGTGTCTGCATGGAGGTAGTAGTTGCTCAGCTTGTGTCATAATGCCCCTATTTGTCCAGTGCGGCTTGCGGTAGTGGGATGTCCTTGGGGACCTTGAGGTTTCTACTATTTTGTAGAGTTGTGGCCAATGGAATGGGCAGTTTCTTAGGAGAGAGCAGGCACAGTTCTGTGGTGTGGCTCCAGAGACCCCAGCCTGGAGGCTGTGTGGGCCATGGCTGTGCAGACAGACATCCAAAAACCCTAACTCAGCTCAGGTTTGGGGCCGAGGTTACGTCAGGCCTGATCTACAGACCATGAGGGGAGCTACTCTGGATATGAAAGAAGGGTGAGAGGGAGGCAGTCGCTCAGGCTTTTGTCTCTGGATGTTTTGTCCACAATGTCCGTTTAATGTAGGAGTTGCCTCATGGGTCGTAGAAGTCTCCCTCTCTGGTAGTTTGTCCAGCCGCCAAGTGTTTGGGGTCATTCTGTGGGAAGGGAAGTGTCCGGTTTTCTGCCTCATGTGTCCCCTCAGTAGAGGGATTCTAGAGCATAGCAGTGGGTACTGACAACTGGAATACTCGCCCTCTGGTTAAGGCTGGGGGCCTATGGATATGACAAGCCCCATATGCAGGATCTTGGTCCAGCCACTGAGAGGCGTTACTTTAATACGGGACTCACGCTGCAGGTCACAATGCATGTCGGTGCCCTAGGCGGCCCTCAAGCACTGGCGTGGCCTTTCGGACAATGTAGGTTTTCCCACATAGAACGTTGGACAACATGTCAACCACAAGGTTTCTGGCCATGGGGAAGGAGGAATTCTAATTTCTGCATCACGTTCACCCCTGGGCAGTGATTGGAGATAAGGTCTAGGTTCTGAAACCTGAAAACCGAGGTTGGGAAGAGATGACGACCTACAGCCATAGCGGGTCCTATGTGTCCAGGTTGGGGCCAGCTGTCTGGGTGTCGTTTGGGATGTCTTGTCTCAGGCTGTGCCAGACAGGGCATTAGAATACAGGGTGGGCTGTATAATTGCTTTACAATCGAGTGGCATGCATTAGAAAATCATTTGGGGTTTCTTATTAGCAGCATAGGGCAAAGTTTTTCTTCTGGAGGGCAGGCAGAGTGCTGCATTGTGGCTTCGGAATTCCCAAACTGGAGGGCTTGTGGGCCAGGAGAGTGAGGACGGAAGTCTGAGAACACAAGCTAGGCTTAGGTTTCGGGGCAAGGACATGGCAGGCACACTCTGCAGAGCTGAATTGAGATTTCATGCGTCTGAAGTCAGGTCCAGCTTCAGACTTTGTCTCAGGTTTGAGTTTCTGTCCATGTGGGCCCCTTCAGGAAGGGGGGGCATTATGAGGCCATGGGGGTTTTCCCACTATTGGAGTTGTGAGATGCTCCAAACCACAAGGATTCCTTCTGTGGGACAATTAAGATTTGTTGGATGGCTCCAGGACGTCTTATAATGTATTTTTCCAGAACAGGGTTCTAAGTATGGATGCCAGGGTAGCCAGCCTCACATTCCAATTGTCTCCTAGCAACAAGCAACGTTTGATCTGCTGTCTTGGGGTAGTAACAGAGGGGGCTGAGTTGAAATGGACTTTCCTGAGAATGGTCTTAACGTTGGTTTGAGTCCATGGAGACCTTGGTATGGGGCAGTGGCACCAGGGCCCTGAAGGATTCTCCTAACCCGAGGTTATGACAAAGCTCCAATGAGCAAGTTTTCCATGGGGAGACGAGATTTGTTTTTAATGGTGCCTCAGGAAACCACCATATGCTGGTATTGGAAACGAGGCCTCTGAGGAGAGATGCCTGGAAACCAAAGCAATGGATCTGATTAGGGCCTAGGGGCCTGTCCGGTTCAATATTCTTCTCTGGGGACATCTGTTGTCTGAGTGGAGGTAGTTGCTCAGCTGGTTTGAGATCACCCCTGTTTGTCCTGGGCAGCCTACACTATTGGGATGGCCTCGGTGACTTTGGAGGTTTTTCCTCATTTGCAAGGTTGTGGCCAATGGAATGGGAAGAATTCCCTTGAAAGGGAAGCACAGTCCTGAGGTGTGGCTCCAAGGACCCAAGTGTGGAGCGTGTGTGGTCCAGGGCTATTTGGACAAAAGTCTGAAAACACAAACTCCACTTAGGTTGGGGGATGTAGGTATGGCCGGCCCGATCTATAGACCGTGAGGAGAACTCTTCGGGATATGAACAAAGGGCGATGTGAGATGCTTGCTCATGCTTTTTTTTTTTTTTTTCTGGAAATGTGTCACCGATTGCCATGGAATGTCGGGGTGTCCTCATGGGCCATCGATGAGGCTCCCTTTCTGGGGATTTGACCTGATCCCAAGAGTTTGAGGTCATTCAGTGGGAAGGGAGGAGGCCTTTCTGGTTTTTTGTTTATTTTTTTTGTTTTTGTTTTTGTTTTTTACCTCAGGTGGACCACCAAAAGAGGGATTCCAGAGCAGAGTCGTGGGTTGGGGCAACTGGACAACCAGACCTCTGGTTAACATTGGGACCTAAGAACATGGCAAGCCCCATATGTGGGCTCTTGGTCCAGACACTGAGAGGCTTTCCTTGAGGATAGGTCTCACACTGAGTTTCACAATGTGTTTTTGTGCCCAAGGAGCCCCTCAAGTCAGGGCGTGGCCTAATGTACCATGCTGGTTTCTCCTACACTGAACGTTGCACAATATGGCAACCACAAGTTTTCTGGCCATGGGGAAGATGGAGTTCTAATTTCTGCAACACTTTCACTCCTGGACTGTGATTGGATTTAAGGTCTAGGTTCTGAAGCCTGAAAACTGAGGTTGGGAAGAGATGAAGACCTAAGGCCATGGTGTGTCTGATGTGCTTAGTGTTCGGCCAGCTGTTGAGTGTGGGTTGGGAGGTGCAGGCTCAGGCTGTGGAAGACAGGGAATTAGTGCCCAGGCTAGACTGTATCATTGGGGTGCAGTCGAGTTTCGTGCAGGATGGTACTCATTTGTGGTTACTGGGTAGCCCCAGAGGGCAACGTTTTTCTTCTGGAGGGAAGACACAGTGCCACATAATGGCTCCAGAATTCCCAAACTGGAAGGCTTGTGGGCCAGGAGTGTGAGGAAAAAATTCTGAGAACACAAGCCAGACTTAGATTTCGGGGTGAAGGGACGGCAGGCACCCTCTGCAGAGATGATTCAAGATCCCGTATACCTGAAGACAGAGCTAGGATCAGACGTTGGCTTAGGTCGGAGTTTCTGTCCATGATGGCCCCTTCATGAATGGGAGGGTGTCACGAGGACATGGAGTTTTTCCCACGATTTGAATTGTGAGATGCTCCAAACCGCAATGATTCCTTCTGTGGGACAGGTGAGACCGGTGGATGGCTCCAGGACATCCCATAAGGAAGTTATCCAGAGCAGGGTTCTAAGGATGGATGCCTGGGCAGCCTGCCTCCCATTCCAGGTGTCTCATAGAGCCAAGGCAAGTTCGATCTGCCTGATCTAGTGGAGCAACCGAATCGGGTGTTTTGAAATGGGTGAGTTGAGGATGGGTCATAATGTGCATTTGTGTCCATGGAGACCTTGGAATGGGGTCTTGATCCGGGTCCTTGAGAGATGTTCATAACCGGAGGTTTTGATGGAGCTCTAAAGAGTATGTTTCCTATGTAGAGAAGAGAATTGTGAATTGATGAGTGCCTAAGGAATCTCCCATATGCTGGTATTGGAAACCAGGCCTCTGAGGAGAGATGACTGGAAACAAAAGCAATGGATATGATTAGAGCCTAGGTGCCTGTCCGGTTCAATCTCTTTGCTGGGGATACGTGTCTAAGTATCTGAGGTGAGGTAGTTGCTCAGATTGTGTCAGATCGCCCCTGTTTGTCCTGGGCGACCTATAATATTGGAATGGCCTCGGGACTTTGGAGTTTCTCCTAATCTATAAGGTTGTGGTCAATGGAATGGGCAGAAATCCCCTGGAGAGGGCAGGCAAACTTCTGAGTTTGGCTCTAGGGGCCCAACTTTGAGGGTGTGTGGGCCAGGCCTGTGGAGCAAAAATCTGAAAACACAAACTCCGCTTAGGATTGGGGACATAGTTATGGCACGCCCAATCTACAGACCGTGATAACACTTCAGGATATGAAAAAGTGTGAGTTTGAGGTGATTGCTCAGATTTTGTCTCTGGATTTGTGTCAACAATGTGGGTGGAATGCTGGCGTGGCCTCATGGGTTGTGGACGGCTTTCCTTCTCTGAGGATTTGACCCAATCCCAAGAGTTTGGGTACATTCTGTGGGACGGGAGGAGTCCTTTCTGTTTTTTATTTTATTTTATTTTATTTTTTGTACCTCATGTGTCCCAATAAAGGAGGGATTCAAGAGCAGAGTCCTCGGGAGGGACAACTGGGCAACCCCACCTCTGTTTTAGTTTGGGGGCCTAGGGGCATGGCATGTCCAATATGTGGGCTCTTGATTCAGACACTGAGAGGCCTTCCTTGAGGACAGGGCTCATGCTGAGGGTCACAATGCCTATTTGTGCCAACAAGGCCCTCAAGCATGGGAAGGGCCTCATGGGCCACGCTGGATTCTCCGACACTGAACGTTGGAGAATATGCCAACCACAAGGTTTCTGGCCATGGCGAAGGAAGAGTTGTGACTTCTGCATCACATTAACCCCTAGACAGTGATTGGAGTTTAGGTCTAGGTTCTGAAACCTGAAAACCGAGGTTGGGAAGAGATGAAGACCTAAGGACCTGTTGGGTCCAATGAGCTCAGTGTGCGGCCAGCTGTTGAGCGTAGGTCTGGAGGTGTGGGCTCATGCTGTGTCAGACAAGGCATTAGACAGGGTAGACTGAATATTTGGGGTGCAGTCGAGTGGCGTTCAATTGATCCTCATACGGGTCTCTAGGTAGTTCCATAAGGCAACGTTTTTTCTCTGGGAGGGCAGGCAGAGTGCTGCATTGTGGCCCCAGTATTGCCAAACTGTAGGGATTTTGGGCCAGGGGTGTGAGGACTGTAGTCTGAGAACACAAGCTAGGCTTAGTTTTGGGGGTGAGGGCACAGAAGGCACACTCTGCAGAGCTGAATCATGATCTCATGCACCTGAAGTCAGGGCGAATATCAGACGTTTGCTCAGGTTGGAGTTTCTGTCCATGATGGCCACTTTATAAAGTGGAGCGTCTCAAGAGGCCATGTAGATTTTCCCACAATGGGAGTTCTGAGATGCTCCAGACTGCAAAGATTCCTTCTGTGGGACACTTGAGACCTGTTGGATGGATCTAGGATGTCCCATATGGAATGACTCCAGAGTAGGGTTCTAAGGATTGATGCCTAGGCAGCCCACCTCCCATTCTAGTTGTCTCCTAGCGACAAGGCAGGTTTGATCTGCAGGCCCTGGGGGAGAAACCAAGGGGGTTGAGTTGACATGGAGGCTCCCGAGGATAGATCATAATGTGGTTTTAAGTCCATGGAGACCCTGGAATGGGGCGCTTGATCCGGGGCCCTGAAAGTTTCTCCTAAACAGAGGTTTTTATAGAGCTCCAAAGAGTACATTTCCTATGTGGAGACGAGATTTTTCTGATGAGTGCCTCAGTAATCCCCCTATGCTGGTATTGGAAACCAGGCCTCTGAGAAGAGATGCCTGGAAACAAAAGCAATGGATCTGATTAGGGCCTAAGTGCCTGTCCAGTTCAATATTATTCTATGGGGATATCTGTCTCTGGGTCTGAGTGGAGGTAGTTTCCTAACTTGTGAAAGATCATCCCTGTTTGTCCTGGGCAGCCAACACTATTCGGATGGCCTCGGGGAGTTTGGAGGTTTCTCCTAATCTATAAGGTTGTGGCCAATGGAAGTGGCAGAATTCCCCTGGAGAGGGAAGCCACAGTCCTGAGGGGTGGCTCCAGGGGCCCCAGCTTGGATGGTGTGTGGGCCAGGCCTGTGGGGACAGAAGTCTGATAACACAAACTCAGCTTAGGTTTGGGGATGTATGTATGAAGGCTCGATCTACAGAACGTGAGAATTTTCCGGGCTATGAACAAAGGGAGAGTATGTGGCGCTTGCTCAGGCTTTTGTCTCTGGATTTTGTGTCAACGGTGGCCGTGGAATGTCGGGATGTCCTCAAGGGCCATGGACAATTTTTTCTCTGGTGATTTGGCCTGATCCCAAGGGGTTGGGATCATTCTGTGGATGGGAAAAGTCCTTTCTGTATTTTTTTTTTTTAACTCAGGTGCCCCACCAAAGAGGGATTCCAGAGCAGAGCCCTGAGTCGGGTGACTAGACATCTCGAACTCTGGTTGAGATTGGGTGACTAGGGGCTTGGCAAGCCCCATATGTGGGCTGTTGTTCCAGTCACTAAGAGGCTTCATATGAGGATAGGGCTCACGCTGAGGGTCACAATATGTGTTTGTGCAAATTGTGGCCCTCAGGGATAGGTGGGACCTCATAGTCCATGCTGCTTTCTCCTACAATGAACGTTGGACAACATGCCAACCACAAGGTTTCTTGCCATGGCGAAGGAGACGTTCTGATTCTTGCATCACGTTCACTCCTGAGCAGTGAGTGTAGATAAGGTCTAGGTTCTGAAGGTGAAAATTGAGGTTGGGTAGAGATGATGGCCTAAAGCCATTGTGGGTATGATATGCTCTGTGTACGGCCAGCTGTCCTGGTGTTGGACTGGAGGTCTGCCCTCAGGCTGTGTCAGACAGGGCTTTAGTGCACAGGCTAGACTGTATAATTGGGGTATGGTCGAGTGGCATGCAGGTTGTTACTCATTTGGCGTTTCTGGTTAGCCCTATAGGGCAACATTTTTCTTCTGGAGACCAGGCAGAGTGCTGCATTGTGTCTGCAGAATTTCCAAACTGGAGGGGTGTGGCCAGGATTCTGAGGACGGAAGTCTGAGAACACAAGATAGGCTTAGGTTTCAAGGCGAGTGCCCAGCAGGCACACTCTCAAGTGCTGAATCGAGATCTCATGCTTCTGAATTCAGGGCGAGGATCAGACTTTGGCTTAGGATGGAGTTTCTGTCCATGATGTCCCATTTATGAAGGTGTGGGTCATCATGAGGATATGGAGGTTTTCTCACAGTGTTATTGTGTGATGCTTCAAACCACAAGGATTCATTCTGCGAGACAGTCAAGACAGGTTGGTTGGATTCAAGACATCCCATAAAGAAGTTCTCCAGAGCAGGGTTCTAAGGATGGATGCCTGGGCAGCCCGCCTCCCATTCTAACTGTCTCCTAGTGACAAGGAAGGTTTGATCTGCTGGCTCTGGGTGAGCAGCCGAGTGGGCTGATTTAAATTGGACTCTCCTGAGAATGGTTCATAATGTAAGTTTGTGTCCTTGGAGACCTTGGGATTGGGCCATGGTGCCAGCGCCCTGAAGGATCCTCCTAACCTGAGGTATTGACACAGCTCCAAAGAGCAAGTTTCCCATGTGGAGATGAGATCTGTTCTGATTGTTTCCTTAGGAAGCCCCCATATTCTGATATTGGAAACCAGGCCTCTGAGGAGAGATACCTAGAAACCAAAGCAATGCATCAGAAGTTGGCTCAGGTTGGAGTTTCTGTCCATGATGGCCCCTTTATAAAGGGGAGCCTCTCATGAGGCCATGTAGGTTTTCCCACGATAGGAGTTGTGAGATGCTCCAATCTGCAAGGATTCCTTCTGTGGGACAGTCAAGACCTGTTGGAAGGCTCCAGGACATCCCATATGGAACGGCGCCAGAGCAGGATTCCATGGATGGATGCCTAGAGAGTCTGCTTTGCATTCCAGTTGTCTCCTAGCGACAAGGCAGGTTTGATATTCTGCCTCTGGGGGAGTAATCGACGGGGCTGAGTTGAAATGTACTCTCCTGCCGAATGGTCATAATGCGGGTATGTGTCCATGGAGACCTTGGAATAGGGCGGTTGCTCCGGCTACCTGAAGGTTTCTCCTAACTGGAGGCTTTTACAGAGCTCCAAAGGATAAGTTTCCCATGTGAAGACAAGATTTGTTCTGATTGGTATCTCTGGAATCCCCCATATGCTGGTATTGGAAAACAGGCCTCTGAGGAGAGATGCTTAGAAAAAAAAAGCAATGGAACCAATTACATTCTAGGGGCCAGTCCAGTTTAATCTTCTTCTCTTGGGTTATCTGTCTACGGGTGAGTTGACGTCGTTGCTCAGCTTGTGAGAGATCGCCCCTCTTTGTCCTGGGTGGCCTACACTATTGGAATGGCCTCTGGGACTTTGGAGGTTTCTCCTTATCTGTAGGGTTGTGGCCAATGGAATGGGAAGAATTTCCTTGGAGAGGGCAGGCACAGTCCTGAGGTGTGGCTCCAGGGGCCTCAGTCTGGAGGGTGTGTGGGACAGGGATGTCAGGATAGAAGACTGAAAACACAAACTCGGCTTAGGTTTGGGGACGTAGGTATGGCAGGCCCAATCTACAGACTATGAGGAGAATTTTTTGGGCTATGACCTAAGGGTGAGTGTGAACGCTTGCTGAAGCTTATGTCTCTGGATTTTGTGTCAATAGTGGCCATGGAATGTCGGGCTGGCCTCATGGGCCATGGACGAGTCTTTCTCTCTGGACCCCAATCACTTGGGATGGCCCAATCCCAAGTGATTGGGGTCATTCTGTGAGTGGGAGGAGTCCTTTCTGTGTTTATTTACCTCAAATGTCCCACCAAAGAGGGTTTCCAGAGCAGAGCCCTGAGTAGGGGTGACTAGATGTCTCTACCTCTGGTTAAGATTGGGTGACTTGGGGCATGGCAAGCCCCATATGCGGGCTCATGGTCCAGCCACTGAGAGGCTTTACTTGAGGACAGGGCTCAAACTGAGGGTCCCAATGTGTGTTTGAGCCCACCGCAGCTCTTAAGCATAGGCAGGGCCTCAGGGACCCTACACTACCCTCAGGGGCCCTACTACTACCCCTGTAGGCCCTACAGGGGTCCTCCACTGAACGTTGGACAAGATGCCAACCACAAGATTCTGGCGAGAGGGCAGGAGGAGTTCTGATTTCTGCATCACGTTCACCCATGGGAAGTGAGTAGAGATAAGGTCTAGGATTCTGTAGCCTGAAAACCGAAGTTGGAAAGAGATGGCGACCTAAGGCCATGGCGGTTCAGATGTTCTCAGTGTACTGCAAGCTGTCTGGGTGTCGGTTGGGAATTCAGGCCTCAGGTTCTGTCGGACAGGGCATTAGTGCACAGGCTAGACTATATATTTGGTGTACAGTTGAGTGACGTGCAGGTTTATCCTCATTTGAGGTTTCTGGGTAGACCCATAGGGCAATATTTTTCTTCTAGAGGGCAGGCAGAGTGCAGCACTGTGTCATCGAAAATCCCAAAATAGAGGGCGTGTGGTCCAGGAGAGTGAGGACGGAAGTCGGAGAACACTAGCTACGCTTAGGTTTTGGGGTGAGGGCACAGCAGGTACACTCTGAAGAGCTGAATCAAGATCTCGTGCATCTGAAGTCAAGGCGAAGATCAGCTGTTGGCTCAGGTTGGAGTTTCTTTCCATGATCTGCCTTCATAAAGATTGGGGGCATCATGTGACCTTGGAAGCTTTCCATGATATGAGTTGTTAGGTGTTCCATGCACAAGGACTCCTGTGGGACAGTCGAGACCTGTTGGATGGCTCAAGGATGTCCCATAAGGAACGACGCAAGAGCAGGGTTCTAAGGATGGATGCCTGAAGAGCCCAACTCGCATTTCAATTGTCTCCTAGCGACAAGGCAGGTTCAATCTGCTGGCTCTGGAGTAGCAACCGAGGGGGTTTAGTTGAAATGGACTCTCCTGAGGATGGGTCATAATTTGGGATTGTGTCCATGGAGATATTCAAATGGGGCAGTGGCTCCAGTGACCTGAAGTTTTCTCCTAACTGGAGGTTATGACACAGCTCCATAGAGCAAGATTCCCATGTGGAGACGAGATTTTTTCTGATAGGTAGCTCTGGAAACCCCCTTATGCTGGTATTGGAATCCAGGCCTCTGAGGAGAGATGCCTGAAAACAAAAGCAATGGATCCAATTAGGGCCTAGGTGCCTGTCTTGTTCAATATTCTTTTCTATGGATATCTGTCTAAGGTTCTGATTGGAGGTAGTGGCTCAGCTTGTGCCAGAGGGTCCATGTATGTCCAGGAAATCCTACACTATTGGGATGGCCTCAGAGATTTTGGATGATTCTCCTAATCTGTCAGGTTGTGCCAAATGAATGAGCAGAATTCCCTTGGAGAGGGCAGGCACAGTCCTGAGGTGTGGCTCCATGGGGCCCAGCCTTTAGAATGTGTGGGTGAGGACAATGGAGACAGAAGTCTGAAAACACAAACTCGGCTTAGGTTTGGGGACATAGGTATGGCAGGCCCGATCTACAGACCTTGAGAATTTTGGGGGCTCTGAACAAAGGGCAAGTGTGTGGCGCTTTTTCAGGTTTTTGTCTCCGGATTTTGTGTCAATGGTGGCCGTGGAATGTCAGGCTGGCCTCATCGACCATGGACGATTATTTCTCTCTGTGGATTTGGCCAGATTCCAAGTGTTTGGGGTCATTCTTTGGATGGTAGGAGTCCTTACTTTTTTTTTTTCTTTATCTTGGTGTTTTTTTTTTGTTTTTTTGTTTTTTTTTTTTACCTTATGTGTCCCACCAAAGAGGGATTCCAGGAAAGAGCTCTGAATAAGGTTGACTAGACTTCTCAAGCTCTGGCTAGGATTGGGGGAGTAGGGGCATGGCAAGTCCCATATGCAGGCTCTTGGTCCAGCCCCGGAGAGGCTTTACTTGAGGCCAGGGTTCATGCTTAGGGTCCTAATGTGTGTTTGTGCCCATCGAAGCCCTCAAGCATGTCTGAGGCCTCATGGGCCATGCTGGGTTCTCATATACTGAACGTTGGACAACATGCCAACCACAAGGTTTCTGGTCATGGGGAAGGTGAAGTTCTGATTTCTGCATCACGTACATCACTTAGTTGTGAGTGGAGATAATGTCTAGGTTCTGAAGCCTGAAGAACAAGGTTGGGAAGAGATGATGACCTAAGGCCATGGCATGTTCGAAGTGTTCAGTGTGAGGCCAGGTGTCTGGGTGTCGGTCACGAGGTCTGGGGTCAGGCTGTGTCAGACAGGGCATTAGTGCCCAGGCTAGACTGTATAATTGGGGTACAGTCTAGAGAATTGCAGGTTGATCCTCATTTGATGTTTCTGGGTAGACCCCTAGGGCAAAGTCTCTCTTCTGGAGGGCAGGCAGAGTGCTGCATTTTGTCTCCAGAATTCCCAAAGTGGAAGGCTTGTGGGCCAGGAGTGTGAGGACGGAAGTCTGAGAACGTGAGCTGGCTTAGGTTTTGGGCGAGGGCAAGGCAGGCACACTCTGCAGAGCTGAATTGAGATCTCATGCATCTGAAGTCAGGGCGAGGATCAGACGGGAGTTTCTGTCCATGATGTCCTCTACCTGAAGGTGGAGGCATCACGAGGCCATGGAGGTTTTCCCACGGTGCGAGTGTGTGATGCTGCAAACCACAAGGATTCCTTCTGCAGGACAGTTGAGACCTGTTGAATGGATCAAGGACACCCCATTAGGAATTTCTCCAGTGCAGAGTTCTAACAACGGATACCTGGGCAACGAACTCGCATTCCAATTGTCTCCTAGTGACAAAGCAGGTTTGATCTGCTGGCACTGGGTGAGCAACCGCCAGGTTTGAGTTGAAATGGACTCTCCTGAGGATGGGTCATAATGTGGGATTGTGTCCATTGAGACATTGGAATGGGGCGGTGGCTCCAGTGACGTGAAATTTTCTCCTAACTGGAGGTTTTGACACAGTTCCATATAGCATGATTCCCATGTGGCATGCGATTTGTTCTGATTGGTAGCTCCAGAAACCCCCATGTGCTGGTATTCGAATCCAGGCCTCTGAGGAGAGATACGTGAAAACAAAAGCAATGGATCCATTTAGGGCCTAGGTGCCTGTCCTGTTCAATCTTCTTTTCTATGGATATCTATCTACAGGTCTGATTGGAGGTAGTGGCTCAGCTTGTGGCAGATGGTCCCTGTTTGTCCCGGACATCCTACAATATTGGGGTGGCCTCGGGGACTTTGGATGTTGCTCCTAATCTGTCAGGTTGTGCCAAAGGAATGAGCAGAATTCCCATGGAGAGGGCAGGCACAGTCCTGAGGTGTGGCTCCATGGGGCCAAGCCTTGAGGGTGTGTGGGCCAGGACAATGGAGACAGAAGTCTGAAAACACAAACGTGGCTTAGGTTTGGGGACATAGGTATGGCAGGCCCGATCTACAGACCGTGAGAATTATTCAGGCTTTGAACAAAGGGCGCTTTGTTCAGGCTTTTGTCTCCGGATTTTGTGTCAATGGTGGCCGTGGAATGTCAGGATGGCCTCATCAGCCATGGACGAGTATTTCTCTCTGTGAATTTGGCCCAATTCCAAGTGTTTGCGGTCATTCTTTGGACGGTAGGAGTCCTTTCTCTATTTTTTTTTTTTAACCTCATGTGTCCCACCAAGGAGGGATTCTAGAGAAGAGATCTGAGTAGGTGTGACTAGACTTCTCAAGCACTGGTTAAGGCCTGGGGAGTAGGAGCATGGTAATCTCCATATGTGGGCTCTTGGTCCATCCCCGGAGAGGCTTTACTTGAGGCCAGGGATCATGCTTAGGATCCTAATGTGTGTTTGTGCCCATCGCAGCCCTCAAGCATGTCTGGGGCCTCATGGGCCATGCTGGTTTCTCCTACACTGCACGTTGGACAACATGCCAACCACAGGGTTTCTGGTCATGGGGAAGGAGGAGTTCTGATTTCTGCATCACGTACACGGCATGGCAGTGAGTAGAGATAAGGTCTAGATTCTGAAGCCTGAAAACCGAGGTTGGTAAGAGATGACAACCTAAGGCCATGGTGGGTCCAATGCACTTAGTGTTCGGCCAGATGTCTGTGTCCATCATGAGGTCTGGGCTCAGGCTGTGTCAGGCAGGGCATTAGTCCCCAGGCTAGACTGTATAATTGGGGTACAGTCGAGTGATGTGAAGGTTGGTCCTCATTTGGGGTTTCTGGTTGGCCCCATAGGGCAAAGATTTTCTTCTGCAGGGCAGGCAGAGTGCTGCATTCTGGCTCCAGAATTGCCAACTTCAGGGCTTGTGGGCCAGGTGTTTTAGGACAGAAGTCTGAGAACACAAGTTCAGCTTTGAATTCGCAGCGGTGACATGGCAGGCACACTCTACAGACCTGAAATGAGATCTCGTGCATCTGAAGTCAGGGCGAGGATCAGATGTTGGCTTAGGTTGGAGTTTCTGTACATGATGTCCCCTTCATGAAGGTGGGGGGGGGGGCATCAGGAAACCATGGAAGATTTCCAACTTTGTGAGTGTGTGATGCTCCAAACCACAAGGATTCCGTCAGCGGGACAGTCACGACTTTTTGGATGGATCAAGGACGTCCCATAAGAAATGCTCCAAAGCACAGTTCTAATGATGGATGCCTGGGCAGTCCAACTTGCATTCCAATTGTGTCCTAGTGAAAAGGAGGATTTTATCTGCTGTCACTGGGGGAACAACCGAGGGGGCTGAATTGAAATGGAATCTCATGAGGATCAGTCGATGTGGATTTGTGTCCATGGATCCCTTGGAATGGGGCAGTGGCTCTGTTGCCCTGAAGAATTCTCCTAACCTGAGGTTTTGATGCAGCTCCAAAGAGCAAGTTTCCCATGTAGAGACGAGATTTGTTCTGAAACCCCCACAACCTAGTATTGGAAACCAAGCATCTGGGGAACAATGCCTGGAATCCAAAGCAATGGATCTGATTACGGTCTAGGGGCCTGTCCTTTTCAATATTCTCCTCTGAGTGTCTCTGTCTAAGATTCAGAATGGAGGTCACTGCTCAGCTTGTGTCAGATCACCCATGTTTGTTGGGGGAGGCCAACACTATTGGACTGGTCTTGGGAATTGGAGGTTTCTCCTAATCTGTAAGGGTGTGGCAAATGAAACGGGCAGAGTTCCCTTGGAGAGCACTGGCACAGTCCTTAGGTGTGACACCACCTTTCTGGGTGTCATCCAGGAGGTCCAGGCTCAGGCTGTGTCAGACAGGGCATTAGTGCCAAGCTTAGACTGTATAATTGGAGTAAAGTTGAGTGGCATGCAGGTTGATCCTCATTTGGCGTTTCTGGGTAGCCCCAGGGGCAACGTTTTTCTTCTGGAGGGAAGGAAGAGTGCTGCATTGTGGCGACGGAATTCTCACACTGGAGGGCTTGTGGGCCAGAATTGTGAGGAAGGAAGTGTGAGAACACAAGCTAGGCTTATGTTTTGGGTCAAGATCATGGCAGGCACACTCTGTAGAGCTAAATCTAAATCTCATGCATCTGAAGTCAGGGCGAGGATCAGACGTAGGCTCAGGTTGAAGTTTCTGTTCAGGATGGCCCCTTCATGATGGTGGGGGGCATCATGGGGCTATGGAGACTTTCCCACGATTGGCATTGTATGTTGCTCCAATCGGCAAGGATTCCTTCTACGGGACAGTCGAGACCGGTCAGATTGCTCCAGGACGTCCCATGCGGAACCACGGCAGTGCAGGGTTCTAAGGATGGATTCCTGGAGTGCCCGCCTCACATTACTATTGTCTCCTAGTGACAAGGCAGGTTCGATCTGCTTCTTTTGGGGAGCAACCAAAGGGGATGTGTTGAAATGGACTCGCCTGCTGATGGGTCATAATGTGGGTTTGTGTCCATGGAGACCTTGGAATGGGGTGTTGGCTGCTGGGACCTGAAGGTTTCCCTTAACTGGAGGTTGTGACACAGCTCCAAAATGCATGTTTCCCATGTGGAAATGAGATTTGTTCAGACTGGTACCTCCAGAAAAACACATATGCTGGTATTGGAAAACAGGCCTCTGAGGAGAGATGCCAGGAATCAAAAGCAATGGATCTGATTAGGTCCTAGGTGCCTGTCCGGTTCAATCTTCTTCTCTGGGGTTATCTGTCTATGGGTCTGAGTTGAGGTAGTTGCTCATCTTGGGACAGATCACCCTGTTTGCCCTGAGTGGCCAACACTATTGGGATGGCCTCAGGGACGTTGGAGTGTTCTCCTAATCTTTAGGGTTGTGGCCAATGGAATGGGCAGAATTTGCTTGGAGAAGGCAGGCACAGTCCTGAGGCATGGCTCCAGGGGCCCCAGCCTGGAGGGTGTGTGGGCCAGGACAGTGGGGACAGAAATCTGAAAACCCAAACTCAGCTTAGGTTTGGGGACGTAGGTATGACAGGCCTGATCTATAGTCCGTGAGGAGAATTTTTCAGGCTATGAACAAAGGGCAAGTGTGAGGCATATCTCCAGGCTTTTGTCTCTAGATTTTGTGTCAATGGTGGCCATGGAATGACGGGATGGCCTCTTTGGCCATGGATGATTCTTTCTCTTTTAAGATTTGGTCAGATCCCAAGTTTTGGGGCTCATTCAGGGGATGGAGGAGACCCTTCGATATTTTTTTCCTCAGGGGTTCCAGAGCAGAGACCTGAATAAAGGTGACTAGACCTCTCAACCTCTCATTAATATTGGGGGACTAGGGATGGCAATGCGGGTTCTTGGTCCAGCCCCTGAGAGGCTTTACTTGAGGACAGGGCTCACACTGAGGGTCCCAATGTGTTTGTGCCCATTGCGGTTCTCAAGCATGGGCGGGGACTCATGGGCTACACTGGATTCTCCTACACTGAACGTTGGAAAACATGCCAACCACAAGGTTTCTTGCCTTGAGGAAGAAGGAGTTTCATTTCTGCATCACGTTCACCCCTGGGTAGTGAGTATATATAAGGTCTAAGTTCTGAAGCCTGAAAACCAAGGTTGGGAAGAGATGATGACCTAAAGCCATGGCGGGTCTGATGTGCTCAGTGTACAGCCAGCTGTCTGGGTGTCGGTTGGGAATTCAGACCTCAGGCTGTGCAAGACAGGGCATTAACGCCGAAGTGAAACTGTATAATTGGGGTAGAGTCAAGTGGCATGCAGGTTGATCCTCATTTGGTGTTTCTGGTTAGCCCCATAGGACAACGTTTCTCTTCTGGAGGGCAGTCAGAGTGCTGCATTGTGTCTCTCCAGAATTCCCTAACTGGAGGGCTGGTGGGCTCGGAGTGTGAGGACGAAGTCTGAGAACAATAGCTAGGTTTTGCTTCGGGGCGGGGTTTCGGCAGGCACACTCTGCAGAGTTGAATCAAGATTTCGTGCATCTGAAGTCAGGGCGAGGATTAGACGTTGGCTCAGGTTGGAGTTTCTGTCCAAGATGGCTCTTTCATGAAGGGGACAGTGCACCACGAGGCCACAGAGCTTTTCCCATAATGGGAGTTGTGAGGTGCTCCAAAGCGCAAGGATTCCTTCTGCAGGACAGCTGTGACCTGTTGAATGGCTCCAGGACGTCCCATATGGAATTACTTCAGAGTAGTTTTCTACAGATGGATGCCTAGCCAGCCCGCCTCACATTCCAATTGTCTCCTAGTGACAAGATAGGTTCGATCTGCTGGCTCTAGGGGAGCACCCAAGGGCACTGAGTTGAAATAGACTCTCCTGCAGATGGGTCCTAATGTGGGATTGTGTCCATGGAGACCTTGGAATGAGGTGGTGGCACCGGGGCCCTGAAGGATTTTCCTAGCCGGAGGTTTTGACACAGCTTGAAACAGCACGTTTCCCATGTGGAGAAGACATTTGTTCTGGCTGATGAGTCAGGAAACCCCCATATGGTGGTATTGAAAACCAGGCCTCTGAGGTTCTGACATAGCTCCACGAGCAAGTTTCCAATGTGCAGACAATACTTGCTCTGAAGGGGCCTCTGGAAACCCCATAGGCTGGTATTGGAAACCAGGCCTCTGAGAAGAGATGCCTGGAAACCAAAACAATGGATCTGATTAGGGCCTAGGGGCCTGTCCTGTTCAATGTTCTTCTCTGGGGACATCTGTCTCCGAGTTGGTGTGGAGCTAGTTGCTCAGCTAGTGTCAGATCACCCCTGTTTGTTCCAAGCGGCCTACAATATTGGTATGGTCCCAGGGACATTGGAGATTTCTCCTGATTTATATGGTTGTGGCCAATGGAATATGAAGAATTCCCTTTGAGAGGGAAGGAAAAATCCTGAAGTGTGGTTCCAGGGGGACTAGCCTGGAGGGTGTGTGTTTTCAGACAACTGTCCAAAAGCCCAGGCCTACACAACCTACAGGCTCAGGCCCCTGGAGCCAAACCTGAGGACTGTACTTGCCCTCTCCAAGGGAATTGTGTGTGCCCATTCCAATGGCCACAACCCTTCTAATAGGATAAACCTCCAAAATCCCTGATCCATCTCAATAGTGGTGACTTCCCAGGAAAAACAGGGGCAATCTGAGCCCAACTGAGCACCTACCTGCACTCAGACCCATAGACAGATGTCCCCAGAGGTAAAAAGGAAAGAACAGGCCCCTAGGCACTAATCAGATCCATTGCTTTGGTTTCCAGGCATCTCTCCTCAGAGGCCTGGATTTCAAAAGCAGCATATAGCTGTTTCTTGACCCACACATCAGAAAACATCTCATCTACAATGGGAAACTTGTACGTTGGAGCTGTGTCAAAGCCTCTGTTTCGGAGAACCCTTTAGGGCCCCAGTGCCTCCGCTTCATTCCAAGGTCTCCAGAGACACAAAAGCACATTAGGACCCATCCCCAGGGGTGTCCATTTCAACTCAGAGTCCTCGGTTGCTCCCCACAGATCCAGGAGATCTAACCTGTCTTGTTGCTAGGAGACAATTGGAATGCGAGTTGGGCTACCCAGCCATCCATCCTTAGAACCCTGCTCAGAATCATTGGCCTGGAGCCAAACGACAGGTCTCAATTGTCCTGCAGAAGACTCTCTGCAGTTTGGAGCTTCTCACAACTCCCATCGTGGGAAAACCCCCATGGCCTCGTGATGCCCCCCCATTCATGAAGGGGCCATCAGGGACAGAAACTCCAACCTGATCGATCGTCTGATCCTCGCCCTGACTTCAGATGCACGAGATCTAGATTCAGGTCTGTAGATTGTGCCTGCCATGGCCTCACCCAGAAACCTAAGCCTAGCTTCTGTTCTCAAACTGTTGTCGTCAGACTACTGGCCCACAAGCCCTCCAGTTTGGCAATCCAGAACTACAATTCAGCACTCTGCCGGCCCTCCAGAAGAAAAACATTGTCCTCTGGGGCTACCCAGTAACCCCAAATGAGGATCAACCTGCACCGACCTTGGCTGTACCCCAAATACATAGGCTGACCAGGAAACTAATGCCCTTTCTGACGCAGCCTGAGCCTGGACCCCCTGGCCCCTACCAGACAGCTGGCCGCACACTGAGCACATCGAGCCGCCATGGCCTTAGTTCGTCATCTCTTCCCACACTCGGTTTTCAGGTTTCAGAACCTAGACCTTATCTCCAATCACTGCCCAGGGTTGAGGTGATGCAGAAATCATAACTCCTTCCCCATGGCAAGAAACCTTGTGGTTGGCATGTTGTCCAACGTTCAGTGTAGTTGAAACCAGTGTGGCCCATGAGGCCCCGCCCATGCTCGCGGGCCACATTGGTCACAAACACACATTGTGACCCTCAGGCTGAGCCCAATCCTCAAGTAAGGCCACTCAGTGGCTGGATGAAGAGATATCATATTGGGCTTGCCATGCCCCTAGGCCCCAATTTTTAACCATAGTTCGGGTTGTCCCTTCAGTCTTCCCCACGGCTTTGCTTTGGAATTCCTCTTTTGGTGGGACACCTGAGGTAACAAAACTGAAATGAGTCCTCCCATCCCACAGATTGACGAAAAGCAATTGGGAATCGGGCCAAATCCTGAGAGAGGAAGATTCGTCCATGGCCATGAGGCCTCCCCGACATTCCACGGCAATAGCTGATACAAAATCCAGAGACAAAAGCCTGAGCAAGCGCCTCAGACTCGCTCTTTCTTCATATACTGAAGAGTTCTTCTCATGGTTTGTCGATCGGGCCTGCCATACCTACGTCCCCAATCCTAAGCTGAGTTTCTGTTTTCAGACTTCTGTCCTCAAAGTGTTGGGCCACTCACCCTCCAGGCTGGGCCCCTGGAGACACACATTAGGACTGTGCCTACCAATCCATGGGAATTCTGCCCATTCCATGGTCCAAAATCGTACAAATTAGGAGAAACCTCCAAAGTCCCTGAGGCCATCCCAATAGTGTAGGTCGCCCGGAGCAAACAAGGGCTGTCTGACACCAGCTGATAATCGACCTCCACTCATACCATAGATGGATGTCTCCAGAGAAGAAGATTGAACCAGACAGGACCCTAGGCCATAATAGGATCCATTGCTTTGGGTTACAGGCATGTGTCCTCAAAAGCCTGATTCCAATACGAGCATAGGGGTTTTCCTGAGGCACCCATCAGAACTCATCTCGTCTCCAAAAGGAAACCTGTGCATGGGAGCCATGTCCAAAGCTTAGGAGAGTACTTCAGGGTCCCGGTGCCACCGCCCCATTCCAAGGCCCTCATGGACACAAAAACACATTAGGACCCATCCTCAGGAAAGTCCATTTCAACTCAGACACCCCGGTTGCTTCCGCAGAGCCATCAGATCTAAACTGTCTTGTTGCTAGGAGACAAATGGAATGCGAGGCGGGCTTCCCAGGCATCCATCGGCGAACGGTGCTCTGGATTCATTCCATATGGGATGTCCTGGAGCTGTCCAACAGAAGGAATCCATGAAGGGGGCATCCCACAAATCCCAACGTGGGAAAACCTCAATCGCCTCGAGATTCCGCTCCCTTCATGAAGCGGCCGTCATGCTCAGAAACTCCAACCTGAGCCAACGTCTGATCCTCGCCCTGACTTCAGATGCATGAGACATTGGTTCAGATCTGCAGAGGGTACCTGCCGTGCCCTCACCCTGAAACCCAAGTCTAGCTTGTCTTCTCAGTTTTCCGTCCTCACACTCCTGGCCCCGAAGCCCTCAAGTTTGGCAATTCCGGACCCACAATGCAGCACTCTGCCTGCCCTCTAGAAAAAAAATTATTGCCTCGTGAGCTGCCCAGGCACCTTAAATGAGGGTAAACCTACACAGCACTCGACTTTACCCAAATTATATAGTCTAACCTGGGCACTAATGCACTGTCGAACACAACCTGAGCCGGGACTTCCTGACCAACACCCTGAAAGCTGACCGCACACTGAGCACATAAAACCCGCCATGGCCTTAGGTCATCATCTCTTCCCTACCTCAGTTTTCAGGCTTCAGAACCCAGACCTTATCTCCAATCACTTCCCAGGGGTGAGTGTGATGCAGAAATCAGAACTCCTCCTTACCCATGGCAAGAACCCTGTGGTTGGCACGTTGTCCAACGTTAAGTGTTGGAGAAACCAGCATTCACCCTGGGGCCCCGCCCATTCTTAAGTGCGACGAGGGCATAAACACGCATTGTGACCCTCAGCATGAGTCCTGTCCTCTAGTAAGTCCTCTCAGTTGCTGCACCATTAGATGTCATAATGGGCTTGACATATTCCTAGGCCCCAATTTTTAACCAAATTTCTGATGGTCCAGTCGCCCCTCCCCAGGGCTCTACTCTGGAATCCCTCATTTGGTGGGATACCTGAAGATAAAAAAGAAAAAAACAACAATAAAAAAAAACGGACTTCTTCCATCCCACAGAATGACCCCAAACTCTTTGGACGGGGCCAAACCACCCGAGAGTAAGACTCGTCCATTTACCATGAAGTCACCCAGAAATTCCACGACCATGAGTGACCCGATATCCAGAGACAAAAACTTGAGCAGGAGCCTCACACTCGCCCTTCTTTCAAATCCCGAAGTGTTCTCCTCATGGTCTGTAGATCAGTCCTGCCATACCTATACCCGAAACATAAGCCGAGTTTGTGTTTTCAGACAACTGTCCAAACAGCCCTGGCCTACACAACCTACAGGCTCAGGCCCCTGGAGCCAAACCTGAGGACTGTACTTGCCCTCTCCAAGGGAATAGTGTGTGCCCATTCCAATGGCCACAACCCTTCTAATAGGATAAACTTCCAAAGTCCCTGATCAATCTCAATAGTGGTGGCTTCCCAGGAAAAACAGGGGCAATCTGAGACCAACTGAGCACCTACCTGCACTCAGACCCATAGACAGATGTCCCCAGAAGTAAAAAGGAAAGAACAGGCCCCTAGGCACTAATCAGATCCATTGCTTTGGTTTCCAGGCATCTCTCCTCAGAGGCCTGGATTTCAAAAGCAGCATATAGCTGTTTCTTGACTCACCCATCAGGAAACATCTCATCTACACATGGGAAACTTGCACGTTGGAGCTGTGTCAAAGCCTCTGTTTAGGAGAATCCTTTAGGGCCCCAGAGCCACCGCTTTATTCCAAGGTCTCCATAGACACAAAAGCACGTTAGGACCCATCCCCAGGGGTGTCCATTTCAACTCAGCGTACTCGGTTGCTCCCCACAGATCCAGGAGATCTAACCTGCCTTGTTGCTAGGAGACAATTTGAATGCGAGGTGGGCTACCCAGCCATCCATCCTTAGAACCCTGCTCAGAATCATTGGCCTGGAGCCAAACAACAGGTCTCAATTGTCCTGCAGAAGACTCTCTGCAGTTTGGAGCTTCTCACAACTCCCATCGTGGGAAAACCCCCATGGCCTCGTGTTGCCCCCGCCCATTCATGAAGGGGCCATCAGGGACAGAAACTCCAACCTGAGCGATCGTCTGATCCTGCCCTGACTTCAGATGCACGAGATCTCGATTCAGGTCTGTACATTGTGCGTGCCATGGCCTCACCCAGAAACCTAAGCCTAGCTTGTGTTCTCAGACTTTTGTCGTCAGACTACTGGCCCACAAGCCCTCCAGTTTGGCAATCCAGAACTACAATGCAGCACTCTGCCGGCCCTCCAGAAGAAAAACATTGTCCTCTGGTGCTACCCAGTAATCCCAAATGAGGATCAACCTGAACCGACCTTGGCTGTACCCCAAATACATAGGCTGAACAGGGCACTAATGCCCTTTCTGACACAGCCTGAGCCTGGACCCCCTGGCCCCTCCCAGACAGCTGGCCGCACACTGAGCACATAGAGCCGCCATGGCCTTAGGTCATCATCTCTTCCCAACAGTTTTCAGGTTTCAGAACCTAGACCTTATATCCAATCACTGCCCAGGGTTGAAGGTGATGCAGAAATCAGAACTCCTTCCCCATGGCAAGATACCTTGTGGTTGGCATGTTGTCCAACGTTCAGTGTAGTTGAAACCAGTGTGGCCCTGAGGCCCCGCCCATGCTCGCGGGCCACATTGGTCACAAACACACATTGTGACGCTCAGACTGAGCCCAGTCCTCAAGTAAGGCCACTCAGTGGCTGGGTGAAGAGATATCATATTGGGCTTGCCATGCCCCTAGGCCCCAATTTTTAACCATAGTTCGGGTTGTCCCTTCAGTCTTCCCCACGGCTTTGCTTTGGAATTCCTCTTTTGGTGGGACACCTGAGGTAACAAAACTGAAATGAGTCCTCCCATCCCACAGTTTGACGAAAAGCAATTGAGAATCGGGCCAAATCCTCAGAGAGGAAGATTCGTCCATGGCCCATGAGGCGTCCCCGACATTCCACGGCCATCGCTGATAAAAAATCCAGAGACAAAAGCCTGAGCAAGAGCCTAGGACTCGCACTTTCAACATATCCTGAAGAGTTCTTTTCATGGTTTGTAGATCGGGCCTGCCATACCTACGTCCCCAAACCTAAGCTGAGTTTGTGTTTTCAGACTTCTGTCCTCAAAGTGTTGGGCCACTCACACTCGAGGCTGGGCCCCTGGAGCCACACATTAGGACTGTGCCTACCAATCCATGGGAATTCTGCCCATTCCATGGTCCAAAA
This sequence comes from Mustela nivalis, assembly GCF_964662115.1. Lineage (NCBI taxonomy): Eukaryota > Metazoa > Chordata > Mammalia > Carnivora > Mustelidae > Mustela > Mustela nivalis. The sequence goes on along the minus strand of NW_028136543.1, from coordinate 1,097,094 downwards.
TCGTACAAATTAGGAGAAATCTCCAAAGTCCCTGAGGCCATCCCAATAGTGTAGGTCGCCCGGAACAAACAAGGGCTGTCTGACACCAGCTGATAATCGACTTCCACTCATACCATAGATGGATGTCCCCAGAGAAGTAGATTGAACCAGACAGGACCCTAGGCCATAATAGGATCCATTGCTTTGGGTTACAGGCATGTGTCCTCAAAAGCCTGATTCCAATACGAGCATGGGGGTTTTCCTGAGGCACCCATCAGAACTCATCTCGTCTCCACAAGGAAACCTGTGCATGGGAGCCATGTCCAAAGCTTAGGAGAGTACTTCAGGGTCCCGGTGCCACCGCCCCATTCCAAGGCCTTCATGGACACAAAAACACTTTAGGAGCCATCCTCAGGAAAGTCCATTTCAACTCAGCCACCCCGGTCGCTCCGGCAGAGCCATCAGATCTAAACTGACTTGTTGCTAGGAGACAATTGGAATGCGAGGCGGGCTTCCCAGGCATCCATCCGCGAACGGTGCTCTGGAGTCATTCCATATGGGATGTCCTGGAGCTGTCCAACAGGTCTCAATTGTCCCGCAGAAGGAATCCATGAAAAGGGCATCCCACAACTCCCAACGTGGGAAAACCTCAATGGCCTCGAGATTCCGCTCCCCTCATGAAGCGGCCGTCAGGCTCAGAAACTCCAACCTGAGCCAACGTCGGATCCTCGCCCTGACTTCAGATGCATGAGATATTGGTTCAGATCTGCAGGGGGTACCTGCCGTGCCCTAGCCCTGAAACACAAGTCTAGCTTGTCTTCTCAGACTTCTGTCCTCACACTCCTGGCCCCGAAGCCCTCAAGTTTGGCAATTCCGGACCCACAATGCAGCACTCTGCCTACCCTCTAGAAAAAAAATTATTGCCTCATGAGCAGCCCAGGCACCTTAAATGAGGGTAAACCTACACAGAACTCGACTTTACCCAAATTATATAGTCTAACCTGGGCACTAATGCACTGTCGAACACAACCTGAGCCCGGACCTCCTGACAAACACCCAGAAAGCTGACCGCACACTGAGCACATAAAACCCGCCATGGCCTTAGGTCATCATCTCTTCCCTACCTCAGTTTTCAGGCTTCAGAACCGAGACCTTATCTCCAATCACTTCCCAGGGGTGAGTGTGATGCAGAAATCAGAACTCCTCCTTACCCATGGCAAGAATCCTGTGGTTGGCACGTTGTCCAACGTTCAGTGTAGGAGAAACTAGCATTCACCCTGAGGACCCGCCCATTCTTGAGTGCGACGAGGGCATACACACGCATTGTGACCCTCAGCATGAGTCCTGTCCTCTAGTAAGTCCTCTCAGTTGCTGCACCATTAGATGTCATAATGGGCTTGACATGTCCCTAGGCCCCAATTTTTAACCAAATTTCTGATGATCCAGTCGCTCCTCCCCAGGGCTCTACTCTGGAATCCCTCATTTGTTGGGACACCTGAGGATAAAAAAGAAAAAAACAAGAAAAAAAAAAAAACGGACTTCTTCCAGCCCACAGAATGACCCCAAACTCTTTGGACGGGGCCAAACCACCAGAGAGTAAGACTCGTCCATTTCCCATGAAGTCACCCAGAAATTCCACGACCATGAGTGACACGATATCCAGAGACAAAAACTTGAGCAGGAGCCTCACACTCGCCCTTCTTTCAAATCCCGAAGAGTTCTCCTCATGGTCTGTAGATCAGTCCTGCCATACCTATGACCCGAAACATAAGCCGAGTTTGTGTTCACAGACAACTGTACAAACAGCCCTGTCCTACACAACCTACAGGCTCAGGCCCCTGGAGCCAAACCTGTGGAATGTACTTGCCCTTTCCAAGGGAATTGTGTGTGCCCATTCCAATGGCAACAAACATTCTAATAGGATAAACCTCCAAAGTCCCTGATCCATCTCAATAGTGGTGGCGTCCCAGGATACAGGGGCAATCTGAGCCCAACTGAGCACCTACCTGCACTCAGACCCATAGACAGATGTCCCCAGAGGTAAAAAGAAAAGAACAGGCCCCTAGGCACTAATCAGATCCATTGCTTTGGTGTCCAGGCATCTCTCCTCAGAGGCCTGGATTTCAAAAGCAGCATATAGCTGTTTCTTGACTCACCCATCAGAAAACTTCTCATCTACACATGGGAAACTTGCACGTTGGAGCTGTGTCAAAGCCTTTGTTTAGGAGAACCCGTTAGGGCCCCAGTGCCACCGTTTCATTCCAAGGTCTCCATAGACACAAAAGCACGTTAGGACCCATCCCCAGGGGTGTCCATTTCAACTCAGCGTCCTCGGTTGCTCCCCACAGATCCAGGAGATCTAACCTGTCTTGTTGCTAGGAGACAATTGGAATGCGAGGTGGGCTACCCAGCCATCCATCCTTAGAACCCTGCTCAGAATCATTGGCCTGGAGCCAAACAACAGGTCTCAATTGTCCTGCAGAAGACTCTCTGCAGTTTGGAGCTTCTCACAACTCCCATCGTGGGAAAACCCCCATGGCCTCGTGATGCCCCCGCCCATTCATGAAGGGGCCATCAGGGACAGAAACTCCAACCTGAGCGATCGTCTGATCCTCGCCCTGACTTCAGATGCACGAGATCTCGATTCAGGTCTGTACATTGTGCGTGCCATGGCCTCACCCAGAAACCTAAGCCTAGCTTGTGTTCTCAGACTTTTGTCGTCAGACTACTGGCCCACAAACCCTCCAGTTTGGCAATCCAGAACTACAATGCAGCACTCTGCCGGCCCTCCAGAAGAAAAACATTGTCCTCTGGTGCTACCCAGTAATTCCAAATGAGGATCAACCTGCACTGACCTTGGCTGTACCCCAAATACATAGGCTCACCAGGGCACTAATGCCCTTTCTGACACAGCCTGAGCCTGGACCCCCTGGCCCCTCCCAGTCAGCTGGCCGCACACTGAGCACATCGAGCCGCCATGGCCTTAGGTCGTCATCTCTTCCCTAACTCGGTTATAGGGTTTCAGAACCTAGGCCATATCTCCAATCACTGCCCAGGGTTGAAGGTGATGCAGAAATCAGAACTCCTTCCCCATGGCAAGAAACCTTGTGGTTGGCCTGTTGTCCAACGTTCAGTGTAGTTGAAACCAGTGTGGCCCATGAGGCCCCGCCCATGCTCATGGGCCACATTGGTCACAAACACACATTGTGACGCTCAGGCTGAGCCCAGTCCTCAAGTAAGGCCACTCAGTGATTGGATGAAGAGATAGCATATTGGGCTTGCCATGCCCCTAGGCCCTAATTTTTAACCATAGTTTGGGTTGTCCCTTCAGTCTTCCCCACGGCTTTGCTTTGGAATTCCTCTTTTGGTGGGACACCTGAGGTAACAAAACTGAAATGAGTCCTCCTATCCCACAGATTGACGAAAAGCAATTGGGAATCGGGCCAAATCCTCAGAGAGGAAGATTCGTCCATGGCCCATGAGGCCTCCCCGACATTCCACGGCCATCGCAGATACAAAATCCAGAGAAAAAAACCTGAGCAAGCGCCTCAGACTCGCACTTTCTTCATATCCTGAAGAGTTCTTCTCATGGTTTGTCGTTCGGGCCTGCCATACCTACGTCCCCAAACCTAAGCTGAGTTTGTTTTTTCAGAATTCTGTCCTCAAAGTCATGGGCCCCACACCATCCAGGCTGGGCCCCTGGAGGCACACATTAGGACTGTGCCTACCAATCCATGGGAATTCTGCCCTTTCCATGGTCCAAAATCGTACAAATTAGGAGAAACCTCCAAAGTCCCTGAGGCCATCCCAATAGCGTAGGTCGCCCGGAACAAACAAGGGCTGTCTAACGCTAGCTGATAATCGACCTCCACTCATTCCATAGATGGATGTCCCCAGAGAAGAAGATTGAACCAGACAGGAACCTAGGCCATAATAGGATCCATTGCTTTGGGTTACAGGCATGTGTCCTCAAAAGCCTGATTCCAATACGAGCATAGGGGTTTTCCTGAGGCACCCATCAGAACTCATCTCACCTCCAGAAGGAAACCTGTGCATGGGAGCCATGTCCAAAGCTTAGGAGAGTACTTCAGGGTCCCGGTGCCACCTCCCCATTCCAAGGCCCTCATGGACACAAAAACACATTAGGACACATCCTCACGAAAGTCCATTTAAACTCAGCCGCCCCGGTTGCTCCCGTAGAGCCATCAGATCTAAACTGTCTTGTTGCTAGGAGACAATTGGAATGCGAGGCGGGCTTCCCAGGCATCCATCCCCGAACGGTGTTCTGGAGTCATTCCATATGGGATGTCCTGGAGCTGTCCAACAGGTCTCAATTGTCTCGCAGAAGGAATCCTTGAAGGGGGCATCCACAACTCCCAACGTGGCAAAACCTCAATGGCCTCGAGATCCCACTCTCTTCATGAAGCAGCCGTCAAGCTCAGAAACTCCAACCTGAGCCAACGTCTGATCCTCGCCCTGACTTCAGATGCATGAGATATTGGTTCAGATCTGCAGGGGGTACCTGCCGTGCCCTTGCCCCTGAAACCCAAGTCTAGCTTGTCTTCTAAGACGTCCGTCCTCACACTCCTGGCCCCGAAGCCCTCAAGTTTGGCAATTCCGGACCCACAATGCAGCACTCTGCCTGCCCTCTAGAAAAAAAATTATTGCCTCATGAGCTGCCCAGGCACCTTAAATGAGGGTAAACCTACACAGCACTCGACTTTACCCAAATTATATAGTCTAACCTGGGCACTAATGCACTGTCGAACACAACCTGAGCCCGGACCTCCTGACCAACACCCAGAAAGCTGACCGCACACTGAGCACATAAAACCCGCCATGGCCTTAGGTCATCATCTCTTCCCTATCTCAGTTTTCAGGCTTCAGAACCGAGACCTTATATCCAATCACTGCCCAGGGGTGAGTGTGATGCAGAAATCAGAACTCAGCCTTACCCATGGCAAGAACCCTTGTGGTTGGCACGTTGTCCAACCTTCAGTGTAGGAGAAACCAGCATTCACCCTGAGGCCCCGCCCATTCTTGAGTGCGACGAGGGCATACACACGCATTGTGACCCTCAGCATGAGTCCTGTCCTCTAGTAAGTACTTTCAGTGGCTGGACCATTAGATGTCATAATGGGCTTGACATGTCCCGAGGCCCCAATTTTTAACGAGATTTCTGATTGTCCAGTCGCCCCTCCCCAGGGCTCTACTCTGGAATCCCTCATTCGGTGGGACACCTGAGGTTAAAAAAGAAAAAAACAACAGCAACAACAAGAACAACAACAACAAAAAAAAAAACGGACTTCTTCCAGCCCACAGAATGACCCCAAACTATTTGGACGGGGCCAAACCACCAGAGAGTAAGACTCGTCCATTTCCCATGAAGTCACCCAGAAATTCCACGACCATGAGTGACACGATATCCAGAGACAAAAACTTGAGCAGGAGCCTCACACTCGCCCTTCTTTCAAATCCCGAAGAGTTCTCCTCATGGCCTGTAAATCAGTCCTGCCAAACCTATGACCCGAAACATAAGTCGAATTTGTGTTTTCAGACAACTGTCCAAACAGCCCTGGCCTACACAACCTACAGGCTCAGGCCCCTGGAGCCAAACCTGAGGACTGTACTTGCCCTCTCCAAGGGAATTGTGTGTGCCCATTCCAATGGCCACAACCCTTCTAATAGGATAAACCTCCAATGTCCCTGATCCATCTCAATAGTAGTGGCTTCCCAGGAAAAACAGGGGCAATCTGAGCCCAACTGAGCACCTACCTGCACTCAGACCCATAGACAGATGTCCCCAGAGCTAAAAAGGAAAGAACAGGCCCCTAGGCACTAATCAGATCCATTGCTTTGGTTTCCAGGCATCTCTCCTCAGAATCCTGGATTTCAAAAGCAGCATATAGCTGTTTCTTGACTCACCCATCAGGAAACATCTCATCTACACATGGGAAACTTGCACGTTGGAGCTGTGTCAAAGCCTCTGTTTAGGAGAATCCTTTAGGGCCCCAGAGCCACCGCTTTATTCCAAGGACTCCATAGACACAAAAGCACATTCGGACCCATCCCCAGGGGTGTGCATTTCAACTCAGCATCCTCGGTAGCTCCCCACAGATCCAGGAGATCTAAACTGTCTTGTTGCTAGGAGACAATTTGAATGCGAGGTGGGCTACCCAGCCATCCATCCTTAGAACCCTGCTCAGAATCATTGGCCTGGAGCCAAACAACAGGTCTCAATTGTCCTGCAGAAGACTCTCTGCAGTTTGGAGCTTCTCACAACTCCCATCTTGGGAAAACACCCATGGCCTCGTGATGCCCCCCCCCATTCATGAAGGAGCCATCAGGGACAGAAACTCCACCCTGAGCGATCGTCTGATCTTCGCCCTGACTTCAGATGCACGAGACCTCGATTCAGGTCTGTAGATTGTGCGTGCCATGGCCTCACCCAGAAACCTAAGCCTAGCTTGTGTTCTCAGACTTTTGTCGTCAGACTACTGGCCCACAAGCCCTCCAGTTTGGCAATCCAGAACTACAATGCAGCACTCTGCCGGCTCTGCAGAAGAAAAACATTGTCCTCTGGGGCTACCCAGTAACCCCAAATGAGGATCAACCTGAACCGACCTTGGCTGTACCCCAAATACATAGGCTGACCAGGGCACTAATGCCCTTTCTGACACAGCCTGAGCCTGGACCCCCTGGCCCCTCCCAGACAGCTGGCCGCACACTGAGCACATCGAGCCGCCATGGCCTTAGGTCGTCATCTCTTCCCAACCTCGGTTTTCAGGTTTCAGAACCTAGACCTTATCTCCAATCACTGCCTAGGGTTGAAGGTGATGCAGAAATCAGAACTCCTTCCCCATGGCAAGAAACCTTGTGGTTGGCATGTTGTCCAACGTTCAGTGTAGTTGAATCCAGTGTGGCCCATGAGGCCCCGCCCATGCTCGCGGGCCACATTGGTCACAAACACACATTGTGACGCTCAGGCTGAGCCCAGTCCTCAAGTAAGGCGACTCAGTGGCTGGATGAAGAGATAGCATATTGGGCTTGCCATGCCCCTAGGCAACAATTTTTAACCATAGGTCGGGTTGTCCCTTCAGTCTTCCCCACAGCTTGGCTTTGGAATTCCTCTTTTGGTGTGTCACCTGAGGTAACAAAACTGAAAGGAGACCTCCCATCCAACAGATTGATGAAAAGCAATTGGGAATCGGGCCAAATCCTCAGAGAGGAAGATTCGTCCATGGCCCATGAGGCCTCCCCGACATTCCACGGCCATCGCTGATACAAAATCCAGAGACAAAAACCTGAGCAAGCGCCTCAGACTCGCACTTTCTTCATATCCTGAAGAGTTCTTCTCATGGTTTGTCGATCGGGCCTGCCATACCTACGTCCCCAAACCTAAGCTGAGTTTGTGTTTTCAGACTTCTGTCCTCAAGGTCTGGGGCCACACACCCGCCAGCCTGGGCCCCTGGAGCCACACATTAGGACTGTGCCTACCAATCCATGGGAATTCTGCCCATTCCATGGTCCAAAATCGTACAAATTAGGAGAAACCTCCAAAGTCCCTGAGGCCATCCCAATAGTGTAGGTCGCCCGGAACAAACAAGGGCTGTCTGACACCAGCTGATAATCACCCTCCACTCATAGCATTGATGGATGTCTCCAGAGAAGAAGATTGAACCAGACAGGACCCTAGGCCATAATAGGATCCATTGCTTTGGGTTACAGGCATGTGTCCTCAAAAGCCTGATTCCAATACGAGCATAGGGGTTTTCCTGAGGCACCCATCAGAACTCATCTCGTCTCCACAAGGAAACCTGTGCATGGGAGCCATGTCCAAAGCTTAGGAGAGTACTTCAGGGTCCCGGTGCCACCGCCCCATTCCAAGGCTCTCATGGACACAAAAACACATTAGGACCCATCCTCAGGAAAGTCCATTTCAACTCAGCCACCCCAGTTGCTCCGGCAGAGCCATCAGATCTAAACTGTCTTGTTGCTAGGAGACAATTGGAATGCGAGGCGGGCTTCCCAGGCATCCATCCGCGAACGGGGCTCTGGAGTCATTCCATATGGGATGTCCTGGAGCTGTCCAACAGGTCTCAATTGTCCCGCAGAAGGAATCCTTGAAGGGGGCATCCCACAACTCCCAACGTGGGAAAACCTCAATGGCCTCGAGATTCCGCTCCCTTCATGAAGCGGCCGTCATGCTCAGAAACTCCAACCTGAGCCAACGTCTGATCCTCGCCCTGATTTCAGATGCATGAGATATTGGTTCAGATCTGCAGGGGGTACCTGCCATGCCCTCGCCCTGAAACCCAAGTCTAGCTTGTCTTCTCAGACTTCCGTCCTCACACTCCTGGCCCCGAAGCCCTCAAGTTTGGCAATTCCGGACCCACAATGCAGCACTCTGCCTGCCATCTAGAAAAAAAATTATTGCCTCATGAGCTGCCCAGGCACCTTAAATGAGGGTAAACCTACACAGCACTCGACTTTACCCAAATTATATAGTCTAACCTGGGCACTAATGCACTGTCAAACACAACCTGAGACCAGACCTCCTGACCAACACCCGAAAGCTGACCAAACACTGAGCACATAAAACCCGCCATGGCCTAAGGTCATCATCTCTTCCCTACCTCAGTTTTCAGGCTTCAGACCCGAGACCTTATCTCCAATCACTGCCCAGGGGTGAGTGTGATGCAGAAATCATAACTCCTCCTTACCCATGGCAAGAACCCTTGTGGTTGGCACGTTGTCCAACCTTCAGTGTAGGAGAAACCAGCATTCACCCTGAGGCCCCGCCCATCCTTGAGTGCGACGAGAGCATACACACGCATTGTGACCCTCAGCATGAGTCCTGTCCTCTAGTAAGTCCTCTCAGTTGCTGGACCATTAGATGTCATAATGGGCTTGACATGTTTCTAGGCCCCAATTTTTAACCAGATTTCTGATTGTCCAATCGCCCCTCCCCAGGGCTCTACTAGGGAATCCCTCATTTGGTGGACACCTTAGGTTAAAAAAGAAAACAACAACAACAACAAAAAAAAAAACGGACTTCTTCCAGCCCACAGAATGACCCAAAACTCTTTGGACGGGTCCAAACCACCAGAGAGTAAGACTAGACATTGCCCATGAAGTCACCCAGAAATTCCACGACCATGAGTGACACGATATCCAGAGACAAAAACTTGAGCAGGAGCCTCACACTCGCCCTTCTTTCAAATCCCGAAGAGTTCTCCTCATGGTCTGTAGATCAGTCCTGCCATACCTATGACCCGAAACATAAGCCGAGTTTGTGTTTTCTGACAACTGTCCAAATAGCCCTGGCCTACACAACCTACAGGCTCAGGCCCCTGGAGCCAAACCTGAGGACTGTACTTGCCCTCTCCAAGGGAATTGTGTGTGCCCATTCCAATGGCCACAACACTTCTAATAGGATAAACCTCCAAAGTCCCTGATCCATCTCCATAGTGTTGGCTTCCCAGGAAAAACAGGGGCAATCTGAGCCCAACTGAGCACCTACCTGCACTCAGACCCATAGACAGATGTCCCCAGAGGTATGAAGGAAAGAACAGGCCCCTAGGCACTAATCAGATCCATTGCTTTGGTTTCCAGGCATCTCTCCTCAGAGGCCTGGATTTCAAAAGCAGCATATAGCTGTTTCTTGACTCACCCATCAGAAAACATCTCATCTACACATGGGAAACTTGCACGTTGGAGCTGTGTCAAAGCCTCTGTTTAGGAGAACCATTTAGGCCCCCAGTGCCACCGCTTTATTCCAAGGTCTCCATAGACACAAAAGCACGTTAGGACCCATCCCCAGGGGTGTCCATTTCAACTCAGCGTCCTCGGTTCCTCCCCACAGATCCAGGAGATCTAACCTGTCTTGTTGCGAGGAGACAATTGGAATGCGAGGTGGGCTACCCAGCCATCCATCCTTAGAACCCTGCTCAGAATCATTGGCCTGGAGCCAAACAACTGGTCTCAATTGTCCTGCAGAAGATTCTGCAGTTTGGAGCTTCTCACAACTCCCATCGTGGGAAAACACCCATGGCCTCGTGGTGCCCCCCCCATTCATGAAGGGGCCATCAGGGTCAGAAACTCCAACCTGAGCGATCATCTGATCTTCGCCCTGACTTCAGATGCACGAGATCTCGATTCAGGTCTGTAGATTGTGCCTGCCATGGCCTCACCCAGAAACCTAAGCCTAGCTTGTGTTCTCAGACTTTTGTCGTCAAACTACTGGCCCACAAGCCCTCCAGTTTGGCAATTCAGAACTACAATGCAGCACTCTGCCGGCCCTCCAGAAGAAAAACATTGTCCTCTGGGGCTACCCAGTAACCCCAAATGAGGATCAACCTGCACCGACCTTGGCTGTACCCCAAATACATAGGCTGACCAGGGCACTAATGCCCTTTCTGACACAGCCTGAGCCTGGACCCCCTGGCCCCTCCCAGACAGCTGGCCGCACACTGAGCACATCGAGCCGCCATGGCCTTAGGTCGTCATCTCTTCCCAACATCAGTTTTCAGGTTTCAGAACCTAGACCTTATATCCAATCACTGCCCAGGGTTGAAGGTGATGCAGAAATCAGAACTCCTTCCCCATGGCAAGATACCTTGTGGTTGGCATGTTGTCCAACGTTCAGTGTAGTTGAAACCAGTGTGGCCCTGAGGCCCCGCCCATGCTCGCGGGCCACATTGGTCACAAACACACATTGTGACGCTCAGACTGAGCCCAGTCCTCAAGTAAGGCCACTCAGTGGCTGGGTGAAGAGATATCATATTGGGCTTGCCATGCCCCTAGGCCCCAATTTTTAACCATAGTTCGGGTTGTCCCTTCAGTCTTCCCCACGGCTTTGCTTTGGAATTCCTCTTTTGGTGGGACACCTGAGGTAACAAAACTGAAATGAGTCCTCCCATCCCACAGTTTGACGAAAAGCAATTGAGAATCGGGCCAAATCCTCAGAGAGGAAGATTCGTCCATGGCCCATGAGGCGTCCCCGACATTCCACGGCCATCGCTGATAAAAAATCCAGAGACAAAAGCCTGAGCAAGAGCCTAGGACTCGCACTTTCAACATATCCTGAAGAGTTCTTTTCATGGTTTGTAGATCGGGCCTGCCATACCTACGTCCCCAAACCTAAGCTGAGTTTGTGTTTTCAGACTTCTGTCCTCAAAGTGTTGGGCCACTCACACTCGAGGCTGGGCCCCTGGAGCCACACATTAGGACTGTGCCTACCAATCCATGGGAATTCTGCCCATTCCATGGTCCAAAATCGTACAAATTAGGAGAAATCTCCAAAGTCCCTGAGGCCATCCCAATAGTGTAGGTCGCCCGGAACAAACAAGGGCTGTCTGACACCAGCTGATAATCGACTTCCACTCATACCATAGATGGATGTCCCCAGAGAAGTAGATTGAACCAGACAGGACCCTAGGCCATAATAGGATCCATTGCTTTGGGTTACAGGCATGTGTCCTCAAAAGCCTGATTCCAATACGAGCATGGGGGTTTTCCTGAGGCACCCATCAGAACTCATCTCGTCTCCACAAGGAAACCTGTGCATGGGAGCCATGTCCAAAGCTTAGGAGAGTACTTCAGGGTCCCGGTGCCACCGCCCCATTCCAAGGCCTTCATGGACACAAAAACACTTTAGGAGCCATCCTCAGGAAAGTCCATTTCAACTCAGCCACCCCGGTCGCTCCGGCAGAGCCATCAGATCTAAACTGACTTGTTGCTAGGAGACAATTGGAATGCGAGGCGGGCTTCCCAGGCATCCATCCGCGAACGGTGCTCTGGAGTCATTCCATATGGGATGTCCTGGAGCTGTCCAACAGGTCTCAATTGTCCCGCAGAAGGAATCCATGAAAAGGGCATCCCACAACTCCCAACGTGGGAAAACCTCAATGGCCTCGAGATTCCGCTCCCCTCATGAAGCGGCCGTCAGGCTCAGAAACTCCAACCTGAGCCAACGTCGGATCCTCGCCCTGACTTCAGATGCATGAGATATTGGTTCAGATCTGCAGGGGGTACCTGCCGTGCCCTAGCCCTGAAACACAAGTCTAGCTTGTCTTCTCAGACTTCTGTCCTCACACTCCTGGCCCCGAAGCCCTCAAGTTTGGCAATTCCGGACCCACAATGCAGCACTCTGCCTACCCTCTAGAAAAAAAATTATTGCCTCATGAGCAGCCCAGGCACCTTAAATGAGGGTAAACCTACACAGAACTCGACTTTACCCAAATTATATAGTCTAACCTGGGCACTAATGCACTGTCGAACACAACCTGAGCCCGGACCTCCTGACAAACACCCAGAAAGCTGACCGCACACTGAGCACATAAAACCCGCCATGGCCTTAGGTCATCATCTCTTCCCTACCTCAGTTTTCAGGCTTCAGAACCGAGACCTTATCTCCAATCACTTCCCAGGGGTGAGTGTGATGCAGAAATCAGAACTCCTCCTTACCCATGGCAAGAATCCTGTGGTTGGCACGTTGTCCAACGTTCAGTGTAGGAGAAACTAGCATTCACCCTGAGGACCCGCCCATTCTTGAGTGCGACGAGGGCATACACACGCATTGTGACCCTCAGCATGAGTCCTGTCCTCTAGTAAGTCCTCTCAGTTGCTGCACCATTAGATGTCATAATGGGCTTGACATGTCCCTAGGCCCCAATTTTTAACCAAATTTCTGATGATCCAGTCGCTCCTCCCCAGGGCTCTACTCTGGAATCCCTCATTTGTTGGGACACCTGAGGATAAAAAAGAAAAAAACAAGAAAAAAAAAAAAACGGACTTCTTCCAGCCCACAGAATGACCCCAAACTCTTTGGACGGGGCCAAACCACCAGAGAGTAAGACTCGTCCATTTCCCATGAAGTCACCCAGAAATTCCACGACCATGAGTGACACGATATCCAGAGACAAAAACTTGAGCAGGAGCCTCACACTCGCCCTTCTTTCAAATCCCGAAGAGTTCTCCTCATGGTCTGTAGATCAGTCCTGCCATACCTATGACCCGAAACATAAGCCGAGTTTGTGTTCACAGACAACTGTACAAACAGCCCTGTCCTACACAACCTACAGGCTCAGGCCCCTGGAGCCAAACCTGTGGAATGTACTTGCCCTTTCCAAGGGAATTGTGTGTGCCCATTCCAATGGCAACAAACATTCTAATAGGATAAACCTCCAAAGTCCCTGATCCATCTCAATAGTGGTGGCGTCCCAGGATACAGGGGCAATCTGAGCCCAACTGAGCACCTACCTGCACTCAGACCCATAGACAGATGTCCCCAGAGGTAAAAAGAAAAGAACAGGCCCCTAGGCACTAATCAGATGCATTGCTTTGGTGTCCAGGCATCTCTCCTCAGAGGCCTGGATTTCAAAAGCAGCATATAGCTGTTTCTTGACTCACCCATCAGAAAACTTCTCATCTACACATGGGAAACTTGCACGTTGGAGCTGTGTCAAAGCCTTTGTTTAGGAGAACCCGTTAGGGCCCCAGTGCCACCGTTTCATTCCAAGGTCTCCATAGACACAAAAGCACGTTAGGACCCATCCCCAGGGGTGTCCATTTCAACTCAGCGTCCTCGGTTGCTCCCCACAGATCCAGGAGATCTAACCTGTCTTGTTGCTAGGAGACAATTGGAATGCGAGGTGGGCTACCCAGCCATCCATCCTTAGAACCCTGCTCAGAATCATTGGCCTGGAGCCAAACAACAGGTCTCAATTGTCCTGCAGAAGACTCTCTGCAGTTTGGAGCTTCTCACAACTCCCATCGTGGGAAAACCCCCATGGCCTCGTGATGCCCCCGCCCATTCATGAAGGGGCCATCAGGGACAGAAACTCCAACCTGAGCGATCGTCTGATCCTCGCCCTGACTTCAGATGCACGAGATCTCGATTCAGGTCTGTACATTGTGCGTGCCATGGCCTCACCCAGAAACCTAAGCCTAGCTTGTGTTCTCAGACTTTTGTCGTCAGACTACTGGCCCACAAACCCTCCAGTTTGGCAATCCAGAACTACAATGCAGCACTCTGCCGGCCCTCCAGAAGAAAAACATTGTCCTCTGGTGCTACCCAGTAATTCCAAATGAGGATCAACCTGCACTGACCTTGGCTGTACCCCAAATACATAGGCTCACCAGGGCACTAATGCCCTTTCTGACACAGCCTGAGCCTGGACCCCCTGGCCCCTCCCAGTCAGCTGGCCGCACACTGAGCACATCGAGCCGCCATGGCCTTAGGTCGTCATCTCTTCCCTAACTCGGTTATAGGGTTTCAGAACCTAGGCCATATCTCCAATCACTGCCCAGGGTTGAAGGTGATGCAGAAATCAGAACTCCTTCCCCATGGCAAGAAACCTTGTGGTTGGCCTGTTGTCCAACGTTCAGTGTAGTTGAAACCAGTGTGGCCCATGAGGCCCCGCCCATGCTCATGGGCCACATTGGTCACAAACACACATTGTGACGCTCAGGCTGAGCCCAGTCCTCAAGTAAGGCCACTCAGTGATTGGATGAAGAGATAGCATATTGGGCTTGCCATGCCCCTAGGCCCTAATTTTTAACCATAGTTTGGGTTGTCCCTTCAGTCTTCCCCACGGCTTTGCTTTGGAATTCCTCTTTTGGTGGGACACCTGAGGTAACAAAACTGAAATGAGTCCTCCTATCCCACAGATTGACGAAAAGCAATTGGGAATCGGGCCAAATCCTCAGAGAGGAAGATTCGTCCATGGCCCATGAGGCCTCCCCGACATTCCACGGCCATCGCAGATACAAAATCCAGAGAAAAAAACCTGAGCAAGCGCCTCAGACTCGCACTTTCTTCATATCCTGAAGAGTTCTTCTCATGGTTTGTCGTTCGGGCCTGCCATACCTACGTCCCCAAACCTAAGCTGAGTTTGTTTTTTCAGAATTCTGTCCTCAAAGTCATGGGCCCCACACCATCCAGGCTGGGCCCCTGGAGGCACACATTAGGACTGTGCCTACCAATCCATGGGAATTCTGCCCTTTCCATGGTCCAAAATCGTACAAATTAGGAGAAACCTCCAAAGTCCCTGAGGCCATCCCAATAGCGTAGGTCGCCCGGAACAAACAAGGGCTGTCTAACGCTAGCTGATAATCGACCTCCACTCATTCCATAGATGGATGTCCCCAGAGAAGAAGATTGAACCAGACAGGAACCTAGGCCATAATAGGATCCATTGCTTTGGGTTACAGGCATGTGTCCTCAAAAGCCTGATTCCAATACGAGCATAGGGGTTTTCCTGAGGCACCCATCAGAACTCATCTCACCTCCAGAAGGAAACCTGTGCATGGGAGCCATGTCCAAAGCTTAGGAGAGTACTTCAGGGTCCCGGTGCCACCTCCCCATTCCAAGGCCCTCATGGAAACAAAAACACATTAGGACACATCCTCACGAAAGTCCATTTAAACTCAGCCGCCCCGGTTGCTCCCGTAGAGCCATCAGATCTAAACTGTCTTGTTGCTAGGAGACAATTGGAATGCGAGGCGGGCTTCCCAGGCATCCATCCCCGAACGGTGTTCTGGAGTCATTCCATATGGGATGTCCTGGAGCTGTCCAACAGGTCTCAATTGTCTCGCAGAAGGAATCCTTGAAGGGGGCATCCCACAACTCCCAACGTGGCAAAACCTCAATGGCCTCGAGATCCCACTCTCTTCATGAAGCAGCCGTCAAGCTCAGAAACTCCAACCTGAGCCAACGTCTGATCCTCGCCCTGACTTCAGATGCATGAGATATTGGTTCAGATCTGCAGGGGGTACCTGCCGTGCCCTTGCCCTGAAACCCAAGTCTAGCTTGTCTTCTAAGACGTCCGTCCTCACACTCCTGGCCCCGAAGCCCTCAAGTTTGGCAATTCCGGACCCACAATGCAGCACTCTGCCTGCCCTCTAGAAAAAAAATTATTGCCTCATGAGCTGCCCAGGCACCTTAAATGAGGGTAAACCTACACAGCACTCGACTTTACCCAAATTATATAGTCTAACCTGGGCACTAATGCACTGTCGAACACAACCTGAGCCCGGACCTCCTGACCAACACCCAGAAAGCTGACCGCACACTGAGCACATAAAACCCGCCATGGCCTTAGGTCATCATCTCTTCCCTATCTCAGTTTTCAGGCTTCAGAACCGAGACCTTATATCCAATCACTGCCCAGGGGTGAGTGTGATGCAGAAATCAGAACTCAGCCTTACCCATGGCAAGAACCCTTGTGGTTGGCACGTTGTCCAACCTTCAGTGTAGGAGAAACCAGCATTCACCCTGAGGCCCCGCCCATTCTTGAGTGCGACGAGGGCATACACACGCATTGTGACCCTCAGCATGAGTCCTGTCCTCTAGTAAGTACTTTCAGTGGCTGGACCATTAGATGTCATAATGGGCTTGACATGTCCCGAGGCCCCAATTTTTAACGAGATTTCTGATTGTCCAGTCGCCCCTCCCCAGGGCTCTACTCTGGAATCCCTCATTCGGTGGGACACCTGAGGTTAAAAAAGAAAAAAACAACAGCAACAACAAGAACAACAACAACAAAAAAAAAAACGGACTTCTTCCAGCCCACAGAATGACCCCAAACTATTTGGACGGGGCCAAACCACCAGAGAGTAAGACTCGTCCATTTCCCATGAAGTCACCCAGAAATTCCACGACCATGAGTGACACGATATCCAGAGACAAAAACTTGAGCAGGAGCCTCACACTCGCCCTTCTTTCAAATCCCGAAGAGTTCTCCTCATGGCCTGTAAATCAGTCCTGCCAAACCTATGACCCGAAACATAAGTCGAATTTGTGTTTTCAGACAACTGTCCAAACAGCCCTGGCCTACACAACCTACAGGCTCAGGCCCCTGGAGCCAAACCTGAGGACTGTACTTGCCCTCTCCAAGGGAATTGTGTGTGCCCATTCCAATGGCCACAACCCTTCTAATAGGATAAACCTCCAATGTCCCTGATCCATCTCAATAGTAGTGGCTTCCCAGGAAAAACAGGGGCAATCTGAGCCCAACTGAGCACCTACCTGCACTCAGACCCATAGACAGATGTCCCCAGAGCTAAAAAGGAAAGAACAGGCCCCTAGGCACTAATCAGATCCATTGCTTTGGTTTCCAGGCATCTCTCCTCAGAATCCTGGATTTCAAAAGCAGCATATAGCTGTTTCTTGACTCACCCATCAGGAAACATCTCATCTACACATGGGAAACTTGCACGTTGGAGCTGTGTCAAAGCCTCTGTTTAGGAGAATCCTTTAGGGCCCCAGAGCCACCGCTTTATTCCAAGGACTCCATAGACACAAAAGCACATTCGGACCCATCCCCAGGGGTGTGCATTTCAACTCAGCATCCTCGGTAGCTCCCCACAGATCCAGGAGATCTAAACTGTCTTGTTGCTAGGAGACAATTTGAATGCGAGGTGGGCTACCCAGCCATCCATCCTTAGAACCCTGCTCAGAATCATTGGCCTGGAGCCAAACAACAGGTCTCAATTGTCCTGCAGAAGACTCTCTGCAGTTTGGAGCTTCTCACAACTCCCATCTTGGGAAAACACCCATGGCCTCGTGATGCCCCCCCCCATTCATGAAGGAGCCATCAGGGACAGAAACTCCACCCTGAGCGATCGTCTGATCTTCGCCCTGACTTCAGATGCACGAGACCTCGATTCAGGTCTGTAGATTGTGCGTGCCATGGCCTCACCCAGAAACCTAAGCCTAGCTTGTGTTCTCAGACTTTTGTCGTCAGACTACTGGCCCACAAGCCCTCCAGTTTGGCAATCCAGAACTACAATGCAGCACTCTGCCGGCTCTGCAGAAGAAAAACATTGTCCTCTGGGGCTACCCAGTAACCCCAAATGAGGATCAACCTGAACCGACCTTGGCTGTACCCCAAATACATAGGCTGACCAGGGCACTAATGCCCTTTCTGACACAGCCTGAGCCTGGACCCCCTGGCCCCTCCCAGACAGCTGGCCGCACACTGAGCACATCGAGCCGCCATGGCCTTAGGTCGTCATCTCTTCCCAACCTCGGTTTTCAGGTTTCAGAACCTAGACCTTATCTCCAATCACTGCCTAGGGTTGAAGGTGATGCAGAAATCAGAACTCCTTCCCCATGGCAAGAAACCTTGTGGTTGGCATGTTGTCCAACGTTCAGTGTAGTTGAATCCAGTGTGGCCCATGAGGCCCCGCCCATGCTCGCGGGCCACATTGGTCACAAACACACATTGTGACGCTCAGGCTGAGCCCAGTCCTCAAGTAAGGCGACTCAGTGGCTGGATGAAGAGATAGCATATTGGGCTTGCCATGCCCCTAGGCAACAATTTTTAACCATAGGTCGGGTTGTCCCTTCAGTCTTCCCCACAGCTTGGCTTTGGAATTCCTCTTTTGGTGTGTCACCTGAGGTAACAAAACTGAAAGGAGACCTCCCATCCAACAGATTGATGAAAAGCAATTGGGAATCGGGCCAAATCCTCAGAGAGGAAGATTCGTCCATGGCCCATGAGGCCTCCCCGACATTCCACGGCCATCGCTGATACAAAATCCAGAGACAAAAACCTGAGCAAGCGCCTCAGACTCGCACTTTCTTCATATCCTGAAGAGTTCTTCTCATGGTTTGTAGATCGGGCCTGCCATACCTACGTCCCCAAACCTAAGCTGAGTTTGTGTTTTCAGACTTCTGTCCTCAAGGTCTGGGGCCACACACCCTCCAGCCTGGGCCCCTGGAACCACACATTAGGACTGTGCCTACCAATCCATGGGAATTCTGCCCATTCCATGGTCCAAAATCGTACAAAATAGGAGAAACCTCCAAAGTCCCTGAGGCCATCCCAATAGTGTAGGTCGCCCGGAACAAACAAGGGCTGTCTGACACCAGCTGATAATCACCCTCCACTCATAGCATTGATGGATGTCTCCAGAGAAGAAGATTGAACCAGACAGGACCCTAGGCCATAATAGGATCCATTGCTTTGGGTTACAGGCATGTGTCCTCAAAAGCCTGATTCCAATACGAGCATAGGGGTATTCCTGAGGCACCCATCAGAACTCATCTCGTCTCCACAAGGAAACCTGTGCATGGGAGCCATGTCCAAAGCTTAGGAGAGTACTTCAGGGTCCCGGTGCCACCGCCCCATTCCAAGGCTCTCATGGACACAAAAACACATTAGGACCCATCCTCAGGAAAGTCCATTTCAACTCAGCCACCCCAGTTGCTCCGGCAGAGCCATCAGATCTAAACTGTCTTGTTGCTAGGAGACAATTGGAATGCGAGGCGGGCTTCCCAGGCATCCATCCGCGAACGGGGCTCTGGAGTCATTCCATATGGGATGTCCTGGAGCTGTCCAACAGGTCTCAATTGTCCCGCAGAAGGAATCCTTGAAGGGGGCATCCCACAACTCCCAACGTGGGAAAACCTCAATGGCCTCGAGATTCCGCTCCCTTCATGAAGCGGCCGTCATGCTCAGAAACTCCAACCTGAGCCAACGTCTGATCCTCGCCCTGATTTCAGATGCATGAGATATTGGTTCAGATCTGCAGGGGGTACCTGCCATGCCCTCGCCCTGAAACCCAAGTCTAGCTTGTCTTCTCAGACTTCCGTCCTCACACTCCTGGCCCCGAAGCCCTCAAGTTTGGCAATTCCGGACCCACAATGCAGCACTCTGCCTGCCATCTAGAAAAAAAATTATTGCCTCATGAGCTGCCCAGGCACCTTAAATGAGGGTAAACCTACACAGCACTCGACTTTACCCAAATTATATAGTCTAACCTGGGCACTAATGCACTGTCAAACACAACCTGAGACCAGACCTCCTGACCAACACCCGAAAGCTGACCAAACACTGAGCACATAAAACCCGCCATGGCCTAAGGTCATCATCTCTTCCCTACCTCAGTTTTCAGGCTTCAGACCCGAGACCTTATCTCCAATCACTGCCCAGGGGTGAGTGTGATGCAGAAATCATAACTCCTCCTTACCCATGGCAAGAACCCTTGTGGTTGGCACGTTGTCCAACCTTCAGTGTAGGAGAAACCAGCATTCACCCTGAGGCCCCGCCCATCCTTGAGTGCGACGAGAGCATACACACGCATTGTGACCCTCAGCATGAGTCCTGTCCTCTAGTAAGTCCTCTCAGTTGCTGGACCATTAGATGTCATAATGGGCTTGACATGTTTCTAGGCCCCAATTTTTAACCAGATTTCTGATTGTCCAATCGCCCCTCCCCAGGGCTCTACTAGGGAATCCCTCATTTGGTGGACACCTTAGGTTAAAAAAGAAAACAACAACAACAACAAAAAAAAAAACGGACTTCTTCCAGCCCACAGAATGACCCAAAACTCTTTGGACGGGTCCAAACCACCAGAGAGTAAGACTAGACATTGCCCATGAAGTCACCCAGAAATTCCACGACCATGAGTGACACGATATCCAGAGACAAAAACTTGAGCAGGAGCCTCACACTCGCCCTTCTTTCAAATCCCGAAGAGTTCTCCTCATGGTCTGTAGATCAGTCCTGCCATACCTATGACCCGAAACATAAGCCGAGTTTGTGTTTTCTGACAACTGTCCAAATAGCCCTGGCCTACACAACCTACAGGCTCAGGCCCCTGGAGCCAAACCTGAGGACTGTACTTGCCCTCTCCAAGGGAATTGTGTGTGCCCATTCCAATGGCCACAACACTTCTAATAGGATAAACCTCCAAAGTCCCTGATCCATCTCCATAGTGTTGGCTTCCCAGGAAAAACAGGGGCAATCTGAGCCCAACTGAGCACCTACCTGCACTCAGACCCATAGACAGATGTCCCCAGAGGTATGAAGGAAAGAACAGGCCCCTAGGCACTAATCAGATCCATTGCTTTGGTTTCCAGGCATCTCTCCTCAGAGGCCTGGATTTCAAAAGCAGCATATAGCTGTTTCTTGACTCACCCATCAGAAAACATCTCATCTACACATGGGAAACTTGCACGTTGGAGCTGTGTCAAAGCCTCTGTTTAGGAGAACCATTTAGGCCCCCAGTGCCACCGCTTTATTCCAAGGTCTCCATAGACACAAAAGCACGTTAGGACCCATCCCCAGGGGTGTCCATTTCAACTCAGCGTCCTCGGTTCCTCCCCACAGATCCAGGAGATCTAACCTGTCTTGTTGCGAGGAGACAATTGGAATGCGAGGTGGGCTACCCAGCCATCCATCCTTAGAACCCTGCTCAGAATCATTGGCCTGGAGCCAAACAACTGGTCTCAATTGTCCTGCAGAAGATTCTGCAGTTTGGAGCTTCTCACAACTCCCATCGTGGGAAAACACCCATGGCCTCGTGGTGCCCCCCCCATTCATGAAGGGGCCATCAGGGTCAGAAACTCCAACCTGAGCGATCATCTGATCTTCGCCCTGACTTCAGATGCACGAGATCTCGATTCAGGTCTGTAGATTGTGCCTGCCATGGCCTCACCCAGAAACCTAAGCCTAGCTTGTGTTCTCAGACTTTTGTCGTCAAACTACTGGCCCACAAGCCCTCCAGTTTGGCAATTCAGAACTACAATGCAGCACTCTGCCGGCCCTCCAGAAGAAAAACATTGTCCTCTGGGGCTACCCAGTAACCCCAAATGAGGATCAACCTGCACCGACCTTGGCTGTACCCCAAATACATAGGCTGACCAGGGCACTAATGCCCTTTCTGACACAGCCTGAGCCTGGACCCCCTGGCCCCTCCCAGACAGCTGGCCGCACACTGAGCACATCGAGCCGCCATGGCCTTAGGTCGTCATCTCTTCCCAACCTCGGGTTTAAGGTTTCAGAACCTAGGCCATATCTCCAATCACTGCCCAGGGTTGAAGGTGATGCAGAAATCAGAACTCCTTCCCCATGGCAAGAAACCTTGTGGTTGGCATGTTGTCCAACGTTCAGTGTAGTTGAAACCAGTGTGGCCCATGAGGCCCCGCCCATGCTCATGGGCCACATTGGTCACAAACACACATTGTGACGCTCAGGCTGAGCCCAGTCCTCAAGTAAGGCCACTCAGTGACTGGATGAAGAGATAGCATATTGGGCTTGCCATGCCCGTAGGCCCCAATTTTTAACCATAGTTCGGGTTGTCCCTTCAGTCTTCCCCAAGGCTTGGCTTTGTTATTCCTCTTTTGGTGGGACACCTGAGGTAACAAACCTGAAAGGAGACCTCCCATCCCACAGATTGACGAAAAGCAATTGGGAATCGGGCCAAATCCTCAGAGAGGAAGATTCGTCCATGGCCCATGAGGCCTCCCCGACATTCCACGGCCATCGCTGATACAAAATCCAGAGACAAAAACCTGAGCAAGCGCCTCAGACTCGCACTTTCTTCATGTCCTGAAGATTTCTTCTCATGGTTTGTAAATCGTGCCTGCCATACCTACGTCCCCAAACCTAAGCTGAGTTTATGTTTTCAGAATTCTGTCCTCAAAGTCTTGGGCCCCACAACATCCAGGCTGGGCCCCTGGAGGCACACATTAGAATTCCGTGGGAATTCTGACCTTTCCATGGTCCAAAATCGTACAAATTAGGAGAAACCTCCAAAGTCCCTGAGGCCATCCCAATAGTGTAGGTCGCCCGGAACAAACAAGGGCTGTCTAACGCTAGCTGATAATCGACCTCCACTCATACCATAGATGGATGTCCCCAGAGAAGAAGATTGAACCAGACAGGAACCTAGGCCATAATAGGATCCATTGCTTTGGGTTACAGGCATGTGTCCTCAAAAGCCTGATTCCAATACGAGCATAGGTGTTTCCTTAGGCACCCATCAGAACTCATCTCACCTCCAGAAGGAAACCTGTGCATGGGAGCCATGTCCAAAGCTTAGGAGAGTGCTTCAGGGTCCCGGTGCCACCGCCCCATTCCAAGGCCCTCATGGACACAAAAACACATTAGGACCCATCCTCACGAAAGTCCATTTAAACTCAGCCGCCCCGGTTGCTCCCGTAGAGCCATCAGATCTAAACTGTCTTGTTGCTAGGAGACAATTGGAATGCGAGGCGGGCTTCCCAGGCATCCATCCCCGAACGGTGTCTGGAGTCATTCCATATGGGATGTCCTGGAGCTGTCCAACAGGTCTCAATTGTCTCGCAGAAGGAATCCTTGAAGGGGGCATCCCACAACTCCCAACGTGGCAAAACCTCAATGGCCTCGAGATCCCACTCTCTTCATGAAGCAGCCGTCAAGCTCAGAAACTCCAACCTGAGCCAACGTCTGATCCTCGCCCTGACTTCAGATGCATGAGATATTGGTTCAGATCTGCAGGGGGTACCTGCCGTGCCTTTGCCCTGAAACCCAAGTCTAGCTTGTCTTCTAAGACGTCCGTCCTCACACTCCTGGCCCCGAAGCCCTCAAGTTTGGCAATTCCGGACCCACAATGCAGCACTCTGCCTGCCCTCTAGAAAAAAAATTATTGCCTCATGAGCTGCCCAGGCACCTTAAATGAGGGTAAACCTACACAGCACTCGACTTTACCCAAATTATATAGTCTAACCTGGGCACTAATGCACTGTCGAACACAACCTGAGCCCGGACCTCCTGACCAACACCCAGAAAGCTGACCGCACACTGAGCACATAAAACCCGCCATGGCCTTAGGTCATCATCTCTTCCCTATCTCAGTTTTCAGGCTTCAGAACCGAGACCTTATCTCCAATCACTGCCCAGGGGTGAGTGTGATGCAGAAATCAGAACTCAGCCTTACCCATGGCAAGAACCCTTGTGGTTGGCACGTTGTCCAACCTTCAGTGTAGGAGAAACCAGCATTCACCCTGAGGCCCCGCCCATTCTTGAGTGCGACGAGGGCATACACACGCATTGTGACCCTCAGCATGAGTCCTGTCCTCTAGTAAGTACTTTCAGTGGCTGGACCATTAGATGTCATAATGGGCTTGACATGTCCCGAGGCCCCAATTTTTAACCAGATTTCTGATTGTCCAGTCGCCCCTCCCCAGGGCTCTACTCTGGAATCCCTCATTCGGTGGGACACCTGAGGTTAAAAAAGAAAAAAACAACAGCAACAACAACAACAACAACAACAACAAAAAAAAAAAACGGACTTCTTCCAGCCCACAGAATGACCCCAAACTATTTGGACGGGGCCAAACCAACAGAGAGTAAGACTCGTCCATTTCCCATGAAGTCACCCAGAAATTCCACGACCATGAGTGACACGATATCCAGAGACAAAAACTTGAGCAGGAGCCTCACACTCGCCCTTCTTTCAAATCCCGAAGAGTTCTCCTCATGGCCTGTAAATCAGTCCTGCCATACCTATGACCCGAAACATAAGCCGAGTTTGTGTTTTCAGACAACTGTCCAAACAGCCCTGGCCTACACAACCTACAGGCTCAGGCCCCTGGAGCCAAACCTGAGGACTGTACTTGCCCTCTCCAAGGGAATTGTGTGTGCCCATTCCAATGGCCACAACCCTTCTAATAGGATAAACCTCCAATGTCCCTGATCCATCTCAATAGTGGTGGCTTCCCAGGAAAAACAGGGGCAATCTGAGCCCAACTGAGCACCTACCTGCACTCAGACCCATAGACAGATGTCCCCAGAGCTAAAAAGGAAAGAACAGGCCCCTAGGCACTAATCAGATCCATTGCTTTGGTTTCCAGGCATCTCTCCTCAGAGGCCTGGATTTCAAAAGCTGCATATAGCTGTTTCTTGACTCACCCATCAGAAAACATCTCATCTACACATGGGAAACTTGCACGTTGGAGCTGTGTCAAAGCCTCTGTTTAGGAGAACCCTTTAGGGCCCCAGTGCCACCGCTTCATTCCAAGGTCTCCATAGACACAAAAGCACATTCGGACCCATCCCCAGGGGTGTGCATTTCAACTCAGCATCCTCGGTAGCTCCCCACAGATCCAGGAGATCTAAACTGTCTTGTTGCTAGGAGACAATTGGAATGCGAGGTGGGCTACCCAGCCATCCATCCTTAGAACCCTGCTCAGAATCATTGGCCTGGAGCCAAACAACAGGTCTCAATTGTCCTGCAGAAGACTCTCTGCAGTTTGGAGATTCTCACAACTCCCATCTTGGGAAAACACCCATGGCCTCGTGATGCCCCCCCCCCATTCATGAAGGAGCCATCAGGGACAGAAACTCCACCCTGAGCGATCGTCTGATCTTCGCCCTGACTTCAGATGCACGAGACCTCGATTCAGGTCTGTAGATTGTGCGTGCCATGGCCTCACCCAGAAACCTAAGCCTAGCTTGTGTTCTCAGACTTTTGTCGTCAGACTACTGGCCCACAAGCCCTCCAGTTTGGCAATCCAGAACTACAATGCAGCACTCTGCCGGCTCTGCAGAAGAAAAACATTGTCCTCTGGGGCTACCCAGTAACCCCAAATGAGGATCAACCTGCACCGACCTTGGCTGTACCCCAAATACATAGGCTGACCAGGGCACTAATGCCCTTTCTGACACAGCCTGAGCCTGGACCCCCTGGCCCCTCCCAGACAGCTGGCCGCACACTGAGCACATCGAGCCGCCATGGCCTTAGGTCGTCATCTCTTCCCAACCTCGGTTTTCAGGTTTCAGAACCTAGACCTTATCTCCAATCACTGCCTAGGGTTGAAGGTGATGCAGAAATCAGAACTCCTTCCCCATGGCAAGAAACCTTGTGGTTGGCATGTTGTCCAACGTTCAGTGTAGTTGAATCCAGTGTGGCCCATGAGGCCCCGCCCATGCTCGCGGGCCACATTGGTCACAAACACACATTGTGACGCTCAGGCTGAGCCCAGTCCTCAAGTAAGGCGACTCAGTGGCTGGATGAAGAGATAGCATATTGGGCTTGCCATGCCCCTAGGCAACAATTTTTAACCATAGGTCGGGTTGTCCCTTCAGTCTTCCCCACAGCTTTGCTTTGGAATTCCTCTTTTGGTGTGTCACCTGAGGTAACAAAACTGAAAGGAGACCTCCCATCCAACAGATTGATGAAAAGCAATTGGGAATCGGGCCAAATCCTCAGAGAGGAAGATTCGTCCATGGCCCATGAGGCCTCCCCGACATTCCACGGCCATCGCTGATACAAAATCCAGAGACAAAAACCTGAGCAAGCGCCTCAGACTCGCACTTTCTTCATATCCTGAAGAGTTCTTCTCATGGTTTGTCGATCGGGCCTGCCATACCTACGTCCCCAAACCTAAGCTGAGTTTGTGTTTTCAGACTTCTGTCCTCAAGGTCTGGGGCCACACACCCGCCAGCCTGGGCCCCTGGAGCCACACATTAGGACTGTGCCTACCAATCCATGGGAATTCTGCCCATTCCATGGTCCAAAATCGTACAAATTAGGAGAAACCTCCAAAGTCCCTGAGGCCATCCCAATAGTGTAGGTCGCCCGGAACAAACAAGGGCTGTCTGACACCAGCTGATAATCACCCTCCACTCATAGCATTGATGGATGTCTCCAGAGAAGAAGATTGAACCAGACAGGACCCTAGGCCATAATAGGATCCATTGCTTTGGGTTACAGGCATGTGTCCTCAAAAGCCTGATTCCAATACGAGCATAGGGGTTTTCCTGAGGCACCCATCAGAACTCATCTCGTCTCCACAAGGAAACCTGTGCATGGGAGCCATGTCCAAAGCTTAGGAGAGTACTTCAGGGTCCCGGTGCCACCGCCCCATTCCAAGGCTCTCATGGACACAAAAACACATTAGGACCCATCCTCAGGAAAGTCCATTTCAACTCAGCCACCCCAGTTGCTCCGGCAGAGCCATCAGATCTAAACTGTCTTGTTGCTAGGAGACAATTGGAATGCGAGGCGGGCTTCCCAGGCATCCATCCGCGAACGGGGCTCTGGAGTCATTCCATATGGGATGTCCTGGAGCTGTCCAACAGGTCTCAATTATCCCGCAGAAGGAATCCTTGAGGGGGCATCCCACAACTCCCAACGTGGGAAAACCTCAATGGCCTCGAGATTCCGCTCCCTTCATGAAGCGGCCGTCATGCTCAGAAACTCCAACCTGAGCCAACGTCTGATCCTCGCCCTGACTTCAGATGCATGAGATATTGGTTCAGATCTGCAGGGGGTACCTGCTGTGCCCTCGCCCTGAAACACAAGTCTAGCTTGTCTTCTCAGACTTCCGTCCTCACACTCCTGGCCCCGAAGCCCTCAAGTTTGGCAATTCCGGACCCACAATGCAGCACTCTGCCTGCCATCTAGAAAAAAAATTATTGCCTCATGAGCTGCCCAGGCACCTTAAATGAGGGTAAACCTACACAGCACTCGACTTTACCCAAATTATATAGTCTAACCTGGGCACTAATGCACTGTCAAACACAACCTGAGACCAGACCTCCTGACCAACACCCGAAAGCTGACCAAACACTGAGCACATAAAACCCGCCATGGCCTAAGGTCATCATCTCTTCCCTACCTCAGTTTTCAGGCTTCAGACCCGAGACCTTATCTCCAATCACTGCCCAGGGGTGAGTGTGATGCAGAAATCATAACTCCTCCTTACCCATGGCAAGAACCCTCGTGGTTGGCACGTTGTCCAACCTTCAGTGTAGGAGAAACCAGCATTCACCCTGAGGCCCCGCCCATCCTTGAGTGCGACGAGGGCATACACACGCATTGTGACCCTCAGCATGAGTCCTGTCCTCTAGTAAGTCCTCTCAGTTGCTGGACCATTAGATGTCATAATGGGCTTGACATGTTTCTAGGCCCCAATTTTTAACCAGATTTCTGATTGTCCAATCGCCCCTCCCCAGGGCTCTACTAGGGAATCCCTCATTTGGTGGACACCTTAGGTTAAAAAAGAAAACAAACAACAAAAAAAAAAAAACCGGACTTCTTCCAGCCCACAGAATGACCCAAAACTCTTTGGACGGGTCCAAACCACCAGAGAGTAAGACTAGACATTGCCCATGAAGTCACCCAGAAATTCCACGACCATGAGTGACACGATATCCAGAGACAAAAACTTGAGCAGGAGCCTCACACTCGCCCTTCTTTCAAATCCCGAAGAGTTCTCCTCATGGTCTGTAGATCAGTCCTGCCATACCTATGACCCAAAAAATAAGCCGAGTTTGTGTTTTCTGACAACTGTCCAAATAGCCCTGGCCTACACAACCTACAGGCTCAGGCCCCTGGAGCCAAACCTGAGGACTGTACTTGCCCTCTCCAAGGGAATTGTGTGTGCCCATTCCAATGGCCACAACACTTCTAATAGGATAAACCTCCAAAGTCCCTGATCCATCTCCATAGTGGTGGCTTCCCAGGAAAAACAGGGGCAATCTGAGCCCAACTGAGCACCTACCTGCACTCAGACCCATAGACAGATGTCCCCAGAGGTATGAAGGAAAGAACAGGCCCCTAGGCACTAATCAGATCCATTGCTTTGGTTTCCAGGCATCTCTCCTCAGAGGCCTGGATTTCAAAAGCAGCATATAGCTGTTTCTTGACTCACCCATCAGAAAACATCTCATCTACACATGGGAAACTTGCACGTTGGAGCTGTGTCAAAGCCTCTGTTTAGGAGAACCATTTAGGCCCCCAGTGCCACCGCTTTATTCCAAGGTCTCCATAGACACAAAAGCACGTTAGGACCCATCCCCAGGGGTGTCCATTTCAACTCAGCGTCCTCGGTTGCTCCCCACAGATCCAGGAGATCTAACCTGTCTTATTGCTAGGAGACAATTGGAATGCGCGGTGGGCTACCCAGCCATCCATCCTTAGAACCCTGCTCAGAATCATTGGCCTGGAGCCAAACAACTGGTCTCAATTGTCCTGCAGAAGATTCTGCAGTTTGGAGCTTCTCACAACTCCCATCGTGGGAAAACACCCATGGCCGCGTGATGCCCCCCCCATTCATGAAGGGGCCATCAAGGTCAGAAACTCCAACCTGAGTGATCATCTGTTCCTCGCCCTGACTTCAGATGCACGAGATCTCGATTCAGGTCTGTAGATTGTGCCTGCCATGGCCTCACCCAGAAACCTAAGCCTAGCTTGTGTTCTCAGACTTTTGTCGTCAGACTACTGGCCCACAAGCCCTCCAGTTTGGCAATTCAGAACTACAATGCAGCACTCTGCCGGCCCTCCAGAAGAAAAACATTGTCCTCTGGGGCTACCCAGTAACCCCAAATGAGGATCAACCTGCACCGACCTTGGCTGTACCCCAAATACATAGGCTGACCAGGGCACTAGTGCCCTTTCTGACACAGCCTGAGCCTGGACCCCCTGGCCCCTCCCAGACAGCTGGCCGCACACTGAGCACATCGAGCCGCCATGGCCTTAGGTCGTCATCTCTTCCCAACCTCGGGTTTAAGGTTTCAGAACCTAGGCCATATCTCCAATCACTGCCCAGGGTTGAAGGTGATGCAGAAATCAGAACTCCTTCCCCATGGCAAGAAACCTTGTGGTTGGCATGTTGTCCAACGTTCAGTGTAGTTGAAACCAGTGTGGCCCATGAGGCCCCGCCCATGCTCATGGGCCACATTGGTCACAAACACACATTGTGACGCTCAGGCTGAGCCCAGTCCTCAAGTAAGGCCACTCAGTGACTGGATGAAGAGATAGCATATTGGGCTTGCCATGCCCGTAGGCCCCAATTTTTAACCATAGTTCGGGTTGTCCCTTCAGTCTTCCCCAAGGCTTGGCTTTGTTATTCCTCTTTTGGTGGGACACCTGAGGTAACAAACCTGAAAGGAGACCTCCCATCCCACAGATTGACGAAAAGCAATTGGGAATCGGGCCAAATCCTCAGAGTGGA
This sequence comes from Mustela nivalis, assembly GCF_964662115.1. Classification (NCBI taxonomy): domain Eukaryota; kingdom Metazoa; phylum Chordata; class Mammalia; order Carnivora; family Mustelidae; genus Mustela; species Mustela nivalis. The sequence continues at coordinate 1,067,381 of NW_028136543.1, read as the reverse complement.
AGATTCGTCCATGGCCCATGAGGCCTCCCCGACATTCCACGGCCATCGCTGATACAAAATCCAGAGACAAAAACCTGAGCAAGCGCCTCAGACTCGCACTTTCTTCATGTCCTGAAGAGTTCTTCTCATGGTTTGTAGATCGGGCCTGCCATACCTACGTCCCCAAACCTAAGCTGAGTTTGTGTTTTCAGAATTCTGTCCTCAAAGTCTTGGGCCCCACACCATCCAGGCTGGGCCCCTGGAGGCACACATTAGAATTCCGTGGGAATTCTGCCCTTTCCATGGTCCAAAATCGTACAAATTAGGAGAAACCTCCAAAGTCCCTGAGGCCATCCCAATAGTGTAGGTCGCCCGGAACAAACAAGGGCTGTCTAACTCTAGCTGATAATCGACCTCCACTCATACCATAGATGGATGTCCCCAGAGAAGAAGATTGAACCAGACAGGAACCTAGGCCATAATAGGATCCATTGCTTTGGGTTACAGGCATGTGTCCTCAAAAGCCTGATTCCAATACGAGCATAGGTGTTTCCTTAGGCACCCATCAGAACTCATCTCACCTCCAGAAGGTAACCTGTGCATGGGAGCCATGTCCAAAGCTTAGGAGAGTACTTCAGGGTCCCGGTGCCACCGCCCCATTCCAAGGCCCTCATGGACACAAAAACACATTAGGACCCATCCTCACGAAAGTCCATTTAAACTCAGCCGCCCCGGTTGCTCCCATAGAGCCATCAGATCTAAACTGTCTTGTTGCTAGGAGACAATTGGAATGCGAGGCGGGCTTCCCAGACATCCATCCCCGAACGGTGCTCTGGAGTCATTCCATATGGGATGTCCTGGAGCTGTCCAACAGGTCTCAATTGTCTCGCAGAAGGAATCCTTGAAGGGGGCATCCCACAACTCCCAACGTGGGAAAACCTCAATGGCCTCGAGATTCCGCTCACTTCATGAAGCGGCCGTCATGCTCAGAATCTCCAACCTGAGCCAAAGTCTGATCCTTGCCCTGACTTCAGATGCATGAGATATTTTTTCAGATCTGCAGGGGGTTCATGCCGTGCCCTCGCCCTGAAACCCAAGTCTAGCTTGTCTTCTCAGACTTCCGTCCTCACACTCCTGGTTCCGAAGCCCTCAAGTTTGGCAATTCCGGACCCAAACTGCAGCACTCTGCCTGCCCTCTAGAAAAAAAAATTATTGCGTCATGAGCTGCCCAGGCACCTTAAATGAGGGTAAACCTACACAGCACTCAACTTTACCCAAATTATATAGTCTAACCTGGGCACTAATGCACTGTAGAACACAACCTGAGCCCGGACCTCCTGACCAACACCCAGAAAGCTGACCGCACACTGAGCACATAAAACCCGCCATGGCCTTAGGTCATCATCTCTTCCCTACCTCAGTTTTCAGGCTTCAGAACCGAGACCTTATCTCCAATCGCAGCCCAGGCAATTCTTTACCCATGGCAAGAACCCTTGTGGTTGGCACGTTGTCCAACGTTCAGTGTAGGAGAAACCAGCATTCACCCTGAGGCCCCGCCCATTCTTGAGTGCGACGAGGGCATACACAAACATTGTGACTTTCAGCATGAGTCCTGTCCTCTAGTAAGTCCTCTCAGTGGCTGGACCATTAGATGTCATAATGGGCTTGACATGTCCCTAGGCCCCAATGTTTAACCAGATTTCTGATTGTCCTGTCGCCCCTCCCCAGGGCTCTACTCTGGAATCCCTCATTTGGTGGGACACCTGAGGTTAAGAAAGAAAAAAAACAACAACAAAAAAAAAAAACGGACTTCTTCCAGCCCAAAGAATGACCCCAAACTCTTTGGACGGGGCCAAACAACCAGAAAGTAAGACTCGTCCATTTCCCATGAAGTCACCCAGAAATTCCACGACCATGAGTGAAACGATATCAAGAGACAAACACTTGAGCATGAGCCTCACACTCGCCCTTCTTTCAAATCCCGAAGAGTTGTCCTCATGGTCTGTAGATCAGTCCTGCCATACCTATGACCCGAAACATAAGCCGCGTTTGTGTTTTCAGAGAACTGACCAAACAGCCCTGTCCTACACAACCTACAGGCTCAGGCCCCTGGAGCCAAACCTGAGGACTGTACTTGCACTCTCCAAGGGAATTGTGTGTGCCCATTCCAATGGCAACAAACCTTCTAATAGGATAAACCTCCAAAGTCCCTGATCCATCTCAATAGTGGTGGCGTCCCAGGATACAGGGGCAATCTGAGCCCAACTTAGCACCTACCTGCACTCAGACCCATAGACAGATGTCCCCAGAGGTAAAAAGAAAAGAACAGGCCCCTAGGCACTAATCAGATCCATTGCTTTGGTGTCCAGGCATCTCTCCTCAGAGGCCTGGATTTCAAAAGCAGCATATAGCTGTTTCGTGACTCACCCATCAGAAAACATCTCATCTACACATGGGAACTTGCATGTTGTTGCTGTGTCAAAGCCTCTGTTTAGGAGAACCCTTTAGGGCCCCAGTGCCACCGCTTCATTCCAAGGTCTCCATAGACACAAAAGCACGTTAGGACCCATCCCCAGGGGTGTCCATTTCAACTCAGCATCCTCGGTTGCTCCCCACAGATCCAGGAGATCTAACCTGTCTTGTTGCTAGGAGACAATTGGAATGCGAGGTGGGCTACCCAGCAATCCCTCCTTAGAACCCTGCTCAGAATCATTGGCTTGCAGCCAAACAACAGGTCTCAATTGTTCTGCAGAAGACTCTCTGCAGTTTGGAGCTTCTCACAACTCCCATCGTTGGAAAGCCCCCATGGCCTCGTGATGACCCCCCATTCTTGAAGGGGCCATCAGCTACAGAAACTCCAACCTGAGCGAACATCTGATCCTCGCCCTGACTTCAGATGCACGAGATCTCGATTCAGGTCTGTAGATTGTGCCTGCCATGGCCTCACTCAGAAACTTAAGCCTAGCTTGTGTTCTCAGACTTTTGTCGTCAGACTACTGGCCCACAAGCCCTACAGTTTGGCAATCCAGAACTACAATGCAGCACTCTGCCGGCCCTCTAGAAGAAAAACATTGTCCTCTGGGGCTACCCAGTCATCCCAAATGAGGATCAACCTGCACTGACCTTGGCTGTACCCCAAATACATAGGCTGACCAGGGCATTAATGCCCTTTCTGACACAGCCTGATCCTGGAACCCCTGGCCCCTCCCAGACAGCTGTCCCCACACTGAGCACATCGAGCCGCCATGGCCTTAGGTCGTCATCTCTTCCCAACCTCAGTTGTCAGGTTTCAGAACCTAGACCTTATCTCCAATCACTGCCCAGGGTTGAAGGTGATGCAGAAATCAGAACTCCTTCCCCATGGCAAGAAACCTTGTGGTTGGCTAGTTGTCCAACGTTTAGTGTAGTTGAAACCAGTGTGGCCCATGAGGCCCCGCCCTTGCTCGCAGTCCACTTTGTTCACAAACACACATTGTGACCCTCAGGCTGAGCCCAGTCCTCAAGTAAGGCCACTCAGTGGCTGGATGAAGAGATAGCATATTGGGCTTGCCATGCCCGTAGGCCCCAATTTTTAACCAGAGTTCGGGTTGTCCCTTCAGTCTTCCCCACGGCTTTGCTTTGGAATTCCTCTTTTGGTGGTACACCTGAGGTAACAAACCTGAAAGGAGACCTCCCATACCACAGATTGACGAAAAGCAATTGGGAAACGGGCCAAGTCCTCAGAGAGGAAGATTCGTCCATGGCCCATGAGGCCTCCCCGACATTCCACGGCCATCGCTGATACAAAATCCAGAGACAAAAGCCTGAGCAAACGCCTCAGACTCGCACTTTCTTCATATCCTGAAGAGTTTTTCTCATGGTTTGTAGATAGGGCCTGCCATACCTACGTCCCCAAACCTAAGGTGAGTTTGTGTTTTCAGACTTCTGTCCTCAAAGTCTTGGGTCACACACCCTCCAGGCTGGGCGCCTGGAGCCACACATTAGGACTGTGCCTACCAATCCATGGGAATTCTGCCCATTCCATGGTCCAAAATCGTACAAATTAGGAGAAACCTCCAAAGTCCCTGAGGCCATCCCAATAGTGTAGGTCGCCCGGAAGAAACAAGGGCTGTCTGACACCAGCTGAATCGACCTCCACTCATACCATAGATGGATGTTCCCAGAGAAGAAGATTGAACCAGACAGGACCCTAGGCCATAATAGGATCCATTGCTTTGGTTTACAGGCATGTCTCCTCAAAAGCCTGATACCAATTCGAGCATAGGGGTTTTCCTGAGGCACCCATCAGAACTCATCTCGTCTCCACAAGGAAACCTGTGCATGGGAGCTATGTCAAAAGCTTAGGAGAGTACTTCATGGTCCCGGTGCCATCGCCCCATTCCAAGGCCCTCATGGACATAAAAACCAATTAGACACATCCTCAGGAAAGTCCATTTCAACTATGCCACCCCGGTTGCTCCCGCAGAGCCATCAGATCTAAACTGTCTTGTTGCTAGGAGACAATTGGAATGCGAGGCGGGCTTCCCAGGCATCCATCCTCGAAGGGTGCTCTGGAGTCATTCTGTATGGGATGTCCTGGAGCTGTCCAACAGGTCTCAATTGTTCCGCAGAAGGAATCCTTGAAGGGGGCATCCCACAACTCCCAACGTGGGAAAACCTCAATGGCCTCGAGATTCCGCTCCCTTCATGAAGCGGCCGTCATGCACAGAAACTTCAACTTGAGCCAACGTCTGATCCTCGCCTGACTTCAGATGCATGAGATATTGGTTCAGATCTGAAGGGGGTACCTGCCATGCCCTCGCCCTGAAACCAAGTCTAGCTTGTCTTCTCAGACTTCCGTCCTCACACCCCTGGCCCCGAAGCCCTCAAGTTTGGCAATTCTGGACCCACAGTACAGCACTCTGCCTGCCCTGTATAAAAAAATTATTGCTTCATGAGCTGCCCAGGCACCTTAAATGAGAATAAACCTACACAGCACTCGACTTTACCCAAATTATATAGTCTAACGTGGGCACTAAACCACTGTCGGACACAACCTGAGCCCGGACCTCAGACCAACCCCCAGAAAGCTGACAGCACACTGAGCACATAAGACCCGCCATGGCCTTAGGTCTTCATCTCTTCCCTACTTCAGTTTTCAGGCTTCAGAACCGAGACCTTATCGCCAATCACTGCCCAGGTTTGAGTGTGATGCAGAAATCAGAACTCCGCCTTACCCATGGCAAGAAACCTTGTGGTTGGCACATTGTCCAATGGTCAGAGTAGAAGAAACCAGCATTCACCCGAGGCCCCGCCCATTCTTGAGTGCGACGGTGTCATAAACACGCATTGTGACCCTCAGCATGAGACTTCTCCTCTAGTAAATCCTCTCAGTGGCTGGACTATTAGATGTCATATTGGGCTTGACATGTCCCTAGGCCCTAATTTTTAACCAGATTTCTGATTGTCCAGTCGCCCCTCCCCAGGGCTCTACTCTGGAATCCCTCATTTGTTGGGACACCTGAGGTTAAAAAAGAAAACAACAACAACAACAAAACGGACGTCTTCCATCCCACAGAATGACCCCAAACTCTTTGGACGGGGCCAAACCACCAGAGAGTAAGACTCCTCCATTTCCCATGAAGTCACCCAGAAATTTCACCACCGTGAGTGACACGATATCCAGAGACAAAAACTTGAGCAAGAGCCTCACACTTGCTCTTTTTCAAATCCCGATGAGTTCTCCTCATGGTCTGTAGATCAGTCCTGCCATAACTATGAGCGGAAACATAAGCCGAGGTTGTGTTTTCAGACAACTGTCCAAACAGCCGTGGCCTACACAACCTACAGGATCAGGCCCCTGGAGCCAAGCCTGAGGACTGTACTTGCCCTCTGTAAGGGAAATGTGTTTGCCATTTCCAATGGCCACAACCCTTCTAATAGAATAAACACCCAGTACCTGATCCATCTCACTAGGGCTGGCTTCCCAGGAAAAACAGGGGCAATCTGAGCCCATCTGTGCACCTACCTGCACTCAGACCCATAGACAGATGTCCCCAGAGGTAAAAAGGAAAGAACAGACCCCTAGGCACTAATCAGATCCATTGCTTTGGTTTCCAGGGTCTCTCCTCAGACGCCTGGATTTCAAAACCAGCAATGGCTTTTTCTTGATGCATCCATCAGAAAAATCTCATCTACACATGGGAAACTAGCACGTTGGAGCTCTGTCAAAGCCTCTGTTTTGGAGAACCCGTCAGGGCCCCAGTGCCACCGCTTCATTCCAAGGTCTCGATACACACAAAAGCACGCTAGGACCCAACCCCAGGAGAGTCCATTTCAACTCAGCCTCCTCCGTTGCTCCCCCAGATCCAGAGGATCTAACCTGTCTTGTTGCTAGGAGACAATTGGAATGCGAGGTGGGCTACCCAGCGATCCATCCTTAGAACCCTGCTCAGAATCATTGGCCTGGAGCCAAACAACAGGTCTCAATTATCCTGTAGAAGACACTTTGCAGTTTGGAGCTTCTCACAAATCCCATCGTGGGACAACCCCCATGGCCTTGTGATGCTCCCTCTTCATGAAGGGGCCATAAGTGTCAGAAACTCCAACCTGAGCGATCGTCTGATCCTCGCCCTGACTTCAGATGCACGAGATCTCGATTCAGGTCTGTAGATTGTGCCTTCCATGTCCTCAACCAGAAACCTAAGCCGAGCTTGTGTTCTCAGACTTCTGTCCTCAGACTACTGGCCCACAAGCCCTCCAGTTTGGCAATCCAGAACTACAATGCAGCACTCTGCCTGCCCTCTAGAAGAAAAACAATGCCCTCTGGGGCTACCCAGTAACCCCAAGTGAGGATCAATCTGCACCTACCTTGGCTGTACCCCGAACATATAGGCTGACCACGGCACTAATGCCCTTTCTGACACAGCCTGAGCCTGGACTTCCTGGCCCCAACCAGACAGCTTGCCGCACACTGAGCACATCGAGCCGCCATGGCCTTAGGTTGTCATCTCTTCCCAACCTCGGTTTTCAGGCTTTAGATTCTAGACTTTATCTCCAATCACTGCCCAGGGTTGATCCTGATGCAGAAATCAGAACTCCTTCCCCATGGCAAGAAATCTTGTGGTTGGCATGTTGTCCAACATTCAGTGTAGTTGAATCCAGTGTTGCCCATGAGGCCCCTCCATGCTCGCAGGCTACATTGCTCACAAAAACACATTGTGACCCTCAGCCTGACCAAAGTCCTCAAGTAAGGCCTCTCAGTGGCTGGATGAAGAGATAGCATATTGGGCTTGCCATGCCCCTAGGACCCAATTTTTAACCATAGTTCAGGTGGTCCCTTCAGTCTTCCCCACGGCTTTGCTTTGGAATCCCTCTTTTTGTGGGACACCTGAGGTAACAAAACTGAAAGGATGCTTCCCATCCCACAGATTGACGAAAAATAAATGGGAATCCGGCGAAATCATCATAGAGGTAGATTCGTCCATGGCCCATGAGGCATCCCCGACATTCCACGGAGATCGCTGATACAAATTGCAGAGACAAATGCCTGAGCAAGCGCCTCAGACTCACTCTATATTCAAATCTTCATGAGTTCTTCTCATGGTTTGTAGATTGGGCCTGCCATACCGATGTCCCCAAAGCTGAGTTTGAGTATCGGAATCACAATCAGAACTCTGCCTTCCACATGGCTGCAATGCTTGTTCTTCGCATGGAGTCACACCTTCACGTGGGGAACCCTTCATGGCCCCTGATGCCACGCCCAAACATGAGTGCTGCTTGGGCACAAATTCACACTGTGACCCTAGCATGAGCCCCATGACAAAGAAAGGCATGTCAGGTTCGGGACGAAGATCCTGCATATAGTCCTTGCCATGCCCAAGTCACCCAGGACTAACTAGATGGTGTGTATTCCAGTTGAGGGAACCCACTGCTGTGCTCTAGAGTCCCTCTCCTGGGAGATCCTTTGTGGCAGAAAACAGTACTCTTCACTTCCCACAGAATGAACCCAAACACTTGGGAGCTTGGACAATCCCCAGAGAGGAAGGCTCTTCCTCGGACCCTGAGGCAACCCCTACCCTGACCGGACACTGTGAACGCAACACCCAGAGACAAAAGCCTGAGCGACTGCCTCCCACTTGCCCTCCTTTGATATCCAGAGGATCTCCCCTCACGGACTGGAGATCAGGCCTGCCATTACCTTGGCCCCTACCTGAGCCAAGTTTGCTCTTTCAGACATCAGTCCCCACAGACCTGGCAAACACAGCCTCTAGGCTGGGTCCTCTGGAGCCATACCACAGGACCGTGCCTGCTCTCTCCTGGGAAATTGTTTCCATTCCTTTGGCCACACACCTCCAGAATATGAGAAAACTCAAAGCCCCCGAGGACATCCCACTACTGGGAGTTTCCCTGGACACACAGGGGCATTCGGACACAAGCTGAGCAGCTACCTCCACGAAGGCATGCACACAGATGTCAAAAGAGATAGAAGGTTGAGCCGGACAGGCCCTTGGGCCCTAATCTCAACTGTTGCTTTGGGTTCCAGGTGTTACTCCTCAGAGGCTTTGTTTCGAAGAACAGGATATGGGGCTTTCCTGAGGCACTGAACAGAACTCCTCTCGTCTCCACATGGGAAGATTCCTTGTTGGAGCTGTGTCAAACACCTCAGTTTGGAAAACCCTGCAGAGTCCCTGAGCCACCTCCACATTCCAAGGTCTCCCAGGCAACAAAGCCACAGTAGAACTCATCTTCAGGAGAGTCCATTTCAACTCTCCCCTCTAGGTAGCTCACCCAGGAGCCTGCAGATTGAGCCTGCCTTGTCCTGACTAAAGAGTGGGAATATGAGGTGGCGTTCCCAGGCATCCATGCTTAGACACCTGCTCTCGAGTCTTTCCGTATGGGGCCTTTTGGAACCATCCAATAGGACTCGACTGTCGTGAAGAAGGAAATCTTGAGGTTTGGAGTAGTTCACAAATCCCATGGTAGGCAAACCTCCCTGGCTTCATGCAGCCCCCACAACCTTCAGGAAGAGGCCATGCTGGACAAAAACTCTAGCCTGAGGCACGTTTCATAGTTGACATGACCTCAGTGCAGGAGATCTCGATTCAGCCTCTGCAGAGTGGGCCTGCCGTGCCCTCGGTCCCAAACCTCACGCTAGCTTGTGTTTTCAGACTTCCTTCCTCACACTCCTGGCAAACAAGCCCTCCGGACTAGGAACTCCAGAACCAAAACCCAGCCCAGTGTCTGCCCAACGGAAGAAAAACGTTTCCCTGTGGGGCTCTCCAGAAAACCCAGATGAGGATCAACCTGCTAGGGCCTCGACGGTACCCGAACTGGATAGGCTGCTCTGGGCACTCATGCTCTGTCTGACACAGCCTGAAGCCAGACGTCCAGAAAGACAAGGAGACAGCTGGCCGCACACCCAGCACTTCGGACACGCCATGGTCTTATGCCATCACCTCTTCCTAACCTTGGTTTTCAGATATCTGAACCTAGACATCATGTCAATTCTCCACACAGCTGGGTATCGCAAGCACAAAACAGAACTCCTCCTTCCCCATGGCTGTCAAGCTTGCTCTTGGCATGGAGTCACACCTTCAGGGTGGGAGAAACCTTCATGGCCCCTGATGCCACGCCCAAACGTGAGTGCTGATTGGGAACTAGCCTGAGCCCAGACCTTCCAACAGACACCGACACAGCTGGCTGCACACCCAGCACATTGGACCCGCCACTGCCTTAGGCCACCATCCATTCCCAACCTGGGTTTTCAGTCATCGGAACCTAGACCTTATCTCCAATCCCTGCACAGGGGGGAACCTGATGCACAAGTCAGAACCCCTCCTTCCCCCTGGCAAGAAACCTTGCTGCTGGCAGTGAGTCAAACCTTCAGTGTAGGAGAAAACGGCATGGCCCATGAGGCCACGCCCAAGCGTGAGGGCCGCCTTGGGCACAAACACACATTGTGACCCTCAGCATGAGTACCTTATTCAAGTAACGCCTCTCAGTGACTGGACCAAGAGCCCGCATATGTGGCTTGCCATGCCCATAGGCACCCAGGACTAACTAGATGGTGTGTATTCCAGTTGAGGGAACCCACTGCTGTGCTCTAGAGTCCCTCTCCTGGGGGGTCCCCTGTGGCAGAAAACAGTACTCTTCATTCCCACAGAATGAACACAAACACTTGGGAGCTTGGACAATCCCCTGAGAGGAAGGCTCTTCCTCGGCCTCTGAGACAACCCCTACCCTGACCGGACACTGTAAACGCAACACCCAGAGACAAAATCCTGAGTGACTGCCTCCCACTTGCCCTACTTTGAATTCCAGAGGATCTCCCCTCACGGACTAGAGATCAGGCCTGCCATTACATTGGCCCCTAGCTGAGCCAAGTTTGCTTTTTCAGACATCTGTCCCCCCAGCCCTGGCGAACAGAGCCTCTAGGCTGGGTCCTCTGGAGCCATACCACAGGACCGTGCCTGCTCTCTCCTGGGAAACTGTGTCCATTCCTTTGGCCACACACCTCCAGAATATGAGAAACCTCAAGGCCTCCGAGGACATCCCACTACTGGGAGCCTCACTGGACTCACAGGGGCATTCGGACACAAGCTGAGCAGCTACATCCATGAATGCATGCACACAGATGACAACAGAGATAGAAGGTTGAGCCGGACAGGCCTTTAGGCCGTAGTCTCAACTCTTACTTTGGTTTCCAGGTGTCACTCCTCAGAGGCTTTGGTTCGAAGAACAGGGTATGGGGCTTTCCTGAGGCACGGAACAGAACTCCTCTCGTCTCCACATGGGAAGTTTCCTTGTTGGAGCCGTGTCAAACACCTCATGTTGGAGAATCCTGCAGAGTCCCTGAGCCACCTCCACATTCCAAGGTCTCCCAGGCCACCAAGCCACAGTAGGACTCATCTTCAGGAGAGTCCATTTCAACTCTCCCCTCTGGGTAGCTCACCCAGGAGCCCGCAGATTGAGCCTGCCTTGTCCTGACTAAAGAGTGGGAATATGAGGTGGCGTTCCCAGGCATCCATGCTTAGACACCAGCTCTCGAGTCTTTCCATATGGGGCCTCTTGGAACCATCCAATAGGACTCGACTGTCGTGCAGAAGGTAACCTTCAGTTTTGGAGCAGTTCACAAATCCCATCGTAGGCAAAACTTTCTGGCCTCATGAAGCCCCCACACCCTTCAGGAAGAGGCCATGCTGGACAAGAACTCTAGCCTGAGGCACGTCTCATAGTTGACATGACCTCAGTGCAGGAGATCCCGATTCAGCCTCTGCAGAGTGGGCCTGCCGTGCCCTCGGTCCCAAACCTCACGCTAGCTTGTGTTTTCAGACTTCCTTCCTCACACTCCTGGCAAACAAGCCCTCCGGACTAGGAACTCCGGAACCAAAACCCAGCCCAGTGTCTGCCCAACGGAAGAAAAACTTTTCCCTGTGGGGCTCTCCATAAAACCCAGATGAGGATCAACCTGCTCGGGCCTCGACGGTACCCGAACTGGATAGGCTGCTCTGGGCACTCATGCTCTGCCTGACACAGCCTGAAGCCAGACGTCCAGACAGACAAGGAGACAGCTGGCCGCACACCCAGCACTTGGACACGCCATGGTCTTATGCCGTCACCTCATCCTAACCTTGGTTTTCAGATATCTGAACCTAGACATTATATCAATTCTCCACACAGCTGGGTATAGCAAGCACAAAACAGAACTCCTCCTTCCCCATGGCTGTCAAGCTTGCTCTTGGCATGGAGTCACACCTTCAGGGTGGGAGAAACCTTCATGGCCCCTGATGCCACGCCCAAACTTGAGTGCTGCTTGGGCACAAATTCACACTGTGATCCTCAGCATGAGCCCCATGTCAAAGAAAGGCCTGTCAGGGCCTGGACCAAGAGCCCACATATGGGGCTTGCCAAGCCCCTATGCACCCAATCCTCATCACGGTTTGAATTTTCCAGTCGCCCCGCCCGTACCTGGAGCTCTGCTCTGGAATCCCTTTCTTGGAGAGACCCATGAGCCAGACAACACGACTCCACCCTTCCCACAAAATGACCCCAAACTCTTGGGAGCTGGGACAAATCCCCAGAGAGGGATACTCGTCCACAGTACCTGAGGCCACCGCTCCAATCCACGGCTATCCCGGACACAACATCCAGAGACAAAAGCCTGAAGGAACGCCTCCCACTCGCCCTTGTTTCAGAGGCCCAGGAGCTCCCTCTCGGGCTGTACATCCGGCCTGCCATACCCTAGGCGCCACTCCTAAGCTGAGTTTGTGTATTCAGACTTCTGTGCCCACAGCCTGGACCCACACACCTCCAGGCTAGGGCCTCTAGGGCCACAGCGAAAGATTGTGCCTGCCCTCTCCAAGGAAAGTGTGCCCAATCCATTGACCACAACACTACAGGTTAGGGAAAAGCTCCAAGGCCCCTGAGGCCATCAATAGTGTAGGCCCCCCTGGACTAAGAGGGGCTCTCTGACACCAGCGGAGCAACTATCTCCACTTAGACTCTCAGACAGTGTCCCCAGAGACAGAAGGTTGAAATGGACAGGCCCCCAGGCCCTAATCTGAACCTTAGCTTTGGTTTCCATGTTTCCATTCTCAGAGGACTGTTTTCGTAGACCAGCACATGGGGCTTTTCTGAGGCACCAAACCAAACCTCTCTCATCTCCACATGGGCAGCTTTCTTACTGGGATGTATCAAACACTTCAGGTAGGAGAGTTCCGCAGGGCCACTCAAATGCACATTATGACGCATGCTCAGGAGAGGCCATTTCAACTCAGCCCCCTTTGGTCGCGTGTTCCAGAGGCAGCAGATCAAACATATCTTGTCGCTAGTAGCCAATGGGAATGCGAGGCATGCTGTACAGGGATCCATCCTTCGAACCCTGCTCTCCAGTCCTTCCATATGGTATGTCCTGGAGCCATGCAACAGGACTCGAATGTCCCGCAGAAGGAAACCTTGTGGTTTGGGGCAACCTCCAAACTCAGCGTGGGAAAACTTCCTTGGCCTATGAGGCCCCCACTTCATGAAGGTGCCATCATGGACACATACTCCAGCCTCAGCCAACGTCTGATCCTCAGCCTGACTTCAGATGCAGGAGATTTTGATTCAGCCTCTGCAGAGTGGGCCTGTTCTGCCCTTGGTTCCAATCCTCACACTAGCTTGTGTTTTCAGACTTCCGTCCTCACTCCTGGCCCACAAACCCTCCCTACTGGGAATTCTGGGGCCACAATGAAGCACTGTGCCTGCCTCCCAAGAGAAAAACATTGTCTATGGCGCTGCCCAGAAACCCCAAATGAGGATCAAACTGCTTGGCCCTCGGCAACACCCCAATTGCATAGGCTACCTTAAACAGTGATGCTCTGTCGCAAATAGCCTGAGCCCAGACCTTCCAACAGACACCGACACAGCTGGCTGCACACCCAGCACATTGGACCCGCCACTGCCTTAGGCCACCATCCATTCCCAACCTGGGTTTTCAGTCATCGGAACCTAGACCTTATCTCCAATCCCTGCACAGGGGGGAACCTGATGCACAAGTCAGAACCCCTCCTTCCCCCTGGCAAGAAACCTTGCTGCTGGCAGTGAGTCAAACCTTCAGTGTAGGAGAAAACGGCATGGCCCATGAGGCCACGCCCAAGCGTGAGGGCCGCCTTGGGCACAAACACACATTGTGACCCTCAGCGTGAGTACCTTATTCAAGTAACGCCTCTCAGTGACTGGACCAAGAGCCCGCATATGTGGCTTGCCATGCCCATAGGCACCCAGGACTAACTAGATGGTGTGTATTCCAGTTGAGGGAACCCACTGCTGTGCTCTAGAGTCCCTCTCCTGGGGGGTCCCCTGTGGCAGAAAACAGTTCTCTTCATTCCCACAGAATGAACACAAACACTTGGGAGCTTGGACAATCCCCTGAGAGGAAGGCTCTTCCTCGGCCTCTGAGACAACCCCTACCCTGACCGGACATTGTAAACGCAACACCCAGAGACAAAATCCTGAGTGACTGCCTCCCACTTGCCCTATTTTGATTTCCAGAGGATCTCCCCTCACGGACTAGAGATCAGGCCTGCCATTGCATTGGCCCCTAGCTGAGCCAAGTTTGCTTTTTCAGACATCTGTCCCCCCAGCCCTGGCAAACAGAGCCTCTAGGCTGGGTCCTCTGGAGCCATACCACAGGACCGTGCCTGCTCTCTCCTGGGAAACTGTGTCCATTCCTTTGGCCACACACCTCCAGAATATGAGAAACCTCAAGGCCTCCGAGGACATCCCACTACTGGGAGCCTCACTGGACTCACAGGGGCATTCGGACACAAGCTGAGCAGCTACATCCATGAATGCATGCACACAGATGACAACAGAGATAGAAGGTTGAGACGGACAGGCCTTTAGGCCGTAGTCTCAACTCTTGCTTTGGTTTCCAGGTGTCACTCCTCAGAGGCTGTGGTTCGAAGAACAGGGTATGGGGCTTTCCTGAGGCACGGAACAGAACTCCTCTCGTCTCCACATGGGAAGTTTCCTTGTTGGAGCCGTGTCAAACACCTCATGTTGGAGAATCCTGCAGAGTCCCTGAGCCACCTCCACATTCCAAGGTCTCCCAGGCCACCAAGCCACAGTAGGACTCATCTTCAGGAGAGTCCATTTCAACTCTCCCCTCTGGGTAGCTCACCCAGGAGCCCGCAGATTGAGCCTGCCTTGTCCTGACTAAAGAGTGGGAATATGAGGTGGCGTTCCCAGGCATCCATGCTTAGACACCTGCTCTCGAGTCTTTCCATATGGGGCCTCTTGGAACCATCCAATAGGACTCGACTGTCGTGCAGAAGGTAACCTTCAGTTTTGGAGCAGTTCACAAATCCCATCGTAGGCAAAACTTTCTGGCCTCATGAAGCCCCCACACCCTTCAGGAAGAGGCCATGCTGGACAAGAACTCTAGCCTGAAGCACGTCTCATAGTTGACATGACCTCAGTGCAGGAGATCTCGATTCAGCCTCTGCAGAGTGGGCATGCCGTGACCTCGGTCCCAAACCTCACGCTAGCTTGTGTTTTCACACTTCCTTCCTCACACTCCTGGAAAACAAGCCCTCCGGACTAGGAACTCCGGAACCAAAACCCAGCCCAGTGTCTGCCCAACGGAAGAAAAACGTTTCCCTGTGGGGCTCTCCAGAAAACCCAGATGAGGATCAACCTGCTCGGGCCTCGACGGTACCCGAACTGGATAGGCTGCTCTGGGCACTCATGCTCTGCCTGACACAGCCTGAAGCCAGACGTCCAGACAGACAAGGAGACAGCTGGCCGAACACCCAGCACTTTGGACACGCCATGGTCTTATGCCGTCACCTCATCCTAACCTTGGTTTTCAGATATCTGAACCTAGACATTATATCAATTCTCCACACAGCTGGGTATAGCAAGCACAAAACAGAACTCCTCCTTCCCCATGTCTGTCAAGCTTGCTCTTGGCATGGAGTCACACCTTCAGGGTGGGAGAAACCTTCATGGCCCCTGATGCCACGCCCAAACTTGAGTGCTGCTTGGGCACAAATTCACACTGTGATCCTCAGCATGAGCCCCATGTCAAAGAAAGGCCTGTCAGGGCCTGGACCAAGAGCCCACATATGGGGCTTGCCAAGCCCCTATGCACCCAATCCTCACCACGGTTTGAATTTTAAAGTCGCCCCGCCCGTACCTGGAGCTCTGCTCTGGAATCCCTTTCTTGGAGAGACCCATGAGCCAGACAACACGACTCCACCCTTCCCACAAAATGACCCCAAACTCTTGGGAGCTGGGACAAATCCCCAGAGAGGGATACTCGTCCACAGTACCTGAGGCCACCGCTCCAATCCACGGCTATCCCGGACACAACATCCAGAGACAAAAGCCTGAAGGAACGCCTCCCACTCGCCCTTGTTTCAGAGGCCCAGGAGCTCCCTCTCGGGCTGTACATCCGGCCTGCCATTCCCTAGGCGCCACTCCTAAGCTGAGTTTGTGTATTCAGACTTCTGTGCCCACAGCCTGGACCCACACACCTCCAGGCTAGGGCCTCTAGGGCCACAGCGAAAGATTGAGCCTGCCCTCTCCAAGGAAAGTGTGCCCAATCCATTGACCACAACACTACAGGTTAGGGAAAAGCTCCAAGGCCCCTGAGGCCATCAATAGTGTAGGCCCCCCTGGACTAAGAGGGGCTCTCTGACACCAGCGGAGCAACTATCTCCACTTAGACTCTCAGACAGTGTCCCCAGAGACAGAAGGTTGAAATGGACAGGCCCCCAGGCCCTAATCTGAACCTTAGCTTTGGTTTCCATGTTTCCGTTCTCAGAGGACTGTTTTCGTAGACCAGCACATGGGGCTTTTCTGAGGCACCAAACCAAATCTCTCTCATCTCCACATGGGCAGCTTTCTTACTGGGATGTATCAAACACTTCAGGTAGGAGAGTTCCGCAGGGCCACTCAAATGCACATTATGACGCATGCTCAGGAGAGGCCATTTCAACTCAGCCCCCTTTGGTCGCGTGTTCCAGAGGCAGCAGATCAAACATATCTTGTCGCTAGTAGCCAATGGGAATGCGAGGCATGCTGTACAGGGATCCATCCTTCGAACCCTGCTCTCCAGTCCTTCCATATGGTATGTCCTGGAGCCATGCAACAGGACTCGAATGTCCCGCAGAAGGAAACCTTGTAGTTTGGGGCAACCTCCAAACTCAGCGTGGGAAAACTTCCTTGGCCTATGAGGCCCCCACTTCATTAAGGTGCCATCATGGACACATACTCCAGCCTCAGCCAACGTCTGATCCTCAGCCTGACTTCAGATGCAGGAGATTTTGATTCAGCCTCTGCAGAGTGGGCCTGTTCTGCCCTTGGTTCCAATCCTCACACTAGCTTGTGTTTTCAGACTTCCGTCCTCACTCCTGGCCCACAAACCCTCCCTACTGGGAATTCTGGGACCACAATGAAGCACTGTGCCTGGCTCCCAAGAGAAAAACATTGTCTATGGCGCTGCCCAGAAACCCCAAATGAGGATCAAACTGCTTGGCCCTCGGCAACACCCCAATTGCATAGGCTACCTTAAACAGTGATGCTCTGTCACAAATAGCCTGAGCCCAGACCTTCCAACAGACACCGACACAGCTGGCTACACACCCAGCACATTGGACCCGCCACTGCCTTAGGCCACCATCCATTCCCAACCTGGGTTTTCAGTCATCGGAACCTAGACCTTATCTCCAATCCCTGCACAGGGGGGAACCTGATGCACAAGTCAGAACCCCTCCTTCCCCCTGGCAAGAAACCTTGCTGTTGGCAGTGAGTCAAACCTTCAGTGTAGGAGAAAATGGCATGGCCCATGAGGCCACGCCCAAGCGTGAGGGCCGCCTTGGGCACAAACACACATTGTGACCCTCAGCGTGAGTACCTTATTCAAGTAACGCCTCTCAGTGACTGGACCAAGAGCCCGCATATGTGGCTTGCCATGCCCATAGGCACCCAGGACTAACTAGATGGTGTGTATTCCAGTTGAGGGAACCCACTGCTGTGCTCTAGAGTCCCTCTCCTGGGGGGTCCCCTGTGGCAGAAAACAGTACTCTTCATTCCCACACAATGAACACAAACACTTGGGAGCTTGGACAATCCCCTGAGAGGAAGGCGCTTCCTCGGCCTCTGAGACAACCCCTACCCTGACCGGACACTGTAAACGCAACACCCAGAGATAAAATCCTGAGTGACTGCCTCCCACTTGCCCTAGTTTGATTTCCAGAGGATCTCCCCTCACGGACTAGAGATCAGGCCTGCCATTGCATTGGCCCCTAGCTGAGCCAAGTTTGCTTTTTCAGACATCTGTCCCCCCAGCCCTGGCAAACAGAGCCTCTAGGCTGGGTCCTCTGGAGCCATACCACAGGACCGTGCCTGCTCTCTCCTGGGAAACTGTGTCCATTCCTTTGGCCACACACCTCCAGAATATGAGAAACCTCAAGGCCTCCGAGGACATCCCACTACTGGGAGCCTCACTGGACTCACAGGGGCATTCGGACACAAGCTGAGCAGCTACATCCATGAATGCATGCACACAGATGACAACAGAGATAGAAGGTTGAGCCGGACAGGCCTTTAGGCCGTAGTCTCAACTCTTGCTTTGGTTTCCAGGTGTCACTCCTCAGAGGCTGTGGTTCGAAGAACAGGGTATGGGGCTTTCCTGAGGCACGGAACAGAACTCCTCTCGTCTCCACATGGGAAGTTTCCTTGTTGGAGCCGTGTCAAACACCTCATGTTGGAGAATCCTGCAGAGTCCCTGAGCCACCTCCACATTCCAAGGTCTCCCAGGCCACCAAGCCACAGTAGGACTCATCTTCAGGAGAGACCTTTTCAACTCTCCCCTCCGGGTAGCTCACCCAGGAGCCCGCAGATTGAGCCTGCCTTGTCCTGACTAAAGAGTGGGAATATGAGGTGGCGTTCCCAGGCATCCATGCTTAGACACCTGCTCTCGAGTCTTTCCATATGGGGCCTCTTGGAACCATCCAATAGGACTCGACTGTCGTGCAGAAGGTAACCTTCAGTTTTGGAGCAGTTCACAAATCCCATTGTAGGCAAAACTTTCTGGCCTCATGAAGCCCCCACACCCTTCAGGAAGAGGCCATGCTGGACAAGAACTCTAGCCTGAGGCACGTCTCATAGTTGACATGACCTCAGTGCAGGAGATCTCGATTCAGCCTCTGCAGAGTGGGCCTGCCGTGCCCTCGGTCCCAAACCTCACGCTAGCTTGTGTTTTCAGACTTCCTTCCTCACACTCCTGGCAAACAAGACCTCCGGACTAGGAACTCCGGAACCAAAACCCAGCCCAGTGTCTGCCCAACGGAAAAAAAACGTTTCCCTGTGGGGCTCTCCAGAAAACCCAGATGAGGATCAACCTGCTCGGGCCTCGACGGTACCCGAACTGGATAGGCTGCTCTGGGCACTCATGCTCTGCCTGACACAGCCTGAAGCCAGACGTCCAGACAGACAAGGAGACAGCTGGCCGCACAACCAGCACTTCGGACACGCCATGGTCTTATGCAGTCACCTCATCCTAACCTTGGTTTTCAGATATCTGAACCTAGACATTATATCAATTCTCCACACAGCTGGGTATAGCAAGCACAAAACAGAACTCCTCCTTCCCCATGGCTGTCAAGCTTGCTCTTGGCATGGAGTCACACCTTCAGGGTGGGAGAAACCTTCATGGCTTCTGATGCCACGGCCAAACTTGAGTGCTGCTTGGGCACAAATTCACACTGTGACCCTCAGCATGAGCCCCATGTCAAAGAAAGGCCTGTCAGGGCCTGGACCAAGAGCCCACATATGGGGCTTGCCAAGCCCCTATGCACCCAATCCTCACCACGGTTTGAATTTTCCAGTCGCCCCGCCCGTACCTGGAGCTCTGCTCTGGAATCCCTTTCTTGGAGAGACCCATGAGCCAGACAACACGACTCCACCCTTCCCACAAAATGACCCCAAACTCTGGGGAGCTGGGACAAATCCCCAGAGAGGGATACTCGTCCGCAGTACCTGAGGCCACCGCTCAAATCCACGGCTATCCCGGACACAACATCCAGAGACAAAAGCCTGAAGGAACGCCTCCCACTCGCCCTTGTTTCAGAGGCCCAGGAGCTCCCTCTCGGGCTGTACATCCGGCCTGCCATACCCTAGGCGCCACTCATAAGCTGAGTTTGTGTATTCAGACTTCTGTGCCCACAGCCTGGACCCACACAACATCCAGGCTAGGGCCTCTGGACCAAACAGCGAAAGATTGTGCCTGCCCTCTCCAAGGAAAGTGTGCCCAATCTTTTGACCACAACCCTACAGGTTACGGAAAAGCTCCAAGGTCCCTGAGGCCATCAATAGTATAGACCACCCTGGACTAAGAGGGGCTTTCTGACACCAGCGGAGCAACTATCTCCACTTAGACTCTCAGACAGTGTCCCCAGAGACAGAAGGTTGAAATGGACAGGCCCCCAGGCCCTAATCTGAACCTTAGCTTTGGTTTCCATGTTTCCGTTCTCAGAGGACTGTTTTCGTAGACCAGCACTTGGGGCTTTTCTGAGGCACCAAACCAAACCTCTCTCATCTCCACATGGGCAGCTTTCTTACTGGGATGTATCAAACACTTCAGGTAGGAGAGTTCCGCAGGGCCACTGAACAACCAGCACATTCCAAGGTCTCCATGGACCCAAACGCACATTATGACGCATCCTCAGGAGAGGCCATTTCAACTCAGCCCCCTGGGTCGCGTGTTCCAGAGGCAGCAGATCAAACATATCTTGTCGCTAATAGCCAATGGGAATGCGAGGCATGCTGTACAGGGATCCATCCTTCGAACCCTGCTCTCCAGTCCTTCCATATGGTATGTCCTGGAGCCATGCAACAGGACTCAAATGTCCCGCAGAAGGAAACCTTGTGGTTTGGGGCAACCTCCAAACTCAGCGTGGGAAAACTTCCTTGGCCTCATGAGGCCCCCACTTCATGAAGGTGCCATCATGGACACATACTCCAGCCTCAGCCAACGTCTGATCCTCAGCCTGACTTCAGATGCAGGAGATTTTGATTCAGCCTCTGCAGAGTGGGCCTGCTCTGCCCTTGGCTCCAATCCTCACACTAGCTTGTGTTTTCAGACTTCCGTCCTC
The DNA here is from genome assembly GCF_964662115.1 of Mustela nivalis. NCBI lineage: Eukaryota > Metazoa > Chordata > Mammalia > Carnivora > Mustelidae > Mustela > Mustela nivalis. Next base: position 1,046,778 of record NW_028136543.1, on the reverse strand, counting down.
ACACTCCTGGCCCACAAACCCTCCCTAATGGGAATTCTGGGGCCACAATGAAGCACTGTGCCTGCCTCCCAGGAGAAAAACATTGTCTATGGCGCTCCCCAGAAACCCCAAATGAGGATCAAACTGCTTGGCCCTCGGCAACACCCCAATTGCATAGGCTACCTTAAACAGTGATGCTCTGTCGCAAATAGCCTGAGCCCAGACCTTCCAACGGACACCGACACAGCTGGCTGCACACCCAGCACATTGGACCCGCCACTGCCTTAGGCCACCATCCATTCCCAACCTGGGTTTTCAGTCATCGGAACCTAGACGTTATCTCCAATCCCTGCACAGGGGGGAACCTGATGCACAAGTCAGAACCCCTCGTTCCCCCTGGCAAGAAACCTTGCTGCTGGCAGTGAGTCAAACCTTCAGTGTAGTAGAAAACGGCATGGCCCATGAGGCCACGCCCAAGCGTGAGGGCCGCCTTGGGCACAAACACACATTGTGACCCTCAGCGTGAGTACCTTATTCAAGTAACGCCTCTCAGTGACTGGACCAAGAGCCCGCATATGTGGCTTGCCATGCCCATAGGCACCCAGGACTAACTAGATGGTGTGTATTCCAGTTGAGGGAACCCACTGCTGTGCTCTAGAGTCCCTCTCCTGGGGGGTCCCCTGTGGCAGAAAACAGTACTCTTCATTCCCACAGAATGAACACAAACACTTGGGAGCTTGGACAATCCCCTGAGAGGAAGGCTCTTCCTCGGCCTCGGAGACAACCCCTACCCTGACCGGACACTGTAAACGCAACACCCAGAGACAAAATCCTGAGTGACTGCCTCCCACTTGCCCTACTTTGATTTCCAGAGGATCTAGCCTCACGGACTAGAGATCAGGCCTGCCATTACATTGGCCCCTAGCTGAGCCAAGTTTGCTTTTTCAGACATCTGTCCCCACAGCCCTGGCAAACACAGCCTCTAGGCTGGGTCCTCTGGAGCCATACCACAGGACCGTGCCTGCTCTCTCCTGGGAAACTGTGTCCATTCCTTTGGCCACACACCTCCAGAATATGAGAAACCTCAAGGCCTCCGAGGACATCCCACTACTGGGAGCCTCACTGGACTCACAGGGGCATTCGGACACAAGCTGAGCAGCTACATCCATGAATGCATGCACACAGATGTCAACAGAGATAGAAGGTTGAGCCGGACAGGCCTTTAGGCCGTAGTCTCAACTCTTGCTTTGGTTTCCAGGTGTCACTCCTCAGAGGCTTTGGTTCGAAGAACAGGGTATGGGGCTTTCCTGAGGCACGGAACAGAACTCCTCTCGTCTCCACATGGGAAGTTTCCTTGTTGGATCTGTGTCAAACACCTCATGTTGGAGAATCCTGCAGAGTCCCTGAGCTACCACCACATTCCAAGGTCTCCCAGGCCACCAAGCCACAGTAGGACTCATCTTCAGGAGAGACCTTTTCAACTCTCCCCTCTGGGTAGCTCACCCAGGAGCCCGCAGATTGAGCCTGCCTTGTCCTGACTAAAGAGTGGGAATATGATGTGGCGTTCCCAGGCATCCATGCTTAGACACCTGCTCTCGAGTCTTTCCATATGGGGCCTCTTGGAACCATCCAATAGGACTCGACTGTCGTGCAGAAGGTAACCTTCAGTTTTGGAGCAGTTCACAAATCCCATTGTAGGCAAAACTTTCTGGCCTCATGAAGCCCCCATACCCTTCAGGAAGAGGCCATGCTGGACAAGAACTCTAGCCTGAGGCACGTCTCATAGTTGACATGACCTCAGTGCAGGAGATCTCGATTCAGCCTCTGCAGAGTGGGCCTGCCTGCCCTCGGTCCCATACCTCAGGCTAGCTTGTGTTTTCAGACTTCCTTCCTCACACTCCTGGCAAACAATCCCTCCGGACTAGGAACTCCGGAACCAAAACCCAGCCCAGTGTCTGCCCAACGGAAAAAAAAACGTTTCCCTGTGGGGCTCTCCATAAAACCCAGATGAGGATCAACCTGCTCGGGCCTCGACGGTACCCGAACTGGATAGGCTGCTCTGGGCACTCATGCTCTGCCTGACACAGCCTGAAGCCAGACGTCCAGACAGACAAGGAAACAGCTGGCCGCACACTCAGCACTTCGGACACGCCATGGTCTTATGCCGTCACCTCATCCTAACCTTGGCTTTCAGATATCTGAACCTAGACATTATATCAATTCTCCACACAGCTGGGTATAGCAAGCACAAAACAGAACTCCTATTTCCACATGGCTGTCAAGCTTGCTCTTGGCATGGAGTCACACCTTCAGGGTGGGAGAAACCTTCATGGCTTCTGATGCCACGCCCAAACTTGAGTGCTGCTTGGGCACAAATTCACACTGTGACCCTCAGCATGAGCCCCATGTCAAAGAACGGCCTGTCAGGGCCTGGACCAAGAGCCCACATATGGGGCTTGCCAAACCCCTATGCACCCAATCCTCACCACGGTTTGAATTTTCCAGTCGCCCCGCCCGTACCTGGAGCTCTGCTCTGGAATCCCTTTCTTGGAGAGACCCATGAGCCAGACAACACGACTCCACCCTTCCCACAAAATGACCCCAAACTCTGGGGAGCTGGGACAGATCCCCAGAGAGGGATACTCGTCCACAGTACCTGAGGCCACCGCTCCAATCCACGGCTATCCCGGACACAACATCCAGAGACAAAAGCCTGAAGGAACGTCTCCCACTCGCCCTTGTTTCAGAGGCCCAGGAGCTCCCTCTCGGGCTGTACATCCGGCCTGCCATACCCTAGGCGCCACTCATAAGCTGAGTTTGTGTATTCAGAATTCTCTGCCCACAGCCTGGACCCACACAACATCCAGGCTAGGGCCTCTGGACCAAACAGCGAAAGATTGAGCCTGCCCTCTCCAAGGAAAGTGTGCCCAATCCATTGACCACAACACTACAGGTTAGGGAAAAGCTCCAAGGTCCCTGAGGCCATCAATAGTATAGGCCACCCTGGACTAAGAGGGGCTCTCTGACACCAGCGGAGCAACTATCTCCACTTAGACTCTCAGACAGTGTCCCCAGAGACAGAAGGTTGAAATGGACAGGCCCCCAGGCCCTAATCTGAACCTTAGCTTTGGTTTCCATGTTTCCTTTCACAGAGGACTGTTTTCGTAGACCAGCACATGGGGCTTTTCTGAGGCACCAAACCAAACCTCTCTCATCTCCACATGGGCAGCTTTCTTACTGGGATGTATCAAACACTTCAGGTAGGAGAGTTCCGCTGGGCCACTGAACAACCAGCACATACCAAGGTCTCCATGGACCCAAACGCACATTATGACGCATCCTCAGGAGAGGCCATTTCCACTCAGCCCCCTGGGTCGCGTGTTCCGGAGGCAGCAGATCAAACATATCTTGTCGCTCATAGCCAATGGGAATGCGAGGCATGCTGTACAGGGATCCATCCTTCGAACCCTGTTCTCCAGTCTTTTCCATATGGTATGTCCTGGAGCCATGCAACAGGGCTCGAATGTCCAGCAGAAGGAAACCTTGTGGTTTGGGGCAACCTCCAAACTCAGCGTGGGAAAACTTCCTTGGCCTCATGAGGCCCCCACTTCATGAAGGTGCCATCATGGACACATACTCCAGCCTCAGCCAACGTCTGATCCTCAGCCTGACTTCAGATGCAGGAGATTTTGATTCAGCCTCTGCAGAGTGGGCCTGCTCTACCCTTGGCTCCAATCCTCACACTAGCTTGTGTTTTCAGACTTCCGTCCTCACACTCCTGGCCCACAAATCCTCCCTACTGGGAATTCTGGGGCCACAATGAAGCACTGTGCCTGCCTCCCAGGAGAAAAACATTGTCTATGTCGCTGCCCAGAAACCCCAAATGAGGATCAAACTGCTTGGCCCTCGGCAACACCCCAATTGCATAGGCTACCTTAAACAGTGATGCTCTGTCGCAAATAGCCTGAGCCCAGACCTTCCAACAGACACCGACACAGCTGGCTGCACACCCAGCACATTGGACCCGCCACTGCCTTAGGCCACCATCCATTCCCAACCTGGGTTTTCAGTCATCGGAACCTAGACCTTATCTCCAATCCCTGCACACGGGGGAACCTGATGCACAAGTCAGAACCCCTCCTTCCCCCTGGCAAGAAACCTTGCTGCAGGCAGTGAGTCAAACCTTCAGTGTAGGAGAAAACGGCATGGCCCATGAGGCCACGCCCAAGCGTGAGGGCCGCCTTGGGCACAAACACACATTGTGACCCTCAGCGTGAGTACCTTATTCAAGTAACACCTCTCAGTGACTGGACCAAGAGCCCGCATATGTGGCTTGCCATGCCCTTAGGCACCCAGGACTAACTAGATGGTGTGTATTCCAGTTGAGGGAACCCACTGCTGTGCTCTAGAGTCCCTCTCCTGGGGGGTCCCCTGTGGCAGAAAACAGTACTCTTCATTCCCACAGAATGAACACAAACACTTGGGAGCTTGGACAATCCCCCGAGAGGAAGGCTCTTCCTCGGCCTCTGAGACAACCCCTACCCTGACCGGACACTGTAAACGCAACACCCAGAGACAAAATCCTGAGTGACTGCCTCCCACTTGCCCTACTTTGATTTCCAGAGGATCTCCCCTCACGGACTAGAGATCAGGCCTGCCATTACATTGGCCCCTAGCTGAGCCAAGTTTGCTTTTTCAGACATCTGTCCCCACAGCCCTGGCAAACACAGCCTCTAGGATGGGTCCTCTGGAGCCATACCACAGGACCGTGCCTGCTCTCTCCTGGGAAACTGTGTCCATTCCTTTGGCCACACACCTCCAGAATATGAGAAACCTCAAGGCCTCCGAGGACATCCCACTACTGGGAGCCTCACTGGACTCACAGGGGCATTCGGACACAAGCTGAGCAGCTACATCCATGAATGCATGCACACAGATGTCAACAGAGATAGAAGGTTGAGCCGGACAGGCCTTCAGGCCGTAGTCTCAACTCTTGCTTTGGTTTCCAGGTGTCACTCCTCAGAGGCTTTGGTTCGAAGAACAGGGTATGGGCCTTTTTGAGGCACGGAGCAGAACTCCCCTCGTCTCCACATGGGAAGTTTCCTTGTTGGAGCCGTGTCAAACACCTCATGTTGGAGAATCCTGCAGAGTCCCTGAGCCACCTCCACATTCCAAGCTCTCCCAGGCCACCAAGCCACAGTAGGACTCATCTTCAGGAGAGACCATTTCAACTCTCCCCTCCGGGTAGCTCACCCAGGAGCCCGCAGATTGAGCCTGCCTTGTCCTGACTAAAGAGTGGGAATATGAGGTGGCGTTCCCAGGCATCCATGCTTAGACACCTGCTCTCGAGTCTTTCCATATGGGGCCTCTTGGAACCATCCAATAGGACTCGACTGTCGTGCAGAAGGTAACCTTCAGTTTTGGAGCAGTTCACAAATCCCATCGTAGGCAAAACTTTCTGGCCTCATGAAGCCCCCACACCCTTCAGGAAGAGGCCATGCTGGACAAAAACTCTAGCCTGAGGCACGTCTCATAGTTGACATGACCTCAGTGCAGGAGATCTCGATTCAGCCTCTGCAGAGTGGGCCTGCCGTGCCCTCGGTCCCAAACCTCACACTAGCTTGTGTTTTCAGACTTCCTTCCTCACACTCCTGGCAAACAATCCCTCCGGACTAGGAACTCCGGAACCAAATCCCAGCCCAGTGTCTGCCCAACGGTAGAAAAACGTTTCCCTGTGGGGCTCTCCAGAAAACCCAGATGAGGATCAACCTGCTCGGGCCTCGACGGTACCCGAACTGGATAGGCTGCTCTGGGCACTCATGCTCTGCCTGACACAGCCTGAAGCCAGACGTCCAGACAGACAAGGAGACAGCGGGCCGCACACCCAGCACTTCGGACACGCCATGGTCTTATGCCGTCACCTCATCCTAACCTTGGTTTTCAGATATCTGAACCTAGACATTATATCAATTCTCCACACACCTGGGTATAGCAAGCACAAATCAGAACTCCTCCTTCCCCATGGCTGTCAAGCTTGCTCTTGGCATGGAGTCACACCTTCAGGGTGGGAGAAACCTTCATGGCTTCTGATGCCACGCCCAACCTTGAGTGCTGCTTGGGCACAAATTCACACTGTGACCCTCAGCATGAGCCCCATGTCAAAGAAAGGCCTGTCAGGGCCTGGACCAAGAGCCCACATATGGCGCTTGCCAAGCCCCTATGCACCCAATCCTCACCACGGTTTGAATTTTCCAGTCGCCCCGCCCGTACCTGGAGCTCTGATCTGGAATCCCTTTCTTGGAGAGACCCATGAGCCAGACAACACGACTCCACCCTTCCCACAAAATGACCCCAAACTCTTGGGATCTGGGACAAATCCCCAGAGAGGGATACTCGTCCACAGTACCTGAGGCCACCGCTCCAATCCACGGCTATCCCGGACACAACATCCAGAGACAAAAGCCTGAAGGAACGCCTCCCACTCGCCCTTTTTTCAGAGGCCCAGGAGCTCCCTCTCGGGCTGTACATCCGGCCTGCCATACCCTAGGCGCCACTCATAAGCTGAGTTTGTGTATTCAGAATTCTTTGCCCACAGCCTGGACCCACACAACATCCAGGCTAGGGCCTCTGGACCAAACAGCGAAAGATTGTGCCTGCCCTCTCCAAGGAAAGTGTGCCCAATCCATTGACCACAACCCTACAGGTTACGGAAAACCTCCAAGGTCCCTGAGGCCATCAATAGTATAGACCACCCTGGACTAAGAGGGGCTCTCTGTCACCAGCGGAGAAACAATCTCCACTTAGACTCTCAGACAGTGTCCCCAGAGACAGAAGGTTGAAATGGACAGGCCCCCAGGCCCTAATCTGAACCTTAGCTTTGGTTTCCATGTTTCCGTTCTCAGAGGACTGTTTTCGTAGACCAGCACATGGGGCTTTTCTGAGGCACCAAACCAAACCTCTCTCATCTCCACATGGGCAGCTTTCTTACTGGGATGTATCAAACACTTCAGGTAGGAGAGTTCTGCTGGGCCACTGAACAGCCAGCACATTCCAAGGTCTCCATGGACTCAAACGCACATTATGACGCATCCTCAGGAGAGGCCATTTCAACTCAGCCCCCTGGGTCACGTGTTCCAGAGGCAGCAGATCACACATATCTTGTCGCTAATAGCCAATGGGAATGCGAGGCATGCTGTACAGGGATCCATCCTTCGAACCCTGCTCTCCAGTCCTTCCATATGGTATGTCCTGGAGCCATGCAACAGGACTCGAATGTCCTGCAGAAGGAAACCTTGTGGTTTAGGGCAACCTCCAAACTCAGCGTGGGAAAACTTCCTTGGCCTCATGAGGCCCCACTTCATGAAGGTGCCATCATGGACACATACTCCAGCCTCAGCCAACGTCTGATCCTCAGCCTGACTTCAGATGCAGGAGATTTTGATTCAGCCTCTGCAGAGTGGGCCTGCTCTGCCCTTGGCTCCAATCCTCACACTAGCTTGTGTTTTCAGACTTCCGTCCTCACACTCCTGGCCCACAAACCCTCCCTACTGGGAATTCTGGGGCCACAATGAAGCACTGTGCCTGCCTCCCAGGAGAAAAACATTGTCTATGTCGCTGCCCAGAAACCCCAAATGAGGATCAAACTGCTTGGCCCTCGGCAACACCCCAATTGCATAGGCTACCTTAAACAGTGATGCTCTGTCGCAAATAGCCTGAGCCCAGACCTTCCAACAGACACCGACACAGCTGGCTGCACACCCAGCACATTGGACCCGCCACTGCCTTAGGCCACCATCCATTCCCAACCTGGGTTTTCAGTCATCGGAACCTAGACCTTATCTCCAATCCCTGCACAGGGGGGAACCTGATGCACAAGTCAGAACCCCTCCTTCCCCATGGCAAGAAACCTTGCTGCTGGCAGTGAGTCAAACCTTCAGTGTAGGAGAAAACGGCATGGCCCATGAGGCCACCCCCAAGCGTGAGGGCCGCCTTGGGCACAAACACACATTGTGACCCTCAGCGTGAGTACCTTTTTCAAGTAAAGCCTCTCAGTGACTGGACCAAGAGCCCGCATATGTGGCTTGCCATGCCCTTAGGCACCCAGGACTAACTAGATGGTGTGTATTCCAGTTGAGGGAACCCACTGCTGTGCTCTAGAGTCCCTCTCCTGGGGGGGTCCCCTGTGGCAGAAAACAGTACTCTTCATTCCCACACAATGAACACAAACACTTGGGAGCTTGGACAATCCTCCGAGAGGAAGGCTCTTCCTCGGCCTCTGAGACAACCCCTACCCTGACCGGACACTGTAAACGCAACACCCAGAGACAAAATCCTGAGTGACTGCCTCCCACTTGCCCTACTTTGATTTCCAGAGGATCTCCCCTCACGGACTAGAGATCAGGCCTGCCATTACATTGGCCCCTAGCTGAGCCAAGTTTGCTTTTTCAGACATCTGTCCCCACAGCCCTGGCAAACACAGCCTCTAGGCTGGGTCATCTGGAGCCATACCACAGGACCGTGCCTGCTCTCTCCTGGGAAACTGTGTCCATTCCTTTGGCCACACACCTCCAGAATATGAGAAACCTCAAGGCCTCCGAGGACATCCCACTACTGGGAGCCACACTGGACTCACAGGGGCATTCGGACACAAGCTGAGCAGCTACATCCATGAATGCATGCACACAGATGTCAACAGAGATAGAAGGTTGAGCCGGACAGGCCTTTAGGCCGTAGTCTCAACTCTTGCTTTGGTTTCCAGGTGTCACTCCTCAGAGGCTATGGTTCGAAGAACAGGGTATGGGGCTTTCCTGAGGCACGGAACAGAACTCCTCTTGTCTCCACATGGGAAGTTTCCTTGTTGGATCTGTGTCAAACACCTCATGTTGGAGAATCCTGCAGAGTCCCTGAGCCACCTCCACATTCCAAGGTCTCCCAGTCCACCAAGCCACAGTAGGACTCATCTTCAGGAGAGACCTTTTCAACTCTCCCCTCTGGGTAGCTCACCCAGGAGCTCGCAGATTGAGCCTGCCTTGTCCTGACTAAAGAGTGGGAATATGAGGTGGCGTTCCCAGGCATCCATGCTTAGACACCTGCTCTCGAGTCTTTCCATATGGGGCCTCTTGGAACCATCCAATAGGACTCGACTGTCGTGCAGAAGGTAACCTTCAGTTTTGGAGCAGTTCACAAATCCCATCGTAGGCAAAACTTTCTGGCCTCATGAAGCCCCCACACCCTTCAGGAAGAGGCCATGCTGGACAAGAACTCTAGCCTGAGGCACGTCTCATAGTTGACATGACCTCAGGGCAGGAGATCTCGATTCAGCCTCTGCAGAGTGGGCCTGCCGTGCCCTCGGTCCCAAACCTCACGCTAGCTTGTGTTTTCAGACTTCCTTCCTCACACTCCTGGCAAACAAGCCCTCCGGACTAGAAACTCCGGAACCAAAACCCAGCCCAGTGTCTGCCCAACGGAAGAAAAACGTTTCCCTGTGGGGCTCTCCAGAAAACCCAGATGAGGGTCAACCTGCTCGGGCCTCGACGGTACCCGAACTAGATAGGCTGCTCTGGGCACTCATGCTCTGCCTGACACAGCCTGAATCCAGACGTCCAGACAGACAAGAGACAGCTGGCCACACAACCAGCACTTCGGACACGACATGGTCTTATGCCGTCACCTCATCCTAACATTGGTTTTCAGATATCTGAACCTAGACATTATATCAATTCTCCACACAGCTGGGTATATCAAGCACAAAACAGAACTCCTCCTTCCACATGGCTGTCAAGCTTGCTCTTGGCATGAGTCAAACCTTCAGGGTGGGAGAAACCTTCATGGCCCCTGATGCCACGCCCAAACTTGAGTGCTGCTTGGGCACAAATTCACACTGTGACCCTCAGCATGAGCCCCATGTCAAAGAAAGGCCTGTCAGGGCCTGGACCAAGAGCCCACATATGGGGCTTGCAAAGCCCCTATGCACCCAATCCTCACCACGGTTTGAATTTTCCAGTCGCCCCGCCCGTACCTGGAGCTCTGCTCTGGAATCCCTTTCTTGGAGAGACCCAAGAGCCAGACAACACGACTCCACCCTTCCCACAAAATGAACCCAAACTCTTGGGAGCTGGGACAAATCCCCAGAGAGGGATACTCGTCCACAGTACCTGAGGCCACCGCTCCAATCCACGGCTATCCCGGACACAACATCCAGAGACAAAAGCCTAAAGGAACGCCTCCCACTCGCCCTTGTTTCAGAGGCCCAGGAGCTCCCTCTCGGGCTGTACATCCGGCCTGCCATACCCTAGGCGCCACTCATAAGCTGAGTTTGTGTTTTCAGACTTCTGTGCCCACAGCCTGGACCCACAAAACATCCAGGCTAGGGCCTCTGGACCAAACAGCGAAAGATTGTGCCTGCCCTCTCCAAGGAAAGTGTGCCCAATCCATTGACCACAACCCTACAGGTTAGGGAAAAGCTCCTAGGTCCCTGAGGCCATCAATAGTATAGGCCACCCTGGACTAAGAGGGACTCTCTGACACCAGCGGAGCAACTATCTCCACTTAGACTCTCAGACAGTGTCCCCAGAGACAGAAGGTTGAAATGGACAGGCCCCCAGGCCCTAATCTGAACCTTAGCTTTGGTTTCCATGTTTCCGTTCTCAGAGGACTGTTTTCGTAGACCAGCACATGGGGCTTTTCTGAGGCACCAAACCAAACATCTCTCATCTCCACATGGGCAGCTTTCTTACTGGGATGTATCAAACACTTCAGGTAGGAGAGTTCCGCAGGGCCACTGAACAACCAGCACATTCCAAGGTCTCCATGGACCCAAACGCACATTATGACGCATCCTCAGGAGAGGCCATTTCAACTCAGCCCCCTGGGTCGCGTGTTCCAGAGGCAGCAGTTCAAACATATCTTGTCGTTAATAGCCAATGGGAATGCGAGGCATGCTGTACAGGGATCCATCCTTCGAACCCTGCTCTCCAGTCCTTCCATATGGTATGTCCTGGAGCCATGCAACAGGACTCGAATGTCCCGCAGAAGGAAACCTTGTGGTTTGGGGCAACCTCCAAACTCAGCGTGGGAAAACTTCCTTGGCCTCATGAGGCCCCCACTTCATGAAGGTGCCATCATGGACACATACTCCAGCCTCAGCCAACGTCTGATCCTCAGCCTGACTTCAGATGCAGGAGATTTTGATTCAGCCTCTGCAGAGTGGGCCTGCTCTTCCCTTGGCTCCAATCCTCACACTAGCTTGTGTTTTCAGACTTCCGTTCTCACACACCTGGCCCACAAACCCTCCCTACTGGGAATTCTGGGGCCACAATGAAGCACTGTGCCTGCCTCCCAGGAGAAAAACATTGTCTATGGCGCTGCCCAGAAACCCCAAATGAGGATCAAACTGCTTGGCCCTCGGCAACACCCCAATTGCATAGGCTACCTTAAACAGTGATGCTCTGTCGCAAATAGCCTGAGCCCAGACCTTCCAACAGACACCGACACAGCTGGCTGCACACCCAGCACATTGGACCCGCCACTGCCTTAGGCCACCATCCATTCCCAACCTGGGTTTTCAGTCATCGGAACCTAGACCTTATCTCCAATCCCTGCACAGGGGGGAACCTGATGCACAAGTCAGAACCCCTCCTTCCCCCTGGCAAGAAACCTTGCTGCTGGCAGTGAGTCAAAGCTTCAGTGTAGGAGAAAACGGCATGGCCCATGAGGCCACGCCCAAGCGTGAGGGCCGCCTTTGGCACAAACACACATTGTGACCCTCAGCGTGAGTACCTTTTTCAAGTAACGCCTCTCAGTGACTGGACCAAGAGCCCGCATATGTGGCTTGCCATGCCCATAGGCACCCAGGACTAACTAGATGGTGTGTATTCCAGTTGAGGGAACCCACTGCTGTGCTCTAGAGTCCCTCTCCTGGCGGGGTCCCCTGTGGCAGAAAACAGTACTCTTCATTCCCACAGAATGAACACAAACACTTGGGAGCTTGGACAATCCCCCGAGAGGAAGGCTCTTCCTCGGCCTCTGAGACAACCCCTACCCTGACCGGACATTGTAAACGCAACACCCAGAGACAAAATCCTGAGTGACTGCCTCCCACTTGCCCTACTTTGATTTCCAGAGGATCTCCCCTCACGGACTAGAGATCAGGCCTGTCATTACATTGGCCCTTAGCTGAGCCAAGTTTGCTTTTTCAGACATCTGTCCCCACAGCCCTGGCAAACACAGCCTCTAGGCTGGGTCCTCTGGAGCCATACCACAGGACCGTGCCTGCTCTCTCCTGGGAAACTGTGTCCATTCCTTTGGCCACACACCTCCAGAATATGAGAAACCTCAAGGCCTCCGAGGACATCCCACTACTGGGAGTCTCACTGGACTCACAGGGGCATTCGGACACAAGCTGAGCAGCTACATCCATGAATGCATGCACACATATGTCAACAGATATAGAAGGTTGAGCCGGACAGGCCTTTAGGCTGTAGTCTCAACTCTTGCTTTGGTTTCCAGGTGTCAATCCTCAGAGGCTGTGGTTCGAAGAACAGGGTATGGGGCTTTCCTGAGGCACGGAACAGAACTCCTCTCGTCTCCACATGGGAAGTTTCCTTGTAGGAGCCGTGTCAAACACCTCATGTTGGAGAATCCTGCAGAGTCCCTGAGCCACCTCCACATTCCAAGGTCTCCCAGGCCACCAAGCCACAGTAGGACTCATCTTCAGGAGAGTCCATTTCAACTCTCCCCTCTGGGTAGCTCACCCAGGAGCCCGCAGATTGAGCCTGCCTTGTCCTGACTAAAGAGTGGGAATATGAGGTGGCGTTCCCAGGCATCCATGCTTAGACACCTGCTCTCGAGTCTTTCCATATGGGGCCTCTTGGAACCATCCAATAGGACTCGACTGTCATGCAGAAGGTAACCTTCAGTTTTGGAGCAGTTCACAAATCCCATCGTAGGCAAAACTTTCTGGCCTCATGAAGCCCCCACACCCTTCAGGAAGAGGCCATGCTGGACAAGAACTCTAGCCTGAGGCACGTCTCATAGTTGACATGACCTCAGTGCAGGAGATCTCGATTCAGCCTCTGCAGAGTGGGCCTGCCGTGCCCTCGGTCCCAAACCTCACGCTAGCTTGTGTTTTCAGACTTCCTTCCTCACACTCCTGGCAAACAAGCCTTCCAGACTAGGAACTCCGGAACCAAAACCCAGCCCAGTGTCTACCCAACGGAAGAAAAACGTTTCCCTGTGGGGCTCTCCAGAAACCCCAGATGAGGATCAACCTGCTCGGGCCTCGACGGTACCCGAACTGGATAGGCTGCTCTGGGCACTCATGCTCTGCCTGACACAGCCTGAAGCCAGACGTCCAGACAGACAAGGAGACAGCTGGCCGCACAACCAGCACTTCGGACACGACATGGTCTTATGCCGTCACCTCATCCTAACCTTGGTTTTCAGATATCTGAACCTAGACATTATATCAATTCTCCACACAGCTGGGTATAGCAAGCACAAAACAGAACTCCTCCTTCCCCATGGCTGTCAAGCTTGCTCTTGGCATGGAGTCACACCTTCAGGGTGGGAGAAACCTTCATGGCCCCTGATGCCACGCCCAAACTTGAGTGCTGCTTGGGCACAAATTCACACTGTGACCCTCAGCATGAGCCCCATGTCAAAGAAAGGCCTGTCAGGGCCTGGACCAAGAGCCCACATATGGGGCTTGCCAAGCCCCTATGCACCCAATCCTCACCACGGTTTGAATTTTCCAGTCGCCCCGCCCGTACCTGGAGCTCTGCTCTGGAATCCCTTTCTTGGAGAGACCCATGAGCCAGACAACACGACTCCACCCTTCCCACAAAATGACCCCAAACTCTTGGGAGCTGGGACAAATCCCCAGAGAGGGATACTCGTCCACAGTACCTGAGGCCACCGCTCCAATCCACGGCTATCCCGGACACAACATCCAGAGACAAAAGCCTGAAGGAACGCCTACCATTCTCCCTTGTTTCAGAGGCCCAGGAGCTCCCTCTCGGGCTGTACATCCGGCCTGCCATACCCTAGGCGCCACTCATAAGCTGAGTTTGTGTATTCAGACTTCTGTGCCCACAGCCTGGACCCACACAACATCCAGGCTAGGGCCTCTGGACCAAACAGCGAAAGATTGTGCCTGCCCTCTCCAAGGAAAGTGTGCCCAATCCATTGACCACAACCCTACAGGTTAGGGAAAAGCTCCAAGGTCCCTGAGGCCATCAATAGTATAGGCCACCCTGGACTAAGAGGGGCTCTCTGACACCAGCGGAGCAACTATCTCCACTTAGACTCTCAGACAGTGTCCCCAGAGACAGAAGGTTGAAATGGACAGGCCCCCAGGCCCTAATCTGAACCTTAGCTTTGGTTTCCATGTTTCCGTTCTCAGAGGCCTGTTTTCGTAGACCAGCACATGGGGCTTTTCTGAGGCACCAAACCAAATCTCTCTCATCTCCACATGGGCAGCTTTCTTACTGGGATGTATCAAACACTTCAGGTAGGAGAGTTCCGCAGGGCCACTGAACAACCAGCACATTCCAAGGTCTCCATGGACCCAAACGCACATTATGACGCATCCTCAGGAGAGGCCATTTCAACTCAGCCCTTTGGGTCGCGTGTTCCAGAGGCAGCAGTTCAAACATATCTTGTCGTTAATAGCCAATGGGAATGCGAGGCATGCTGTACAGGGATCCATCCTTCGAACCCTGCTCTCCAGTCCTTCCATATGGTATGTCCTGGAGCCATGCAACAGGACTCGAATGTCCCGCAGAAGGAAACCTTGTGGTTTGGGGCAACCTCCAAACTCAGCGTGGGAAAACTTCCTTGGCCTCATGAGGCCCCCACTTCATGAAGGTGCCATCATGAACACATACTCCAGCCTCAGCCAACGTCTGATCCTCAGCCTGACTTCAGATGCAGGAGATTTTGATTCAGCCTCTGCAGAGTGGGCCTGCTCTGCCCTTGGCTCCAATCCTCACACTAGCTTGTGTTTTCAGACTTCCGTTCTCACACACCTGGCCCACAAACCCTCCCTACTGGGAATTCTGGGGACACAATGAAGCACTGTGCCTGCCTCCCAGGAGAAAAACATTGTCTATGGCGCTGCCCAGAAACCCCAAATGAGGATCAAACTGCTTGGCCCTCGGCAACACCCCAATTGCATAGGCTACCTTAAACAGTGATGCTCTGTCGCAAATAGCCTGAGCCCAGACCTTCCAACAGACACCGACACAGCTGGCTGCACACCCAGCACATTGGACCCGCCACTGCCTTAGGCCACCATCCATTCCCAACCTGGGTTTTCAGTCATCGGAACCTAGACCTTATCTCCAATCCCTGCACAGGGGGGAACCTGATGCACAAGTCAGAACCCCTCCTTCCCCCTGGCAAGAAACCTTGCTGCTGGCAGTGAGTCAAACCTTCAGTGTAGGAGAAAACGGCATGGCCCATGAGGCCACGCCCAAGCGTGAGGGCCGCCTTGGGCACAAACACACATTGTGACCCTCAGCGTGAGTACCTTTTTCAAGTAACGCCTCTCAGTGACTGGACCAAGAGCCCGCATATGTGGCTTGCCATGCCCATAGGCACCCAGGACTAACTAGATGGTGTGTATTCCAGTTGAGGGAACCCACTGCTGTGCTCTAGAGTCCCTCTCCTGGGGGGGTCCCCTGTGGCAGAAAACAGTACTCTTCATTCCCACAGAATGAACACAAACACTTGGGAGCTTGGACAATCCCCCGAGAGGAAGGCTCTTCCTCGGCCTCTGAGACAACCCCTACCCTGACCAGACACTGTAAACGCAACACCCAGAGACAAAATCCTGAGTGACTGCCTCCCACTTGCCCTACTTTGATTTCCAGAGGATCTCCCCTCACGGACTAGAGATCAGGCCTGCCATTACATTGGCCCTTAGCTGAGCCAAGTTTGCTTTTTCAGACATCTGTCCCCACAGCCCTGGCAAACACAGCCTCTAGGCTGGGTCCTCTGGAGCCATACCACAGGACCGTGCCTGCTCTCTCCTGGGAAACTGTGTCCATTCCTTTGGCCACACACCTCCAGAATATGAGAAACCTCAAGGCCTCCGAGGACATCCCACTACTGGGAGCCTCACTGGACTCACAGGGGCATTCGGACACAAGCTGAGCAGCTACATCCATGAATGTATGCACACAGATGTCAACAGAGATAGAAGGTTGAGCCGGACAGGCCTTTAGGCTGTAGTCTCAACTCTTGCTTTGGTTTCCAGGTGTCACTCCTCAGAGGCTGTGGTTCGAAGAACAGGGTATGGGGCTTTCCTGAGGCACGGAACAGAAATCCTCTCGTCTCCACATGGGAAGTTTCCTTGTTGGAGCCGTGTCAAACACCTCATGTTGGAGAATCCTGCAGAGTCCCTGAGCCACCTCCACATTCCAAGGTCTCCCAGGCCACCAAGCCACAGTAGGACTCATCTTCAGGAGAGTCCATTTCAACTCTCCCCTCTGGGTAGCTCACCCAGGAGCCCGCAGATTGAGCCTGCCTTGTCCTGACTAAAGAGTGGGAATATGAGGTGGCGTTCCCAGGCATCCATGCTTAGACACCTGCTCTCGAGTCTTTCCATATGGGGCCTCTTGGAACCATCCAATAGGACTCGACTGTCATGCAGAAGGTAACCTTCAGTTTTGGAGCAGTTCACAAATCCCATCGTAGCCAAAACTTTCTGGCCTCATGAAGCCCCCACACCCTTCAGGAAGAGGCCATGCTGGACAAGAACTCTAGCCTGAGGCACGTCTCATAGTTGACATGACCTCAGTGCAGGAGATCTCGATTCAGCCTCTGCAGAGTGGGCCTGCCGTGCCCTCGGTCCCAAACCTCACGCTAGCTTGTGTTTTCAGACTTCCTTCCTCACACTCCTGGCAAACAAGCCCTCCGGACTAGGAACTCCGGAACCAAAACCCAGCCCAGTGTCTACCCAACGGAAGAAAAACGTTTCCCTGTGGGGCTCTCCAGAAACCCCAGATGAGGATCAACCTGCTCGGGCCTCGACGGTACCCGAACTGGATAGGCTGCTCTGGGCACTCATGCTCTGCCTGACACAGCCTGAAGCCAGACGTCCAGACAGACAAGGAGACAGCTGGCCGCACCCCCAGCACTTCGGACACGACATGGTCTTATGCCGTCACCTCATCCTAACCTTGGTTTTCAGATATCTGAACCTAGACATTATATCAATTCTCCACACAGCTGGGTATAGCAAGCACAAAACAGAACTCCTCCTTCCCCATGGCTGTCAAGCTTGCTCTTGGCATGGAGTCACACCTTCAGGGTGGGAGAAACCTTCATGGCCCCTGATGCCACGCCCAAACTTGAGTGCTGCTTGGGCACAAATTCACACTGTGACCCTCAGCATGAGCCCCATGTCAAAGAAAGGCCTGTCAGGGCCTGGACCAAGAGCCCACATATGAGGCTTGCCAAGCCCCTATGCACCGAATCCTCACCACGGTTTGAATTTTCCAGTCACCCGCCCGTATTTGGAGCTCTGCTCTGGAATCCCTTTCTTGGAGAGACCCATGAGCCAGACAACACGACTCCACCCTTCCCACAAAATGACCCCAAACTCTTGGGAGCTGGGACAAATCCCCAGAGAGGGATACTCGTCCACAGTACCTGAGGCCACCGCACCAATCCACGGCTATCCCGGACACAACATCCAGAGACAAAAGCCTGAAGGAACGCCTCCCACTCGCCCTTGTTTCAGAGGCCCAGGAGCTCCCTCTCGGGCTGTACATCCGGCCTGCCATACCCTAGGCGCCACTCATAAGCTGAGTTTGTGTATTCAGACTTCTGTGCCCACAGCCTGGACCCACACACCTCCAGGCTAGGGCCTCTGGACCAAACAGCGAAAGATTGTGCCTGCCCTCTCCAAGGAAAGTGTGCCCAATCCATTGACCACAACCCTACAGGTTAGGGAAAAGCTCCAAGGTCCCTGAGGCCATCAATAGTATAGGCCACCCTGGACTAAGAGGGGCTCTCTGACACCAGCGGAGCAACTATCTCCACTTAGACTCTCAGACAGTGTCCCCAGAGACAGAAGGTTGAAATGGACAGGCCCCCAGGCCCTAATCTGAACCTTAGCTTTGGTTTCCATGTTTCCGTTCTCAGAGGACTGTTTTCGTAGACCAGCACATGGGGCTTTTCTGAGGCACCAAACCAAACCTCTCTCATCTCCACATGGGCAGCTTTCTTACTGGGATGTATCAAACACTTCAGGTAGGAGAGTTCCGCAGGGCCACTGAACAACCAGCACATTCCAAGGTCTCCATGGACCCAAACGCACATTATGACGCATCCTCAGGAGAGGCCATTTCAACTCAGCCCCCTGGGTCGCGTGTTCCAGAGGCAGCAGATCAAACATATCTTGTCGCTAATAGCCAATGGGAATGCGAGGCATGCTGTACAGGGATCCATCCTTCGAACCCTGCTCTCCAGTCCTTCATATGGTATGTCCTGGAGCCATGCAACAGGGCTCGAATGTCCCGCAGAAGGAAACCTTGTGGTTTGGGGCAACCTCCAAACTCAGCGTGGGAAAACTTCCTTGGCCTCATGAGGCCCCCACTTCATGAAGGTGCCATCATGGACACATACTCCAGCCTCAGCCAACGTCTGATCCTCAGCCTGACTTCAGATGCAGGAGATTTTGATCCAGCCTCTGCAGAGTGGGCCTGCTCTTCCCTTGGCTCCAATCCTCACACTAGCTTGTGTTTTCAGACTTCCGTCCTCACACTCCTGGCCCACAAACCCTCCCTACTGGGAATTCTGGGGCCACAATGAAGCACTGTGCCTGCCTCCCAGGAGAAAAACATTGTCTATGGCGCTGCCCAGAAACCCCAAATGAGGATCAAACTGCTTGGCCCTCGGCAACACCCCAATTGCATAGGCTACCTTAAACAGTGATGCTCTGTCGCAAATAGCCTGAGCCCAGACCTTCCCACAGACACCGACACAGCTGGCTGCACACCCAGCACATTGGACCCGCCACTGCCTTAGGCCACCATCCATTCCCAACCTGGGTTTTCAGTCATCGGAACCTAGACCTTATCTCCAATCCCTGCACAGGGGGGGAACTGATGCACAAGTCAGAACCCCTCCTTCCCCATGGCAAGAAACCTTGCTGCTGGCAGTGAGTCAAACCTTCAGTGTAGGAGAAAACGGCATGTCCCATGAGGCCACGCCCAAGCCTGAGGGCCGCCTTGGGCACAAACACACATTGTGACCCTCAGCGTGAGTACCTTATTCAAGTAACGCCTCTCAGTGACTGGACCAAGAGCCCGCATATGTGGCTTGCCATGCCCATAGGCACCCAGGACTAACTAGATGGTGTGTATACCAGTTGAGGGAACCCACTGCTGTGCTCTAGAGTCCCTCTCCTGGGGGGTCCCCTGTGGCAGAAAACAGTACTCTTCATTCCCACAGAATGAACACAAACACTTGGGAGCTTGGACAATCCCCCGAGAGGAAGGCTCTTCCTCGGCCTCTGAGACAACCCCTACCCTGACCGGACACTGTAAACGCAACACCCAGAGACAAAATCCTGAGTGACTGCCTCCCACTTGCCCTACTTTGATTTCCAGAGGATCTCCCCTCACGGACTAGAGATCAGGCCTGCCATTACATTGGCCCCTAGCTGAGCCAAGTTTGCTTTTTCAGACATCTGTCCCCACAGCCCTGGCAAACACAGCCTCTAGGCTGGGTCCTCTGGAGCCATACCACAGGACCGTGCCTGCTCTCTCCTGGGAAATTGTGTCCATTCCTTTGGCCACACACCTCCAGAATATGAGAAACCTCAAGGCCTCCGAGGACATCCCACTACTGGGAGCCTCACAGGACTCACAGGGGCATTCGGACACAAGCTGAGCAGCTACATCCATGAATGCATGCACACAGATGTCAACAGAGATAGAAGGTTGAGCCGGACAGGCCTTTAGGCTGTAGTCTCAACTCTTGCTTTGGTTTCCAGGTGTCACTCCTCAGAGGCTGTGGTTCGAAGAACAGGGTATGGGGCTTTCCTGAGGCACGGAACAGAACTCCTCTCGTCTCCACATGGGAAGTTTCCTTGTTGGAGCCGTGTCAAACACCTCATGTTGGAGAATCCTGCAGAGTCCCTGAGCCACCTCCACATTCCAAGGTCTCCCAGGCCACCAAGCCACAGTAGGACTCATCTTCAGGAGAGTCCATTTCAACTCTCCCCTCTGGGTAGCTCACCCAGGAGCCCGCAGATTGAGCCTGCCTTGTCCTGACTAAAGAGTGGGAATATGAGGTGGCGTTCCCAGGCATCCATGCTTAGACACCTGCTCTCGAGTCTTTCCATATGGGGCCTCTTGGAACCATCCAATAGGACTCGACTGTCATGCAGAAGGTAACCTTCAGTTTTGGAGCAGTTCACAAATCCCATCGTAGCCAAAACTTTCTGGCCTCATGAAGCCCCCACACCCTTCAGGAAGAGGCCATGCTGGACAAGAACTCTAGCCTGAGGCACGTCTCATAGTTGACATGACCTCAGTGCAGGAGATCTCGATTCAGCCTCTGCAGAGTGGGCCTGCCGTGCCCTCGGTCCCAAACCTCACGCTAGCTTGTGTTTTCAGACTTCCTTCCTCACACTCCTGGCAAACAAGCCCTCCGGACTAGGAACTCCGGAACCAAAACCCAGCCCAGTGTCTACCCAACGGAAGAAAAACGTTTCCCTGTGGGGCTCTCCAGAAACCCCAGATGAGGATCAACCTGCTCGGGCCTCGACGGTACCCGAACTGGATAGGCTGCTCTGGGCACTCATGCTCTGCCTGACACAGCCTGAAGCCAGACGTCCAGACAGACAAGGAGACAGCTGGCCGCACACACAGCACTTCGGACACGACATGGTCTTATGCCGTCACCTCATCCTAACCTTGGTTTTCAGATATCTGAACCTAGACATTATATCAATTCTCCACACAGCTGGGTATAGCAAGCACAAAACAGAACTCCTCCTTCCCCATGGCTGTCAAGCTTGCTCTTGGCATGGAGTCACACCTTCAGGGTGGGAGAAAACTTCATGGCCCCTGATGCCACGCCCAAACTTGAGTGCTGCTTGGGCACAAATTCACACTGTGACCCTCAGCATGAGCCCCATGTCAAAGAAAGGCCTGTCAGGGCCTGGACCAAGAGCCCACATATGGGGCTTGCCAAGCCCCTATGCACCCAATCCTCACCACGGTTTGAATTTTCCAGTCGCCCCGCCCGTACCTGGAGCTCTGCTCTGGAATCCCTTTCTTGGAGAGACCCATGAGCCAGACAACACGACTCCACCCTTCCCACAAAATGACCCCAAACTCTTGGGAGCTGGGACAAATCCCCAGAGAGGGATACTCGTCCACAGTACCTGAGGCCACCGCTCCAATCCACGGCTATCCCGGACACAACATCCAGAGACAAAAGCCTGAAGGAACGCCTCCCACTCGCCCTTGTTTCAGAGGCCCAGGAGCTCCCTCTCGGGCTGTACATCCGGCCTGCCATACCCTAGGCGCCACTCATAAGCTGAGTTTGTGTATTCAGACTTCTGTGCCCACAGCCTGGACCCACACACCTCCAGGCTAGGGCCTCTGGACCAAACAGCGAAAGATTGTGCCTGCCCTCTCCAAGGAAAGTGTGCCCAATCCATTGACCACAACCCTACAGGTTAGGGAAAAGCTCCAAGGTCCCTGAGGCCATCAATAGTATAGGCCACCCTGGACTAAGAGGGGCTCTCTGACACCAGTGGAGCAACTATCTCCACTTAGACTCTCAGACAGTGTCCCCAGAGACAGAAGGTTGAAATGGACAGGCCCCCAGGCCCTAATCTGAACCTTAGCTTTGGTTTCCATGTTTCCATTCTCAGAGGACTGTTTTCGTAGACCAGCACATGGGGCTTTTCTGAGGCACCAAACCAAACCTCTCCATCTCCACATGGGCAGCTTTCTTACTGGGATGTATCAAACACTTCAGGTAGGAGAGTTCCGCAGGGCCACTGAACAACCAGCACATTCCAAGGTCTCCATGGACCCAAACGCACATTATGACGCATCCTCAGGAGAGGCCATTTCAACTCAGCCCCCTGGGTCGCGTGTTCCAGAGGCAGCAGATCAAACATATCTTGTCGCTAATAGCCAATGGAATGCGAGGCATGCTGTACAGGGATCCATCCTTCGAACCCTGCTCTCCAGTCCTTCCATATGGTATGTCCTGGAGCCATGCAACAGGGCTCGAATGTCCCGCAGAAGGAAACCTTGTGGTTTGGGGCAACCTCCAAACTCAGCGTGGGAAAACTTCCTTGGCCTCATGAGGCCCCCACTTCATGAAGGTGCCATCATGGACACATACTCCAGCCTCAGCCAACGTCTGATCCTCAGCCTGACTTCAGATGCAGGATATTTTGATTCAGCCTCTGCAGAGTGGGCCTGCTCTTCCCTTGGCTCCAATCCTCACACTAGCTTGTGTTTTCAGACTTCCGTCCTCACACTCCTGGCCCACAAACCCTCCCTACTGGGAATTCTGGGGCCACAATGAAGCACTGTGCCTGCCTCCCAGGAGAAAAACATTGTCTATGGCGCTGCCCAGAAACCCCAAATGAGGATCAAACTGCTTGGCCCTCGGCAACACCCCAATTGCATAGGCTACCTTAAACAGTGATGCTCTGTCGCAAATAGCCTGAGCCCAGACCTTCCCACAGACACCGACACAGCTGGCTGCACACCCAGCACATTGGACCCGCCACTGCCTTAGGCCACCATCCATTCCCAACCTGGGTTTTCAGTCATCGGAACCTAGACCTTATCTCCAATCCCTGCACAGGGGGGGGAACTGATGCACAAGTCAGAACCCCTCCTTCCCCATGGCAAGAAACCTTGCTGCTGGCAGTGAGTCAAACCTTCAGTGTAGGAGAAAACGGCATGGCCCATGAGGCCACGCCCAAGCGTGAGGGCCGCCTTGGGCACAAACACACATTGTGACCCTCAGCGTGAGTACCTTATTCAAGTAACGCCTCTCAGTGACTGGACCAAGAGCCCGCATATGTGGCTTGCCATGCCCATAGGCACCCAGGACTAACTAGATGGTGTGTATTCCAGTTGAGGGAACCCACTGCTGTGCTCTAGAGTCCCTCTCCTGGGGGGTCCCCTGTGGCAGAAAACAGTACTCTTCATTCCCACAGAATGAACACAAACACTTGGGAGCTTGGACAATCCCCCGAGAGGAAGGCTCTTCCTCGGCCTCTGAGACAACCCCTACCCTGACCGGACACTGTAAACGAAACACCCAGAGACAAAATCCTGAGTGACTGCCTCCCACTTGCCCTACTTTGATTTCCAGAGGATCTCCCCTCACGGACTAGAGATCAGGCCTGCCATTACATTGGCCCCTAGCTGAGCCAAGTTTGCTTTTTCAGACATCTGTCCCCACAGCCCTGGCAAACACAGCCTCTAGGCTGGGTCCTCTGGAGCCATACCACAGGACCGTGCCTGCTCTCTCCTGGGAAACTGTGTCCATTCTTTGGCCACACACCTCCAGAATATGAGAAACCTCAAGGCCTCTGAGGACATCCCACTACTGGGAGCCTCACAGGACACACAGGGGCATTCGGACACAAGCTGAGCAGCTACATCCATGAATGCATGCACACAGATGTCAACAGAGATAGAAGGTTGAGACGGACAGGCCTTTAGGCTGTAGTCTCAACTCTTGCTTTGGTTTCCAGGTGTCACTCCTCAGAGGCTTTGGTTCGAAGAACAGGGTATGGGGCTTTCCTGAGGCACGGAACAGAACTCCTCTCGTCTCCACATGGGAAGTTTCCTTGTAGGAGCCGTGTCAAACACCTCATGTTGGAGAATCCTGCAGAGTCCCTGAGCCACCTCCACATTCCAAGGTCTCCCAGGCCACCAAGCCACAGTAGGACTCATCTTCAGGAGAGTCCATTTCAACTCTCCCCTCTGGGTAGCTCACCCAGGAGCCCGCAGATTGAGCCTGCCTTGTCCTGACTAAAGAGTGGGAATATGATGTGGCGTTCCCAGGCATCCATGCTTAGACACCTGCTCTCGAGTCTTTCCATATGGGGCCTCTTGGAACCATCCAATAGGACTCGACTGTCGTGCAGAAGGTAACCTTCAGTTTTGGAGCAGTTCACAATTCCCATCGTAGGCAAAACTTTCTGGCCTCATGAAGCCCCCACACCCTTCAGGAAGAGGCCATGCTGGACAAGAACTCTAGCCTGAGGCACTTCTCATAGTTGACATGACCTCAGGGCAGGAGATCTCGATTCAGACTCTGCAGAGTGGGCCTGCCGTGTCCTCGGTCCCAAACCTCACACTAGCTTGTGTTTTCAGACTTCCTTCCTCACACTCCTGGCAAACAAGCCCTCCGGACTAGGAACTCCGGAACCAAAACCCAGCCCAGTGTCTGCCCAACGGAAGAAAAATGTTTCCCTGTGGGGCTCTCCAGAAAACCCAGATGAGGATCAACCTGCTCGGGCCTCGACGGTACCCGAACTGGATAGGCTGCTCTGGGCACTCATGCTCTGCCTGACACAGCCTGAAGCCAGACGTCCAGACAGACAAGGAGACAGCTGGCCGCACACCCAGCACTTCGGACACGCCATGGTCTTATGCCGTCACCTCATCCTAACCTTGGTTTTCAGATATCTGAACCTAGACATTATATCAATTCTCCACACAGCTGGGTATAGCAAGCACAAAACAGAACTCCTCCTTCCCCATGGCTGTCAAGCTTGCTCTTGGCATGGAGTCACACCTTCAGGGTGGGAGAAACCTTCATGGCCCCTGATGCCACGCCCAAACTTGAGTGCTGCTTGGGCACAAATTCACACTGTGACCCTCAGCATGAGCCCCATGTCAAAGAAAGGCCTGTCAGGGCCTGGACCAAGAGCCCACATATGGGGCTTGCCAAGCCCCTATGCACCCAATCCTCACCACGGTTTGAATTTTCCAGTCGCCCCGCCCGTACCTGGAGCTCTGCTCTGGAATCCCTTTCTTGGAGAGACCCATGAGCCAGACAACACGACTCCACCCTTCCCACAAAATGACCCCAAACTCTTGGGAGCTGGGACAAATCCCCAGAGAGGGATACTCGTCCACAGTACCTGAGGCCACCGCTCCAATCCACGGCTATCCCGGACACAACATCCAGAGACAAAAGCCTGAAGGAACGCCTCCCACTCGCCCTTGTTTCAGAGGCCCACGAGCTCCCTCTCGGGCTGTACATCCGGCCTGCCATACCCTAGGCGCCACTCATAAGCTGAGTTTGTGTATTCAGACTTCTGTGCCCACAGCCTGGACACACACAACATCCAGGCTAGGGCCTCTGGACCAAACAGCGAAAGATTGTGCCTGCCCTCTCCAAGGAAAGTGTGCCCAATCCATTGACCACAACCCTACAGGTTAGGGAAAAGCTCCAAGGTCCCTGAGGCCATCAATAGTATAGGCCACCCTGGACTAAGAGGGGCTCTCTGACACCAGCGGAGCAACTATCTCCACTTAGACTCTCAGACAGTGTCCCCAGAGACAGAAGGTTGAAATGGACAGGCCCCCAGGCCCTAATCTGAACCTTAGCTTTGGTTTCCATGTTTCCGTTCTCAGAGGACTGTTTTCGTAGACCATCACATGGGGCTTTTCTGAGGCACCAAACCAAACCTCTCTCATCTCCACATGGGCAGCTTTCTTACTGGGATGTATCAAACACTTCAGGTAGGAGAGTTCCGCAGGGCCACTGAACAACCAGCACATTCCAAGGTCTCCATGGACCCAAACGCACATTATGACGCATCCTCAGGAAAGGCCATTTCAACTCAGCCCCCTGGGTCGCGTGTTCCAGAGGCAGCAAACATATCTTGTCGCTAATAGCCAATGGGAATGCGAGGCATGCTGTACAGGGATCCATCCTTCGAACCCTGCTCTCCAGTCCTTCCATATGGTATGTCCTGGAGCCATGCAACAGGGCTCGAATGTCCCGCAGAAGGAAACCTTGTGGTTTGGGGCAACCTCCAAACTCAGCGTGGGAAAACTTCCTTGGCCTCATGAGGCCCCCACTTCATGAAGGTGCCATCATGGACACATACTCCAGCCTCAGCCAACGTCTGATCCTCAGCCTGACTTCAGATGCAGGAGATTTTGATTCAGCCTCTGCAGAGTGGGCCTGCTCTGCCCTTGGCTCCAATCCTCACACTAGCTTGTGTTTTCAGACTTCCGTTCTCACACACCTGGCCCACAAACCCTCCCTACTGGGAATTCTGGGGACACAATGAAGCACTGTGCCTGCCTCCCAGGAGAAAAACATTGTCTATGGCGCTGCCCAGAAACCCCAAATGAGGATCAAACTGCTTGGCCCTCGGCAACACCCCAATTGCATAGGCTACCTTAAACAGTGATGCTCTGTCGCAAATAGCCTGAGCCCAGACCTTCCCACAGACACCGACACAGCTGGCTGCACACCCAGCACATTGGACCCGCCACTGCCTTAGGCCACCATCCATTCCCAACCTGGGTTTTCAGTCATCGGAACCTAGACCTTATCTCCAATCCCTGCACAGGGGGGAACCTGATGCACAAGTCAGAACCCCTCCTTCCCCCTGGCAAGAAACCTTGCTGCTGGCAGTGAGTCAAACCTTCAGTGTAGGAGAAAACGGCATGGCCCATGAGGCCACGCCCAAGCGTGAGGGCCGCCTTGGGCACAAACACACATTGTGACCCTCAGCGTGAGTACCTTTTTCAAGTAACGCCTCTCAGTGACTGGACCAAGAGCCCGCATATGTGGCTTGCCATGCCCATAGGCACCCAGGACTAACTAGATGGTGTGTATTCCAGTTGAGGGAACCCACTGCTGTGCTCTAGAGTCCCTCTCCTGGGGGGGTCCCCTGTGGCAGAAAACAGTACTCTTCATTCCCACAGAATGAACACAAACACTTGGGAGCTTGGACAATCCCCCGAGAGGAAGGCTCTTCCTCGGCCTCTGAGACAACCCCTACCCTGACCGGACACTGTAAACGAAACACCCAGAGACAAAATCCTGAGTGACTGCCTCCCACTTGCCCTACTTTGATTTCCAGAGGATCTCCCCTCACGGACTAGAGATCAGGCCTGCCATTACATTGGCCCTTAGCTGAGCCAAGTTTGCTTTTTCAGACATCTGTCCCCACAGCCCTGGCAAACACAGCCTCTAGGCTGGGTCCTCTGGAGCCATACCATAGGACCGTGCCTGCTCTCTCCTGGGAAACTGTGTCCATTCCTTTGGCCACACACCTCCAGAATATGAGAAACCTCAAGGCCTCCGAGGACATCCCACTACTGGGAGCCTCACTGGACTCACAGGGGCATTCAGACACAAGCTGAGCAGCTACATCCATGAATGCATGCACACAGATGTCAACAGAGATAGAAGGTTGAGCCGGACAGGCCTTTAGGCTGTAGTCTCAACTCTTGCTTTGGTTTCCAGGTGTCACTCCTCAGAGGCTGTGGTTCGAAGAACAGGGTATGGGGCTTTCCTGAGGCACGGAACAGAACTCCTCTCGTCTCCACATGGGAAGTTTCCTTGTTGGAGCCGTGTCAAACACCTCATGTTGGAGAATCCTGCAGAGTCCCTGAGCCACCTCCACATTCCAAGGTCTCCCAGGCCACCAAGCCAAAGTAGGACTCATCTTCAGGAGAGTCCATTTCAACTCTCCCCTCTGGGTAGCTCACCCAGGAGCCCGCAGATTGAGCCTGCCTTGTCCTGACTAAAGAGTGGGAATATGAGGTGGCGTTCCCAGGCATCCATGCTTAGACACCTGCTCTCGAGTCTTTCCATATGGGGCCTCTTGGAACCATCCAATAGGACTCGACTGTCATGCAGAAGGTAACCTTCAGTTTTGGAGCAGTTCACAAATCCCATCGTAGCCAAAACTTTCTGGCCTCATGAAGCCCCCACACCCTTCAGGAAGAGGCCATGCTGGACAAGAACTCTAGCCTGAGGCACGTCTCATAGTTGACATGACCTCAGTGCAGGAGATCTCGATTCAGCCTCTGCAGAGTGGGCCTGCCGTGCCCTCGGTCCCAAACCTCACGCTAGCTTGTGTTTTCAGACTTCCTTCCTCACACTCCTGGCAAACAAGCCCTCCGGACTAGGAACTCCGGAACCAAAACCCAGCCCAGTGTCTACCCAACGGAAGAAAAACGTTTCCCTGTGGGGCTCTCCAGAAACCCCAGATGAGGATCAACCTGCTCGGGCCTCGACGGTACCCGAACTGGATAGGCTGCTCTGGGCACTCATGCTCTGCCTGACACAGCCTGAAGCCAGACGTCCAGACAGACAAGGAGACAGCTGGCCGCACACCCATCACTTCGGACATGACATGGTCTTATGCCGTCACCTCATCCTAACCTTGGTTTTCAGATATCTGAACCTAGACATTATATCAATTCTCCACACAGCTGGGTATAGCAAGCACAAAACAGAACTCCTCCTTCCCCATGGCTGTCAAGCTTGCTCTTGGCATGGAGTCACACCTTCAGGGTGGGAGAAACCTTCATGGCCCCTGATGCCACGCCCAAACTTGAGTGCTGCTTGGGCACAAATTCACACTGTGACCCTCAGCATGAGCCCCATGTCAAAGAAAGGCCTGTCAGGGCCTGGACCAAGAGCCCACATATGAGGCTTGCCAAGCCCCTATGCACCGAATCCTCACCACGGTTTGAATTTTCCAGTCACCCCGCCCGTATTTGGAGCTCTGCTCTGGAATCCCTTTCTTGGAGAGACCCATGAGCCAGACAACACGACTCCACCCTTCCCACAAAATGACCCCAAACTCTTGGGAGCTGGGACAAATCCCCAGAGAGGGATACTCGTCCACAGTACCTGAGGCACCGCACCAATCCACGGCTATCCCGGACACAACATCCAGAGACAAAAGCCTGAAGGAACGCCTCCCACTCGCCCTTGTTTCAGAGGCCCAGGAGCTCCCTCTCGGGCTGTACATCCGGCCTGCCATACCCTAGGCGCCACTCATAAGCTGAGTTTGTGTATTCAGACTTCTGTGCCCACAGCCTGGACCCACACAACATCCAGGCTAGGGCCTCTGGACCAAACAGCGAAAGATTGTGCCTGCCCTCTCCAAGGAAAGTGTGCCCAATCCATTGACCACAACCCTACAGGTTAGGGAAAAGCTCCAAGGTCCCTGAGGCCATCAATAGTATAGGCCACACTGGACTAAGAGGGGCTCTCTGACACCAGCGGAGCAACTATCTCCACTTAGACTCTCAGACAGTGTCCCCAGAGACAGAAGGTTGAAATGGACAGGCCCCCAGGCCCTAATCTGAACCTTAGCTTTGGTTTCCATGTTTCCGTTCTCAGAGGACTGTTTTCGTAGACCATCACATGGGGCTTTTCTGAGGCACCAAACCAAACCTCTCTCATCTCCACATGGGCAGCTTTCTTACTAGGATGTATCAAACACTTCAGGTAGGAGAGTTCCGCAGGGCCACTGAACAACCAGCACATGCCAAGGTCTCCATGGACCCAAACGCACATTATGACGCATCCTCAGGAGAGGCCATTTCAACTCAGCCCCCTGGGTCGCGTGTTCCAGAGGCAGCAGATCAAACATATCTTGTCGCTAATAGCCAATGGGAATGCGAGGCATGCTGTACAGGGATCCATCCTTCGAACCCTGCTCTCCAGTCCTTCCATATGGTATGTCCTGGAGCCATGCAACAGGGCTCGAATGTCCCGCAGAAGGAAACCTTGTGGTTTGGGGCAACCTCCAAACTCAGCGTGGGAAAACTTCCTTGGCCTCATGAGGCCCCCACTTCATGAAGGTGCCATCATGGACACATACTCCAGCCTCAGCCAACGTCTGATCCTCAGCCTGACTTCAGATGCAGGAGATTTTGATTCAGCCTCTGCAGAGTGGGCCTGCTCTTCCCTTGGCTCCAATCCTCACACTAGCTTGTATTTTCAGACTTCCGTCCTCACACTCCTGGCCCACAAACCCTCCCTACTGGGAATTCTGGGGCCACAATGAAGCACTGTGCCTGCCTCCCAGGAGAAAAACATTGTCTATGTCGCTGCCCAGAAACCCCAAATGAGGATCAAACTGCTTGGCCCTCGGCAACACCCCAATTGCATAGGCTACCTTAAACAGTGATGCTCTGTCGCAAATAGCCTGAGCCCAGACCTTCCCACAGACACCGACACAGCTGGCTGCACACCCAGCACATTGGACCCGCCACTGCCTTAGGCCACCATCCATTCCCAACCTGGGTTTTCAGTCACCGGAACCTAGACCTTATCTCCAATCCCTGCACAGGGGGGGAACTGATGCACAAGTCAGAACCCCTCCTTCCCCATGGCAAGAAACCTTGCTGCTGGCAGTGAGTCAAACCTTCAGTGTAGGAGAAAACGGCATGGCCCATGAGGCCACGCCCAAGCGTGAGGGCCGCCTTGGGCACAAACACACATTGTGACCCTCAGCGTGAGTACCTTATTCAAGTAACGCCTCTCAGTGACTGGACCAAGAGCCCGCATATGTGGCTTGCCATGCCCATAGGCACCCAGGACTAACTAGATGGTGTGCATTCCAGTTGAGGGAACCCACTGCTGTGCTCTAGAGTCCCTCTCCTGGGAGGTCCCCTGTGGCAGAAAACAGTACTCTTCATTCCCACAGAATGAACACAAACACTTGGGAGCTTGGACAATCCCCCGAGAGGAAGGCTCTTCCTCGGCCTCTGAGACAACCCCTACCCTGACCGGACACTGTAAACGCAACACCCAGAGACAAAATCCTGAGTGACTGCCTCCCACTTGCCCTACTTTGATTTCCAGAGGATCTCCCCTCACGGACTAGAGATCAGGCCTGCCATTACATTGGCCCCTAGCTGAGCCAAGTTTGCTTTTTCAGACATCTGTCCCCACAGCCCTGGCAAACACAGCCTCTAGGCTGGGTCCTCTGGAGCCATACCACAGGACCGTGCCTGCTCTCTCCTGGGAAATTGTGTCCATTCCTTTGGCCACACACCTCCAGAATATGAGAAACCTCAAGGCCTCCGAGGACATCCCACTACTGGGAGCCTCACAGGACTCACAGGGGCATTCGGACACAAGCTGAGCAGCTACATCCATGAATGCATGCACACAGATGTCAACAGAGATAGAAGGTTGAGCCGGACAGGCCTTTAGGCTGTAGTCTCAACTCTTGCTTTGGTTTCCAGGTGTCACTCCTCAGAGGCTGTGGTTCGAAGAACAGGGTATGGGGCTTTCCTGAGGCACGGAACAGAACTCCTCTCGTCTCCACATGGGAAGTTTCCTTGTTGGAGCCGTGTCAAACACCTCATGTTGGAGAATCCTGCAGAGTCCCTGAGCCACCTCCACATTCCAAGGTCTCCCAGGCCACCAAGCCACAGTAGGACTCATCTTCAGGAGAGTCCATTTCAACTCTCCCCTCTGGGTAGCTCACCCAGGAGCCCGCAGATTGAGCCTGCCTTGTCCTGACTAAAGAGTGGGAATATGAGGTGGCGTTCCCAGGCATCCATGCTTAGACACCTGCTCTCGAGTCTTTCCATATGGGGCCTCTTGGAACCATCCAATAGGACTCGACTGTCATGCAGAAGGTAACCTTCAGTTTTGGAGCAGTTCACAAATCCCATCGTAGCCAAAACTTTCTGGCCTCATGAAGCCCCCACACCCTTCAGGAAGAGGCCATGCTGGACAAGAACTCTAGCCTGAGGCACGTCTCATAGTTGACATGACCTCAGTGCAGGAGATCTCGATTCAGCCTCTGCAGAGTGGGCCTGCCGTGCCCTCGGTCCCAAACCTCACGCTAGCTTGTGTTTTCAGACTTCCTTCCTCACACTCCTGGCAAACAAGCCCTCCGGACTAGGAACTCCGGAACCAAAACCCAGCCCAGTGTCTACCCAACGGAAGAAAAACGTTTCCCTGTGGGGCTCTCCAGAAACCCCAGATGAGGATCAACCTGCTCGGGCCTCGACGGTACCCGAACTGGATAGGCTGCTCTGGGCACTCATGCTCTGCCTGACACAGCCTGAAGCCAGACGTCCAGACAGACAAGGAGACAGCTGGCCGCACCCCCAGCACTTCGGACACGACATGGTCTTATGCCGTCACCTCATCCTAACCTTGGTTTTCAGATATCTGAACCTAGACATTATATCAATTCTCCACACAGCTGGGTATAGCAAGCACAAAACAGAACTCCTCCTTCCCCATGGCTGTCACGCTTGCTCTTGGCATGGAGTCACACCTTCAGGGTGGGAGAAAACTTCATGGCCCCTGATGCCACGCCCAAACTTGAGTGCTGCTTGGGCACAAATTCACACTGTGACCCTCAGCATGAGCCCCATGTCAAAGAAAGGCCTGTCAGGGCCTGGACCAAGAGCCCACATATGGGGCTTGCCAAGCCCCTATGCACCCAATCCTCACCACGGTTTGAATTTTCCAGTCGCCCCGCCCGTACCTGGAGCTCTGCTCTGGAATCCCTTTCTTGGAGAGACCCATGAGCCAGACAACACGACTCCACCCTTCCCACAAAATGACCCCAAACTCTTGGGAGCTGGGACAAATCCCCAGAGAGGGATACTCGTCCACAGTACCTGAGACCACCGCTCCAATCCACGGCTATCCCGGACACAACATCCAGAGACAAAAGCCTGAAGGAACGCCTCCCACTCGCCCTTGTTTCAGAGGCCCAGGAGCTCCCTCTCGGGCTGTACATCCGGCCTGCCATAACCTAGGCGCCACTCATAAGCTGAGTTTGTGTATTCAGACTTCTGTGCCCACAGCCTGGACCCACACACCTCCAGGCTAGGGCCTCTGGACCAAACAGCGAAAGATTGTGCCTGCCCTCTCCAAGGAAAGTGTGCCCAATCCATTGACCACAACACTACAGGTTAGGGAAAAGCTCCAAGGTCCCTGAGGCCATCAATAGTATAGGCCACCCTGGACTAAGAGGGGCTCTCTGACACCAGCGGAGCAACTATCTCCACTTAGACTCTCAGACAGTGTCCCCAGAGACAGAAGGTTGAAATGGACAGGCCCCCAGGCCCTAATCTGAACCTTAGCTTTGGTTTCCATGTTTCCGTTCTCAGAGGACTGTTTTCGTAGACCAGCACATGGGGCTTTTCTGAGGCACCAAACCAAACCTCTCTCATCTCCACATGGGCAGCTTTCTTACTGGGATGTATCAAAAACTTCAGGTAGGAGAGTTCCGCAGGGCCACTGAACAACCAGCACATTCCAAGGTCTCCATGGACCCAAACGCACATTATGACGCATCCTCAGGAGAGGCCATTTCAACTCAGCCCCCTGGGTCGCGTGTTCCAGAGGCAGCAGATCAAACATATCTTGTCGCTAATAGCCAATGGAATGCGAGGCATGCTGTACAGGTATCCATCCTTCGAACCCTGCTCTCCAGTCCTTCCATATGGTATGTCCTGGAGCCATGCAACAGGGCTCGAATGTCCCGCAGAAGGAAACCTTGTGGTTTGGGGCAATCTCCAAACTCAGCGTGGGAAAACTTCCTTGGCCTCATGAGGCCCCCACTTCATGAAGGTGCCATCATGGACACATACTCCAGCCTCAGCCAACGTCTGATCCTCAGCCTGACTTCAGATGCAGGAGATTTTGATTCAGCCTCTGCAGAGTGGGCCTGCTCTGCCCTTGGCTCCAATCCTCACACTAGCTTGTGTTTTCAGACTTCCGTCCTCACACTCCTGGCCCACAAACCCTCCCTACTGGGAATTCTGGGGCCACAATGAAGCACTGTGCCTGCCTCCCAGGAGAAAAACATTGTCTATGGCGCTGCCCAGAAACCCCAAATGAGGATCAAACTGCTTGGCCCTCGGCAACACCCCAATTGCATAGGCTACCTTAAACAGTGATGCTCTGTCGCAAATAGCCTGAGCCCAGACCTTCCAACAGACACCGACACAGCTGGCTGCACACCCAGCACATTGGACCCGCCACTGCCTTAGGCCACCATCCATTCCCAACCTGGGTTTTCAGTCATCGGAACCTAGACCTTATCTCCAATCCCTGCACAGGGGGGGGAACTGATGCACAAGTCAGAACCCCTCCTTCCCCATGGCAAGAAACCTTGCTGCTGGCAGTGAGTCAAACCTTCAGTGTAGGAGAAAACGGCATGGCCCATGAGGCCACGCCCAAGCGTGAGGGCCGCCTTGGGCACAAACACACATTGTGACCCTCAGCGTGAGTACCTTATTCAAGTAACGCCTCTCAGTGACTGGACCAAGAGCCCGCATATGTGGCTTGCCATGCCCATAGGCACCCAGGACTAACTAGATGGTGTGTATTCCAGTTGAGGGAACCCACTGCTGTGCTCTAGAGTCCCTCTCCTGGGGGGTCCCCTGTGGCAGAAAACAGTACTCTTCATTCCCACAGAATGAACACAAACACTTGGGAGCTTGGACAATCCCCCGAGAGGAAGGCTCTTCCTCGGCCTCTGAGACAACCCCTACCCTGACCGGACACTGTAAACGCAACACCCAGAGACAAAATCCTGAGTGACTGCCTCCCACTTGCCCTACTTTGATTTCCAGAGGATCTCCCCTCACGGACTAGAGATCAGGCCTGCCATTACATTGGCCCCTAGCTGAGCCAAGTTTGCTTT
This sequence comes from Mustela nivalis, assembly GCF_964662115.1. Classification (NCBI taxonomy): domain Eukaryota; kingdom Metazoa; phylum Chordata; class Mammalia; order Carnivora; family Mustelidae; genus Mustela; species Mustela nivalis. The sequence goes on along the minus strand of NW_028136543.1, from coordinate 1,012,118 downwards.
TTCAGACATCTGTCCCCACAGCCCTGGCAAACACAGCCTCTAAGCTGGGTCCTCAGGAGCCATACCACAGGACCGTGCCTGCTCTCTCCTGAGAAACTGTGTCCATTCTTTGGCCACACACCTCCAGAATATGAGAAACCTCAAGGCCTCTGAGGACATCCCACTACTGGGAGCCTCACAGGACTCACAGGGGCATTCGGACACAAGCTGAGCAGCTACATCCATGAATGCATGCACACAGATGTCAACAGAGATAGAAGGTTGAGCCGGACAGGCCTTTAGGCTGTAGTCTCAACTCTTGCTTTGGTTTCCAGGTGTCACTCCTCAGAGGCTTTGGTTCGAAGAACAGGGTATGGGGCTTTCCTGAGGCACGGAACAGAACTCCTCTCGTCTCCACATGGGAAGTTTCCTTGTAGGAGCCGTGTCAAACACCTCATGTTGGAGAATCCTGCAGAGTCCCTGATCCACCTCCACATTCCAAGGTCTCCCAGGCCACCAAGCCACAGTAGGACTCATCTTCAGGAGAGTCCATTTCAACTCTCCCCTCTGGGTAGCTCACCCAGGAGCCCGCAGATTGAGCCTGCCTTGTCCTGACTAAAGAGTGGGAATATGAGGTGGCGTTCCCAGGCATCCATGCTTAGACACCTGCTCTCGAGTCTTTCCATATGGGGCCTCTTGGAACCATCCCATAGGACTCGACTGTCGTGCAGAAGGTAACCTTCAGTTTTGGAGCAGTTCACAAATCCCATCGTAGGCAAAACTTTCTGGCCTCATGAAGCCCCCACACCCTTCAGGAAGAGGCCATGCTGGACAAGAACTCTAGCCTGAGGCACGTCTCATAGTTGACATGACCTCAGGGCAGGAGATCTCGATTCAGCCTCTGCAGAGTGGGCCTGCCGTGTCCTTGGTCCCAAACCTCACACTAGCTTGTGTTTTCAGACTTCCTTCCTCACACTCCTGGCAAACAAGCCCTCCGGACTAGGAACTCCGGAACCAAAACCCAGCCCAGTGTCTGCCCAACGGAAGAAAAATGTTTCCCTGTGGGGCTCTCCAGAAAACCCAGATGAGGATCAACCTGCTCGGGCCTCGACGGTACCCGAACTGGATAGGCTGCTCTGGGCACTCATGCTCTGCCTGACACAGCCTGAAGCCAGACGTCCAGACAGACAAGGAGACAGCGGGCCGCACACCCAGCACTTCGGACACGCCATGGTCTTATGCCGTCACCTCATCCTAACCTTGGTTTTCAGATATCTGAACCTAGACATTATATCAATTCTCCACACAGCTGGGTATAGCAAGCACAAAACAGAACTCCTCCTTCCCCATGGCTGTCAAGCTTGCTCTTGGCATGGAGTCAACCTTCAGGGTGGGAGAAACCTTCATGGCCCCTGATGCCACGCCCAAACTTGAGTGCTGCTTGGGCACAAATTCACACTGTGACCCTCAGCATGAGCCCCATGTCAAAGAAAGGCCTGTCAGGGCCTGGACCAAGAGCCCACATATGGGGCTTGCCAAGCCCCTATGCACCCAATCCTCACCACGGTTTGAATTTTCCAGTCGCCCCGCCCGTACCTGGAGCTCTGCTCTGGAATCCCTTTCTTGGAGAGACCCATGAGCCAGACAACACGACTCCACCCTTCCCACAAAATGACCCCAAACTCTTGGGAGCTGGGACAAATCCCCAGAGAGGGATACTCGTCCACAGTACCTGAGGCCACCGCTCCAATCCACGGCTATCCCGGACACAACATCCAGAGACAAAAGCCTGAAGGAACGCCTCCCACTCGCCCTTGTTTCAGAGGCCCAGGAGCTCCCTCTCAGGCTGTACATCCGGCCTGCCATACCCTAGGCGCCACTCATAAGCTGAGTTTGTGTATTCAGACTTCTGTGCCCACAGCCTGGACCCACACAACATCCAGGCTAGGGCCTCTGGACCAAACAGCGAAAGATTGTGCCTGCCCTCTCCAAGGAAAGTGTGCCCAATCCATTGACCACAACCCTACAGGTTAGGGAAAAGCTCCAAGGTCCCTGAGGCCATCAATAGTATAGGCCACCCTGGACTAAGAGGGGCTCTCTGACACCAGCGGAGCAACTATCTCCACTTAGACTCTCAGACAGTGTCCCCAGAGACAGAAGGTTGAAATGGACAGGCCCCCAGGCACTAATCTGAACCTTAGCTTTGGTTTCCATGTTTCCGTTCTCAGAGGACTGTTTTCGTAGACCATCACATGGGGCTTTTCTGAGGCACCAAACCAAACCTCTCTCATCTCCACATGGGCAGCTTTCTTACTGGGATGTATCAAACACTTCAGGTAGGAGAGTTCCGCAGGGCCACTGAACAACCAGCACATTCCAAGGTCTCCATGGACCCAAACGCACATTATGACGCATCCTCAGGAGAGGCCATTTCAACTCAGCCCCCTGGGTCGCGTGTTACAGAGGCAGCAGATCAAACATATCTTGTCGCTAATAGCCAATGGGAATGCGAGGCATGCTGTACAGGGATCCATCCTTCGAACCCTGCTCTCCAGTCCTTCCATATGGCATGTCCTGGAGCCATGCAACAGGACTCGAATGTCCCGCAGAAGGAAACCTTGTGGTTTGGGGCAACCTCCAAACTCAGCGTGGGAAAACTTCCTTGGCCTCATGAGGCCCCCACTTCATGAAGGTGCCATCATGGACACATACTCCAGCCTCAGCCAACGTCTGATCCTCAGCCTGACTTCAGATGCAGGAGATTTTGATTCAGCCTCTGCAGAGTGGGCCTGCTCTGCCCTTGGCTCCAATCCTCACACTAGCTTGTGTTTTCAGACTTCCGTCCTCACACTCCTGGCCCACAAACCCTCCCTACTGGGAATTCTGGGGCCACAATGAAGCACTGTGCCTGCCTCCCAGGAGAAAAACATTGTCTATGTCGCTGCCCAGAAACCCCAAATGAGGATCAAACTGCTTGGCCCTCGGCAACACCCCAATTGCATAGGCTACCTTAAACAGTGATGCTCTGTCGCAAATAGCCTGAGCCCAGACCTTCCAACAGACACCGACACAGCTGGCTGCACACCCAGCACATTGGACCCGCCACTGCCTTAGGCCACCATCCATTCCCAACCTGGGTTTTCAGTCATCGGAACCTAGACCTTATCTCCAATCCCTGCACAGGGGGGAACCTGATGCACAAGTCAGAACCCCTCCTTCCCCATGGCAAGAAACCTTGCTGCTGGCAGTGAGTCAAACCTTCAGTGTAGGAGAAAACGGCATGGCCCATGAGGCCACGCCCAAGCGTGAGGGCCGCCTTGGGCACAAACACACATTGTGACCCTCAGCGTGAGTACCTTATTCAAGTAACGCCTCTCAGTGACTGGACCAAGAGCCCGCATATGTGGCTTGCCATGCCCATAGGCACCCAGTACTAACTAGATGGTTTGTATTCCATTTGAGGGAACCCACTGCTGTGCTCTAGAGTCCCTCTCCTGGGGGGTCCCCTGTGGCAGAAAACAGTACTCTTCATTCCCACAGAATGAACACAAACACTTGGGAGCTTGGACAATCCCCCGAGAGGAAGGCTCTTCCTCGGCCTCTGAGACAACCCCTACCCTGACCGGACACTGTAAACGCAACACCCAGAGACAAAATCCTGAGTGACTGCCTCCCACTTGCCCTACTTTGATTTCCAGAGGATCTCCCCTTCACGGACTAGAGATCAGTCCTGCCATTACATTGGCCCCTAGCTGAGCCAAGTTTGGTTTTTCAGACATCTGTCCCCACAGCCCTGGCAAACACAGCCTCTAGGCTGGGTCCTCTGGAGCCATACCACAGGACCGTGCCTGCTCTCTCCTGGGAAACTGTGTCCATTCCTTTGGCCACACACTTCCAGAATATGAGAAACCTCAAGGCCTCCGAGGACATCCCACTACTGGGAGCCTCACTGGACTCACAGGGGCATTCGGACACAAGCTGAGCAGCTACATCCATGAATGCATGCACACAGATGTCAACAGAGATAGAAGGTTGAGCCGGACAGGCCTTTAGGCCGTAGTCTCAACTCTTGCTTTGGTTTCCAGGTGTCACTCCTCAGAGGCTGTGGTTCGAAGAACAGGGTATGGGGCTTTCCTGAGGCACGGAACAGAACTCCTCTCGTCTCCACATGGGAAGTTTCCTTGTTGGAGCCGTGTCAATCACCTCATGTTGGAGAATCCTGCAGAGTCCCTGAGCCACCTCCACATTCCAAGGTCTCCCAGGCCACCAAGCCACAGTAGGACTCATCTTCAGGAGAGTCCATTTCAACTCTCCCCTCTGGGTAGCTCACCCAAGAGCCCGCAGATTGAGCCTGCCTTGTCCTGACTAAAGAGTGGGAATATGAGGTGGCGTTCCCAGGCATCCATGCTTAGACACCTGCTCTCGAGTCTTTCCATATGGGGCCTCTTGGAACCATCCAATAGGACTCGACTGTCATTCAGAAGGTAACCTTCAGTTTTGGAGCAGTTCACAAATCCCATCGTAGCCAAAATTTTCTGGCCTCATGAAGCCCCCACACCCTTCAGGAAGAGGCCATGCTGGACAAGAACTCTAGCCTGAGGCACGTCTCATAGTTGACATGACCTCAGTGCAGGAGATCTCGATTCAGCCTCTGCAGAGTGGGCCTGCCGTGCCCTCGGTCCCAAACCTCACGCTAGCTTGTGTTTTCAGACTTCCTTCCTCACACTCCTGGCAAACAAGCCCTCCGGACTAGGAACTCCGGAACCAAAACCCAGCCCAGTGTCTGCCCAACGGAAGAAAAACGTTTCCCTGTGGGGCTCTCCAGAAAACCCAGATGAGGATCAACCTGCTCGGGCCTCGACGGTACCCGAACTGGATAGGCTGCTCTGGGCACTCATGCTCTGCCTGACACAGCCTGAAGCCAGACGTCCAGACAGACAAGGAGACAGCTGGCCGCACACCCAGCACTTCGGACACGCCATGGTCTTATGCCGTCACCTCATCCTAACCTTGGTTTTCAGATATCTGAACCTAGACATTATATCAATTCTCCACACAGCTGGGTATAGCAAGCACAAAACAGAACTCCTCCTTCCCCATGGCTGTCAAGCTTGCTCTTGGCATGGAGTCACACCTTCAGGGTGGGAGAAACCTTCATGGCCCCTGATGCCACGCCCAAAATTGAGTGCTGCTTAGGCACAAATTCACACTGTGACCCTCAGCATGAGCCCCATGTCAAAGAAAGGCCTGTCAGGGCCTGGACCAAGAGCCCACATATGGGGCTTGCCAAGCCCCTATGCACCCAATCCTCACCACGGTTTGAATTTTCCAGTCGCCCCGCCCGTACCTGGAGCTCTGCTCTGGAATCCCTTTCTTGGAGAGACCCATGAGCCAGACAACACGACTCCACCCTTCCCACAAAATGACCCCAAACTCTTGGGAGCTGGGACAAATCCCCAGAGAGGGATACTCGTCCACAGTACCTGAGGCCACCGCTCCAATCCACGGCTATGCCGGACACAACATCCAGAGACAAAAGCCTGAAGGAACGCCTCCCACTCGCCCTTGTTTCAGAGGCCCAGGAGCTCCCTCTCGGGCTGTACATCCGGCCGGCCATACCCTAGGCGCCACTCATAAGCTGAGTTTGTGTATTCAGACTTCTGTGCCCACAGCCTGGACCCACACAACATCCAGGCTAGGGCCTCTGGAACAAACAGCGAAAGATTGTGCCTGCCCTCTCCAAGGAAAGCGTGCCCTATCCATTGACCACAACCCTACAGGTTACGGAAAAGCTCCAAGGTCCCTGAGGCAATCAATAGTATAGGCCACCCTGGACTAAGAGGGGCTCTCTGACACCAGCTGAGCAACTATCTCCACTTAGACTCTCAGACAGTGTCCCCAGAGACAGAAGGTTGAAATGGACAGGCCCCCAGGCCCTAATCTGAACCTTAGCTTTGGTTTCCATGTTTCCGTTCTCAGAGGACTGTTTTCGTAGACCAGCACATGGAGCTTTTCTGAGGCACCAAACCAAACCTCTCTCATCTCCACATGGGCAGATTTCTTACTGGGATGTATCAAACACTTCAGGTAGGAGAGTTCCGCAGGGCCACTGAACAACCAGCACATTCCAAGGTCTCCATGGACCCAAACGCACATTATGACGCATCCACAGGAGAGGCCATTTCAACTCAGCCCCCTTGGTCGCGTGTTCCAGAGGCAGCAGATCAAACATATCTTGTCGCTAATAGCCAATGGGAATGCGAGGCATGCTGTACAGGGATCCATCCTTCGAACCCTGCTCTCCAGTCCTTCCATATGGTATGTCCTGGAGCCATGCAACAGGACTCGAATGTCCCACAGAAGGAAACCTTGGGGTTTGGGGCAACCTCCAAACTCAGCGTGGGAAAACTTCCTTGGCCTCATGAGGCCCCCACTTCATGAAGGTGCCATCATGGACACATACTCCAGCCTCAGCCAACGTCTGATCCTCAGCCTGACTTCAGATGCAGGAGATTTTGATTCAACCTCTGCAGAGTGGGCCTGCTCTGCCCTTGGCTCCAATCCTCACACTAGCTTGTGTTTTCAGACTTCCGTCCTCACACTCCTGGCCCACAAACCCTCCCTACTGGGAATTCTGGGGCCACAATGAAGCACTGTGCCTGCCTCCCAGGAGAAAAACATTGTCTATGGCACTGCCCAGAAACCCCAAATGAGGATCAAACTGCTTGGCCCTCGGCAACACCCCAATTGCATAGGCTACCTTAAACAGTGATGCTCTGTCGCAAATAGCCTGAGCCCAGACCTTCCAACAGACACCGACACAGCTGGCTGCACACCCAGCACATTGGACCCGCCACTGCCTTAGGCCACCATCCATTCCCAACCTGGGTTTTCAGTCATCGGAACCTAGACCTTATCTCCAATCCCTGCACAGGGTGGAACCTGATGCACAAGTCAGAACCCCTCCTTCCCCATGGCAAGAAAACTTGCTGCTGGCCGTGAGTCAAACCTTCAGTGTAGGAGAAAACGGCAAACCTGCCGGGCCTCATGAAGCCCCCCATATCCTTCAGGGAGAGGCCATCATGGTCAAAAACTCTAGCTTGAAGCACGTCTCATAGTAGACATGATCGCAATGCAGGAGATCTTGATTCAGCCTCTGCAGAGTGGCCTGCCGTGCCCTCGGTGCCAAACCTCACGCTAGCTTGTGTTTTCAGACTTCCTTCCTCACACTCCTGGGAAACAATCCCTCCAGAGTAGGAATTGCAGAACCACAAGCCTGCCCAGTTACTGCCCACCGGTAGAAAACGTTTCCTTGTGGGGCTTTCCATAAAACCCAGATGAGGATCAACCTGCTCTTGCCTCGACGGCACTCAGATTTGATAGGCTGCTCTGGGCACTAATGCTCTGCCTTTCACAGCCTGATTCCAGACGTCCAGACAGGCAAGGAGACAGCTGGCCACACACCTAGCACTTATGACACGCCATGGTCTTATGCCGTTATCTCTTCCTAACCTTGGTTTTCCGATATCTAAACCCAGATATTATATCAATTCCCCACACAGTTGGGCATCTGAAGCACAAATCAGAACTCCTTCTTCCCCATGGCTGTAAGGCTTGCTCTTGGCATGGAGTCACACCTTCAGGGTGGGAGAAACCTTCATTTCCCCTGAAACCACGCCCAAACTTGAGTGCTGCCTTGGGCAGAAATTCACTCTGTGACCCTCAGCATGAGGCCAATATCAAAGAAAGGCCTGTCAGGGCCTTGACCAAGAGCCCTCATATGGGGCGTGCCAAGCCCCTATACACCCAATCCTCACCAGTGTTTGAGTTTTCCAGTCCCCCCCCTGTTCCTGGGGCTCTGCTCTGGAATCACTTTCTTGGAGAGACACATGAGCCAGACAACAGGACTCCACCCTTCCCACAAAATGACCCCAAACTCCTGTTAGTTGGGACAAATCCCCAGAGAGGTTACTCGTCCACAGTCACTGAGGCCACCCCCTACAATCCACGTCTATCCTGGACGCATCCAGAGACAAAAGCCTGAAGGAATCTCGCCCTTGATTCACAAGCCAAGGAGCTCACTCCTTATCTGTACATCCGGCCTGCCATACCCTTGGCGCCACTCATAAGCTGAGTTTTTGTTTTCAGACTTATGTGCCCACAGCCTGGACCCACACACCCTCCAGGCTAGGGCATCTGGAGCCACAGTGAAAGATTGTGCCTGCCATCTCCAAGGAAAGTGTGCCCAATCCATTGACCACAACCCTACAGGTTAGGGAAAAGTTCCAAGGCCCCTGAGGCCATCCTGATAGTGTAGGCTGCCCTGGACTAAAAGGGGCACTCTGACACCAGCTCTGCCATTATCACCACTTAGACTTTCAGACAGTGTCCCCAGAGACAGAAGATTGAAATGGACAGGCCCTTAGGCCCTAATATGAACCTTAGCTTTAGTTTTCATGTGTCTGTCCTCAGAGGACTGGTTTCTTATACCAGCATATTAGGTTTTTCTGAGGCTCCAAACCAAACCTCTCTCGTCTCCACATGGAGTGCTTTCTTACTGGATCTGTATCAAACCCTTCTGGTCGGAGAATTCCGCAGGGCCACAGTACAACCATCACATTCCAAGGTCTCCATGGACAGAAACCCACATTATGACGCATCCTCAGGAGAGGCCATTTCAACTCAGCCCACTGGTTAGCTTGCCCCAGAGCCAGCAGAACAAACATATCTTGTCGTTAATGGCCAAAGGGAATGCGAGGCATGTTGTTCAGGGATCCATCCTTTGAACCCTCCTCTTCAGTCCTTCCGTATGGTATGTACTGGAGCCATTCAACAGGACTCGACTGTCTCGCAGAAGGAAACCTTGTGGTTTGTGGCAACCTCCAAACTCAGCGTGGGAAAACTTCGTTGGCCTCATGAGGCACCTGCTTCATGAAGGTGCCATCAAGGGCACAATCCAACCTCAGCCAATGTCTGATCCTCAGCCTGACTTCAGATGCATGAGATATCCTTTCAGCCTTTGCAGAGTGGGCCTGCTCCCCACCTCACCCTATGTTTTGTTTTCAGACTCTACCCTAGCACTCCTGGCCCAAAAGCCCTCATGATTGGGAATTCTGGTTCCAGAACGAAGCACTCTGCCTGCCCCCCAAAGAAAAACATTGTCTATGGCATTGCTCAGAAACCCCAAATGAAAATCAACCTGCTCAGCCCTCGGCAACACCCCAATTGCATAGGCTACCCTAAACACTATGCTCTGTCTTACATAGCCTGAGCCCAGACCTTGTGAGAGACATTGAGACAGTTGGCTTCACACCCACCACATCGAACCTGCCATGGTTTAGGCCATTTCATCCCTTCCCATTGACCTGGGTGTCTTCCTGGAGGTATATTCTGAGGCTGTGTCAGACTATGCATTTTACCTGGAGCTTCCTATGGAATTGGGGTGGTATTAGGGGCCTTGCAATTTTCTCTTAATCTGGTGGGTTGGGAAACTGAGACAGGCTGACATTCCTTGGGAGAGCTGGCCCAGTGCTGTTGTGTGTTCCTGGAGGCCCCATCCTGGAGGGCATATGGGTCAGGACTCTGGGTCCAAAGTCTTCAGACACAAACTCGGGTAAGAGTTAAGCTCGAGGTGATGGCAGACCCAATCTGCAGACCCTGAGCGAAGCATCTCCAGATATGAAATTCGGACGGCTGTGAGGCAGGAGCACAGTCTTTTCTGTCTGACTTGTTTGTCTATGATGGCCACGAAATGGAGGGGTGGCCTCATGGGTCCATGTGAGATTCTACCTCTCTGGGAATTCTGCTCGGCACCCAAGAGTTTGGTGTATTTCTGGGGGATGGGAGGAGCGCAGTTTTATGACTCAGGGATCCCGTCCAAACAGCCATTCCAGAGATGGGTCCTGGGTTCTGGAGCCTGGATCACCGCAACAAGGCTTAGGATTTGGGCCTAGGGTCCTGCTCTATGTTTTCCTGGTACAGCTCCTGAGTGTTCTTGTTGGAAATGGGTCTCATTCTGAGGGTCACAATGCCTGTTTTTGCCCAGATGCCCATGCTGAGTGGGTGTGACCTCATGGGCTATGCACTTGGCTCCCACTCTGAGGGTTGGACTGTCATCTCAACATTCAGTTTTCCTGCCATGGGGAAGGAGGTGTACTTTTTTATGCTTCAGGTTCCCCCATGGGTAGGAATTTGAGCTAAGTTCTGGGACAGGTGCCTGAATACCCAGTTCACTTTGAGATGAGGTCCTCGGGCCAAGGCAGGACCCACCTGCAGAAAATGAGGCCTGCTTTCTGGGTGCCTGTCAGGAGCTCGGGCTCGAGCTGTGTCAAACAGAACATTCATGGAGAGTTCGGCCTATGATATTGGGGTGCTTTTGAGAGCTGTGCAACTGGATCCTCATGGGGGATTTTTGCACAGACCCTTTCTTCACTTCTTCTATCTGGTGAGCAGGCAGATGGCTGCATTACGGCTCCAGAATATCCAAGTTGGAGGGTTTGCAGGCGAGGAGTGTGAGGACAGAAGTATGAAAACATAAGCTACGGTTACGCTCAGTGCCGAGCACATGTCTATTCCAATGTACAGCAGTTGTTTCGAGATCTTCAGCACCTGGGCGAGGGGAAGATGTCTGCTCACGCTGGAGTTTGTATCCATGATGGCCAACAAATGGTGGGGAGGCCTCAAGAATTCTTGGAGGTTTTTCCAAGCTGGAGCTTGTGAGCTGCTCCAAACATCAAGGTGTCCTACTAAGGGACAGCAGAAGTCTTCTTACAGGGCTCCAGGGTCCCCAATATGGAAGATTCGATAGCAATGCTCTCTGATTGGAGGCCTGGGAAGCCAATCTCTTGTTACCATTGCAGCTGAGGAACAGGGTAAGCTTGAACCAATGACACTGATTCCAAGTTCCAAGTGATTTGCGTTGATGGAAGTTCTCAGTCTAACAGGTTCCAATGCTGCTTGATGTCCAGGGAGACCTTAGAATGTGGTGGCGGCTCTCTGACCATTGAGGATTCTCTATCCTTAGGATTAGACCCAGTACCCAGGAGCCAGATTTCCTTCTTGGGACAGGAGGTGTGCTCTTGTATGGCTCACGGACCACAGGTTGGACCATATGCTTGAATTTCCAGAACAGCCCTCTAGGGAGAGAGACCTCAAAACATAAGCTAGGGTTCTGATGAGGTTTTAGGGCCATGGAAGTTTCAATCTTCGGACTAAGTGCCATTGGCCTGCATGTCATCCTGGAGGTAGGTGCTGAGGCTGTGTCAGGCTGTGCACTTTTTCCAGAGTGGCCTATGTTATTGGGGTGCAGTCAGGGGCCTTGCAGTTTTCTCCTAATCTGGACATTTTGGGAAACTGAGATGGGCAGGGTTTCCTCAGGAGAGCAGGGCCAGTGATGTCATGTGTTTCTCGAGGCCCCATCCTGGAGGTCATGTGTGTCAGGACTTTGGGACCAAAGACTTTAGACACAACCTCGGATAAGAGATAGGAGTGAGGTGTTGGCAGTCCGAATCTGAAGACCCTGAGGGAAGCTCCTCGGGATTTGAAATTCAGGTGGCTGGGAGGGAGGAGCACAGGCTTTTCTGTCTGGATTTTGTGTCTAGGATGGCCACTAAATGGAGGGGTGACCTCATGTGTCCATGGGATATACTTCCACTCTGGTGATTCTGCTTGGCACCCAAGAGTTTGATTTCTTTCTGGGGAAGAGGAAAAGACTGTATTCCATCTCTGGGATCCTGTCCAAACAGGGATTCCAGAGATGGTTTCTGGGTCCAGACACTGGGAAAACTTAACCAAAGCTTCGATTTGGGATCCTGGTCCAGATCCCAAGGGGGATCTTTGGAAAGGGGTCTCATTCTGAGGGTCACAATGCCTGTTTGTGCCCAGCTGCCCATCCTGTGTAGGCGTGGTCTCATGGACCATGCACCTGGTTCCCACTCAGGGTTGTACAGCCATCTCAACATTCAGTTTTCTGGCCATGGGGAAGGAGGAGCACTCTTTTGTGCTTCCGAGTCCGCTATGGGCAGGAATTTGAGCTAAGTCTGGGACAGGTACCTGAATATCCAGGTTGCTTCAAGATGATGGCCTCGGGCCAAGGTTGGACCCACCTGGAGGATATGGGGTCCACTATCTGGGTGGCTGACAGGAGGTCGGGGATCAGGCGGTGTCAGACAGACAATTTATGCAGAGGTCGGTCTATTATATTGGGGTGCCATTGAGGGCCGTGCAGGAGGATCCTCATGTGGGTTTCTGCGAAGACCCATAGGGCACTTCTTCTTTGTGGTGGGCAGGCAGAAAGCTGCACTGTGGCTTCAGAATTCCCAATATGGAGGGCTTGTAGGCGAGGAGTGTGAAGACAGAAGTCTGAAAACACAAGCCAGGGATAAGCTCAGTGCCGACCACAGGACCATTCCATTGTGCAGTGGTTGTTTTGAGATTTCCAGCACCTGAGTATGGGCGAGGGTCAGATGTCTGCTCACGCTGGGTTTGCATCCATGATGGTCAACGAATTGTGGGGTGGCCTCAAGAATTCTTGGAGATTTTCCCAAGCAGGACCTTGTGAGCTGCTCCAAACAGCAAGGTGTCCTACTGTGGGACAGGGGAAGTCCGCTTACAAGGCTCCAGGGTCCCCCATATAGGAAGATTCGACAGCAGAGGTCTCTGAATGGGGGCCTTGGAAGTCTTCCTTGCATGACCATTGCAGCTGAGGAACATTGCAGGCTTGATCTGCTGGTTTTTGTTCAAATTTCCAAGTGATCTAAGTTGACGGATGTTCTCAGTCTAATGAGTCACAATGCTGCTTGGTGTCCAGGGAGACCTTAGAATGTGGTGGTGAGGGTGCCTGGGTGGCTCAATGGGCTAAGCTGCTGCCTTCGGCTCAGGTCATGATCTCAGGGTCCTGTGATTGAGTCCCGCATCGGGCTCTCTGCTCAGCAGGGAGCCTGCTTCTTCCTCTCTCTCTCTCTCTGCCTTCCTCTATGCCTACTTGTGATCTCTCTCTGTCAAATAAATAAATAAAATCTATATAAAAAAAAAAGAATGTGGTTGTGGATCTGTGGCCATGCAGGATTCTCCTACCTGAGGGTTAGACCCAGTTCCCAGGAGCCAGGTTCCCTTCTCGGGACAGGAGGGGTTCTCTTGTATGGCTCAGGGACCACATGTCGGATCATATGTTGGATTTCAAGACCAGGCCTCTGGGCACAGAGGCCTGAATATCTAGGCTAGGGTTCTTATGAGGTTGTAGGGGCATGTCATCCTCAACCTTCGGACTTAGGGACTTTGACCTGTGAGTCTTCCTGGAGGTAGATGCTCAGGCTGTGTCAGACTGTGCATTTTTTCCAGAGTGGCCTATGAAATTGGGGTGGGCTCAGGGGCCTTGCAGGCTTTTCCTAATCTGGAGGGTTTGTGCAAGTGAGACGGCAGAATTTCATCCAGAGATCAGGCCCAGTGATGTAGTGTGGTTCTGTCAGCCCCATCCTGCAGGGAATGTGGTTAAGGGCTCTGGGACCAAAGTCTTCAGACACAAAATTGTGTATCAATTAGGAGGGAGGTGATGGCAGCCCCGATCTGCAGACGCTGAGGGCAGCTCCTCAGGATTTGAAATTCGTGTGGCTGGGAGGCAGGAGCAAAGGCTTTTCTGTCTGGATTGTGTCTAGGATGGCCTTGGAATGGTGGGGTGTCCTCATGTGTCCATGGAATATTCTACCTCTCTGGGGATTCTGCCCAGCACCCAAGAGTTTGGTGTCTCACTGGGAAGGAGAGAGCGTGGTTTACTGTTTCAGTGTTTCCGTCAACACAGGGATTCCAGAGATGGGTTATAGGTCCCTGTGCCTGGATAACCCTACAAAAGCTTAGTATTTGGGCCTAGAGGCTTGACTGCCTGGCTCTGTGGGGCTTTGCTTCAGCTCCCATGGAGACTTGTTGGAAATGGGTCTCAGGGTAAGGTTCACAATGCCTGTTTTTGCCCAGATGCCCATCCTGAGTGGGCATTGGCTCTTGTTCCATGCACCTGGATCCCAATATGAGGGTTGGACCACCATATCAACATTTAATTTTCCTTCTATGAGGAAGGAGGAGTACTCTTTTGTGCTTCAGATTCCCCCATGCACAGTAATTTGAGCTATGTTCTGGGACTGGTACGTGAATAACCAGGTTGGTTTGAGATGAAGAACTCAGGTCAAGGCAGGTCACACCTGCCAGATATGGGTCCCGCTATCTAGGTGGCTACCAGGAGGTCGGGGCTCGAGCTGTGTCAGACAAAGCATTAGTTCACAAGGTGGCCTAGGATATTGTGGTGCTATAGAGGGATGTGCTGGTGGAACCTTATATGGAGTTTCACGCAGACCCATAGGGCACCTCTTTTTTCTGGTGGGCAGGCAGAAGGCATTGTGGCTCCCAAATTCCCAATATGGGGGACTTGAATGTGAGGAGTGTGAGAACAGAAGGCAGAAAACACAATCTATGCTTAATCTCAGTGCCGAGAACATGGCCGTTCCAATGTGCAGTGGTTTTTTCGAGATCTCCAGCATCTGAGTACAGGCGAGGGTCAGATGTCTGCTCATGATAGAGTTTGTATCTATCGTGGCCAACAAATGAAATATCCAGCACCTGAGTAAAGGTGGATTTCAGATGTTTACGCACACTGGAGTTTGTGTCTCTGATGACCGAATGGAGGAGTGGCATCAAGAGGCTGATGCATGTGAGATGCTCCAAACAGCAAGGTTGTTTTTTCTACTGGACAGTTAGAGTCTGGTATGTTTTCTGCAGGGCCCCCCATGTGAAAAGTATGGGTAGCAGAGCCCTTCCACATGGATGCCTGGAAAGCACACCTCCATTGACCAATGCAGCTGAGGAACATGCAGGTTCTTTACAGTGCTTCTGGGGCGAAGCACCAAGGTCTTGAGTTGACATGGAATCTCTTGAAGATGGGTTACAATGCTGGTTTTTTTTACCAGGTAGATCTTAGAATGTGTTGGTGGCTAAGGTGCCTGCAAGATTCTCCTACCCTGAGGGTTTAACACAGGTCGAAGAGCACGGTTACCTTCTGGGGACAGGAGATGTAGTGTTTTGTGGCTCAGGGACCACATGCCGTATCATAAGTTCCTATTCAAGAACAGGCCTCTGAAGACAGATGCCCGACAACCTAATCTAGGGTTCCAATGAGTCCCAGGGGCATGAGAGGTTCAATCTTCAGACTTAGGAAAGTTGACTTGGGTGTCTGCCAGGATGTAGGTGATCAGGGAGTTTCAGACTGCGCACTTATGTCCAGAGTAACCTCCAATATTGGGGTGGCCACAGGGGCCTTGAATGTTTCAACCAACTCTGGAGGGTTTGGTTAACTGACATGCACAATTTCCATAGGGATGGCAAGCACAGTCCTGTGGTGTGGCTCCAGAGACTCCACCCTGGAGGGCATGTGAGCCATGGTTCTGGGAGGAAAGTCTGCAAACACAAACTCGGGTTAGGTTTAGTGGCTAGGTTATCGCAGGGCAATGTGTAGACCTGGAAGGCTACTCGTCAGGAACAGTAACTGGAATGACCCGAAGGTGGAAGCACAGGCTTTTATATCTGGATTGTGTGTCTAGGGTGACCTCAGAATGTAGCTGTGGCCTCATGGGTCCATGGGAGATTTTTCCTCTAAGGATACTGGCGGTTCCCAATATTTTGATGACTATTTGAGATGGGAAGACTGCTATTTTCGATCTTAGGTGTGCCCCAAAACAGGGATTCCAGAGATGGGCTCTGGGTCTAGGCGCCTGGAAAATCCCACCAAGGGTTGGGATTTGGGCTTATGGGCAGACCAGGCCTGCAATGCAGGATCTTGGTGGTGCAACTGAGAGGGCTTGTTTGGAAGCATGCTCAGGCTGAGCATTACAATGCCTGTTTTTGCCCAGGGTAGCCCTCAGGAGTGGGCGTGGTCCCATTGTCCATTTTCTGGCTCCCACACTGAGGGATGGACACACATTCCAATGGCCAGGTTTCCAGCCATGGGAAAGGAGGAAATATCTATTGTGCTTCATGTTCCCCCATAGGCAGGGATTACAGCAAAGGTCTGGGGACAGATGCCTGAATACCAAGGATGCATAGAGATGACAGATTTGGGCCATGGCCGTTCTCACATGCTGGATATGGGCCCCGCTCTCTGGGTGGCTGACACGAGGTCTGGGCTCAGGCTGTGTCAGACACAGCACTAGTGGCCAGAGAAGTCTATATATTGGGGTTCTCTCCAGGGCCGAGTAAATTGATCCTCATGTAGGGTTTCTGGCCAGACTCACGAAGCACTTCTTTCTGTGGGGCAGGCAGAATGCTGCCTTATGGATCCAGAATTCCCTATCAAGAGGGTTTGGGGACAAATAGGGTGAGAATGCAATTGTAAACACCAGCTATGCTTAAATTGAGTGCCAAGCGGAAGTCAGTTTCAATGTGCAGCAGCTTATACGAGATATCCAGCACCTGAGTAAGGGCAGATGTCAGATATTTGCTCACACTGGAGTTTGTGTCTAGGATGACGACTAATGGAGGGGTGGCTTCAGGAGGCAATGGAGGATTACCCACGCTTAAGATTGTGAGATGCTCCAAACAACAAGGTTTCCTTCTAATGGACAGGAGGAGTCTGTTTTTTTTTCCTCCAGGGTCCCTCAAGTGGAAGTTTGCGTAGCAGAGCCCTCCCGCATGGATGACTGGAAAGCACACGTCCAATGACCATTGCAGCTGAGGAACATGACAGGTTCGTTTTGGTAGTTCTGGTGCCAAGTACCAAGGCCTTGAGTTGACTTGGAATCTCTTACAGATGTGTCCCAAAACTGGTTTGTTACAAGGGAGTTCTTAGAATGTATTGGTGGCTATGGGCCACGCTGAGGGTTTGGCACAGGTCGATGTGCACAGTTTCCATCTTGGGAGAGGAGATGTTCTGTTTTGTGGCTCAGGGTACATATGTTGTATCCTGACTTGGTATTCAAGAACAGGCCTCTGAGGATTGATGCTTGCAACCTAATCTAGAGATCCAATGATGTCCTTGGTGCCCATCAGGTTCAATTTTCTTACTAAGGACCATTGATATGGTTGTCTGACTGGATGTAGGTGATCAGGGTGTTTCAGACTGTGCATTTGCATCCAGAGCCACTTCCAATATTGGGGTGGGCTCAGGGGCCTTGCAGGTTTCTCCTAACTTGGAGGCTTTGGGGAACTGTGATGGGCACAGTTTCCTTGGGGATGGCAGGCCCAGTCCTGTGGTAAGGCTTCAGAGACCACCTCCTTGAGGATATGAGAGCCATGGTTTTGGGAGGGAAGTCTGCAAACACAAATTTGGGTCAGGGATAGTGGCAAGGTGATCGCAGGTCCAATGCATAGACCTAGAAGGCATCACGTCAGGAACTGTAATTAGGGTGACTGAAAGCTGGTAGCACAGGCATTTCTATCTGGATTGTGTGTCCAGGATGTGCTCTGAATGTAGACGTGGTCTCATGGTTCAATGGGAGACTTTTCCTCTCTAAGGATCCTGGTGGATCTCCATAGATTGGTGGTTTTTTAGAGAAGAAAAGAGTGCTCTTTTCCATCTTAGGGGTGCTCCAAAACAGGGAAGAATGCTGTTTTCCAACTTAGGCTTATGCCAAAACAGGGATTCCAGAGACGGGCTCTGGGTCTGGGTGCCCGGATATCCCACCAAGTGTTAGGATTTGGGCCTAGGGGCATTCCAGGCCTGCAATGCAGGATCCTAATGGTGTAACAGAGAGGGCTTGTTTGAAAGCATGCTCAGGCTGAAGGTCATCATGACTCTTTGTGCCCAGGGGGGCCCTCAGGAGAGGGCGTAGTCTCATTGGCCATATAGCTGGATCCCACTTTGAGGGTTGGACACCCATTGCAACAGCCAGGCTTCCTGCAATGGAAAGAGGAGTTCTCTATTGTGCTTCAGGTTCCCCCATTGGCAGGGTTACAGGAAAGGTCTGTGGAAAGTTGCCTTAATACCAAGGATGTGTACAGATGACAGGCTAAGAATTCCCAGGTAACAAAACAGCATTGTTACCCATGTTCATGACATTCCATGTAAAAATAAGCCCTTAGTACTTCGCCCCAGAGCCACCAGAATGAACTTGCCATGTTCCTAAGCTGCAATGGTCAGTGGAGGTGTGGTTTCCAGGCAACCATACGGGGGTGCTCTGCTACACAAACTTTGCAATTGGCGGGGACCCTTGAGACAAAAAAACAGAATGCCCCTGTCCGGTAGAAGGAAACCTTCTGTTTGGAGCATCTCACAAGCCCCAGCGTGGGAAATCCTCCATTTCCTCTTGAAGCCACCACTCCATTTGTCAGTCATCATAGACACAAACTCCAGAATGAGCAAACATCTGACATCCGCCCTTACTCAGGTGATGGATTTCAATTCGATCTCTGCACACTGGAATTGCCTTTAGTTTGACTGAATTAAGCCATAGCTTGGGTTTACAATTCCATCCTCAGTCTACTGGTCCACAAGCCCTATTGTGAGGGAATTCTGGAGCTACAACACAATATTCTGCCTTCCCCATAGAAAGAAAAAGGGCCTGGAGAGTCTGCCCAGAAACTCCATATGATGGTCAATCTTCTCGGTGCTAGACGGAACCCTGATTCATAGGCTGCCCTGGGCACTAGTGCTGTGTCTGACATAGCCGGAGCCAGGACCTAGTGTCAGCCACGGAGAGATCAGGGCCCATATCCAGCATGTGAGACCAGCTATGGCCCAAGTCTGTCTTCTCTTCTATTCTTGGTATTCAGGCATCTGTACCCACACCTTTGCTGAAATCCTTGCCATTGGGGGAACCTGAAGCACAATAGAGAACTCCTCCTTCCCCATGGAAGGTATTCTGACAGTTGGGATAGTTGCTCAACCCTCAAAGTGGAAGGCAGCTCCATGGCCAAGGAGACCATGTGCACTCATGATGGCTTCCCCGGGCACAAGCAGGCATTGTGACCTCAGCCTGAGCATGCTTTCAACCAAACGCTCTCAATTGCATCTCTGGGACCCCGAATTGCAGGCCTAGTACACACCTAGGCCCAAATCCTAACCCTGGTGGGATTTTACAGGGGCCCAGACACAGGGCCCATCTCTGGAATCCCTATTTTGGGGGACCCTTAAGATGGAAAACAGCACTCTTCCCTTCCCCGAGATAGTCACCAAACTCATGGTAGCCACCAGGATCCTTGAGTGGAAAAATCTGCCATAGACCCATGAGAACACACCTGCATTCCGAGGCCATCCTGGACATACAATCCAGATACATATCATGTGCTATCACCTTTGAGTCATCGGATTTACAGTTCCTGACGAGCTGCCTTCCAGGTCTATGCATTGGGCCTGCAATCACCTTGCCATTAACCTAAACTGAGTTTGTGTTTGCAGACTTCCTTCCTAAAACCATGGCTCACATGACCTCCAGGTTCTGGCATCTGAAGCCACACCACAAGACTGTGCATGAGATCCTCAAGGAAACTGTGCCCATCATTTTTGCCCGATACCTTTAGATTAGGAGAAACCTGCAAGGCCCCTGAGCGAAGCCAAATAATGGAGGCCGCTCTGGGCACAAATGCACAGTCTGAGACACCCTGATCACCTCCATACAGGCAGACACCCAAGTCAATGCTCCTGAGTCAGAAGATTGAACCTGACATGCCCCGAGGACTTCATTGGCACACTAGGTTAGGTTTACAGGTATCTGTCGTCAGAGGCCTGCTCTGGAATATCAACTTATGATAAAATATATAGTCCCTGAGCCACAGAACAGAATATGTCCTCCCCAAAAAGGAAGCCATGCTCCTGGAATTGTGTCATACCCTAAGGGTATTTGGATCCTGAATGGCCCCTTAGCAACCAGCACATTCTATGATATTCCTGGTAACAAACCATCATTGTGCCCCATCTTCATGAGACTCCATGTCAACTCAAGGTCTCGATATATTGCCCCAGAGCCACCAGAATGCACCTGCCATGTTCCTCAGCTGCAATGGTCAATGGAGGGGTGATTTCCAGGCATCCCTGTGGGGTTCTCTGCTACAAAACTTTCCACATGGAGAAACCAGAGAAAACAAACCAGACTTCTCCTGTCCGGTAGAAAGATACTTTGCTATTTGGAGCATCTCACAAGCCCCAGCATGGGAAATCCTCCATGGTCTCTTGACGCCACCCTTCCATTTGTGGGTAATCACAGACACAAACTCCAGTGTGAGCAAACATCTGACATCCACCCTTACTCAGGTGCTGGATATTCGAAACGGCAGCTGCACACTGGAACTGCCTTTTGCTTTTCACTGAACTTAACCATAGCTTTGTATTACTATTCTATCCTCACCACACTGGTCCACAATATCTCTTGATAGGGAATTCTGGAGCCACAACGCAGTATTCTGCCTTCCACATAGAAAGAAGAAGGACCTGTTGAGTCTGCCCAGAAACTGCACATGAGGATCAATCTACTCAGACCACGAGGCAACCCTGATTAATAGATTTCCCTGACCACTAGTGCTGTGTCTGACAGAGTCTAAGCCCCGACCTCGTTTCAGCCACCCAGAGGTGAGGGCCCATATTTAGCATGAGAGATCGGCAATGGCCCTGGGCCATCATCTGTACCCATCCTTGGTATCCAGTCATCTGTCCCCCAAACTTTGCTGGAATTCCTGCCAATGGCGAACCTGAAACACAATAGAGAACACCTCCTTCCCCATGGCAGGAATATTGGCTGTTGGGATGGTTGTCCAACCCTCAGCGTGGGAGCCAGCTGCATGGCCAAGGAGACCATGCCCACTCCTGAGGGCCGACATGGGCACAGGCAGGCATGGTGATCCTCAGCCTGAGCATGTTTTCAAACAAACACTCTCAGTTGCTCCTCCAGTACCAGCATTGCAGGCCTGGTATGCCCCTAGGCCCAAATCCTAACCCTTGGTGGGATTTTCCAGGTGCCCAGACCCAGAGTCCGTCTCAGAATCCCTGTTTGGGGCACCCTTAAGATGGAAAACAGCACTCTTCCCTTCCCTGAGAAAGGCACCAAACTATTGGGAGCCGCCAGGATCCTTAGAGAGAAAAAATCTCCCATGGACCCATGAAAACAAACCTGCATTCCGAGGCCATCCTGTCCACACAATCCAGAGAGAAAAGTCTTTGCTACCGCCTTCGAGTCATCCTATTTACATTTCCTGACGAGCTGCCCTCCATGTCTATGCATTGGGCCTGTGATCATCTCGACACTAACCCTAACCCCAGTTTGTGTTTGCCGACTTCTCTCCCAAAACCATGGCTTACATGCCCACCAAGATGTGGTCCCTCAAGCCACATCACAGGAAAGTTCCTGCCATCCCCAAGAAAACAGTGCCCATCAGGTTGTCCAAACCCTCCAGATTAGGAGAAACCTGCCAGGCCCCTGAACCCACCCCAATATTGGCGGTTGCTCTGGATGCAAACGTGCAGTCTGAAACACCCTGAGCACCTCCATCGAGGCAGAAAGCCAAGTCAATGGTTCTGAGTCAGATGATTGAACCTGACATGCCCCTAGGACTTCACTGGAACCCTAGATTGGGTCTTCAGACATCTGTTCTCAGAGTCCTGTTCTGGAATACCAAGTTATGATACAACATGTGGTCCCTGATTCCCACAACAGAACATCTCCTGTCTCCAGAAGGAAAATGTGCTCTTGGATCTATGTCCAACTTTCAGGGTAGATGGATCCTGCATGACCCATTAGCCCCAGCACCTTCTATGATCTCCCTGGAAACAAACCAGCATTGTGACCCAACTTCCTGAGACTTGATGCCAACTCAAGGTGTTGGTACTTTGCCCAAGAGCCATGAAACGAATCTGCCATGTTCCTCAGGTACAAAGGTCAATGGACGTGTGCTTTCTAGGCATCCAAGAGGTAGTTCTCTGCTACACAAAAATTCCACATAGGGAACCCTAGAGCAAACAAATAAGACTGCTCCTGTCAGGTTGAAGGAAACCTTGGTTGTTTGGAGCATCTCACAAGCCCCAGCCTGGGAAGTCCTCCACATTTTCTTGATGCCAACCCTCCATTTGTTAGTCATCATAGACACAAATTCCAGCATGAGCAAACATCTGACATCTGCTCTTACTCAGGGGCTGGATATTCGAATCAGTCACGCACACTGGAAATACCTTTCACTTGACACTGTATTCTAGCATAGTTTGGGTTTACAATTCCATCCTCACCCTACTGGACTGCAAGTCCTCTTGAGAGGGAATTAGGGAGACAAAACGCAACATTCTGCCTTCCCCATAGAAAGAAGAAGGGCCTGGTGAGTCTGCCCAGAAACTCCCCATGAAGATCAATCTACTTGGCCCTCGAGGGAACCCCGATTTATATTTTGCGCTGGCCACTAGCGCTGTGTCTGAGAGAGCCTGAGCCCCACCCTCGTGTCAGCCACCCAGAGTGTGGGGCCCTTATCCAGCATGTGGGACTGGCCATGGCCCAGTCATCTCTACCCATCCTTGGTATTCCGGCAACTATCCCAGACCTTTGCTGGAATCCCTACCAGTGGGGGAACCTGAAGCACAATTGAGAACTCCTCCTTCCCCATGGCAGGAAGCCTGGCTGTTGCTATGGGTGCCCAACCCTCAGAATTAGAACCAGGTGCATGGCCAATGAGACAACGCCCAATCATAAGGGCCGCCTGGGCCAAAGCAGGCATTGTGTCCCTCAACCTTAGCATGCATTCAAACAAATGCTCTCAGTTGTTTCTGCAGTGTCTCGCATCGCAGGCCTGGTATGCCCTTAGGACCAAATCCTAACACTTCGTGGGATTTTCCATGCCAACATAACCAGAGCCCGTCTCTGGAATCTCTGTTTTGAAGCACCCCTATGATGGAAAACAGCAATCTTCCCTCCCCTGAGAAAACTATTAGGAGCTGCCAGGATGCGTAGAGAAGAAAAATCTCCCAGGGCTCCATAAGACCACACCTTCATTCCGAGGCCATCCTGGACACACAATCCAGATACAAGAGACTGTGCTACCACCTTCGAATCACCTGGTTTACAGTTCCAGACGAGCTGCCCTACAGACCTACGCATTGGGCCTGTGATCACCTCGCCATTAACCCTACCCCAAGTTTGTGTTTGCAGACTTCTTTCCCAAAACCATGGCTCACATGCCCTCTATGATGGGTCTCTGTAGCCACACCACAGGAAAGATCCTGCTATCCCCAATGAAACTGTGTCAATCACAGTTGCCCAAACCCTCCAGATTAGGAGAGACCTGCAAGTCCCCTGAGCCCAGTCCAATATTGGAGGCCACTCTGGACACAAATGCACAGTGTGCAACACCCTGATCACCTCCATCCAGGAAGACACCCAAGTCAATGGTCCTGAGTCAGAAGATTGGTCCCTGAACCCCACAATAGAATATCTCCTGTCCCCAGATGGAATTCGTGCTCTTCAACTTGTGTCAAGGGTCGGGGTATATGAATTATGCACAGCCCCTTAGCCCCCAGCACATTCTAAGATCTCTCTGGTAACAAACAAACAGCATTGTGATCCATCTTCATGAGATTCCATGTCACTTCAAGTCCTTGGTAATTCGCCCCAGAGCCACCAGAATGAACCTGCCATGTTCCTCACCTGATATGGTCAGTGGAGGTGTGCTTTCCAGGCATCCATGTGGGAGTGCTCTTCTACTTATTCTTTCCACATGTGGGACCCTGGAGCAAACAAACCAGACTGCCATTGACCAGTAGAAGGAAACCCTCTGTTTGGAGCATCTCAGAAGCACCAGCAGGAGAAATCCTCCATGGCCCTTGACACAACCCCTCCATTTGTCAATCATCATAGACAAAAACTCCAGCATGAGAAAACATCTGAAATCTGCCGTTATTTAGATTCTGCATTTTCTTTTCCACCACTGCACACTGGAACTGCGTTTCACTTGACACTGAATTTAACAATAGCTTGGGTTTAGAATTCCATCCTCAGCCTCCTGGTCTGCAAGCCCTCTAGAGAGGGAATTTGGAGCCACAAGGCAACATTCTGCATTCCCACTAGAAAGAAATAGGGCCTGGTGAATCTTCCCAGAAACTCCACATGAGGATCAATCTACTTGGCACTCGATGGAACCTTGATTTATAGGCTGTCCTGGGCACTAGTACTAGTACTAGTACTAGTACTGTGTCTGACAGAGCCTGATCCAAGACCTAGTTTCAGGCACCCAGAGATATGAGCCCATATCCAGCATGTGAGATTGGCCAGGGCCCAAGTCCATCATCTCTACCCATCCTTGGTATTCAGGCACCTGTCCCCAGAACTTTTATGTAATCCCTACCAATGGGGTAACCTAAAGCACAATAGAGAACTCCTCCTTCCCCATGGTAGGAATCCTGGCTGTTGATATGGGTGTCCAAACCTCAAAGTGGGAGCCAGCTGCATGGCCAAGGAGACAATGCCCACTCATGAGGGCTTCCCTGGGCACAAGTAGCCATTGTAACCCTCAGCTTGATCAAGCCTTCAAAAAAATGCTCTTAGTTGCACCTCCAGGATCCTGCATTGCAGGCCTGATATGCCCTTAAGCCCAAATCCTAACACATCGTGGGATGTTCCATGTGCACATACCCAGAGCCCGTCACTGGAATCCCTGTTTTGAGGCACCCCTAAGATGGAAAACAGCACTCTTCACTTCCCTGAGAAAGCCACCAAACTAATGGGATCCCCCAGGATCCTTGAGAAGAAGAATCTCCCATGGTCCCATGAGTCCACACCTGTATTCCGAGGCCAGCGTGGATATGCTATCCAGATACAAGAGACTGTGCTACTGGCTTTGAGTCACCTGATTTACAGTTCCTGACGTGCTGCCCTCCAGATCTTTGAATTGGGGCTGTGAACACCTCTCCATTAACCTTATCCCGAGTTTGTGTTTGCAGATCTCTCTCTAAAAACCATTGCTCACATGTCCTCCAGGATGGGGCCCCTAGAGTCACACCACAAGACTGTGCTTGCCATCCCCAAGGAAACTGGGCCCATCACAGTTGCCCAAACCCTCCTGATTAGGAGAAACCTGGAAGGCTCCTGAGCACATCCCAATATTGGAGGCTGCTCTGGATGCAAATGCACAGTCTGAAACACCCTGATCACCTCCATCCAGGCAGACACCCAAATCAATGGTCCTGAGTCAGATAATTGAACCTGACATGGCCCTAGGACCTCATTGGAAGAGGGATTAACTTTTCAGGCACCTGTCCTCAGAGGCCTCTTCTGGAATACCAACTTATGATACAAATTATGGCCCCTGAGCCCCAGGGTGGGAAATCCTCCATGGCCTCTTGACGCCACCTCTCCATTTGTTGGTCATCATAGACACAAACTCCAGCCTGAGCAAACATCTGACATCCGCCCATATTCAGGCGCTGATATTGGAATCAGCTGCTGCACACTGGAACTGCCTTTCGCTTTGCAATGAATTTAAGCCTAGCTTCAGACTACAATTTCATCCTCACCCTACTGGTCTGCCATATCTCTTGATAGGGAATTCTGGAGCCACAACGCAACATTCTGCCTTCTTCATAGATAGAAGGACCTGGTGAGTCTGCCCATAAACTGCACATGAAGATCAATATACTCAGCCCAGGAGGGAACCCCTATTTATAGTTTGCCCTAGCCACTAGTGCTGTGTCTGACAGAGCCTGAGCCCCTACCTCGTGTCAGCAACCCAGAGGGTGGGGACCACATTAACCATGTGAGACCGGCCATGGCCCAGGGCTGTCATTACTACCCATCCTTGGTATTCAGGCATCTGTCCCCTAGATCTTAGCTGGAATCCCTACCAATGGGGGGACCTGAAGCACAATAGAGAATTCATCCTTCGCCATGGCAGGAATCCTGGCTTTTGAATGGGTGTCCAACCCTAGGAATGGGAACTGGCTGCATGGCTGAGTAGACATCGCCCAATCCTGATGGCCTCCGGGGCACAAGCAGGCATTGGGACCCTCAGCTTGACCATACTTTCAAACAAACGCTCTCAGTTGCACCTCCAGGATCCCGCATTGCAGGCCTGGTATGGCCTTAGGCCTAAATATTAACCCTTGGTGGGATTTTCCAAGCACTTAGACCCAGAGCTCATCTCTGGAATGCCTGTTTTGGGGCACGCCTAAG
Source organism: Mustela nivalis (assembly GCF_964662115.1). NCBI lineage: Eukaryota > Metazoa > Chordata > Mammalia > Carnivora > Mustelidae > Mustela > Mustela nivalis. Next base: position 986,028 of record NW_028136543.1, on the reverse strand, counting down.
CTGGAAAACAGTACTCATCCCTTCCCGGAGAAATCCAACAAACTATTGAGAACCGCCAGGATCCTTGAGAGGAGAAATCTCCCATGGACCCTTGAGACAACACCTGCAATAAAGGCCATTCTGGAAATTAAATCCAGATACAATTACCTGTGCTACCACCTTTGAGTTACGTGATTTACAGTTCCAGACTTGCTGCCCTCCTGGTCTATGGATTGGGACTATGATCACCTTGCCACTAACCCTAACCTAAGTTTGTGTTTGCAGACTTCTCTCTCAAAATCATGGCGCACATGTCCTCCAGGATGGGGTCTCTGGAGTCACACCACAGGACAGTTCCTGCAATCCCCAAGGAAACTGCCCATCACAGTTGTCCAAAAACCCCATATAAGGAGAAACCTGCAAGGAACCTGAGCCAACCCTATTATTGGATGCCACTCTGGACACAATGCACAGTCTGAAACACCCTCATCACCTGCATCCAGTCAGACACCAGAGTCAATGATCCTGAGTCAGAAGATTGAATGACATTCCCCTAGGGCCTCATTCAAACCCTTTATTAGGTTTTCAGGCTTCTGTCCTCAGAGACCTGTTCTGGATTACCAATTTATGATACAACATATGGCCGCTGAGCCCCACAACAGAATATCTCCTGCCCCCAGAAGCAATCCGGGCTCTTGGGCCTGTGTCAAATCCTCAGGCTAGATGAATCCTGCATGGCCCATTAACCACCAGCACATTCTAAGATCTCCCTGGTAACAAACCAACATTTTGACCCATCTTCATGAGGTTCCATGTCCAATCCAGTCTTTATTTCTTCGCCTCAAAGCCACCAGATGCCATGTTCCTTCGCTGTCATGGTCAATGAAGGTGTGCTTTCCAGTCACCCATGTGGGAGATCTATGTTATCCGATCTTTCGACATGGGGAACCATGGAGGAAACAAATCAGACTGCCCCTGTCTGGTAGAAGGAAACCTTGCTGTTTGGAGCATCTCAAAAACACCAGATTGGGAAATCCTCCATAACCTCTTGACGCCACCCCTCCATTTTTGTGTCATCATAGACACAAACTCCAGCATGAGCAAATATCTGACATCCACCCTCACTCAAGTGCTGAATATTGGATTCAAACATTGCACACTGGAAATTCCTTTTGCTTGATACAGAATGTAACCATAGCTTAGGTTTACAATTCCATCCTCAGCCTCCTGGTCCACAAGCCCTCTTGATAGTGAATTCTAGAGCCACAAAGCAGCATTCTGCCTTCCCCTTACAAACAAAAAGGGCCTGGTGAGTCTGCCCAGAAACCATACATGAGGATCAATCTGCTCGGCACTTGAGGGAACCCCAATTTATAGGCTGCCCTGGGCACTAGTGCTGTGTCTGACAGAGCCTGAGCCAAGACCTAGTGTCAGCCACCCAGTGATCGGGGCCCATATCCACGATTTGATACTGGCCATGGCCCATGTCCATCATCTTTACCCATCCTTGGTATTCAGGCCTCTGTCCCCAGACCTTTGCTGGAATCCCCGCTAATGGGGGAACCTGAAGCACTATAGAGAACTCCTCTTTCCCCATGGCAGGATTCTGGCTGTTGGGATGGTTTTCCAACCCTCAAAGTGGGAGCCAGCTGCATGGCCAATGTGACCACGCCCACTCATGAGGGCCACCTGGGCATAAGCAAGTATTGTGACCCTCAGCCTGAGAATGATTTCAAACAAGCCCTCTCAGTTGCACCTCCAGGATCCTGCATGCAGGCCTGGTAAGCCACTAGGCCCAAATCCTAACACTTGGTGGGATTTTCCAGGGGACCAAACCCAGAGTCGGTCTCTGGAATCCATATTTTGGGGCACCCCTAACATGAAAAAAAGCACTCTTCCCTTCCCCGAAAAAGCCACCAACTATTGGGAGCCACCAGGATCCTTAGAGAGGAAAAATCTCCCATGGACCCATGAGGCCACAACTGCATTCTGAGGCCATCCTGCACACAATACAGAGAAAAAAGCCTGTGATTCTGCCTTTGAGTCACCCAATTAACAGTTCCTGAAGAGCTGCCATCCATGTCTATGCATTGGGCCTGTGATAACCTTGCCACTAACCCTAACCCAAGTTTGTGTTTTCAGACTTCCCTCCCAAAACCATGGCTCACATGCCCTCCAGTTTGTGATAACTGGAGCCACACCACGGGATTGTACCTGTCTTCCCAAAGGAAACTGTGATTGTCACTATTAAACAAACACTCTAGATTAGGAGAAACCTGCAAGGCCCCTAAGCCCAGCCCAATATTGGAGGCCACTCTGGACGCAAATGCACAGTCTGACACACCATATCACCTACATCCATGCTGATATCCAAGTCAATGGTCCTCAGACAGAAGATTGAACCTGACATGCTCCTAGGATTCACTGGAACACTAGAATAGGTTTTCAGGTATCTGTACTCAGAAGGCTGTTCTGAATATCAATGTATGATACAATATGGTCACTGAGCCACACAAAAGAACATCTCCTGTCCTTAGAAGAAAGCTGTGCTCTGGACCTGTGTCAAACACTCTGGGTAGATGAATCCTTCAAGGCCCCCTGGCAACCAGCACATTCTATGATCTCCCTGACAACATACCAGCATTGTGACCCATCTTCATGAGACTCCATGACAACTCCAGCCCTTGGTACTTCGGCCCAGAGCCACCAGAATGAAACTGCCATGTTCCTCTGCTGCCATGGTCAATGTAGGTGTACTTTCCAGGCATCCAGCGGGAGTGCTCTGATACCAACTTTCCACATGGGGAACCCTGGAGGAAAAAAACCAGACTCCCCTGTATGGTAAAAGGAATCTTTTCTGTATGGAGTATCTCAAGCCTGAGGGTGGGTAATCCTCCATGGCCTCTTGAGGCCACCCATCCATTTGTTGGTCATCATAGACACTAACTCCAGCGTGAGCAATCAACTGACATCTGCACTTACTCAAGTGCTGGATATTTGAATCAGCTGCTACACACTGGAATTGCCTTATGCTTGGCACTGAATTTAAAAGTAGCTTGGCGGGACGCCTGGGTGGCTCAGTTGGTTAAACAGCTGCCTTCGGCTCAGGTCATGATCCCAGCGTCCTGGGATCGAGTCCCACATCAGGCTCCTTGCTCCGCAGGGAGCCTGCTTCTCCGTCTGACTCTGCCTTCCACTCTGTCTGCCTGTGCTTGCTCTCGCTCGCTCTCTGACAAATAAATAAAATCTTGAAAAAAAAAAGTAGCTTGGGTTTGCAATTCCATCCTCACCCTGGTGTTCAGTAAGCTCTCTTGATAGGGAATTCTGACGCCACAACACAGCATTCTGCCTTCCCCATAGCAAGAAAAAACAGCCTGGAGAGACTGCCCAGAAACCCTACATGAGGATAAATCTACTCGACCCTCGAGTGAACCCCATTTATAGGTTTACCTGGCCACTAGCGCTGAGTCTGACAGAACCTCGTCTCTGACCTCGTGTCAGGACCCAGAGACTGGGCTCCAACTCCAGAATGTGAGACCAGCCATGTCCCAGGGCTGTCATCTCTACCCATTCTTGATTCAGGCATCTGTCCCCAGACATTTGCTGAAATCCCTGCCAATGGGGGAACCAGAAGCACAATAGGGAAATCCTCCTTCCCCATGGCAGGAATGATGGCTCTTGGGATGGGTTTCCAGACCTCAGAGTGGTAGCCAGCTGAATGGCCAATGATAACCCGCCCACTCATGAGGGCCGCCCTGGACACAAGCAGGCATTGTGACCCCCAACATGAGCATGCTTTCAAACAAACACTCTCAGTTGCATTCCAGAATCCAAATTTGCAGGCCTGATATGCCCCTAAGCACAAATCATAACACCTGGTGGGATTTTTCAGGGGCCCAGAAACACAGCCTGTCTCTGGAATCCCTGTTTTGGGACACCCCTAAGATGGAAAATAGCACTCTCCCCTTCGCCAAGAAAGCCACCATAGTATAGGGAGCCGCATAGGATCCTTGAGAGGAAAAATCTCCCATGGATCCATGAGACCACACCTGCATTCCGAGGCCATCCTGGACACAAAAGCCAGATACACAAGCCTGTGCTACCACCTTCAAGGCAACTAATTTATAGTTCCAGACGAGCTGCCCTCCAGGTCTATGCATTGGGCCTGCGATCACCTCACCGCTAACCTTAACCCGACTTTGTGCTTACAGACTTCTATCCCGAAACCATGGCTCATATTTCCTCCAGGATGGGGTCTCTGGAGCCACACCAAAGGACTGTGCCTGCCATCCCCAAGGAAAATGTGTCCGTCACATTTGCCTAAAACTTCGAGATAAGGAGAAACCTGCAAGGCCCCTGAGCCCACCCCAATCCTGGAGGCCCCTCTGGACACAAATGTGCAGTCTGAAATACGCTGATCACCTGAATCCAGGCAGATACCTAAGTCAGTGTTTCTCAGTCAGAAGATTGAACCTGACATGCTCCTATGACCTCATTGTAACCCCTGATTAGGTTTTCAGGCATCTATAATCAGAGACCTGTTCTGGAGTAACAACTTAAGATACAACATATGGTCCCTGATCCCCACAACAGAACATCTCCTTTCTTTAGATGGAAGCCGTGCTCTTGGAACTGTGTCAAACCCTCAGGGTAGATGAATCATACTTGGCCCGTAGCCACCAGCAGATTCTAAGATCTCACTGGTAACAAGCCAGCATTGTGACCCATCTTCATGAGATTCCATGTCAACTACAGGCCTTGGTACTTCACCCCAGAGCCTTCAGAAAGAACCTGTCATGTTCCTCAGCTGCAATGTTCAGTGGAAGTGTGCTTTCCAGGCATCCATGTGGGAGTGCTCTGCTACCCAAACTTTCCACATGGGGGACTCTCGAGCAAACAAATCTGACTGCCCTGTCCTGTAGAAGGAAACCTGGCTGTTTGGAGCATCTCACAAGCTCAAGTGTGGGAAATCCTCTATGACCTCTTTTCAACTCCTCTCCATTTGTCGGTCATTATAGACACAAACTCCAGCTTGAGCAAACATCTGACGTCTGCGCTTACTCAGGTGCTGGATATTCGAATCAGCCGCTGCACACTGGAAATGCCATTCGCTTGTCACTGAATTTATTCATAGCTTGGGTTTACAATTCCATCCTCACCCTACTGGTCCACAAGCCCTCATGATAGGGAATTCTGCAGCCACAACACAGCATTCTGCCTTCCCAATAGAAAGAAGAAGGGCCTGGTGAGTCTGCCCAGAAACTCCACATTATGATCAATCTACTTGTCCCTTGAGGGAACCCTGAATTATAGACAGCCCTGGCCCCTAGTGTTGTGTCTGACAGAGCCTAAGCCCCGACCTCGTGTCAGCCACCTAGAAGGCGGGGCCCATATCCCGCATGTTAGACTGGCCACGGAACAGAGCCGTCATCTTTACCCATCCTTGGTATTCAGGCATGTGTCCCCAGACCTTTCCTGGAATCCCTACCAATGAGGGAACCTGAATCACAATAGAGAAATCCTCATTCCCCATGGCAGGATTCCTGTAAGTTCGGAAGGGTGTCCAACACTCAGAGTGTTAGCCTACTGAATGGCCATTGAGACCACCCCCATTCCTGAGGGCCACCCTATGCAAAAGCTTGCATAGTGACCCTCAGCCTGAGCATGCTTTCAAACAAACGCTCTCAGTTGTATCTCCAGGACTTGCATTGGAGGCCTGGTAAGCCCCTATGCCCAAATCATAACCCTTGGTGGGTATTTCCAGGTGCCCAGAGCCAGAGCACTTCTCTGCAATCCCTGTTATGGGACACCCTTAATATGGAAAACAGAACTCTTTCCTCTCTGAGAAAGCCACCACATTATAAGGAGCCGCCGGGATACTTGAGAGGAAATATCACCCATGGACACCTGAGACCACACCTGCATTCTTAGTCCATCGTGGATACACAATCCAGATAAAAAAGCCTGTGCTACCTCCTTTGAGGCATGCGATTTACATTTCACACGGAGCTTCCCTCCAGGAGTATGCATTGGGCCTACAATCACTTCGCCACTAAACCTAACCCGCATTTGTGTTTGCAGACTTACCTCTGAAAACCATGCCTCTCATGGCCTCCAGCATGGGGTCTTTGGAGCCACACCACAGGACTGTGCCCACCATTGCCAAGGAAACTGTGCCCATCAAATTGCCCTATCTTTCCAGATTAGGAGAAACCTGCAAGGCCCCTGAGCCCACCCCAATACTGGTTGCCACTCTGTACACAAATGCACAGTCTGGAACACCCTGATCACCTACATCTAGGCAGACTTTGAAGTCAATGATACTGAGTCAGAGGATTGAACCTGACATTCCGTTAGGATTTTATTGGAACCCTAGATTAAATTTTCAGGCATCTATCCTCAGAGGCCTGTTCTGCAATACCAAATTATGATACATTTGGTCCGTTAGCCCCACATCAGAACATCTCTGGTCCGAGAAGGAAACCGTGCCCTTTGACCAGTGTCAAACCCTCAGGGTAGATGAATCCTACATGGTCCCTTAGCCACCAGCACACTCTAAGGTCTCCATGGTAACAAACCTGCATTCTGACCCATCTTCATGAGACTTCATGTCAACTCCAGGCCTTGGTAATTCGCCCAAGAGCCACCAGAACGAATTGGCCATGTTTCTCAGCTGCAATTTTAATGGAGGTGTGCTTTTCAGGCATCCACGTGGGAGTGCTCTGCTACCCAAACTTTCCACATGGGGGACCCTGGAGCAAATAAACCAGTCTCCCCCTGTGTGGTAGAAGGAAACTTTGCTGTTTGAAGCATCTCACAAGCCCCAGCATGTGAAATCCTCCATGGCCTCTTGACGCCACCCCTCCATTCATCGGTCATCATAGACATAAACTCCAGCATGAGGAAATGTCTGACTTTCACCTTTACTCAGGTGCTGGATATCTGGAATCAGACACTGCACAATGGAACTGCCTTTTGCTTGGCACTGAATTGAACCTTAGCTTGAGTTTACAATTCCATCCTCACCCTACTGGTCCCCAAGCCCGCTTGATAGGGAATTCTGGGGCCACAACGCAGCTTTTTGCCTTCCCCTTAGAAAGAAGAAGGGCATGGTGATTCTGCCCAGAAACTCTGCATGAGGATCAATCTGCTCAGCCCTTGAGGGATCCCTGATTCATACTCAGCCCTGACCACTAGTTCTGTTTCTGACAGAGCCTGAGTGCTCAATTCATGTCAGCTACTCAGAGAGTCAGGCATGTGAGACTGGCCATGTCTCAGGTCCCTCATCTCTACCCATCCTTGGTATTCAGGCATCTGTCCCCAGACATTTGCTAGAATACCTGCTAATGGGGGAACCTGAGGCACAATAGAGAATTCTTCCTTTTCCATGGCAGGAATCCTGGTAGTTGGGATGGGTGTCCTACATTAAAGTGGTAGCCAGCTGCATGGCCAAGGAGACAACTCCCACTCATAAGGGCTGCCCTAATCACATCAGGCATTGTGACACTCAGACTAGCATGCTTTCAAACAAACGCTCTCAGTTGTACCTCCAAGTCACACATTGTAGGCCTGGTACTCCCCTAGGCCCAAATCCTAATCCTGGTGGGATTTTCCAAGCACCCAGACTCACAGCCCTTCTCTGGAATCCCTTTTTGGGGAACATCTAAGATTGAAAACAGCACTCTTCCATTCAAACGAGAAAGCCACCATACTATTGGGAGCTTCCAGGATCCGTAGAGAGGAAAATACTCTCATGGAAACATTAGAACACACCTGCATTCCAAGGCTATCATGGACACACAATCCAGATACAAAAGCCAGTGCTAGTGCCTTCGAGTTCGTGATTTACAGTTCCTGACGATCTGCCTTCCAGGTCTATGCATTGGGCCTACGATCACCTCGCAACTCAACCTAATCCGAGTTTGTGATTGCAGACTTCTCTCCCAAAACCATGGCTTACATGCCCTCCACGATGGAGTCTCTGGAGCCACACCACAGGACTGTGCCTGCCACCCCCAAGGAAACCGTGCCCACAAATTTGCCTAAACCTTCAAGATTAGGAGAAACCTGCAAGGCCCCAGAGCCCACCCCAATATTGGAGGCCACTCTGTACACAAAGGCACAGTCAGAAACACCCTGGTTGCCTACATATAGGCAGACACCGAAGTCAATGGTCCTGAGTCTGATGATTCAACCTGAAATTCCCCTTGGACTTCATTGGAACCCTAGATGAAGTTTTTAGGCATCTGTCCTCAGAGGCCTGTTCTGGAATACCAACTTATGATACAACATTTGGTCCGTGAGCCCCACAACAGAACATCTCCGTTACCCAGAAAGAAACCGTGTTCTTCGACCGGTGTCAAACCATCAGGATAGACTAATCAAACATGGCCCCTTAGCCACCAGCACATAGTAAGATTTCCGTGGTAACAAAACTGCATTGTGACCCAACTTCATTAGAATCCAGGCCTTGGTACTTTGCCCTAGAGCAACCAGAAAGAACCTGCCATGTTCCTTAGGTTCAATGGTTAATGTAGGTGTGCTTTCCAGTATCCACATGCGAGTACTATGCTACCCAAACTTTGCACATGGGGGAACCTGGTGTAAACAAACCAGACCTCCCCTGTCCAGTAGAAGGAAACCTTATGTTTGGATCAACTCACAGGCCTCAGCGTGTAAACTGCTCCATGGCCTCTTGATGCCACCACTCAATTGGTCGGTCATCATAGACACAAACTCCAGTCTAAGCAAACATCTGACATGCACCCTTATCCCAGTGCTGGATGTCTTGAATAAACCACTGCACATTGGAACTGCCTTCCACTTGGCACTGAATTGAACCATAGCTTGTGTTTACAATTCCATCCTCACCTGACTGGTCCCTAAGCCCTCTTGATAGGGAAATCTGGGGCCACAATGCAGCATTCTGCCTTCCCCATCGAATGAAGAAATGCCTGGTGAGTCTGCCCTGAAAACCCACATGAGGATCAATCAGGTCGGCCCTCGAGTCAACACCGATTTATAGGCTGCCATGGCCACTAGTGCCGTGTCTGACAGAGCCTGAGCTCGACTGAGTTTCAGCCACTAAAGAGCAGGCCCCATATCTAGCATTTGGGATTGCCATGGCCAAAGTATGTCATCTCTACCCATCCTTGATATTCAGGCACCTGTCCCCAGACCTTGGCAGGGATCCCTGCCAATTAGGGAACTTGAAGCACAATAGAGAACTCTTCTTTCCCCATGGCAATAAACCTGGCTTTTGGGATGGGTGTTCTACCCTCAAAGGGGGAGCCAGTTACAACATCAATGACACCACACACACTCCTGAGGACTACCCTTGGCACAAACAGGCATTGTGACCCTCACCCTGAGCATGCTTTCAAAAAATCCCTCTCAGATTCACCACAATGATCCCTCATTTCAGGCCTGGTATGCCTGTAGGTTCAAATCATAAAACTTGGTGGGATTTTCGAGGTGCCCAGACCCAGAGACCATCTCTGGAATTTTTGTTTTGGTGCACCCTTCAGATGGAAAACAGCACTCATCCCTTCCCCAAAAATGTCACCAAATTATGAGGAGCCTCCAGGATCCATAGAGAGGCAATGTCTCCCATGGACCCATGAGAACACACCTGCATTCCGAGGCCATCCTGGACACACAATCCGGAGAGAAAAGCCTGTGCTACTGCCTTCCATTCACTTTAATTACAGTTCCAGATGAGCTGCTCTCAAGGTATATGCATTGGGCCTGTGATCACCTCGCCACTCACCCTAATTCGAATTTGTGTTTGCAGACTTATCTACCAAAACCATGGCACACATGCCCTCCAGGATGGGGTCTCTGGATCCACACTGCAGGACTGTCCCTGCCATCCACAAGGAAACTGTTTCCATCACAGTTGCCCAAACTGTCTAGATTAGGAGAAACCTACAAGGCCTCTGGGCCTACCCCAATTTCGGCGGCCGCTCTGAACACAAATGCACAGTCTGAAATACCCTGATCTCCTACATCCAGGAACACAGCCAAGTCAATGGTCCTGAGTCAGAATAATGAACCTAACATGCCCCTAGGACGTCATTGGAACCATTGATTCGGTTTTCAGACATGTGTCCTCAGAGGCCTGTTCTAGAATGCGAACTTATGATACAACATGTGGTGGCTGGGCCACACAACAGAACATCTCCTGTCCCCAGAAGGAAACCGTGCCCTACAATCTGTGCAAAATCCCAGAGTAGTAGATTCCTGCACAACTACTAAGCCAGCAGCACATTCTAAGATCTACCTGGTAACAAACCAGCTGTGTGGCCCATCTGCAAGAGATTCCATGTCAAATCAAGGACTTGGTACTTTGCTACAGAGACACCAGAATAAAGCTGCCATGTTCTTCAGTTGCAATGGTCAATGAAGTTGAACATTCCAGGCATCCATGCGGTAGAGCTCTGCTACCCAAACTTTCCACATGGGGGACCCTGGAGCAAATAAACCACACTCCACCTGTCCAGTAGAATGAAACCTTGCTATTTGGAGCAGCTCATGAGTCTCAACGTGAAAATCCCTACATGGCTTCTTGACGCCACCCCTCCATTTGTCAGTCATCATAGACACAAACTCCAGTGTGAGCAAATATCTGACGTCCTCCCTTACTAAGGTGCTGGATATCTCGAAAAAGCTGCTGGACACAGGAACTGCCTTCCGCTTGGCAGTGAATTGAACTGTAGCTTGTGTTTACAATTCCTTCCTCACCCGACTGGTCCCCAAGCCTTCTTGATAGCGAATTATGGAGACACAACACAGCATTCTGCCTTCCCGATAGAAACAAGTGCCTGGTGAGTCTGGCCAGAAACCCCACATGAGGATCAATCTGCTCGGCCCTATATCGGAGGAACCCTGATTTATAGGTTGCCCTGGCCACTAGTGCTGTGTCTGACAGAGCCTGAGCCCAGACCTAGTGTCAGTCACCAGAGTTTGAGCCCCACATCTAGTATTTGGGAATGCCATGGCTCAAGTATTTCATCTCTAACCATCCTTGGTATTCAGGCACCTGTCCCCAGACCTTTGCTGGAATCCCTGATAATGGGACATCCTGAAGCACAATAGAGAACTCCTCCTTCTTTATATCAGGAAACTTGGCTGTTAGGATGGGTGTTCAACCCTGAAAGGGGGAGTCATTTACAAGTCCAGTGAGACCACACAAACTCCTCAGGGATGCCCTGGAGGCAAACAGGCCTTGTGACCCTCAGCCTGAGCATGCTTTCAAACAATCCTTCTCTGTTGCACCACCATGAACCCGCATTGCAGGCCTAATATGCCCCTAAGCCCAAATCCTAGCACTTGTTGTGATGTCCCAGATGCCATGAACCAGAGCCCGTCTCTGGAATCCCTGTTTTGGGGCACCCATAAGGTGGAAAACATCATTCTCCCCTTCCCCGAAAAAGCCACCAAACTATGGAGAGCCACCAGGATCCATAGAGAGGAAAAGACTCCCATGGACCCATGAGACCACACCTGCATTCCAAGGCCATCCTGGACACACAATCCAGAGAGAAAAGCCTGTGCTACTGCCTTCCAGTCCCCCTAATTATAGTTCATGACGAGCTTCCCTCCAGGTCTACGCATTGGGCCTGTGATCACCTCGCCACTCACCCTAATTTGTATTTGTGTTTGCAGACTTCTCTCCCAAAACCATGGCTCACATACCCACCAGAATGTGATCTCTGGAGCCACACCACAGAACTCTGGCTGCCAACCCTAAGGACACTGTGCATATCAGATTTGCCCAAACCTTCCAGATTAGGAGAAACCTGTGTGGCCCCTGAGCCCACACCAATATTGCCGGCCACTCGGGATGGAAATGCGCAGTCTGAAACACCCTTATCACCTACATCCAGGGAAATAGCCAAGTCAATGATCGTGAGATAGACGATTGAACCTAAAATGCCAGTAGGCTCTCAATGGAACCCCATTAGGTTTTCAGGCATCTGTCCTCAGGGGCCTGTTCTGAAATACCAATCTATGACACATCATGTGGTCTCTGAGCCACACGACAGAACATCCCCTGTCCCCAGAAGAATACCATGCTCTTCGACCTGTGCCAAACCCTCAGGGTAGGAGAATCCTGCATGGCACCTTAGCAACCAGCACATTCTAAGTTCTCCCTGGTAACAAACAAGCATTGTGACCCATCTGCAAGAGATCCCATGTCAACTCAAGGCCTTGGCACTTTGTCCCAGAGCCACCAGAACGAATCTGCCATGTTCCTCAGCTGCAATTGTCAATGGAGGTGTGCTTTCCTGGCATCCATGCCGGAGAGCTCTTCTTCACAATCTTTCCACATGGGGAAACCTAGAGTAAACAAACCAGACTTCACCTACTCTGTACAAAGAAATGTTACTTTTTGCAGCAGTTCACAGGCCTCAGCATGTGAACTCCTCCATGGTCTCTTTATACCACCCCTCCACTTGTCGGTCATCATAGACAAAAACTCTAGTGTGAGCAAGCATCTGACATCCACCCTTATTCCAGTGCTGGATGTCTCGAGTAAACTGCTACAAATTGGAACTGCCTTCTGCTTGGCACTGAATTGAACCATAGCTTTTGTTTACAATTCCACCCAAAACTGACTGGTCCCCAAGCTCTCGTGATTGGGAAATCTGGAGCCACAACACAGCATTCTGCCTTCCCTATTGAATGAACAAATGCCTGGGAATCTTCCCAAGAAACTCCACATGAGGATCAATCTGCTCCGCCCTCGAATCTACTCTGATATAAAGGCTGCCATGGCCACTAGCGCTGTGTCTGACAGAGCCTGAGCCCCGACCGAGTTTTAGGCCTCATATCTAGCATTTGGGATTGCTATGGCCCAAGTACGTCATCTCCACCCATCCTTGGTATTCAGGCACCTATCTCGAGACCTTGCTGGAAACCCTGCCAATGGGGCAACCTGAAGCACAGAGGAACCTGACGGAAGAGAACTCATCCTTCCTCATGGCAGGACATTTGGCTGTTGTGTTGGGTGTCCAACTCTCTAAGAGGGAGCCAGATATATGACCAATGAGACCACTCCCACTCCTGAGGGCCGCCATGGGAGCAAACAGGCATTGTGAGACTCAGCCTGAGCAAGCTTTCAAACAATCCCTCTCAGTTGCACCATCATGATCCCGCATTGCAGGCCTCATACACCCCAAGGTGCAAATCCTAACCCTTGGTGGGAAGTCCCAGATGCCCAGAAAAAGAGCCTGTATCTGGAATCCCTGTTTGGGGGCACCCATAAGATGGAAAACAACACTCTTCCCTTCCCCAAAAAAGCCACCAAACTATGAGCTGCACAGATCCATAGAGAGGAAAAGTTTCCCATGGACCCATGAGACTATACCTGCATTCCGAGGCCATCCTGTACACACAATATAGAGAGAAAAGCCTGTGCTACTGCCTTCCAGTCACCCTAATTACAACTCCTGACAAGCTGCACTCTAGGTCTACTCATTGGGCCTGTGATCACCTTTCCACTAACCATAACCCACATTTGTGTTTGCAGACTTCTCTCCCAAAACCATGGCTCATATGCCCTCCAGGACAGGGTCTCTGGATCCACAACACATGACTGGGCCTGCCATCCCCAAGGAAACTGTGCCCGTCAAACCTGCCCAAACCTTCCAGTTTAGGAGAAACACGCAAGAGCCCTGAGCCTGACCCAATATTGTCGGCAGCACTGGACACAAATGCCACTCTGAAACGCCCTGATCACCTACATCCAAGCAGACAGCCATTTCAATGTTCCTGGGTCAGAAGATTGTACCTGACATGCTCCTAGGACGTCATTGGAACACTAGATTAGGTTTTCAGGCATCTGTCCTCAGGGTCCTGTTCTGAAATACCAACTTAGGATACAACATGTGGTCCCTGAGCCACACAATAGAATATCTCCTGTCCCCAGTAGGAAACCATGCCCTTCGACCTGTGCCAAACCCTCAAGATTGGAGAATCCTGCACAGCACCTTAGACACCAGCACAAACTCTAGTTTGTGCATTGACCCATACCACAAGCTTTCCATCTGCTGGACAGTCGAGTCCTGTTGAATGGCTCCAGGATGTCCCATACGGAAAGACTGGAGAGCAGGATTCGAAGGATGGATGCCTGTACAGCATACCTCACATTCCCATTGGCTCTTTGTGACAAGACATGTTTGAACTACTGGCTCTGGGGCGAGCTAACTAGGGTGCTGAATTGAAATGGACTCTCCTGCGGATGGGTCATAATGTGGATTTGTGTGCATGGAGACCTTGGAATATGTTGGCAGCTCAGGGGCCATGAAGTATTCGCCTAACCGAAGGGTGTAATATTGCTCCAATTAAAAAGAGATCCCTATGTGGAGATGAGACAGGTTCTCTTTGGTGCCTCAGAAAAGCCCCAGATACTGGTCTTCAAACCAGTTCTCTGAGTAGAGACACCTGGAATCCAAAGCTAGGGTTCAGATTACAGCCTAGATGCCTGTCCGTTTCAATCTTCTGTCTCTGGGGACACTGTCTGAGTATCTAAGTGGAGATAGTTGCTCAGCTGGTGTCAGAGTGCCCCTCTTAGTCCATGGCCGAGGCATGGCCTTGGAGACCTTATTGGATTTTCCTAATCTCTAGGGTTGTGGCCAATGGATTGGGTACAGTTTTCTTGGAGAGGACTGGCACAGTCCTTCAGTGTGTCTCCATAGGCCCTAGCCTGGAGGGTGTGTGGGTCCGGGCTGTGGGCACAGAAGTCTGAAAACACAAACTCGGCTTGGGTGCGGAGCCGAGAGCATTGCAGGATGGACCCACAGACCGTGAGAGGAGATCCTCAGCTTATGAAAGAAGGGCAAATGGGAGGCAGTCACGCAAGCTTTTGTCTTTGGATGTTTTGTCTCCCATAGCCGTGGAATGTAGGGGTGACCTCAGGGGCTATGGAAGAGTCTCCCTCTCTGAGGAGTTGGTCCAGCTCTTAAGATTTTGGGGACATTTTGTGGGAAGGGTGGAGTCCTGCTGTCTGGCTCAGGTGTTCTTCCAGGAGAGGGACTCCAGATCACAGTCCTGGGTTCGAGCAAATGGAATACTCGAGCTCTTGTGAAGATTGGGATCATAGGGGCTTGGCAAGCCCCATATGCGGGCTCTTAGTCCAGGCCCTGAGAGACCTTACTTCGACATGGGGCCCATACTGATGGTCCCAATGCGAGTTTGTACCCAAGGAGGCACTCAAGTTTAGGCTTGGCCTCAGGGGCCATGAAGGTTTCTCCTACACTGATGGTATGACTCCATGCCAACAGCAAGCTTTCCAGCCATGGGGAAGGAGAAGATCTGATTTGTGCTTCAGTTACCCACGTTTGCCAGGATTTGATATAATATCTAGGGTCAGATGTCTGAAAACCCAGGTTGGGAAGAGATGACAGCATAAGGCCATGGCCTGTCTGATGTGCTTAGTGTGCAGCCAGCTGTTTCCTTGTCTGTCGGGACGTCACGCTGTGTCAGACAGAGCATTACTGACCAGGGTAGCTTTTCCAGTTAGGGTGCGGTCGAGGCCAGAGCAGGTTGGTTCTCATTTGTGGTTTCTGGAGAGCCCCATAGGGCAACGTTTTTCTTCTGGTGGGCAGGCAGAAAACTGTGTTGTGGTTCTGGAATTCCCAGTCTGGAGGGCTTGTTTGCCAGGAGTGTGAAGAGGGAAGTCTGAAAACACAAGCTAGCATTAGGTTTGGGGCCGAGGGCATGGCAGGCCCACTCTGCAGAGACTGAATCAAGATCTCCTGCATCTGAGGTCAGGGCGAGTATCAGACGTTGCCTCAGGTTGGAGTTTGTGTCCATTATGGCCCCTTCCTGAAGGGGGTGGGGGCGTCATGAGGCCAGGGAGGTTTCCCAACGCTGGGAGTTATGAGCTGCCCCAAACATCAAGGTTTCCTCTGTAGGACAGTCGAGTACTATGAGATGGTTCTAGGATGACCCCTACAGAAAGACTCGAGAGAAGGGGTCTAAGCATGAATGTCTGCAAATGCCACCTCACATTCCCACTGGCTGCTTGGGGCAAGGCAGGCTCAATCTGCAGGCTCTTGGGCGGGTTTCTCAGAGGGCTGAGTTGAAATGGACTCTCCTGAGGATGAGTCATACTGTGGGTTGGTGGCCATGGAGACCTTGGAATGTGGCGGTGGCTCAGGGACTCTGCAGGTTTCTCCAAACCGAAGGGTTTGACACAGCTCCAACAATGAAGCTTCCCATGTGGAGATGATAGTTGTTCTGTTTGGTGTCTCAGGAAAGCCCCAGATGCTGGTCTTCAAACCCAGGCCTCTGAGGAGTGACACCTGGAAACCAAAGCAAGAGTTCAGATTAGGGCCCAGGGGCCTGTCTGGTTCAATCTACTGTCTCTGCCGACATCTGTCTGTGTTTCTGCATGGAGGTAGTTGCTCAGCTAGTGTCAGGATGCCTTTGTCCAGAGAGGCTTATAGTAGTGGGATGTCCTCGGGGGCCTTGAGGTTTCTCCTATTCTGTGGGGTTATGGGCAATGGAATGGGCATAGTCTCCTTGGAGAGAGCAGGACAGTCCTGTGGTGTGGCTCCAGAGGCCCCAGCCTGGCGGCTGTGTGGGCCAGGGTTGTGGGGACAGACATCCAAAAACACAAACTCGGCTGAGGTTTGGGGCTGAGGTTATGGCAGGAGTGATCTACAGTCCGTGAGGGGAGCTCATTGTGATTAGAAAGTAAGGCGAGTGAGAGGCGGTCGTTCAGGCTTATGTCTCTGGATGTTGTATTCATGATGGTCATTTAATGTAAGCATGGTCTCATGGGCCATGGAAGTCTCCCTCTCTGGTGATTTGTCCGGCTCCCAAGAGATTGGGGTCATTTTGTGGGAAGGGAGGAGTCCTGTTTTCTGCCTCATGTGTTCCCACAATAGAGGGATTCTAGAGCAGAGCACTGGGTACAGACAACTGGAATACCCACCCTCTGGTTAGGCCTGGGGTCCTATGGGCATGGCAAGCCCATATGCAGATTCTTGGTACAGCCACTGAGAGACGTTACTTGAATAGTGGACTCATGCTGAGGGTCACAATGTGTGTTTGTGCCCAAGGTGGTCCTCAATATTGGGCGGGACTTCATTGAGCTTGCAGGTTTCTCCTACACTGAACCTTGGACATGCCAACCTCAGGGTTTCTTGCCATGGGGAAGGAGGAGTTTTGATTTCTGCATCACGTTCACCTCTGGGCACTAATTGGAGATAAGGTCTAGGTTCTGAAGCCTGAAAACCGAGGTTTGGAAAAGATGACGACCTAAGGCCATGGCGGGTCCAATGTGTTCAGTTTGGGGCCAGCTTTCTAGGTGTCGTTCAGGAGGTCTGCACTCAGGCTGTGCCAGACAGGGCATTCGTGCCCAGATATGCTGTATAATTGGGGTACAGTTGAGTGGCATGCAGAAGATAATTATTTGGGGTTTCTCCGTAGCCCCATAGGGCAAAGTCTTTCTTCTGGAGGGCAGGCAGAGTGCTGCATTCTGGCTCCGGAACTGCCAAACTGGAGTCCTTGGGGCCAGGAATGCAAGGATGTAAGTCTGAGAACTGAAGCTTTGCTTTGGTTTCAGGGCGAGGAAATGGCAGGCACACTCTGCAGAGCTGAATTGAGATTTCATGCATCTGAGGTCAGGGCGAGGTTCATATGTTGGCTCAGGTTGGAGTTTCTGTCCATGATGGCCCCTTCATGAAGGGGGGTCATCACACCGCCATTGGTGTTTTCCCATGATGGCAGTAGTGAGATGCTCCAAACCACAAGGATTTTCTGCGGGTCAGTTGAAACCTGTTGGATGGCTCCAGGGCATCCCATATGGAACAATTGCAGAGCAGGGTTGTAAGGATGGATGCCTGGGCATCCGGCCTTGCATTCCAATTGTCTCCTAGCGAAACGGCACGTTTGATTGCTGCCTATGATGTAGCAGCCGAGGGGGCTGAGTTGAAATGCATTCTCCTGAGGATCGGTCATAATGTGGGATTGTGTCCATGGAGACCTTGGAATGGGGCAGTGGCACCAGGGCTCTGAAGGATGCTCCTAACCAGAGGTTTTGACACAGCTCCAAGAAGCATTTTTCCCATGGGGAAACAAGATTTGTTCTCATTGGTGCTTCAGTAACCCCCAATATGCTGGTATTGGAAACCAGAACTCTGAGGAGAGATGCCTGGAAACCAAGGCAATGGATCTGATTAGGGCCTGGGGCCTGTCTGGTTTAATCTTCTTCTCTCGGTTCATCTGTCTATGGGATTGAGTGGAGGTAGTTCCTCAGCTGGTGTCAGATTGCCCCTATTTGTCCTGGGCAGTCTACACTATTGGGATGGCCACTTTGACTTTGGAGGTTTCTCCTAATTTGCAAGTTTGTGGCCAATGAAATGGGCAGAATTCCTTTGGGGAGGGAAGGCACAATCCTGAGGTGTGGCTCTAGGGGCTCAAGCATGGAGGGTGTGTGGGTCAGAGCTGTGGGGACAGAAGTCTGAAAACAGAAACTCGTCTTACGTTTGGGGACATAGGTATGGGAGGCCCGATCTACAGACCTTGAGCAGAACTCTTCAGGATATGAACAAAGAGTGAGTGTGAGGCACTTGCTCAGGCTTTTGACTCTGGATTTTGTGTCACTGATGGCCGTGGAATGTAGAGGCGTCCTCATGGACCATGGGTGAGAGTTCCTCTATGGGGATTTGGATGATCCCAATATTTTGGGGTTATTCCGTGGGATGGGAGGAGTCCATTCTGGTTTTTTGTTTTGTTTTGTTTTGTTTTTTTTACCTCAGGTGTGCCACTAAAGAGGGATTCCAGAGCAGAACCCTGGGAAGGGGCGACTGGACAACCCGAACTCTGTATAAGATTGGGGGCCTAAGGGCATGGCAATCCCCATATGGGGTACCTTGGTCCAGCCACTGAGAGGTCTTACTTGAGTACAGTGCTCACACTGAGGGTCACAATGCATGTTTGTGCCCAATGTAGGCATCAAGCATGGGCGGGGACTCATGGGCCATGCTTGATTCTCCTACACTGAACTTTGGACAACATACGAACCACAAGGTTTCTTTCCATGGGGAAGGAGGAATTCTGATTTCTGCATCATGTTCACCCCTGGGCAGTGACTGGAGATAAGATCTAAGTTCTGAATCCAGAAAATCGAGGTTGGGATGAGATGATAACCTAAGGTCATGGAGGGTCCGATGTGCTCAGTGTGCGGTCAGCTTTCTGGGTGTTGTTCAGGAGGTATGGATTCAGGCTGTGTCAGACAGTGCATTAGTGCCCAGGTTAGACTGTATAATTTGGGTACAGTTGAGTTCCATGTAGGTTCATCCTCATTTATTGTGTCAGGGAAGCTCACTGGGGCAGGCAGAGTGCAGCATTGTGGGTCCAGAATTGCCAAACTTAAGGACGTCGGGCCCAGGAGTGTGAGGACTTAAGTCTGAGATCATAAGCTAGACTTAAGTTTCAGGGCGAGGGCACGGCAGGCACCCTCTGCAGATCCGAATCAAAATCTCATTCATCTGAAGTCAGGACAAGGATCAGACTTAGGCGCAGTTTGGAGTTTCTGTCCATGATGGCCCCTTCATCAAAGGGGTGGAATCTCGAGGCCATGGAGGTTTTCCCACGTTGGGAGTTGTGGGATGCTCCAAACTGCAAGGATTCCTTCTGCGGGAAAATTGAGACCTGTTGGATGGCTCCAGGACATCCCATATGGAATGACTGCAGAGCCGGGTTCTAAGGATGGATGCCTGAGCAGACTGCCTCTTACACCAATTGTCTCCCTGCCACAAGACAGGTACGATCTGATGGCTATGCAGGAGCAATCGTGGGAGCTGAGTTGAAATGGACTCTCCTGAAGATGGGTCTTAATGTGTGTTTGTGTCCATGAGGACGTTGGAATGGGGTGGTGGCCCCAGGGCTCTAAAGGATTCTAACCGGAGATTTTGAAACAACTCGAAAGAGCAAGTTTTCCATGTGGAGACAAGATTTGTTCTAATTGGTGCCTCAGGAAACCCACATATGCTGGTATTAGAACCAGGCCTCTGAGGAGAGATACATAGAAACCACAGCAATGCATCCAATTAGGTCCTAGGAGCCTCTCTGGTTCAATCTTCTTCTCTGTCGACATCTGTCTATTTTATGAAATGGAGGTAGTTGCTCAGCTGGTGTCAGACCGCTCCTGTTTGTCCGGGCGGCCTACACTATAGGGATGGCCTTGGGGACTTTGGAGGTTTCTCCTAAATTGTATGATTATGGACAATGGCATGGGCAGAATTCCTGTGGAGTGGGCAGGCACAGACCTGATGTGTGGCTCCAAGGGCCCAGCCTTGAGGGTGTGTGGGCAAGGACTGTGGGGACAGATGTCTGAAAACACAAACTCAGCTTAGGTTTTGGGACGTAGGTATGGCAGGTCCGATTTACAGACTATGAGGAGAACTTTTTGGGATATGAATAAAGGGTGAAAGTGTGACACTTGTCAGGCTTTTGCCCCTGGATTTTGTGTCAATGATGGCTGTGGAATGTCGAGGAGTCCTCATGGGCCATGGAAGAGTCTTACTCTCTGTGGATTTGGCCAGATCCCAATTGTTTTGGGTTAATCTGTGGGATTCAGTTTTGTTAACTAAGGTGTCCCACCAAAAGAGGGATTCCAGAGCAGAGCCATGGACAACAAGAAATCTAACTAAAAATACGGGCCTAGGGGCATGGGAAGCCCAATATGCCTTCTAATGGTCCAGCCACTGAGAGGCCTTCATTGAGGACAGAACTCATGCTGAGGGTCACAATGCGTGTTTATGCCCTTGTGGTACTCAAGCATGGGTGGGGACTCATGGTGCATGCTTGTTTCTCCTACACTGAATGATAGTCAACATGTCAACCACATGAGTTCTTGCCATGGGGAAGTATTAATTCTGATTTATGCATGTCATTCACCCCTGGGCAGTGATTGGAGATAAGGTCTAGGTTGTGAAGTCTGAAAACCGAGGTTGGGAAGAGATGACGACCTAAGACCATGTCGGGTCCGATATGCTCAGCGTGGAGCCAGCTGTCTGGGTGTTGGTCGGGAGGTCCAAGCTTAGGCTGTGTCAGACAGGGCATTAGTGCCCAGGGTAGATTGTATAATTGGGGTACAACTGAATGCCGTGCAGGTTGATCTTTATTTGGCATTTCTGGGTAGCCCCAAGGGCAATGTTTTTCTTCTGGAAAATGCAGAGTGCTGCATTGTGGCTCCGGAATTTCCAAAGTGGATGCCTTGTGGACGGGGAGTGTGAGAACGGAAGTCTGAGAACACATGTTAGGCGTAGGTTCTGGGCGAGGGCACGGCAGGCACCCTCTGCAGATCTGAATCGGGATATCATGAATCTGAAGTCAGGGCGAGGTTCAAACCTAGGCTTAGGTTTGAATTTCTGTCCATTCTGGCCACTTTATGAAGGGGACAGCATCTCCAGTCCATGGAGGTTTACCCACAATGGGAGTTGTGAGATGCTCCAAACAACAAGGATTCCTTCTGATCAACAATTGAGACCTTTTGTATCACTCCAGTACATACCATACAGAATGACACCAGAGCAGGGATCTTAGGATGGATACATGGGAAGCCCGCCTCACATTGCAGTTGTCTCCTAGCAAATAGACAGGTTTGATATGCTGGCTCTGTCAGAGCAACCAAGGGGGCTGAGTTGAAATGGACTCTCCTGAGGATGGATGCTAATGTGGGTTTGTGTCCATGGAGACCTTGGAATGGGGCGTTGGTGCATGGGCCCTGAAGGATTCTCCTAACCGGAGGTTTTGAGACATCTCCAAAGGACAAGTTTCCCATGTGGAGACGAGATTTGTTCTGATTGGTGCCTCAGGAAACCCCCATATACTGTTATTGGAATATAGGCCTCTGAAGAGAGATAACTGGAAACCAAAGCAATGGCTCCGTTTAGAGCCTAGGGGCCTGTCCGGTTGAATCTTCTTCTCTGTGTACATCCATCTAAGGTATTAGTGGAGTTAGATGCTCAGCTGGTGTCAGATGGCCCTTGTTTGTCCCAGGCGGCCTACACTATTGTGAAGGCCTTGGGGACTTTGGAGGTTTCTCCTAATTTTATGATTATGGACAATGGAATGGGCAGAATTCCCGTGGAGAGGGAAGGCACAGTTTTGATGTGGCTCCAGGGGCCCCAGCCTGCAGGGTGTGTGCACCAGGACTGTGGAGACAGAAGTCTAAAACACAAACTCAGTTTAGGTTTAGGGACGTAGGTATGGCAGGCCCGATCTACAGACCGTGAGGAGAATTCTTCCAGATATGAAGAAAGAGAGATTGTGAGGCACTTGTTCAGGCTTTTGTTTCTGGATTTTGTGTCAACGATGGGCGTGGAATGTCCAGGAGGCCTCATGGGCCATGGACGAGTCTTCCGCTCTGTGGATTTGGCCCGATTCCAATTGTTTTGGGTCAAACTGTGGGATGGGAGGAGTCCTTTCAGTTTTGTTACCTCAGGTGTCCCACCAAAAGAGGGATTCCAAAGCCGAGCCCTGGGGAGGGGAGACTGGACAACCAGAAATCTGGTTAAAAATTGGGGCCTAGGGGCATGACAAGCCCAATATGCTGTCTTTTGGTCCAGCCACTGAGAGGCCTTACTTGAGAACTGGGCTCACGTTGAGGGTCAGAATGCATGTTTGTGAACGACTTGGTCCTCAAGCATCTGCAGGGCCTCATGGGCCACACTGGTTTCAACTACATTTTACGTTGGACAACATGCCAACCACAAGGTTTCTTGCCATGGGGAAGGAGTTCTGATTCCTGCATCATGTTCAACCCTGGGTGGTGACTGGAGATAAGGTTTAGGTTCTGAAGCCTGAAAACCGAGGTTGGAAAGAGATGATGACCTAAGGCCATGGCGGGTCTGATGTGCTCAGTGTGTGGCTAGCTGGGTGGGTGCGAGCCAGGAGGTTCAGTCTCAGGCTGTGCCAGAAAGGGCAGTAGTGCCCAGGGCAGCCTGTATAATTGGGGTCCAGTCAAGTGGCATGCAGGTTGATCCTCATTTGGGGAATCTGGGTAGCCCCAGAGGGCAATGTTTTTCTTCCGGAAAGCAGGCAGAGTGCTGCCTTGTAGTTCTGGAATTGCCAAACTGGAGGGCTTGTGGGCCAGGAATGTGAGAATGGAAGTTGAGAACACAAATTAGACTTACGTTTCTGGGCAAGGGCACGGCAGACACACTCTGCAGAGATGAATCAAGATGTCCTGCATCTGAAGTTAGGGCGAGGATCAGACGATCGCTCAGGTTGGAGCTTCTGTCCCTGATGGCCCCTTCATGAAGCACAGGGGGCGAAATCACGAGGCCATGGAGGTTTGCCCACGATGGGAGTTGTGAGATGCTCCAAACAGTAAAGATTCTTCTGCGGGACTATTGAGACCTGTTGGTTGGCTCCAGGACTTCCCATACAGCATAATTCTGAGAATGGTTCTAAGTATGGATGTCTGGGAAGCCTGCCTCTCATTCCAATCATCTCCTAGCGACAAGACGGGTTAGATCTGCTGGATCAGGGGGAGCAACTGAGGGGGCTGAGTTGAAATGGACTCTCCTGTGGATGGGTCCTAATGTGGGTGTGTCTCCATGGAGACCTTGGAATGAGGCGCTGGCACCGGGAACCTGAAATGTCCTTCTAACCAGAGGCTTTGAGAGAGCTCCAACATGCAAGTTTCCCATGTGTAGACGAGATTTGTTCTGATGGGTGCCTCAGGAGAAGCACTCAGCTGGTATTGGAAACCAGGCTTTTGAGGAGACATGCCTGTAAACCAAAGCTATGGATCCCATTATGGCCTGGGGTCCTGTCTGGTCAATCTTCTTCTCTGGGGACATCCATCTATGGTATGAGTGGGGGTAGATGCTCAGCTGGTGTCAGACGGCCCTTTTTTGTCCCGGACAACCTACACCATTGGTATGGCCTCAGGGAATTTGGAGGTTTCTCCTAATTTGTACGGTTTTGGATAATGGAATGGGCAGAATTCCCATGGATTGGTTAGGCCCAGTCCTAATGTGTGGTTCCAGGGGCCCAGCCTGGAGGGTGTGTGGCCCAGGACTTTGAGGACAGAACTCAAAAAACACAAACTCAGCTTAGGTTTGGGAACGTAGGTATGGCACGGCCGAACTACAAATCATGAGAAGAACTCTTCAGGATATGAAGAAAGAGCGAGTCTGAGGTGCTTGGTTAGGCTTTTGTCTCTGGATTTTGTATCAGCGATGGCCGTGGAATGTCGGGGAGGCCTCATGGGCCATGGACGAATCTTCCTCTCTGTGGATTTGGCCCTATCCCAATTCTTTTTCGTGAATCTGTGGGATGGGAGGACTCCTTTAAGGTTTGTTACCTGAGGTGTCCCACCAAAAGAGGAATTCCAAAGCAGAGCCCTGGGCAAGAGTGAAGGGACAACCCGAAATATGGTTAAAAATTAGGGTCTAGGGGCATGGCAAGCCCAATATGCTGTTTCTTCATGCAGCCACTGAGAGGCCTTGCCTGAGGACCGGGCTCAGGCTGAGGGTCACAATGTGTGTTTGAGACCAATGTGGCCCTCAAGCATGGGCTGGGTCTCATGTGCCACACTGGTTTCAACTACACTGAAAGTTGGACAACATGCCAACCACGAGGTTTCATGCCAAGGGAACGAGTTCGGATTTCTGAAACATTTTCAAACCTGGGCAGTGATTGGAGATAAGGTCAAGGTTCTGAAGCCTGAAAACCGAGGTTGGGTAGAGATGACGACCTAAGGCCATGGCGGGTCCGATGTGCTCAGTGTGCGGCCAGCTGTCTGGGTGGGGCCAGGAGTTCCAGGCTCAGGCTGTGTCAGAATGGGCAATTGTGCCCACTTCAGCCTATATATTTGGTGTACAGCCAAATGGCGTGCAGGTTGATCCTCATTTGGGGTTTCTGGGTAGCCCCAGAGGGCAATGTTCTTCTTCCAGGGAGCAGGCAGAGTGCCGCATTGTACTTCTGGATTGCCAAACTGGAGGGCTTGTGGGCCAGTAGTCTGAGGACTGAAGTCTGAGAACACAAGCTAGGCTTAGTTTTTATGGGTGAGGACATGGCAGGCACAATCTACAGACCTGAATCGAGATCTCGTGCATCTGAAGTCAGGGTGAGGATCAGACGATCTTCAGGTTGGACTTTCTGTCCCTGATGGCCCCTTCATGAAGGGGGGGAATCACGAGGCCATGGGGGTTTTCGCACGATGGGAGTTGTGAGAAGCTCCAAACTACAAAGTTTCTTTTCCAGGACAATTGAGACCTGTTAGTTGGCGCCAGGCCAAGGATTCCAAGCATGGTTCTGAGGATGGATGGCTAGGTACCACATCTGGCATTCCAATTTTCTCCTAGCTACAAGAAAGGTTAGATCTGCTGGATCTGGGGGAGCAACTGAGGAGGCTGAGTTGAAATTGACTCTCCTGTGGATGGATCCTAATATGTTTTTGTGTCTATGGAGACCTTGGAATGAAGCGGTGGCACTGGGGTCCTGAAGGGTTTTTTCAAACAGAGGCTTTGACACAGCTCCAACGTGCAAGTTTCCCATATGTAGATGAGATTTTTTATGACGGATGAGTCAGGAAACAGCCATATGCTGGTATTGAAATCCAGGCCTCTGAGGAGAGATGACTAGATACCACAACAATGAATCCGAATAGTGCCTAGGGGCCTGTTCGTACCTTTTTACCTCTGGGAACATCAGTCTATGCGTCTGAGTGCATGTAGGTTCTCAGTTGGGCTCAGATTGCCCGAGTTTGTCCTGGGAAGCCACCACTATTGGGATGGCCTCAGGGAGTTTGCAGGTTTATCCTATTAGTAGGGTTGTGGCCATTGGAATGGGCACATACAATTCCCTTGGAGAGGGCAAGTACAGTCCTCAGGTTTGCCTCCAGGGGCCTGAGCCTGTAGGGTGTGTAGGCAGAGCTGTTTGGACAGTTGTCTGAAAACACAAACGCGGCTTATGTTTCAGGTCATAGGTATGGCAGGATTGATCTACAGACCATGAGGAGAACTCTTCGGGATATGAATAAGGGGCGAGTGTGAGGCTCGTGCTCAAGTTTTTGTCTCTGGATATCGTGTCACTCATGGTCGTGAAATTCCCTGGTGACTTCATGGGAAATGGACGAGTCTTTCACTCTGGGGGTTTGGCCCCGTCCAAAGAGTTTGGGGTCATTCTGTGGGATGGAAGAAGTCCGTTTTGTTGTTGTTGTTGATTTGCCATGTTTTGTTTTTTAACCTCAGGTGTCCCACCAAATGAGGGATTCCAGAGTAGAGCCCTGGGGAGGGCCGAACGGACAACCAGAAATCTGGTTAAAAATTGTGGCCTAGGGACATGTCAAGCCCATTATGACATCTAATGGTCGAGCCACTGAGAGGACTTACTAGAGGACAGGACTCACGCTGAGGGTCACAATGCGTGTTTATGCCCACTTCGCAAACAAGAATGGGCAGGGCCTCATGGTGAATCCTGGTTTCTCGTACACTGAACGTTGGACAACATGCCAACCACAAGGTTTCTTGCCATGGGTAAGGAAGAGTTCTGATTTCTGCATCACAGGCACCCCTGGGCAGTGATTGGAGATAAGGTCTAGGTACTGAAGCCTAAAAACTGAGGTAGGGAAGAGATGATGACCTAAGGCCATGGCGGGTCTGATGTGCTCAGTGTGCGGTCAGCTGTCTGGGTGTTGGTCAGGAGGTCCGGGCTCAGGTTGTGTCAGACAGTGCATTAGTGCCCAGGTTAGACTATATAATTTGGGTACAGTCGAGTGCCATGTAGATTTATCCTCATATAAGTTGTCTGGGCAGCTCATTAGGCAAAATTTGTTTTCTAGAGGGCAGGCAGAGTGCTTCATTGTCAGTCCGGAATTGCTAAACTTGAGGCCTTCATGTAGAGGAGTGTGAGGACGGAAGTCTGAGAACACAAGCTAGACTTGGTTTTCAGGGCGAGGACACGGCAGGTACCACTGTAGATCTGAACCAATATCTCATACATCTGAAGTCAGGGCGAGGATCAGACGTTGGCTCAGGTTGGAGTTTTGTGCATGACGGACCCTTCATGAAGGGAGCGGAATCTCAAGGCCATGGAGTTTTTCCCACGTTGGGAGTTGTGGGATGCCCCCATCAAGATTTCCTTCTGCGGGACAATTGAGACCTGTTGGTCAGCTTCAGGACATCCCATATGGAATGACTCCAGGGCACTGTTCGAGGATGGATGCCTGGGAAGCCGGCCTCGCATTCCAAATGTCTCTCAGCAACAAGACAGTTTAGATCTGATGGCTCTGCGGGAGCAACCGGGGTGGCTGACTTGAAATGGACTTTCCTGAGGATGGGTCCTAATGTGTGTTTGTGTCCATGAGGGCCTTAAAAAGGGGCGGTGGCACCGGGACCCTGAAGTATTCTCCTAAGCTTTTGACATAGCTCGATGCACAAGGTTCCTTGTGGAGACGAGATTTGTTTTGATGGGTGCCTCAGGAAAACTTCTATGCTGGTATTGGAATCCAGGCTTTTGAGGAGACATGCCTGTAATCCAAAGCAATGTATCCTATTATGGCCTAGGGTCCTGTCTGGTTCAATCTTCTTCTCAGGGGACATCCATCTATGGTATGAGTGGAGGTAGATGCTCAGCAGGTATCAGACCGCCCTTGTTTGTCCCGGGCGACCTGCACTATTGGGTTGGCCTCAGGGATTTGTAGGGTTCTCCACATTTTACTGTATTGGACAATGGCATCGGCAGAATTCCCATGGATTGGGTTGGCACAGTCCTAATGTGTGACTCCAGGGGCCCCAGCCAGGAGGGTGTGTGGCCCAGAACTTTGAGGACAGAAGTCTGAAAACACAAACTCAGCTTAGGTTTGGGGAAGTAGGTATGGCAGGCCCGATCTATAAACCATGAGAAGAACTCTTCCGGATATGAAGAGAGCGAGTCTGAGGCGCTTGCTCAGGCTTTTGTCTCTGGATTTTGTATCAGAGATGGCCGTGGAATGTCGGGGAGGCCTCATGGGCCATGGACGAATTTTCCTCTCTGTGGATTTGGCCCGATCCCAATTGTTTTTCGTCAATCTGTGGAATGGGAGGACTCCTTTCAGTTTTGTTACCTCAGGTGTCCCGCCAAAAGAGTAATTCCATGGAATTACTCCCAGCATATGGGAAAACATGCCAACCACTAGGTTTTTGTTTTTTGTTTTTTTACCTCAGGTGGACCACCAAAAGAGGGATTCCAGAGCAGAGTCGTGGGTGGGCGCAACTGCAAAACCATAACTCTGGTTAATATTGGTTCCTAAGAACATGGCAAGCCCCATATGTGGGCTCTTGGTCCAGACACTGAGAGGCCTTCCTTGAGGATAGGTCTCACATTGAGTTTCACAATGTGTTTTTGTGCCCAAGGAGCCCCTCAAGACAAGGCGTGGCCTAATGTACCATGCTGGTTTCTCCTACACTGAACGTTGCACAGTATGGGAACCACAAGTTTTCTGGCAATGGGGAAGATGGAGTTCTAATTTCTGCAACACTTTCACTCCTGGACTGTGATTGGATTTAAGGTCTAGGTTGTGAAGCCTGAAAACTGAGGTTGGGAAAGAGATGAAGCCCTAAGTCCATGGTGTGTCTGATGTGCTCAGTGTTCGGCCAGCTGTTGAGTGTAGGTAGGGAGGTGCAGGCTCAGGCTGTGGCAGACAGGGAATTAGTGCCCAGGCTAGACTGCATCATTGGGGTGCGGTCGAGTTTCATGCAGGATAGTACTCATTTGTGGTTACTGGGTAGCCCCAGAGAGCAACGTTTTTCTTCTGGAGGGAAGACACAGTGCCACATAGTGGCTCCAGAATTCCCAAACTGGAAGGCTTGTGGGCCAGGAGTGTGAGGAAAAAATTCTGAGAACACAAGCCAGACTTAGATTTCGGAGTGAGGGGACGGCAGGCACCCTCTGCAGAGATGATTTGAGATCCCGTATACCTGAAGACAGAGCTAGGATCAGACGTTGGCTTAGATCGGAGTCTCTGTCCACGACGGCCCCTTCATGAAGGGGAGGATGTCACGAGGACATGGAGGTTTTCCCACGATGGGAATTGTGAGATGCTCCAAACCGCAATGATTCCTTTTGTGGGACAGTCGAGACCTGTTGGATGGCTCCAGGACATCCCATAAGGAAATTATCCAGAGCAGGGTTCTAAGGATGGATGCGTGGGCAGCCTGCCTCCCATTCCAGGTGTCTCATAGAGCCAAGGCAAGTTCGATCTGCTGGATCTAGGGGAGCAACCGAGGCGGGTGTTTTGAAATGGGTGAGTTGAGGATGGGTCATAATGTGCATTTGTGTCCATGTAGACCTTGGAATGGGGTGTTTGATCCGGGGCCTTGAGGGATGTTCATAACCGGAGGCTTTGATGGAGCTCTAAAGAGTATGTTTCCTATGTAGAGAAGAGAATTGTTTGATGAGTGCTTAAGGAATCTCCCATATGCTGGTATTGGAAACCAGGCCTCTGAGGAGAGATGACTGGAATCAAAAGCAATGGATCTGGTTAGGACATAAGTGCCTGTCAAGTTCAATCTAATTCTATGGGGATATCTGTCTCTGGGTCTGAGTGGTGGTAGTTTCCTAACTTGTGAAAGATTATCCCTCTTTGTCCTGGGCAGCCAACACAATTCAGATGGCCTGGAGGAGTTTGGAGGATTCTCCTAATCTATATGGTTGTGGCCAATGGAAATGGCAGAATTCCCCTGGAGAGGGAAGCCACAGTCCTGAGGTGTGGCTCCAGGGGCCCCAGCTTGGATGGTGTGTAGGCCAGGCCTG
Source organism: Mustela nivalis (assembly GCF_964662115.1). Lineage (NCBI taxonomy): Eukaryota > Metazoa > Chordata > Mammalia > Carnivora > Mustelidae > Mustela > Mustela nivalis. The sequence goes on along the minus strand of NW_028136543.1, from coordinate 956,283 downwards.
TGGGGACAGAATTCTGAAAAGACAAACTCAGCTTAGGTTTGGGGATGTATGTATGAAGGCTCGATCTACAGACCGTGAGAATTTTCCGGGCTATGAACAAAGGGCAGTATGTGGCGCTTGCTCAGGCTTTTGTCTCTGGATTTTGTGTCAACGGTGGCCGTGGAATTTCGGGATGTCCTCAAGGGCCATGGACAATTCTTTCTCTGGTGATATGGCCTGATCCCATGTGGTTGGGAACATTCTGTGGATTGGAAGAGTCCTTGCTGTGTATATATATATATATATATATATATATATATATATATATATATATATATATTTTTTTTTACCTCAGGTGTCCCACCAAAAAGGGATTCCAGAGTAGAGCCCTGAGTAGGGGTGACTAGACATCTCGAACTCTTGTTGATATTGGGGGACTAGGGGCTTGGCAAGCCCCATATGTGGGCTGTTGTTCCAGTCACTAAGAGGCTTTACATGAGGATAGGGCTCACGCTGAGGGTCACAATGTGTTTTTGTGCAAATTTGGCCCTCAGGGATAGGTGGGGCATCATACTCCATGCTGCTTTCTCCTACAATGAACATTGGACAACATGCCAACAACTAGGTTTCTTGCCAAGGCGAAGGAGAAGTTCTGATTCTTGCATCACGTTCACTCCTGAACAGTGAGTGGCGATAAGGTCTAGGTTCTGAAGGTGAAAACTGAGGTTGGTAGAGATGATGGCCTAAAGCCATTGTGGGTGTGATATGCTCTGTGTATGGCAGGCTGTCTGGGTGTTGGACTGGAGGTCTGCCCTCAGGCTGTTTCAGACTGGGCTTTAGTGCACAGTCTAGACTGTATAATTTGGGTATGGTCGAGTGGCATGCAGGTTGTTACTCATTTGGCGTTTCTGGTTAGCCCTATAGGGCAACATTTTTCTTCTGGAGGGCAGGCAGAGTGCTGCATTGTGTCTCCAGAATTGCCAAACTGGAGGGGTGTGGCCAGGATTGTGAGGAAGGAAGAGTGAAAGCACAAGCTAGCACGAGTTTTGGGGCCAAGAGCATGGCAGGCCCACTCTGCAGAGGCTGAATCGAGATCTCCTGCAGGTGAGGTCAGGGCGAGTATCAGATGTTGCCTCAAGCTGGAGTTTGTGTCCATGACGGCCCCTTCCTGAAGGGGGTGGGGGCGTCATGAGGCCAGGGAGGTTTCCCTACGCTGGGAGTTGTGAGCTGCTCCAAACTTCAAAGTTTCCTTCTTCAGGACAGTCGATTACTATTGGATGGTTCCAGGATGCCCCATACAGAAAGACTCCAGAGCAGGGCCCTAAGCATGGATGTCAAAAACGCCAACTCACCTTCCCATTGCCTGGTCAAGACAAGGCACGCTCAATCTGCAGGCTCTTTGGTGAGCTACCCAGAAGGCTGAGTTTAAATGGACTCTCCTGAGGATGAGTCATAATGTGGGTTGGTGGCCATGGAGACCTTGGAATGTGGCAGTAGCTAAGGGACTCTGCAGGATTCTCCAACCCGAAGGGCTTGACACAACTCCAACAAGGAAGCTTCCCACATGGAGATGAGAGGTCTTCTGTCTGGTGCCTCAGGAAAGCCCCGTATGCTGGTCTTCGAACCCAGGCCTCTGAGGAGTGATACCTGGACACCAAAGCAAGAGTTCATAATAGGGCCTAGGGGCCTGTCTGGTTCAATCTTCTGTCTCTGCGGATATCTGTCTGTGTGTCTGCATGGAGGTAGTAGTTGCTCAGCTTGTGTCATAATGCCCCTATTTGTCCAGTGCGGCTTGCGGTAGTGGGATGTCCTTGGGGACCTTGAGGTTTCTACTATTTTGTAGAGTTGTGGCCAATGGAATGGGCAGTTTCTTAGGAGAGAGCAGGCACAGTTCTGTGGTGTGGCTCCAGAGACCCCAGCCTGGAGGCTGTGTGGGCCATGGCTGTGCAGACAGACATCCAAAAACCCTAACTCAGCTCAGGTTTGGGGCCGAGGTTACGGCAGGCCTGATCTACAGTCCATGAGGGGAGCTTCTCTGGATATGAAAGAAGGGTGAGAGGGAGGCAGTCGCTCAGGCTTTTGTCTCTGGATGTTTTGTCCACAATGGCCGTTTAATGTAGGAGTTGCCTCACGGGTCGTAGAAGTCTCCCTCTCTGGTAGTTTGTCCAGCCCCCAAGAGTTTGGGGTCATTCTGTGGGAAGGGAAGTGTCCTGTTTTCTGCTTCATGTGTCCCCCCAGTAGAGGGATTCTAGAGCATAGCAGTGGGTACTGACAACTGGAATACACGCCCTCTGGTTAAGCCTGGGGGCCTATGGATATGACAAGCCCCATATGCAGGATCTTGGTCCAGCCACTGAGAGGCGTTACTTTAATACGGGACTCATGCTGCAGGTCACAATGCATGTCTGTGCCCTAGGCGGCCCTCAAGCACTGGCGTGGCCTTTCGGACAATGCAGGTTTTCCCACATTGAACGTTGGACAACATGCCAACCACAAGGTTTCTGGCCATGGGGAAGGAGGAATTCTAATTTCTGCATCACGTTCACCCCTGGGCAGTGATTGGAGATAAGGTCTAGGTTCTGAAGCCTGAGAAGCGAGGTTGGGAAGAGATGACGACCTACAGCCATAACGGGTCCTATGTGTCCAGGTTGGGGCCAGCTGTCTGGGTGTCGTTTGGGATGTCTTGTCTCAGGCTGTGCCAGACAGGGCATTAGTATACAGGGTGGGCTGTATAATTGCTTTACAATCGAGTGGCATGCATTAGAAAATCATTTGGGATTACTTATTAGCAGCATAGGGCAAAGTTTTTCTTCTGGAGGGCAGGCAGAGTGCTGCATTGTGGCTTCGGAATTCCCAAACTGGAGGGCTTGTGGGCCAGGAGAGTGAGGACGGAAGTCTGAGAACACAAGCTAGGCTTAGGTTTCGGGGCAAGGACATGGCAGGCACACTCTGCAGAGCTGAATTGAGATCTCATGCGTCTGAAGTCAGGTCGAGGTTCAGACTTTGGCTCAGGTTTGAGTTTCTGTCCATGTTGGCCCCTTCAGGAAGGGGGGCATTATGAGGCCATGGGGGTTTTCCCACTTTTGGAGTTGTGAGATGCTCCAAACCGCAAGGATTCCTTCTGTGGGACAATTAAGATTTGTTGGATGGCTCCAGGACGTCTTATAAGGTATTTTTCCAGAACAGGGTTCTAAGTATGGATGCCTGGGCAGCCAGCCTCACATTCCAATTGTCTCCTAGCAACAAGAAACGTTTGATCTGCTGGCTTGGGGTAGCAACAGAGGGGGCTGAGTTGAAATGGACTTTCCTGAGGATGGTCTTAATGTTGGTTTGAGTCCATGGAGACCTTGGTATGGAGCAGTGGCACCAGGGCCCTGAAGGATTCTCCTAACCAGAGGTTATGACAAAGCTCCAATGAGCAAGTTTCCATGGGGAGACGAGATTTGTTCTTATTGGTGCCTCAGGAAACCACCATATGCTGGTATTGGAAACGAGGCCTCTGAGGAGAGATGCCTGGAAACCAAAGCAATGGATCTGTTTAGGGCCTAGGGGCCTGTCCGGTTCAATATTCTTCTCTGGGGACATCTGTTGTCTGAGTGGAGGTAGTTGCTCAGCTGGTTTGAGATCACCCCTGTTTGTCCTGGGCGGCCTACACTATTGGGATGGCCTCGGTGACTTTGGAGGTTTTTCCTAATTTGCAAGGTTGTGGCCAATGGAATGGGAAGAATTCCCTTGAAAGGGAAGCACAGTCCTGAGGTGTGGCTCCAGAGACCCAAGTGTGGAGCGTGTGTGGTCCAGGGCTATTTGGACAAAAGTCTGAAAACACAAACTCCACTTAGGTTGTGGGATGTAGGTATGGCCGGCCCGATCTATAGACCGTGAGGAGACCTCTTCGGGATATGAACAAATGGCGAATGTGATGTGCATGCTCATGCTTTTTTTTTTTTTTTCTGGAAATGTGTCACCGATTGCCATGGAATGTCGGGGTGTCCTCATGGGCCATCGATGAGGCTCACTTTCTGGGGATTTGACCCGATCCCAAGAGTTTGGTGTCATTCTGTGGGAAGGGAGGAAGCCTTTCTGTTTTTTTTTTTGTTTATTAATTTTTTTTTTTTAACCTCCGGTGGACCACCAAAAGAGGGATTCCAGAGCAGATTCGTGGGTGGGGGCAACATGACAACCAGACCTCTGGTTAACATTGGGACCTAATAACATGGCAAGCCCCTTATGTGGGCTCTTGGTCCAGACACTGAGAGGCCTTCCTTGAGGATAGGTCTCACACTGAGTTTCACAATGTGGTTTTGTGCCCAAGGAGCCCCTCAAGTCAGGGCGTGGCCTAATGTACCATGCTGGTTTCTCCTACACTGAACGTTGCACAGTAAAGGAACCACAAGTTTTCTGGCAATTGGCAAGATGGAGTTCTAATTTCTGCAACACTTTCACTCCTGGACTGTGATTGGATTTAAGGTCTAGGTTCTGAAGCCTGAAAACTGAGGTTGGGAAGAGATGAAGCCCTAAGGCCATGGTGTGTCTGATGTGCTCAGTGTTCGGCCAGCTGTTGAGTATGGGTTGGGAGGTGCAGGCTCAGGCAGTGGCAGACAGGGAATTAGTGCCCAGGCTAGACTGCATCATTGGGGTGCAGTCGAGTTTCGTGCAGGATGGTACTCATTTGTGGTTACTGGGTAGTCCCAGAGAGCAACGTTTTTCTTCTGGAGGGAAGACACAGTGCCACATAGTGACTCCAAAATTTCCAAACTGGAAGGCTTGTGGGCCAGGAGTGTGAGGAAAAAATTCTGAGAACACAAGCCAGACTTAGATTTCGGGGTGAGGGGACGGCAGGCACTCTCTGCAGAGATAATTCGAGATCCCGTATACCTGAAGACAGAGCTAGGATCAGACGTTTTCTTAGGTCGGAGTTTCTGTCCATGAAGCCCATTCATGAAGGGGAGGGTGTCACGAGGACATGGAGGTTTTCCCACGATGGGAATTGTGAGATGCTCCGAACCACAATGATTCCTTCTGTGGGACAGTCGAGACCTGTTGGATGGCTCCAGGACATCCCATAAGGAAGTTATCCAGAGCAGGGTTCTAAGGATGGATGCGTGGGCAGCCTGCCTCCCATTCCAGGTGTCTCATAGAGCCAAGGCAAGTTCGATCTGCTGGATCTAGGGGAGCAACCGAGGCGGGTGTTTTGAAATGGGTGAGTTGAGGATGGTTCATAATGTGCATTTGTGTCCATGTAGACCTTGGAATGGGGTGCTTGATCAGGGGCCTTGAGGGATGTTCATAACCGGAGGTTTTGATGGAGCTCTAAAGAGTATGTTTCCTATGTAGAGAAGAGAATTGTTTTGATGAGTGCCTAAGGAATCTCCCTTATGCTGGTATTGGAAACCAGGCCTCTGAGGAGAGATGACTGGAATCAAAAGCAATGGATCTGATTAGGGCCTAAGTGCCCGTCCAGTTCAATCTTATTCTATGAGGATATCTGTCTCTGGGTCTGAGTGGAGGTGGTTTCCTAACTTGTGAAAGATCATCCCTGTGTGTCCTGGGCAGCCAACACAATTCCGATGGCCTGGGGGAGTTTGGAGGATTCTCCTAATCTATAGGGTTGTGGCCAATGGAAATGGCAAAATTCCCCTGGAGAGGGAAGCCACAGTCCTGAGGTGTGGCTCCAGGGGCCCCAGCTTGGATGGTGTGTGGGCCAGGACTGTGGGGACAGAAGTCTGAAAACACAAACTCAGCTTAGGTTTGGGGATGTATGTATGAAGGCTCGATCAACAGACCGTGAGAATTTTCCGGGCTATGAACAAAGGGCGAGTATGTGGCGCTTGCTCAGGGTTTTGTCTCTGGATTTTGTGTCAATGGTGGCCGTGGAATGTCGGGGTGTCCTCAAGGGCCATGGACAATTCTTTCTCTGGTGATTTGGCCTGATCCCAAGTGGTTGGGATCATTCTGTGGATGGGAAGAGTCCTTTCTGTATTTTTTTTTTTACCTCAGGTGTCCCACCAAAGAGGGATTCCAGAGTAGAGCATTGAGTAGGGGTGACTAGACATCTCGAACTCTGGTTGAGATTGGGGGACTAGGGGCTTGGCAAGCCCCATATGTGGGCTGTTGTTCCAGTCACTAAGAGGCTTTACATGAGCATAGGGCTCACGCTGAGGGTCACAATGTGTGTTTGTGCAAATTGTGGCCCTCACGGATAGGTGGGGCCTCATAGTCCATGCTGCTTTCTCCTACAATGAACATTGGACAACATGCCAACCACTAGGTTTCTTGCCAAGGCAAAGGAGAAGTTCTGATTCTTGCATCACGTTCACTCCTGAGCAGTGAGTGGAGATAAGTTCTAGGTTCTGAAGGTGAAAACTGAGGTTGGGTAGAGATGATGGCCTAAAGCCATTGTGGGTGTGATATGCTCTGTGTATGGCCAGCTGTCTGGGTGTTGGACTGCAGGTCTGCCCTCAGGCTGTGTCAGACAGGGCTTTAGTGCACAGGCTAGACTGTATAACTGGGGTAAGGTCGAGTGGCATGCAGGTTGTTACTCATTTGGCGTTTCTGGTTAGCCCTATAGGGCAACATTTTTCTTCTGGAGGGCAGGCAGAGTGCTGCATTGTGTCTCCAGAATTGCCAAACTGGAGGGGTGTGGCCAGAATTGTGAGGAACGAAGTCTGAAAACACAAGCTAGCACGAGTTTTGGGGCCAAGAGCATGGCAGGCCCACTCTGCAGAGGCTGAATCGAGATCTCCTGCAGGTGAGGTCAGGGCGATTATCAGATGTGGCCTCAAGCTGGAGTTTGTGTCCATGATGGCCCCTTCCTGAAGGGGGTGGGGGCGTCATGAGGCCAGGGAGGTTTCCCTACGCTGGGAGTTGTGAGCTGCTCCAAACTTCAAAGTTTCCTTCTTCAGGACAGTCGAGTACTATTGGATGGTTCCAGGATGCCCCATACAGAAAGACTCGAGAGCAGGGCCCTAAGCATGGATGCCGAGAAACACCAACTCACCTTCCCATTGCCTGGTCGAGACAAGGCATGCTCAATCTGCGGGCTCTTGGGTGAGCTACCCAGAAGGCTGAGTTTAAATGGACTCTCCTGAGGATGAGTCATAATGTGGGTTGGTGGCCATGGAGACCTTGGAATGTGGCAGTAGCTAAGGGACTCTGCAGGATTCTCCAACCCGAAGGGCTTGACACAACTCCAACAAGGAAGCTTCCCATGTGGAGATGAGAGGTCTTCTGTCTGGTGCCTCAGGAAAGCCCCGTATGCTGGTCTTCGAACCCAGGCCTCTGAGGAGTGATACCTGGACACCAAAGCAAGAGTTCATAATAGGGCCTAGGGGCCTGTCTGGTTCAATCTTCTGTCTCTGCGGATATCTGTCTGTGTGTCTGCATGGAGGTAGTAGTTGCTCAGCTTGTGTCATAATGCCCCTATTTGTCCAGTGCGGCTTGCGGTAGTGGGATGTCCTTGGGGACCTTGAGGTTTCTACTATTTTGTAGAGTTGTGGCCAATGGAATGGGCAGTTTCTTAGGAGAGAGCAGGCCCAGTTCTGTGGTGTGGCTCCAGAGACCCCAGCCTGGAGGCTGTGTGGGCCATGGCTGTGCAGACCGACATCCAAAAACCCTAACTCAGCTCAGGTTTGGGGCCGAGGTTATGGCAGGCCTGATTTACAGTCCATGAGGGGAGCTCCTCTGGATATGAAAGAAGGGTGAGAGGGAGGCAGTCGCTCAGGCTTTTGTCTCTGGATGTTTTGTCCACAATGGCCGTTTAATGTAGGAGTTGCCTCATGGGTCGTAGAAGTCTCCCTCTCTGGTAGTTTGTCCAGCCCCCAAGAGTTTGGGGTCATTCTGTGGGAAGGGAAGTGTCCTGTTTTCTGCTTCATGTGTCCCCCCAGTAGAGGGATTCTAGAGCATAGCAGTGGGTACTGACAACTGGAATACTCGCCCTGTGGTTAAGCCTGGGGGCCTATGGATATGACAAGCCCCATATGCAGGATCTTGGTCCAGCCACTGAGAGGCGTTACTTTAATACGGGACTCACGCTGCAGGTCACAATGCATGTCTGTGCCCTAGGCGGCCCTCAAGCACTGGCGTGGCCTTTCGGACAATGCAGGTTTTCCCACATTGAACGTTGGACAACATGCCAACCACAAGGTTTCTGGCCATGGGGAAGGAGGAATTCTAATTTCTGCATCACGTTCACCCCTGGGCAGTGATTGGAGATAAGGTCTAGGTTCTGAAGCCTGAGAAGCGAGGTTGGGAAGAGATGACGACCTACAGCCATAACGGGTCCTATGTGTCCAGGTTGGGGCCAGCTGTCTGGGTGTCGTTTGGGATGTCTTGTCTCAGGCTGTGCCAGACAGGGCATTAGTATACAGGGTGGGCTGTATAATTGCTTTACAATCGAGTGGCATGCATTAGAAAATCATTTGGGATTACTTATTAGCAGCATAGGGCAAAGTTTTTCTTCTGGAGGGCAGGCAGAGTGCTGCATTGTGGCTTCGGAATTCCCAAACTGGAGGGCTTGTGGGCCAGGAGAGTGAGGACGGAAGTCTGAGAACACAAGCTAGGCTTAGGTTTCGGGGCAAGGACATGGCAGGCACACTCTGCAGAGCTGAATTGAGATCTCATGCATCTGAAGTCAGGTCGAGGTTCAGACTTTGGCTCAGGTTTGAGTTTCTGTCCATGTTGGCCCCTTCAGGAAGGGGGGGCATTATGAGGCCATGGGGGTTTTCCCACTTTTGGAGTTGTGAGATGCTCCAAACCGCAAGGATTCCTTCTGTGGGACAATTAAGATTTGTTGGATGGCTCCAGGACGTCTTATAAGGTATTTTTCCAGAACAGGGTTCTAGGTATGAATGCCTGGGCAGCCAGCCTCACATTCCAATTGTCTCCTAGCAACAAGAAACGTTTGATCTGCTGGCTTGGGGTAGCAACAGAGGGGGCTGTGTTGAAATGGACTTTCCTGAGGATGGTCTTAATGTTGGTTTGAGTCCATGGAGACCTTGGTATGGAGCAGTGGCACCAGGGCCCTGAAGGATTCTCCTAACCAGAGGTTATGACAAAGCTCCAATGAGCAAGTTTCCATGGGGAGACGAGATTTGTTCTTATTGGTGCCTTCAGGAAACCACCATATGCTGGTATTGGAAACGAGGCCTCTGAGGAGAGATGCCTGGAAACCAAAGCAATGGATCTGTTTAGGGCCTAGGGGCCTGTCCGGTTCAATATTCTTCTCTGGGGACATCTGTTGTCTGAGTGGAGGTAGTTGCTCAGCTGGTTTGAGATCACCCCTGTTTGTCCTGGGCGGCCTACACTATTGGGATGGCCTCGGTGACTTTGGAGGTTTTTCCTAATTTGCAAGGTTGTGGCCAATGGAATGGGAAGAATTCCCTTGAAAGGGAAGCACAGTCCTGAGGTGTGGCTCCAGGGACCCAAGTGTGGAGCGTGTGTGGTCCAGGGCTATTTGGACAAAAGTCTGAAAACACAAACTCCACTTAGGTTGTGGGATGTAGGTATGGCCGGCCCGATCTATAGACCGTGAGGAGACCTCTTCGGGATATGAACAAAGGGCGAATGTGATGTGCATGCTCATGCTTTTTTTTTTTTTTCTGGAAATGTGTCACCGATTGCCATGGAATGTCGGGGTGTCCTCATGGGCCATCGATGAGGCTCACTTTCTGGGGATTTGACCCGATCCCAAGAGTTTGGTGTCATTCTGTGGGAAGGGAGGAGGCCTTTCTGTTTTTTTTTTTTGTTTATTTTTTTTGTTTTTTGTTTTTTGTTTTTTTTAACCTCCGGTGGACCACCAAAAGAGGGATTCCAGAGCAGATTCTTGGGTGGGGGCAACATGACAACCAGACCTCTGGTTAACATTGGGACCTAATAACATGGCAAGCCCCTTATGTGGGCTCTTGGTCCAGACACTGAGAGGCCTTCCTTGAGGATAGGTCTCACACTGAGTTTCACAATGTGGTTTTGTGCCCAAGGAGCCCCTCAAGTCAGGGCGTGGCCTAATGTACCATGCTGGTTTCTCCTACACTGAACGTTGCACAGTAAAGGAACCACAAGTTTTCTGGCAATTGGCAAGATGGAGTTCTAATTTCTGCAACACTTTCACTCCTGGACTGTGATTGGATTTAAGGTCTAGGTTCTGAAGCCTGAAAACTGAGGTTGGGAAGAGATGAAGCCCTAAGGCCATGGTGTGTCTGATGTGCTCAGTGTTCGGCCAGCTGTTGAGTATGGGTTGGGAGGTGCAGGCTCAGGCAGTGGCAGACAGGGAATTAGTGCCCAGGCTAGACTGCATCATTGGGGTGCAGTCGAGTTTCGTGCAGGATGGTACTCATTTGTGGTTACTGGGTAGTCCCAGAGGGCAACGTTTTTCTTCTGGAGGGAAGACACAGTGCCACATAGTGACTCCAAAATTCCCAAACTGGAAGGCTTGTGGGCCAGGAGTGTGAGGAAAAAATTCTGAGAACACAAGCCAGACTTAGATTTCAGGGTGAGGGGACGGCAGGCACCCTCTGCAGAGATAATTCGAGATCCCGTATACCTGAAGACAGAGCTAGGATCAGACGTTTTCTTAGGTCGGAGTTTCTGTCCATGAAGCCCATTCATGAAGGGGAGGGTGTCACGAGGACATGGAGGTTTTCCCACGATGGGAATTGTGAGATGCTCCGAACCACAATGATTCCTTCTGTGGGACAGTCGAGACCTGTTGGATGGCTCCAGGACATCCCATAAGGAAGTTATCCAGAGCAGGGTTCTAAGAATGGATGCGTGGGCAGCCTGCCTCCCATTCCAGGTGTCTCATAGAGCCAAGGCAAGTTCGATCTGCTGGATCTAGGGGAGCAGGCGAGGCGGGTGTTTTGAAATGGGTGAGTTGAGGATGGGTCATAATGTGCATTTGTGTCCATGTAGACCTTGGAATGGGGTGCTTGATCAGGGGCCTTGAGGGATGTTCATAACCGGAGGTTTTGATGGAGCTCTAAAGAGTATGTTTCCTATGTAGAGAAGAGAATTGTTTTGATGAGTGCCTAAGGAATCTCCCTTATGCTGGTATTGGAAACCAGGCCTCTGAGGAGAGATGACTGGAATCAAAAGCAATGGATCTGATTAGGGCCTAAGTGCCCGTCCAGTTCAATCTTATTCTATGGGGATATCTGTCTCTGGGTCTGAGTGGAGGTGGTTTCCTAACTTGTGAAAGATCATCCCTGTGTGTCCTGGGCAGCCAACACAATTCCGATGGCCTGGGGGAGTTTGGAGGATTCTCCTAATCTATAGGGTTGTGGCCAATGGAAATGGCAAAATTCCCCTGGAGAGGGAAGCCACAGTCCTGAGGTGTGGCTCCAGGGGCCCCAGCTTGGATGGTGTGTGGGCCAGGACTGTGGGGACAGAAGTCTGAAAACACAAACTCAGCTTAGGTTTGGGGATGTATGTATGAAGGCTCGATCAACAGACCGTGAGAATTTTCCGGGCTATGAACAAAGGGCGAGTATGTGGCGCTTGCTCAGGGTTTTGTCTCTGTATTTTGTGTCAATGGTGGCCGTGGAATGTCGGGGTGTCCTCAAGGGCCATGGACAATTCTTTCTCTGGTGATTTGGCCTGATCCCAAGTGGTTGGGATCATTCTGTGGATGGGAAGAGTCCTTTCTGTATTTTTTTTTTTTTACATCAGGTGTCCCACCAAAGAGGGATTCCAGAGTAGAGCCCTGAGTAGGGGTGACTAGACATCTCGAACTCTGGTTGAGATTGGGGGACTAGTGGTTTGGCAAGCCCCATATGTGTGCTGTTGTTCCAGTCACTAATAGGCTTTACATGAGGATAGGGCTCACGCTGAGGGTCACAATGTGTGTTTGTGCAAATTGTGGCCCTCAGGGAAAGGTGGGGCCTCATAGTCCATGCTGCTTTCTCCTACAATGAACATTGGACAACATGCCAACCACTAGGTTTCTTGCCAAGGCGAAGGAGAAGTTCTGATTCTTGCATCACGTTCACTCCTGAGCAGTGAGTGGAGATAAGTTCTAGGTTCTGAAGGTGAAAACTGAGGTTGGGTAGAGATGATGGCCTAAAGCCATTGTGGGTGTGATATGCTCTGTGTATGGCCAGCTGTCTGGGTGTTGGACTGGAGGTCTGCCCTCAGGCTGTGTCAGACAGGGCTTTAGTGCACAGGCTAGACTGTATAACTGGGGTATGGTCGAGTGGCATGCAGGTTGTTACTCATTTGGCGTTTCTGGTTAGCCCTATAGGGCAACATTTTTCTTCTGGAGGGCAGGCAGAGTGCTGCATTGTGTCTCCAGAATTGCCAAACTGGAGGGGTGTGGCCAGAATTGTGAGGAACGAAGTCTGAAAACACAAGCTAGCACGAGTTTTGGGGCCAAGAGCATGGCAGGCCCACTCTGCAGAGGCTGAATCGAGATCTCCTGCAGGTGAGGTCAGGGCGATTATCAGATGTGGCCTCAAGCTGGAGTTTGTGTCCATGATGGCCCCTTCCTGAAGGGGGTGGGGGCGTCATGAGGCCAGGGAGGTTTCCCTACGCTGGGAGTTGTGAGCTGCTCCAAACTTCAAAGTTTCCTTCTTCAGGACAGTCGAGTACTATTGGATGGTTCCAGGATGCCCCATACAGAAAGACTCGAGAGCAGGGCCCTAAGCATGGATGCCGAGAAACACCAACTCACCTTCCCATTGCCTGGTCGAGACAAGGCATGCTCAATCTGCGGGCTCTTGGGTGAGCTACCCAGAAGGCTGAGTTTAAATGGACTCTCCTGAGGATGAGTCATAATGTGGGTTGGTGGCCATGGAGACCTTGGAATGTGGCAGTAGCTAAGGGACTCTGCAGGATTCTCCAACCCGAAGGGCTTGACACAACTCCAACAAGGAAGCTTCCCATGTGGAGATGAGAGGTCTTCTGTCTGGTGCCTCAGGAAAGCCCCGTATGCTGGTCTTCGAACCCAGGCCTCTGAGGAGTGATACCTGGACACCAAAGCAAGAGTTCAAAATAGGGCCTAGGGGCCTGTCTGGTTCAATCTTCTGTCTCTGCGGATATCTGTCTGTGTGTCTGCATGGAGGTAGTAGTTGCTCAGCTTGTGTCATAATGCCCCTATTTGTCCAGTGCGGCTTGCGGTAGTGGGATGTCCTTGGGGACCTTGAGGTTTCTACTATTTTGTAGAGTTGTGGCCAATGGAATGGGCAGTTTCTTAGGAGAGAGCAGGCCCAGTTCTGTGGTGTGGCTCCAGAGACCCCAGCCTGGAGGCTGTGTGGGCCATGGCTGTGCAGACCGACATCCAAAAACCCTAACTCAGCTCAGGTTTGGGGCCGAGGTTATGGCAGGCCTGATTTACAGTCCATGAGGGGAGCTCCTCTGGATATGAAAGAAGGGTGAGAGGGAGGCAGTCGCTCAGGCTTTTGTCTCTGGATGTTTTGTCCACAATGGCCGTTTAATGTAGGAGTTGCCTCATGGGTCGTAGAAGTCTCCCTCTCTGGTAGTTTGTCCAGCCCCCAAGAGTTTGGGGTCATTCTGTGGGAAGGGAAGTGTCCTGTTTTCTGCTTCATGTGTCCCCCCAGTAGAGGGATTCTAGAGCATAGCAGTGGGTACTGACAACTGGAATACTCGCCCTGTGGTTAAGCCTGGGGGCCTATGGATATGACAAGCCCCATATGCAGGATCTTGGTCCAGCCACTGAGAGGCGTTACTTTAATACGGGACTCACGCTGCAGGTCACAATGCATGTCTGTGCCCTAGGCGGCCCTCAAGCACTGGCGTGGCCTTTCGGACAATGCAGGTTTTCCCACATTGAACGTTGGACAACATGCCAACCACAAGGTTTCTGGCCATGGGGAAGGAGGAATTCTAATGTCTGCATCACGTTCACCCCTGGGCAGTGATTGGAGATAAGGTCTAGGTTCTGAAGCCTGAGAAGCGAGGTTGGGAAGAGATGACGACCTACAGCCATAACGGGTCCTATGTGTCCAGGTTAGGGCCAGCTGTCTGGGTGTCGTTTGGGATGTCTTGTCTCAGGCTGTGCCAGACAGGGCATTAGTATACAGGGTGGGCTGTATAATTGCTTTACAATCGAGTGGCATGCATTAGAAAATCATTTGGGATTACTTATTAGCAGCATAGGGCAAAGTTTTTCTTCTGGAGGGCAGGCAGAGTGCTGCATTGTGGCTTCGGAATTCCCAAACTGGAGGGCTTGTGGGCCAGGAGAGTGAGGACGGAAGTCTGAGAACACAAGCTAGGCTTAGGTTTCGGGGCAAGGACATGGCAGGCACACTCTGCAGAGCTGAATTGAGATCTCATGCATCTGAAGTCAGGTCGAGGTTCAGACTTTGGCTCAGGTTTGAGTTTCTGTCCATGTTGGCCCCTTCAGGAAGGGGGGGCATTATGAGGCCATGGGGGTTTTCCCACTTTTGGAGTTGTGAGATGCTCCAAACCGCAAGGATTCCTTCTGTGGGACAATTAAGATTTGTTGGATGGCTCCAGGACGTCTTATAAGGTATTTTTCCAGAACAGGGTTCTAGGTATGGATGCCTGGGCAGCCAGCCTCACATTCCAATTGTCTCCTAGCAACAAGAAACGTTTGATCTGCTGGCTTGGGGTAGCAACAGAGGGGGCTGAGTTGAAATGGACTTTCCTGAGGATGGTCTTAATGTTGGTTTGAGTCCATGGAGACCTTGGTATGGAGCAGTGGCACCAGGGCCCTGAAGGATTCTCCTAACCAGAGGTTATGACAAAGCTCCAATGAGCAAGTTTCCATGGGGAGACGAGATTTGTTCTTATTGGTGCCTTCAGGAAACCACCATATGCTGGTATTGGAAACGAGGCCTCTGAGGAGAGATGCCTGGAAACCAAAGCAATGGATCTGTTTAGGGCCTAGGGGCCTGTCCGGTTCAATATTCTTCTCTGGGGACATCTGTTGTCTGAGTGGAGGTAGTTGCTCAGCTGGTTTGAGATCACCCCTGTTTGTCCTGGGCGGCCTACACTATTGGGATGGCCTCGGTGACTTTGGAGGTTTTTCCTCATTTGCAAGGTTGTGGCCAATGGAATGGGAAGAATTCCCTTGAAAGGGAAGCACAGTCCTGAGGTGTGGCTCCAGGGACCCAAGTGTGGAGCGTGTGTGGTCCAGGGCTATTTGGACAAAAGTCTGAAAACACAAACTCCACTTAGGTTGTGGGATGTAGGTATGGCCGGCCCGATCTATAGACCGTGAGGAGACCTCTTCGGGATATGAACAAAGGGCGAATGTGATGTGCATGCTCATGCTTTTTTTTTTTTTTCTGGAAATGTGTCACCGATTGCCATGGAATGTCGGGGTGTCCTCATGGGCCATCGATGAGGCTCACTTTCTGGGGATTTGACCCGACCCCAAGAGTTTGGTGTCATTCTGTGGGAAGGGAGGAGGCCTTTCTGTTTTTTTTTTTTTGGTTTATTTTTTTTGTTTTTTGTTTTTTGTTTTTTTTAACCTCCGGTGGACCACCAAAAGAGGGATTCCAGAGCAGATTCGTGGGTGGGGGCAACATGACAACCAGACCTCTGGTTAACATTGGGACCTAATAACATGGCAAGCCCCTTATGTGGGCTCTTGGTCCAGACACTGAGAGGCCTTCCTTGAGGATAGGTCTCACACTGAGTTTCACAATGTGGTTTTGTGCCCAAGGAGCCCCTCAAGTCAGGGCGTGGCCTAATGTACCATGCTGGTTTCTCCTACACTGAACGTTGCACAGTAAAGGAACCACAAGTTTTCTGGCAATTGGCAAGATGGAGTTCTAATTTCTGCAACACT
Source organism: Mustela nivalis (assembly GCF_964662115.1). Taxonomy (NCBI): domain Eukaryota; kingdom Metazoa; phylum Chordata; class Mammalia; order Carnivora; family Mustelidae; genus Mustela; species Mustela nivalis. Next base: position 940,538 of record NW_028136543.1, on the reverse strand, counting down.
TTCACTCCTGGACTGTGATTGGATTTAAGGTCTAGGTTCTGAAGCCTGAAAACTGAGGTTGGGAAGAGATGAAGCCCTAAGGCCATGGTGTGTCTGATGTGCTCAGTGTTCGGCCAGCTGTTGAGTATGGGTTGGGAGGTGCAGGCTCAGGCAGTGGCAGACAGGGAATTAGTGCCCAGGCTAGACTGCATCATTGGGGTGCAGTCGAGTTTCGTGCAGGATGGTACTCATTTGTGGTTACTGGGTAGTCCCAGAGGGCAACGTTTTTCTTCTGGAGGGAAGACACAGTGCCACATAGTGACTCCAAAATTCCCAAACTGGAAGGCTTGTGGGCCAGGAGTGTGAGGAAAAAATTCTGAGAACACAAGCCAGACTTAGATTTCGGGGTGAGGGGACGGCAGGCACCCTCTGCAGAGATAATTCGAGATCCCGTATACCTGAAGACAGAGCTAGGATCAGACGTTTTCTTAGGTCGGAGTTTCTGTCCATGAAGCCCATTCATGAAGGGGAGGGTGTCACGAGGACATGGAGGTTTTCCCACGATGGGAATTGTGAGATGCTCCGAACCACAATGATTCCTTCTGTGGGACAGTCGAGACCTGTTGGATGGCTCCAGGACATCCCATAAGGAAGTTATCCAGAGCAGGGTTCTAAGGATGGATGCGTGGGCAGCCTGCCTCCCATTCCAGGTGTCTCATAGAGCCAAGGCAAGTTCGATCTGCTGGATCTAGGGAGCAACCGAGGCGGGTGTTTTGAAATGGGTGAGTTGAGGATGGGTCATAATGTGCATTTGTGTCCATGTAGACCTTGGAATGGGGTGCTTGATCAGGGGCCTTGAGGGATGTTCATAACCGGAGGTTTTGATGGAGCTCTAAAGAGTATGTTTCCTATGTAGAGAAGAGAATTGTTTTGATGAGTGCCTAAGGAATCTCCCTTATGCTGGTATTGGAAACCAGGCCTCTGAGGAGAGATGACTGGAATCAAAAGCAATGGATCTGATTAGGGCCTAAGTGCCCGTCCAGTTCAATCTTATTCTATGGGGATATCTGTCTCTGGGTCTGAGTGGAGGTGGTTTCCTAACTTGTGAAAGATCATCCCTGTGTGTCCTGGGCAGCCAACACAATTCCGATGGCCTGGGGGAGTTTGGAGGATTCTCCTAATCTATAGGGTTGTGGCCAATGGAAATGGCAAAATTCCCCTGGAGAGGGAAGCCACAGTCCTGAGGTGTGGCTCCAGGGGCCCCAGCTTGGATGGTGTGTGGGCCAGGACTGTGGGGACAGAAGTCTGAAAACACAAACTCAGCTTAGGTTTGGGGATGTATGTATGAAGGCTCGATCAACAGACCGTGAGAATTTTCCGGGCTATGAACAAAGGGCGAGTATGTGGCGCTTGCTCAGGGTTTTGTCTCTGTATTTTGTGTCAATGGTGGCCGTGGAATGTCGGGGTGTCCTCAAGGGCCATGGACAATTCTTTCTCTGGTGATTTGGCCTGATCCCAAGTGGTTGGGATCATTCTGTGGATGGGAAGAGTCCTTTCTGTATTTTTTTTTTTTTACATCAGGTGTCCCACCAAAGAGGGATTCCAGAGTAGAGCCCTGAGTAGGGGTGACTAGACATCTCGAACTCTGGTTGAGATTGGGGGACTAGTGGTTTGGCAAGCCCCATATGTGTGCTGTTGTTCCAGTCACTAATAGGCTTTACATGAGGATAGGGCTCACGCTGAGGGTCACAATGTGTGTTTGTGCAAATTGTGGCCCTCAGGGAAAGGTGGGGCCTCATAGTCCATGCTGCTTTCTCCTACAATGAACATTGGACAACATGCCAACCACTAGGTTTCTTGCCAAGGCGAAGGAGAAGTTCTGATTCTTGCATCACGTTCACTCCTGAGCAGTGAGTGGAGATAAGTTCTAGGTTCTGAAGGTGAAAACTGAGGTTGGGTAGAGATGATGGCCTAAAGCCATTGTGGGTGTGATATGCTCTGTGTATGGCCAGCTGTCTGGGTGTTGGACTGGAGGTCTGCCCTCAGGCTGTGTCAGACAGGGCTTTAGTGCACAGGCTAGACTGTATAACTGGGGTATGGTCGAGTGGCATGCAGGTTGTTACTCATTTGGCGTTTCTGGTTAGCCCTATAGGGCAACATTTTTCTTCTGGAGGGCAGGCAGAGTGCTGCATTGTGTCTCCAGAATTGCCAAACTGGAGGGGTGTGGCCAGAATTGTGAGGAACGAAGTCTGAAAACACAAGCTAGCACGAGTTTTGGGGCCAAGAGCATGGCAGGCCCACTCTGCAGAGGCTGAATCGAGATCTCCTGCAGGTGAGGTCAGGGCGATTATCAGATGTGGCCTCAAGCTGGAGTTTGTGTCCATGATGGCCCCTTCCTGAAGGGGGTGGGGGCGTCATGAGGCCAGGGAGGTTTCCCTACGCTGGGAGTTGTGAGCTGCTCCAAACTTCAAAGTTTCCTTCTTCAGGACAGTCGAGTACTATTGGATGGTTCCAGGATGCCCCATACAGAAAGACTCGAGAGCAGGGCCCTAAGCATGGATGCCGAGAAACACCAACTCACCTTCCCATTGCCTGGTCGAGACAAGGCATGCTCAATCTGCGGGCTCTTGGGTGAGCTACCCAGAAGGCTGAGTTTAAATGGACTCTCCTGAGGATGAGTCATAATGTGGGTTGGTGGCCATGGAGACCTTGGAATGTGGCAGTAGCTAAGGGACTCTGCAGGATTCTCCAACCCGAAGGGCTTGACACAACTCCAACAAGGAAGCTTCCCATGTGGAGATGAGAGGTCTTCTGTCTGGTGCCTCAGGAAAGCCCCGTATGCTGGTCTTCGAACCCAGGCCTCTGAGGAGTGATACCTGGACACCAAAGCAAGAGTTCATAATAGGGCCTAGGGGCCTGTCTGGTTCAATCTTCTGTCTCTGCGGATATCTGTCTGTGTGTCTGCATGGAGGTAGTAGTTGCTCAGCTTGTGTCATAATGCCCCTATTTGTCCAGTGCGGCTTGCGGTAGTGGGATGTCCTTGGGGACCTTGAGGTTTCTACTATTTTGTAGAGTTGTGGCCAATGGAATGGGCAGTTTCTTAGGAGAGAGCAGGCCCAGTTCTGTGGTGTGGCTCCAGAGACCCCAGCCTGGAGGCTGTGTGGGCCATGGCTGTGCAGACCGACATCCAAAAACCCTAACTCAGCTCAGGTTTGGGGCCGAGGTTATGGCAGGCCTGATTTACAGTCCATGAGGGGAGCTCCTCTGGATATGAAAGAAGGGTGAGAGGGAGGCAGTCGCTCAGGCTTTTGTCTCTGGATGTTTTGTCCACAATGGCCGTTTAATGTAGGAGTTGCCTCATGGGTCGTAGAAGTCTCCCTCTCTGGTAGTTTGTCCAGCCCCCAAGAGTTTGGGGTCATTCTGTGGGAAGGGAAGTGTCCTGTTTTCTGCTTCATGTGTCCCCCCAGTAGAGGGATTCTAGAGCATAGCAGTGGGTACTGACAACTGGAATACTCGCCCTGTGGTTAAGCCTGGGGGCCTATGGATATGACAAGCCCCATATGCAGGATCTTGGTCCAGCCACTGAGAGGCGTTACTTTAATACGGGACTCACGCTGCAGGTCACAATGCATGTCTGTGCCCTAGGCGGCCCTCAAGCACTGGCGTGGCCTTTCGGACAATGCAGGTTTTCCCACATTGAACGTTGGACAACATGCCAACCACAAGGTTTCTGGCCATGGGGAAGGAGGAATTCTAATGTCTGCATCACGTTCACCCCTGGGCAGTGATTGGAGATAAGGTCTAGGTTCTGAAGCCTGAGAAGCGAGGTTGGGAAGAGATGACGACCTACAGCCATAACGGGTCCTATGTGTCCAGGTTAGGGCCAGCTGTCTGGGTGTCGTTTGGGATGTCTTGTCTCAGGCTGTGCCAGACAGGGCATTAGTATACAGGGTGGGCTGTATAATTGCTTTACAATCGAGTGGCATGCATTAGAAAATCATTTGGGATTACTTATTAGCAGCATAGGGCAAAGTTTTTCTTCTGGAGGGCAGGCAGAGTGCTGCATTGTGGCTTCGGAATTCCCAAACTGGAGGGCTTGTGGGCCAGGAGAGTGAGGACGGAAGTCTGAGAACACAAGCTAGGCTTAGGTTTCGGGGCAAGGACATGGCAGGCACACTCTGCAGAGCTGAATTGAGATCTCATGCATCTGAAGTCAGGTCGAGGTTCAGACTTTGGCTCAGGTTTGAGTTTCTGTCCATGTTGGCCCCTTCAGGAAGTGGGGGCATTATGAGGCCATGGGGGTTTTCCCACTATTGGAGTTGTGAGATGCTCCAAACCGCAAGGATTCCTTCTGTGGGACAATTAAGATTTGTTGGATGGCTCCAGGACGTCTTATAAGGTATTTTTCCAGAACAGGGTTCTAAGTATGGATGCCTGGGCAGCCAGCCTCACATTCCAATTGTCTCCTAGCAACAAGAAACGTTTGATCTGCTGGCTTGGGGTAGCAACAGAGGGGGCTGAGTTGAAATGGACTTTCCTGAGGATGGTCTTAATGTTGGTTTGAGTCCATGGAGACCTTGGTATGGAGCAGTGGCACCAGGGCCCTGAAGGATTCTCCTAACCAGAGGTTATGACAAAGCTCCAATGAGCAAGTTTCCATGGGGAGACGAGATTTGTTCTTATTGGTGCCTCAGGAAACCACCATATGCTGGTATTGGAAACGAGGCCTCTGAGGAGAGATGCCTGGAAACCAAAGCAATGGATCTGTTTAGGGCCTAGGGGCCTGTCCGGTTCAATATTCTTCTCTGGGGACATCTGTTGTCTGAGTGGAGGTAGTTGCTCAGCTGGTTTGAGATCACCCCTGTTTGTCCTGGGCGGCCTACACTATTGGGATGGCCTCGGTGACTTTGGAGGTTTTTCCTAATTTGCAAGGTTTTGGCCAATGGAATGGGAAGAATTCCCTTGAAAGGGAAGCACAGTCCTGAGGTGTGGCTCCAGGGACCCAAGTGTGGAGCGTGTGTGGTCCAGGGCTATTTGGACAAAAGTCTGAAAACACAAACTCCACTTAGGTTGTGGGATGTAGGTATGGCCGGCCCGATCTATAGACCGTGAGGAGACCTCTTCGGGATATGAACAAAGGGCGAATGTGATGTGCATGCTCATGCTTTTTTTTTTTTTCTGGAAATGTGTCACCGATTGCCATGGAATGTCGGGGTGTCCTCATGGGCCATCGATGAGGCTCACTTTCTGGGGATTTGACCCGATCCCAAGAGTTTGGTGTCATTCTGTGGGAAGGGAGGAGGCCTTTCTGTTTTTTTTTTTTGTTTATTTTTTTTGTTTTTTGTTTTTTGTTTTTTTTAACCTCCGGTGCACCACCAAAAGAGGGATTCCAGAGCAGATTCGTGGGTGGGGGCAACATGACAACCAGACCTCTGGTTAACATTGGGACCTAATAACATGGCAAGCCCCTTATGTGGGCTCTTGGTCCAGACACTGAGAGGCCTTCCTTGAGGATAGGTCTCACACTGAGTTTCACAATGTGGTTTTGTGCCCAAGGAGCCCCTCAAGTCAGGGCGTGGCCTAATGTACCATGCTGGTTTCTCCTACACTGAACGTTGCACAGTAAAGGAACCACAAGTTTTCTGGCAATTGGCAAGATGGAGTTCTAATTTCTGCAACACTTTCACTCCTGGACTGTGATTGGATTTAAGGTCTAGGTTCTGAAGCCTGAAAACTGAGGTTGGGAAGAGATGAAGCCCTAAGGCCATGGTGTGTCTGATGTGCTCAGTGTTCGGCCAGCTGTTGAGTATGGGTTGGGAGGTGCAGGCTCAGGCAGTGGCAGACAGGGAATTAGTGCCCAGGCTAGACTGCATCATTGGGGTGCAGTCGAGTTTCGTGCAGGATGGTACTCATTTGTGGTTACTGGGTAGTCCCAGAGGGCAACGTTTTTCTTCTGGAGGGAAGACACAGTGCCACATAGTGACTCCAAAATTCCCAAACTGGAAGGCTTGTGGGCCAGGAGTGTGAGGAAAAAATTCTGAGAACACAAGCCAGACTTAGATTTCGGGGTGAGGGGACGGCAGGCACCCTCTGCAGAGATAATTCGAGATCCCGTATACCTGAAGACAGAGCTAGGATCAGACGTTTCTAAGGTCGGAGTTTCTGTCCATGAAGCCCATTCATGAAGGGGAGGGTGTCACGAGGACATGGAGGTTTTCCCACGATGGGAATTGTGAGATGCTCCGAACCACAATGATTCCTTCTGTGGGACAGTCGAGACCTGTTGGATGGCTCCAGGACATCCCATAAGGAAGTTATCCAGAGCAGGGTTCTAAGGATGGATGCGTGGGCAGCCTGCCTCCCATTCCAGTTGTCTCATAGAGCCAAGGCAAGTTCGATCTGCTGGATCTAGGGAGCAACCGAGGCGGGTGTTTTGAAATGGGTGAGTTGAGGATGGGTCATAATGTGCATTTGTGTCCATGTAGACCTTGGAATGGGGTGCTTGATCAGGGGCCTTGAGGGATGTTCATAACCGGAGGTTTTGATGGAGCTCTAAAGAGTATGTTTCCTATGTAGAGAAGAGAATTGTTTTGATGAGTGCCTAAGGAATCTCCCTTATGCTGGTATTGGAAACCAGGCCTCTGAGGAGAGATGACTGGAATCAAAAGCAATGGATCTGATTAGGGCCTAAGTGCCCGTCCAGTTCAATCTTATTCTATGGGGATATCTGTCTCTGGGTCTGAGTGGAGGTGGTTTCCTAACTTGTGAAAGATCATCCCTGTGTGTCCTGGGCAGCCAACACAATTCCGATGGCCTGTGGGAGTTTGGAGGATTCTCCTAATCTATAGGGTTGTGGCCAATGGAAATGGCAAAATTCCCCTGGAGAGGGAAGCCACAGTCCTGAGGTGTGGCTCCAGGGGCCCCAGCTTGGATGGTGTGTGGGCCAGGACTGTGGGGACAGAAGTCTGAAAACACAAACTCAGCTTAGGTTTGGGGATGTATGTATGAAGGCTCGATCAACAGACCGTGAGAATTTTCCGGGCTATGAACAAAGGGCGAGTATGTGGCGCTTGCTCAGGGTTTTGTCTCTGTATTTTGTGTCAATGGTGGCCGTGGAATGTCGGGGTGTCCTCAAGGGCCATGGACAATTCTTTCTCTGGTGATTTGGCCTGATCCCAAGTGGTTGGGATCATTCTGTGGATGGGAAGAGTCCTTTCTGTATTTTTTTTTTTTTACATCAGGTGTCCCACCAAAGAGGGATTCCAGAGTAGAGCCCTGAGTAGGGGTGACTAGACATCTCGAACTCTGGTTGAGATTGGGGGACTAGTGGTTTGGCAAGCCCCATATGTGTGCTGTTGTTCCAGTCACTAATAGGCTTTACATGAGGATAGGGCTCACGCTGAGGGTCACAATGTGTGTTTGTGCAAATTGTGGCCCTCAGGGAAAGGTGGGGCCTCATAGTCCATGCTGCTTTCTCCTACAATGAACATTGGACAACATGCCAACCACTAGGTTTCTTGCCAAGGCGAAGGAGAAGTTCTGATTCTTGCATCACGTTCACTCCTGAGCAGTGAGTGGAGATAAGTTCTAGGTTCTGAAGGTGAAAACTGAGGTTGGGTAGAGATGATGGCCTAAAGCCATTGTGGGTGTGATATGCTCTGTGTATGGCCAGCTGTCTGGGTGTTGGACTGGAGGTCTGCCCTCAGGCTGTGTCAGACAGGGCTTTAGTGCACAGGCTAGACTGTATAACTGGGGTATGGTCGAGTGGCATGCAGGTTGTTACTCATTTGGCGTTTCTGGTTAGCCCTATAGGGCAACATTTTTCTTCTGGAGGGCAGGCAGAGTGCTGCATTGTGTCTCCAGAATTGCCAAACTGGAGGAGTGTGGCCAGAATTGTGAGGAACGAAGTCTGAAAACACAAGCTAGCACGAGTTTTGGGGCCAAGAGCATGGCAGGCCCACTCTGCAGAGGCTGAATCGAGATCTCCTGCAGGTGAGGTCAGGGCGATTATCAGATGGGGCCTCAAGCTGGAGTTTGTGTCCATGATGGCCCCTTCCTGAAGGGGGTGGGGGCGTCATGAGGCCAGGGAGGTTTCCCTACACTGGGAGTTGTGAGCTGCTCCAAACTTCAAAGTTTCCTTCTTCAGGACAGTCGAGTACTATTGGATGGTTCCAGGATGCCCCATACAGAAAGACTCGAGAGCAGGGCCCTAAGCATGGATGCCGAGAAACACCAACTCACCTTCCCATTGCCTGGTCGAGACAAGGCATGCTCAATCTGCGGGCTCTTGGGTGAGCTACCCAGTAGGCTGAGTTTAAATGGACTCTCCTGAGGATGAGTCATAATGTGGGTTGGTGGCCATGGAGACCTTGGAATGTGGCAGTAGCTAAGGGACTCTGCAGGATTCTCCAACCCGAAGGGCTTGACACAACTCCAACAAGGAAGCTTCCCATGTGGAGATGAGAGGTCTTCTGTCTGGTGCCTCAGGAAAGCCCCGTATGCTGGTCTTCGAACCCAGGCCTCTGAGGAGTGATACCTGGACACCAAAGCAAGAGTTCATAATAGGGCCTAGGGGCCTGTCTGGTTCAATCTTCTGTCTCTGCGGATATCTGTCTGTGTGTCTGCATGGAGGTAGTAGTTGCTCAGCTTGTGTCATAATGCCCCTATTTGTCCAGTGCGGCTTGCGGTAGTGGGATGTCCTTGGGGACCTTGAGGTTTCTACTATTTTGTAGAGTTGTGGCCAATGGAATGGGCAGTTTCTTAGGAGAGAGCAGGCCCAGTTCTGTGGTGTGGCTCCAGAGACCCCAGCCTGGAGGCTGTGTGGGCCATGGCTGTGCAGACAGACATCCAAAAACCCTAACTCAGTTCAGGTTTGGGGCCGAGGTTACGGCAGGCCTGATCTACAGTCCATGAGGGGAGCTCCTCTGGATATGAAAGAAGGGTGAGAGGGAGGCAGTCGCTCAGGCTTTTGTCTCTGGATGTTTTGTCCACAATGGCCGTTTAATGTAGGAGTTGCCTCATGGGTCGTAGAAGTCTCCCTCTCTGGTAGTTTGTCCAGCCCCCAAGAGTTTGGGGTCATTCTGTGGGAAGGGAAGTGTCCTGTTTTCTGCTTCATGTGTCCCCCCAGTAGAGGGATTCTAGAGCATAGCAGTGGGTACTGACAACTGGAATACTCGCCCTGTGGTTAAGCCTGGGGGCCTATGGATATGACAAGCCCCATATGCAGGATCTTGGTCCAGCCACTGAGAGGCGTTACTTTAATACGGGACTCACGCTGCAGGTCACAATGCATGTCTGTGCCCTAGGCGGCCCTCAAGCACTGGCGTGGCCTTTCGGACAATGCAGGTTTTCCCACATTGAACGTTGGACAACATGCCAACCACAAGGTTTCTGGCCATGGGGAAGGAGGAATTCTAATTTCTGCATCACGTTCACCCCTGGGCAGTGATTGGAGATAAGGTCTAGGTTCTGAAGCCTGAAAACCGAGGTTGGGAAGAGATGACGACCTACAGCCATAGCGGGTCCTATGTGTCCAGGTTGGGGCCAGCTGTCTGGGTGTCGTTTGGGATGTCTTGTCTCAGGCTGTGCCAGACAGGGCATTAGTATACAGGGTGGGCTGTATAATTGCTTTACAATCGAGTGGCATGCATTAAAAAATCATTTGGGATTACTTATTAGGAGCCTGGGCAAAGTTTTTCTTCTGGAGGGCAGGCAGAGTGCTGCATTGTGGCTTCGGAATTCCCAAACTGGAGGGCTTGTGGGCCAGGAGAGTGAGGACGGAAGTCTGAGAACACAAGCTAGGCTTAGGTTTCGGGGCAAGGACATGGCAGGCACACTCTGCAGAGCTGAATTGAGATCTCATGCATCTGAAGTCAGGTCGAGGTTCAGACTTTGGCTCAGGTTTGAGTTTCTGTCCATGTTGGCCCCTTCAGGAAGTGGGGGCATTATGAGGCCATGGGGGTTTTCCCACTATTGGAGTTGTGAGATGCTCCAAACCGCAAGGATTCCTTCTGTGGGACAATTAAGATTTGTTGGATGGCTCCAGGACGTCTTATAAGGTATTTTTCCAGAACAGGGTTCTAAGTATGGATGCCTGGGCAGCCAGCCTCACATTCCAATTGTCTCCTAGCAACAAGAAACGTTTGATCTGCTGGCTTGGGGTAGCAACAGAGGGGGCTGAGTTGAAATGGACTTTCCTGAGGATGGTCTTAATGTTGGTTTGAGTCCATGGAGACCTTGGTATGGAGCAGTGGCACCAGGGCCCTGAAGGATTCTCCTAACCAGAGGTTATGACAAAGCTCCAATGAGCAAGTTTCCATGGGGAGACGAGATTTGTTCTTATTGGTGCCTCAGGAAACCACCATATGCTGGTATTGGAAACGAGGCCTCTGAGGAGAGATGCCTGGAAACCAAAGCAATGGATCTGTTTAGGGCCTAGGGGCCTGTCCGGTTCAATATTCTTCTCTGGGGACATCTGTTGTCTGAGTGGAGGTAGTTGCTCAGCTGGTTTGAAATCACCCCTGTTTGTCCTGGGCGGCCTACACTATTGGGATGGCCTCGGTGACTTTGGAGGTTTTTCCTAATTTGCAAGGTTGTGGCCAATGGAATGGGAAGAATTCCCTTGAAAGGGAAGCACAGTCCTGAGGTGTGGCTCCAGGGACCCAAGTGTGGAGCGTGTGTGGTCCAGGGCTATTTGGACAAAAGTCTGAAAACACAAACTCCACTTAGGTTGTGGGATGTAGGTATGGCCGGCCCGATCTATAGACCGTGAGGAGACCTCTTCGGGATATGAACAAAGGGCGAATGTGATGTGCATGCTCATGCTTTTTTTTTTTTTTTTTCTGGAAATGTGTCACCGATTGCCATGGAATGTCGGGGTGTCCTCATGGGCCATCGATGAGGCTCACTTTCTGGGGATTTGACCCGATCCCAAGAGTTTGGTGTCATTCTGTGGGAAGGGAGGAGGCCTTTCTGTTTTTTTTTTTTTGTTTATTTTTTTTGTTTTTTGTTTTTTGTTTTTTTTAACCTCCGGTGGACCACCAAAAGAGGGATTCCAGAGCAGATTCGTGGGTGGGGGCAACATGACAACCAGACCTCTGGTTAACATTGGGACCTAATAACATGGCAAGCCCCTTATGTGGGCTCTTGGTCCAGACACTGAGAGGCCTTCCTTGAGGATAGGTCTCACACTGAGTTTCACAATGTGGTTTTGTGCCCAAGGAGCCCCTCAAGTCAGGGCGTGGCCTAATGTACCATGCTGGTTTCTCCTACACTGAATGTTGCACAGTAAAGGAACCACAAGTTTTCTGGCACTTGGCAAGATGGAGTTCTAATTTCTGCAACACTTTCACTCCTGGACTGTGATTGGATTTAAGGTCTAGGTTCTGAAGCCTGAAAACTGAGGTTGGGAAGAGATGAAGCCCTAAGGCCATGGTGTGTCTGATGTGCTCAGTGTTCGGCCAGCTGTTGAGTATGGGTTGGGAGGTGCAGGCTCAGGCAGTGGCAGACAGGGAATTAGTGCCCAGGCTAGACTGCATCATTGGGGTGCAGTCGAGTTTCGTGCAGGATGGTACTCATTTGTGGTTACTGGGTAGTCCCAGAGGGCAACGTTTTTCTTCTGGAGGGAAGACACAGTGCCACATAGTGACTCCAAAATTCCCAAACTGGAAGGCTTGTGGGCCAGGAGTGTGAGGAAAAAATTCTGAGAACACAAGCCAGACTTAGATTTCGGGGTGAGGGGACGGCAGGCACCCTCTGCAGAGATAATTCGAGATCCCGTATACCTGAAGACAGAGCTAGGATCAGACGTTTTCTTAGGTCGGAGTTTCTGTCCATGAAGCCCATTCATGAAGGGGAGGGTGTCACGAGGACATGGAGGTTTTCCCACGATGGGAATTGTGAGATGCTCCGAACCACAATGATTCCTTCTGTGGGACAGTCGAGACCTGTTGGATGGCTCCAGGACATCCCATAAGGAAGTTATCCAGAGCAGGGTTCTAAGGATGGATGCGTGGGCAGCCTGCCTCCCATTCCAGGTGTCTCATAGAGCCAAGGCAAGTTCGATCTGCTGGATCTAGGGAGCAACCGAGGCGGGTGTTTTGAAAAGGGTGAGTTGATGATGGGTCATAATGTGCATTTGTGTCCATGTAGACCTTGGAATGGGGTGCTTGATCAGGGGCCTTGAGGGATGTTCATAACCGGAGGTTTTGATGGAGCTCTAAAGAGTATGTTTCCTATGTAGAGAAGAGAATTGTTTTGATGAGTGCCTAAGGAATCTCCCTTATGCTGGTATTGGAAACCAGGCCTCTGAGGAGAGATGACTGGAATCAAAAGCAATGGATCTGATTAGGGCCTAAGTGCCCGTCCAGTTCAATCTTATTCTATGGGGATATCTGTCTCTGGGTCTGAGTGGAGGTGGTTTCCTAACTTGTGAAAGATCATCCCTGTGTGTCCTGGGCAGCCAACACAATTCCGATGGCCTGGGGGAGTTTGGAGGATTCTCCTAATCTATAGGGTTGTGGCCAATGGAAATGGCAAAATTCCCCTGGAGAGGGAAGCCACAGTCCTGAGGTGTGGCTCCAGGGGCCCCAGCTTGGATGGTGTGTGGGCCAGGACTGTGGGGACAGAAGTCTGAAAACACAAACTCAGCTTAGGTTTGGGGATGTATGTATGAAGGCTCGATCAACAGACCGTGAGAATTTTCCGGGCTATGAACAAAGGGCGAGTATGTGGCGCTTGCTCAGGGTTTTGTCTCTGTATTTTGTGTCAATGGTGGCCGTGGAATGTCGGGGTGTCCTCAAGGGCCATGGACAATTCTTTCTCTGGTGATTTGGCCTGATCCCAAGTGGTTGGGATCATTCTGTGGATGGGAAGAGTCCTTTCTGTATTTTTTTTTTTTTACATCAGGTGTCCCACCAAAGAGGGATTCCAGAGTAGAGCCCTGAGTAGGGGTGACTAGACATCTCGAACTCTGGTTGAGATTGGGGGACTAGTGGTTTGGCAAGCCCCATATGTGTGCTGTTGTTCCAGTCACTAATAGGCTTTACATGAGGATAGGGCTCACGCTGAGGGTCACAATGTGTGTTTGTGCAAATTGTGGCCCTCAGGGAAAGGTGGGGCCTCATAGTCCATGCTGCTTTCTCCTACAATGAACATTGGACAACATGCCAACCACTAGGTTTCTTGCCAAGGCGAAGGAGAAGTTCTGATTCTTGCATCACGTTCACTCCTGAGCAGTGAGTGGAGATAAGTTCTAGGTTCTGAAGGTGAAAACTGAGGTTGGGTAGAGATGATGGCCTAAAGCCATTGTGGGTGTGATATGCTCTGTGTATGGCCAGCTGTCTGGGTGTTGGACTGGAGGTCTGCCCTCAGGCTGTGTCAGACAGGGCTTTAGTGCACAGGCTAGACTGTATAACTGGGGTATGGTCGAGTGGCATGCAGGTTGTTACTCATTTGGCGTTTCTGGTTAGCCCTATAGGGCAACATTTTTCTTCTGGAGGGCAGGCAGAGTGCTGCATTGTGTCTCCAGAATTGCCAAACTGGAGGGGTGTGGCCAGAATTGTGAGGAACGAAGTCTGAAAACACAAGCTAGCACGAGTTTTGGGGCCAAGAGCATGGCAGGCCCACTCTGCAGAGGCTGAATCGAGATCTCCTGCAGGTGAGGTCAGGGCGATTATCAGATGTGGCCTCAAGCTGGAGTTTGTGTCCATGATGGCCCCTTCCTGAAGGGGGTGGGGGCGTCATGAGGCCAGGGAGGTTTCCCTACGCTGGGAGTTGTGAGCTGCTCCAAACTTCAAAGTTTCCTTCTTCAGGACAGTCGAGTACTATTGGATGGTTCCAGGATGCCCCATACAGAAAGACTCGAGAGCAGGGCCCTAAGCATGGATGCCGAGAAACACCAACTCACCTTCCCATTGCCTGGTCGAGACAAGGCATGCTCAATCTGCGGGCTCTTGGGTGAGCTACCCAGAAGGCTGAGTTTAAATGGACTCTCCTGAGGATGAGTCATAATGTGGGTTGGTGGCCATGGAGACCTTGGAATGTGGCAGTAGCTAAGGGACTCTGCAGGATTCTCCAACCCGAAGGGCTTGACACAACTCCAACAAGGAAGCTTCCCATGTGGAGATGAGAGGTCTTCTGTCTGGTGCCTCAGGAAAGCCCCGTATGCTGGTCTTCGAACCCAGGCCTCTGAGGAGTGATACCTGGACACCAAAGCAAGAGTTCATAATAGGGCCTAGGGGCCTGTCTGGTTCAATCTTCTGTCTCTGCGGATATCTGTCTGTGTGTCTGCATGGAGGTAGTAGTTGCTCAGCTTGTGTCATAATGCCCCTATTTGTCCAGTGCGGCTTGCGGTAGTGGGATGTCCTTGGGGACCTTGAGGTTTCTACTATTTTGTAGAGTTGTGGCCAATGGAATGGGCAGTTTCTTAGGAGAGAGCAGGCCCAGTTCTGTGGTGTGGCTCCAGAGACCCCAGCCTGGAGGCTGTGTGGGCCATGGCTGTGCAGACCGACATCCAAAAACCCTAACTCAGCTCAGGTTTGGGGCCGAGGTTATGGCAGGCCTGATTTACAGTCCATGAGGGGAGCTCCTCTGGATATGAAAGAAGGGTGAGAGGGAGGCAGTCGCTCAGGCTTTTGTCTCTGGATGTTTTGTCCACAATGGCCGTTTAATGTAGGAGTTGCCTCATGGGTCGTAGAAGTCTCCCTCTCTGGTAGTTTGTCCAGCCCCCAAGAGTTTGGGGTCATTCTGTGGGAAGGGAAGTGTCCTGTTTTCTGCTTCATGTGTCCCCCCAGTAGAGGGATTCTAGAGCATAGCAGTGGGTACTGACAACTGGAATACTCGCCCTGTGGTTAAGCCTGGGGGCCTATGGATATGACAAGCCCCATATGCAGGATCTTGGTCCAGCCACTGAGAGGCGTTACTTTAATACGGGACTCACGCTGCAGGTCACAATGCATGTCTGTGCCCTAGGCGGCCCTCAAGCACTGGCGTGGCCTTTCGGACAATGCAGGTTTTCCCACATTGAACGTTGGACAACATGCCAACCACAAGGTTTCTGGCCATGGGGAAGGAGGAATTCTAATGTCTGCATCACGTTCACCCCTGGGCAGTGATTGGAGATAAGGTCTAGGTTCTGAAGCCTGAGAAGCGAGGTTGGGAAGAGATGACGACCTACAGCCATAACGGGTCCTATGTGTCCAGGTTAGGGCCAGCTGTCTGGGTGTCGTTTGGGATGTCTTGTCTCAGGCTGTGCCAGACAGGGCATTAGTATACAGGGTGGGCTGTATAATTGCTTTACAATCGAGTGGCATGCATTAGAAAATCATTTGGGATTACTTATTAGCAGCATAGGGCAAAGTTTTTCTTCTGGAGGGCAGGCAGAGTGCTGCATTGTGGCTTCGGAATTCCCAAACTGGAGGGCTTGTGGGCCAGGAGAGTGAGGACGGAAGTCTGAGAACACAAGCTAGGCTTAGGTTTCGGGGCAAGGACATGGCAGGCACACTCTGCAGAGCTGAATTGAGATCTCATGCATCTGAAGTCAGGTCGAGGTTCAGACTTTGGCTCAGGTTTGAGTTTCTGTCCATGTTGGCCCCTTCAGGAAGTGGGGGCATTATGAGGCCATGGGGGTTTTCCCACTATTGGAGTTGTGAGATGCTCCAAACCGCAAGGATTCCTTCTGTGGGACAATTAAGATTTGTTGGATGGCTCCAGGACGTCTTATAAGGTATTTTTCCAGAACAGGGTTCTAAGTATGGATGCCTGGGCAGCCAGCCTCACATTCCAATTGTCTCCTAGCAACAAGAAACGTTTGATCTGCTGGCTTGGGGTAGCAACAGAGGGGGCTGAGTTGAAATGGACTTTCCTGAGGATGGTCTTAATGTTGGTTTGAGTCCATGGAGACCTTGGTATGGAGCAGTGGCACCAGGGCCCTGAAGGATTCTCCTAACCAGAGGTTATGACAAAGCTCCAATGAGCAAGTTTCCATGGGGAGACGAGATTTGTTCTTATTGGTGCCTCAGGAAACCACCATATGCTGGTATTGGAAACGAGGCCTCTGAGGAGAGATGCCTGGAAACCAAAGCAATGGATCTGTTTAGGGCCTAGGGGCCTGTCCGGTTCAATATTCTTCTCTGGGGACATCTGTTGTCTGAGTGGAGGTAGTTGCTCAGCTGGTTTGAGATCACCCCTGTTTGTCCTGGGCGGCCTACACTATTGGGATGGCCTCGGTGACTTTGGAGGTTTTTCCTAATTTGCAAGGTTTTGGCCAATGGAATGGGAAGAATTCCCTTGAAAGGGAAGCACAGTCCTGAGGTGTGGCTCCAGGGACCCAAGTGTGGAGCGTGTGTGGTCCAGGGCTATTTGGACAAAAGTCTGAAAACACAAACTCCACTTAGGTTGTGGGATGTAGGTATGGCCGGCCCGATCTATAGACCGTGAGGAGACCTCTTCGGGATATGAACAAAGGGCGAATGTGATGTGCATGCTCATGCTTTTTTTTTTTTTTCTGGAAATGTGTCACCGATTGCCATGGAATGTCGGGGTGTCCTCATGGGCCATCGATGAGGCTCACTTTCTGGGGATTTGACCCGATCCCAAGAGTTTGGTGTCATTCTGTGGGAAGGGAGGAGGCCTTTCTGTTTTTTTTTTTTGTTTATTTTTTTTGTTTTTTGTTTTTTGTTTTTTTTAACCTCCGGTGGACCACCAAAAGAGGGATTCCAGAGCAGATTCGTGGGTGGGGGCAACATGACAACCAGACCTCTGGTTAACATTGGGACCTAATAACATGGCAAGCCCCTTATGTGGGCTCTTGGTCCAGACACTGAGAGGCCTTCCTTGAGGATAGGTCTCACACTGAGTTTCACAATGTGGTTTTGTGCCCAAGGAGCCCCTCAAGTCAGGGCGTGGCCTAATGTACCATGCTGGTTTCTCCTACACTGAACGTTGCACAGTAAAGGAACCACAAGTTTTCTGGCAATTGGCAAGATGGAGTTCTAATTTCTGCAACACTTTCACTCCTGGACTGTGATTGGATTTAAGGTCTAGGTTCTGAAGCCTGAAAACTGAGGTTGGGAAGAGATGAAGCCCTAAGGCCATGGTGTGTCTGATGTGCTCAGTGTTCGGCCAGCTGTTGAGTATGGGTTGGGAGGTGCAGGCTCAGGCAGTGGCAGACAGGGAATTAGTGCCCAGGCTAGACTGCATCATTGGGGTGCAGTCGAGTTTCGTGCAGGATGGTACTCATTTGTGGTTACTGGGTAGTCCCAGAGGGCAACGTTTTTCTTCTGGAGGGAAGACACAGTGCCACATAGTGACTCCAAAATTCCCAAACTGGAAGGCTTGTGGGCCAGGAGTGTGAGGAAAAAATTCTGAGAACACAAGCCAGACTTAGATTTCGGGGTGAGGGGACGGCAGGCACCCTCTGCAGAGATAATTCGAGATCCCGTATACCTGAAGACAGAGCTAGGATCAGACGTTTCTAAGGTCGGAGTTTCTGTCCATGAAGCCCATTCATGAAGGGGAGGGTGTCACGAGGACATGGAGGTTTTCCCACGATGGGAATTGTGAGATGCTCCGAACCACAATGATTCCTTCTGTGGGACAGTCGAGACCTGTTGGATGGCTCCAGGACATCCCATAAGGAAGTTATCCAGAGCAGGGTTCTAAGGATGGATGCGTGGGCAGCCTGCCTCCCATTCCAGTTGTCTCATAGAGCCAAGGCAAGTTCGATCTGCTGGATCTAGGGAGCAACCGAGGCGGGTGTTTTGAAATGGGTGAGTTGAGGATGGGTCATAATGTGCATTTGTGTCCATGTAGACCTTGGAATGGGGTGCTTGATCAGGGGCCTTGAGGGATGTTCATAACCGGAGGTTTTGATGGAGCTCTAAAGAGTATGTTTCCTATGTAGAGAAGAGAATTGTTTTGATGAGTGCCTAAGGAATCTCCCTTATGCTGGTATTGGAAACCAGGCCTCTGAGGAGAGATGACTGGAATCAAAAGCAATGGATCTGATTAGGGCCTAAGTGCCCGTCCAGTTCAATCTTATTCTATGGGGATATCTGTCTCTGGGTCTGAGTGGAGGTGGTTTCCTAACTTGTGAAAGATCATCCCTGTGTGTCCTGGGCAGCCAACACAATTCCGATGGCCTGTGGGAGTTTGGAGGATTCTCCTAATCTATAGGGTTGTGGCCAATGGAAATGGCAAAATTCCCCTGGAGAGGGAAGCCACAGTCCTGAGGTGTGGCTCCAGGGGCCCCAGCTTGGATGGTGTGTGGGCCAGGACTGTGGGGACAGAAGTCTGAAAACACAAACTCAGCTTAGGTTTGGGGATGTATGTATGAAGGCTCGATCAACAGACCGTGAGAATTTTCCGGGCTATGAACAAAGGGCGAGTATGTGGCGCTTGCTCAGGGTTTTGTCTCTGTATTTTGTGTCAATGGTGGCCGTGGAATGTCGGGGTGTCCTCAAGGGCCATGGACAATTCTTTCTCTGGTGATTTGGCCTGATCCCAAGTGGTTGGGATCATTCTGTGGATGGGAAGAGTCCTTTCTGTATTTTTTTTTTTTTACATCAGGTGTCCCACCAAAGAGGGATTCCAGAGTAGAGCCCTGAGTAGGGGTGACTAGACATCTCGAACTCTGGTTGAGATTGGGGGACTAGTGGTTTGGCAAGCCCCATATGTGTGCTGTTGTTCCAGTCACTAATAGGCTTTACATGAGGATAGGGCTCACGCTGAGGGTCACAATGTGTGTTTGTGCAAATTGTGGCCCTCAGGGAAAGGTGGGGCCTCATAGTCCATGCTGCTTTCTCCTACAATGAACATTGGACAACATGCCAACCACTAGGTTTCTTGCCAAGGCGAAGGAGAAGTTCTGATTCTTGCATCACGTTCACTCCTGAGCAGTGAGTGGAGATAAGTTCTAGGTTCTGAAGGTGAAAACTGAGGTTGGGTAGAGATGATGGCCTAAAGCCATTGTGGGTGTGATATGCTCTGTGTATGGCCAGCTGTCTGGGTGTTGGACTGGAGGTCTGCCCTCAGGCTGTGTCAGACAGGGCTTTAGTGCACAGGCTAGACTGTATAACTGGGGTATGGTCGAGTGGCATGCAGGTTGTTACTCATTTGGCGTTTCTGGTTAGCCCTATAGGGCAACATTTTTCTTCTGGAGGGCAGGCAGAGTGCTGCATTGTGTCTCCAGAATTGCCAAACTGGAGGAGTGTGGCCAGAATTGTGAGGAACGAAGTCTGAAAACACAAGCTAGCACGAGTTTTGGGGCCAAGAGCATGGCAGGCCCACTCTGCAGAGGCTGAATCGAGATCTCCTGCAGGTGAGGTCAGGGCGATTATCAGATGGGGCCTCAAGCTGGAGTTTGTGTCCATGATGGCCCCTTCCTGAAGGGGGTGGGGGCGTCATGAGGCCAGGGAGGTTTCCCTACACTGGGAGTTGTGAGCTGCTCCAAACTTCAAAGTTTCCTTCTTCAGGACAGTCGAGTACTATTGGATGGTTCCAGGATGCCCCATACAGAAAGACTCGAGAGCAGGGCCCTAAGCATGGATGCCGAGAAACACCAACTCACCTTCCCATTGCCTGGTCGAGACAAGGCATGCTCAATCTGCGGGCTCTTGGGTGAGCTACCCAGAAGGCTGAGTTTAAATGGACTCTCCTGAGGATGAGTCATAATGTGGGTTGGTGGCCATGGAGACCTTGGAATGTGGCAGTAGCTAAGGGACTCTGCAGGATTCTCCAACCCGAAGGGCTTGACACAACTCCAACAAGGAAGCTTCCCATGTGGAGATGAGAGGTCTTCTGTCTGGTGCCTCAGGAAAGCCCCGTATGCTGGTCTTCGAACCCAGGCCTCTGAGGAGTGATACCTGGACACCAAAGCAAGAGTTCATAATAGGGCCTAGGGGCCTGTCTGGTTCAATCTTCTGTCTCTGCGGATATCTGTCTGTGTGTCTGCATGGAGGTAGTAGTTGCTCAGCTTGTGTCATAATGCCCCTATTTGTCCAGTGCGGCTTGCGGTAGTGGGATGTCCTTGGGGACCTTGAGGTTTCTACTATTTTGTAGAGTTGTGGCCAATGGAATGGGCAGTTTCTTAGGAGAGAGCAGGCCCAGTTCTGTGGTGTGGCTCCAGAGACCCCAGCCTGGAGGCTGTGTGGGCCATGGCTGTGCAGACAGACATCCAAAAACCCTAACTCAGTTCAGGTTTGGGGCCGAGGTTACGGCAGGCCTGATCTACAGTCCATGAGGGGAGCTCCTCTGGATATGAAAGAAGGGTGAGAGGGAGGCAGTCGCTCAGGCTTTTGTCTCTGGATGTTTTGTCCACAATGGCCGTTTAATGTAGGAGTTGCCTCATGGGTCGTAGAAGTCTCCCTCTCTGGTAGTTTGTCCAGCCCCCAAGAGTTTGGGGTCATTCTGTGGGAAGGGAAGTGTCCTGTTTTCTGCTTCATGTGTCCCCCCAGTAGAGGGATTCTAGAGCATAGCAGTGGGTACTGACAACTGGAATACTCGCCCTGTGGTTAAGCCTGGGGGCCTATGGATATGACAAGCCCCATATGCAGGATCTTGGTCCAGCCACTGAGAGGCGTTACTTTAATACGGGACTCACGCTGCAGGTCACAATGCATGTCTGTGCCCTAGGCGGCCCTCAAGCACTGGCGTGGCCTTTCGGACAATGCAGGTTTTCCCACATTGAACGTTGGACAACATGCCAACCACAAGGTTTCTGGCCATGGGGAAGGAGGAATTCTAATTTCTGCATCACGTTCACCCCTGGGCAGTGATTGGAGATAAGGTCTAGGTTCTGAAGCCTGAAAACCGAGGTTGGGAAGAGATGACGACCTACAGCCATAGCGGGTCCTATGTGTCCAGGTTGGGGCCAGCTGTCTGGGTGTCGTTTGGGATGTCTTGTCTCAGGCTGTGCCAGACAGGGCATTAGTATACAGGGTGGGCTGTATAATTGCTTTACAATCGAGTGGCATGCATTAAAAAATCATTTGGGATTACTTATTAGGAGCCTGGGCAAAGTTTTTCTTCTGGAGGGCAGGCAGAGTGCTGCATTGTGGCTTCGGAATTCCCAAACTGGAGGGCTTGTGGGCCAGGAGAGTGAGGACGGAAGTCTGAGAACACAAGCTAGGCTTAGGTTTCGGGGCAAGGACATGGCAGGCACACTCTGCAGAGCTGAATTGAGATCTCATGCATCTGAAGTCAGGTCGAGGTTCAGACTTTGGCTCAGGTTTGAGTTTCTGTCCATGTTGGCCCCTTCAGGAAGTGGGGGCATTATGAGGCCATGGGGGTTTTCCCACTATTGGAGTTGTGAGATGCTCCAAACCGCAAGGATTCCTTCTGTGGGACAATTAAGATTTGTTGGATGGCTCCAGGACGTCTTATAAGGTATTTTTCCAGAACAGGGTTCTAAGTATGGATGCCTGGGCAGCCAGCCTCACATTCCAATTGTCTCCTAGCAACAAGAAACGTTTGATCTGCTGGCTTGGGGTAGCAACAGAGGGGGCTGAGTTGAAATGGACTTTCCTGAGGATGGTCTTAATGTTGGTTTGAGTCCATGGAGACCTTGGTATGGAGCAGTGGCACCAGGGCCCTGAAGGATTCTCCTAACCAGAGGTTATGACAAAGCTCCAATGAGCAAGTTTCCATGGGGAGACGAGATTTGTTCTTATTGGTGCCTCAGGAAACCACCATATGCTGGTATTGGAAACGAGGCCTCTGAGGAGAGATGCCTGGAAACCAAAGCAATGGATCTGTTTAGGGCCTAGGGGCCTGTCCGGTTCAATATTCTTCTCTGGGGACATCTGTTGTCTGAGTGGAGGTAGTTGCTCAGCTGGTTTGAGATCACCCCTGTTTGTCCTGGGCGGCCTACACTATTGGGATGGCCTCGGTGACTTTGGAGGTTTTTCCTAATTTGCAAGGTTGTGGCCAATGGAATGGGAAGAATTCCCTTGAAAGGGAAGCACAGTCCTGAGGTGTGGCTCCAGGGACCCAAGTGTGGAGCGTGTGTGGTCCAGGGCTATTTGGACAAAAGTCTGAAAACACAAACTCCACTTAGGTTGTGGGATGTAGGTATGGCCGGCCCGATCTATAGACCGTGAGGAGACCTCTTCGGGATATGAACAAAGGGCGAATGTGATGTGCATGCTCATGCTTTTTTTTTTTTTTTTTCTGGAAATGTGTCACCGATTGCCATGGAATGTCGGGGTGTCCTCATGGGCCATCGATGAGGCTCACTTTCTGGGGATTTGACCCGATCCCAAGAGTTTGGTGTCATTCTGTGGGAAGGGAGGAGGCCTTTCTGTTTTTTTTTTTTTGTTTATTTTTTTTGTTTTTTGTTTTTTGTTTTTTTTAACCTCCGGTGGACCACCAAAAGAGGGATTCCAGAGCAGATTCGTGGGTGGGGGCAACATGACAACCAGACCTCTGGTTAACATTGGGACCTAATAACATGGCAAGCCCCTTATGTGGGCTCTTGGTCCAGACACTGAGAGGCCTTCCTTGAGGATAGGTCTCACACTGAGTTTCACAATGTGGTTTTGTGCCCAAGGAGCCCCTCAAGTCAGGGCGTGGCCTAATGTACCATGCTGGTTTCTCCTACACTGAATGTTGCACAGTAAAGGAACCACAAGTTTTCTGGCACTTGGCAAGATGGAGTTCTAATTTCTGCAACACTTTCACTCCTGGACTGTGATTGGATTTAAGGTCTAGGTTCTGAAGCCTGAAAACTGAGGTTGGGAAGAGATGAAGCCCTAAGGCCATGGTGTGTCTGATGTGCTCAGTGTTCGGCCAGCTGTTGAGTATGGGTTGGGAGGTGCAGGCTCAGGCAGTGGCAGACAGGGAATTAGTGCCCAGGCTAGACTGCATCATTGGGGTGCAGTCGAGTTTCGTGCAGGATGGTACTCATTTGTGGTTACTGGGTAGTCCCAGAGGGCAACGTTTTTCTTCTGGAGGGAAGACACAGTGCCACATAGTGACTCCAAAATTCCCAAACTGGAAGGCTTGTGGGCCAGGAGTGTGAGGAAAAAATTCTGAGAACACAAGCCAGACTTAGATTTCGGGGTGAGGGGACGGCAGGCACCCTCTGCAGAGATAATTCGAGATCCCGTATACCTGAAGACAGAGCTAGGATCAGACGTTTTCTTAGGTCGGAGTTTCTGTCCATGAAGCCCATTCATGAAGGGGAGGGTGTCACGAGGACATGGAGGTTTTCCCACGATGGGAATTGTGAGATGCTCCGAACCACAATGATTCCTTCTGTGGGACAGTCGAGACCTGTTGGATGGCTCCAGGACATCCCATAAGGAAGTTATCCAGAGCAGGGTTCTAAGGATGGATGCGTGGGCAGCCTGCCTCCCATTCCAGGTGTCTCATAGAGCCAAGGCAAGTTCGATCTGCTGGATCTAGGGAGCAACCGAGGCGGGTGTTTTGAAAAGGGTGAGTTGATGATGGGTCATAATGTGCATTTGTGTCCATGTAGACCTTGGAATGGGGTGCTTGATCAGGGGCCTTGAGGGATGTTCATAACCGGAGGTTTTGATGGAGCTCTAAAGAGTATGTTTCCTATGTAGAGAAGAGAATTGTTTTGATGAGTGCCTAAGGAATCTCCCTTATGCTGGTATTGGAAACCAGGCCTCTGAGGAGAGATGACTGGAATCAAAAGCAATGGATCTGATTAGGGCCTAAGTGCCCGTCCAGTTCAATCTTATTCTATGGGGATATCTGTCTCTGGGTCTGAGTGGAGGTGGTTTCCTAACTTGTGAAAGATCATCCCTGTGTGTCCTGGGCAGCCAACACAATTCCGATGGCCTGGGGGAGTTTGGAGGATTCTCCTAATCTATAGGGTTGTGGCCAATGGAAATGGCAAAATTCCCCTGGAGAGGGAAGCCACAGTCCTGAGGTGTGGCTCCAGGGGCCCCAGCTTGGATGGTGTGTGGGCCAGGACTGTGGGGACAGAAGTCTGAAAACACAAACTCAGCTTAGGTTTGGGGATGTATGTATGAAGGCTCGATCAACAGACCGTGAGAATTTTCCGGGCTATGAACAAAGGGCGAGTATGTGGCGCTTGCTCAGGGTTTTGTCTCTGTATTTTGTGTCAATGGTGGCCGTGGAATGTCGGGGTGTCCTCAAGGGCCATGGACAATTCTTTCTCTGGTGATTTGGCCTGATCCCAAGTGGTTGGGATCATTCTGTGGATGGGAAGAGTCCTTTCTGTATTTTTTTTTTTTTACATCAGGTGTCCCACCAAAGAGGGATTCCAGAGTAGAGCCCTGAGTAGGGGTGACTAGACATCTCGAACTCTGGTTGAGATTGGGGGACTAGTGGTTTGGCAAGCCCCATATGTGTGCTGTTGTTCCAGTCACTAATAGGCTTTACATGAGGATAGGGCTCACGCTGAGGGTCACAATGTGTGTTTGTGCAAATTGTGGCCCTCAGGGAAAGGTGGGGCCTCATAGTCCATGCTGCTTTCTCCTACAATGAACATTGGACAACATGCCAACCACTAGGTTTCTTGCCAAGGCGAAGGAGAAGTTCTGATTCTTGCATCACGTTCACTCCTGAGCAGTGAGTGGAGATAAGTTCTAGGTTCTGAAGGTGAAAACTGAGGTTGGGTAGAGATGATGGCCTAAAGCCATTGTGGGTGTGATATGCTCTGTGTATGGCCAGCTGTCTGGGTGTTGGACTGGAGGTCTGCCCTCAGGCTGTGTCAGACAGGGCTTTAGTGCACAGGCTAGACTGTATAACTGGGGTATGGTCGAGTGGCATGCAGGTTGTTACTCATTTGGCGTTTCTGGTTAGCCCTATAGGGCAACATTTTTCTTCTGGAGGGCAGGCAGAGTGCTGCATTGTGTCTCCAGAATTGCCAAACTGGAGGGGTGTGGCCAGAATTGTGAGGAACGAAGTCTGAAAACACAAGCTAGCACGAGTTTTGGGGCCAAGAGCATGGCAGGCCCACTCTGCAGAGGCTGAATCGAGATCTCCTGCAGGTGAGGTCAGGGCGATTATCAGATGTGGCCTCAAGCTGGAGTTTGTGTCCATGATGGCCCCTTCCTGAAGGGGGTGGGGGCGTCATGAGGCCAGGGAGGTTTCCCTACGCTGGGAGTTGTGAGCTGCTCCAAACTTCAAAGTTTCCTTCTTCAGGACAGTCGAGTACTATTGGATGGTTCCAGGATGCCCCATACAGAAAGACTCGAGAGCAGGGCCCTAAGCATGGATGCCGAGAAACACCAACTCACCTTCCCATTGCCTGGTCGAGACAAGGCATGCTCAATCTGCGGGCTCTTGGGTGAGCTACCCAGAAGGCTGAGTTTAAATGGACTCTCCTGAGGATGAGTCATAATGTGGGTTGGTGGCCATGGAGACCTTGGAATGTGGCAGTAGCTAAGGGACTCTGCAGGATTCTCCAACCCGAAGGGCTTGACACAACTCCAACAAGGAAGCTTCCCATGTGGAGATGAGAGGTCTTCTGTCTGGTGCCTCAGGAAAGCCCCGTATGCTGGTCTTCGAACCCAGGCCTCTGAGGAGTGATACCTGGACACCAAAGCAAGAGTTCATAATAGGGCCTAGGGGCCTGTCTGGTTCAATCTTCTGTCTCTGCGGATATCTGTCTGTGTGTCTGCATGGAGGTAGTAGTTGCTCAGCTTGTGTCATAATGCCCCTATTTGTCCAGTGCGGCTTGCGGTAGTGGGATGTCCTTGGGGACCTTGAGGTTTCTACTATTTTGTAGAGTTGTGGCCAATGGAATGGGCAGTTTCTTAGGAGAGAGCAGGCCCAGTTCTGTGGTGTGGCTCCAGAGACCCCAGCCTGGAGGCTGTGTGGGCCATGGCTGTGCAGACCGACATCCAAAAACCCTAACTCAGCTCAGGTTTGGGGCCGAGGTTATGGCAGGCCTGATTTACAGTCCATGAGGGGAGCTCCTCTGGATATGAAAGAAGGGTGAGAGGGAGGCAGTCGCTCAGGCTTTTGTCTCTGGATGTTTTGTCCACAATGGCCGTTTAATGTAGGAGTTGCCTCATGGGTCGTAGAAGTCTCCCTCTCTGGTAGTTTGTCCAGCCCCCAAGAGTTTGGGGTCATTCTGTGGGAAGGGAAGTGTCCTGTTTTCTGCTTCATGTGTCCCCCCAGTAGAGGGATTCTAGAGCATAGCAGTGGGTACTGACAACTGGAATACTCGCCCTGTGGTTAAGCCTGGGGGCCTATGGATATGACAAGCCCCATATGCAGGATCTTGGTCCAGCCACTGAGAGGCGTTACTTTAATACGGGACTCACGCTGCAGGTCAC
This sequence comes from Mustela nivalis, assembly GCF_964662115.1. Lineage (NCBI taxonomy): Eukaryota > Metazoa > Chordata > Mammalia > Carnivora > Mustelidae > Mustela > Mustela nivalis. The sequence continues at coordinate 914,283 of NW_028136543.1, read as the reverse complement.
AATGCATGTCTGTGCCCTAGGCGGCCCTCAAGCACTGGCGTGGCCTTTCGGACAATGCAGGTTTTCCCACATTGAACGTTGGACAACATGCCAACCACAAGGTTTCTGGCCATGGGGAAGGAGGAATTCTAATGTCTGCATCACGTTCACCCCTGGGCAGTGATTGGAGATAAGGTCTAGGTTCTGAAGCCTGAGAAGCGAGGTTGGGAAGAGATGACGACCTACAGCCATAACGGGTCCTATGTGTCCAGGTTAGGGCCAGCTGTCTGGGTGTCGTTTGGGATGTCTTGTCTCAGGCTGTGCCAGACAGGGCATTAGTATACAGGGTGGGCTGTATAATTGCTTTACAATCGAGTGGCATGCATTAGAAAATCATTTGGGATTACTTATTAGCAGCATAGGGCAAAGTTTTTCTTCTGGAGGGCAGGCAGAGTGCTGCATTGTGGCTTCGGAATTCCCAAACTGGAGGGCTTGTGGGCCAGGAGAGTGAGGACGGAAGTCTGAGAACACAAGCTAGGCTTAGGTTTCGGGGCAAGGACATGGCAGGCACACTCTGCAGAGCTGAATTGAGATCTCATGCATCTGAAGTCAGGTCGAGGTTCAGACTTTGGCTCAGGTTTGAGTTTCTGTCCATGTTGGCCCCTTCAGGAAGTGGGGGCATTATGAGGCCATGGGGGTTTTCCCACTATTGGAGTTGTGAGATGCTCCAAACCGCAAGGATTCCTTCTGTGGGACAATTAAGATTTGTTGGATGGCTCCAGGACGTCTTATAAGGTATTTTTCCAGAACAGGGTTCTAAGTATGGATGCCTGGGCAGCCAGCCTCACATTCCAATTGTCTCCTAGCAACAAGAAACGTTTGATCTGCTGGCTTGGGGTAGCAACAGAGGGGGCTGAGTTGAAATGGACTTTCCTGAGGATGGTCTTAATGTTGGTTTGAGTCCATGGAGACCTTGGTATGGAGCAGTGGCACCAGGGCCCTGAAGGATTCTCCTAACCAGAGGTTATGACAAAGCTCCAATGAGCAAGTTTCCATGGGGAGACGAGATTTGTTCTTATTGGTGCCTCAGGAAACCACCATATGCTGGTATTGGAAACGAGGCCTCTGAGGAGAGATGCCTGGAAACCAAAGCAATGGATCTGTTTAGGGCCTAGGGGCCTGTCCGGTTCAATATTCTTCTCTGGGGACATCTGTTGTCTGAGTGGAGGTAGTTGCTCAGCTGGTTTGAGATCACCCCTGTTTGTCCTGGGCGGCCTACACTATTGGGATGGCCTCGGTGACTTTGGAGGTTTTTCCTCATTTGCAAGGTTGTGGCCAATGGAATGGGAAGAATTCCCTTGAAAGGGAAGCACAGTCCTGAGGTGTGGCTCCAGGGACCCAAGTGTGGAGCGTGTGTGGTCCAGGGCTATTTGGACAAAAGTCTGAAAACACAAACTCCACTTAGGTTGTGGGATGTAGGTATGGCCGGCCCGATCTATAGACCGTGAGGAGACCTCTTCGGGATATGAACAAAGGGCGAATGTGATGTGCATGCTCATGCTTTTTTTTTTTTTTCTGGAAATGTGTCACCGATTGCCATGGAATGTCGGGGTGTCCTCATGGGCCATCGATGAGGCTCACTTTCTGGGGATTTGACCCGATCCCAAGAGTTTGGTGTCATTCTGTGGGAAGGGAGGAGGCCTTTCTGTTTTTTTTTTTTGTTTATTTTTTTTGTTTTTTGTTTTTTGTTTTTTTTAACCTCCGGTGGACCACCAAAAGAGGGATTCCAGAGCAGATTCGTGGGTGGGGGCAACATGACAACCAGACCTCTGGTTAACATTGGGACCTAATAACATGGCAAGCCCCTTATGTGGGCTCTTGGTCCAGACACTGAGAGGCCTTCCTTGAGGATAGGTCTCACACTGAGTTTCACAATGTGGTTTTGTGCCCAAGGAGCCCCTCAAGTCAGGGCGTGGCCTAATGTACCATGCTGGTTTCTCCTACACTGAATGTTGCACAGTAAAGGAACCACAAGTTTTCTGGCACTTGGCAAGATGGAGTTCTAATTTCTGCAACACTTTCACTCCTGGACTGTGATTGGATTTAAGGTCTAGGTTCTGAAGCCTGAAAACTGAGGTTGGGAAGAGATGAAGCCCTAAGGCCATGGTGTGTCTGATGTGCTCAGTGTTCGGCCAGCTGTTGAGTATGGGTTGGGAGGTGCAGGCTCAGGCAGTGGCAGACAGGGAATTAGTGCCCAGGCTAGACTGCATCATTGGGGTGCAGTCGAGTTTCGTGCAGGATGGTACTCATTTGTGGTTACTGGGTAGTCCCAGAGGGCAACGTTTTTCTTCTGGAGGGAAGACACAGTGCCACATAGTGACTCCAAAATTCCCAAACTGGAAGGCTTGTGGGCCAGGAGTGTGAGGAAAAAATTCTGAGAACACAAGCCAGACTTAGATTTCGGGGTGAGGGGACGGCAGGCACCCTCTGCAGAGATAATTCGAGATCCCGTATACCTGAAGACAGAGCTAGGATCAGACGTTTTCTTAGGTCGGAGTTTCTGTCCATGAAGCCCATTCATGAAGGGGAGGGTGTCACGAGGACATGGAGGTTTTCCCACGATGGGAATTGTGAGATGCTCCGAACCACAATGATTCCTTCTGTGGGACAGTCGAGACCTGTTGGATGGCTCCAGGACATCCCATAAGGAAGTTATCCAGAGCAGGGTTCTAAGGATGGATGCGTGGGCAGCCTGCCTCCCATTCCAGGTGTCTCATAGAGCCAAGGCAAGTTCGATCTGCTGGATCTAGGGAGCAACCGAGGCGGGTGTTTTGAAAAGGGTGAGTTGATGATGGGTCATAATGTGCATTTGTGTCCATGTAGACCTTGGAATGGGGTGCTTGATCAGGGGCCTTGAGGGATGTTCATAACCGGAGGTTTTGATGGAGCTCTAAAGAGTATGTTTCCTATGTAGAGAAGAGAATTGTTTTGATGAGTGCCTAAGGAATCTCCCTTATGCTGGTATTGGAAACCAGGCCTCTGAGGAGAGATGACTGGAATCAAAAGCAATGGATCTGATTAGGGCCTAAGTGCCCGTCCAGTTCAATCTTATTCTATGGGGATATCTGTCTCTGGGTCTGAGTGGAGGTGGTTTCCTAACTTGTGAAAGATCATCCCTGTGTGTCCTGGGCAGCCAACACAATTCCGATGGCCTGGGGGAGTTTGGAGGATTCTCCTAATCTATAGGGTTGTGGCCAATGGAAATGGCAAAATTCCCCTGGAGAGGGAAGCCACAGTCCTGAGGTGTGGCTCCAGGGGCCCCAGCTTGGATGGTGTGTGGGCCAGGACTGTGGGGACAGAAGTCTGAAAACACAAACTCAGCTTAGGTTTGGGGATGTATGTATGAAGGCTCGATCAACAGACCGTGAGAATTTTCCGGGCTATGAACAAAGGGCGAGTATGTGGCGCTTGCTCAGGGTTTTGTCTCTGTATTTTGTGTCAATGGTGGCCGTGGAATGTCGGGGTGTCCTCAAGGGCCATGGACAATTCTTTCTCTGGTGATTTGGCCTGATCCCAAGTGGTTGGGATCATTCTGTGGATGGGAAGAGTCCTTTCTGTATTTTTTTTTTTTTACATCAGGTGTCCCACCAAAGAGGGATTCCAGAGTAGAGCCCTGAGTAGGGGTGACTAGACATCTCGAACTCTGGTTGAGATTGGGGGACTAGTGGTTTGGCAAGCCCCATATGTGTGCTGTTGTTCCAGTCACTAATAGGCTTTACATGAGGATAGGGCTCACGCTGAGGGTCACAATGTGTGTTTGTGCAAATTGTGGCCCTCAGGGAAAGGTGGGGCCTCATAGTCCATGCTGCTTTCTCCTACAATGAACATTGGACAACATGCCAACCACTAGGTTTCTTGCCAAGGCGAAGGAGAAGTTCTGATTCTTGCATCACGTTCACTCCTGAGCAGTGAGTGGAGATAAGTTCTAGGTTCTGAAGGTGAAAACTGAGGTTGGGTAGAGATGATGGCCTAAAGCCATTGTGGGTGTGATATGCTCTGTGTATGGCCAGCTGTCTGGGTGTTGGACTGGAGGTCTGCCCTCAGGCTGTGTCAGACAGGGCTTTAGTGCACAGGCTAGACTGTATAACTGGGGTATGGTCGAGTGGCATGCAGGTTGTTACTCATTTGGCGTTTCTGGTTAGCCCTATAGGGCAACATTTTTCTTCTGGAGGGCAGGCAGAGTGCTGCATTGTGTCTCCAGAATTGCCAAACTGGAGGGGTGTGGCCAGAATTGTGAGGAACGAAGTCTGAAAACACAAGCTAGCACGAGTTTTGGGGCCAAGAGCATGGCAGGCCCACTCTGCAGAGGCTGAATCGAGATCTCCTGCAGGTGAGGTCAGGGCGATTATCAGATGTGGCCTCAAGCTGGAGTTTGTGTCCATGATGGCCCCTTCCTGAAGGGGGTGGGGGCGTCATGAGGCCAGGGAGGTTTCCCTACGCTGGGAGTTGTGAGCTGCTCCAAACTTCAAAGTTTCCTTCTTCAGGACAGTCGAGTACTATTGGATGGTTCCAGGATGCCCCATACAGAAAGACTCGAGAGCAGGGCCCTAAGCATGGATGCCGAGAAACACCAACTCACCTTCCCATTGCCTGGTCGAGACAAGGCATGCTCAATCTGCGGGCTCTTGGGTGAGCTACCCAGAAGGCTGAGTTTAAATGGACTCTCCTGAGGATGAGTCATAATGTGGGTTGGTGGCCATGGAGACCTTGGAATGTGGCAGTAGCTAAGGGACTCTGCAGGATTCTCCAACCCGAAGGGCTTGACACAACTCCAACAAGGAAGCTTCCCATGTGGAGATGAGAGGTCTTCTGTCTGGTGCCTCAGGAAAGCCCCGTATGCTGGTCTTCGAACCCAGGCCTCTGAGGAGTGATACCTGGACACCAAAGCAAGAGTTCATAATAGGGCCTAGGGGCCTGTCTGGTTCAATCTTCTGTCTCTGCGGATATCTGTCTGTGTGTCTGCATGGAGGTAGTAGTTGCTCAGCTTGTGTCATAATGCCCCTATTTGTCCAGTGCGGCTTGCGGTAGTGGGATGTCCTTGGGGACCTTGAGGTTTCTACTATTTTGTAGAGTTGTGGCCAATGGAATGGGCAGTTTCTTAGGAGAGAGCAGGCCCAGTTCTGTGGTGTGGCTCCAGAGACCCCAGCCTGGAGGCTGTGTGGGCCATGGCTGTGCAGACAGACATCCAAAAACCCTAACTCAGTTCAGGTTTGGGGCCGAGGTTACGGCAGGCCTGATCTACAGTCCATGAGGGGAGCTCCTCTGGATATGAAAGAAGGGTGAGAGGGAGGCAGTCGCTCAGGCTTTTGTCTCTGGATGTTTTGTCCACAATGGCCGTTTAATGTAGGAGTTGCCTCATGGGTCGTAGAAGTCTCCCTCTCTGGTAGTTTGTCCAGCCCCCAAGAGTTTGGGGTCATTCTGTGGGAAGGGAAGTGTCCTGTTTTCTGCTTCATGTGTCCCCCCAGTAGAGGGATTCTAGAGCATAGCAGTGGGTACTGACAACTGGAATACTCGCCCTGTGGTTAAGCCTGGGGGCCTATGGATATGACAAGCCCCATATGCAGGATCTTGGTCCAGCCACTGAGAGGCGTTACTTTAATACGGGACTCACGCTGCAGGTCACAATGCATGTCTGTGCCCTAGGCGGCCCTCAAGCACTGGCGTGGCCTTTCGGACAATGCAGGTTTTCCCACATTGAACGTTGGACAACATGCCAACCACAAGGTTTCTGGCCATGGGGAAGGAGGAATTCTAATTTCTGCATCACGTTCACCCCTGGGCAGTGATTGGAGATAAGGTCTAGGTTCTGAAGCCTGAAAACCGAGGTTGGGAAGAGATGACGACCTACAGCCATAGCGGGTCCTATGTGTCCAGGTTGGGGCCAGCTGTCTGGGTGTCGTTTGGGATGTCTTGTCTCAGGCTGTGCCAGACAGGGCATTAGTATACAGGGTGGGCTGTATAATTGCTTTACAATCGAGTGGCATGCATTAAAAAATCATTTGGGATTACTTATTAGGAGCCTGGGCAAAGTTTTTCTTCTGGAGGGCAGGCAGAGTGCTGCATTGTGGCTTCGGAATTCCCAAACTGGAGGGCTTGTGGGCCAGGAGAGTGAGGACGGAAGTCTGAGAACACAAGCTAGGCTTAGGTTTCGGGGCAAGGACATGGCAGGCACACTCTGCAGAGCTGAATTGAGATCTCATGCATCTGAAGTCAGGTCGAGGTTCAGACTTTGGCTCAGGTTTGAGTTTCTGTCCATGTTGGCCCCTTCAGGAAGTGGGGGCATTATGAGGCCATGGGGGTTTTCCCACTATTGGAGTTGTGAGATGCTCCAAACCGCAAGGATTCCTTCTGTGGGACAATTAAGATTTGTTGGATGGCTCCAGGACGTCTTATAAGGTATTTTTCCAGAACAGGGTTCTAAGTATGGATGCCTGGGCAGCCAGCCTCACATTCCAATTGTCTCCTAGCAACAAGAAACGTTTGATCTGCTGGCTTGGGGTAGCAACAGAGGGGGCTGAGTTGAAATGGACTTTCCTGAGGATGGTCTTAATGTTGGTTTGAGTCCATGGAGACCTTGGTATGGAGCAGTGGCACCAGGGCCCTGAAGGATTCTCCTAACCAGAGGTTATGACAAAGCTCCAATGAGCAAGTTTCCATGGGGAGACGAGATTTGTTCTTATTGGTGCCTCAGGAAACCACCATATGCTGGTATTGGAAACGAGGTCTCTGAGGAGAGATGCCTGGAAACCAAAGCAATGGATCTGTTTAGGGCCTAGGGGCCTGTCCGGTTCAATATTCTTCTCTGGGGACATCTGTTGTCTGAGTGGAGGTAGTTGCTCAGCTGGTTTGAAATCACCCCTGTTTGTCCTGGGCGGCCTACACTATTGGGATGGCCTCGGTGACTTTGGAGGTTTTTCCTAATTTGCAAGGTTGTGGCCAATGGAATGGGAAGAATTCCCTTGAAAGGGAAGCACAGTCCTGAGGTGTGGCTCTAGGGACCCAAGTGTGGAGCGTGTGTGGTCCAGGGCTATTTGGACAAAAGTCTGAAAACACAAACTCCACTTAGGTTGTGGGATGTAGGTATGGCCGGCCCGATCTATAGACCGTGAGGAGACCTCTTCGGGATATGAACAAAGGGCGAATGTGATGTGCATGCTCATGCTTTTTTTTTTTTTTTTCTGGAAATGTGTCACCGATTGCCATGGAATGTCGGGGTGTCCTCATGGGCCATCGATGAGGCTCACTTTCTGGGGATTTGACCCGATCCCAAGAGTTTGGTGTCATTCTGTGGGAAGGGAGGAGGCCTTTCTGTTTTTTTTTTTTTGTTTATTTTTTTTGTTTTTTGTTTTTTGTTTTTTTTAAACTCCGGTGGACCACCAAAAGAGGGATTCCAGAGCAGATTCGTGGGTGGGGGCAACATGACAACCAGACCTCTGGTTAACATTGGGACCTAATAACATGGCAAGCCCCTTATGTGGGCTCTTGGTCCAGACACTGAGAGGCCTTCCTTGAGGATAGGTCTCACACTGAGTTTCACAATGTGGTTTTGTGCCCAAGGAGCCCCTCAAGTCAGGGCGTGGCCTAATGTACCATGCTGGTTTCTCCTACACTGAACGTTGCACAGTAAAGGAACCACAAGTTTTCTGGCAATTGGCAAGATGGAGTTCTAATTTCTGCAACACTTTCACTCCTGGACTGTGATTGGATTTAAGGTCTAGGTTCTGAAGCCTGAAAACTGAGGTTGGGAAGAGATGAAGCCCTAAGGCCATGGTGTGTCTGATGTGCTCAGTGTTCGGCCAGCTGTTGAGTATGGGTTGGGAGGTGCAGGCTCAGGCAGTGGCAGACAGGGAATTAGTGCCCAGGCTAGACTGCATCATTGGGGTGCAGTCGAGTTTCGTGCAGGATGGTACTCATTTGTGGTTACTGGGTAGTCCCAGAGGGCAACGTTTTTCTTCTGGAGGGAAGACACAGTGCCACATAGTGACTCCAAAATTCCCAAACTGGAAGGCTTGTGGGCCAGGAGTGTGAGGAAAAAATTCTGAGAACACAAGCCAGACTTAGATTTCGGGGTGAGGGGACGGCAGGCACCCTCTGCAGAGATAATTCGAGATCCCGTATACCTGAAGACAGAGCTAGGATCAGACGTTTTCTTAGGTCGGAGTTTCTGTCCATGAAGCCCATTCATGAAGGGGAGGGTGTCACGAGGACATGGAGGTTTTCCCACGATGGGAATTGTGAGATGCTCCGAACCACAATGATTCCTTCTGTGGGACAGTCGAGACCTGTTGGATGGCTCCAGGACATCCCATAAGGAAGTTATCCAGAGCAGGGTTCTAAGGATGGATGCGTGGGCAGCCTGCCTCCCATTCCAGGTGTCTCATAGAGCCAAGGCAAGTTCGAACTGCTGGATCTAGGGGAGCAACCGAGGCGGGTGTTTTGAAATGGGTGAGTTAAGGATGGGTCATAATGTGCATTTGTGTCCATGTAGACCTTGAAATGGGGTGCTTGATCAGGGGCCTTGAGGGATGTTCATAACCGGAGGTTTTGATGGAGCTCTAAAGAGTATGTTTCCTATGTAGAGAAGAGAATTGTTTTGATGAGTGCCTAAGGAATCTCCCATATGCTGGTATTGGAAACCAGGCCTCTGAGGAGAGATGACTGGAATCAAAAGCAATGGATCTGATTAGGGCCTAAGTGCCCGTCCAGTTCAATCTTATTCTATGGGGATATCTGTCTCTGGGTCTGAGTGGAGGTGGTTTCCTAACTTGTGAAAGATCATCCCTGTGTGTCCTGGGCAGCCAACACAATTCCGATGGCCTGGGGGAGTTTGGAGGATTCTCCTAATCTAGAGGGTTGTGGCCAATGGAAATGGCAAAATTCCCCTGGAGAGGGAAGCCACAGTCCTGAGGTGTGGCTCCAGGGGCCCCAGCTTGGATGGTGTGTGGGCCAGGACTGTGGGGACAGAAGTCTGAAAACACAAACTCAGCTTAGGTTTGGGGATGTATGTATGAAGGCTCGATCAACAGACCGTGAGAATTTTCCGGGCTATGAACAAAGGGCGAGTATGTGGCGCTTGCTCAGGGTTTTGTCTCTGGATTTTGTGTCAATGGTGGCCGTGGAATGTTGGGGTGTCCTCAAGGGCCATGGACAATTCTTTCTCTGGTGATTTGGCCTGATCCCAAGTGGTTGGGATCATTCTGTGGATGGGAAGAGTCCTTTCTGTATTTTTTTTTTTTTACCTCAGGTGTCCCACCAAAGAGGGATTCCAGAGTAGAGCATTGAGTAGGGGTGACTAGACATCTCGAACTCTGGTTGAGATTGGGGGACTAGGGGCTTGGCAAGCCCCATATGTGGGCTGTTGTTCCAGTCACTAAGAGGCTTTACATGAGGATAGGGCTCACGCTGAGGGTCACAATGTGTGTTTGTGCAAATTATGGCCCTCACGGATAGGTGGGGCCTCATAGTCCATGCTGCTTTCTCCTACAATGAACATTGGACAACATGCCAACCACTAGGTTTCTTGCCAAGGCAAAGGAGAAGTTCTGATTCTTGCATCACGTTCACTCCTGAGCAGTGAGTGGAGATAAGTTCTAAGTTCTGAAGGTGAAAACTGAGGTTGGGTAGAGATGATGGCCTAAAGCCATTGTGGGTGTGATATGCTCTGTGTATGGCCAGCTGTCTGGGTGTTGGACTGGAGGTCTGCCCTCAGGCTGTGTCAGACAGGGCTTTAGTGCACAGGCTAGACTGTATAATTCGGGTATGGTCGAGTGGCATGCAGGTTGTTACTCATTTGGCGTTTCTGGTTAGCCCTATAGGGCAACATTTTTCTTCTGGAGGGCAGGCAGAGTGCTGCATTGTGTCTCCAGAATTGCCAAACTGGAGGGGTGTGGCCAGGATTGTGAGGAACGAAGTCTGAAAACACAAGCTAGCACGAGTTTTGGGGCCAAGAGCATGGCAGGCCCACTCTGCAGAGGCTGAATCGAGATCTCCTGCAGGTGAGGTCAGGGCGATTATCAGATGTTGCCTCAAGCTGGAGTTTGTGTCCATGACGGCCCCTTCCTGATGGGGGAGGGGCGTCATGAGGCCAGGGAGGTTTCCCTATGCTGGGAGTTGTGAGCTGCTTTAAAGAAGTTTCCTTCTTCAAGACAGTCGATTACTATTGGATGGTTCCAGGATGCCCCATACAGAAAGACTCGAGAGCAGGGGCCTAAGCATGGATGCCGAGACACGCCAACTCACCTTCCCATTGCCTGGTCGAGACAAGGCACACTCAATCTGCGGGCTCTTGGGTGAGCTACCCAGAAGGCTGAGTTTAAATGGACTCTGCTGTGGATGAGTCATAATGTGGGTTGGTGGCCATGGAGACCTTGGAATGTGGCAGTAGCTAAGGGACTCTGCAGGATTCTCCAACCCGAAGGGCTTGACACAACTCCAACAAGGAAGCTTCCCATGTGGAGATGAGAGGTCTTCTGTCTGGTGCCTCAGGAAAGCCCCGTATGCTGGTCTTCGAACCCAGGCCTCTGAGGAGTGATACCTGGACACCAAAGCAAGAGTTCATAATAGGGCCTAGGGGCCTGTCTGGTTCAATCTTCTGTCTCTGCGGATATCTGTCTGTGTGTCTGCATGGAGGTAGTAGTTGCTCAGCTTGTGTCATAATGTCCAGTGCGGCTTGCGGTAGTGGGATGTCCTTGGGGACCTTGAGGTTTCTACTATTTTGTAGAGTTGTGGCCAATGGAATGGGCAGTTTCTTAGGAGAGAGCAGGCCCAGTTCTGTGGTGTGGCTCCAGAGACCCCAGCCTGGAGGCTGTGTGGGCCATGGCTGTGCAGACAGACATCCAAAAACCCTAACTCAGTTCAGGTTTGGGGCCGAGGTTACGGCAGGCCTGATCTACAGTCCATGAGGGGAGCTCCTCTGGATATGAAAGAAGGGTGAGAGGGAGGCAGTCGCTCAGGCTTTTGTCTCTGGATGTTTTGTCCACAATGGCCGTTTAATGTAGGAGTTGCCTCATGGGTCGTAGAAGTCTCCCTCTCTGGTAGTTTGTACAGCCCCCAAGAGTTTGGGGTCATTCTGTGGGAAGGGAAGTGTCCTGTTTTCTGCTTCATGTGTCCCCCCAGTAGAGGGATTCTAGAGCATAGCAGTGGGTACTGACAACTGGAATACTCGCCCTCTGGTTAAGCCTGGGGGCCTATGGATATGACAAGCCCCATATGCAGGATCTTGGTCCAGCCACTGAGAGGCGTTACTTTAATACGGGACTCACGCTGCAGGTCACAATGCATGTCTGTGCCCTAGGCGGCCCTCAAGCACTGGCGTGGCCTTTCGGACAATGCAGGTTTTCCCACATTGAACGTTGGACAACATGCCAACCACAAGGTTTCTGGCCATGGGGAAGGAGGAATTCTAATTTCTGCATCACGTTCACCCCTGGGCAGTGATTGGAGATAAAGTCTAGGTTCTGAAGCCTGAAACCCAAGGTTGGAAAGAGATGACGACCTACAGCCATAGCGGGTCCTATGTGTCCAGGTTGGGGCCAGCTGTCTGGGTGTCGTTTGGGATGTCTTGTCTCAGGCTGTGCCAGACAGGGCATTAGTATACAGGGTGGGCTGTATAATTGCTTTACAATCGAGTGGCATGCATTAGAAAATCATTTGGGGTTTCTTATTAGCAGCATAGGGCAAAGTTTTTCTTCTGGAGGGCAGGCAGAGTGCTGCATTGTGGCTTCGGAATTCCCAAACTGGAGGGCTTGTGGGCCAGGAGAGTGAGGACGGAAGTCTGAGAACACAAGCTAGGCTTAGGTTTCGGGGCCAGGATATGGCAGGCACACTCTGCAGAGCTGAATTGAGATCTCATGCGTCTGAAGTCAGGTCGAGGTTCAGACTTTGGCTCAGGTTTGAGTTTCTGTCCATGTTGGCCCCTTCAGGAAGGGGGGGCATTATGAGGCCATGGGGGTTTTCCCACTATTGGAGTTGTGAGATGCTCTAAACCGCAAGGATTCCTTCTGTGGGACAATTAAGATTTGTTGGATGGCTCCAGGATGTCTTATAAGGTGTTTTTCCAGAACAGGGTTCTAAGTATGGATGCCTGGGCAGCCAGCCTCACATTCCAATTGTCTCCTAGCAACAAGAAACGTTTGATCTGCTGGCTTGGGGTAGCAACAGAGGGGACTGAGTTGAAATGGACTTTCCTGAGGATGGTCTTAATGTTGGTTTGAGTCCATGGAGACCTTGGTATGGGGCAGTGGCACCAGGGCCCTGAAGGATTCTCCTAACCAGAGGTTATGACAAAGCTCCAATGAGCAAGTTTTCCATGGGGAGACGAGATTTGTTCTTATTGGTGCCTCAGGAAACCACCATCTGCTGGTATTGGAAACGAGGCCTCTGAGGAGAGATGCCTGAAACCAAAGCAATGGATCTGATTAGGGCCTAGGGGCCTGTCCGGTTCAATATTCTTCTCTGGGGACATCTGTTGTCTGAGTGGAGGTAGTTGCTCAGCTGGTTTGAGATCACCCCTGTTTGTCCTGGGCGGCCTACACTATTGGGATGGCCTCGGTGACTTTGGAGGTTTTTCCTCATTTGCAAGGTTGTGGCCAATGGAATGGGAAGAATTCCCTTGAAAGGGAAGCACAGTCCTGAGGTGTGGCTCCAGGGACCCAAGCGTGGAGCGTGTGTGGTCCAGGGCTATTTGGACAAAAGTCTGAAAACACAAACTCCACTTAGGTTGTGAGATGTAGGTATGGCCGGCCCGATCTATAGACCGTGAGGAGAACTCTTCGGGATATGAACAAAGGGCGAATGTGAGGTGCTTGCTCATGCTTTTTTTTTTTTTTTTTCTGGAAATGTGTCACCGATTGCCATGGAATGTCGGGGTGTCCTCATGGGCCATCGATGAGGCTCTCTTTCTGGGGATTTGACCCGATCCTAAAAGTTTGGGGTCATTCTGTGGGAAGGGAGGAGGCCTTTCTGTTTTTTTTGTTTACTTTTTTTTTTTTTTTTTTTTTTTTTTTTTTTTTTTTTTACCTCAGGTGGACCACCAAAAGAGGGATTCCAGAGCAGAGTCGTTGGTGGGGGCAACTGGACAACCAGACCTCTGGTTAACATTGGGACCTAAGAACATGGCAAGCCCCATATGTGGGCTCTTGGTCCAGACACTGAGAGGCCTTCCTTGAGGATAGGTCTCACACTGAGTTTCACAATGTGGTTTTGTGCCCAAGGATCCCCTCCAGTCAGGGCGTGGCCTAAAGTACCATGCTGGTGCCTCCTACACTGAACGTTGCACAGTATGGGAACCACAAGGTTTCTGGCCATGGGGAAGAAGGAGTTCTAATTTCTGCAACACTTTCACTCCTGGACTGTGATTGGATTTAAGGTCTAGGTTCTGAAGCCTGAAAACTGAGGTTGGGAAGAGATGAAGCCCTAAGGCCATGGTGTGTCTGATGTGCTCAGTGTTCGGCAAGCTGTTGAGTGTGGGTTGGGAGGTGCAGGCTCAGGCTGTGGCAGACAGGGAATAAGTGCCCAGGCTAGACTGTATCATTGGGGTGCAGTCGAGTTTCGTGCAGGATGTTACTCATTTGTGGTTACAGGGTAGCCCCAGAGGGCAACGTTTTTCTTCTGGAGGGAAGACACAGTGCCACATAGTGTCTCCAGAATTCCGAAACTGAAAGGCTTGTGGGCCAGGAGTGTGAGGAAAAAATTCTGAGAACACAAGCAGGACTTAAATTTCGGGGTGAGGGGACGGCAGGCACCCTCTGCAGAGATGATTCGAGATCCCGTATACCTGAAGACAGAGCTAGGATCAGACGTTTTCTTAGGTCGGAGTTTCTCTCCATGATGGCCCCTTCATGAAGGGGAGGGTGTCACGAGGACATGGAGGTTTTCCCACTATGGGAATTGTGAGATGCTCCAAACCACAATGATTCCTTCTGTGGGACAGTCGAGACCTGTTGGATGGCTCTAGGACATCACCTAAGGAAGTTATCCAGAGCAGGGTTCTAAGGATGGATGCCTGGGCAGCCTGCCTCCCATTCCAGGTGTCTCATAGAGCCAAGGCAAGTTCGATCTGCTGGATCTAGGGGAGCAACCGAGGCGGGTGTGTTGAAATGGGTGAGTTGAGGATGGGTCATAATGTGCATTTGTGTCCATGTAGACCTTGGAATGGGGTGCTTGATCCGGGGCCTTGAGGGATGTTCATAACCGGAGGTTTTGATGGAGCTCTAAAGAGTATGATTCCTATGTAGAGAAGAGAATTGTTTTGATGAGTGCCTAAGGAATCTCCCATATGCTGGTATTAGAAACCAGGCCTCTGAGGAGAGATGACTGGAATCAAAAGCAAGGGATCTGATTAGGGCCTAAGTGCCCGTCCAGTTCCTTCTTATTCTATGGAGATATCTGTCTCTGGGTCTGAGTGGAGGTGGTTTCCTAACTTGTGAAAGATCATCCCTTTTGTCCTGGGCAGCCAACACAATTCGGATGGCCTTGGGGAGTTTGGAGGATTCTCCTAATCTTTAGGGTTGTGGCCAATGGAAATGGCAGAATTCCCCTGTAGAGTGAAGCCACAGTCCTGAGGTGTGGCTCCAGGGGCCCCAGCTTGGATGGTGTGTGGGCCAGGCCTGTGGGGACAGAAGTCTGAAAACACAAACTCAGCTTAGGTTTGGGGATGTATGTATGAAGGCTCGATCTACAGACCGTGAGAATTTTCCGGGCTATGAACAAAGGGTGAGTATGTGGCGCTTGCTCAGGGTTTTGTCTCTGGATTTTGTGTCAATGGTGGCCGTGGAATGTCGGGGTGTCCTCAAGGGCCATGGACAATTCTTTCTCTGGTGATTTGGCCTGATCCCAAGTGGTTGGGATCATTCTGTGGATGGGAAGAGTCCTTTATGTATTTTTTTTTTTTTTACCTCATGTGTCCCACCAAAGAGGGATTCCCGAGTAGAGCCCTGAGTAGGGGTGACTAGACATCTCGAACTCTGGTTGAGATTGGGGGACTAGGGGCTTGGCAAGCCCCATATGGGGGCTGTTGTTCCAGTCACTAAGAGGCTTTACATGAGGATAGGGCTCACGCTGAGGGTC
The DNA here is from genome assembly GCF_964662115.1 of Mustela nivalis. NCBI lineage: Eukaryota > Metazoa > Chordata > Mammalia > Carnivora > Mustelidae > Mustela > Mustela nivalis. Next base: position 899,178 of record NW_028136543.1, on the reverse strand, counting down.
ACAATGTGTGTTTGTGCACATTGTGGCCCTCACGGATAGGTGGGGCCTCATAGTCCATGCTGCTTTCTCCTACAACATGCCAACCACTAGGTTTCTTGCCAAGGCGAAGGAGAAGTTCTGATTCTTGCATCACGTTCACTCCTGAGCAGTGAGTGGAGATAAGGTCTAGGTTCTGAAGGTGAAAACTGATTTGGGTAGAGATGATGGCCTAAAGCCATTGTGGGTGTGATATGCTCTGTGTATGGCCAGCTGTCTGGGTGTTGGACTGGAGGTCTGCCCTCAGGCTGTGTCAGACAGGGCTTTAGTGCACAGGCTAGACTGTATAATTGGGGTATGGTCGAGTGGCATGCAGGTTGTTACTCATTTGGCGTTTCTGGTTAGCCCTATAGGGCAACATTTTTCTTCTGGAGGGCAGGCAGAGTGCTGCATTGTGCCTCCAGAATTGCCAAACTGGAGGGGTGTGGCCAGGATTGTAAGGAAGGAAGTCTGAAAACACAAGCTAGCACGAGTTTTGGGGCCAAGAGCATGGCAGGCCCACTCTGCAGAGGCTGAATCGAGATCTCCTGCACGTGAGGTCCGGGCGATTATCAGATGTTGCCTCAAGCTGGAGTTTGTGTCCATGACGGCCCCTTCCTGAAGGGGGAGGGGCGTCATGAGGCCAGGGAGGTTTCCCTACGCTGGGAGTTGTGAGCTGCTCCATATTTCAAGGTTTCCTTCTTCAGGACAGTCGAGTACTATTGGATGGTTCCAGAATGCCCATACAGAAAGACTCGAGAGCAGGGCCCTAAGCATGGATGCCGAGAAACGCCAACTCACCTTCCCATTGCCTGGTCGAGACAAGGCACGCTCAATCTACGGGCTCTTTGGTGAGCTACCCAGAAGGCTGAGTTTAAATGGACTCTGCTGAGGATGAGTCATAATGTGGGTTGGTGGCCATGGAGACCTTGGAATGTGGCAGTAGCTAAGGGACTCTGCAGGATTCTCCAACCCGAAGGGCTTGACACAACTCCAACAAGGAAGCTTCCCATGTGGAGATGAGAGGTCTTCTGTCTGGTGCCTCAGGAAAGCCCCGTATGCTGGTCTTCGAACCCAGGCCTCTGAGGAGTGATACCTGGACACCAAAGCAAGAGTTCATAATAGGGCCTAGGGGCCTGTCTGGTTCAATCTTCTGTCTCTGCGGATATCTGTCTGTGTGTCTGCATGGAGGTAGTGGTTGCTCAGCTTGTGTCATAATGCCCCTATTTGTCCAGTGCGGCTTGCGGTAGTGGGATGTCCTTGGGGACCTTGAGGTTTCTACTATTTTGTAGAGTTGTGGCCAATGGAATGGGCAGTTTCTTAGGAGAGAGCAGGCCCAGTTCTGTGGTGTGGCTCCAGAGACCCCAGCCTGGAGGCTGTGTGGGCCATGGCTGTGCAGACAGACATCCAAAAACGCTAACTCAGCTCAGGTTTGGGGCCGAGGTTACGGCAGGCCTGATCTACAGTCCATGAGGGGAGCTCCTCTGGATATGAAAGAAGGGTGAGAGGGAGGCAGTCGCTCAGGCTTTTGTCTCTGGATGTTTTGTCCACAATGGCCGTTTAATGTAGGAGTTGCCTCATGGGTCGTAGAAGTCTCCCTCTCTGGTAGTTTGTCCAGCCCCCAAGAGTTTGGGGTCATTCTGTGGGAAGGGAAGTGTCCTGTTTTCTGCTTCATGTGTCCCCCCAGTAGAGGGATTCTAGAGCATAGCAGTGGGTACTGACAACTGGAATACTCGCCCTCGGGTTAAGCCTGGGGGCCTATGGATATGACAAGCCCCATATGCAGGATCTTGGTCCAGCCACTGAGAGGCGTTACTTTAATACGGGACTCACGCTGCAGGTCACAATGCATGTCTGTGCCCTAGGCGGCCCTCAAGCACTGGCGTGGCCTTTCGGACAATGCAGGTTTTCCCACATTGAACGTTGAACAACATGCCAACCACAAGGTTTCTGGCCATGGGGAAGGAGGAATTCTAATTTCTGCATCACGTTCACCCCTGGGCAGTGATTGGAGATAAGGTCTAGGTTCTGAAGCCTGAAAACCGAGGTTGGGAAGAGATGACGACCTACAGCCATAGCGGGTCCTATGTGTCCAGGTTGGGGCCAGCTGTCTGGGTGTCGTTTGGGATGTCTTGTCTCAGGCTGTGCCAGACAGGGCATTAGTATACAGGGTGGGCTGTATAATTGCTTTACAATCAAGTGGCATGCATTAGAAAATCATTTGGGGTTTCTTATTAGCAGCATAGGGCAAAGTTTTTCTTCTGGAGGGCAGGCAGAGTGCTGCATTGTGGCTTCGGAATTCCCAAACTGGAGGGCTTGTGGGCCAGGAGAGTGAGGACGGAAGTCTGAGAACACAAGCTAGGCTTAGGTTTCGGGGCAAGGATATGGCAGGCACACTCTGCAGAGCTGAATTGAGATCTCATGCGTCTGAAGTCAGGTCGAGGTTCAGACTTTGGCTCAGGTTTGAGTTTCTGTCCATGTTGGCCCCTTCAGGAAGGGGGGGCATTATGAGGCCATGGGGGTTTTCCCACTATTGGAGTTCTGAGATGCTCCAAACCGCAAGGATTCCTTCTGTGGGACAATTAAGATTTGTTGGATGGCTCCAGGATGTCTTATAAGGTATTTTTCCAGAACAGGGTTCTAAGTATGGATGCCTGGGCAGCCAGCCTCACATTCCAATTGTCTCCTAGCAACAAGAAACGTTTGATCTGCTGGCTTGGGGTAGAAACAGAGGGGACTGAGTTGAAATGGACTTTCCTGAGGATGGTCTTAATGTTGGTTTGAGTCCATGGAGACCTTGGTATGGGGCAGTGGCACCAGGGCCCTGAAGGATTCTCCTAACCAGAGGTTATGACAAAGCTCCAATGAGCAAGTTTTCCATGGGGAGACGAGATTTGTTCTTATTGGTGCCTCAGGAAACCACCATATGCTGGTATTGGAAACGAGGCCTCTGAGGAGAGATGCCTGAAACCAAAGCAATGGATCTGATTAGGGCCTAGGGGCCTGTCCGGTTCAATATTCTTCTCTGGGGACATCTGTTGTCTGAGTGGAGGTAGTTGCTCAGCTGGTTTGAGATCACCCCTGTTTGTCCTGGGCGGCCTACACTATTGGGATGGCCTCGGTGACTTTGGAGGTTTTTCCTCATTTGCAAGGTTGTGGCCAATGGAATGGGAAGAATTCCCTTGAAAGGGAAGCACAGTCCTGAGGTGTGGCTCCAGGGACCCAAGCGTGGAGCGTGTGTGGTCCAGGGCTATTTGGACAAAAGTCGGAAAACACAAACTCCACATAGGTTGTATGATGTAGGTATGGCCGGCCCGATCTATAGACCGTGAGGAGAACTCTTCGGGATATGAACAAAGGGCGAATGTGAGGTGTTGCTCATGCTTTTTTTTTTTTTTTTTTCTGGAAATGTGTCACCGATTGCCATGGAATGTCGGGGTGTCCTCATGGTCCATCGATGAGGCTCCCTTTCTGGGGATTTGACCCGATCCTAAAAGTTTGGGGTCATTCTGTGGGAAGGGAGGAGGCCTTTCTGTTTTTTTTGTTTACTTTTTTTTTTTTTTTTTTTTTTTTTTTTTTAACCTCAGGTGGACCAACAAAAGAGGGATTCCAGAGCAGAGTCGTTGGTGGGGGCAACTGGACAACCAGACCTCTGGTTAACATTGGGACCTAAGAACATGGCAAGCCCCATATGTGGGCTCTTGGTCCAGACACTGAGAGGCCTTCCTTGAGGATAGGTCTCACACTGAGTTTCACAATGTGGTTTTGTGCCCAAGGATCCCCTCCAGTCAGGGCGTGGCCTAAAGTACCATGCTGGTGCCTCCTACACTGAACGTTGCACAGTATGTGAACCACAAGGTTTCTGGCCATGGGGAAGAAGGAGTTCTAATTTCTGCAACACTTTCACTCCTGGACTGTGATTGGATTTAAGGTCTAGGTTCTGAAGCCTGAAAACTGAGGTTGGGAAGAGATGAAGCCCTAAGGCCATGGTGTGTCTGATGTGCTCAGTGTTCGGCCAGCTGTTGAGTGTGGGTTGGGAGGTGCAGGCTCAGGCTGTGGCAGACAGGGAATAAGTGCCCAGGCTAGACTGTATCATTGGGGTGCAGTCGAGTTTCGTGCAGGATGTTACTCATTTGTGGTTACAGGGTAGCCCCAGAGGGCAACGTTTTTCTTCTGGAGGGAAGACACAGTGCCACATAGTGTCTCCAGAATTCCCAAACTGAAAGGCTTGTGGGCCAGGAGTGTGAGGAAAAAATTCTGAGAACACAAGCAGGACTTAAATTTCGGGGTGAGGGGACGGCAGGCACCCTCTGCAGAGATGATTCGAGATCCCGTATACCTGAAGACAGAGCTAGGATCAGACGTTTTCTTAGGTCGGAGTTTCTCTCCATGATGGCCCCTTCATGAAGGGGAGGGTGTCACGAGGACATGGAGGTTTTCCCACGATGGGAATTGTGAGATGCTCCAAACCACAATGATTCCTTCTGTGGGACAGTCGAGACCTGTTGGATGGCTCCAGGACATCCCCTAAGGAAGTTATCCAGATCAGGGTTCTAAGGATGGATGCCTGGGCAGCCTGCCTCCCATTCCAGGTGTCTCATAGAGCCAAGGCAAGTTCGATCTGCTGGATCTAGGGGAGCAACCGAGGCGGGTGTGTTGAAATGGGTGAGTTGAGGATGGGTCATAATGTGCATTTGTGTCCATGTAGACCTTGGAATGGGGTGCTTGATCCGGGGCCTTGAGGGATGTTCATAACCGGAGGTTTTGATGGAACTCTAAAGAGTATGATTCCTATGTAGAGAAGAGAATTGTTTTGATGAGTGCCTAAGGAATCTCCCATATGCTGGTATTAGAAACCAGGCCTCTGAGGAGAGATGACTGGAATCAAAAGCAAGGGATCTGATTAGGGCCTAAGTGCCCGTCCAGTTCCTTCTTATTCTATGGAGATATCTGTCTCTGGGTCTGAGTGGAGGTGGTTTCCTAACTTGTGAAAGATCATCCCTTTTGTCCTGGGCAGCCAACACAATTCGGATGGCCTTGGGGAGTTTGGAGGATTCTCCTAATCTTTAGGGTTGTGGCCAATGGAAATGGCAGAATTCCCCTGTAGAGTGAAGCCACAGTCCTGAGGTGTGGCTCCAGGGGCCCCAGCTTGGATGGTGTGTGGGCCAGGCCTGTGGGGACAGAAGTCTGAAAACACAAACTCAGCTTAGGTTTGGGGATGTATGTATGAAGGCTCGATCTACAGACCGTGAGAATTTTCCGGGCTATGAACAAAGGGTGAGTATGTGGCGCTTGCTCAGGGTTTTGTCTCTGGATTTTGTGTCAATGGTGGCCGTGGAATGTCGGGGTGTCCTCAAGGGCCATGGACAATTCTTTCTCTGGTGATTTGGCCTGATCCCAAGTGGTTGGGATCATTCTGTGGATGGGAAGTGTCCTTTATGTATTTTTTTTTTTTTACCTCATGTGTCCCACCAAAGAGGGATTCCCGAGTAGAGCCCTGAGTAGGGGTGACTAGACATCTCGAACTCTGGTTGAGATTGGGGGACTAGGGGCTTGGCAAGCCCCATATGGGGGCTGTTGTTCCAGTCACTAAGAGGCTTTACATGAGGATAGGGCTCACGCTGAGGGTCACAATGTGTGTTTGTGCACATTGTGGCCCTCACGGATAGGTGGGGCCTCATAGTCCATGCTGCTTTCTCCTACAATGAACATTGGACAACATGCCAACCACTAGGTTTCTTGCCAAGGCGAAGGAGAAGTTCTGATTCTTGCATCACGTTCACTCCTGGGCAGTGAGTGGAGATAAGGTCTAGGTTCTGAAAGTGAAAACTGATTTGGGTAGAGATGATGGCCTAAAGCCATTGTGGGTGTGATATGCTCTGTGTACGGCCAGCTGTCTGGGTGTTGGACTGGAGGTCTGCCCTCAGGCTGTGTCAGACAGGGCTTTAGTGCACAGGCTAGACTGTATAATTGGGGTATGGTCGAGTGGCATGCAGGTTGTTACTCATTTGGCGTTTCTGGTTAGCCCTATAGGGCAACATTTTTCTTCTGTTGGGCAGGCAGAGTGCTGCATTGTGTCTCCAGAATTGCCAAACTGGAGGGGTGTGGCCAGGATTGTAAGGAAGGAAGTCTGAAAACACAAGCTAGCACGAGTTTTGGGGCCAAGAGCATGGCAGGCCCACTCTGCAGAGGCTGAATCGAGATCTCCTGCACGTGAGGTCCGGGTGATTATCAGATGTTGCCTCAAGCTGGAGTTTGTGTCCATGACGGCCCCTTCCTGAAGGGGGAGGGGCGTCATGAGGCCAGGGAGGTTTCCCTACGCTGGGAGTTGTGAGCTGCTCCATATTTCAAGGTTTCCTTCTTCAGGACAGTCGAGTACTATTGGATGGTTCCAGAATGCCCATACAGAAAGACTCGAGAGCAGGGCCCTAAGCATGGATGCCGAGAAACGCCAACTCACCTTCCCATTGCCTGGTCGAGACAAGGCACGCTCAATCTACGGGCTCTTTGGTGAGCTACCCAGAAGGCTGAGTTTAAATGGACTCTGCTGAGGATGAGTCATAATGTGGGTTGGTGGCCATGGAGACCTTGGAATGTGGCAGTAGCTAAGGGACTCTGCATGATTCTCCATCCCGAAGGGCTTGACACAACTCCAACAAGGAAGCTTCCCATGTGGAGATGAGAGGTCTTCTGTCTGGTGCCTCAGGAAAGCCCCGTATGCTGGTCTTCGAACCCAGGCCTCTGAGGAGTGATACCTGGACACCAAAGCAAGAGTTCATAATAGGGCCTAGGGGCCTGTCTGGTTCAATCTTCTGTCTCTGCGGATATCTGTCTGTGTGTCTGCATGGAGGTAGTAGTTGCTCAGCTTGTGTCATAATGCCCCTATTTGTCCAGTGCAGCTTGCGGTAGTGGGATGTCCTTGGGGACCTTGAGGTTTCTACTATTTTGTAGAGTTGTGGCCAATGGAATGGGCAGTTTCTTAGGAGAGAGCAGGCACAGTTCTGTGGTGTGGCTCCAGAGACCCCAGCCTGGAGGCTGTGTGAGCCATGGCTGTGCAGACCGACATCCAAAAACCCTAACTCAGCTCAGGTTTGGGGCCGAGGTTACGGCAGGCCTGATCTACAGTCCATGAGGGGAGCTCCTCTGGATATGAAAGAAGGGTGAGAGGGAGGCAGTCGCTCAGGCTTTTGTCTCTGGATGTTTTGTCCACAATGGCCGTTTAATGTAGGAGTTGCCTCATGGGTCGTAGAAGTCTCCCTCTCTGGTAGTTTGTCCAGCCCCCAAGAGTTTGGGGTCATTCTGTGGGAAGGGAAGTGTCCTGTTTTCTGCTTCATGTGTCCCCCCAGTAGAGGGATTCTAGAGCATAGCAGTGGGTACTGACAACTGGAATACTCGCCCTCGGGTTAAGCCTGGGGGCCTATGGATATGACAAGCCCCATATGCAGGATCTTGGTCCAGCCACTGAGAGGCGTTACTTTAATACGGGACTCACGCTGCAGGTCACAATGCATGTCTGTGCCCTAGGCGGCCCTCAAGCACTGGCGTGGCCTTTCGGACAATGCAGGTTTTCCCACATTGAACGTTGAACAACATGCCAACCACAAGGTTTCTGGCCATGGGGAAGGAGGAATTCTAATTTCTGCATCACGTTCACCCCTGGGCAGTGATTGGAGATAAGGTCTAGGTTCTGAAGCCTGAAAACCGAGGTTGGGAAGAGATGACGACCTACAGCCATAGCGGGTCCTATGTGTCCAGGTTGGGGCCAGCTGTCTGGGTGTCGTTTGGGATGTCTTGTCTCAGGCTGTGCCAGACAGGGCATTAGTATACAGGGTGGGCTGTATAATTGCTTTACAATCAAGTGGCATGCATTAGAAAATCATTTGGGGTTTCTTATTAGCAGCATAGGGCAAAGTTTTTCTTCTGGAGGGCAGGCAGAGTGCTGCATTGTGGCTTCGGAATTCCCAAACTGGAGGGCTTGTGGGCCAGGAGAGTGAGGACGGAAGTCTGAGAACACAAGCTAGGCTTAGGTTTCGGGGCAAGGATATGGCAGGCACACTCTGCAGAGCTGAATTGGGATCTCATGCGTCTGAAGTCAGGTCGAGGTTCAGACTTTGGCTCAGGTTTGAGTTTCTGTCCATGTTGGCCCCTTCAGGAAGTGGGGGCATTATGAGGCCATGGGGGTTTTCCCACTATTGGAGTTCTGAGATGCTCCAAACCGCAAGGATTCCTTCTGTGGGACAATTAAGATTTGTTGGATGGCTCCAGGATGTCTTATAAGGTATTTTTCCAGAACAGGGTTCTAAGTATGGATGCCTGGGCAGCCAGCCTCACATTCCAATTGTCTCCTAGCAACAAGAAACGTTTGATCTGCTGGCTTGGGGTAGCAACAGAGGGGACTGAGTTGAAATGGACTTTCCTGAGGATGGTCTTAATGTTGGTTTGAGTCCATGGAGACCTTGGTATGGGGCAGTGGCACCAGGGCCCTGAAGGATTCTCCTAACCAGAGGTTATGACAAAGCTCCAATGAGCAAGTTTTCCATGGGGAGACGAGATTTGTTCTTATTGGTGCCTCAGGAAACCACCATATGCTGGTATTGGAAACGAGGCCTCTGAGGAGAGATGCCTGAAACCAAAGCAATGGATCTGATTAGGGCCTAGAGGCCTGTCCGGTTCAATATTCTTCTCTGGGGACATCTGTTGTCTGAGTGGAGGTAGTTGCTCAGCTGGTTTGAGATTACCCCTGTTTGTCCTGGGCGGCCTACACTATTGGGATGGCCTCGGTGACTTTGGAGGTTTTTCCTCATTTGCAAGGTTGTGGCCAATGGAATGGGAAGAATTCCCTTGAAAGGGAAGCACAGTCCTGAGGTGTGGCTCCAGGGACCCAAGCGTGGAGCGTGTGTGGTCCAGGGCTATTTGGACAAAAGTCGGAAAACACAAACTCCACTTAGGTTGTATGATGTAGGTATGGCCGGCCCGATCTATAGACCGTGAGGAGAACTCTTCGGGATATGAACAAAGGGCGAATGTGAGGTGTTGCTCATGCTTTTTTTTTTTTTTTTTTCTGGAAATGTGTCACCGATTGCCATGGAATGTCGGGGTGTCCTCATGGGCCATCGATGAGGCTCCCTTTCTGGGGATTTGACCCGATCCTAAAAGTTTGGGGTCATTCTGTGGGAAGGGAGGAGGCCTTTCTGTTTTTTTTGTTTACTTTTTTTTTTTTTTTTTTTTTTTTTTTACCTCAGGTGGACCACCAAAAGAGGGATTCCAGAGCAGAGTCGTTGGTGGGGGCAACTGGACAACCAGAACTCTGGTTAACATTGGGACCTAAGAACATGGCAAGCCCCATATGTGGGCTCTTGGTCCAGACACTGAGAGGCCTTCCTTGAGGATAGGTCTCACACTGAGTTTCACAATGTGGTTTTGTGCCCAAGGATCCCCTCCAGTCAGGGCGTGGCCTAAAGTACCATGCTGGTGCCTCCTACACTGAACGTTGCACAGTATGTGAACCACAAGGTTTCTGGCCATGGGGAAGAAGGAGTTCTAATTTCTGCAACACTTTCACTCCTGGACTGTGATTGGATTTAAGGTCTAGGTTCTGAAGCCTGAAAACTGAGGTTGGGAAGAGATGAAGCCCTAAGGCCATGGTGTGTCTGATGTGCTCAGTGTTCGGCCAGCTGTTGAGTGTGGGTTGGGAGGTGCAGGCTCAGGCTGTGGCAGACAGGGAATAAGTGCCCAGGCTAGACTGTATCATTGGGGTGCAGTCGAGTTTTGTGCAGGATGTTACTCATTTGTGGTTACAGGGTAGCCCCAGAGGGCAACGTTTTTCTTCTGGAGGGAAGACACAGTGCCACATAGTGTCTCCAGAATTCCCAAATTGAAAGGCTTGTGGGCCAGGAGTGTGAGGAAAAAATTCTGAGAACACAAGCAGGACTTAAATTTCGGGGTGAGGGGACGGCAGGCACCCTCTGCAGAGATGATTCGAGATCCCGTATACCTGAAGACAGAGCTAGGATCAGACGTTTTCTTAGGTCGGAGTTTCTCTCCATGATGGCCCCTTCATGAAGGGGAGGGTGTCACGAGGACATGGAGGTTTTCCCACTATGGGAATTGTGAGATGCTCCAAACCACAATGATTCCTTCTGTGGGACAGTCGAGACCTGTTGGATGGCTCCAGGACATCCCCTAAGGAAGTTATCCAGAGCAGGGTTCTAAGGATGGATGCCTGGGCAGCCTGCCTCCCATTCCAGGTGTCTCATAGAGCCAAGGCAAGTTCGATCTGCTGGATCTAGGGGAGCAACCGAGGCGGGTGTGTTGAAATGGGTGAGTTGAGGATGGGTCATAATGTGCATTTGTGTCCATGTAGACCTTGGAATGGGGTGCTTGATCCGGGGCCTTGAGGGATGTTCATAACCGGAGGTTTTGATGGAGCTCTAAAGAGTATGATTCCTATGTAGAGAAGAGAATTGTTTTGATGAGTGCCTAAGGAATCTCCCATATGCTGGTATTAGAAACCAGGCAGCTGAGGAGAGATGACTGGAATCAAAAGCAAGGGATCTGATTAGGGCCTAAGTGCCCGTCCAGTTCCTTCTTATTCTATGGAGATATCTGTCTCTGGGTCTGAGTGGAGGTGGTTTCCTAACTTGTGAAAGATCATCCCTTTTGTCCTGGGCAGCCAACACAATTCGGATGGCCTTGGGGAGTTTGGAGGATTCTCCTAATCTTTAGGGTTGTGGCCAATGGAAATGGCAGAATTCCCCTGTAGAGTGAAGCCACAGTCCTGAGGTGTGGCTCCAGGGGCCCCAGCTTGGATGGTGTGTGGGCCAGGCCTGTGGGGACAGAAGTCTGAAAACACAAACTCAGCTTAGGTTTGGGGATGTATGTATGAAGGCTCGATCTACAGACCGTGAGAATTTTCCGGGCTATGAACAAAGGGTGAGTATGTGGCGCTTGCTCAGGGTTTTGTCTCTGGATTTTGTGTCAATGGTGGCCGTGGAATGTCGGGGTGTCCTCAAGGGCCATGGACAATTCTTTCTCTGGTGATTTGGCCTGATCCCAAGTGGTTGGGATCATTCTGTGGATGGGAAGTGTCCTTTATGTATTTTTTTTTTTACCTCATGTGTCCCACCAAAGAGGGATTCCCGAGTAGAGCCCTGAGTAGGGGTGACTAGACATCTCGAACTCTGGTTGAGATTGGGGGACTAGGGGCTTGGCAAGCCCCATATGGGGGCTGTTGTTCCAGTCACTAAGAGGCTTTACATGAGGATAAAACTCACGCTGAGGGTCACAATGTGTGTTTGTGCACATTGTGGCCCTCACGGATAGGTGGGGCCTCATAGTCCATGCTGCTTTCTCCTACAATGAACATTGGACAACATGCCAACCACTAGGTTTCTTGCCAAGGCGAAGGAGAAGTTCTGATTCTTGCATCACGTTCACTCCTGAGCAGTGAGTGGAGATAAGGTCTAGGTTCTGAAGGTGAAAACTGATTTGGGTAGAGATGATGGCCTAAAGCCATTGTGGGTGTGATATGCTCTGTGTATGGCCAGCTGTCTGGGTGTTGGACTGGAGGTCTGCCCTCAGGCTGTGTCAGACAGGGCTTAGGTGCACAGGCTAGACTGTATAATTGGGGTATGGTCGAGTGGCATGCAGGTTGTTACTCATTTGGCGTTTCTGGTTAGCCCTATAGGGCAACATTTTTCTTCTGGAGGGCAGGCAGAGTGCTGCATTGTGTCTCCAGAATTGCCAAACTGGAGGGGTGTGGCCAGGATTGCAAGGAAGGAAGTCTGAAAACACAAGCTAGCACGAGTTTTGGGGCCAAGAGCATTGCAGGCCCACTCTGCAGAGGCTGAATCGAGATCTCCTGCACGTGAGGTCCGGGCGATTATCAGATGTTGCCTCAAGCTGGAGTTTCTGTCCATGACGGCCCCTTCATGAAGGGGAGGGTGTCACGAGGACATGGAGGTTTTCCAACGATGGGAATTGTGAAATGCTCCAAACCACAATGATTCCTTCTGTGGGACAGTCGAGACCTGTTGGATGTCTCCAGGACATCCCATAAGGAAGTTATCCAGAGCAGGGTTCTAAGGATGGATGCCTGGGCAGCCTGACTCCCATTCCAGGTGTCTCATAGAGCCAAGGCAAGTTCGATCTGCTGGATCTAGGGGAGCAACCGAGGCGGGTGTGTTGAAATGGGTGAGTTGAGGATGGGTCATAATGTGCATTTGTGTCCATGTAGACCTTGGAATGGGGTGCTTGATCCGGGGTCTTGAGGGATGTTCATAACCGGAGGTTTTGATGGAGCTCTAAAGAGTATGTTTCCTATGTAGAGAAGAGAATTGTTTTGATGAGTGCCTAAGGAATCTCCCATATGCTGGTATTGGAAACCAGGCCTCTGAGGAGAGATGACTGGAATCAAAAGCAATGGATCTGATTAGGGTCTAAGTGCCCTTCCAGTTCAATCTTATTCTATGTGGATATCTGTCTCTGGGTAGGAGTGGAGTTGGTTTCCTAACTTGTGAAAGATCATCCCTGTTTTTCCTGGGCAGCCAACACAATTCAGATGGCCTCGGGGAGTTTGGAGGATTCTCCTAATCTATAGGGTTGTGGCCAATGGAAATGGCAGAATTCCCCTGGAGAGGGAAGCCACAGTCCTGAGGTGTGGCTCCAGGGGCCCCAGCTTGGATGTTGTGTGGGCCAGGACTGTGGGGACAGAAGTCTGAAAACACAAACTCAGCTTAGGTTTGGGGATGTATGTATGAAGGCTCGATCTACAGACCGTGAGAATTTTCCGGGCTATGAACAAAGGGTGAGTATGTGGCGCTTGCTCAGGGTTTTGTCTCTGGATTTTGTGTTAATGGTGGCCGTGGAATGTCGGGGGGTCCTCAAGGGCCATGGACAATTCTTTCTCTTGTGATTTGCCCTGATCCCAAGTGGTTGGGATCATTCTGTGAATGGGAAGAGTACTTTCTGTATTTTTTTTTTTTTTACCTCAGGTGTCCCACCAAAGAGGGATTCCCGAGTAGAGCCCTGAGTAGGGGTGACTAGACATCTCGAACTCTGGTTGAGATTGGGGGACTAGGGGCTTGGCAATCCCCATATGTGGGCTGTTGTTCCAGTCACTAAGAGGCTTTACATGAGGATAGGGCTCACGCTGAGGGTCACAATGTGTGTTTGTGCACATTGTGGCCCTCAGGGATAGGTGGGGCCTCATAGTCCATGCTGCTTTCTCCTACAATGAACATTGGACAACATGCCAACCACTAGGTTTCTTGCCAAGGCGAAGGAGAAGTTCTGATTCTTGCATCACGTTCACTCCTGAGCAGTGAGTGGAGATAAGGTCTAGGTTCTGAAGGTGAAAATTGAGGTTGGGTAGAGATGATGGCCTAAAGCCATGGTGGGTTTGATATGCTCAAGTGTACGGCCAACTGTCTGGGTGTTGGACTGGAGGTCTGCCCTCAGGCTGTGTCCAACAGGGCTTTAGTGCACAGGCTAGACGGTATAATTGGGGTATGGTCGAGTGGCATGCAGGTTGTTACTCATTTGGCGTTTCTGGTTAGCCCTATAGGGCAACATTTTTCTTCTGGAGGGCAGGCAGAGTGCTGCATTGTGTCTCCAGAATTTCCAAATTGGACTGGTGTGGCCAGGATTCTGAGGACGGAAGTCTGAGAACACAAGTTAGGCTTAGGTTTCAGGGCGAGGGCCCAGCAGGCACACTCTCAAGTGCTGAATCGAGATCTCATGCTTCTGAATTCAGGGCGAGGATCAGACTTTGGCTTAGGATGGAGTTTCTGTCCGTGATGGCCCATTTATGAAGGTGTGGGGCATCATGAGGAAATGGAGGTTTTCTCACAGTGTTATTGTGTGATGCTTCAAACCACAAGGATTCATTCTGCGAGACAGTCAAGACAGGTTGGTTGGATTCAAGACGTCCCATAAAGAAGTTCTCCAGAGCAGGGTTCTAAGGATGGATGCCTGGGAAGCCCGCCTCCCATTCCAACTGTCTCTTAGTGACCAGGAAGTTTTGATCTGCTGGCTCTGGGTGAGCAGCCGAGGGGGCTGATTTGAAATGGACTCTCCTGAGAATGGATCATAATGTAAGTTTGTGTCCTTGGAGACCTTGGGATTGGGCCATGGTGCCAGCGCCCTGAAGGATCCTCCTAACCTGAGGTATTGACACAGCTCCAAAGAGCAAGTTTCCCATGTGGAGATGAGATCTGTTCTGATTGTTTCCTTAGGAAACCCCCATATTCTGATATTGGAAACCAGGCCTCTGAGGAGAGATACCTAGAAACCAAAGCAATGCATCAGAAGTTGGCTCAGGTTGGAGTTTCTGTCCATGATGGCCCCTTTATAAAGGGGAGCATCTCATGAGGCCATGTAGGTTTTCCCACGATAGGAGTTGTGAGATGCTCCAATCTGCAAGGATTCCTTCTGTGGGACAGTCAAGACCTGTTGGAAGGCTCCAGGACATCCCATATGGAACGGCGCCAGAGCAGGATTCCAAGGATGGATGCCTAGAGAGTCTGCTTTGCATTCCAGTTGTCTCCTAGCGACAAGGCAGGTTTGATATTCTGCCTCTGGGGGAGTAATCGACGGGGCTGAGTTGAAATGTACTCTCCTGCCGAATGGTCATAATGCGGGTATGTGTCCATGGAGACCTTGGAATAGGGCGGTTGCTCCGGCTACCTGAAGGTTTCTCCTAACTGGAGGCTTTTACAGAGCTCCAAAGGATAAGTTTCCCATGTGAAGACAAGATTTGTTCTGATTGGTATCTCTGGAATCCCCCATATGCTGGTATTGGAAAACAGGCCTCTGAGGAGAGATGCCTAGAAAAAAAAGCAATGGAACCAATTACATTCTAGGGGCCAGTCCAGTTTAATCTTCTTCTCTTGGGTTATCTGTCTACGGGTGAGTTGACGTCGTTGCTCAGCTTGTGAGAGATCGCCCCTCTTTGTCCTGGGTGGCCTACACTATTGGAATGGCCTCTGGGACTTTGGAGGTTTCTCCTTATCTGTAGGGTTGTGGCCAATGGAATGGGAAGAATTTCCTTGGAGAGGGCAGGCACAGTCCTGAGGTGCGGCTCCAGGGGCCTCAGTCTGGAGGGTGTGTGGGACAGGGATGTCAGGATAGAAGTCTGAAAACACAAACTCGGCTTAGGTTTGGGGACGTAGGTATGGCAGGCCCAATCTACAGACTATGAGGAGAATTTTTTGGGCTATGACCTAAGGGTGAGTGTGAACGCTTGCTGAAGCTTATGTCTCTGGATTTTGTGTCAATAGTGGCCGTGGAATGTCGGGCTGGCCTCATGGGCCATGGACGAGTCTTTCTCTCTGGACCCCAATCACTTGGGATGGCCCAATCCCAAGTGATTGGGGTCATTCTGTGAGTGGGAGGAGTCCTTTCTGTGTTTATTTACCTCAAATGTCCCACCAAAGAGGGATTCCAGAGCAGAGCCCTGAGTAGGGGTGACTAGATGTCTCTACCTCTGGTTAAGATTGGGTGACTTGGGGCATGGCAGGCCCCATATGCGGGCTCATGGTCCAGCCACTGAGAGGCTTTACTTGAGGACAGGGCTCAAACTGAGGGTCCCAATGTGTGTTTGAGCCCACCGCATCTCTTAAGCATAGGCAGGGCCTCAGGGACCCTACACTACCCTCAGGGGCCCTACTACTGCCCCTGTAGGCCCTACAGGGGTCCTACACTGAACGTTGGACAAGATGCCAACCACAAGATTCTGGCGAGAGGGAAGGAGGAGTTCTGATTTCTGCATCACGTTCACCCATGGGAAGTGAGTAGAGATAAGGTCTAGGATTCTGTAGCCTGAAAACCGAAGTTGGAAAGAGATGGCGACCTAAGGCCATGGCGGTTCAGATGTTCTCAGTGTACTGCAAGCTGTCTGGGTGTCGGTTGGGAATTCAGGCCTCAGGTTCTGTCAGACAGGGCATTAGTGCACAGGCTAGACTATATAATTGGTGTACAGTTGAGTGACGTGCAGGTTTATCCTCATTTGAGGTTTCTGGGTAGACCCATAGGGCAATATTTTTCTTCTAGAGGGCAGGCAGAGTGCAGCACTGTGTCATCGGAAATCCCAAATAGAGGGCGTGTGGTCCAGGAGAGTGAGGACGGAAGTCGGAGAACCCTAGCTACGCTTAGGTTTTGGGGTGAGGGCACAGCAGGTACACTCTGAAGAGCTGAATCAAGATCTCGTGCATCTGAAGTCAAGGCGAAGATCAGCTGTTGGCTCAGTTTGGAGTTTCTTTCCATGATCTGCCTTCATGAAGATTGGGGGCATCATGTGACCTTGGAAGCTTTCCATGATATGAGTTGTTAGGTGGTCCATGCACAAGGACTCCTGTGGGACAGTCGAGACCTGTTGGATGGCTCAAGGATGTCCCATAAGGAACGACGCAAGAGCAGGGTTCTAAGGATGGATGCCTGAAGAGCCCAACTCGCATTTCAATTGTCTCCTAGCGACAAGGCAGGTTCAATCTGCTGGCTCTGGAGTAGCAACCGAGGGGGTTTAGTTGAAATGGACTCTCCTGAGGATGGGTCATATTTTGGGATTGTGTCCATGGAGATATTCAAATGGGGCAGTGGCTCCAGTGACCTGAAGTTTTCTCCTAACTGGAGGTTATGACACAGCTCCATAGAGCAAGATTCCCATGTGGAGACGAGATTTTTTCTGATAGGTAGCTCTGGAAACCCCCTTATGCTGGTATTGGAATCCAGGCCTCTGAGGAGAGATGCCTGAAAACAAAAGCAATGGATCCAATTAGGGCCTAGGTGCCTGTCTTGTTCAATATTCTTTTCTATGGATATCTGTCTAAGGTTCTGATTGGAGGTAGTGGCTCAGCTTGTGCCAGAGGGTCCCTGTATGTCCAGGACATCCTACACTATTGGGATGGCCTCAGAGATTTTGGATGATTCTCCTAATCTGTCAGGTTGTGCCAAATGAATGAGCAGAATTCCCTTGGAGAGGGCAGGCACAGTCCTGAGGTGTGGCTCCATGGGGCCCAGCCTTTAGAATGTGTGGGTGAGGACAATGGAGACAGAAGTCTGAAAACACAAACTCGGCTTAGGTTTGGGGACATAGGTATGGCAGGCCCGATCTACAGACCTTGAGATTTTGGGGGCTCTGAACAAAGGGCAAGTGTGTGGCGCTTTTTCAGGTTTTTGTCTTCGGATTTTGTGTCAATGGTGGCCGTGGAATGTCAGGCTGGCCTCATCGACCATGGACGAGTATTTCTCTCTGTGGATTTGGCCAGATTCCAAGTGTTTGGGGTCATTCTTTGGATGGCAGGAGTCCTTACTTTTTTTTTTTCTTTATCTTGGGTTTTTTTTTTTTTTTCCTTATGTGTCCCACCAAAGAGGTATTCCAGAAAAGAGCTCTGAATAAGGTTGACTAGACTTCTCAAGCTCTGGCTAGGATTGGGGGAGTAGGGGCATGGCAAGTCCCATATGCAGGCTCTTGGTCCAGCCACGGAGAGGCTTTACTTGAGGCCAGGGTTCATGCTTAGGGTCCTAATGTGTGTTTGTGCCCATCGCAGCCCTCAAGCATGTCTGAGGCCTCTTTGGCCATGCTGGGTTCTCATATACTGAACGTTGGACAACATGCCAACCACAAGGTTTCTGGTCATGGGGAAGGTGAAGTTCTGATTTCTGCATCACGTACATCACTTAGTTGTGAGTGGAGATAATGTCTAGGTTCTGAAGCCTGAAGACCAAGGTTGGGAAGAGATGATGAACTAAGGCCATGGCATGTTTGATGTGTTCAGTGTGAGGCCACGTGTCTGGGTGTCGGTCACGAGGTCTGGGGTCAGGCTGTGTCAGACAGGGCATTAGTGCCCAGGCTAGACTGTATAATTGGGGTACAGTCTAGAGAATTGCAGGTTGATCCTCATTTGATGTTTCTGGGTAGACCCCTAGGGCAAAGTCTCTCTTCTGGAGGGCAGGCAGAGTGCTGCATTTTGTCTCCAGAATTCCCAAAGTGGAAGGCTTGTGGGCCAGGAGTGTGAGGATGGAAGTCTGAGAACGCGAGCTTGCTTAGGTTTTGGGGCGAGGGCAAGGCAGGCACACTCTGCAGAGCTGAATTGAAATCTCATGCATCTGAGGTCAGGGCGAGGATCAGACGGGAGTTTCTGTCCATGATGTCCTCTACCTGAAGGTGGAGGCATCACGAGGCCATGGAGGTTTTCCCACGGTGCGAGTGTGTGATGCTGCAAACCACAAGGATTCCTTCTGCAGGACAGTTGAGACCTGTTGAATGGATCAAGGACACCCCATTAGGAATTTCTCCAGAGCAGAGTTCTAACATGGATATCTGGGCAACAAACTCGCATTCCAATTGTCTCCTAGTGACAAAGCAGGTTTGATCTGCTGGCACTGGGTGAGCAACCGCCAGGTTTGTGTTGAAATGGACTCTCCTGAGGATGGGTCATAATGTGGGATTGTGTCCATTGAGACATTGGAATGGGGCGGTGGCTCCAGTGACGTGAAATTTTCTCCTAACTGGAGGTTTTGACACAGTTCCATATAGCATGATTCCCATGTGGCATGCGATTTGTTCTGATTGGTAGCTCCAGAAACCCCCATGTGCTGGTATTGGAATCCAGGCCTCTGAGGAGAGATACGTGAAAACAAAAGCAATGAATTCGTTTAGGGCCTAGGTGCCTGTCCTCTTCAATCTTCTTTTCTATGGATATCTATCTACAGGTCTGATTGGAGGTAGTGGCTCAGCTTGTGGCAGATGGTCCCTGTTTGTCCCGGACATCCTACAATATTGGGGTGGCCTCGGGGACTTCGGATGTTTCTCCTAATCTGTCAGGTTGTGCCAAAGGAATGAGCAGAATTCCCATGGAGAGGGCAGGCACAGTCCTGAGGTGTGGCTCCATGGGGCCAAGCCTTGAGGGTGTGTGGGTCAGGACAATGGAGACAGAAGTCTGAAAACACAAACGTGGCTTAGGTTTGGGGACATAGGTATGGCAGGCCCGATCTACAGACCGTGAGAATTTTTCAGGCTTTGAACAAAGGGCGAGTGTGTGGCGCTTTTTCAGGCTTTTGTCTCCGGATTTTGTGTCAATGGTGGCCGTGGAATGTCAGGATGGCCTCATCAGCCATGGACGAGTATTTCTCTCTGTGAATTTGGTCCAATTCCAAGT
The DNA here is from genome assembly GCF_964662115.1 of Mustela nivalis. NCBI lineage: Eukaryota > Metazoa > Chordata > Mammalia > Carnivora > Mustelidae > Mustela > Mustela nivalis. The sequence goes on along the minus strand of NW_028136543.1, from coordinate 880,006 downwards.
GTTTGCGGTCATTCTTTGGACGGTAGGAGTCCTTTCTCTATTTTTTTTTTAACCTCATGTTTCCCACCAAGGAGGGATTCTAGAGAAGAGATCTGAGTAGGGGTGACTAGACTTCTCAAGCACTGGTTAAGGTTTGGGGAGTAGGGGCATGGTAATCTCCATATGTGGGCTCTTAGTCCAGCCCCAGAGAGGCTTTACTTGAGGCCAGGGTTCATGCTTAGGGTCCTAATGTGTGTTTGTGCCCATCGCAGCCCTCAAGCATGTCTGAGGCCTCATGGGCCATGCTGGTTTCTCCTACACTGCACGTTGGACAACATGCCAACCACAGGGTTTCTGGTCATGGGGAAGGAGGAGTTCTGATTTCTGCATCACGTACATGGCATGGCAGTGAGTAGAGATAAGGTCTAGATTCTGAAGCCTGAAAACCGAGGTTGGTAAGAGATGACGACCTAAGGCCATGGTGGGTCCGATGCACTTAGTGTGCGGCCAGATGCCTGTGTCCATCATGAGGCCTGGGCTCAGGCTGTGTCAGGTTGGGCATTAGTCCCCAGGCTAGACTGTATAATTGGGGTACAGTCGAGTGATGTGAAGGTTGGTCCTCATTTGGGGTTTCTGGTTGGCCCCATAGGGCAAAGATTTTCTTCTGGAGGGCAGGCAGAGTGCTGCATTCTGGCTCCAGAATTGCCAACTTCAGGGCTTGTGGGCCAGGTGTTTTTGGACAGAAGTCTGAGAACACAAGTTCAGCTTAGAATTCGCAGCGGTGACATGGCAGGCACACTCTACAGACCTGAAATGAGATCTCGTGCATCTGAAGTCAGGGCGAGGATCAGATGTTGGCTTAGGTTGGAGTTTCTGTACATGATGTCCCCTTCATGAAGGTGGGGGGGCATCAGGAAACCATGGAAGATTTCCAACTTTGTGAGTGTGTGATGCTCCAAACCACAAGAATTCCGTCAGCGGGACAGTCACGACCTTTTGGATGGATCAAGGACGTCCCATAAGAAATGCTCCAATGCACAGTTCTAATGATGGATGCCTGGGCAGTCCAACTTGCATTCCAGTTGTGTCCTAGTGAAAAGGAGGATTCGATCTGCTGTCACTGGGGGAACAATCGAGGGGGCTGAAATGAAATGGACTCTCATGAGGATCAGTCATGATGTGGATTTGTGTCCATGGATCCCTTGGAATGGGGCAGTGGCTCTGTTGCCCTGAAGAATTCTCCTAACCTGAGGTTTTGATGCAGCTCCAAAGAGCAAGTTTCCCATGTAGAGACGAGATTTGTTCTGAAACCCCCACAACCTGGTATTGGAAACCAAGCATCTGGGGAACAATGCCTGGAATCCAAAGCAATGGATCTGATTACGGTCTAGGGGCCTGTCCTTTTCAATATTCTCCTCTGAGTGTCTCTGTCTAAGATTCAGAATGGAGGTCACTGCTCAGCTTGTGTCAGATCACCCATGTTTGTTGGGGGAGGCCAACACTATTGGGCTGGTCTTGGGAATTGGAGGTTTCTCCTAATCTGTAAGGTTGTGGCAAATGAAACGGGCAGAGTTCCCTTGGAGAGCACTGGCACAGTCCTTAGGTGTGACACCACCTTTCTGGGTGTCATCCAGGAGGTCCAGGCTCAGGCTGTGTCAGACAGGGCATTAGTGCCAAGCTTAGACTGTGTAATTGGAGTAAAGTTGAGTGGCATGCAGGTTGATCCTCATTTGGCGTTTCTGGGTAGCCCCAGGGGCAACGTTTTTCTTCTGGAGGGAAGGAAGAGTGCTGCATTGTGGCGACGGAATTCTCACACTGGAGGGCTTGTGGGCCAGAATTGTGAGGAAGGAAGTGTGAGAACACAAGCTAGGCTTAGGTTTTGGGTCAAGATCATGGCAGGCACACTCTGTAGAGCTAAATCTAAATCTCATGCATCTGAAGTCAGGGCGAGGATCAGACGTAGGCTCAGGTTGAAGTTTCTGTTCAGGATGGCCCCTTCATGATGGTGGGGGGCATCATGGGGCTATGGAGACTTTCCCACGATTGGCATTGTAAGTTGCTCCAATCGGCAAGGATTCCTTCTACGGGACAGTCGAGACCGGTCAGATTGCTCCAGGACGTCCCATGCGGAACCACGGCAGTGCAGGGTTCTAAGGATGGATTCCTGGAGTGCCCGCCTCACATTCCTATTGTCTCCTAGTGACAAGGCAGGTTCGATCTGCTTCTTTTGGGGAGCAACCAAAGGGGATGTGTTGAAATGGACTCGCCTGCGGATGGGTCATAATGCGGGTTTGTGTCCATGGAGACCTTGGAATGGGGTGTTGGCTGCTGGGACCTGAAGGTTTCCCTTAACTGGAGGTTGTGACACAGCTCCAAAATGCATGTTTCCCATGTGGAAATGAGATTTGTTCAGACTGGTACCTCTTGAAGAACACATATGCTGGTATTGGAAACCAGGCCTCTGAGGAGAGATGCCTGGAATCAAAAGCAATGGATCTGATTAGGGCCTAGGTGCCTGTCCGGTTCAATCTTCTTCTCTGGGCTTATCTGTCTATGGATCTGAGTTGAGGTAGTTGCTCATCTTGGGACAGATCACCCTGTTTGCCCTGAGTGGCCAACACTATTGGGATGGCCTCAGGGACGTTGGAGTGTTCTCCTAATCTTTAGGGTTGTGGCCAATGGAATGGGCAGAATTTGCTTGGAGAAGGCAGGCACAGTCCTGAGGCATGGCTCCAGGGGCCCCAGCCTGGAGGGTGTGTGGGCCAGGACAGTGGGGACAGAAACCTGAAAACCCAAACTCAGCTTAGATTTGGGGACGTAGGTATGACATGCCTGTTCTATAGACCGTGAGAAGAATTTATCAGGCTATGAACAAAGGGCAAGTGTGAGGCATATCTCCAGGCTTTTGTCTCTAGATTTTGTGTCAATGGTGGCCATGGAATGACGGGATGGCCTCTTTGGCCATGGATGATTCTTTCTCTTTTAAGATTAGGTCAGATCCCAAGTTTTGGGGCTCATTCAGGGGATGGAGGAGACCCTTCAATATTTTTTTTCCTCAGGGGTTCCAGAGCAGAGACCTGAATAGGGGTGATTAGAACTCTCAACCTCTCATTAATATTGGGGGACTAGGGATGGCAATGCGGGTCTTGGTCCAGACCCTGAGAGGCTTTACTTGAGGACAGGGCTCACACTGAGGGTCCCAATGTGTTTGTGCCCATTGCGGTTCTCAAGCATGGGCGGGGACTCATGGGCTACACTGGATTCTCCTACACTGAACGTTGGAAAACATGCCAACCACAAGGTTTCTTGCCTTGAGGAAGAAGGAGTTTCATTTCTGCATCACGTTCACCCCTGGGTAGTGAGTATATATAAGGTCTAGGTTCTGAAGCCTGAAAACCAAGGTTGAAAAGAGATGATGACCTAAAGCCATGGCGGGTCTGATGTGCTCAGTGTACAGCCAGCTGTCTGGGTGTCGGTTGAAAATTCAGACCTCAGGCTGTGCAAGACAGGGCATTAACGCCGAAGCGAAACTGTATAATTGGGGTAGAGTCAAGTGGCATGCAGGTTGATCCTCATTTGGTGTTTCTGGTTAGCCCCATAGGACAACGTTTCTCTTCTGGAGGGCAGTCAGAGTGCTGCATTGTGTCTCTCCAGAATTCCCTAACTGGAGGGCTGGTGGGCTCGGAGTGTGAGGACGAAGTCTGAGAACAATAGCTAGGTTTTGCTTCGGGGCGGGGTTTCGGCAGGCACACTCTGCAGAGTTGAATCAAGATTTCGTGCATCTGAAGTCAGGGCGAGGATTAGACGTTGGCTCAGGTTGGAGTTTCTGTCCAAGAAGGCTCTTTCATGAAGGGGACAGTGCACCACGAGGCCACAGAGCTTTTCCCATGATGGGAGTTGTGAGGTGCTCCAAAGCGCAAGGATTCCTTTTGCAGGACAGCTGTGACCTGTTGGATGGCTCCAGGACGTCCCATATGGAATTACTTCAGAGTAGTTTTCTACAGATGGATGCCTAGCCAGTCCGCCTCACATTCCAATTGTCTCCTAGTGACAAGATAGGTTCTATCTGCTGACTCTAGGGGAGCACCCAAGGGCACTGAGTTGAAATAGACTCTCCTGCAGATGGGTCCTAATGTGGGATTGTGTCCATGGAGACCTTGGAATGAGGTGGTGTTACCGGGGCCCTGAAGGATTTTCCTAGCCGGAGGTTTTGACACAGCTTGAAAGAGCACGTTTCCCATGTGGAGAAGACATTTGTTCTGACTGATGCCTCAGGAAACCCCCATATGGTGGTATTGAAAACCAGGCCTCTGAGGTTCTGACATAGCTCCTCGAGCAAGTTTCCAATGTGCAGACAAGACTTGCTCTGAAGGAGCCTATGGAAACCCCATAGGCTGGTATTGGAAACCAGGCCTCTGAGAAGAGATGCCTGGAAACCAAAGCAATGGATCTGATTAGGGCCTAGGGGCCTGTCCAGTTCAATGTTCTTCTCTGGGGACATCTGTCTCCGAGTCTGTGTGGAGCTAGTTGCTCAGCTAGTGTCAGATCACCCCTGTTTGTTCCGAGCAGCCTACAATATTGGGATGGTCCCAGGGACATTGGAGATTTCTCCTGATTTATATGGTTGTGGCCAATGGAATATGAAGAATTCCCTTTGAGAGGGCAGGAACAATCCTGATGTGTGGTTCCAGGGGCCCTAGCATGGAGGATGTGTGTTTTCACACAACTGTCCAAACAACCCTGGCCTACACAACCTACAGGCTCAGGCCCCTGGAGCCAAACCTGAGGACTGTACTTGTCCTCTCAGAGGGAATTGTGTGTGCCCATTCCAAAGGCCACAACCCTTCTAATAGGATAAACCTCCAAGTCCGTGATCCATCTCAATAGTGGTGGCTTCCCAGGAAAAACAGGGGTAATCTGAGCCCAACAGAGCACCTACCTGCACTCAGACCCATAGACAGATGTCCCCAGAGGTATGAAGGAAAGAACAGGCAACTAGGCACTAATTAGATCCATTGCTTTGGTTTCCAGGCATCTCTCCTCAGAGACCTGGATTTCAAGAGCAGCATATAGCTGTATCTTGACTCACCCATCAGAAAACATCTCATCTACACATGGGAAACTTGCACGTTGGGGCTGTGTCAAAGCCTCTGTTTAGGAGAACCCTTTAGGGCCCCAGTGCCACCGCTTCATTCCAAGGTCTCCATAGACACAAAGCACATTAGGACCCATCCCCAGGGGTGTCGATTTCAACTCAGCGTCCACGGTTGCTCCCCACAGATCCAGGAGATCTAACCTGTCTTGTTGATAGGAGACAATTGAAATGTGAGGTGGGCTACCCATCCATCCATCCTTAGAACCCTGCTCAGAATCATTGGCCTGGAGCCAAACAACAGGTCTCAATTGTCCTGCAGAAGACTCTCTGCAGTTTGGAGCTTCTCACAACTCCCATCGTGGGAAAACACCCATGGCCCCGTGATGCCCCCCCCATTCATGAAGGGGCCATCAGGGACAGAAACTCCAACCTGAGCGATCGTCTGATCCTCGCCCTGACTTCAGATGCACGAGATCTCAATTCAGGTCTGAGATTGTGCCTGCCATTGACTCACCCAGAAACCTAAGACTAGCTTGTGTTCTCAGACTTTTGTCGTCAGACTACTGGCCCACAAGCCCTCCAGTTTGTCAATCCAGAACTACAATGCAGCACTCTGCCGGACCTCCAGAAGAAAAACATTGTCCTCTGGGGCTACCCAGTAACCCCAAATGAGGATCAACCTGCACCGACTTTGGCTGTACCCCAAATACATAGGCTGACCAGGGCACTAATGCCCTTTCTGACACAGCCTGAGCCTGGACCCCCTGGACCCTCCCAGACAGCTGGCCGCACACTGAGCACATCGAGCCGCCATGGCCTTAGGTCGTCATCAATTCCCAAACTCGGTTTTCAGGTTTCAGAACCTAGACCTTATCTCCAATCACTGCCCAGGGTTGAAGGTGATGCAGAAATCAGAACTCCTTCCCCATGGCAAAAAACCTTGTGGTTGGCATGTTGTCCAACGTTCAGTGTAGTTGAAACCAGTGTGGCCCATGAGGCCCCGCCCATGCTGGCGGGCCACATTGGTCAGAAACACACATTGTGACGCTCAGGCTGAGCCCAGTCCTCAAGTAAGGCCACTCAGTGGCTGGATGAAGAGATAGCATATTGGACTTGCCATGCCCCTAGGCCCCAATTTTTAACCATAGTTCGGGTTGTCCCTTCAGTCTTCCCCACGGCTTGGCTTTGGAATTCCTCTTTTGGTGGGACACCTGAGATGACAAACCTGAAATGAGTCCTCCCATCCCACAGATTGACGAAAAGCAATTGGGAATTGGGCCAAATCCTCAGAGAGGAAGATTCGTCCATGGCCCATGAGGCCTCCCCGACATTCCACGGCCATCGCTGATACAAAATCCAGAGAAAAAAGCCTGAGCAAGCACCTCAGACTCGCACTTCCTTCGTATCCTGAAGAGTTCTTCTCATGGTTTGTAGATCGGGCCTGCCATACCTACGTCCTCAAAACTAAGCTGAGTTTGTGTTTTCAGACTTCTGTCCTCAAAGTCTTGGGCCACACACCCTCCAGGCTGGGCCCCTGGAGCCACACATTAGGACTGTGCCTACCAATCCATGGGAATTCTGCCCATTCCATGGTCCAAAATCGTACAAATTAGGAGAAACCACCAAAGTCCCTGAGGCCATCCCATAGATTTGGTCGCCCTGAACAAACAAGGGCTGTCTAACGCCAGCTGATAATCGACCTCCACTCATACCATAGATGGATGTCCCCAGAGAAGAAGATTGAACCAGACAGGACCCTAGGCCATAATAGGATCCATTGCTTTGGGTTACAGGCATGTGTCCTCAAAAGCCTGATTCCAATACGAGCATAGGGGTTTTCCTGAGGCACCCATCAGAACTCATCTCGTCTCCACAAGGAAACCTGTGCATGGGAGCCATGTCCAAAGCTTAGGAGAGTACTTCAGGTTCCCGGTGCCACCGCCCCATTCCAAGGCCCTCATGGACACAAAAACACATTAGGACCCATCCTCAGTAAAGTCCATTTCAAGTCAGCCACCCCATTGCTCAGGCAGAGCCATCAGATCTAAACAGTCTTGTTGCTAGGAGAAAATTGGAATGCGAGGCGGGCTTCCCAGGCATCCATCCGCGAACGGTGCTCTGGAGTCATTCCATATGGGATGTCCTGGAGCTGTCCAACAGGTCTCAATTGTCCCGCAGAAGGAATCCTTGAAGGGGGCATCCCACAACTCCCAACGTGGGAAAACCTCAATGGCCTCGAGATTCTGCTCCCTTCATGAAGCGGCCGTCATGCTCAGAAACTCCAACCTGAGCCAACGTCTGATCCTCGCCCTGACTTCACATGGATGAGATATTGGTTCGGATATGCAGGGGGTACCTGCCATGCCCCCCCGAAACCCAAGTCTAGCTTGTCTTCTCAGACTTCCGTCCTCACACTCCTGGCCCCGAAGCCCTCAAGTTTGGCAATTCCGGACCCACAATGCAGCACTCTGCCTGCCCTCTAGAAAAAAAAATTATTGCCTCATGAGCTGCCCAGGCACCTTAAATGAGGGTAAACCTACTCAGCACTCGACTTTACCCAAATTATATAGTCTAACCTGGGCACTAATGCACTGTCCAACACAACCTGAGCCCGGACCTCCTGACCAACACCCAGAAAGCTGACCGCACACTGAGCACATAAAACCCGCCATGGCCTTAGGTCATCATGTCTTCCCTACCTCAGTTTTCAGGCTTCAGAACGAGACCTTATCTCCAATCACTGCCCAGGGGTGAGTGTGATGCAGAAATCAGAACTCCTCTTTACCCATGGCAAGAACCCTTGTGGTTGGCACGTTGTTCAAAGTTCAGTTTAGGAGAAACCAGCATTCACCCTGAGGCCCCACCAATTCTTGAGTGTTACGAGGGCATACACACGCATTGTGACCCTCAGCATAAGTCCTGTCCTCTAGTAAGTCCTCTCAGTGGCTGGACCATTAGATGTCATAATGGGCTTGACATGTCCCTAGGCCCCAATTTTTAACCAGATTTCTTATCGTCCAGGCGCCCCTCCCCAGGGCTCTACTCTGGAATCCATCATTTGGTGGGACACCTGAGGTTAAAAAAGAAAACAACAACAACAACAACAACAAAAACGGACTTCTTCCAGCCACAGAATGAACCCAAACTCTTTGGACGGGGCCAAACCACCTGAGAGTAAGACTCGTCCATTTCCCATGAAGTCACCCAGAAATTCCACGACCATGAGTGACACTATATCCAGAGACAAAAACTTGAGCAGGAGCCTCACACTCGCCCTTCTTTCAAATCCCGAAGGGTTCTCCTCATGGTCTGTAGATCAGTCATGCCATACCTATGACCCGAAACATAAGCCGAGTTTGTGTTTTCAGACAACTCTCCAAACAGCCCTGGCCTACACAAACTACTGGCTCAGGCCCCTGGAGCCAAACCTGAGGACTGTACTTGCCCTCTCCAAGGGAATTGTGTGTGCCCATTCCAATGGCCACAGCCCTTCTAATAGGATAAACCGCCAAAGTCCCTGATCCATCTCAATAGTGGTGGCTTCCCAGGAAAAACAGGGGCAATCTGAGCCCAACTGAGCACCTACCTGCACTCAGACCCATAGACAGATGTCCCCAGAGGTAAAAAGGAAAGAACAGGCCCCTAGGCACTAATCAGATCCATTGCTTTGGTTTCCAGTCATCTCTCCTCAGATTCCTGGATTTCAAAAGCAGCATATAGCTGTTTCTTGACTCACCCATCAGAAAACATCTCATCTACACATGGGAAACTGGCACGTTGGAGCTGTGTCAAAGCCTCTGTTTAGGAGAACCCTTTAGGGCCCCAGTGCCACCACTTCATTCCAAAGTCTCCATAGACACAAAAGCACGTTAGGATCCATCCCCAGGGTTGTCCATTTCAACTCAGCGTCCTCGGTTGCTCCCTACAGATCCAGGAGATCTAACCTGTCTGGTTGCTAGGAGACAATTGGAATGCGAGGTGGGATACCCAGCCATCCATCTTTAGAACCCTGCTCAGAATCATTGGCGTGGAGCCAAACAACAGGTCTCAATTGTCCTGCAGAAGACTCTCTGCAGTTTGGAGCTTCTCACAACTCCCCTCGTGGGAAAACCCCCATGGCCTCGTGATGCCCCCGCCCATTCATGAAGGGGCCATCAGGGACAGAAACTCCAACCTGAGCGATCGTCTGATCCTCGCCCTGACTTCAGATGCACGAGATCTCGATTCAGGTCTGAAGATTGTGCCTGCCATGGCCTCACCCAGAAACCTAAGCCTAGCTTGTGTTCTCAGACTTTTGTCGTCAGACTACTGGCCCACAAGCCCTCCAGTTTGGCAATCCAGAACTACAATGCAGCACTCTGCTAGCCCTCCATAAGAAAAACATTGCCTCTGGGGCTACCCAGTAACCCCAAATGAGGATCAACCTGCACCGACCTTGGCTGTACCCCAAATACTTAGGCTGACCAGGGCACTAATGCCCTTTCTGACACAGCCTGAGCCTGGACCCCGTGGACCCTCCCAGACAGCTGGCCGCACACTGAGCACATCGAGCCGCCATGGCCTTAGGTCCTCATCTCTTCCCAACCTCGGTTTTCAGGTTTCAGAACCTAGACCTTATCTCCAATCACTGCCCAGGGTTGAAGGTGATGCAGAAATCAGAACTCCTTCCCCCCATGGCAAAAAACCTTGTGGTTGGCATGTTGTCCAACGTTCAGTGTAGTTGAAACCAGTGTGGCCCATGAGGCCCCGCCCATGCTGGCGGGCCACATTGGTCAGAAACACACATTGTGACGCTCAGGCTGAGCCCAGTCCTCAAGTAAGGTCACTCAGTGGCTGGATGAAGAGATAGCATATTGGGCTTGCCATGCCCCTAGGCCCCAATTTTTAACCATAGTTCTGGTTGTCCCTTCAGTCTTCCCCACGGCTTGGCTTTGGAATTCCTCTTTTGGTGGGACATCTGAGATGACAAACCTGAAATGAGTCCTCCCATCCCACAGATTGACGAAAAGCAATTGGGAATTGGGCCAAATCCTCAGAGAGGAAGATTCGTCCATGGCCCATGAGGCCTCCCCGACATTCCACGGCCATCGCTGATACAAAATCCAGAGAAAAAAGCCTGAGCAAGCACCTCAGACTCGCACTTCCTTCGTATCCTGAAGAGTTCTTCTCATGGTTTGTAGATCGGGCCTGCCATACCTACGTCCTCAAAACTAAGCTGAGTTTGTGTTTTCAGACTTCTGTCCTCAAAGTCTTGGGCCACACACCCTCCAGGCTGGGCCCCTGGAGCCACACATTAGGACTGTGCCTACCAATCCATGGGAATTCTGCCCATTCCATGGTCCAAAATCGTACAAATTAGGAGAAACCACCAAAGTCCCTGAGGCCATCCCATAGATTTGGTCGCCCTGAACAAACAAGGGCTGTCTAACGCCAGCTGATAATCGACCTCCACTCATACCATAGATGGATGTCCCCAGAGAAGAAGATTGAACCAGACAGGACCCTAGGCCATAATAGGATCCATTGCTTTGGGTTACAGGCATGTGTCCTCAAAAGCCTGATTCCAATACGAGCATAGGGGTTTTCCTGAGGCACCCATCAGAACTCATCTCGTCTCCACAAGGAAACCTGTGCATGGGAGCCATGTCCAAAGCTTAGGAGAGTACTTCAGGTTCCCGGTGCCACCGCCCCATTCCAAGGCCCTCATGGACACAAAAACACATTAGGACCCATCCTCAGTAAAGTCCATTTCAAGTCAGCCACCCCATTGCTCAGGCAGAGCCATCAGATCTAAACAGTCTTGTTGCTAGGAGAAAATTGGAATGCGAGGCGGGCTTCCCAGGCATCCATCCGCGAACGGTGCTCTGGAGTCATTCCATATGGGATGTCCTGGAGCTGTCCAACAGGTCTCAATTGTCCCGCAGAAGGAATCCTTGAAGGGGGCATCCCACAACTCCCAACGTGGGAAAACCTCAATGGCCTCGAGATTCTGCTCCCTTCATGAAGCGGCCGTCATGCTCAGAAACTCCAACCTGAGCCAACGTCTGATCCTCGCCCTGACTTCACATGGATGAGATATTGGTTCGGATATGCAGGGGGTACCTGCCATGCCCCCCCGAAACCCAAGTCTAGCTTGTCTTCTCAGACTTCCGTCCTCACACTCCTGGCCCCGAAGCCCTCAAGTTTGGCAATTCCGGACCCACAATGCAGCACTCTGCCTTCCCTCTAGAAAAAAAAATTATTGCCTCATGAGCTGCCCAGGCACCTTAAATGAGGGTAAACCTACTCAGCACTCGACTTTACCCAAATTATATAGTCTAACCTGGGCACTAATGCACTGTCGAACACAACCTGAGCCCGGACCTCCTGACCAACACCCAGAAAGCTGACCGCACACTGAGCACATAAAACCCGCCATGGCCTTAGGTCATCATGTCTTCCCTACCTCAGTTTTCAGGCTTCAGAACGAGACCTTATCTCCAATCACTGCCCAGGGGTGAGTGTGATGCAGAAATCAGAACTCCTCTTTACCCATGGCAAGAACCCTTGTGGTTGGCACGTTGTTCAAAGTTCAGTTTAGGAGAAACCAGCATTCACCCTGAGGCCCCACCAATTCTTGAGTGTTACGAGGGCATACACACGCATTGTGACCCTCAGCATAAGTCCTGTCCTCTAGTAAGTCCTCTCAGTGGCTGGACCATTAGATGTCATAATGGGCTTGACATGTCCCTAGGCCCCAATTTTTAACCAGATTTCTTATCGTCCAGGCGCCCCTCCCCAGGGCTCTACTCTGGAATCCATCATTTGGTGGGACACCTGAGGTTAAAAAAGAAAACAACAACAACAACAACAACAAAAACGGACTTCTTCCAGCCACAGAATGAACCCAAACTCTTTGGACGGGGCCAAACCACCTGAGAGTAAGACTCGTCCATTTCCCATGAAGTCACCCAGAAATTCCACGACCATGAGTGACACGATATCCAGAGACAAAAACTTGAGCAGGAGCCTCACACTCGCCCTTCTTTCAAATCCCGAAGGGTTCTCCTCATGGTCTGTAGATCAGTCATGCCATACCTATGACCCGAAACATAAGCCGAGTTTGTGTTTTCAGACAACTCTCCAAACAGCCCTGGCCTACACAAACTACTGGCTCAGGCCCCTGGAGCCAAACCTGAGGACTGTACTTGCCCTCTCCAAGGGAATTGTGTGTGCCCATTCCAATGGCCACAGCCCTTCTAATAGGATAAACCGCCAAAGTCCCTGATCCATCTCAATAGTGGTGGCTTCCCAGGAAAAACAGGGGCAATCTGAGCCCAACTGAGCACCTACCTGCACTCAGACCCATAGACAGATGTCCCCAGAGGTAAAAAGGAAAGAACAGGCCCCTAGGCACTAATCAGATCCATTGCTTTGGTTTCCAGTCATCTCTCCTCAGATTCCTGGATTTCAAAAGCAGCATATAGCTGTTTCTTGACTCACCCATCAGAAAACATCTCATCTACACATGGGAAACTGGCACGTTGGAGCTGTGTCAAAGCCTCTGTTTAGGAGAACCCTTTAGGGCCCCAGTGCCACCACTTCATTCCAAAGTCTCCATAGACACAAAAGCACGTTAGGATCCATCCCCAGGGTTGTCCATTTCAACTCAGCGTCCTCGGTTGCTCCCTACAGATCCAGGAGATCTAACCTGTCTGGTTGCTAGGAGACAATTGGAATGCGAGGTGGGATACCCAGCCATCCATCTTTAGAACCCTGCTCAGAATCATTGGCGTGGAGCAAACAACAGGTCTCAATTGTCCTGCAGAAGACTCTCTGCAGTTTGGAGCTTCTCACAACTCCCCTCGTGGGAAAACCCCCATGGCCTCGTGATGCCCCCGCCCATTCATGAAGGGGCCATCAGGGACAGAAACTCCAACCTGAGCGATAGTCTGATCCTCGCCCTGACTTCAGATGCACGAGATCTCGATTCAGGTCTGAAGATTGTGCCTGCCATGGCCTCACCCAGAAACCTAAGCCTAGCTTGTGTTCTCAGACTTTTGTCGTCAGACTACTGGCCCACAAGCCCTCCAGTTTGGCAATCCAGAACTACAATGCAGCACTCTGCTAGCCCTCCATAAGAAAAACATTGCCTCTGGGGCTACCCAGTAACCCCAAATGAGGATCAACCTGCACCGACCTTGGCTGTACCCCAAATACTTAGGCTGACCAGGGCACTAATGCCCTTTCTGACACAGCCTGAGCCTGGACCCCGTGGACCCTCCCAGACAGCTGGCCGCACACTGAGCACATCGAGCCGCCATGGCCTTAGGTCCTCATCTCTTCCCAACCTCGGTTTTCAGGTTTCAGAACCTAGACCTTATCTCCAATCACTGCCCAGGGTTGAAGGTGATGCAGAAATCAGAACTCCTTCCCCCCATGGCAAAAAACCTTGTGGTTGGCATGTTGTCCAACGTTCAGTGTAGTTGAAACCAGTGTGGCCCATGAGGCCCCGCCCATGCTGGCGGGCCACATTGGTCAGAAACACACATTGTGACGCTCAGGCTGAGCCCAGTCCTCAAGTAAGGTCACTCAGTGGCTGGATGAAGAGATAGCATATTGGGCTTGCCATGCCCCTAGGCCCCAATTTTTAACCATAGTTCTGGTTGTCCCTTCAGTCTTCCCCACGGCTTGGCTTTGGAATTCCTCTTTTGGTGGGACATCTGAGATGACAAACCTGAAATGAGTCCTCCCATCCCACAGATTGACGAAAAGCAATTGGGAATCGGGCCAAATCCTCAGAGAGGAAGATTCGTCCATGGCCCATGAGGCCTCCCCGACATTCCACGGCCATCGCTGGTACAAAATCCAGAGACAAAAGCCTGAGCAAGCACCTCAGACTCGCACTTTCTTCATATCCTGAAGAGTTCTTCTCATGGTTTGTCGATCGGGCCTGCCATACCTACGTCCCCAAACATAAGCTGAGTTTGTGTTGTCATACTTCTGTCCTCAATGTCTTGGGCCACACACCGACCAGGCTGGGCCCCTGGAGCCACACATTAGGACTGTGCCTTCCAATCCATGGGAATTCTGCCCATTCCATGGTCCAGAATCGTACAAATTAGGAGAAACCTCCAAATTCCCTGAGGCCATCCCAATAGTGTGCATCGCCCGGAACAAACAAGGGCTGTCTGACACCAGCTGATAATCGACCTCCACTCATAGCATAGATGGATGTCCCCAGAGAAGAAGATTGAACCAGACAGGACCCTAGGCCATAATAGGATCCATTGCTTTGGGTTTCAGGCATGTGTCCTCAAAAGCCTATTCCAATACGAGCATAGGGGTTTTCCTGAGGCACCCATCAGAACTCATCTCGTCTCCACAAGGAAACCTGTGCATGGGAGCCATGTCCAAAGCTTAGGAGAGTACTTCAGGGTCCCTGTGCCACCGCCCCATTCCAAGGCCCTCATGGACACAAAAACACATTAGGACCCATCCTCAGGAAAGTCCATTTCAAATCAGCCACCCCATTGCTCAGGCAGAGCCATCAGATCTAAACAGTCTTGTTGCTAGGAGAAAATTGGAATGCGAGGCGGGCTTCCCAGGCATCCATCCGCGAACGGTGCTCTGGAGTCATTCCATATGGGATGTCCTGGAGCTGTCCAACAGGTCTCAATTGTCCCGCAGAAGGAATCCTTGAAGGGGGCATCCCACAACTCCCAACGTGGGAAAACCTCAATGGCCTCGAGATTCCGCTCCCTTCATGAAGCGGCCAACATGAAAGATACTCCACCCTGAGCCAACGTCTGATCCTCGCCCTGACTTCACATGGATGAGATATTGGTTCAGATATGCAGGGGGTACCTGCCGTGCCCTCGCCCTGAAACACAAGTCTAGCTTGTCTTCTCAGACTTCCGTCCTCACACTCCTGGCCCCGAAGCCCTCAAGTTTGGCAAATCCGGACCCACAATGCAGCACTCTGCCTGCCCTCTAGAAAAAAAATTATTGCCTCATGAGCTGCCCAGGCACCTTAAATGAGGGTAAACCTACACAGCACTCGACTTTACCCAAATTATATAGTCTAACCTGGGCACTAATGCACTGTCGAACACAACCTGAGCCCGGACCTCCTGACCAACACCCAGAAAGCTGACCGCACACTGAGCACATAAAACCCGCCATGGCCTTAGGTCATCATCTCTTCCCTACCTCAGTTTTCAGGCTTCAGAACCGAGACCTTATCTCCAATCACTGCCCAGGTGTGAGTGTGATGCAGAAATCAGGACTCCTCCTTACCCATGGCAAGAACCCTTGTGGTTGGCACGTTGTCCAAAGTTCAGTGTAGGAGAAACCAGCATTCACCCTGAGGCCCCGCCCATTCTTGAGTGCGACGAGGGCATACACACGCATTGTGACCCTCAGCATGAGTCCTGTCCTCTAGTAAGTCCTCTCAGTGGCTGGACCATTAGATGTCATAATGGGCTTGACATGTCCCTAGGCCCCAATTTTTAACCAGATTTCTGAATGTCCAGTCCCCCCTCCCCAGGGCTCTACTCTGGAATCCATCATTTGGTGGGACACCTGAGGTTAAAAAAGAAAACAACAACAACAACAACAACAACAACAACAAAAAACCGTACTTCTTCCAGCCCACAGAATGACCGCAAACTGTTTGGACGGGGCCAAACCACCAGAGAGTAAGACTCGTCCATTTCCCATGAAGTCACCCAGAAATTCCACGACCATGAGTGACACGATATCCAGTGACAAAAACTTGAGCAGAGCCTCACACTCGCCCTTCTTTCAAATTCCGAAGTGTTCTCCTCATGGTCTGTAGATCAGTCCTGCCATACCTATGACCCGAAACATAAGCCGAGTTTGTGTTTTCAGACAACTGTCCAAACAGCCCTGGCCTACACAACCTATGGGCTTAGGCCCCTAGAGCCAAACCTGAGGACTGTACTTGCCCTCTCCTATGGAATTGTATGTGCCCATTCCAATGGCCACAACCCTTCTAATAGGATAAACCTCCAAAGTCCCTGATCCATCTCAATAGTGGTGGCTTCCCAGGAAAAACAGGGGCAATCTGAGCCCAACTGAGCACCTACCTGCACTCAGACCCATAGACAGATGTCCCCAGAGGTAAAAAGGAAAGAACAGGCCCCTAGGCACTAATCAGATCCATTGCTTTGGTTTCCAGGCATCTCTCCTCAGATTCCTGGATTTCAAAAGCAGCATATAGCTGTTTCTTGACTCACCCATCAGAAAACATCTCATCTACACATGGGAAACTTGCACGTTGGGGCTGTGTCAAAGCCTCTGTTTAGCAGAACCCTTTAGGGCCCCAGTGCCACCGCTTCATTCCAAGGTCTCCATAGACACAAAAGCACATTAGTACCCATCCCCAGGGGTTTCCATTTCAACTCAGCGTCCACGGTTGCTCCCCACAGATCCAGGAGATCTAACCTGTCTTGTTGCTAGGAGACAATTGAAAGGCGAGGTGGGCTACCCATCCATCCATCCTTAGAACCCAGCTCAGAATCATTGGCCTGTAGCCAAACAACAGGTCTCAATTGTCCTGCAGAAGACTCTCTGCAGTTTGGAGCTTCTCACAACTCCCGTCGTGGGAAAACACCCATGGCCCCGTGATGCCCCCCCCCATTCATGAAGGGGCCATCAGGGACAGAAACTCCAACCTGAGTGATCGTCTGATCCTCGCCCTGACTTCAGATGCACGAGATCTCGATTCAGGTCTGTAGATTGTGCCTGCCATGGCCTCACCCAGAAACCTAAGCCTAGCTTGTGTTCTCAGACTTTTGTCGTCAGACTACTGGCCCACAAGCCCTCCAGTTTGGCAATCCAGAACTACAATGCAGCACTCTGCCGGTTCTCCAGAAGAAAAACATTGTCCTCTGGGGCTACCCAGTAACCCCAAATGAGTATCAACCTGCACCGACATTGGCTGTACCCCAAATACATAGGCTGACCAGGGCACTAATGCACTTTCTGACACAGCCTGAGCCTGGACACCCTGGACCCTCCCAGACAGCTGGCCGCACACTGAGCACATAGAGCCGCCATGGCCTTAGGTCGTCATCTCTTCCCAACCTCGGTTTTCAGGTTTCAGAACCTAGACCTTATCTCCAATCACTGCCCAGGGTTGAAGGTGATGCAGAAATCAGAACTCCTTCCCCATGGCAAAAAACCTTGTGGTTGGCATGTTGTCCAACGTTCAGTGTAGTTGAAACCAGTGTGGCCCATGAGGCCCCGCCCATGCCTGCGGGCCACATTGGTGAGAAACACACATTGTGACGCTCAGGCTGAGCCCAGTCCTAAAGTAAGGGCACTCAGTGGCTGGATGAAGAGATAGCATATTGGACTTGCCATGCCCCTAGGCCCCAATGTTTAACCATAGTTCGGGTTGTCCCTTCAGTCTTCCCCACGGCTTGGCTTTGGAATTCCTCTTTTGGTGGGACACCTGACGTAACAAAACTGAAATGAGTCCTCCCATCCCACAGATTGACGAAAAGCAATTGGGAATTGGGCCAAATCCTCAGAGAGGAAGGTTCGTCCATGGCCCATGAGGCCTCCCCGACATTCCACGGCCATCGCTGATACAAAATCCAGAGAAAAAAGCCTGAGCAAGCGCCTCAGACTAGCACTTTCTTCATATCCTGAAGAGTTCTTCTCATGGTTTGTAGATCGGGCCTGCCATACCTACGTCCCCAAAACTAAGCTGAGTTTGTGTTTTCATACTTCTGTCCTCAAAGTCTTGGGCCACACACCCTCCAGGCTGGGCCCCTGGAGCCACACATTAGGACTGTGCCTACCAATGCAGGGGAATTCTGCCCATTCCATGGTCCAAATTCGTACAAATTAGGAGAAACCTCCAAAGTCCCTGAGGCCATCCCAATAGTGTGGGTCGCCCGGAACAAACAAGGGCTGTCTAACGCCAGCTGATAATCGACCTCCACTCATACCATAGATGGATGTCCCCAGAGAAGAAGATTGAACCAGACAGGACCCTAGGCCATAATAGGATCCATTGCTTTGGGTTACAGGCATGTGTCCTCAAAAGCCTGATCCCAATACGAGCATAGGGGTTTTCCTGAGGCACCCATCAGAACTCATCTCGTCTCCACAAGGAAACCTGTGCATGGGAGCCATGTCCAAAGCTTAGGAGAGTACTTCAGGTTCCTGGTGCTTCCGCCCCATTCCAAGGCCCTCATGGACACAAAAACACATTAGGACCCATCCTCAGGAAAGTCCATTTCAAGTCAGCCACCCCATTGCTCAGGCAGAGCCATCAGATCTAAACAGTCTTGTTGCTAGGAGAAAATTGGATTGCGAGGCGGGCTTCCCAGGCATCCATCCGCGAACGGTGCTCTGGAGTCATTCCATATGGGATGTCCTGGAGCTGTCCAACAGGTCTCAATTGTCCCGCAGAAGGAATCCTTGAAGGGGGCATCCCACAACTCCCAACGTGGGAAAACCTCAATGGCCTCGAGATTCTGCTCCCTTCATGAAGCGGCCCTCATGCTCAGAAACTCCAAGTGAGCCAACGTCTGATCCTCGCCCTGACTTCACATGGATGAGATATTGGTTCAGATATGCAGGGGGTACCTGCCATGCCCCCCCGAAACCCAAGTCTAGCTTGTCTTCTAACTTCCGTCCTCACACTCCTGACCCCGAAGCCCTCAAGTTTGGCAATTCCGGACCCACAATGCAGCACTCTGCCTGCCCTCTAGAAAAAAAATTATTGCCTCATGAGCTGCCCAGGCACCTTAAATGAGGGTAAACCTACACAGCACTCGACTTTACCCAAATTATATAGTCTAACCTGGGCACTAATGCACTGTCGAACACAACCTGAGCCCGGACCTCCTGACCAACACCCAGAAAGCCGACTGCCCACTGAGCACATAAAACCCGCCATGGCCTTAGGTCATCATCTCTTCCCTACCTCAGTTTTCAGGCTTCAGAACGAGACCTTATCTCCAATCACTGCCCAGGGGTGAGTGTGATGCAGAAATCAGAACTCCTCTTTACCCATGGCAATAACCCTTGTGTTTGGCACGTTGTTCAACGTTCAGTTTAGGAGAAACCAGCATTCACCCTGAGGCCCCACCAATTCTTGAGTGTTAGGAGGGCATACACACGCATTGTGACCCTCAGCATAAGTCCTGTCCTCTAGTAAGTCCTCTCAGTGGCTGGACCATTAGATGTCATAATGGGCTTGACATGTCCCTAGGCCCCAATTTTTAACCAGATTACTTATTGTCCAGGCGCCCCTCCCCAGGGCTCTACTCTGGAATCCATCATTTGCTGGGACACCTGAGGTTAAAAAAGAAAACAACAACAACAACAACAAAAACGGACTTCTTCCAGCCCACAGAATGAACCCAAACTCTTTGGACAGGGACAAACCACCTGAGAGTAAGACTCGTCCATTTCCCATGAGGTCACCCAGAAATTCCACGACCATGAGTGACACGATATCCAGAGACAAAAACTTGAGCAGGAGCCTCATACTCGCCCTTCTTTCAAATCCCGAAGGGTTCTCCTCATGGTCTGTAGATCAGTCATGCCATACCTATGACCCGAAACATAAGCCGAGTTTGTGTTTTCAGACAACTCTCCAAACAGCCCTGGCCTACACAACCTACAGGCTCAGGCCCCTGGAGCCAAACCTGAGGACTGTACTTGCCCTCTCCAAGGGAATTGTGTGTGCCCATTCCAATGGCCACAACCCTTCTAATAGGATAAACCTCCAAAGTCCCTGATCCATCTCAATAGTGGTGGCTTCCCAGGAAAAACAGGGGCAATCTGAGCCCAACTGAGCACCTACCTGCACTCAGACCCATAGACAGATGTCCCCAGAGGTAAAAAGGAAAGAACAGGCCCCTAGGCACTAATCAGATCCATTGCTTTGGTTTCCAGGCATCACTCCTCAGATTCCTGGATTTCAAAAGCAGCATATAGCTGTTTCTTGACTCACCCATCAGAAAACAGCTCATCTACACATGGGAAACTGGCACGTTGGAGCTGTGTCAAAGCCTCTGTTTAGGAGAACCCTTTAGGGCCCCAGTGCCACCGCTTCATTCCAAAGTCTCCATAGACACAAAAGCACGTTAAGACCCATCTCCAGGGGTGTCCATTTCAACTCAGCGTCCTCGGTTGCTCCCCACATATCCAGGAGATCTAACCTGTATTGTTGCTAGGAGATAATTGTAATGCGAGGTGGGATACCCATCCATCCATCCTTAGAACCCTGCTCAGAATCATTGGCCTGGAGCCAAACAACAGGTCTCAATTGTCCTGCAAAAGACTCTCTGCAGTTTGGAGCTTCTCACAACTCCCCTCGTGGGAAAACACCCATGGCCTCGTGATGCCCCCCCCATTCATGAAGGGGCCATCAGGGACAGAAACTCCAACTTGAGCGATCGTCTGATCCTCGCCCTGACTTCAGATGCACGAGATCTCGATTCAGGTCTGTAGATTGTGCCTGCCATGGCCTCACCCAGAAACCTAAGCCTAGCTTGTGTTCTCAGACTTTTGTCGTCAGACTACTGGCCCACAAGCCCTCCAGTTTGGCAATCCAGAACTACAATGCAGCAATCTGCCGGCCCTCCAGAAGAAAAACATTGTCCTCTGGGGCTACCCAGTAACCCCAAATGAGGATCAACCTGCACCGACCTTGGCTGTACCCCAAATACTTAGGCTGACCAGGGCACTAATGCCCTTTCTGACACAGCCTGAGCCTGGACCCCGTGGACCCTCCCAGACAGCTGGCCGCACACTGAGCACATAGAGCCGCCATGGCCTTAGGTCGTCATCTCTTCCCAACCACGGTTTTCAGGTTTCAGAACCTAGACCTTATCTCCAATCACTGACCAGGGTTGAAGGTGATGCAGAAATCAGAACTCCTTCCCCCCATGGCAAAAAACCTTGTGGTTGGCATGTTGTCCAACGTTCAGAGTAGTTGAAACCAGTGTGGCCCATGAGGCCCCGCCCATGCTCGCGGGCCACATTGGTCACAAACACACATTGTGACGCTCAGGCTGAGCCCAGTCCTCAAGTAAGGTCACTCGGTGGCTGGATGAAGAGATAGCATATTGGGCTTGCCATGCCCCTAGGCCCCAATTTTTAACCATAGTTCGGGTTGTCCCTTCAGTCTTCCCCACGGCTTGGCTTTGGAATTCCTCTTTTGGTGGGACATCTGAGGTAACAAAACTGAAATGAGTCCTCCCATCCAACAGATTGACGAAAAGCAATTGGGAATCGGGCCAATTCCTCAGAGAGGAAGATTCGTCCATGGCCCATGAGGCCTCCCCGACATTCCACGGCCATCGCTGATACAAAATCCAGAGACAAAAGCCTGAGCTAGCGCCTAGACTCGCACTTTCTTCATATCCTGAAGAGTTCTTCTCATGGTTTGTCGATCGGGCCTGCCATACCTACGTCCCCAAACATAAGCTGAGTTTGTGTTTTCATACTTCTGTCCTCAACGTCTTGGGCCACACACCCTCCAGGCTGGGCCCCTGGAGCCACACATTAGGACTGTGCTTTCCAATCCATGGGAATTCTGCCCATTCCATGGTCCAGAATCGTACAAATTAGGAGAAACCTCCAAAGTCCCTGAGGCCATCCCAATAGTGTGGGTCGCCCGGAACAAACAAGGGCTGTCTGACTCCAGCTGATAATCGACCTCCACTCATACCATAGATGGATGTCCCCAGAGAAGAAGATTGAACCAGACAGGACCCTAGGCCATAATAGGATCCATTGCTTTGGGTTTCAGGCATGTGTCCTCAAAAGCCTGATCCCAATACGAACATAGGGGTTTTCCTGAGGCACCCATCAGAACTCATCTCGTCTCCACAAGGAAACCTGTGCATGGGAGCCATGTCCAAAGCTTAGGAGAGTACTTCAGGGTCCCGGTGCCACCGACCCATCCAAGCCCCTCATGGACACAAAAACACATTAGGACCCATCCTCAGGAAAGTCCATTTCAACTCAGCCACCCCGGTTGCTCCCATAGAGCCATCAGATCTAAACAGTCTTGGTGCTAGGAGACAATTGGAATGGGAGGCAGGCTTCCCAGGCATCCATCCGCGAACGGTGCTCTGGAGTCATTCCATATGGGATGTCCTGGAGCTGTCCAACAGGTCTCAATTGTCCCGCAGAAGGAATCCTTGAAGGGGGCATCCCACAACTCCCAACGTGGGAAAACCTCAATGGCCTCGAGATTCCGCTCCCTTCATGAAGCTGCCGTCATGCTCAGAAACTCCAACCTGAGCCAACGTCAGATCCTCGCCCTGACTTCAGATGCATGAGATATTGGTTCAGATCTGCAGGGGGTACCTGCCGTGCCCTCGCCCTGAAACCCAAGTCTAGCTTGTCTTCTCAGACTTCCGTCCTCACACTCCTGGCCCCGAAGCCCTCAAGTTTGGCAAATCCGGACCCACAATGCAGCACTCTGACTGCCCTCTAGAAAAAAAATTATTGCCTCATGAGCTGCCCAGGCACCTTAAATGAGGGTAAACCTACACAGCACTCGACTTTACCCAAATTATATAGTCTAACCTGGGCACTAATGCACTGTCGAACACAACCTGAGCCCGGACCTCGTGACCAACACCCAGAAAGCTGACCGCACACTGAGCACATAAAACCCGCCATGGCCTTAGGTCATCATCTCTTCCCTACCTCAGTTTTCAGGCTTCAGAACCGAGACCTTATCTCCAATCACAGCCCAGGGGTGAGTGTGATGCAGAAATCAGGACTCCTCCTTACCCATGGCAAGAACGCTTGTGGTTGGCACGTTGTCCAAAGTTCAGTGTAGGAGAAACCAGCATTCACCCTGAGATCTCATGCGTCTGAAGTTAGGTCGAGGATCAGAATTTGGCTCAGGTTTGGGTTTCTTTCCTTTTTGGCCCCTTCAAGAAGAGGGGGCATTATGAGGCCATGGGGGTTTTGCCACTATTGGAGTTGTGAGATGCTCCAAACCGCAAGGATTCCTTCTGTGGGACAATTAAGATTTGTTGGATGGCTCCAGGACATCTTATAATGTATTTTTCCAGAACAGGGTTCTACGTATGGATGCCTGGGCAGCAGCCTCACATTCCAATTGTCTCCTAGCAACAAGAAACGTTTGTTCTGCTGGCTTGGGGTAGCAACAGAGGGGGCTGAGTTGAATGGACTTTCCTGAGGATGGTCTTAATGTTGGTTTGAGTCCATGGAGACCTTGGTATGGGGCAGTGGCACCAGGGCCCTGAAGGATTCTCCTAACCAGAGGTTATGACAAAGCTCCAATGAGCAAGTTTTCCATGGGGAGACGAGATTTGTTCTTATTGGTGCCTCAGGAAACCACCATATGCTGGTATTAGAAACGAGGCCTCTGAGGAGAGATGCCTGGAAACCAAAGCAATGGATCTGATTAGGGCCTAGGGGCCTGTCCTGTTCAATATTCTTCTCTGGGGACATCTGTTGTCTGAGTGGAGGTAGTTGCTCAGGTGGTTTGAGATCACACCTATTTGTCCTGGTCGGCCTAAACTATTGGGATGGCCTCGGTGACTTTGGAGGTTTTTCCTCATTTGCAAGGTTGTGGCCAATGGAATGGGAAGAATTCCCTTGAAAGGGAAGCACAGTCCTGAGGTGTGGCTCCAGGGACCCAAGTGTGGAGCGTGTGTGGTCCAGGGCTATTTGGACAAAAGTCTGAAAACACAAACTCCACTTAGTTTGGAGGATGTAGGTATGGCCGGGCCGTATTAGACCGTGAGGAGAACTCCAAGGGATATGAAAAAAGGGCGAATGTGAGGTGCTCTCATGCTTTTTTTTTTTTTTTTTCTGGAAATGTGTCACCGAATGCCATGGAATGTCGTGGTGTCCTCATGGGCCATCGATGAGGCTCACTTTCTGGGGATTTAACCCGATCCCAAGAGTTTGGGTTCATTCTGTCGGAAGGGAGGAGGCCTTTCTGTTTTTTTTGTTTATTTTTATTTATTTATTTATTTATTTATTTATTTATTTATTTTACCTCAGGTGGACCACCAAAAGAGGGATTCCAGAGCAGAGTCGTGGGTTGGGGCAACTGGACAACCAGACCTCTGGTTAACATTGGGACCTAAGAACATGGCAAGCCCCATATGTGGGCTCTTGGTCCAGACACTGAGAGGCCTTCCTTGAGGATAGGTCTCACACTGAGTTTCACAATGTGTTTTTGTGCCCAAGGAGCCCCTCAAGGCAGGGCGTGGCCTAATGTACCATGCTGGTTTCTCCTACACTGAACGTTGCACTATGGTAACCACAAGTTTTCTGGCCATGGGGAAGATGGAGTTCTAATTTCTGCAACACTTTCACTCCTGGACTGTGATTGGATTTAAGGTCTAGGTTCTGAAGCCTGAAAACTGAGGTTGGGAAGAGATGAAGACATAAGGCCATGGTGTGTCTGATGTGCTCAGTGTTCGGCCAGCTGTTGAGTGTGGGTTAGGAGGTGCAGGCTCAGGCTGTGGCAGACAGGGAATTAATGCCCAGGCTAGACTGTATCATTGGGGTGCAGTCGAGTTTCGTGCAGGATGGTACTCATTTGTGGTTACTGCGTAGCCCCAAAGGGCAACGTTTTTCTTCTGGAGGGAAGACACAGTGCCACATAGTTGCTCCAGAATTCCCAAACTGGAAGGCTTGTGGGCCAGGAGTGTGAGGAAAAAATTCTGAGAACACAAGCCAGACTTAGATTTCGGGGTGAGGGACGGCAGGCACCCTCTGCAGAGATGATTCGAGATCCTGTATACCTGAAGACAGAGCTAGGATCAGACGTTGGCTTAGGTCGGAGTTTCTGTCCATGACGGCCCCTTCATGAAGGGGAGGGTGTCACGAGGACATGGAGGTTTTCCCACGATGGGAATTGTGAGATGGTCCAAACCGCAATGATTCCTTCTGTGGGACAGGTGAGACCTGTTGGATGGCTCCGGGACATCCCATAAGGAAGTTATCCAGAGCAGGGTTCTAAGGATGGATGCCTGGGCAGCCTGCCTCCCATTCCAGGTGTCTCATAGAGCCAAGGCAAGTTCTATCTGCTGAATCCAGGGGAGCAACCGAGGCGGGTGTGTTGAAATGGGTGAGTTGAGGATAGGTCATAATGTGCATTTGTGTCCATGTAGACATTGGAATGGGGTGCTGGATCCGGAGCCTTGAGGGATGTTCATAACGGAGGTTTTGATGGAGCTCTAAAGATTATGTTTCCTATGTAGAGAAGAGAATTGTTTTAATGAGTGCCTAAGGAATCTCCCATATGTTGGTATTGGAAACCAGGCCTCTGAGGAGAGATGACTGGAATCAAAAGCAATGGATCTGATTAGGGCCTAAGTGCCTGTCCAGTTCAATCTTATTCTATGGGGATATCTGTCTCTGGGTCTGAGTGGAGGTAGTTTCCTAACTTGTGAAAGATCATCCCTGTGTGTCCTGGGCAGCCAACACTATTCGGATGGCCTCGTGGAGATTGGAGGATACTCCTAATCTATAGGGTTGTGGCCAATGGAAATGCAGAATTCCCCTGGAGAGGTAAGCCACAGTCCTGAGGTGTGGCTCCAGGGGCTCCAACTTGGATGGTGTGTGGGCCATGCCTGTGGGGACAGAAGTCTGAAAACACAAACTCAGCTTAGGTTTGGGGATGTATGTATGAAGGCTCGATCTACAGACCGTGAGAATTTTCCGGGATATGAACAAAGGGCGAGTATGTGGCGCTTGCTCAGGCTTTTGTCTCTGGATTTTGTGTCAACGGTGGCCGTGGAATGTCGCGGTGTCCTCAAGGGCCATGGACAATTCTTTCTCTGGTGATTTGGCCTGATCCCAAGTGGTTGGGATCATTCTGTGGATGGGAAGAGTCCTTTATGTATTTTTTTTTTTACCTCAGTTGTCCCACCAAAGAGGGATTCCAGAGTAAAGCCCTGAGTAGGGGTGACTAGACATCTCGAACTCTGGTTGAGATTGGGGGACTAGGGGCTTGGCAAGCCCCATATGTGGGCTGTTGTTCCAGTCACTAAGAGGCTTTACATGAGGATAGGGCTCACGCTGAGTGTCACAATGTGTGTTTGTGCACATTGTGGCCCTCAGGGATAGGTGGGGCCTCTTAGTCCATGGTGCTTTCTCCTACAATGAACATTGGAAAACATGCCAACCACTAGGTTTCTTGCCAAGACGAAGGAGAAGTTCTGATTCTTGCATCACGTTCACTCCTGAGCAGTGAGTGGAGATAAGTTCTAGGTTCTGAAGGTGAAAACTGAGGTTGGGTAGAGATGATGGCCTAAAGCCATTGTGGATGTGATATGCTCTGTGTACGGCCAGCTGTCTGGGTGTTGGACTGGAGGTCTGCCCTCAGGCTGTGTCAGACAGGGCTTTAGTGCACAGGCTAGACTGTATAATTGGGGTATGGTCGAGTGGCATGCAGGTTGTTACTCATTTGGTGTTTCCGGTTAGCCCTATAGGGCAACATTTTTCTTCTGGAGGGCAGGCAGAGTGCTGCATTGTGTCTCCAGAATTGCCAAACTGGAGGGGTGTGGCCAGGATTGCGAGGAAGGAAGTCTGAAAACACAAGCTAGCACGAGTTTTGGGGCCAAGAGCATGGCAGGCCCACTCTGCAGAGGCTGAATCGAGATCTCCTGCAGGTGAGGTCAGGGCGAGTATCAGATGTTGCCTCAAGCTGGAGTATGTGTCCATGACGGCCCCTTCCTGAAGGGGGTGGGGGCGTCATGAGGCCAGGGAGGTTTCCCTACGCTGGGAGTTGTGAGCTGCTCCAAACTTCAAAGTTTCCTTCTTCAGGACAGTCGAGTACTATTGGATGGTTCCAGGATGCCCCATACAAAAAGACTCGAGAGCAGGGGCCTAAGCATGGATGCCGAGAAACGCCAACTCACCTTCCCATTGCCTGGTCGAGACAAGGCACGCTCAATCTGCGGGCTCTTGGGTGAGCTACCCAGAAGGCTGAGTTTAAATGGACTCTCCTGAGGATGAGTCATAATGTGGGTTGGTGGCCATGGAGACCTTGGAATGTGGCAGTAGCTAAGGGACTCTGCAGGATTCTCCAACCCGAAGGGCTTGACACAACTCCAACAAGGAAGCTTCCCATGTGGAGATGAGAGGTCTTCTGTCTGGTGCCTCAGGAAAGCCCCGTATGCTGGTCTTCGAACCCAGGCCTCTGAGGAGTGATACCTGGACACCAAAGCAAGAGTTCATAATAGGGCCTAGGGGCCTGTCTGGTTCAATCTTCTGTCTCTGCGGATATCTGTCTGTGTGTCTGCATGGAGGTAGTAGTTGCTCAGCTTGTGTCATAATGCCCCTATTTGTCCAGTGCAGCTTGCGGTATTGGGATGTCCTTGGGGACCTTGAGGTTTCTACTATTTTGTAGAGTTGTGGCCAATGGAATGGGCAGTTTCTTAGGAGAGAGCAGGCACAGTTCTGTGGTGTGGCTCCAGAGACCCCAGCCTGGAGGCTGTGTGGGCCATGGCTGTGCAGACAGACATCCAAAAACCCTAACTCAGCTCAGGTTTGGGGCCGAGGTTACGGCAGGTCTGATCTACAGTCCATGAGGGGAGCTCCTCTGGATATGAAAGAAGGGTGAGAGGGAGGCAGTCGCTCAGGCTTTTGTCTCTGGATGTTTTGTCCACAATGGCCGTTTAATGTAGGAGTTGCCTCATGGGTCGTAGAAGTCTCCCTCTCTGGTAGTTTGTCCAGCCCCCAAGAGTTTGGGGTCATTCTGTGGGAAGGGAAGTGTCCTGTTTTCTGCTTCATGTGTCCCCCCAGTGTAGGGATTCTAGAGCATAGCAGTGGGTACTGACAACTGGAATACTCGCCCTCTGGTTAAGCCTGGGGGCCTATGGATATGACAAGCCCCATATGCAGGATCTTGGTCCAGCCACTGAGAGGCGTTACTTTAATACGGGACTCACGCTGCAGGTCACAATGCATGTCTGTGCCCTAGGCGGCCCTCAAGCACTGGCGTGGCCTTTCGGACAATGCAGGTTTTCCCAATTGATTGTTGGACAACATGCCAACCGCAAGGTTTCTGGCCATGGGGAAGGAGGAATTCTAATTTCTGCATCACGTTCACCCCTGGGCAGTGATTGGAGATAAGGTCTAGGTTCTGAAGCCTGAAAACCGAGGTTGGGAAGAGATGACGACCTACAGCAATAGCGGGTCCAATGTGTCCAGGTTGGGGCCAGCTGTCTGGGTGTCGTTTGGGATGTCTTGTCTCAGGTTGTGCCAGACAGGGCATTAGTATACAGGGTGGGCTGTATAATTGCTTTACAATCGAGTGACATGCATTAGAAAATCATTTGGGGTTTCTTATTAGCAGCATAGGGCAAAGTTTTTCTTCTGGAGGGCAGGCAGAGTGCTGCATTGTGGCTTCGGAATTCCCAAACTGGAGGGCTTGTGGGCCAGGAGATTGAGGACGGAAGCTGAGAACACAAGCTAAGCTTAGGTTTCGGGGCAAGGACATGGCAGGCACACTCTTCAGAGCTGAATTGAGATCTCATGCGTCTGAAGTCAGTCGAGGTTCAGACTTACCTCAGGGTTGAGTTTCTGTCCATGTTGGCCCCTTCAAGAAGAGGGGGGATTATGAGGCCATGGGGGTTTTTCCACTATTGGAGTTGTGAGATGCTCCAAACCGCAAGGATTCCTTCTGTGGGACAATTAAGATTTGTTGGATGGCTCCAGGACGTCTTATAAGGTATTTTTCCAGAACAGCGTTCTAAATATGGATGCCTGGGCAGCCAGCCTCACATTCCAATTGTCTCCTAGCAACAAGAAACGTTTGATCTGCTGGCTTGGGGTAGCAACATAGGGGTCTGAGTTGAAATGGACTTTCCTGAGGATGGTCTTAATGTTGGTTTGAGTCCATGGAGACCTTGGTATGGGGCAGTGGCACCAGGGCCCTGAAGGATTCTCCTAACCAGAGGTTATGACAAAGCTCCAATGAGCAAGTTTTCCATGGGGAGACGAGATTTGTTCTTATTGGTGCCTCAGGAAACCACCATATGCTGGTATTGGAAACGAGGCCTCTGAGGAGAGATGCCTGGAAACCAAAGCAATGGATCTGATTAGGGCCTAGGGGCCTGTCCGGTTTAATATTTTTCTCTGGGGACATCTCTTGTCTGAGTGCAGGTAGTTGCTCAGCTGGTTTGAGATCACCCCTGTTTGTCCTGGGCGGCCTACACTATTGGGATGGCCTCGGTGACTTTGTAGGTTTTTCCTCATTTGCAAGGTTGTGGCCAATGGAATGGGAAGAATTCCCTTGAAAGGGAAGCACAGTCCTGAGGTGTGGCTCCAGGGACCCAAGTGTGGAGCGTGTGGTCCAGGGCTATTTGGACAAAAGTCTGAAAACACAAACTCCACTTAGGTTAGACGATGTATGTATGGCCGGCCCGATCTATAGACCGTGAGGAGAACTCCAAGGGTTATGAACAAAGGGCGAATGTGAGGTGCTTGCTCATGCTTTTTTTTTTTTTTTTCTGGAAATGTGTCACCGATTGCCATGAAATGTCGTGGCGTCCTCATGGGCCATCGATGAAGCTCCCTTTCTGGGGATTTAACCCGATCCCAAGGGTTTGGGGTCATTCTGTCTGAAGGGAGGAGGCCTTTCTGTTTTTTTTGTTTATTTTTTTTTTGTTTTTTTTTGTTTTTTTTTTTTACCTCAGGTGGACCAGCAAAAGAGGGATTCCAGAGCAGAGTCGTGGGTGGGGTCAACTGGACAACCAGACCTCTGGTTAACATTGGGACCTAAGAACATGGCAAGCCCCATATGTGGGCTCTTGGTCCAGACACTGAGAGGCCTTCCTTGAGGATAGGTCTCACACTGAGTTTCCCAATGTGTTTTTGAGCCCAAGGAGCCCCTCAAGTCAGGGCGTGGCCAATTGTACCATGCTGGTTTCTCCTACACTGAACATTGCACAATATGGCAACCACAAGTTTTCTGGCCATGGGGAAGAAGGAGTTCTAATTTCTGCAACACTTTCACTCCTGGACTATGATTGGATTTAAGGTCTAGGTTCTGAAGCCTGAAAACCGAGGTTGGGAAGAGATGACGACATACAGCAATAGCGGGTCCTATGTGTCCAGGTTGGGGCCAGCTGTCTGGGTGTCGTTTGGGATGTCTTGTCTCAGGCTGTGCCAGACAGGGCATTAGTATACAGGGTAGGCTGTATAATTGCTTTACAATCGAGTGACATGCATTAGAAAATCATTTGGGGTTTCTTATTAGCAGCATAGGGCAAAGTTTTTCTTCTGGAGGGCAGGCAGAGTGCTGCATTGTGGCTTCGGAATTCCCAAACTGGAGGGCTTGTGGGCCAGGAGAGTGAGGACGGAAGCTGAGAACACAAGCTAGGCTTAGGTTTCGGGGCAAGGGCATGGCAGGCACACTCTGCAGAGCTGAATTGAGATCTCATGCGTCTGAAGTTAGGTCGAGGATCAGAATTTGGCTCAGGTTTGGGTTTCTTTCCTTTTTGGCCCCTTCAAGAAGAGGGGGCATTATGAGGCCATGGGGGTTTTGCCACTATTGGAGTTGTGAGATGCTCCAAACCGCAAGGATTCCTTCTGTGGGACAATTAAGATTTGTTGGATGGCTCCAGGACATCTTATAATGTATTTTTCCAGAACAGGGTTCTACGTATGGATGCCTGGGCAGCAGCCTCACATTCCAATTGTCTCCTAGCAACAAGAAACGTTTGTTCTGCTGGCTTGGGGTAGCAACAGAGGGGGCTGAGTTGAATGGACTTTCCTGAGGATGGTCTTAATGTTGGTTTGAGTCCATGGAGACCTTGGTATGGGGCAGTGGCACCAGGGCCCTGAAGGATTCTCCTAACCAGAGGTTATGACAAAGCTCCAATGAGCAAGTTTTCCATGGGGAGACGAGATTTGTTCTTATTGGTGCCTCAGGAAACCACCATATGCTGGTATTGGAAACGAGGCCTCTGAGGAGAGATGCCTGGAAACCAAAGCAATGGATCTGATTAGGGCCTAGGGGCCTGTCCTGTTCAATATTCTTCTCTGGGGACATCTGTTGTCTGAGTGGAGGTAGTTGCTCAGGTGGTTTGAGATCACACCTATTTGTCCTGGTCGGCCTAAACTATTGGGATGGCCTCGGTGACTTTGGAGGTTTTTCCTCATTTGCAAGGTTGTGGCCAATGGAATGGGAAGAATTCCCTTGAAAGGGAAGCACAGTCCTGAGGTGTGGCTCCAGGGACCCAAGTGTGGAGCGTGTGTGGTCCAGGGCTATTTGGACAAAAGTCTGAAAACACAAACTCCACTTAGTTTGGAGGATGTAGGTATGGCCGGGCCGTATTAGACCGTGAGGAGAACTCCAAGGGATATGAAAAAAGGGCGAATGTGAGGTGCTCTCATGCTTTTTTTTTTTTTTTTTCTGGAAATGTGTCACCGAATGCCATGGAATGTCGTGGTGTCCTCATGGGCCATCGATGAGGCTCACTTTCTGGGGATTTAACCCGATCCCAAGAGTTTGGGTTCATTCTGTCGGAAGGGAGGAGGCCTTTCTGTTTTTTTTGTTTATTTTTATTTATTTATTTATTTATTTATTTATTTATTTTTTTTACCTCAGGTGGACCACCAAAAGAGGGATTCCAGAGCAGAGTCGTGGGTTGGGGCAACTGGACAACCAGACCTCTGGTTAACATTGGGACCTAAGAACATGGCAAGCCCCATATGTGGGCTCTTGGTCCAGACACTGAGAGGCCTTCCTTGAGGATAGGTCTTACACTGAGTTTCACAATGTGTTTTTGTGCCCAAGGAGCCCCTCAAGGCAGGGCGTGGCCTAATGTACCATGCTGGTTTCTCCTACACTGAACGTTGCACTATGGTAACCACAAGTTTTCTGGCCATGGGGAAGATGGAGTTCTAATTTCTGCAACACTTTCACTCCTGGACTGTGATTGGATTTAAGGTCTAGGTTCTGAAGCCTGAAAACTGAGGTTGGGAAGAGATGAAGACCTAAGGCCATGGTGTGTCTGATGTGCTTAGTGTTCGGCCAGCTGTTGAGTGTGGGTTGGGAGGTGCAGGCTCAGGCTGTGGCAGACAGGGAATTAGTGCCCTGGCTAGACTGTATCATTGGGGTGCAGTCGAGTTTTGTGCAGGATGGTACTCATTTGAGGTTACTGGGTAGCCCCAGAGGGCAACGTTTTTCTTCTGGAGGGAAGACACAGTGCCACATAGTGACTCCAAAATTCCCAAACTGGAAGGCTTGTGGGCCAGGAGTGTGAGGAAAAAATTCTGAGAACACAAGCCAGACTTAGATTTCGGGGTGAGGGGACGGCAGGCACCCTCTGCAGAGATGATTCGAGATCCTGTATACCTGAAGACAGAGCTAGGATCAGACGTTGGCTTAGGTCGGAGTTTCTGTCCATGACGGCCCCTTCATGAAGGGGAGGGTGTCACGAGGACATGGAGGTTTTCCCACGATGGGAATTGTGAGATGGTCCAAACCGCAATGATTCCTTCTGTGGGACAGGGGAGACCTGTTGGATGGCTCCCGGACATCCCATAAGGAAGTTATCCAGAGCAGGGTTCTAAGGATGGATGCCTGGGCAGCCTGCCTCCCATTCCAGGTGTCTCATAGAGCCAAGGCAAGTTCTATCTGCTGAATCCAGGGGAGCAACCGAGGCGGGTGTGTTTAAATGGGTGAGTTGAGGATAGGTCATAATGTGCATTTGTGTCCATGTAGACATTGGAATGGGGTGCTGGATCCGGGGCCTTGAGGGATGTTCATAACGGAGGTTTTGATGGAGCTCTAAAGATTATGTTTCCTATGTAGAGAAGAGAATTGTTTTAATGAGTGCCTAAGGAATCTCCCATATGTTGGTATTGGAAACCAGGCCTCTGAGGAGAGATGACTGGAATCAAAAGCAATGGATCTGATTAGGGCCTAAGTGCCTGTCCAGTTCAATCTTATTCTATGGGGATATCTGTCTCTGGGTCTGAGTGGAGGTAGTTTCCTAACTTGTGAAAGATCATCCCTGTGTGTCCTGGGCAGCCAACACTATTCGGATGGCCTCGTGGAGATTGGAGGATACTCCTAATCTATAGGGTTGTGGCCAATGGAAATGCAGAATTCCCCTGGAGAGGTAAGCCACAGTCCTGAGGTGTGGCTCCAGGGGCTCCAACTTGGATGGTGTGTGGGCCATGCCTGTGGGGACAGAAGTCTGAAAACACAAACTCAGCTTAGGTTTGGGGATGTATGTATGAAGGCTCGATCTACAGACCGTGAGAATTTTCCGGGATATGAACAAAGGGCGAGTATGTGGCGCTTGCTCAGGCTTTTGTCTCTGGATTTTGTGTCAACGGTGGCCGTGGAATGTCGCGGTGTCCTCAAGGGCCATGGACAATTCTTTCTCTGGTGATTTGGCCTGATCCCAAGTGGTTGGGATCATTCTGTGGATGGGAAGAGTCCTTTATGTATTTTTTTTTTACCTCAGTTGTCCCACCAAAGAGGGATTCCAGAGTAAAGCCCTGAGTAGGGGTGACTAGACATCTCGAACTCTGGTTGAGATTGGGGGACTAGGGGCTTGGCAAGCCCCATATGTGGGCTGTTGTTCCAGTCACTAAGAGGCTTTACATGAGGATAGGGCTCACGCTGAGTGTCACAATGTGTGTTTGTGCACATTGTGGCCCTCAGGGATAGGTGGGGCCTCTTAGTCCATGGTGCTTTCTCCTACAATGAACATTGGAAAACATGCCAACCACTAGGTTTCTTGCCAAGGCGAAGGAGAAGTTCTGATTCTTGCATCACGTTCACTCCTGAGCAGTGAGTGGAGATAAGGTCTAGGTTCTGAAGGTGAAAACTGAGGTTGGGTAGAGATGATGGCCTAAAGCCATTGTGGGTGTGATATGCTCTGTGTACGGCCAGCTGTCTGGGTGTTGGACTGGAGGTCTGCCCTCAGGCTGTGTCAGACAGGGCTTTAGTGCACAGGCTAGACTGTATAATTGGGGTATGGTCGAGTGGCATGCAGGTTTTGTGGCATTTGGTGTTTCCGGTTAGCCCTATAGGGCAACATTTTTCTTCTGGAGGGCAGGCAGAGTGCTGCATTGTGTCTCCAGAATTGCCAAACTGGAGGGGTGTGGCCAGGATTGTGAGGAAGGAAGTCTGAAAACACAAGCTAGCACGAGTTTTGGGGCCAAGAGCATGGCAGGCCCACTCTGCAGAGGCTGAATCGAGATCTCCTGCAGGTGAGGTCAGGGCGAGTATCAGATGTTGCCTCAAGCTGGAGTATGTGTCCATGACAGCCCCTTCCTGAAGGGGGTGGGGGCGTCATGAGGCCAGGGAGGTTTCCCTACGCTGGGAGTTGTGAGCTGCTCCAAACTTCAAAGTTTCCTTCTTCAGGACAGTCGAGTACTATTGGATGGTTCCAGGATGCCCCATACAAAAAGACTCGAGAGCAGGGGCCTAAGCATGGATGCCGAGAAACGCCAACTCACCTTCCCATTGCCTGGTCGAGACAAGGCACGCTCAATCTGCGGGCTCTTGGGTGAGCTACCCAGAAGGCTGAGTTTAAATGGACTCTCCTGAGGATGAGTCATAATGTGGGTTGGTGGCCATGGAGACCTTGGAATGTGGCAGTAGCTAAGGGACTCTGCAGGATTCTCCAACCCGAAGGGCTTGACACAACTCCAACAAGGAAGCTTCCCATGTGGAGATGAGAGGTCTT
Organism: Mustela nivalis; assembly: GCF_964662115.1. Lineage (NCBI taxonomy): Eukaryota > Metazoa > Chordata > Mammalia > Carnivora > Mustelidae > Mustela > Mustela nivalis. The sequence continues at coordinate 845,239 of NW_028136543.1, read as the reverse complement.
CTGTCTGGTGCCTCAGGAAAGCCCCGTATGCTGGTCTTCGAACCCAGGCCTCTGAGGAGTGATACCTGGACACCAAAGCAAGAGTTCATAATAGGGCCTAGGGGCCTGTCTGGTTCAATCTTCTGTCTCTGCGGATATCTGTCTGTGTGTCTGCATGGAGGTAGTGGTTGCTCAGCTTGTGTCATAATGCCCCTATTTGTCCAGTGCAGCTTGCGGTAGTGGGATGTCCTTGGGGACCTTGAGGTTTCTACTATTTTGTAGAGTTGTGGCCAATGGAATGGGCAGTTTCTTAGGAGAGAGCAGGCACAGTTCTGTGGTGTGGCTCCAGAGACCCCAGCCTGGAGGCTGTGTGGGCCATGGCTGTGCAGACAGACATCCAAAAACCCTAACTCAGCTCAGGTTTGGGGCCGAGGTTACGGCAGGTCTGATCTACAGTCCATGAGGGGAGCTCCTCTGGATATGAAAGAAGGGTGAGAGGGAGGCAGTTGCTCAGGATTTTGTCTCTGGATGTTTTGTCCACAATGGCCGTTTAATGTAGGAGTTGCCTCATGGGTCGTAGAAGTCTCCCTCTCTGGTAGTTTGTCCAGCCCCCAAGAGTTTGGGGTCATTCTGTGGGAAGGGAAGTGTCCTGTTTTCTGCTTCATGTGTCCCCCCAGTGTAGGGATTCTAGAGCATAGCAGTGGGTACTGACAACTGGAATACTCGCCCTCTGGTTAAGCCTGGGGGCCTATGGATATGACAAGCCCCATATGCAGGATCTTGGTCCAGCCACTGAGAGGCGTTACTTTAATACGGGACTCACGCTGCAGGTCACAATGCATGTCTGTGCCCTAGGCGGCCCTCAAGCACTGGCGTGGCCTTTCGGACAATGTAGGTTTTCCCACAGTGAACGTTGGACAACATGCCAACCACAAGGTTTCTGGCCATGGGGAAGGAGGAATTCTAATTTCTGCATCACGTTCACCCCTGGGCAGTGATTGGAGATAAGGTCTAGGTTCTGAAGCCTGAAAACCGAGGTTGGGAAGAGATGACGACCTACAGCCATAGCGGGTCCTATGTGTCCAGGTTGGGGCCAGCTGTCTGGGTGTCTTTTGGGATGTTTTGTCTCAGGCTGTGCCAGACAGGGCATTAGAATACAGGGTGGGCTGTATAATTGCTTTACAATCGAGTGGCATGCATTAGAAAATCATTTGGGGTTTCTTATTAGCAGCATAGGGCAAAGTTTTTCTTCTGGAGGGCAGGCAGAGTGCTGCATTGTGGCTTCGGAATTCCCAAACTGGAGGGCTTGTGGGCCAGGAGATTGAGGACGGAAGCTGAGAACACAAGCTAGGCTTAGGTTTCGGGGCAAGGACATGGCAGGCACACTCTGCAGAGCTGAATTGAGATCTCATGCGTCTGAAGTCAGTCGAGGTTCAGACTTGGCTCAGGTTTGAGTTTCTGTCCATGTTGGCCCCTTCAAGAAGAGGGGGGATTATGAGGCCATGGGGGTTTTTCCACTATTGGAGTTGTGAGATGCTCCAAACCGCAAGGATTCCTTCTGTGGGACAATTAAGATTTGTTGGATGGCTCCAGGACGTCTTATAAGGTATTTTTCCAGAACAGGGTTCTACGTATGGATGCCTGGGCAGCAGCCTCACATTCCAATTGTCTCCTAGCAATGAGAAACGTTTGATCTGTTGTCCTGGGGTAGCAAGAGAGGGGTCTGAGTTGAAATGGACTTTCCTGAGGATGGTCTTAATGTTGGTTTGAGTCCATGGAGACCTTGGTATGGGGCAGTGGCACCAGGGCCCTGAAGGATTCTCCTAACCAGAGGTTATAAAAAGCTCCAATGAGCAAGTTTTCCATGGGGAGACGAGATTTGTTCTTATTGGTGCCTCAGGAAACCACCATATGCTGGTATTGGAAACGAGGCCTCTGAGGACAGATGCCTGGAAACCAAAGCAATGGATCTGAGTAGGGCCTAGGGGCCTGTCCGGTTCAATATTCTTCTCTGGGGACATCTGTTGTCTGAGTGGAGGTAGTTGCTCAGCTGGTTTGAGATCACCCCTGTTTGTCCTGGGCGGCCTACACTATTGGGATGGCCTCGGTGACTTTGGAGGTTTTTCCTCATTTGCAAGGTTGTGGCCAATGGAATGGGAAGAATTCCCTTGAAAGGGAAGCACAGTCCTGAGGTGTGGCTCCAGGGACCCAAGTGTGGAGCGTGTGTGGTCCAGGGCTATTTGGACAAAAGTTTGAAAACACAAACTCCACTTAGTTTGGAGGATGTAGGTATGGCCGGGCCGTATTAGACCGTGAGGAGAACTCCAAGGGATATGAAAAAAGGGCGAATGTGAGGTGCTCTCATGCTTTTTTTTTTTTTTTTTTCTGGAAATGTGTCACCGAATGCCATGGAATGTCGTGGTGTCCTCATGGGCCATCGATGAGGCTCACTTTCTGGGGATTTAACCCGATCCCAAGAGTTTGGGTTCATTCTGTCGGAAGGGAGGAGGCCTTTCTGTTTTTTTTGTTTATTTTTTATTTATTTATTTATTTATTTATTTATTTATTTATTTATTTATTTTACCTCAGGTGGACCACCAAAATAGGGATTCCAGAGCAGAGTCGTGGGTTGGGGCAACTGGACAACCAGACCTCTGGTTAACATTGGGACCTAAGAACATGGCAAGCCCCATATGTGGGCTCTTGGTCCAGACACTGAGAGGCCTTCCTTGAGGATAGGTCTCACACTGAGTTTCACAATGTGTTTTTGTGCCCAAGGAGCCCCTCAAGGCAGGGCGTGGCCTAATGTACCATGCTGGTTTCTCCTACACTGAACGTTGCACTATGGTAACCACAAGTTTTCTGGCCATGGGGAAGATGGAGTTCTAATTTCTGCAACACTTTCACTCCTGGACTGTGATTGGATTTAAGGTCTAGGTTCTGAAGCCTGAAAACTGAGGTTGGGAAGAGATGAAGACATAAGGCCATGGTGTGTCTGATGTGCTCAGTGTTCGGCCAGCTGTTGAGTGTGGGTTAGGAGGTGCAGGCTCAGGCTGTGGCAGACAGGGAATTAATGCCCAGGCTAGACTGTATCATTGGGGTGCAGTCGAGTTTCGTGCAGGATGGTACTCATTTGTGGTTACTGCGTAGCCCCAAAGGGCAACGTTTTTCTTCTGGAGGGAAGAAACAGTGCCACATAGTTGCTCCAGAATTCCCAAACTGGAAGGCTTGTGGGCCAGGAGTGTGAGGAAAAAATTCTGAGAACACAAGCCAGACTTAGATTTCGGGGTGAGGGGACGGCAGGCACCCTCTGCAGAGATGATTCGAGATCCTGTATACCTGAAGACAGAGCTAGGATCAGACGTTGGCTTAGGTCGGAGTTTCTGTCCATGACGGCCCCTTCATGAAGGGGAGGGTGTCACGAGGACATGGAGGTTTTCCCACGATGGGAATTGTGAGATGGTCCAAACCGCAATGATTCCTTCTGTGGGACAGGTGAGACCTGTTGGATGGCTCCCGGACATCCCATAAGGAAGTTATCCAGAGCAGGGTTCTAAGGATGGATGCCTGGGCAGCCTGCCTCCCATTCCAGGTGTCTCATAGAGCCAAGGCAAGTTCTATCTGCTGAATCCAGGGGAGCAACCGAGGCGGGTGTGTTTAAATGGGTGAGTTGAGGATAGGTCATAATGTGCATTTGTGTCCATGTAGACATTGGAATGGGGTGCTGGATCCGGGGCCTTGAGGGATGTTCCTAACGGAGGTTTTGATGGAGCTCTAAAGATTATGTTTCCTATGTAGAGAAGAGAATTGTTTTAATGAGTGCCTAAGGAATCTCCCATATGTTGGTATTGGAAACCAGGCCTCTGAGGAGAGATGACTGGAATCAAAAGCAATGGATCTGATTAGGGCCTAAGTGCCTGTCCAGTTCAATCTTATTCTATGGGGATATCTGTCTCTGGGTCCGAGTGGAGGTAGTTTCCTATCTTGTGAAAGATCATCCCTGTGTGTCCTGGGCAGCCAACACTATTCGGATGGCCTCGTGGAGATTGGAGGATACTCCTAATCTATAGGGTTGTGGCCAATGGAAATGCAGAATTCCCCTGGAGAGGTAAGCCACAGTCCTGAGGTGTGGCTCCAGGGGCTCCAACTTGGATGGTGTGTGGGCCATGCCTGTGGGGACAGAAGTCTGAAAACACAAACTCAGCTTAGGTTTGGGGATGTATGTATGAAGGCTCGATCTACAGACCGTGAGAATTTTCCGGGATATGAACAAAGGGCGAGTATGTGGCGCTTGCTCAGGCTTTTGTCTCTGGATTTTGTGTCAACGGTGGCCGTGGAATGTCGCGGTGTCCTCAAGGGCCATGGACAATTCTTTCTCTGGTGATTTGGCCTGATCCCAAGTGGTTGGGATCATTCTGTGGATGGGAAGAGTCCTTTATGTATTTTTTTTTTTACCTCAGTTGTCCCACCAAAGAGGGATTCCAGAGTAAAGCCCTGAGTAGGGGTGACTAGACATCTCGAACTCTGGTTGAGATTGGGGGACTAGGGGCTTGGCAAGCCCCATATGTGGGCTGTTGTTCCAGTCACTAAGAGGCTTTACATGAGGATAGGGCTCACGCTGAGTGTCACAATGTGTGTTTGTGCACATTGTGGCCCTCAGGGATAGGTGGGGCCTCTTAGTCCATGGTGCTTTCTCCTACAATGAACATTGGACAACATGCCAACCACTAGGTTTCTTGCCAAGGCGAAGGAGAAGTTCTGATTCTTGCATCACGTTCACTCCTGAGCAGTGAGTAGAGATAAGTTCTAGGTTCTGAAGGTGAAAACTGAGGTTGGGTAGAGATGATGGCCTAAAGCCATTGTGGGTGTGATATGCTCTGTGTACGGCCAGCTGTCTGGGTGTTGGACTGGAGGTCTGCCCTCAGGCTGTGTCAGACAGGGCTTTAGTGCACAGGCTAGACTGTATAATTGGGGTATGGTCGAGTGGCATGCAGGTTGTTACTCATTTGGTGTTTCCGGTTAGCCCTATAGGGCAACATTTTTCTTCTGGAGGGCAGGCAGAGTGCTGCATTGTGTCTCCAGAATTGCCAAACTGGAGGGGTGTGGCCAGGATTGTGAGGAAGGAAGTCTGAAAACACAAGCTAGCACGAGTTTTGGGGCCAAGAGCATGGCAGGACCACTCTGCAGAGGCTGAATCGAGATCTCCTGCAGGTGAGGTCAGGGCGAGTATCAGATGTTGCCTCAAGCTGGAGTATGTGTCCATGACGGCCCCTTCCTGAAGGGGGTGGGGGCGTCATGAGGCCAGGGAGGTTTCCCTACGCTGGGAGTTGTGAGCTGCTCCAAACTTCAAAGTTTCCTTCTTCAGGACAGTCGAGTACTATTGGATGGTTCCACGATGCCCCATACAAAAAGACTCGAGAGCAGGGGCCTAAGCATGGATGCCGAGAAACGCCAACTCACCTTCCCATTGCCTGGTCGAGACAAGGCACGCTCAATCTGCGGGCTCTTGGGTGAGCTACCCAGAAGGCTGAGTTTAAATGGACTCTCCTGAGGATGAGTCATAATGTGGGTTGGTGGCCATGGAGACCTTGGAATGTGGCAGTAGCTAAGGGACTCTGCAGGATTCTCCAACCCGAAGGGCTTGACACAACTCCAACAAGGAAGCTTCCCATGTGGAGATGAGAGGTCTTCTGTCTGGTGCCTCAGGAAAGCCCCGTATGCTGGTCTTCGAACCCAGGCCTCTGAGGAGTGATACCTGGACACCAAAGCAAGAGTTCATCATAGGGCCTAGGGGCCTGTCTGGTTCAATCTTCTGTCTCTGCGGATATCTGTCTGTGTGTCTGCATGGAGGTAGTAGTTGCTCAGCTTGTGTCATAATGCCCCTATTTGTCCAGTGCAGCTTGCGGTAGTGGGATGTCCTTGGGGACCTTGAGGTTTCTACTATTTTGTAGAGTTGTGGCCAATGGAATGGGCAGTTTCTTAGGAGAGAGCAGGCACAGTTCTGTGGTGTGGCTTCAGAGACCCCAGCCTGGAGGCTGTGTGGGCCATGGCTGTGCAGACAGACATCCAAAAACCCTAACTCAGCTCAGGTTTGGGGCCGAGGTTACGGCAGGTCTGATCTACAGTCCATGAGGGGAGCTCCTCTGGATATGAAAGAAGGGTGAGAGGGAGGCAGTGCTCAGGCTTTTGTCTCTGGATGTTTTGTCCACAATGGCCGTTTAATGTAGGAGTTGCCTCATGGGTCGTAGAAGTCTCCCTCTCTGGTAGTTTGTCCAGCCCCCAAGAGTTTGGGGTCATTCTGTGGGAAGGGAAGTGTCCTGTTTTCTGCTTCATGTGTCCCCCAAGTAGAGGGATTCTAGAGCATAGCAGTGGGTACTGACAACTGGAATACTCGCCCTCTGGTTAAGCCTGGGGGCTTATGGATATGACAAGCCCCATATGCAGGATCTTGGTCCAGCCACTGAGAGGCGTTACTTTAATACGGGACTCACGCTGCAGGTCACAATGCATGTCTGTGCCCTAGGCGGCCCTCAAGCACTGGCGTGGCCTTTCGGACAATGCAGGTTTTCCCAATTGATTGTTGGACAACATGCCAACCGCAAGGTTTCTGGCCATGGGGAAGGAGGAATTCTAATTTCTGCATCACGTTCACCCCTGGGCAGTGATTGGAGATAAGGTCTAGGTTCTGAAGCCTGAAAACCGAGGTTGGGAAGAGATGACGACCTACAGCAATAGCGGGTCCAATGTGTCCAGGTTGGGGCCAGCTGTCTGGGTGTCGTTTGGGATGTCTTGTCTCAGGTTGTGCCAGACAGGGCATTAGTATACAGGGTGGGCTGTATAATTGCTTTACAATCGAGTGGCATGCATTAGAAAATCATTTGGGGTTTCTTATTAGCAGCATAGGGCAAAGTTTTTCTTCTGGAGCGCAGGCAGAGTGCTGCATTGTGGCTTCGGAATTCCCAAACTGGAGGGCTTGTGGGCCAGGAGATTGAGGACGGAAGCTGAGAACACAAGCTAGGCTTAGGTTTCGGGGCAAGGACATGGCAGGCACACTCTGCAGAGCTGAATTGAGATCTCATGCGTCTGAAGTCAGTCGAGGTTCAGACTTACCTCAGGGTTGAGTTTCTGTCCATGTTGGCCCCTTCAAGAAGAGGGGGGATTATGAGGCCATGGGGGTTTTTCCACTATTGGAGTTGTGAGATGCTCCAAACCGCAAGGATTCCTTCTTTGGGACAATTAAGATTTGTTGGATGGCTCCAGGACGTCTTATAAGGTATTTTTCCAGAACAGCGTTCTAAATATGAATGCCTGGGCAGCCAGCCTCACATTCCAATTGTCTCCTAGCAACAAGAAACGTTTGATCTGCTGGCTTGGGGTAGCAACATAGGGGTCTGAGTTGAAATGGACTTTCCTGAGGATGGTCTTAATGTTGGTTTGAGTCCATGGAGACCTTGGTATGGGGCAGTGGCACCAGGGCCCTGAAGGATTCTCCTAACCAGAGGTTATGACAAAGCTCCAATGAGCAAGTTTTCCATGGGGAGACGAGATTTGTTCTTATTGGTGCCTCAGGAAACCACCATATGCTGGTATTGGAAACGAGGCCTCTGAGGAGAGATGCCTGGAAACCAAAGCAATGGATCTGATTAGGGCCTAGGGGCCTGTCCGGTTTAATATTTTTCTCTGGGGACATCTCTTGTCTGAGTGCAGGTAGTTGCTCAGCTGGTTTGAGATCACCCCTGTTTGTCCTGGGCGGCCTACTCTATTGGGATGGCCTCGGTGACTTTGGAGGTTTTTCCTCATTTGCAAGGTTGTGGCCAATGGAATGGGAAGAATTCCCTTGAAAGGGAAGCACAGTCCTGAGGTGTGGCTCCAGGGACCCAAGTGTGGAGCGTGTGTGGTCCAGGGCTATTTGGACAAAAGTCTGAAAACACAAACTCCACTTAGGTTAGACGATGTATGTATGGCCGGCCCGATCTATAGACCGTGAGGAGAACTCCAAGGGATATGAACAAAGGGCGAATGTGAGGTGCTTGCTCATGCTTTTTTTTTTTTTTTTTCTGGAAATGTGTCACCGATTGCCATGAAATGTCGTGGTGTCCTCATGGGCCATCGATGAAGCTCCCTTTCTGGGGATTTAACCCGATCCCAAGGGTTTGGGGTCATTCTGTCTGAAGGGAGGAGGCCTTTCTGTTTTTTTTGTTTATTTTTTTTTGTTTTTTTGTTTTTTTTTTTACCTCAGGTGGACCAGCAAAAGAGGGATTCCAGAGCAGAGTCGTGGGTGGGGTCAACTGGACAACCAGACCTCTGGTTAACATTGGGACCTAAGAACATGGCAAGCCCCATATGTGGGCTCTTGGTCCAGACACTGAGAGGCCTTCCTTGAGGATAGGTCTCACACTGAGTTTCCCAATGTGTTTTTGAGCCCAAGGAGCCCCTCAAGTCAGGGCGTGGCCAATTGTACCATGCTGGTTTCTCCTACACTGAACATTGCACAATATGGCTACCACAAGTTTTCTGGCCATGGGGAAGAAGGAGTTCTAATTTCTGCAACACTTTCACTCCTGGACTATGATTGGATTTAAGGTCTAGGTTCTGAAGCCTGAAAACCGAGGTTGGGAAGAGATGACGACATACAGCAATAGCGGGTCCTATGTGTCCAGGTTGGGGCCAGCTGTCTGGGTGTCGTTTGGGATGTCTTGTCTCAGGCTGTGCCAGACAGGGCATTAGTATACAGGGTAGGCTGTATAATTGCTTTACAATCGAGTGACATGCATTAGAAAATCATTTGGGGTTTCTTATTAGCAGCATAGGGCAAAGTTTTTCTTCTGGAGGGCAGGCAGAGTGCTGCATTGTGGCTTCGGAATACCCAAACTGGAGGGCTTGTGGGCCAGGAGAGTGAGGACGGAAGCTGAGAACACAAGCTAGGCTTAGGTTTCGGGGCAAGGGCATGGCAGGCACACTCTGCAGAGCTGAATTGAGATCTCATGCGTCTGAAGTTAGGTCGAGGATCAGAATTTGGCTCAGGTTTGGGTTTCTTTCCTTTTTGGCCCCTTCAAGAAGAGGGGGCATTATGAGGCCATGGGGGTTTTGCCACTATTGGAGTTGTGAGATGCTCCAAACCGCAAGGATTCCTTCTGTGGGACAATTAAGATTTGTTGGATGGCTCCAGGACATCTTATAATGTATTTTTCCAGAACAGGGTTCTACGTATGGATGCCTGGGCAGCAGCCTCACATTCCAATTGTCTCCTAGCAACAAGAAACGTTTGTTCTGCTGGCTTGGGGTAGCAACAGAGGGGGCTGAGTTGAATGGACTTTCCTGAGGATGGTCTTAATGTTGGTTTGAGTCCATGGAGACCTTGGTATGGGGCAGTGGCACCAGGGCCCTGAAGGATTCTCCTAACCAGAGGTTATGACAATGCTCCAATGAGCAAGTTTTCGATGGGGAGACGAGATTTGTTCTTATTGGTGCCTCAGGAAACCACCATATGCTGGTATTGGAAACGAGGCCTCTGAGGAGAGATGCCTGGAAACCAAAGCAATGGATCTGATTAGGGCCTAGGGGCCTGTCCGGTTCAATATTCTTCTCTGGGGACATCTGTTGTCTGAGTGCAGGTAGTTGCTCAGCTGGTTTGAGATCACACCTATTTGTCCTGGTCGGCCTAAACTATTGGGATGGCCTCGGTGACTTTGGAGGTTTTTCCTAATTTGCAAGGTTGTGGCCAATGGAATGGGAAGAATTCCCCTGAACGGGAAGCACAGTCCTGAGGTGTGGCTCCAGGGACCCAAGTGTGGAGCGTGTGTGGTCCAAGGTTATTTGGAATAAAAGTCTGAAAACACAAACTCCACTTAGGTTGGAGGATGTAGGTATGGCCGGCCCGATCTATAGACCGTGAGGAGAACTCTTCGGGATATGAACAAAGGGCGAATGTGAGGTGCTTGCTCATGCTTTTTTTTTTTTTTTTTCTGGAAATGTGTCACTGATTGCCATGGAATGTCGGGGGGTCCTCATGGGCCATCGATGAGGCTCTCTTTCTGGGGATTTGACCCGATCCCAAGAGTTTGGGGTCATTCTGTCGGAAGGGAGAGGTCTTTCTGTTTTTTTTACCTCAGGTGGACCACCAAAAGAGGCATTCCAGAGCAGAGTCCTGGGGAGGGGCGACTGGACAACCAGACCTCTGGTTAACATTGGGACCTAAGAACATGGCAAGCCCCATATTTGGGCTCTTGGTCCAGACATTGAGAGGCCTTCCTTGAGGATAGGTCTCACACTGAGTTTCACAATGTGTTTTTGAGCCCAAGGAGCCCCTCAAGTCAGGGCGTGGCCTAATGTACCATGCTGGTTTCTCCTACACTGAACATTGCACAATATGGCAACCACAAGTTTTCTGGCCATGGGGAAGAACGAGTTCTAATTTCTGCAACACTTTCACTCCTGGACTGTGATTGGATTTAACGTCTAGGTTCTGAAGCCTGAAAACTGAGGTTGGGAAGAGATGAAGCCCTAAGGCCATTGTGTGTCTGATGTGCTCAGTGTTCGGCCAGCTGTTGAGTGTGGGTTGGGAGGTGCAGGCTCAGGCTGTGGCAGACAGCGAATTAGTGTCCAGGCTAGACTGTATCATTGGGGTGCAGTCGAGTTTCGTGCAGGATGGTACTCATTTGTGGTTACTGGGTAGCCCCAGAGGGCAACGTTTTTCTTCTGGAGGGAAGACACAGTGTCACATACTGGCTCCAGAATTCCCAAACTGGAAGGCTTGTGGGCCAGGAGTGTGAGGAAAAAATTCTGAGAACACAAGCCAGACTTAGATTTCGGGGTGAAGGGACGGCAGGCACCTTCTGCAGAGATGATTCGAGATCCCGTATACCTGAAGACAGAGCTAGGATCAGACGTTGGCTTAGGTCGGAGTTTCTGTCCATGACGGCCCCTTCATGAAGGGGAGGGTGTCACGAGGACATGGAGTTTTTCCCACGATTTGAATTGTGAGATGCTCCAAACCGCAATGATTCCTTCTGTGGGACAGGTGAGACCGGTGGATGGCTCCAGGACATCCCATAAGGAAGTTATCCAGAGCAGGGTTCTAAGGATGGATGCCTGGGCAGCCTGCCTCCCATTCCAGGTGTCTCATAGAGCCAAGGCAAGTTCGATCTGCCTGATCTAGTGGAGCAACCGAATCTGGTGTGTTGAAATGGGTGAGTTGAGGATGGGTCATAATGTGCATTTGTGTCCATGGAGACCTTGGAATGGGGTCTTGATCCGGGTCCTTGAGGGATGTTCATATCCGGAGGTTTTGATGGAGCTCTAAAGAGTATGTTTCCTATGTAGAGAAGAGAATTGTTTTGATGAGTGCCTAAGGTATCTCCCATATGCTGGTATTGGAAAACAGGCCTCTGAGGAGAGATGACTGAAAACAAAAGTAATGGATATGATTAGAGCCTAGGTGCCTGTCCGGTTCAATCTGTTTGCTGGGGATACGTGTCTAAGTATCTGAGGTGAGGTAGTTGCTCAGATTGTGTCAGATCTCCCCTGTTTGTCCTGGGCGACCTATAATATTGGAATGGCCTCGGGACTTTGGAGTTTCTCCTAATCTATAGGTTTGTGGTCAATGGAATGGGCAGAAATCCCCTGGAGAGGGCAGGCAAAGTTCTGAGTTTGGCTCTAGGGGCCCAACCTTGAGGGTGTGTGGGCCAGGCCTGTGGAGCAAAAATCTGAAAACACAAACTCCGCTTAGGATTGGGGACATAGTTATGGCACGCCCAATCTACAGACCGTGATAACACTTCAGGATATGAAAAAGTGTGAGTTTGAGGTGATTGCTCAGATTTTGTCTCTGGATTTGTGTCAACAATGTGGGTGGAATGCTTGCGTGGCCTCATGGGTTGTGGACGGCTTTCCTTCTCTGAGGATTTGACCCAATCCCAAGAGTTTGGGTACATTCTGTGGGACGGGAGGAGTCCTTTCTGTTTTTTATTTTATTTTATTTTATTTTTTGTACCTCATGTGTCCCAATAAAGGAGGGATTCAAGAGCAGAGTCCTCGGGAGGGACAACTGGGCAACCCCACCTCTGTTTTAGTTTGGGGGCCTAGGGGCATGGCATGTCCAATATGTGGGCTCTTGATTCAGACACTGAGAGGCCTTCCTTGAGGACAGGGCTCATGCTGAGGGTCACAATGCCTATTTGTGCCAACAAGGCCCTCAAGCATGGGAAGGGCCTCATGGGCCACGCTGGATTCTCCGACACTGAACGTTGGAGAATATGCCAACCACAAGGTTTCTGGCCATGGCGAAGGAAGAGTTGTGACTTCTGCATCACGTTAACCCCTGGACAGTGATTGGAGTTTAGGTCTAGGTTCTGAAACCTGAAAACCGAGGTTGGGAAGAGATGAAGACCTAAGGACCTGTTGGGTCCAATGAGCTCAGTGTGCGGCCAGCTGTTGAGCGTAGGTCTGGAGGTGTGGGCTCATGCTGTGTCAGACAAGGCATTAGACAGGGTAGACTGAATATTTGGGGTGCAGTCGAGTGGCGTTCAATTGATCCTCATTCGGGTCTCTAGGTAGTTCCATAAGGCAACGTTTTTTCTCTGGGAGGGCAGGCAGAGTGCTGCATTGTGGCCCCAGTATTGCCAAACTGTAGGGCTTTTGGGCCAGGGGTGTGAGGACTGTAGTCTGAGACCACAAGCTAGGCTTATTTTTTGGGGTGAGGGCACAGAAGGCACAGTCTGCAGAGCTGAATCAAGATCTCATGCACCTGAAGTCAGGGCGAATATCAGACGTTTGCTCAGGTTGGAGTTTCTGTCCATGATGGCCACTTTATAAAGTGGAGCGTCTCAAGAGGCCATGTAGATTTTCCCACAATGGGAGTTCTGAGATGCTCCAGACTGCAAAGATTCCTTCTGTGGGACACTTGAGACCTGTTGGATGGCTCTAGAATGTCCCATATGGAATGACTCCAGAGTAGGGTTCTAAGGATTGATGCCTAGGCAGCCCACCTCCCATTCTAGTTGTCTCCTAGCGACAAGGCAGGTTTGATCTGCAGGCCCTGGGGGAGAAACCAAGGGGGTTGAGTTGACATGGACGCTCCCGAGGATAGATCATAATGTGGGTTTAAGTCCATGGAGACCTTGGAATGGGGCGCTTGATCCGGGGCCCTGAAAGATTCTCCTAAACAGAGGTTTTTATAGAGCTCCAAAGAGTACATTTCCTATGTGGAGACGAGATTTTTCTGATGAGTGCCTCAGTAATCCCCCTATGCTGGTATTGGAAACCAGGCCTCTGAGGAGAGATGCCTGGAAACAAAAGCAATGGATCTGATTAGGGCCTAAGTGCCTGTCCATTTCAATCTTATTCTATGGGGATATCTGTCTCTGGGTCTGAGTGGAGGTAGTTTCCTAACTTGTGAAAGATCATCCCTGTTTGTCCTGGGCAGCCAACACTATTCGGATGGCCTCGGGGAGTTTGGAGGTTTTTCCTAATCTATAAGGTTGTGGCCAATGGAAATGGCAGAATTCCCCTGGAGAGGGAAGCCACAGTCCTGAGGTGTGGCTCCAGGGGCCCCAGCTTGGATGGTGTGTGGGCCAGGACTGTGGGGACAGAAGTCTGAAAACACAAACTCAGCTTAGGTTTGGGGATGTATGTATGAAGGCTGGATCTACAGACCGTGAGAATTTTCCGGGCTATGAACAAAGGGCGAGTATGTGGCGCTTGCTCAGGCTTTTGTCTCTGGATTTTGTGTCAACGGTGGCCGTGGAATGTCGGGGTGTTCTCAAGGGCCATGGACAATTCTTTCTCTGGTGATTTGGCCTGATCCCAAGGGGTTGGGATCATTCTGTGGATGGGAAAAGTCCTTTCTGTATTTTTTTTTTTTTAACCTCAGGTGTCCCACCAAAGAGGGATTCCAGAGCAGAGCCCTGAGTCGGGTGACTAGACATCTCGAACTCTGGTTGAGATTGGGTGACTAGGGGCTTGGCAAGCCCCATATGTGGGCTGTTGTTCCAGTCACTAAGAGGCTTCACATGAGGATAGGGCTCACGCTGAGGGTCACAATATGTGTTTGTGCAAATTGTGGCCCTCAGGGATAGGTGGGACCTCATAGTCCATGCTGCTTTCTCCTACAATGAACGTTGGACAACATGCAAACCACAAGGTTTCTTGCCATGGCGAAGGAGAAGTTCTGATTCTTGCATCACGTTCACTCCTGAGCAGTGAGTGGAGATAAGGTCTAGGATCTGAAGGTGAAAATTGAGGTTGGGTAGAGATGATGGCCTAAAGCCATTGTGGGTATGATATGCTCTGTGTACGGCCAGCTGTCCTGGTGTTGGACTGGAGGTCTGCCCTCAGGCTGTGTCAGACAGGGCTTTAGTGCACAGGCTAGACTGTATAATTGGGGTATGGTCGAGTGGCATGCAGGTTGTTACTCATTTGGCGTTTCTGGTTAGCCCTATAGGGCCAGGCAGAGTGCTGCATTGGAGGCCAGGCAGAGTGCTGCATTGTGTCTCCAGAGTTTCTGTCCATGATGGCCCATTTATGAAGGTGTGGGGCATCATGAGGAAATGGAGGTTTTCTCACAGTGTTATTGTGTGATGCTTCAAACCACAAGGATTCATTCTGCGAGACAGTCAAGACAGTTTGGTTGGATTCAAGACGTCCCATAAAGAAGTTCTCCAGAGCAGGGTCTAAGGATGGATGCCTGGGCAGCCCTCCTCCCATTCTAACTGTCTCCTAGTAACAAAGAAGGTTTGATCTGCTGACTCTGGGTGAGCAGCCGAGTGGGCTGATTTGAAATGGACTCTCCTGAGAATGGTTCATAATGTAAGTTTGTGTCCTTGGAGACCTTGGGATTGGGCCATGGTGCCAGCGCCCTGAAGGATCCTCCTAACCTGAGGTATTGACACAGCTCCAAAGAGCAAGTTTCCCATGTGGAGATGAGATCTGTTCTGATTGTTTCCTTAGGAAACCCCCATATTCTGATATTGGAAACCAGGCCTCTGAGGAGAGATACCTAGAAACCAAAGCAATGCATCAGAAGTTGGCTCAGGTTGGAGTTTCTGTCCATGATGGCCCCTTTATAAAGGGGAGCATCTCATGAGGCCATGTAGGTTTTCCCACGATAGGAGTTGTGAGATGCTCCAATCTGCAAGGATTCCTTCTGTGGGACAGTCAAGACCTTTTGGAAGGCTCCCGGACATCCCATATGGAACGGCGCCAGAGCAGGATTCCATGGATGGATGCCTAGAGAGTCTGCTTTGCATTCCAGTTGTCTCCTAGCGACAAGGCAGGTTTGATATTCTGCCTCTGGGGGAGTAATCGACGGGGCTGAGTTGAAATGTACTCTCCTGCCGAATGGTCATAATGCGGGTATGTGTCCATGGAGACCTTGGAATAGGGCGGTTGCTCCGGCTACCTGAAGGTTTCTCCTAACTGGAGGCTTTTACAGAGCTCCAAAGGATAAGTTTCCCATGTGAAGACAAGATTTGTTCTGATTGGTATCTCTGGAATCCCCCATATGCTGGTATTGGAAAACAGGCCTCTGAGGAGAGATGCTTAGAAAAAAAAAGCAATGGAACCAATTACATTCTAGGGGCCAGTCCAGTTTAATCTTCTTCTCTTGGGTTATCTGTCTACGGGTGAGTTGACGTCGTTGCTCAGCTTGTGAGAGATCGCCCCTCTTTGTCCTGGGTGGCCTACACTATTGGAATGGCCTCTGGGACTTTGGAGGTTTCTCCTTATCTGTAGGGTTGTGGCCAATGGAATGGGAAGAATTTCCTTGGAGAGGGCAGGCACAGTCCTGAGGTGTGGCTCCAGGGGCCTCAGTCTGGAGGGTGTGTGGGACAGGGATGTCAGGATAGAAGTCTGAAAACACAAACTCGGCTTAGGTTTGGGGACGTAGGTATGGCAGGCCCAATCTACAGACTATGAGGAGAATTTTTTGGGCTATGACCTAAGGGTGAGTGTGAACACTTGCTGAAGCTTATGTCTCTGGATTTTGTGTCAATAGTGGCCGTGGAATGTCGGGCTGGCCTCATGGGCCATGGACGAGTCTTTCTCTCTGGACCCCAATCACTTGGGATGGCCCAATCCCAAGTGATTGGGGTCATTCTGTGAGTGGGAGGAGTCCTTTCTGTGTTTATTTACCTCAAATGTCCCACCAAAGAGGGATTCCAGAGCAGAGCCCTGAGTAGGGGTGACTAGATGTCTCTACCTCTGGTTAAGATTGGGTGACTTGGGGCATGGCAGGCCCCATATGCGGGCTCATGGTCCAGCCACTGAGAGGCTTTACTTGAGGACAGGGCTCAAACTGAGGGTCCCAATGTGTGTTTGAGCCCACCGCAGCTCTTAAGCATAGGCAGGGCCTCAGGGACCCTACACTACCCTCAGGGGCCCTACTACTACCCCTGTAGGCCCTACAGGGGTCCTCCACTGAACGTTGGACAAGATGCCAACCACAAGATTCTGGCGAGAGGGAAGGAGGAGTTCTGATTTCTGCATCACGTTCACCCATGGGAAGTGAGTAGAGATAAGGTCTAGGATTCTGTAGCCTGAAAACCGAAGTTGGAAAGAGATGGCGAGCTAAGGCCATGGCGGTTCTGATGTTCTCAGTGTACTGCAAGCTGTCTGGGTGTCGGTTGGGAATTCAGGCCTCAGGTTATGTCAGACAGGGCATTAGTGCACAGGCTAGACTATATAATTGGTGTACAGTTGAGTGACGTGCAGGTTTATCCTCATTTGAGGTTTCTGGGTAGACCCATAGGGCAATATTTTTCTTCTAGAGGGCAGGCAGAGTGCAGCACTGTGTCATCGGAAATCCCAAAATAGAGGGCGTGTGGTCCAGGAGAGTGAGGACGGAAGTCGGAGAACACTAGCTACGCTTAGGTTTTGGGGTGAGGGCACAGCAGGTACACTCTGAAGAGCTGAATCAAGATCTCGTGCATCTGAAGTCAAGGCGAAGATCAGCTGTTGGCTCAGGTTGGAGTTTCTTTCCATGATCTGCCTTCATGAAGATTGGGGGCATCATGTGACCTTGGAAGCTTTCCATGATATGAGTTGTTAGGTGGTCCATGCACAAGGACTCCTGTGGGACAGTCGAGACCTGTTGGATGGCTCAAGGATGTCCCATAAGGAACGACGCAAGAGCAGGGTTCTAAGGATGGATGCCTGAAGAGCCCAACTCGCATTTCAATTGTCTCCTAGCGACAAGGCAGGTTCAATCTGCTGGCTCTGGAGTAGCAACCGAGGGGGTTTAGATGAAATGGACTCTCCTGAGGATGGGTCATAATTTGGGATTGTGTCCATGGAGATATTCAAATGGGGCAGTGGCTCCAGTGACCTGAAGTTTTCTCCTAACTGGAGGTTATGACACAGCTCCATAGAGCAAGATTCCCATGTGGAGACGAGATTTTTTCTGATAGGTAGCTCTGGAAACCCCCTTATGCTGGTATTGGAATCCAGGCCTCTGAGGAGAGATGCCTGAAAACAAAAGAAATGGATCCAATTAGGGCCTAGGTGCCTGTCTTGTTCAATATTCTTTTCTATGGATATCTGTCTAAGGTTCTGATTGGAGGTAGTGGCTCAGCTTGTGCCAGAGGGTCCCTGTATGTCCAGGACATCCTACACTATTGGGATGGCCTCAGAGATTTTGGATTATTCTCCTAATCTGTCAGGTTGTTCCAAATGAATGAGCAGAATTCCCTTGGAGAGGGCAGGCAAAGTCCTGAGGTGTGGCTCCATGGGGCCCAGCCTTTAGAATGTGTGGGTGAGGACAATGGAGACAGAAGTCTGAAAACACAAACTCGGCTTAGGTTTGGGGACATAGGTATGGCAGGCCCGATCTACAGACCTTGAGAATTTTGGGGGCTCTGAACAAAGGGCAAGTGTGTGGCGCTTTTTCAGGTTTTTGTGTCCGGATTTTGTGTCAATGGTGGCCGTGGAATGTCAGGCTGGCCTCATCGACCATGGACGAGTATTTCTCTCTGTGGATTTGGCCAGATTCCAAGTGTTTGGGGTCATTCTTTGGATGGTAGGAGTCCTTAATTTTTTTTTTTTTATCTTGGTTTTTTTTTTTTTTTTTTACCTTATGTGTCCCACCAAAGAGGGATTCCAGAAAAGAGCTCTGAATAAGGTTGACTAGACTTCTCAAGCTCTGGCTAGGATTGGGGGAGTAGGGGCATGGCAAGTCCCATATGCAGGCTCTTGGTCCAGCCCCGGAGAGGCTTTACTTGAGGCCAGGGTTTATGCTTAGGGTCCTAATGTGTGTTTGTGCCCATCGCAGCCCTCAAGCATGTCTGAGGCCTCATGGGCCATGCTGGGTTCTCATATACTGAACGTTGGACAACATGCCAACCACAAGGTTTCTGGTCATGGGGAAGGTGAAGTTCTGATTGCTGCATCACGTACATCACTTAGTTGTGAGTGGAGATAATGTCTAGGTTCTGAAGCCTGAAGACCAAGGTTGGGAAGAGATGATGAACTAAGGCCATGGCATGTTCGAAGTGTTCAGTGTGAGGCCAGGTGTCTGGGTGTCGGTCACGAGGTCTGGGGTCAGGCTGTGTCAGACAGGGCATTAGTGCCCAGGCTAGACTGTATAATTGGGGTACAGTCTAGAGAATTGCAGGTTGATCCTCATTTGATGTTTCTGGGTAGACCCCTAGGGCAAAGTCTCTCTTCTGGAGGGCAGGCAGAGTGCTGCATTTTGTCTCCAGAATTCCCAAAGTGGAAGGCTTGTGGGCCAGGAGTGTGAGGACGGAAGTCTGAGAACGTGAGCTGGCTTAGGTTTTGGGGCGAGGGCAAGGCAGGCACTCTCTGCAGAGCTGAATTGAGATCTCATGCATCTGAAGTCAGGGCGAGGATCAGACGGGAGTTTCTGTCCATGATGTCCTCTACCTGAAGGTGGAGGCATCACGAGGCCATGGAGGTTTTCCCACGGTGCGAGTGTGTGATGCTGCAAACCACAAGGATTCCTTCTGCAGGACAGTTGAGACCTGTTGAATGGATCAAGGACACCCCATTAGGAATTTCTCCAGTGCAGAGTTCTAACAACGGATACCTGGGCAACGAACTCGCATTCCAATTGTCTCCTAGTGACAAAGCAGGTTTGATCTGCTGGCACTGGGTGAGCAACCGCCAGGTTTGAGTTGAAATGGACTCTCCTGAGGATGGGTCATAATGTGGGATTGTGTCCATTGAGACATTGGAATGGGGCGGTGGCTCCAGTGACGTGAAATTTTCTCCTAACTGGAGGTTTTGACACAGTTCCATATAGCATGATTCCCATGTATCATGCGATTTTTTCTGATTGGTAGCTCCAGAAACCCCCATGTGCTGGTATTGGAATCCAGGCCTCTGAGGAGAGATACGTGAAAACAAAAGCAATGGATTCGTTTAGGGCCTAGGTGCCTGTCCTGTTCAATCTTCTTTTCTATGGATATCTATCTACAGGTCTGATTGGAGGTAGTGGCTCAGCTTGTGGCAGATGGTCCCTGTTTGTCCCGGACATCCTACAATATTGGGGTGGCCTCGGGGACTTCGGATGTTTCTCCTAATCTGTCAGGTTGTGCCAAAGGAATGAGCAGAATTCCCATGGAGAGGGCAGGCACAGTCCTGAGGTGTGGCTCCATGGGGCCAAGCCTTGAGGGTGTGTGGGCCAGGACAATGGAGACAGAAGTCTGAAAACACAAACGTGGCTTAGGTTTGGGGACATAGGTATGGCAGGCCCGATCTACAGACCGTGAGAATTTTTCAGGCTTTGAACAAAGGGCGAGTGTGTGGCGCTTTTTCAGGCTTTTGTCTCCGGATTTTGTGTCAATGGTGGCCGTGGAATGTCAGGATGGCCTCATCAGCCATGGACGAGTATTTCTCTCTGTGAATTTGGCCCAATTCCAAGTGTTTGCGGTCATTCTTTGGACGGTAGGAGTCCTTTCTCTATTTTTTTTTTTAACCTCATGTGTCCCACCAAGGAGGGATTCTAGAGAAGAGATCTGAGTAGGGGTGACTAGACTTCTCAAGCACTGGTTAAGGTTTGGGGAGTAGGGGCATGGTAATCTCCATATGTGGGCTCTTGGTCCATCCCCGGAGAGGCTTTACTTGAGGCCAGGGATCATGCTTAGGATCCTAATGTGTGTTTGTGCCCATCGCAGCCCTCAAACATGTCTGAGGCCTCATGGGCCATGCTGGTTTCTCCTACACTGCACGTTGGACAACATGCCAACCACAGGGTTTCTGGTCATGGGGAAGGAGGAGTTCTGATTTCTGCATCACGTACATGGCATGGCAGTGAGTAGAGATAAGGTCTAGATTCTGAAGCCTGAAAACCGAGGTTGGTAAGAGATGACGACCTAAGGCCATGGTGGGTCCGATGCACTTAGTGTGCAGCCAGATGTCTGTGTCCATCATGAGGTCTGGGCTCAGGCTGTGTCAGGCAGGGCATTAGTCCCCAGGCTAGACTGTATAATTGGGGTACAGTCGAGTGATGTGAAGGTTGGTCCTCATTTGGGGTTTCTGGTTGGCCCCATAGTGCAAAGATTTTCTTCTGGAGGGCAGGCAGAGTGCTGCATTCTGGCTCCAGAATTGCCAACTTCAGGGCTTGTGGGCCAGGTGTTTTAGGACAGAAGTCTGAGAACACAAGTTCAGCTTTAAATTCGCAGCGGTGACATGGCAGGCACACTCTACAGACCTGAAATGAGATCTCGTGCATCTGAATTCAGGGCGAGGATCAGATGTTGGCTTAGGTTGGAGTTTCTGTACATGATGTCCCCTTCATTAAGGTGGGGGGGGCATCAGGAAACCATGGAAGATTTCCAACTTTGTGAGTGTGTGATGCTCCAAACCACAAGGATTCCGTCAGCGGGACAGTCACGACTTTTTGGATGGATCAAGGACGTCCCATAAGAAATGCTCCAAAGCACAGTTCTAATGATGGATGCCTGGGCAGTCCAACTTGCATTCCAGTTGTGTCCTAGTGAAAAGGAGGATTTGATCTGCTGTCACTGGGGGAACAACCGAGGGGCCTGAATTGAAATGGAATCTCATGAGGATCAGTCGATGTGGATTTGTGTCCATGGATCCCTTGGAATGGGGCAGTGGCTCTGTTGCCCTGAAGAATTCTCCTAACCTGAGGTTTTGATGCAGCTCCAAAGAGCAAGTTTCCCATGTAGAGACGAGATTTGTTCTGAAACCCCCACAACCTGGTATTGGAAACCAAGCATCTGGGGAACAATGCCTGGAATCCAAAGCAATGGATCTGATTACGGTCTAGGGGCCTGTCCTTTTCAATATTCTCCTCTGAGTGTCTCTGTCTAAGATTCAGAATGGAGGTCACTGCTCAGCTTGTGTCAGATCACCCATGTTTGTTGGGGGAGGCCAACACTATTGGACTGGTCTTGGGAATTGGAGGTTTCTCCTAATCTGTAAGGGTGTGGCAAATGAAACGGGCAGAGTTCCCTTGGAGAGCACTGGCACAGTCCTTAGGTGTGACACCACCTTTCTGGGTGTCATCCAGGAGGTCCAGGCTCAGGCTGTGTCAGACAGGGCATTAGTGCCAAGCTTAGACTGTATAATTGGAGTAAAGTTGAGTGGCATGCAGGTTGATCCTCATTTGGCGTTTCTGGGTAGCCCCAGGGGCAACGTTTTTCTTCTGGAGGGAAGGAAGAGTGCTGCATTGTGGCGACGGAATTCTCACACTGGAGGGCTTGTGGGCCAGAATTGTGAGGAAGGAAGTGTGAGAACACAAGCTAGGCTTAGGTTTTGGGTCAAGATCATGGCAGGCACACTCTGTAGAGCTAAATCTAAATCTCATGCATCTGAAGTCAGGGCGAGGATCAGACGTAGGCTCAGGTTGAAGTTTCTGTTCAGGATGGCCCCTTCATGATGGTGGGGGGCATCATGGGGCTATGGAGACTTTCCCACGATTGGCATTGTATGTTGCTCCAATCGGCAAGGATTCCTTCTACGGGACAGTCGAGACCGATCAGATTGCTCCAGGACGTCCCATGCGGAACCACGGCAGTGCAGGGTTCTAAGGATGGATTCCTGGAGTGCCCGCCTCACATTCCTATTGTCTCCTAGTGACAAGGCAGGTTCGATCTGCTTCTTTTGGGGAGCAACCAAAGGGGATGTGTTGAAATGGACTCGCCTGCGGATGGGTCATAATGTGTGTTTGTGTCCATGGAGACCTTGGAATGGGGTGTTGGCTGCTGGGACCTGAAGGTTTCCCTTAAGTGGAGGTTGTGACACAGCTCCAAAATGCATGTTTCCCATGTGGAAATGAGATTTGTTCAGACTGGTACCTCCAGAAGAACACATATGCTGGTATTGGAAACCAGGCCTCTGAGGAGAGATGCCTGGAATCAAAAGCAATGGATCTGATTAGGTCCTAGGTGCCTGTCCGGTTCAATCTTCTTCTCTGGGGTTATCTGTCTATGGGTCTGAGTTGAGGTAGTTGCTCATCTTGGGACAGATCACCCTGTTTGCCCTGAGTGGCCAACACTATTGGGATGGCCTCAGGGACGTTGGAGTGTTCTCCTAATCTTTAGGGTTGTGGCCAATGGAATGGGCAGAATTTGCTTGGAGAAGGCAGGCACAGTCCTGAGGCATGGCTCCAGGGGCCCCAGCCTGGAGGGTGTGTGGGCCAGGACAGTGGGGACAGAAATTTGAAAACCCAAACTCAGCTTAGGTTTGGGGACGTAGGTATGACAGGCCTGATCTATAGTCCGTGAGGAGAATTTTTCAGGCTATGAACAAAGGGCAAGTGTGAGGCATATCTCCAGGCTTTTGTTTCTAGATTTTGTGTCAATGGTGGCCATGGAATGACGGGATGGCCTCTTTGGCCATGGATGATTCTTTCTCTTTTAAGATTTGGTCAGATCCCAAGTTTTGGGGCTCATTCAGGGGATGGAGGAGACCCTTCGATATTTTTTTCCTCAGGGGTTCCAGAGCAGAGAACTGAATAGGGGTGACTAGACCTCTC
Organism: Mustela nivalis; assembly: GCF_964662115.1. Taxonomy (NCBI): domain Eukaryota; kingdom Metazoa; phylum Chordata; class Mammalia; order Carnivora; family Mustelidae; genus Mustela; species Mustela nivalis. The sequence goes on along the minus strand of NW_028136543.1, from coordinate 822,306 downwards.
AACCTCTCATTAATATTGGGGGACTAGGGATGGCAATGCGGGTTCTTGGTCCAGCCCCTGAGAGGCTTTACTTGAGGACAGGGCTCACACTGAGGGTCCCAATGTGTTTGTGCCCATTGCGGTTCTCAAGCATGGGCGGGGACTCATGGGCTACACTGGATTCTCCTACACTGAACGTTGGAAAACATGCCAACCACAAGGTTTCTTGCCTTGAGGAAGAAGGAGTTTCATTTCTGCATCACGTTCACCCCTGGGTAGTGAGTATATATAAGGTCTAGGTTCTGAAGCCTGAAAACCAAGGTTGGGAAGAGATGATGACCTAAAGCCATGGCGGGTCTGATGTGCTCAGTGTACAGCCAGCTGTCTGGGTGTCGGTTGGGAATTCAGACCTCAGGCTGTGCAAGACAGGGCATTAACGCCGAAGTGAAACTGTATAATTGGGGTAGAGTCAAGTGGCATGCAGGTTGATCCTCATTTGGTGTTTCTGGTTAGCCCCATAGGACAACGTTTCTCTTCTGGAGGGCAGTCAGAGTGCTGCATTGTGTCTCTCCAGAATTCCCTAACTGGAGGGCTGGTGGGCTCGGAGTGTGAGGACGAAGTCTGAGAACAATAGCTAGGTTTTGCTTCGGGGCAGGGTTTCGGCAGGCACACTCTGCAGAGTTGAATCAAGATTTCGTGCATCTGAAGTCAGGGCGAGGATTAGACGTTGGCTCAGGTTGGAGTTTCTGTCCAAGATGGCTCTTTCATGAAGGGGACGGTGCACCACGAGGCCACAGAGCTTTTCCCATGATGGGAGTTGTGAGGTGCTCCAAAGCGCAAGGATTCCTTCTGCAGGACAGCTGTGACCTCTTGGATGGCTCCAGGACGTCCCATATGAAATTACTTCAGAGTAGTTTTCTACAGATGGATGCCTAGCCAGCCCGCCTCACATTCCAATTGTCTCCTAGTGACAAGATAGGTTCGATCTGCTGGCTCTAGGGGAGCACCCAAGGGCACTGAGTTGAAATAGACTCTCCTGCAGATGGGTCCTAATGTGGGATTGTGTCCATGGAGACCTTGGAATGAGGTGGTGGCACCGGGGCCCTGAAGGATTTTCCTAGCCGGAGGTTTTGACACAGCTTGAAACAGCACGTTTCCCATGTGGAGAAGATATTTGTTCTGACTGATGACTCAGGAAACCCCCATATGGTGGTATTGAAAACCAGGCCTCTGAGGTTCTGACATAGCTCCACGAGCAAGTTTCCAATGTGCAGACAAGACTTGCTCTGAAGGGGCCTCTGGAAACCCCATAGGCTGGTATTGGAAACCAGGCCTCTGAGAAGAGATGCCTGGAAACGAAAGCAATGGATCTGATTAGGGCCTAGGGGCCTGTCCAGTTCAATGTTCTTCTCTGGGGACATCTGTCTCCGAGTTGGTGTGGAGCTAGTTGCTCAGCTAGTGTCAGATCACCCCTGTTTGTTCCAAGCGGCCTACAAAATTGGTATGGTCCCAGGGACATTGGAGATTTCTCCTGATTTATATGGTTGTGGCAAATGGAATATGAAGAATTCCCTTTGAGAGGGCAGGAACAATCCTGAGGTGTGGTTCCAGGGGCCCTAACCTGGAGGGTGTGTGTTTCAGACAACTGTCCAAAAAGCCCAGGCCTACAAAACCTACAGGCTCAGGCCCCTGGAGCCAAACCTGAGGACTGTACTTGCCCTCTCCAAGGGAATTGTGTGTGCCCATTCCAATGGCCACAACCCTTCTAATAGGATAAACCTCCAAAGTCCCTGATCCATCTCAATAGTGGTGGCTTCCCAGGAAAAACAGGGGCAATCTGAGCCCAACTGAGCACCTACCTGCACTCAGAACCATAGACAGATGTCCCCAGAGGTAAAAAGGAAAGAACAGGCCCCTAGGCACTAATCAGATCCATTGCTTTGGTTTCCAAGCATCTCTCCTCAGAGGCCTGGATTTCAAAAGCAGCATATAGCTGTTTCTTGACCCACACATCAGAAAACATCTCATCTACACATGGGAAACTTGCACGTTGGGGCTGTGTCAAAGCCTCTGTTTAGGAAAACCCTTTAGGGCCCAGTGCCTCCGCTTCATTCCAAGGTCTCCATAGACACAAAAGCACGTTAGGACCCATCCCCAGGGGTGTCCATTTCAACTCAGCGTCCTCGGTTGCTCCCCACAGATACAGGAGATCTAACCTGTCTTGTTGCTAGGAGACAATTGGAATGCGAGGTGGGCTACCCTACCATCCATCCTTAGAACCCTGCTCAGAATCATTGGCCTGGAGCCAAACGACAGGTCTCAATTGTCCTGCAGAAGACTCTCTGCAGTTTGGAGCTTCTCACAATCCCATCGTGGGAAATCCCCCTTGGCCTCGTGATGCCCCCCCATTCATGAAGGGGCCATCAGGGACAGAAACTCCAACCTGAGCGATCGTCTGATCCTCGCCATGACTTCAGATGCACGAGATCTCAATTCAGGTCTGTAGATTGTGCCTGCCATGGCCTCACCCAGAAACCTAAGCCTAGCTTGTGTTCTCAAACTTTTGTCGTCAGACTACTGGCCCACAAGCCCTCCAGTTTGGCAATCCAGAACTACAATGCAGCACTCTGCCGGCCCTCCAGAAGAAAAACATTGTCCGCTGGGGCTACCCAGTAACCCCAAATGAGGATCAAACTGCACCGACCTTGGCTGTACCCCAAATACATAGGCTGACCAGGGCACTAATGCCCTTTCTGACACAGCCTGAGCCTGGACCCCCTATCCCCTCCCAGACAGCTGGCCGCACACTGAGCACATCCAGCCGCAATGGCCTTAGGTCGTCATCTCTTCCAAACCTCGGTTTTCAGGTTTCAGAACCTAGACCTTATCTCCAATCACTGCCAAGGGTTGAAGGTGATGCATAAATCAGAACTCCTTCCCCATGGCAAGAAACCTTGTGGTTGGCATGGTGTCCACGCTCAGTGTAGTTGAAACCAGTGTGGCCCATGAGGCCCCGCCGATGCTCGCGGGCCACATTGGTCACAAACACACATTGTGACCCTCAGGCCAAGCCCAATCCTCAAGTAAGGCCACTCAGTGGCTGGATGAAGAGATATCATATTGGGCTTGTCATGCCCCTAGGCCCCAATTTTTAACCATATTTCGGGTTGTCCCTTCAGTCTTCCCCACGGCTTGGATTTGGAATTCCTCTTTTGGTGGGACACCTGAGGTAACAAAACTGAAATGAGTCCTCCCATCCCACAGATTGACGAAAAGCAATTGGGAATCGGGCCAAATCCTCAGAGAGGAAGATTCGTCCATGGCATGAGGCGTCCCCGACATTCCACGGCCATCGCTGAAACAAAATCCAGAGACAAAAGCCTGAGCAAGCGCCTCAGACTAGCACTTTCTTCATATCCTGAAGAGTTCTTCTCATGGTTTGTAGATCGGGCCTGCCATACCTACATCCCCAATCCTAAGTTGAGTTTCTGTTTTCAGACTTCTGTCCTCAAAGTCTTGGGCCACACCCCCTCCAGCCTGGGCCCCTGGAGCCACACATTAGGACTGTGCCTAACAATCCATGGGAATTCTGCCCATTCCATGGTCCAAAATCGTACAAATTAGGAGAAACCTCCAAAGTCCCTGAGGCCATCCCAATAGTGTAGGTCGCCCAGAACAAACAAGGGCTGTCTGACACCAGCTGATAATCGACCTCCACTCATACCATAGATGGATCTCCCCAGAGAAGAAGATTGAACCAGACAGGACCCTAGGCCATAATAGGATCCATTGCTTTAGGTTACAGGCATGTGTCCTCAAAAGCCTGATTCCAATACAAGCATAGGGGTTTTCCTGAGGCACCCATCAGAACTCATCTCGTCTCCACAAGGAAACCTGTGCATGGGAGCCATGTACAAAGCTGAGGAGAGTACTTCAGGGTCCCGGTGCCACCGCCCCATTCCAAGGCCCTCATGGACACAAAAACACATTAGGACCCATCCTCAGGAAAGTCCATTTCAACTCAGCCACCCCGGTTGCTCCGGCAGAGCCATCAGATCTAAACTGTCTTGTTGCTAGGAGACAATTGGAATGCGAGGCGGGATTCCCAGGCATCCATCCGCGAACGATGCTCTGGAGTCATTCCATATGGGATGTCCTGGAGCTGTCCAACAGGTCTCAATTGTCCCGCAGAAGGAATCCTTGAAGGGGGCATCCCACAACTCCCAACGTGGGAAAACCTCAATGGCCTCGAGATTCCGCTCCCTTCATGAAGCGGCCGTCATGCTCAGAAACTCCAACCTGAGCCAACGTCTGATCCTCGCCCTGACTTCAGATGCATGAGATATTGGTTCAGATCTGCAGGGGGTACCTGCCGTGCCCTCGCCCTGAAACCCAAGTCTAGCTTGTCTTCTCAGACTTCCGTCCTTACACTCCTGGCCCCGAAGCCCTCAAGTTTGGCAATTCCGGACCCACAATGCAGCACTCTGCCTGCCCTCTAGAAAAAAAATTATTGCCTCATGAGCTGCCCAGGCACCTTAAATGAGGGTAAACCTACACAGCACTCGACTTTACCCAAATTATATAGTCTAACCTGGGCACTAATGCACTGTCGAACACAACCTGAACCCGGACTTCCTGAGCAACACCCAGAAAGCTGACCGCACACTGAGCACATAAAACCCGCCATGGCCTTAGGTCATCATCTCCTCCCTACCTCAGTTTTCAGGCTTCAGAACCGAGACCTTATCTCCAATCACTGCCCAGGGGTGAGTGTGATGCAGAAATCAGAACTCCTCCTTACCCATGGCAAGAACCCTGTGGTTGGCACGTTGTCCAACGTTCAGTGTAGGAGAAACCAGCATTCACCCTGAGGCCCCGCCCATGCTTGAGTGCGAGGAGGGCATACACACGCATTGTGACCCTCAGCATGAGTCCTGTCCTCTAGTAAGTCCTCTCAGTTGCTGGACCATTAGATGTCATAATGGGCTTGACATGTCCCTAGGCCCCAATTTTTAACCAAATTTCTGATGGTCCAGTCGCCCCTCCCCAGGGCTCTACTCTGGAATCCCTCATTTGGTGGGACACCTGAGGATAAAAAAGAAAAAAACAACAATAAAAAAATAAAACAGACTTCTTCCAGCCCACAGAATGACCCCAAACTCTTTGGACGGGGCCAAACCAACAGAGAGTAAGACTCGTCCATTTCCCATGAAGTCACCCAGAAATTCCACGACCATGAGTGACCCGATATCCAGAGACAAAAACTTGAGCTGGAGCCTCACACTCGCCCTTCTTTCAAATCCCGAAGAGTTCTCCTCATGGTCTGTAGATCAGTCCTGCCATACCTATGACCCAAAACATAAGCCGAGTTTGTGTTTTCAGACAACTGTCCAAACAGCCCTGGCCTACACAACCTACAGGCTCAGGCCCCTGGAGCCAAACCTGAGGACTGTACTTGCCCTCTCCAAGGGAATTGTGTGTGCCCATTCCAATGGCCACAACCCTTCTAATAGGATAAACCTCCAAAGTCCCTGATCCATCTCAATAGTGGTGGCTTCCCAGGAACAACAGGGGCAATCTGAGCCCAACTGAGCACCTACCTGCACTCAGACCCATAGACAGATGTCCCCAGAGGTAAAAAGGAAAGAACAGGCCCCTAGGCACTAATCAGATCCATTGCTTTGGTTTCCAGGCATCTCTCCTCAGAGGCCTGGATTTCAAAAGCAGCATATAGCTGTTTCTTGACTCACCCATCAGAAAACATCTCATCTACAAATGGGAAACTTGCACGTTGGAGCTGTGTTAAAGCCTCTGTTTAGGAGAACCCTTTAGGGCCCCAGTGCCACCGCTTAATTCCAAGGTCTCCATAGACACAAAAGCACGTTAGGACCCATCCCCAGGGGTGTCCATTTCAACTCAGCGTCCTCGGTTGCTCCCCACAGATCCAGGAGATCTAACCTTTCTTGTTGCTAGGAGACAATTGTAATGCAGGGTGGGCTACCCAGCCATCCATCCTTAGAACCCTGCTCAGAATCATTGGCCTGGAACCAAACGACAGGTCTCAATTTTCCTGCAGAAGACTCTCTGTAGTTTGGAGCTTCTCACAACTCCCATCGTGGGAAAATCCCCATGGCCTCGTGATGCCCCCGCCCATTCATGAAGGGGCCATCAGGGACAGAAACTCAAACCTGAGCGATGGTCTGATCCTCGCCCTGACTTCAGATGCACGAGATCTCGATTCAGGTCTGTAGATTGTACGTGCCATGGCCTCACCTAGAAACCTAAGCCTAGCTTGTGTTCTCAGACTTTTGTCGTCAGACTACTGGCCCACAAGCCCTCCAGTTTGGCATTCCAGAACTACAATGCAGCACTCTGCCGGCTCTGCAGAAGAAAAACATTGTCTTCTGGGGCTACCCAGTAATCCCAAATGAGGATCAACCTGCACCGACCTTGGCTGTACCCCAAATACATAGGCTGACCAGGGCACTAATGCCCTTTCTGACACAGCCTGAGCCTGGACCCCCTGGCCCCTCCCAGACAGCTGGCCGCACACTGAGCACATCGAGCCGCCATGGCCTTAGGTCGTCATCTGTTCCCAACATCAGTTTTCAGGTTTCAGAACCTAGACCCTTATCTCCAATCACTGCCCAGGGTTGAAGGTGATGCAGAAATCAGAACTCCTTCCCCATGGCAAGAAACCTTGTGGTTGGCATGTTGTCCATCATTCAGTGTAGTTGAAACCAATGTGGCCCATGAGGCCCCGCCCATGCTCCCGGGCCACATTGGTCACAAACACACATTGTGACGCTCAGGCTGAGCCCAGTCCTCAAGTAAGGCCACTCAGTGGCTGGATGAAGAGATATCATATTGGGCTTGCCATGCCCCTAGGCCCCAATTTTTAACCATAGTTCGGGTTGTCCCTTTAGTCTTCCCCACGGCTTGGCTTTGGAATTCCTCTTTTGGTGGGACACCTGAGGTAACAAAACTGAAATGAGTCCTCCCATCCCACAGATTGACGAAAAGCAATTGGGAATCGGGCCAAATCCTCAGAGAGGAAGATTCGTCCATGGCCCATGAGGCGTCCCCGACATTCCACGGCCATCGCTGATACAAAATCCAGAGACAAAAGCCTGAGCAAGCGCCTCAGACTCGCACTTTCTTCATATCCTGAAGAGTTCTTCTCATGGTTTGTCGATCGGGCCTGCCATACCTACATCCCCAAACCTAAGCTGAGTTTGTGTTTTCAGACTTCTGTCCTCAAAGTCTTGGGCCCCACACCCTCCAGGCAGGGCCCCTGGAGCCACACATTAGGACTGTAACTACCAATCCATGGGAATTATGCCCATTCCATGGTCCAAAATCGTACAAATTAGGAGAAATCTCCAAAGTCCCTGAGGCCATCCCAATAGTGTAGGTCGCCCGGAACAAACAAGCGCTGTCAGACAGCAGCTGATAATCGACCTCCACTCATACCATAGATGGATGTCCCCAGAGAAGAAGATTGAACCAGACAGGACCCTAGGCCATAATAGGATCCATTGCTTTGGGTTACAGGCATGTGTCCTCAAAAGCCTGATTCCAATACGAGCATAGGTGTTTTCCTGAGGCACCCATCAGAACTCATCTCGTCTCCACAAGGAAACCTGTGCATGGGAGCCATGTCCAAAGCTTAGGAGAGTACTTCAGGTTTCCGGTGCCACCCCCCCATTCCAAGGCCCTCATGGACACAAAAACACATTAGGACCCATCCTCAGGAAAGTCCATTTCAACTCAGCCAACCTGGTTGCTCCCGCAGAGCCATCAGATCTAAACTGTCTTGTTGCTAGGAGTCAATTGGAATGCGAGGCGGGCTTCCCAGGCATCCATCCGCGAACGGTGCTCTGGAGTCATTCCATATGGGATGTCCTGGAGCTGTCCAACAGGTCTCAATTGTCCCGCAGAAGGAATCATTGAAGGGGGCATCCCACAACTCCCAACGTGGGAAAACCTCAATGGCCTCGAGATTCTGCTCCCTTCATGAAGCGGCCGTCATGCTCAGAAACTCCAACCTGAGCCAACGTCTGATCCTCGCCCTGACTTCAGATGCATGAGATATTGGTTCAGATCTGCAGGGCGTACCTGCCGTGCCCTCGCCCTGAAACCCAAGTCTAGCTTGTCTTCTCAGACTTCCGTCCTCACACTCCTGGCCCCGAAGCCCTCAAGTTTGGCAATTCCGGACCCACAATGCAGCATTCTGCCTGCCCTCTAAAAAAAAATTATTGCCTCATGAGCTGCCCAGGCACCTTAAATGAGGGTAAACCTACACAGCACTCGACTTTACCCAAATTATATAGTCTAACCTGGGCACTCATGCACTGTCGAACACAACCTGAGCCCGGACTTCCTGACCAACACCCAGAAAGCTGACCGTACACTGAGCACATAAAACCCGCCATGGCCTTAGGTCATCATCTCTTCCCTACCTCAGTTTTCTGGCTTCAGAACCGAGACCTTATCTCCAATCACTTCCCAGGGGTGAGTGTGATGCAGAAATCAGAACTCCTCCTTACCCATGGCAAGAACCCTGTGGTTGGCACGTTGTCCAACGTTCAGTGTAGGAGAAACCAGCATTCATTCTGAGGCCCCGCCCATTCTTGAGTGCGAGGAGGGCATACACACGCATTGTGACCCTCAGCATGAGTCCTGTCCTCTAGTAAGTCCTCTCAGTTGCTGGACCATTAGATGTCATAATGGGCTTGACATGTCCCTAGGCCCCAATTTTTAACCAAATTTCTGATGGTCCAGTCGCCCCTCCCCAGGGCTCTACTCTGGAATCCCTCATTTGGTGGGACACCTGAGGATAAAAAAGAAAAAAACAAGAATAAAAAAAAAAAAAACGGACTTCTTTCAGCCCACAGAATGACCCCAAACTCTTTGGAGGGGGCCAAACCACCAGAGAGTAAGACTCGTCCATTTTCCATGAAGTCACCCAGAAATTCCACGACCATGAGTGACACGATATCCAGAGACAAAAACTTGAGCAGAAGCCTCACACTCGCCCTTCTTTCAAATACCGAAGAGTTCTCCTCATGGTCTGTAGATCAGTCCTGCCATACCTATGACCCGAAACATAAGCCGAGTTTGTGTTTTCAGACAACTGTTCAAACAGCCCTGGCCTACACAACCTACAGGCTTAGGCCCCTGGAGCCAAACCTGAGGACTGTACTTGCCCTCTCCAAGGGAATTGTGTGTGCCCATTCCAATGGCCACAACCCTTCTAATAGGATAAACCTCCAAAGTCCCTGATCCATCTCAATAGTGGTGGTTTCCCAGGAAAAACAGGGGCAATCTGAGCCCAACTGAGCACCTACCTGCACTCAGACCCATAGACAGATGTCCCCAGAGGTAAAAAGGAAAGAAAAGGCCCCTAGGCACTAATCAGATCCATTGCTTTGGTTTCCAGTCATCTTTCCTCAGAGGCTTGGATTTCAAAAGCAGCATATAGCTGTTTCTTGACTCACCCATCAGAAAACATCTCATATACACATGGAAAACTTGCACGTTGGAGCTGTGTCAATGCCTCTGTTTAGGAGAACCCTTTAGGTCCCCAGTGCCACCGCTTCATTCCAAGGTCTCCATAGACACAAAAGCACGTTAGGACCCATCCCCAGGGGTGTCCATTTCAACTCAGCGTCCTCGGTTGCTCCCCACAGATCCAGGAGATCTAACCTGTCGTGTTGCTAGGAGACAATTGGAATGCGAGGTGGGCTACCCAGCCATCCATCCTTAGAACCCTGCTCAGAATCATTGGCCTGGAGCCAAACAACAGGTCTCAATTGTCCTGCAGAAGACTCTCTGCAATTTGCAGCTTCTCACAACTCCCATCGTGGGAAAACACCCATGGCCTCGTGATGCCCCCCCCCCATTCATGAAGGGGCCATCAGGGACAGAAACTCCAACCTGAGCGATCGTCTGATCCTCGCGCTGACTTCAAATGCACGAGACCTCGATTCAGGTCTGTAGATTGTGCGTGCCATGGCCTCACCCAGAATCCTAAGCTTAGCTTGTGTTCTCAGACTTTTGTCGACAGACTACTGGCCCACAAGCCCTCCAGTTTGGCAATCCAGAACTACAATGCAGCACTCTGCCGGCTCTGCATAAGAAAAACATTGTCTTCTGGGGCTACCCAGTAACACCAAATGAGAATCAACCTGCACCGACCTTGGCTGTACCCCAAATACATAGGCTGACCAGGGCACTTATGCCCTTTCTGACACAGCCTGAGCCTGGACCCCCTGGCCCCTCCCAGACAGCTGGCGGCACACTGAGCATATCGAGCCGCCATGGCCTTAGGTCGTCATCTCTTCCCAACATCAGTTTTCAGGTTTCAGAACCTAGACCTTATCTCCAATCACTGCCCAGGGTTGAAGGTGATGCAGAAATCAGAACTCCTTCCCCATGGCAAGAAACCTTGTGGTTGGCATGTTGTCCAACGTTCAGTGTCATTGAAACCAGTGTGGCCCATGAGGCCCCGCCCATGCTCGCGGGCCACATTGGTCACAAACACACATTGTGACCCTCAGGCTGAGCCCAGTCCTCACGTAAGGCCACTCAGTGGCTGGATGAAGATATAGCATATTGGGCTTGCCATGCCCCTAGGCCCCAATTTTTAACCATAGTTCGGGTTGTCCCTTCAGTCTTCCCCACGGCTTGGCTTTGGAATTCCTCTTTTGGTGGGACACCTGAGGTAACAAAACTGAATGAGTCCTTCCATCCCACAGATTGAAAAAGTAATTGCGAATCGGGCCAAATCCTCAGAGAGGAAGATTCGTCCATGGCCCATGAGGCCTCCCCGACATTCCACGGCCATCACTGATACAAAATCCAGAGACAAAAGCCTGAGCAAGCACCTCAGACTCGCACTTTCTTCATATCCTGAGGAGTTCTTCTCTGGTTTGTAGATCGGGCCTGCCATACCTACGTCCCCAAACCTAAGCTGAGTTTGTGTTTTCAGACTTCTGTCCTCAAAGTCTTGGGCCACACACCCTCCAGGCTGGGCCCCTGGAGCCACACATTAGGACTGTACCTACCAATACATGGGAATTCTGCCCATTCCATGATCCAAAATCGTACAAATTAGGAGAAACCTCCAAAGTCCCTGAGGCTATCCCAATAGTGTAGGTCGCCCGGAACAAACAAGGACTGTCTGACACCAGCTGATAATCGACCTCCACTCATACCATAGATGGATGTCCCCAGAGAAGAAGATTGAACCAGACAGGACCCTAGGCCATAATAGGATCCATTGCTTTGGCTTACAGGCATGTGTCCTCAAAAGTCTGATTTCATTACGAGCATAGGTGTTTTCCTGAGGCACCCATCAGAACTCATCTCGTCTCCACAAGGAAACCTGTGCATGGGAGCCATGTACAAAGCTTAGGAGAGTACTTCAGGGTCCCGGTGCCACCGCCCCATTCCAAGGCCCTCATGGACACAAAAACACATTAGGACCCATCCTCAGGAAAGTCCATTTCAACTCAGCCACCCCGGTTGCTCCGGCAGAGCCATCAGATCTAAACTGTCTTGTTGCTAGTAGACAATTGGAATGGAGGCGGGCTTCCCAGGAGTACATCCGCGAACGGTGCTCTGGAGTCATTCCATATGGGATGTCCTGGAACTGTAAAACAGGTTTCAATTGTCCCACAGAAGGAATCCTTGAAGGGGGCATCCCACAACTCCCAACGTGGGAAAACCTCAATGGCCTCGAGATTCCGCTCCCTTCATGAAGCGGCCGTCATGCTCAGAAACTCCAACCTGAGCCAACGTCTGATCCTCGCCCTGACTTCAGATGCATGAGATATTGGTTCAGATCTGCAGGGGGTAACTGCCGTGTCCTCGCCCTGAAACCCAAGTCTAGCTTGTCTTCTCAGACTTCCGTCCTCACACTCCTGGCCCGAAGCCCTCAAGTTTGGCAATTCCGGACCCACAATGCAGCACTCTTCCTGCCCTCTATAAAAAAAATTATTGCCTCATGAGCTGCCCAGGCACCTTAAATGAGGGTAAACCTACACAGCACTCGACTTTACCCAAATTATATAGTCTAACCTGGGCACTAATGCACTGTCGAACACAACCTGAGCCCGGACCTCCTGACCAACACCCAGAAAGCTGACCGCACACTGAGCACATAAAACCCGCCATGGCCTTAGGTCATCATCTCTTCCCTACCTCAGTTTTCAGGCTTCAGAACCGAGACCTTATCTCCAATCACTGCCCAGGGGTAAGTGTGATGCAGAAATCAGAACTCCTCCTTACCCATGGCAAGAACCCTTGTGGTTGGCACGTTGTCCAACCTTCAGTGTAGGAGAAACCAGCATTCACCATGAGGCCCCGCCCATTCTTGAGTGCGACGAGGGCATACACACGCATTGTGACCCTCAGCATGATTCCTGTCCTCTAGTAAGTCCTCTCAGTGGCTGCACCATTAGATGTCATAATGGGCTTGACATGTCCATAGGCCCCAATTTTTAACCAGATTTCTAATGGTCCAGTCGCCCCAACCCAGGGCTCTACTCTGGAATCCCTCATTTTTTGGGACACCTGAGGTTAAAAAAGAAAAAAACAACAATAAAAAAAAAAAAACGGACGTCTTCCAGCCCACAGTATGACCCCAAACTCTTTGGACGGGGCCAATCCACCAGAGCTTAACACTCGCCCATTTCCCATGAAGTCACCCAGAAATTCCACGACCATGAGTGACACGATATCCAGAGACAAAAACTTGAGCAGGAGCCTCACACTCGCCCTTCTTTCAAATCCCGAAGAGTTCTCCTCATGGTCTGTAGATCAGTCCTGCCATACCTATGACCCGAAACATAAGCCGAGTTTGTGTTTTCAGACAACTGTCCAAACAGCCCTGGCCTACACAACCTACAGGCTCAGGCCCCTGGAGCCAAACCTGAGGACTGTACTTGCCCTCTCCAAGGGAATTGTGTGTGCCCATTCCAATGGCCACAAGACTTCTAATAGGATAAACCTCCAAAGTCCCTGATCCATCTCAATAGTGGTGGCTTCCCAGAAACAACAGGGGCAATCTGAGCCCAACTGAGCACCTACCTGCACTCAGACCCATAGACAGATGTCCCCAGAAGTAAAAACGAAAGAACAGGCCCCTAGGCACTATTCCGATCCATAGCTTTGGTTTCGAGGCATCTCTCCTCAGAGGCCTGGATTTCAAAAGCAGCATATAGCTGTTTCTTGACTCACCCATCAGAAAACATCTCATCTACACATGGGAAACTTGCACGTTGCAGCTGTGTCAAAGCCTCTGTTTAGGAGGACCCTTTAGGGCCCCAGCGCCACCGCTTCATTCCAAGGTCTCCATAGACTCAAAAGCACGTTAGGACCCATCCCCAGGGGTGTCCATTTCAACTCAGCGTCCTTGGTTGCTCCCCACAGATCAAGGAGATCTAACCTGTCTTGTTGATAGGAGACAATTAAAATGCGAGGTGGGCTACCCAGCCATCCATCCTTAGAACCCTGCTCAGAATCATTGGCCTAGAGCCAAACAACAGGTCTCAATTGTCCTGCGGAAGACTCTCTGCAGTTTGGAGCTTCTCACAACTCCCATCGTGGGAAAACACCCATGGCCTCGTGATGCCGCCCCCATTCATGAAGGGGCCATCAGGGACAGAAACTCCAACCTGAGCGATCGTCTGATCCTCGCCCTGACTTCAGATGCACGAGATCTCGATTCAGGTCTGTAGATTGTGCCTGCCATGGCCTCACCCAGAAACCTAAGCCTAGCTTGTGTTCTCAGACTTTTGTCGTCAGACTACTGGCCCACAAGACCTCCAGTTTGGCAATCCAGAACTACAATGCAGCACTCTGCTGGCTCTGCAGAAGAAAAACATTGTCCTCTGGGGCTACCCAGTAATCCCAAATGAGGACCAACCTTCACCGACCTTGGCTGTACACCAAATACATAGGCTGACCAGGGCTCTAATGCCCTTTCTGGTACAGCCTGAGCCTGGACCCCCTGGACCCTCCCAGACAGCTGGACGCACACTGAGCACATCAAGCCGCCATGGCCTTAGGTCGTCATCTCTTCCCAACCTCGGTTTTCAGGTTTCAGAACCTAGACCTTATATCCAATCACTGCCAAGGGTTGAAGGTGATGCATAAATCAGAACTCCTTCCCCATGGCAAGAAACCTTGTGGTTGGTATGTTGTCCAACATTCAGTGTATTTGAAACCAGTGTGGCCCATGAGGCCCTACCCATGCTCGTTGGCCACAATGGTCAAAAACACACATTGTGACGCTCAGGCTGAGCCCAGTCCTCAAGTAAGGCCACTCAGCTGCTGGATGAAGAGATAGCATATTGGGCTTGCCATGCCCCTGGCCCCAATTTTTAACCATAGTTCGGGTTGACCCTTCAGTCGTCCCCACGGCTTGACTTTGGAATTCCTCTATTGGTGGGACACCTGAGTAACAAAACTGAAATGAGTCCTCCCATCCCACAGATTGACGAAAAGCAATTGGGAATCGGGCCAAATCCTCAGAGAGGAAGATTCGTCCATGGCCCATGAGGCCTCCCCGACATTCCACGGCCATCGCTGATACAAAATACAGAGACAAAAGCCTGAGCAAGCGCCTCAGACTCGCACTTTCTTCAAATCCTGAAGAGTTCTTCTCATGGTTTGTAGATCGGGCCTCCCATACCTACGTTCCCAAACCTAAGCTGAGTTTGTGTTTTCAGACTTCTGTCCTCAAAGTCTTGGGTCCCACACCCTCCAGGCTGGGCCCCTGGAGCCACACATTAGGACTGTGCCTACCAATCCATGGGAATTCTGCCCATTCCATGGTCCAAAATCGTACAAATTAGGAGAAACCTCCAAAGTCCCTGAGGCTATCCCAATAGTGTAGGTCGCCCGGAACAAACAAGCGCTGTCTGACAGCAGCTGATAATCGACCTCCACTCATACCATAGAAGGATGTCCCCAGAGAAGAAGATTGAACCAGACAGGACCCTAGGCCATAATATGATCCATTGCTTTGGCTTACAGGCATGTGTCCTCAAAAGCCTGATTCCAATACGAGAATAGGGGTTTTCCTGAGGCACCCATCAGAACTCATCTCGTCTCCACAAGGAAACCTGTGCATGGGAGCCATGTCCAAAGCTTAGGAGAGTACTTCAGGGTCCCGGTGCCACCGCCCCATTCCAAGGCCCTCATGGACACAAAAACACATTAGGACCCATCCTCAGGAAAGTCCATTTCAACTCTGCCACCCCGGTTGCTCCCGCAGAACCATCAGATCTAAACTGTCTTGTTGCTAGGAGACAATTGGAATGCGAGGCGGGCTTCCCAGGCATCCATCCACGAACGGTGCTCTGAGTCATTCCATATGGGATGTCCTGGAGCTGTCCAACAGGTCTCAATTGTCCCGCAGAAGGAATCCATGAAGGGGGCATCCCACAACTCCCAACGTGGGAAAACCTCAATGGCCTCGAGATTCCGCTCCCTTCATGACGCGGCCGTCATGCTCAGAAACTCCAACCTGAGCCAACATCTGATCATCTCCCTGACTTCAGATGCATGATATATTGGTTCAGATCTGCAGGGGGTACCTGCCGTGCCCTCGCCCTGAAACCCAAGTCTAGCTTGTCTTCTCAGACTTCCATCCTCACACTCCTGGCCCCGTAGCCCTCAAGTTTGGCAATTCCGGACCCACAATGCAGCACTCTGCCTGCCCTCTAGAAAAAAAAATTATTGCCTGATGATCTGCCCAGGCACCTTAAATGAGGGTAAACCTACACAGCACTCGACTTTACCCAAATTATATAGTCTAACCTGGGCACTAATGCACTGTCGAACACAACATGAGCCCGGACCTCCTGACCAACACCCAGAAAGCTGACCGCACACTGATCACATAAAACCCCCCATGGCCTTAGGTCATCATCTCTTCCCTACCTCAGTTTTCAGGCTTCAGAACCGAGACCTTATCTCCAATCACTGCCCATGGGTGAGTGTGATGCAGATATCAGAACTCCTCCTTACCCATGGCAAGAACCCTTGTGGTTGGCACGTTGTCCAACCTTCAGTGTAAGAGAAACCAGCATTCACCCTGAGGCCCCGCCCATTCTTGAGTGCGACGAGGGCATACACACGCATTGTGACCCTCATCATGAGTCCTGTCCTCTAGTAAGTCCTCTCAGTGGCTGGACCATTAGATGTCATAATGGGCTTGACATGTCCATAGGCCCCAATTTTTAACCAGAATTCTGATGGTCCAGTCGCCCGAACCCAGGGCTCTACTCTGGAATCCCTCATTTTTTGGGACACCTGAGGTTAAAAAAGAAAAAAACAACAATAAAAGAAAAAAAAACGAACTTCTTCCAGCCCACAGAATGACCGCAAACTCTTTGGACTTGGCCAAACTACCAGAGAGTAAGACTCGTCCATTTCCCATGAAGTACCCAGAAATTCAACGACCATGAGTGACACGATATCCAGGACAAAAACTTGAGCAGAGCCTCACACTCGCCCTTCTTTCAAATCCCGAAGAGTTCTCCTCATGGTCTGTAGATCAGTCCTGCCATACCTATGACCCGAAACATAAGCCGAGTTTGTGTTTTCAGACAACTGTCCAAACAGCCCTGGCCTACACAACCTACAGGCTCAGGCCCCGGGAGCCAAACCTGAGGACTGTACTTGCCCTCTCCAAGGGAATTGTGTGTGCCCATTCCAATGGCCACAACCCTTCTCATAGGATAAACCTCCAAAGTCCCTGATCCATCTCAATAGTGGTGGCTTCCCAGGAAAAACAGGGGCAATCTGAGCCCAACTGAGCACCTACCTGCACTCAGACCCATAGACAGATGTCCCCAGAGGTAAAAAGGAAAGAACAGGCCCCTAGGCACTAATCAGATCCATTTCTTTGGTTCCAGGCATCTCTCCTCAGAGGCCTGGATTTCAAAAGCAGCATATAGCTGTTTCATGACTCACCCATCAGAAAACATCTCATCTACACATGGGAAACTTGCACGTTGGAGCTGTGTCAAAGCCTTTGTTTAGGAGAACCCTTTTGGGCCCCAGTGCTACAGCTTCATTTCAAGTCTCCATAGACACAAAAGCACGTTAGGACCCATCCCCAGGGGTGTCCATTTCAACTCAGCGTCCTCGGTTGCTCCCCAAGATCCAGGAGATCTCACCTGTCTTGTTGCTAGGAGACAATTGGAATGCGAGGTGGGCTACCCAGCCATCCATCCTTAGAACCCTGCTCAGAATCATTGGCCTGGAGCCAAACAACAGGTCACAATTGTCCTGCAGAAGACTCTCTGCAGTTTGGAGCTTCTCACAACTCCCATCGAGGGAAAACACCCATGGCCTCGTGAAGCCCCCCCCCCATTCATGAAGGGGCCATCAGGGACAGAAACTCCAACCTGAGCGATCGTCTGATCCTCGCCCTGACTTCAGATGCACGAGATCTCGATTCAGGTCTGTAGATTGTGCCTGCCATGGCCTCACCCAGAAACCTAAGCCTAGCTTGTGTTCTCAGACTTTTGTCGTCAGACTACTGGCCCACAAGCCCTCCAGTTTGGCAATCCAGAACTACAATGCAGCACTCTGCCGGCCCTCCAGAAGAAAAACATTGTCCTCTGGGGCTACCCAGTAAGCCCAAATGAGGTAAACCTACACCGACCATGGCTGTACCCCAAATACATAGGCTGATCAGGGCACTAATGCCCTTTCTGACACAGCCTGAGCCTGGACCCCTTGGACCTTCCCAGACAGCTGGCCGCACACTGAGCACGTTGAGCCGCCATGGCCTTAGGTCGTCATCTCTTCCCAACCTCGGTTTTCAGGTTTCAGAACCTAGACCTTATCTCCAATCACTGCCCAGGGTTGAAGGTGATGCAGAAATCAGAACTCCTTCCCCATGGCAAGAAACCTTGTGGTTGGCATGTTGTCCAACGTTCAGTGTCGTTGAAACCAGTGTGGCCCATGAGGCCCCGCCCATGCTCGCGGGACACATTGGTCACAAACACACATTGTGACGCTCAGGCTGAGCCCAGTCCTCAAGTAAGGCCGCTCAGTGGCTGGATGAAGAGATAGCATATTGGGCTTGCCATGCCCCTAGGCCCCAATTTTTAACCATAGTTCGGGTTGACCCTTCAGTCTTCCCCACGGCTTGGCTTTGGAATTCCTCTTTTGGTGGGACACCTGAGGTAACAAAACTGAAATGAGTCCTCCCATCCCACAGATTGACGAAAAGCAATTGGGAATCGGGCCAAATCCTCAGAGAGGAAGATTCGTCCATGGCCCATGAGGCCTCCCCGACATTCCACGGCCATCGCTGATACAAAATCCAGAGACAAAAGCCTGAGCAAGCGCCTCAGACTAGCACTTTCTTCATATCCTGAAGAGTTCTTCTCATGGTTTGTAGATCGGGCCTGCCATACCTACGTCCCCAAATCTAAGCTGAGTTTGTGTTTTCAGACTTCTGTCCTCAAAGTCTTGGGCCAACCACCCTGCAGGCTGGGCCCCTGGAGCCACACATTAGGACTGTGCCTACCAATCCATGGGAATTCTGCCCATTCCATGGTCCAAAATAGTACAAATTAGGAGAAACCTCCAAAGTCCCTGAGGCCATCCCAATAGTGTAGGTCGCCCGGAACAAACAAGGGCTGTCTGACACCAGCTGATAATCGACCTCCACTCATACCATAGATGGATGTCCCCAGAGAAGAAGATTGAACCAGACAGGACCCTAGGCCATAATAGGATCCATTGCTTTGGGTTACAGGCATGTGTCCTCAAAAGCCTGATTCCAATACGAGCATAGGGGTTTTCCTGAGGCACCCATCAGAACTCATCTCGTCTCCACAAGGAAACCTGTGCATGGGAGCCATGTCCAAAGCTTAGGAGAGTACTTCAGGGTCCCGGTGCCACCGCCCCATTCCAAGGCCCTCATGGACACAAAAACACATTAGGACCCATCCTCAGGAAAGTCCATTTCAACTCAGCCACCGAGGTTGCTCCGGCAGAGCCATCAGATCTAAACTGTCTTGTTGCTAGGAGACAATTGGAATGCGAGGCGGGCTTCCCAGGCATCCATCCGCGAACGGTGCTCTGGAGTCATTCCATATGGGATGTCCTGGCGCTGTCCAACATGTCTCAATTGTCCCGCAGAAGGAATCCTTGAAGGGGGCATCCCACAACTCCCAACGTGGGAAAACCTCAATGGCCTCGAGATTCCGCTCCCTTCATGAAGCGGCCGTCATGCTCAGATACTCCAACCTGAGCCAACGTCTGATCTTCGCCCTGACTTCAGATACATGAGATATTGGTTCAGATCTGCAGGGGGTACCTGCCGTGCCCTCGCCCTGAAACCCAAGTCTAGCTTGTCTTCTCAGACTTCCGTCCTCACACTCCTGGCCCCGAAGCCCTCAACTTTGGCAATTCCGGACCCACAATGCAGCACTCTGCCTGCCCTCTAGAAAAAAAATTATTGCCTCATGAGCTGCCCAGGCACCTTAAATGAGGGTAAACCTACACAGCACTCGACTTTACCCAAATTATATAGTCTAACCTGGGCACTAATGCACTGTCGAACACAACCTGAGCCCGGACCTCCTGACCAACACCCAGAAAGCTGACCGCACACTGAACAAATAAAACCCGCCATGGCCTTAGGTCATCATCTCTTCCCTACCTCAGTTTTCAGGCTTCAGAACCGAGACCTTATCTCCAATCACTGGCAATGGGTGAGTGTGATGCAGAAATCAGAACTCCTCCTTACCCATGGCAAGAACCCTGTGGTGGGCACATTGTCCAACGTTCAGTGTAGGAGAAACCAGCATTCAGCTGAGGCCCTGCCCATTCTTGAGTGCGACGAGGGCATACACACGCATTGTGACCCTCAGCATGAGTCCTGTCCTCTAGTAAGTCCTCTCAGTGGCTGGACCATTAGATGTCATAATGGGCTTGACATGTCCCTAGGCCCCAATTTTTAACCAGATTCTGATTGTCCAGTCGCCCCTCCCCAGGGCTCTACTATGGAATCCATCATTTGGTGGGACACCTGAGGTTAAAAAAGAAAAAAACAACAACAACAACAACAACAAAAAAAAAGACTTCTTCCAGCCCACAGAATGACCGCAAACTCTTTGGACTTGGCCAAACTACCAGAGAGTAAGACTCGTCCATTTCCCATGAAGTACCCAGAAATTCAACGACCATGAGTGACACGATATCCAGGACAAAAACTTGAGCAGAGCCTCACACTCGCCCTTCTTTCAAATCCCGAAGAGTTCTCCTCATGGTCTGTAGATCAGTCCTGCCATACCTATGACCCGAAACATAAGCCGAGTTTGTGTTTTCAGACAACTGTCCAAACAGCCCTGGCCTACACAACCTACAGGCTCAGGCCCCGGGAGCCAAACCTGAGGACTGTACTTGCCCTCTCCAAGGGAATTGTGTGTGCCCATTCCAATGGCCACAACCCTTCTCATAGGATAAACCTCCAAAGTCCCTGATCCATCTCAATAGTGGTGGCTTCCCAGGAAAAACAGGGGCAATCTGAGCCCAACTGAGCACCTACCTGCACTCAGACCCATAGACAGATGTCCCCAGAGGTAAAAAGGAAAGACAAGGCCCCTAGGCACTTATCAGATCCATTGCTTTGGTTTCCAGGCATCTCTCCTCAGAGGCCTGGATTTCAAAAGCAGCATATAGCTGTTTCTTGACTCACCCATCAGAAAACATCTCATCTACACATGGGAAACTTGCACGTTGGAGCTGTGTCAAAGCCTTTGTTTAGGAGAACCCTTTTGGGCTCCAGTGCCACCGCTTAATTCCAAGGTCTCCATAGACACAAAAGCACGTTAGGACCCATCTCCACGGGTGTCCATTTCAACTCAGCGTCCTCGGTTGCTCCCCACATCCAGGAGATCTAACCTGTCTTGTTGCTAGGAGACAATTGGAATGCGAGGTGGGCTACCCAGCCATCCATCCTTAGAACCCTGCTCAGAATCATTGGCCTGGAGCCAAACAACAGGTCTCAATTGTCCTGCAGAAGACTCTCTGCAGTTTGGAGCTTCTCACAACTCCCATCGTGGGAAAACACCCATGGCCTCGTGAAGCCCCCCCCCATTCATGAAGGGGCCATCAGGGACAGAAACTCCAATCTGAGCGATCGTCTGATCCTCGCCCTGACTTCAGATGCACGAGATCTCGATTCAGGTCTGTAGATTGTGCCTGCCATGGCCTCACCCAGAAACCTAAGCCTAGCTTGTGTTCTCAGACTTTTGTCGTCAGACTACTGGCCCACAAGCCCTCCAGTATGGCAATCCAGAACTACAATGCAGCACTCTGCCGGCCCTCCAGAAGAAAAACATTGTCCTCTGGGACTACCCAGTAAGCCCAAATGAGAATCAAACTGCACCGACCATGGCTGTACCCCAAATACATAGGCTGACCAGGGCACTAATGCCCTTTCTGACACAGCCTGAGCCTGGACCCCCTGGACCCTCCCTGACAGCTGGCCGCACACTGAGCACATTGAGCCGCCATGGACTTAGGTCGTCATCTCTTCCCAACCTCGGTTTTCAGGTTTCAGAACCTAGACCTTATCTCCAATCACTGCCCAGGGTTGAAGGTGATGCAGAAATCAGAACTCCTTCCCCATGGCAAGAAACCTTGTGGTTGGCATGTTGTCCAATGTTCAGTGTCGTTGAAACCAGTGTGGCCCATGAGGCCCCGCCCATGCTCGCGGGACACATTGGTCACAAACACACATTGTGACGCTCAGGCTGAGCCTAGTCCTCAAGTAAGGCCGCTCAGTGGCTGGATGAAGAGATAGCATATTGGGCTTGCCATGCCCCTAGGCCCCAATTTTTAACCATAGTTCGGGTTGACTCTTCAGTCTTCCCCACGGCTTGGCTTTGGAATTCCTCTTTTGGTGGGACACCTGAGGTAACAAAACTGAAATGAGTCCTCCCATCCCATAGATTGACGAAAAGCAATTGGGAATCGGGCCAAATCCTCAGAGAGGAAGATTCGTCCATGGCCCATGAGGCCTCCCCGACATTCCACGGCCATCGCTGATACAAAACCCAGAGACAAAAGCCTGAGCAAGCGCCTCAGACTAGCACTTTCTTCATATCCTGAAGAGTTCTTCTCATGGTTTGTAGATCGGGCCTGCCATACCTACGTCCCCAAATCTAAGCTGAGTTTGTGTTTTCAGACTTCTGTCCTCAAAGTCTTGGGCCAACCACCCTGCAGGCTGGGCCCCTGGAGCCACACATTAGGACTGTGCCTACCAATCCATGGGAATTCTGCCCATTCCATGGTCCAAAATAGTACAAATTAGGAGAAACCTCCAAAGTCCCTGAGGCCATCCCAATAGTGTAGGTCGCCCGGAACAAACAAGGACTGTCTGACACCCGCTGATAATCGACCTCAACTCATACCATTGATGGAAGTCCCCAGAGAAGAAGATTGAACCAGACAGGACCCTAGGCCATAATAGGATCCATTGCTTTGTGTTACAGGCATGTGTCCTCAAAAGCCTGATTCCAATACGAGCATAGGGGTTTTCCTGAGGCACCCATCAGAACTCATCTCGTCTCCACAAGGAAACCTGTGCATGGGAGCCATGTCCAAAGCTTAGGAGAGTACTTCAGGGTCCCGGTGCCACCGCCCCATTCCAAGGCCCTCATGGACACAAAAACACATTAGGACCCATCCTCAGGAAAGTCCATTTCAACTCAGCCACCCCGGTTGCTCCGGCAGAGCCATCAGATCTAAACTGTCTTGTTGCTAGGAGACAATTGGAATGCGAGGCGGGCTTCCCAGGCATCCATCCGCGAACGGTGCTCTGGAGTCATTCCATATGGGATGTCCTGGAGCAGTCCAACAGGTCTCAATTGTCCCGCAGAAGGAATCCTTGAAGGGGGCATCCCACAACTCCCAACGTGGGAAAACCTCAATGGCCTCGAGATTCCGCTCCCTTCATGAAGCGGCCGTCATGCTCAGAAACTCCAACCTGAGCCAACGTCTGATCCTCGCCCTGACTTCAGATGCATGAGATATTGTTTCAGATCTGCAGGGGGTACCTGCCGTGCCCTCGCCCTGAAACCCAAGTCTAGCTTGTCTTCTCAGACTTCCGTCCTCACACTCCTGGCCCCGAATCCCTCAAGTTTGGCAATTCCGGACCCACAATGCAGCACTCTGCCTGCCCTCTAGAAAAAAAATTATTGCCTCATGAGCTGCCCAGGCACCTTAAATGAGGGTAAACCTACACAGCACTCGACTTTACCCAAATTATATAGTGTAACCTGGGCACTAATGCACTGTCGACAAACCTGAGCCCGGACCTCCTAACCAACACCCAGAAAGCTGCCCGCACACTGAGCACATAAAACCCGCCATGGCCTTAGGTCATCATCTCTTCCTACCTCAGTTTTCAGGCTTCAGAACCGAGACTTTATCTCCAATCACTGCCCAGGGGTGAGTGTGATGCAGAAATCAGAACTCCTCCTTACCCATGGCAAGAACCCTTGTGGTGGGCACATTGTCCAACGTTCAGTGTAGGAGAAACCAGCATTCACCCTGAGGCCCCGCCCATTTTTGAGTGTGACGAGGGCATACACACGCATTGTGACCCTCAGCATGAGTCCTGTCCTCTAGTAAGTCCTCTCAGTGGCTGGACCATTAGATGTCATAATGGGCTTGACATGTCCTTGGCCCCAATTTTTAACCAGATTTCTGATTGTCCAGTCGCCCCTCCCCAGGGCTCTACTCTGGAATCCATTTGGTGGGACACCTGAGGTTAAAAAAGAAAACAACAACAACAACAACAACAACAACAAAACGGACTTCTTCCAACCCTCAGAATGACCGCAAACTCTTTGGACGGGGCCAAACCACCAGAGAGTAAGACTCGTCCATTTCCCATGAAGTCACCCAGAAATTCAACGACCATGAGTGACACGATATCCAGGACAAAAACTTGAGCAGAGCCTCACACTCGCCCTTCTTTAAAATCCCGAATAGTTCTCCTCATGGTCTGTAGATCAGTTCTGCCATACCTATGACCCGAAACATAAGCCGAGTTTGTGTTTTCAGACAACTGTCCAAACAGCCCTGGACTACGCAACCTACAGGCTCAGGCCCCTGGAGCCAAACCTGAGGACTGTACTTGCCCTCTCCAAGGGAATTGTGTGTGCCCATTCCAATGGCCACAACCCTTCTCATAGGATAAACCTCCAAAGTCCCTGATCCATCTCAATAGTGGTGGCTTCCCAGGAAAAACAGGGGCAATCTGAGCTCAACTGAGCACCTACCTGCACTCAGACCCATAAACAGATGTCCCCAGAGGTAAAAAGGAAAGAACAGGCCCCTAGGCACTAATCAGATCCATTGCTTTGGTTTCCAGGCATCTCTCCTCAGAGGCCTGGATTTCAAAAGCAGCATATAGCTGTTTCTTGACTCACCCATCAGAAAACATCTCATCTACACATGGGAAACTTGCACGTTGGAGCTGTGTCAAAGCCTTTGTTTAGGAGAACCCTTTTGGGCCCCAGTGCCACCGCTTCATTCCAAGGTCTCCATAGACACAAAAGCACGTTAGGACCCATCCCCAGGGGTGTGCATTTCAACTCAGCGTCCTCGGTTACTCCCCACAGATCCAGGAGATCTAACCTGTCTTGTTGCTAGGAGACAATTGGAATGCGAGGTGTGCTACCCAGCCATCCATCCTTAGAACCCTGCTCAGAATCATTGGCCTGGAGCCAAACAACAAGTCTCAATTGTCCTGCAGAAGACTCTCTGCAGTTTGGAGCTTCTTACAACTCCCATCGTGGTAAAACACCCATGGCCTCGAGACCACCCCCCATTCATGAAGGGGCCATCAGGGACAGAAACTCCATCCTGAGCGATCGTCTGATCCTCGCCCTGACTTCAGATGCACGAGATCTCGATTCAGGTCTGTAGATTGTGCCTGCCATGGCCTCACCCAGAAACCTAAGCCTAGCTTGTGTTCTCAGACTTTTGTCGTCAGACTACTGGCCCACATGGCCTCCAGTTTGGCAATCCAGAACTACAATGCAGCACTATGCCGGCCCTCCAGAAGAAAAACATTTTCCTCTGGGGCTACCCAGTAACCCCAAATGAGGATAACCTGCACCGACCATGGCTGTACCCCAAATACATAGGCTGACCAGGGCACTAATGCCCTTTCTGACACAGCCTGAGCCTGGACCCCCTGGACCCTCCCAGACAGCTGGCCGCCCACTGAGCACATCGAGCCGCCATGGCCTTAGGTCGTCATCTCTTCCCAACCTCGGTTTTCAGGTTTCAGAACCTAGACCTTATCTCCAATCACTGCCCAGGGTTGAAGGTGATGCAGAAATCAGAACTCATTCCCCATGGCAAGAAATCTTGTGGTTGGCATGTTGTCCAACGTACAGTGTCGTTGAAACCAGTGTGGCCCATGAGGCCCCGCCCATGCTCGCAGGACACATTGGTCACAAACACACATTGTGACGCTCAGGCTAAGCCCAGTCCTCAAGTAAGGCCTCTCAGTGGCTGGATGAAGAGATAGCATATTGGGCTTGCCATGCCCCTAGGCCCCAATTTTTAACCATAGTTCGGGTTGACCCTTCAGTCTTCCCCACGGCTAGGCTTTGGAATTCCTCTTTTGGTGGGACACCTGAGGTAACAAAACTGAAATGAGTCCTCCCATCCCACAGATTGACGAAAAGCAATTGGGAATCGGGCCAAATCCTCAGAGAGGAAGATTCGTCCATGGCCCATGAGGCCTCCCCGACATTCCACGGCCATCGCTGATACAAAATCCAGAGACAAAAGCCTGAGCAAGCGCCTCAGACTCGCACTTTCTTCATATCCTGAAGAGTTCTTCTCATGGTTTGTAGATCGGGCCTGCCATACCTACGTCCCCAAATCTAAGCTGAGTTTGTGTTTTCAGACTTCTGTCCTCAAAGTCTTGGGCCAACCACCCTGCAGGCTGGGCCCCTGGAGCCACACATTAGGACTGTGCCTACCAATCCATGGGAATTCTGCCCATTCCATGGTCCAAAATAGTACAAATTAGGAGAAACCTCCAAAGTCCCTGAGGCCATCCCAATAGTGTAGGTCGCCCGGAACAAACAAGGGCTGTCTGACACCAGCTGATAATCACCCTCCACTCATACCATAGATGGATGTCCCCAGAGAAGAAGATTGAACCAGACAGGACCCTAGGCCATAATATGATCCATTGCTTTGGGTTACAGGCATGTGTCCTCAAAAGCCTGATTCCAATACGAGCATAGGGGTTTTCCTGAGGCACCCATCAGAACTCATCTCGTCTCCACAAGGAAACCTGTGCATGGGAGCCATGTCCAAAGCTTAGGAGAGTACTTCAGGGTCCCGGTGCCACCGCCCCATTCCAAGGCCCTCATGGACACAAAAACACATTAGGACCCATCCTCAGGAAACTCCATTTCAACTCAGCCACCCCGGTTGCTCCGGCAGAGCCATCAGATCTAAACTGTCTTGTTGCTAGGAGACAATTGGAATGCGAGGCGGGCTTCCCAGGCATCCATCCGCGAACGATGCTCTGGAGTCATTCCATATGGGATGTCCTGGAGCTGTCCAACAGGTCTCAATTGTCCCGCAGAAGGAATCCTTGAAGGGGGCATCCCACAACTCCCAACGTGGGAAAACCTCAATGGCCTCGAGATTCCGCTCCCTTCATGAAGCGGCCGTCATGCTCAGAAACTCCAACCTGAGCCAACGTCTGATCCTCGCCCTGACTTCAATGCATGAGATATTGGTTCAGATCTGCAGGGGGTACCTGCCATGCCCTCGCCCTGAAACCCAAGTCTAGCTTGTCTTCTCAGACTTCCGTCCTCACACTCCTGGCCCCGAAACCCTCAAGTTTGGCAATTCCGGACCCACAATGCAGCACTCTGCCTGCCCTCTAGAAAAAAAATTATTGCCTCATGAGCTGCCCAGGCACCTTAAATGAGGGTAAACCTACACAGCACTCGACTTTACCCAAATTATATAGTGTAACCTGGGCACTAATGCACTGTCGAACAAACCTGAGCCCGGACCTCCTAACCAACACCCAGAAAGCTGCCCGCACACTGAGCACATAAAACCCGCCATGGCCTTAGGTCATCATCTCTTCCCTACCTCAGTTTTCAGGCTTCAGAACCGAGACCTTATCTCCAATCACTGCCCAGGGGTGAGTGTGATGCAGAAATCAGAACTCCTCCTTACCCATGGCAAGAACCCTTGTGGTGGGCACATTGTCCAACGTTCAGTGTAGGAGAAACCAGCATTCACCCTGAGGCCCCGCCCATTTTTGAGTGTGACGAGGGCATACACACGCATTGTGACCCTCAGCATGAGTCCTGTCCTCTAGTAAGTCCTCTCAGTGGCTGGACCATTAGATGTCATAATGGGCTTGACATGTCCTTGGCCCCAATTTTTAACCAGATTTCTGATTGTCCAGTCGCCCCTCCCCAGGGCTCTACTCTGGAATCCATTTGGTGGGACACCTGAGGTTAAAAAAGAAAACAACAACAACAACAACAACAACAAAAAAACGGACTTCTTCAAGCCCTCAGAATGACCGCAAACTCTTTGGACGGGGCCAAACCACCAGAGAGTAAGACTCGTCCATTTCCCATGAAGTCACCCAGAAATTCAACGACCATGAGTGACACGATATCCAGGACAAAAACTTGAGCAGAGCCTCACACTCGCCCTTCTTTAAAATCCCGAATAGTTCTCCTCATGGTCTGTAGATCAGTTCTGCCATACCTATGACCCGAAACATAAGCCGAGTTTGTGTTTTCAGACAACTGTCCAAACAGCCCTGGACTACGCAACCTACAGGCTCAGGCCCCTGGAGCCAAACCTGAGGACTGTACTTGCCCTCTCCAAGGGAATTGTGTGTGCCCATTCCAATGGCCACAACCCTTCTCATAGGATAAACCTCCAAAGTCCCTGATCCATCTCAATAGTGGTGGCTTCCCAGGAAAAACAGGGGCAATCTGAGCCCAACTGAGCACCTACCTGCACTCAGACCCATAAACAGATGTCCCCAGAGGTAAAAAGGAAAGAACAGGCCCCTAGGCACTAATCAGATCCATTGCTTTGGTTTCCAGGCATCTCTCCTCAGAGGCCTGGATTTCAAAAGCAGCATATAGCTGTTTCTTGACTCACCCATCAGAAAACATCTCATCTACACATGGGAAACTTGCACGTTGGAGCTGTGTCAAAGCCTTTGTTTAGGAGAACTCTTTTGGGCCCCAGTGCCACCGCTTCATTCCAAGGTCTCCATAGACACAAAAGCACGTTAGGACCCATCCCCAGGGGTGTGCATTTCAACTCAGCGTCCTCGGTTACTCCCCACAGATCCAGGAGATCTAACCTGTCTTGTTGCTAGGAGACAATTGGAATGCGAGGTGTGCTACCCAGCCATCCATCCTTAGAACCCTGCTCAGAATCATTGGCCTTGAGCCAAACAACAAGTCTCAATTGTCCTGCAGAAGACTCTCTGCAGTTTGGAGCTTCTCACAACTCCCATCGTGGTAAAACACCCATGGCCTCGAGAAGCCCCCCCCATTCATGAAGGGGCCATCAGGGACAGAAACTCCATCCTGAGCGATCGTCTGATCCTCGCCCTGACTTCAGATGCACGAGATCTCGATTCAGGTCTGTAGATTGTGCCTGCCATGGCCTCACCCAGAAACCTAAGCCTAGCTTGTGTTCTCAGACTTTTGTCGTCAGACTACTGGCCCACATGGCCTCCGGTTTGGCAATCCAGAACTACACTGCAGCACTATGCCGGCCCTCCAAAAGAAAAACATTTTCCTCTGGGGCTACCCAGTAACCCCAAATGAGGATAACCTGCACCGACCATGGCTGTACCCCAAATACATAGGCTGACCAGGGCACTAATGCCCTTTCTGACACAGCCTGAGCCTGGACCCCCTGGACCCTCCCAGACAGCTGGCCGCCCACTGAGCACATCGAGCCGCCATGGCCTTAGGTCGTCATCTCTTCCCAACCTCGGTTTTCAGGTTTCAGAACCTAGACCTTATCTCCAATCACTGCCCAGGGTTGAAGGTGATGCAGAAATCAGAACTCATTCCCCATGGAAAGAAATCTTGTGGTTGGCATGTTGTCCAACGTACAGTGTCGTTGAAACCAGTGTGGCCCATGAGGCCCCGCCCATGCTCGCAGGACACATTGGTCACAAACACACATTGTGACGCTCAGGCTAAGCCCAGTCCTCAAGTAAGGCCGCTCAGTGGCTGGATGAAGAGATAGCATATTGGGCTTGCCATGCCCCTAGGCCCCAATTTTTAACCATAGTTCGGGTTGACCCTTCAGTCTTCCCCACGGCTTGGCTTTGGAATTCCTCTTTTGGTGGGACACCTGAAGTAACAAAACTGAAATGAGTCCTCCCATCCCACAGATTGAAGAAAAGCAATTGGGAATCGGGCCAAATCCTCAGAGAGGAAGATTCGTCCATGGCCCATGAGGCCTCCCCGACATTCCACGGCCATCGCTGATACAAAATCCAGAGACAAAAGCCTGAGCAAGCGCCTCAGACTCGCACTTTCTTCATATCCTGAAGAGTTCTTCTCATGGTTTGTAGATCGGGCCTGCCATACCTACGTCCCCAAATCTAAGC
This sequence comes from Mustela nivalis, assembly GCF_964662115.1. Classification (NCBI taxonomy): domain Eukaryota; kingdom Metazoa; phylum Chordata; class Mammalia; order Carnivora; family Mustelidae; genus Mustela; species Mustela nivalis. The sequence continues at coordinate 792,623 of NW_028136543.1, read as the reverse complement.
TGAGTTTGTGTTTTCAGACTTCTGTCCTCAAAGTCTTGGGCCAACCACCCTGCAGGCTGGGCCCCTGGAGCCACACATTAGGACTGTGCCTACCAATCCATGGGAATTCTGCCCATTCCATGATCCAAAATACTACAAATTAGGAGAAACCTCCAAAGTCCCTGAGGCCATCCCAATAGTGTAGGTCGCCCGGAACAAACAAGGGCTGTCTGACACCAGCTGATAATCACCCTCCACTCATACCATAGATGGATGTCCCCAGAGAAGAAGATTGAACCAGACAGGACCCTAGGCCATAATATGATCCATTGCTTTGGGTTACAGGCATGTGTCCTCAAAAGCCTGATTCCAATACGAGCATAGGGGTTTTCCTGAGGCACCCATCAGAACTCATCTCGTCTCCACAAGGAAACCTGTGCATGGGAGCCATGTCCAAAGCTTAGGAGAGTACTTCAGGGTCCCGGTGCCACCGCCCCATTCCAAGGCCCTCATGGACACAAAAACACATTAGGACCCATCCTCAGGAAAGTCCATTTCAACTCAGCCACCCCGGTTGCTCCGGCAGAGCCATCAGATCTAAACTGTCTTGTTGCTAGGAGACAATTGGAATGCGAGGCGGGCTTCCCAGGCATCCATCCGCGAACGATGCTCTGGAGTCATTCCATATGGGATGTCCTGGAGCTGTCCAACAGGTCTCAATTGTCCCGCAGAAGGAATCCTTGAAGGGGGCATCCCACAACTCCCAACGTGGGAAAACCTCAATGGCCTCGAGATTCCGCTCCCTTCATGAAGCGGCCGTCATGCTCAGAAACTCCAACCTGAGCCAACGTCTGATCCTCGCCCTGACTTCAATGCATGAGATATTGGTTCAGATCTGCAGGGGGTACCTGCCATGCCCTCGCCCTGAAACCCAAGTCTAGCTTGTCTTCTCAGACTTCCGTCCTCACACTCCTGGCCCCGAAGCCCTCAAGTTTGGCAATTCCGGACCCACAATGCAGCACTCTGCCTGCCCTCTAGAAAAAAAATTATTGCCTCATGAGCTGCCCAGGCAACTTAAATGAGGGTAAACCTACACAGCACTCGACTTTACCCAAATTATATAGTGTAACCTGGGCACTAATGCACTGTCGAACAAACCTGAGCCCGGACCTCCTGACCAACACCCAGAAAGCTGACCGCACACTGAGCACATAAAACCCGCCATGGCCTTAGGTCATCATCTCTTCCCTACCTCAGTTTTTAGGCTTCAGAACCGAGACCTTATCTCCAATCACTGCCCAGGGGTGAGTGTGATGCAGAAATCAGAATTCCTCCTTACCCATAACAAGAATCCTTGTGGTTGGCACGTTCAGTGTAGGAGAAACCAGCATTCACCCTGAGGCCCCGCCCATTCTTGTGTGCGATTAGGGCATACACACGCATTGTGACCCTCAGCATGAGTCCTGTCCTCTAGTAAGTCCTCTCAGTGGCTGGACCATTAGATGTCATAATGGGCTTGACATGTCCCTAGGCCCCAATTTTTAACCAGATTTCTGATTGTCCAGTCGCCCCTCCCCAGGGCTCTACTCTGGAATCCATCATTTGGTGGGACACCGGAGGTTAAAAAAGAAAACAACAACAACAACAACAACAACAACAACAACAAAAAAAAACGGACTTCTTCCAGCCCACAGAATGACCGCAAACTCTTTGGACGAGTCCAAACCACCAGAGAGTAAGACTCGTCCATTTCCCATGAAGTCACCCAGAAATTCAACGACCATGAGTGACACGATATCCAGGACAAAAACTTGAGCAGAGCCTCACACTCGCCCTTCTTTCAAATCCCGAAGAGTTCTCCTCATGGTCTGTAGATCAGTTCTGCCATACCAATGACCCGAAACATAAGCCGAGTTTGTGTTTTCAGACAACTGTCCAAAAAGCCCTGGCCTACACAACCTACAGGCTCAGGCCCCTGGAGCCAAACCTCAGGACTGTACTTGCCCTCTCCAAGGGAATTGTGTGTGCCCATTCCAATGGCCACAACCCTTCTCATAGGATAAACCTCCAAAGTCCCTGATCCATCTCAATAGTGGTGGCTTCCCAGGAAAAACAGGGGCAATCTGAGCCCAACTGAGCACCTACCTGCACTCAGACCCATAGACAGATGTCCCCAGAGGTAAAAAGGAAAGAACAGGCTCCTAGGCACTAATCAGATCCATTGCTTTGGTTTCCAGGCATCTCTCCTCAGAGGCCTGGATTTCAAAAGCAGCATATAGCTGTTTCTTGACTCACCCATCAGAAAACATCTCATCTACACATGGGAAACTTGCACGTTGGAGCTGTGTCAAAGCCTTTGTTTAGGAGAACCCTTTTGGGCCCCAGTGCCACCGCTTAATTCCAAGGTCTCCATAGACACAAAAGCACGTTAGGACCCATCCCCAGGGGTGTCCATTTCAACTCAGCGTCCTCGGTTGCTCCCCACAGATCCAGGAGATCTAACCTGTCTTGTTGCTAGGAGACAATTGGAATGCGAGGTGGGCTACCCAGCCATCCATCCTTAGAACCCTGCTCAGAATCATTGGCCTGGAGCCAAACAACAGGTCTCAATTGTCCTGCAGAAGACTCTCTGCAGTTTGGAGCTTCTCACAACTCCCATCGTGGGAAAACACCCATGGCCTCGTGAAGCCCCCCCCCCCATTCATGAAGGGGCCATCAGGGACAGAAACTCCAACCTGAGCGATCGTCTGATCCTCGCCCTGACTTCAGATGCACGAGATCTCGATTCAGGTCTGTAGATTGTGCCTGCCATGGCCTCACCCAGAAACCTAAGCCTAGCTTGTGTTCTCAGACTTTTGTCGTCAGACTACTGGCCCACAAGCCCTCCAGTTTGGCAATCCAGAACTACAATGCAGCACTCTGCCGGCCCTCCAGAAGAAAAACATTGTCCTCTGGGGCTACCCAGTAACCCCAAATGAGGATCAACCTGCACCGACCATGGCTGTACCCCAAATACATAGGCTGACCAGGGCACTAATGCCCTTTCTGACACAGCCTGAGCCTGGACCCCCTGGACCCTCCCAGACAGCTGGCCGCACACTGAGTACATCGAGCCGCCATGGCCTTAGGTCGTCATCTCTTCCCAACCTCGGTTTTCAGGTTTCAGAACCTAGACCTTATCTCCAATCACTGCCCAGGGTTGAAGGTGATGCAGATATCAGAACTCCTTACCCATGGCAAGAAACCTTGTGGTTGGCATGTTGTCCAAAGTTCAGTGTCGTTGAAACCAGTGTGGCCCATGAGGCCCCGCCCATTGTCGCGGGACACATTGGTCACAAACACACATTGTGACGCTCAGGCTGAGCCTAGTCCTCAAGTAAGGCCGCTCAGTGGCTGGATGAAGAGATAGCATATTGGGCTTGCCATGCCCCTAGGCCCCAATTTTTAACCATAGTTCGGGTTGACCCTTCAGTCTTCCCCACGGCTAGGCTTTGGAATTCCTCTTTTTTTTGTGGGACACCTGAGGTAACAAAACTGAAATGAGTCCTCCCATCCCACAGATTGACGAAAAGCAATTGGGAATCGGGCCAAATCCTCAGAGAGGAAGATTCGTCCATGGCCCATGAGGCCTCCCCGACATTCCACGGCCATCGCTGATACAAAATCCAGAGACAAAAGCCTGAGCAAGCGCCTCAGACTTGCTCTTTCTTCATATCCTGAAGAGTTCTTCTCATGGTTTGTAGATCGGGCCTGCCATAACTACGTCCCCAAATCTAAGCTGAGTTTGTGTTTTCAGACTTCTGTCCTCAAAGTCTAGGGCCAACCACCCTGCAGGCTGGGCCCCTGGAGCCACACATTAGGACTGTGCCTACCAATCCATGGGAATTCTGCCCATTCCATGGTCCAAAATAGTACAAATTAGGAGAAACCTCCAAAGTCCCTGAGGCCATCCCAATAGTGTAGGTCGCCCGGAACAAACAAGGGCTGTCTGACACCAGCTGATAATCACCCTCCACTCATACCATAGATGGATGTCCCCAGAGAAGAAGATTGAACCAGACAGGACCCTAGGCCATAATAGGATCCATTGCTTTGGGTTACAGGCATGTGTCCTCAAAAGCCTGATTCCAATACGAGCATAGGAGTTTTCCTGAGGCACCCATCAGAACTCATCTCGTCTCCACAAGGAAACCTGTGCATGGGAGCCATGTCCAAAGCTTAGGAGAGTACTTCAGGGTCCCGGTGCCACCGCCCCATTCCAAGGCCCTCATGGACACAAAAACACATTAGGACCCATCCTCAGGAAAGTCCATTTCAACTCAGCCACCCCGGTTGCTCCGGCAGAGCCATCAGATCTAAACTGTCTTGTTGCTAGGAGACAATTGGAATGCGAGGCGAGCTTCCCAGGCATCCATCCGCGAACGATGCTCTGGAGTCATTCCATATGGGATGTCCTGGAGCTGTCCAACAGGTCTCAATTGTCCCGCAGAAGGAATCCTTGAAGGGGGCATCCCACAACTCCCAACGTGGGAAAACCTCAATGGCCTCGAGATTCCGCTCCCTTCATGAAGCGGCCGTCATGCTCAGAAACTCCAACCTGAGCCAACGTCTGATCCTCGCCCTGACTTCAATGCTTGAGATATTGGTTCAGATCTGCAGGGGGTACCTGCCATGCCCTCGCCCTGAAACCCAAGTCTAGCTTGTCTTCTCAGACTTCCGTCCTCACACTCCTGGCCCCGAAGCCCTCAAGTTTGGCAATTCCGGACCCACAATGCAGCACTCTGCCTGCCCTCTAGAAAAAAAATTATTGCCTCATGAGCTGCCCAGGCACCTTAAATGAGGGTAAACCTACACAGCACTCGACTTTACCCAAATTATATAGTGTAACCTGGGCACTAATGCACTGTCGAACAAACCTGAGCCCGGACCTCCTAACCAACACCCAGAAAGCTGACCGCACACTGAGCACATAAAACCCGCCATGGCCTTAGGTCATCATCTCTTCCCTACCTCAGTTTTTAGGCTTCAGAACCGAGACCTTCTCTCCAATCACTGCCCAGGGGTGAGTGTGATGCAGAAATCAGAATTCCTCCTTACCCATGGCAAGAATCCTTGTGGTTGGCACGTTCAGTGTAGGAGAAACCAGCATTCACCCTGAGGCCCCGCCCATTCTTGTGTGCGATTAGGGCATACACACGCATTGTGACCCTCAGCATGAGTCCTGTCCTCTAGTAAGTCCTCTCAGTGGCTGGACCATTAGATGTCATAATGGGCTTGACATGTCCCTAGGCCCCAATTTTTAACCAGATTTCTGATTGTCCAGTCGCCCCTCCCCAGGGCTCTACTCTGGAATCCATCATTTGGTGGGACACCGGAGGTTAAAAAAGAAAACAACAACAACAACAACAACAACAACAACAAAAAAAAAAAAAAAAAAAAAAAAAAAAAAAAAAAACGGACTTCTTCCAGCCCACAGAATGACCGCAAACTCTTTGGACGAGGCCAAACCACCAGAGAGTAAGACTCGTCCATTTCCCATGAAGTCACCCAGAAATTCAACGACCATGAGTGACACGATATCCAGGACAAAAACTTGAGCAGAGCCTCACACTCGCCCTTCTTTCAAATCCCGAAGAGTTCTCCTCATGGTCTGTAGATCAGTTCTGCCATACCTATGACCCGAAACATAAGCCGAGTTTGTGTTTTCAGACAACTGTCCAAAAAGCCCTGGCCTGCACAACCTACAGGCTCAGGCCCCTGGAGCCAAACCTGAGGACTGTACTTGCCCTCTCCAAGGGAATTGTGTGTGCCCATTCCAATGGCCACAACCCTTCTCATAGGATAAACCTCCAAAGTCCCTGATCCATCTCAATAGTGGTGGCTTCCCAGGAAAAACAGGGGCAATCTGAGCCCAACTGAGCACCTACCTGCACTCAGACCCATAGACAGATGTCCCCAGAGGTAAAAAGGAAAGAACAGGCTCCTAGGCACTAATCAGATCCATTGCTTTGGTTTCCAGGCATCTCTCCTCAGAGGCCTGGATTTCAAAAGCAGCATATAGCTGTTTCTTGACTCACCCATCAGAAAACATCTCATCTACACATGGGAAACTTACACGTTGGAGCTGTGTCAAAGCCTTTGTTTAGGAGAACCCTTTTGGGCCCCAGTGCCACCGCTTCATTCCAAGGTCTCCATAGACACAAAAGCACGTTAGGACCCATCCCCAGGGGTGTCCATTTCAACTCAGCGTCCTCGGTTGCTCCCCACAGATCCAGGAGATCTAACCTGTCTTGTTGCTAGGAGACAATTGGAATGCGAGGTGGGCTACCCAGCCATCCATCCTTAGAACCCTGCTCAGAATCATTGGCCTGGAGCCAAACAACAGGTCTCAATTGTCCTGCAGAAGACTCTCTGCAGTTTGGAGCTTCTCACAACTCCCATCGTGGGAAAACACCCATGGCCTCGTGAAGCCCCCCCCCCATTCATGAAGGGGCCATTAGGGACAGAAACTCCAACCTGAGCGATCGTCTGATCCTCGCCCTGACTTCAGATGCACGAGATCTCGATTCAGGTCTGTAGATTGTGCCTGCCATGGCCTCACCCAGAAACCTAAGCCTAGCTTGTGTTCTCAGACTTTTGTCGTCAGACTACTGGCCCACAAGCCCTCCAGTTTGGCAATCCAGAACTACAATGCAGCACTCTGCCGGCCCTCCAGAAGAAAAACATTGTCCTCTGGGGCTACCCAGTAACCCCAAATAGGATCAACCTGCACCGACCATGGCTGTACCCCAAATACATAGGCTGACCAGGGCACTAATGCCCTTTCTGACACAGCCTGAGCCTGGACCCCCTGGACCCTCCCAGACAGCTGGCCGCACACTGAGTACATCGAGCCGCCATGGCCTTAGGTCGTCATCTCTTCCCAACCTCGGTTTTCAGGTTTCAGAACCTAGACCTTATCTCCAATCACTGCCCAGGGTTGAAGGTGATGCAGAAATCAGAACTCCTTACCCATGGGAAGAAACCTTGGGTTGGCATGTTGTCCAAAGTTCACTGTCATTGAAACCAGTGTGGCCCATGAGGCCCCGACCATTGTCGCGGGACACATTGGTCACAAACACACATTGTGACGCTCAGGCTGAGCCTAGTCCTCAAGTAAGGCCGCTCAGTGGCTGGATGAAGAGATAGCATATTGGGCTTGCCATGCCCCTAGGCCCCAATTTTTAACCATAGTTCGGGTTGACCCTTCAGTCTTCCCCACGGCTAGGCTTTGGAATTCCTCTTTTGGTGGGACACCTGAGGTAACAAAACTGAAATGAGTCCTCCCATCCCACAGATTGACGAAAAGCAATTGGAAATCGGGCCAAATCCTCAGAGAGGAAGATTCGTCCATGGCCCATGAGGCCTCCCCGACATTCCACGGCCATCGCTGATACAAAATCCAGAGACAAAAGCCTGAGCAAGCGCCTAAGACTTGCTCTTTCTTCATATCCTGAAGAGTTCTTCTCATGGTTTGTAGATCGGGCCTGCCATACCTACGTCCCCAAATCTAAGCTGAGTTTGTGTTTTCAGACTTCTGTCCTCAAAGTCTAGGGCCAACCACCCTGCAGGCTGGGCCCCTGGAGCCACACATTAGGACTGTGCCTACCAATCCATGGGAATTCTGCCCATTCCATGGTCCAAAATAGTACATTAGGAGAAACCTCCAAAGTCCCTGAGGCCATCCCAATAGTGTAGGTCGCCCGGAACAAACAAGGGCTGTCTGACACCAGCTGATAATCACCCTCCACTCATACCATAGATGGATGTCCCCAGAGAAGAAGATTGAACCAGACAGGACCCTAGGCCATAATAGGATCCATTGCTTTGGGTTACAGGCATGTGTCCTCAAAAGCCTGATTCCAATACGAGCATAGGAGTTTTCCTGAGGCACCCATCAGAACTCATCTCGTCTCCACAAGGAAACCTGTGCATGGGAGCCATGTCCAAAGCTTAGGAGAGTACTTCAGGGTCCCGGTGCCACTGCCCCATTCCAAGGCCCTCATGGACACAAAAACACATTAGGACCCATCCTCAGGAAAGTCCATTTCAACTCAGCCACCCCGGTTGCTCCGGCAGAGCCATCAGATCTAAACTGTCTTGTTGCTAGGAGACAATTGGAATGCGAGGCGGGCTTCCCAGGCATCCATCCGCGAACGATGCTCTGGAGTCATTCCATATGGGATGTCCTGGAGCTGTCCAACAGGTCTCAATTGTCCCGCAGAAGGAATCCTTGAAGGGGGCATCCCACAACTCCCAACGTGGGAAAACCTCAATGGCCTCGAGATTCCGCTCCCTTCATGAAGCGGCCGTCATGCTCAGAAACTCCAACCTGAGCCAACGTCTGATCCTCGCCCTGACTTCAATGCTTGAGATATTGGTTCAGATCTGCAGGGGGTACCTGCCATGCCCTCGCCCTGAAACCCAAGTCTAGCTTGTCTTCTCAGACTTCCGTCCTCACACTCCTGGCCCCGAAGCCCTCAAGTTTGGCAATTCCGGACCCACAATGCAGCACTCTGCCTGCCCTCTAGAAAAAAAATTATTGCCTCATGAGCTGCCCAGGCACCTTAAATGAGGGTAAACCTACACAGCACTCGACTTTACCCAAATTATATAGTGTAACCTGGGCACTAATGCACTGTCGATCAAACCTGAGCCCGGACCTCCTAACCAACACCCAGAAAGCTGACCGCACACTGAGCACATAAAACCCGCCATAGCCTTAGGTCATCATCTCTTCCCTACCTCAGTTTTTAGGCTTCAGAACCGAGACCTTATCTCCAATCACTGCCCAGGGGTGAGTGTGATGCAGAAATCAGAATTCCTCCTTACCCATGGCAAGAATCCTTGTGGTTGGCACGTTCAGTGTAGGAGAAACCAGCATTCACCCTGAGGCCCCGCCCATTCTTGTGTGCGATTAGGGCATACACACGCATTGTGACCCTCAGCATGAGTCCTGTCCTCTAGTAAGTCCTCTCAGTGGCTGGACCATTAGATGTCATAATGGGCTTGACATGTCCCTAGGCCCCAATTTTTAACCAGATTTCTGATTGTCCAGTCGCCCCTCCCCAGGGCTCTACTCTGGAATCCATCATTTGGTGGGACACCGGAGGTTAAAAAAGAAAACAACAACAACAACAACAACAAAAAAAAAACGGACTTCTTCCAGCCCACAGAATGACCGCAAACTCTTTGGACGAGGCCAAACCACCAGAGAGTAAGACTCGTCCATTTCCCATGAAGTCACCCAGAAATTCAACGACCATGAGTGACACGATATCCAGGACAAAAACTTGAGCAGAGCCTCACACTCGCCCTTCTTTCAAATCCCGAAGAGTTCTCCTCATGGTCTGTAGATCAGTTCTGCCATACCTATGACCCGAAACATAAGCCGAGTTTGTGTTTTCAGACAACTGTCCAAACAGCCCTGGCCTACACAACCTACAGGCTCAGGCCCCTGGAGCCAAACCTGAGGACTGTACTTGCCCTCTCCAAGGGAATTGTGTGTGCCCATTCCAATGGCCACAACCCTTCTCATAGGATAAACCTCCAAAGTCCCTGATCCATCTCAATAGTGGTGGCTTCCCAGGAAAAACAGGGGCAATCTGAGCCCAACTGAGCACCTACCTGCACTCAGACCCATAGACAGATGTCCCCAGAGGTAAAAAGGAAAGAACAGGCTCCTAGGCACTAATCAGATCCATTGCTTTGGTTTCCAGGCATCTCTCCTCAGAGGCCTGGATTTCAAAAGCAGCATATAGCTGTTTCTTGACTCACCCATCAGAAAACATCTCATCTACACATGGGAAACTTGCACGTTGGAGCTGTGTCAAAGCCTTTGTTTAGGAGAACCCTTTTGGGCCCCAGTGCCAACGCTTCATTCCAAGGTCTCCATAGACACAAAAGCACGTTAGGACCCATCCCCAGGGGTGTCCATTTCAACTCAGCGTCCTCGGTTGCTCCCCACAGATCCAGGAGATCTAACCTGTCTTGTTGCTAGGAGACAATTGGAATGCGAGGTGGGCTACCCAGCCATCCATCCTTAGAACCCTGCTCAGAATCATTGGCCTGGAGCCAAACGACAGGTCTCAATTGTCCTGCAGAAGACTCTCTGCAGTTTGGAGCTTCTCACAACTCCCATCGTGGGAAAACACCCATGGCCTCGTGAAGCCCCCCCCCCCATTCATGAAGGGGCCATCAGGGACAGAAACTCCAACCTGAGCGATCGTCTGATCCTCGCCCTGACTTCAGATGCACGAGATCTCGATTCAGGTCTGTAGATTGTGCCTGCCATGGCCTCACCCAGAAACCTAAGCCTAGCTTGTGTTCTCAGACTTTTGTCGTCAGACTACTGGCCCACAAGCCCTCCAGTTTGGCAATCCAGAACGACAATGCAGCACTCTGCCGGCCCTCCAGAAGAAAAACATTGTCCTCTAGGGCTACCCAGTAACCCCAAATGAGGATCAACCTGCACCGACCATGGCTGTACCCCAAATACATAGGCTGACGAGGGCACTAATGCCCTTTCTGACACAGCCTGAGCCTGGACCCCCTGGACCCTCCCAGACAGCTGGCCGCACACTGAGTACATCGAGCCGCCATGGCCTTAGGTCGTCATCTCTTCCCAACCTCGGTTTTCAGGTTTCATAACCTAGACCTTATCTCCAATCACTGCCCAGGGTTGAAGGTGATGCAGAAATCAGAACTCCTTACCCCTGGCAAGAAACCTTGTGGTTGGCATGTTGTCCAATGTTCAGTGTCGTTGAAACCAGTGTGGCCCATGAGGCCCCGCCCATTGTCGCGGGACACATTGGTCACAAACACACATTGTGACGCTCAGGCTGAGCCTAGTCCTCAAGTAAGGCCGCTCAGTGGCTGGATGAAGAGATAGCATATTGGGCTTGCCATGCCCCTAGGCCCCAATTTTTAACCATAGTTCGGGTTGACCCTTCAGTCTTCCCCACGGCTAGGCTTTGGAATTCCTCTTTTGGTGGGACACCTGAGGTAACAAAACTGAAATGAGTCCTCCCATCCCACAGATTGACGAAAAGCAATTGGGAATCGGGCCAAATCCTCAGAGAGGAAGATTCGTCCATGGCCCATGAGGCCTCCCCGACATTCCACGGCCATCGCTGATACAAAATCCAGAGACAAAAGCCTGAGCAAGCGCCTCAGACTCGCTCTTTCTTCATATCCTGAAGAGTTCTTCTCATGGTTTGTAGATCGGGCCTGCCATACCTACGTCCCCAAATCTAAGCTGAGTTTGTGTTTTCAGACTTCTGTCCTCAAAGTCTTGGGCCAACCACCCTGCAGGCTGGGCCCCTGGAGCCACACATTAGGACTGTGCCTACCAATCCATGGGAATTCTGCCCATTCCATGGTCCAAAATAGTACAAATTAGGAGAAACCTCCAAAGTCCCTGAGGCCATCCCAATAGTGTAGGTCGCCCGGAACAAACAAGGGCTGTCTGACACCAGCTGATAATCACCCTCCACTCATACCATAGATGGATGTCCCCAGAGAAGAAGATTGAACCAGACAGGACCCTAGGCCATAATATGATCCATTGCTTTGGGTTACAGGCATGTGTCCTCAAAAGCCTGATTCCAATACGAGTATAGGGGTTTTCCTGAGGCACCCATCAGAACTCATCTCGTCTCCACAAGGAAACCTGTGCATGGGAGCCATGTCCAAAGCTTAGGAGAGTACTTCAGGGTCCCGGTGCCACCGCCCCATTCCAAGGCCCTCATGGACACAAAAACACATTAGGACCCATCCTCAGGAAAGTCCATTTCAACTCAGCCACCCCGGTTGCTCCGGCAGAGCCATCAGATCTAAACTGTCTTGTTGCTAGGAGACAATTGGAATGCGAGGCGGGCTTCCCAGGCATCCATCCGCGAACGATGCTCTGGAGTCATTCCATATGGGATGTCCTGGAGCTGTCCAACAGGTCTCAATTGTCCCGCAGAAGGAATCCTTGAAGGGGGCATCCCACAACTCCCAACGTGGGAAAACCTCAATGGCCTCGAGATTCCGCTCCCTTCATGAAGCGGCCGTCATGCTCAGAAACTCCAACCTGAGCCAACGTCTGATCCTCGCCCTGACTTCAATGCTTGAGATATTGGTTCAGATCTGCAGGGGGTACCTGCCATGCCCTCGCCCTGAAACCCAAGTCTAGCTTGTCTTCTCAGACTTCCGTCCTCACACTCCTGGCCCCGAAGCCCTCAAGTTTGGCAATTCCGGACCCACAATGCAGCACTCTGCCTGCCCTCTAGAAAAAAAATTATTGCCTCATGAGCTGCCCAGGCACCTTAAATGAGGGTAAACCTACACAGCACTCGACTTTACCCAAATTATATAGTGTAACCTGGGCACTAATGCACTGTCGATCAAACCTGAGCCCGGACCTCCTAACCAACACCCAGAAAGCTGACCGCACACTGAGCACATAAAACCCGCCATAGCCTTAGGTCATCATCTCTTCCCTACCTCAGTTTTTAGGCTTCAGAACCGAGACCTTATCTCCAATCACTGCCCAGGGGTGAGTGTGATGCAGAAATCAGAATTCCTCCTTACCCATGGCAAGAATCCTTGTGGTTGGCACGTTCAGTGTAGGAGAAACCAGCATTCACCCTGAGGCCCCGCCCATTCTTGTGTGCGATTAGGGCATACACACGCATTGTGACCCTCAGCATGAGTCCTGTCCTCTAGTAAGTCCTCTCAGTGGCTGGACCATTAGATGTCATAATGGGCTTGACATGTCCCTAGGCCCCAATTTTTAACCAGATTTCTGATTGTCCAGTCGCCCCTCCCCAGGGCTCTACTCTGGAATCCATCATTTGGTGGGACACCGGAGGTTAAAAAAGAAAACAACAACAACAACAACAACAAAAAAAAAACGGACTTCTTCCAGCCCACAGAATGACCGCAAACTCTTTGGACGAGGCCAAACCACCAGAGAGTAAGACTCGTCCATTTCCCATGAAGTCACCCAGAAATTCAACGACCATGAGTGACACGATATCCAGGACAAAAACTTGAGCAGAGCCTCACACTCGCCCTTCTTTCAAATCCCGAAGAGTTCTCCTCATGGTCTGTAGATCAGTTCTGCCATACCTATGACCCGAAACATAAGCCGAGTTTGTGTTTTCAGACAACTGTCCAAACAGCCCTGGCCTACACAACCTACAGGCTCAGGCCCCTGGAGCCAAACCTGAGGACTGTACTTGCCCTCTCCAAGGGAATTGTGTGTGCCCATTCCAATGGCCACAACCCTTCTCATAGGATAAACCTCCAAAGTCCCTGATCCATCTCAATAGTGGTGGCTTCCCAGGAAAAACAGGGGCAATCTGAGCCCAACTGAGCACCTACCTGCACTCAGACCCATAGACAGATGTCCCCAGAGGTAAAAAGGAAAGAACAGGCTCCTAGGCACTAATCAGATCCATTGCTTTGGTTTCCAGGCATCTCTCCTCAGAGGCCTGGATTTCAAAAGCAGCATATAGCTGTTTCTTGACTCACCCATCAGAAAACATCTCATCTACACATGGGAAACTTGCACGTTGGAGCTGTGTCAAAGCCTTTGTTTAGGAGAACCCTTTTGGGCCCCAGTGCCACCGCTTCATTCCAAGGTCTCCATAGACACAAAAGCACGTTAGGACCCATCCCCAGGGGTGTCCATTTCAACTCAGCGTCCTCGGTTGCTCCCCACAGATCCAGGAGATCTAACCTGTCTTGTTGCTAGGAGACAATTGGAATGCGAGGTGGGCTACCCAGCCATCCATCCTTAGAACCCTGCTCAGAATCATTGGCCTGGAGCCAAACGACAGGTCTCAATTGTCCTGCAGAAGACTCTCTGCAGTTTGGAGCTTCTCACAACTCCCATCGTGGGAAAACACCCATGGCCTCGTGAAGCCCCCCCCCCCATTCATGAAGGGGCCATCAGGGACAGAAACTCCAACCTGAGCGATCGTCTGATCCTCGCCCTGACTTCAGATGCACGAGATCTCGATTCAGGTCTGTAGATTGTGCCTGCCATGGCCTCACCCAGAAACCTAAGCCTAGCTTGTGTTCTCAGACTTTTGTCGTCAGACTACTGGCCCACAAGCCCTCCAGTTTGGCAATCCAGAACGACAATGCAGCACTCTGCCGGCCCTCCAGAAGAAAAACATTGTCCTCTAGGGCTACCCAGTAACCCCAAATGAGGATCAACCTGCACCGACCATGGCTGTACCCCAAATACATAGGCTGACGAGGGCACTAATGCCCTTTCTGACACAGCCTGAGCCTGGACCCCCTGGACCCTCCCAGACAGCTGGCCGCACACTGAGTACATCGAGCCGCCATGGCCTTAGGTCGTCATCTCTTCCCAACCTCGGTTTTCAGGTTTCATAACCTAGACCTTATCTCCAATCACTGCCCAGGGTTGAAGGTGATGCAGAAATCAGAACTCCTTACCCCTGGCAAGAAACCTTGTGGTTGGCATGTTGTCCAATGTTCAGTGTCGTTGAAACCAGTGTGGCCCATGAGGCCCCGCCCATTGTCGCGGGACACATTGGTCACAAACACACATTGTGACGCTCAGGCTGAGCCTAGTCCTCAAGTAAGGCCGCTCAGTGGCTGGATGAAGAGATAGCATATTGGGCTTGCCATGCCCCTAGGCCCCAATTTTTAACCATAGTTCGGGTTGACCCTTCAGTCTTCCCCACGGCTAGGCTTTGGAATTCCTCTTTTGGTGGGACACCTGAGGTAACAAAACTGAAATGAGTCCTCCCATCCCACAGATTGACGAAAAGCAATTGGGAATCGGGCCAAATCCTCAGAGAGGAAGATTCGTCCATGGCCCATGAGGCCTCCCCGACATTCCACGGCCATCGCTGATACAAAATCCAGAGACAAAAGCCTGAGCAAGCGCCTCAGACTCGCTCTTTCTTCATATCCTGAAGAGTTCTTCTCATGGTTTGTAGATCGGGCCTGCCATACCTACGTCCCCAAATCTAAGCTGAGTTTGTGTTTTCAGACTTCTGTCCTCAAAGTCTTGGGCCAACCACCCTGCAGGCTGGGCCCCTGGAGCCACACATTAGGACTGTGCCTACCAATCCATGGGAATTCTGCCCATTCCATGGTCCAAAATAGTACAAATTAGGAGAAACCTCCAAAGTCCCTGAGGCCATCCCAATAGTGTAGGTCGCCCGGAACAAACAAGGGCTGTCTGACACCAGCTGATAATCACCCTCCACTCATACCATAGATGGATGTCCCCAGAGAAGAAGATTGAACCAGACAGGACCCTAGGCCATAATATGATCCATTGCTTTGGGTTACAGGCATGTGTCCTCAAAAGCCTGATTCCAATACGAGTATAGGGGTTTTCCTGAGGCACCCATCAGAACTCATCTCGTCTCCACAAGGAAACCTGTGCATGGGAGCCATGTCCAAAGCTTAGGAGAGTACTTCAGGGTCCCGGTGCCACCGCCCCATTCCAAGGCCCTCATGGACACAAAAACACATTAGGACCCATCCTCAGGAAAGTCCATTTCAACTCAGCCACCCCGGTTGCTCCGGCAGAGCCATCAGATCTAAACTGTCTTGTTGCTAGGAGACAATTGGAATGCGAGGCGGGCTTCCCAGGCATCCATCCGCGAACGATGCTCTGGAGTCATTCCATATGGGATGTCCTGGAGCTGTCCAACAGGTCTCAATTGTCCCGCAGAAGGAATCCTTGAAGGGGGCATCCCACAACTCCCAACGTGGGAAAACCTCAATGGCCTCGAGATTCCGCTCCCTTCATGAAGCGGCCGTCATGCTCAGAAACTCCAACCTGAGCCAACGTCTGATCATCGCCCTGACTTCAATGCATGAGATATTGGTTCAGATCTGCAGGGGGTACCTGCCATGCCCTCGCCCTGAAACCCAAGTCTAGCTTGTCTTCTCAGACTTCCGTCCTCACACTCCTGGCCCCGAAGCCCTCAAGTTTGGCAATTCCGGACCCACAATGCAGCACTCTGCCTGCCCTCTAGAAAAAAAATTATTGCCTCATGAGCTGCCCAGGCACCTTAAATGAGGGTAAACCTACACAGCACTCGACTTTACCCAAATTATATTGTGTAACCTGGGCACTAATGCACTGTCGAACAAACCTGAGCCCGGACCTCCTAACCAACACCCAGAAAGCTGACCGCACACTGAGCACATAAAACCCGCCATGGCCTTAGGTCATCATCTCTTCCCTACCTCAGTTTTTAGGCTTCAGAACCGAGACCTTATCTCCAATCACTGCCCAGGGGTGAGTGTGATGCAGAAATCAGAATTCCTCCTTACCCATGGCAAGAATCCTTGTGGTTGGCACGTTCAGTGTAGGAGAAACCAGCATTCACCCTGAGGCCCCGCCCATTCTTGTGTGCGATTAGGGCATACACACGCATTGTGACCCTCAGCATGAGTCCTGTCCTCTAGTAAGTCCTCTCAGTGGCTGGACCATTAGATGTCATAATGGGCTTGACATGTCCCTAGGCCCCAATTTTTAACCAGATTTCTGATTGTCCAGTCGCCCCTCCCCAGGGCTCTACTCTGGAATCCATCATTTGGTGGGACACCGGAGGTTAAAAAAGAAAACAACAACAACAACAACAAAAAAAAAAAAACGGACTTCTTCCAGCCCACAGAATGACCGCAAACTCTTTGGACGAGGCCAAACCACCAGAGAGTAAGACTCGTCCATTTCCCATGAAGTCACCCAGAAATTCAACGACCATGAGTGACACGATATCCAGGACAAAAACTTGAGCAGAGCCTCACACTCGCCCTTCTTTCAAATCCCGAAGAGTTCTCCTCATGGTCTGTAGATCAGTTCTGCCATACCTATGACCCGAAACATAAGCCGAGTTTGTGTTTTCAGACAACTGTCCAAACAGCCCTGGCCTACACAACCTACAGGCTCAGGCCGCTGGAGCCAAACCTGAGGACTGTACTTGCCCTCTCCAAGGGAATTGTGTGTGCCCATTCCAATGGCCACAACCCTTCTCATAGGATAAACCTTCAAAGTCCCTGATCCATCTCAATAGTGGTGGCTTCCCAGGAAAAACAGGGGCAATCTGAGCCCAACTGAGCACCTACCTGCACTCAGACCCATAGACAGATGTCCCCAGAGGTAAAAAGGAAAGAACAGGCTCCTAGGCACTAATCAGATCCATTGCTTTGGTTTCCAGGCATCTCTCCTCAGAGGCCTGGATTTCAAAAGCAGCATATAGCTGTTTCTTGACTCACCCATCAGAAAACATCTCATCTACACATGGGAAACTTGCACGTTGGAGCTGTGTCAAAGCCTTTGTTTAGGAGAACCCTTTTGGGCCCCAGTGCCAACGCTTCATTCCAAGGTCTCCATAGACACAAAAGCACGTTAGGACCCATCCCCAGGGGTGTCCATTTCAACTCAGCGTCCTCGGTTGCTCCCCACAGATCCAGGAGATCTAACCTGTCTTGTTGCTAGGAGACAATTGGAATGCGAGGTGGGCTACCCAGCCATCCATCCTTAGAACCCTGCTCAGAATCATTGGCCTGGAGCCAAACGACAGGTCTCAATTGTCCTGCAGAAGACTCTCTGCAGTTTGGAGCTTCTCACAACTCCCATCGTGGGAAAACACCCATGGCCTCGTGAAGCCCCCCCCCCCCCCATTCATGAAGGGGCCATCAGGGACAGAAACTCCAACCTGAGCGATCGTCTGATCCTCGCCCTGACTTCAGATGCACGAGATCTCGATTCAGGTCTGTAGATTGTGCCTGCCATGGCCTCACCCAGAAACCTAAGCCTAGCTTGTGTTCTCAGACTTTTGTCGTCAGACTACAGGCCCACAAGCCCTCCAGTTTGGCAATCCAGAACTACAATGCAGCACTCTGCCGGCCCTCCAGAAGAAAAACATTGTCCTCTAGGGCTACCCAGTAACCCCAAATGAGGATCAACCTGCACCGACCATGGCTGTACCCCAAATACATAGGCTGACCAGGGCACTAATGCCCTTTCTGACACAGCCTGAGCCTGGACCCCCTGGACCCTCCCAGACAGCTGGCCGCACACTGAGTACATCGAGCCGCCATGGCCTTAGGTCGTCATCTCTTCCCAACCTCGGTTTTCAGGTTTCAGAACCTAGACCTTATCTCCAATCACTGCCCAGGGTTGAAGGTGATGCAGAAATCAGAACTCCTTACCCATGGCAAGAAACCTTGTGGTTGGCATGTTGTCCAATGTTCAGTGTCGTTGAAACCAGTGTGGCCCATGAGGCCCCGCCCATTGTCGCGGGACACATTGGTCACAAACACACATTGTGACGCTCAGGCTGAGCCTAGTCCTCAAGTAAGGCCGCTCAGTGGCTGGATGAAGAGATAGCATATTGGGCTTGCCATGCCCCTAGGCCCCAATTTTTAACCATAGTTCGGGTTGACCCTTCAGTCTTCCCCACGGCTAGGCTTTGGAATTCCTCTTTTGGTGGGACACCTGAGGTAACAAAACTGAAATGAGTCCTCCCATCCCACAGATTGACGAAAAGCAATTGGGAATCGGGCCAAATCCTCAGAGAGGAAGATTCGTCCATGGCCCATGAGGCCTCCCCGACATTCCACGGCCATCGCTGATACAAAATCCAGAGACAAAAGCCTGAGCAAGCGCCTCAGACTCGCTCTTTCTTCATATCCTGAAGAGTTCTTCTCATGGTTTGTAGATCGGGCCTGCCATACCTACGTCCCCAAATCTAAGCTGAGTTTGTGTTTTCAGACTTCTGTCCTCAAAGTCTTGGGCCAACCACCCTGCAGGCTGGGCCCCTGGAGCCACACATTAGGACTGTGCCTACCAATCCATGGGAATTCTGCCCATTCCATGGTCCAAAATAGTACAAATTAGGAGAAACCTCCAAAGTCCCTGAGGCCATCCCAATAGTGTAGGTCGCCCGGAACAAACAAGGGCTGTCTGACACCAGCTGATAATCACCCTCCACTCATACCATAGATGGATGTCCCCAGAGAAGAAGATTGAACCAGACAGGACCCTAGGCCATAATATGATCCATTGCTTTGGGTTACAGGCATGTGTCCTCAAAAGCCTGATTCCAATACGAGCATAGGAGTTTTCCTGAGGCACCCATCAGAACTCATCTCGTCTCCACAAGGAAACCTGTGCATGGGAGCCATGTCCAAAGCTTAGGAGAGTACTTCAGGGTCCCGGTGCCACCGCCCCATTCCAAGGCCCTCATGGACACAAAAACACATTAGGACCCATCCTCAGGAAAATCCATTTCAACTCAGCCACCCCGGTTGCTCCGGCAGAGCCATCAGATCTAAACTGTCTTGTTGCTAGGAGACAATTGGAATGCGAGGCGGGCTTCCCAGGCATCCATCCGCGAACGATGCTCTGGAGTCATTCCATATGGGATGTCCTGGAGCTGTCCAACAGGTCTCAATTGTCCCGCAGAAGGAATCCTTGAAGGGGGCATCCCACAACTCCCAACGTGGGAAAACCTCAATGGCCTCGAGATTCCGCTCCCTTCATGAAGCGGCCGTCATGCTCAGAAACTCCAACCTGAGCCAACGTCTGATCATCGCCCTGACTTCAATGCATGAGATATTGGTTCAGATCTGCAGGGGGTACCTGCCATGCCCTCGCCCTGAAACCCAAGTATAGCTTGTCTTCTCAGACTTCCGTCCTCACACTCCTGGCCCCGAAGCCCTCAAGTTTGGCAATTCCGGACCCACAATGCAGCACTCTGCCTGCCCTCTAGAAAAAAAATTATTGCCTCATGAGCTGCCCAGGCACCTTAAATGAGGGTAAACCTACACAGCACTCGACTTTACCCAAATTATATAGTGTAACCTGGGCACTAATGCACTGTCGAACAAACCTGAGCCCGGACCTCCTGACCAACACCCAGAAAGCTGACCGCACACTGAGCACATAAAACCCGCCATGGCCTTAGGTCATCATCTCTTCCCTACCTCAGTTTTTAGGCTTCAGAACCGAGACCTTATCTCCAATCACTGCCCAGGGGTGAGTGTGATGCAGAAATCAGAATTCCTCCTTACCCATGGCAAGAATCCTTGTGGTTGGCACGTTCAGTGTAGGAGAAACCAGCATTCACCCTGAGGCCCCGCCCATTCTTGTGTGCGATTAGGGCATACACACGCATTGTGACCCTCAGCATGAGTCCTGTCCTCTAGTAAGTCCTCTCAGTGGCTGGACCATTAGATGTCATAATGGGCTTGACATGTCCCTAGGCCCCAATTTTTAACCAGATTTCTGATTGTCCAGTCGCCCCTCCCCAGGGCTCTACTCTGGAATCCATCATTTGGTGGGACACCGGAGGTTAAAAAAGAAAACAACAACAACAACAACAACAACAACAAAAAAAAAAAAACGGACTTCTTCCAGCCCACAGAATGACCGCAAACTCTTTGGACGAGGCCAAACCACCAGAGAGTAAGACTCGTCCATTTCCCATGAAGTCACCCAGAAATTCAACGACCATGAGTGACACGATATCCAGGACAAAAACTTGAGCAGAGCCTCACACTCGCCCTTCTTTCAAATCCCGAAGAGTTCTCCTCATGGTCTGTAGATCAGTTCTGCCATACCTATGACCCGAAACAAAAGCCGAGTTGTGTTTTCAGACAACTGTCCAAACAGCCCTGGCCTACACAACCTACAGGCTCAGGCCCCTGGAGCCAAACCTGAGGACTGTACTTGCCCTCTCCAAGGGAATTGTGTGTGCCCATTCCAATGGCCACAACCCTTCTCATAGGATAAACCTCCAAAGTCCCTGATCCATCTCAATAGTGGTGGCTTCCCAGAAAAAACAGGGGCAATCTGAGCCCAACTGAGCACCTACCTGCACTCAGACCCATAGACAGATGTCCCCAGAGGTAAAAAGGAAAGAACAGGCTCCTAGGCACTAATCAGATCCATTGCTTTGGTTTCCAGGCATCTCTCCTCAGAGGCCTGGATTTCAAAAGCAGCATATAGCTGTTTCTTGACTCACCCATCAGAAAACATCTCATCTACACATGGGAAACTTGCACGTTGGAGCTGTGTCAAAGCCTTTGTTTAGGAGAACCCTTTTGGGCCCCAGTGCCACCGCTTCATTCCAAGGTCTCCATAGACACAAAAGCACGTTAGGACCCATCCCCAGGGGTGTCCATTTCAACTCAGCGTCCTCGGTTGCTCCCCACAGATCCAGGAGATCTAACCTGTCTTGTTGCTAGGAGACAATTGGAATGCGAGGTGGGCTACCCAGCCATCCATCCTTAGAACCCTGCTCAGAATCATTAGCCTGGAGCCAAACGACAGGTCTCAATTGTCCTGCAGAAGACTCTCTGCAGTTTGGAGCTTCTCACAACTCCCATCGTGGGAAAACACCCATGGCCTCGTGAAGCCCCCCCCCATTCATGAAGGGGCCATCAGGGACAGAAACTCCAACCTGAGCGATCGTCTGATCCTCGCCCTGACTTCAGATGCACGAGATCTCGATTCAGGTCTGTAGATTGTGCCTGCCATGGCCTCACCCAGAAACCTAAGCCTAGCTTGTGTTCTCAGACTTTTGTCGTCAGACTACAGGCCCACAAGCCCTCCAGTTTGGCAATCCAGAACTACAATGCAGCACTCTGCCGGCCCTCCAGAAGAAAAACATTGTCCTCTAGGGCTACCCAGTAACCCCAAATGAGGATAACCTACACCGACCATGGCTGTACCCCAAATACATAGGCTGATCAGGGCACTAATGCCCTTTCTGACACAGCCTGAGCCTGGACCCCCTGGACCTTCCCAGACAGCTGGCCGCACACTGAGCACGTTGAGCCGCCATGGCCTTAGGTCGTCATCTCTTCCCAACCTCGGTTTTCAGGTTTCAGAACCTAGACCTTATCTCCAATCACTGCCCAGGGTTGAAGGTGATGCAGAAATCAGAACTCCTTACCTATGGCAAGAAACCTTGTGGTTGGCATGTTGTCCAAAGTTCAGTGTCGTTGAAACCAGTGTGGCCCATGAGGCCCCGCCCATTGTCGCGGGACACATTGGTCACAAACACACATTGTGACGCTCAGGCTGAGCCTAGTCCTCAAGTAAGGCCGCTCAGTGGCTGGATGAAGAGATAGCATATTGGGCTTGCCATGCCCCTAGGCCCCAATTTTTAACCATATTTCGGGTTGACCCTTCAGTCTTCCCCACGGCTAGGCTTTGGAATTCCTCTTTTGGTGGGACACCTGAGGTAACAAAACTGAAATGAGTCCTCCCATCCCACAGATTGACGAAAAGCAATTGGGAATCGGGCCAAATCCTCAGAGAGGAAGATTCGTCCATGGCCCATGAGGCCTCCCCGACATTCCACGGCCATCGCTGATACAAAATCCAGAGACAAAAGCCTGAGCAAGCGCCTCAGACTCGCTCTTTCTTCATATCCTGAAGAGTTCTTCTCATGGTTTGTAGATCGGGCCTGCCATACCTACGTCCCCAAATCTAAGCTGAGTTTGTGTTTTCAGACTTCTGTCCTCAAAGTCTAGGGCCAACCACCCTGCAGGCTGGGCCCCTGGAGCCACACATTAGGACTGTGCCTACCAATCCATGGGAATTCTGCCCATTCCATGGTCCAAAATAGTACAAATTAGGAGAAACCTCCAAAGTCCCTGAGGCCATCCCAATAGTGTAGGTCGCCCGGAACAAACAAGGGCTGTCTGACACCAGCTGATAATCACCCTCCACTCATACCATAGATGGATGTCCCCAGAGAAGAAGATTGAACCAGACAGGACCCTAGGCCATAATAGGATCCATTGCTTTGGGTTACAGGCATGTGTCCTCAAAAGCCTGATTCCAATACGAGAATAGGAGTTTTCCTGAGGCACCCATCAGAACTCATCTCGTCTCCACAAGGAAACCTGTGCATGGGAGCCATGTCCAAAGCTTAGGAGAGTACTTCAGGGTCCCGGTGCCACCGCCCCATTCCAAGGCCCTCATGGACACAAAAACACATTAGGACCCATCCTCAGGAAAGTCCATTTCAACTCAGCCACCCCGGTTGCTCCGGCAGAGCCATCAGATCTAAACTGTCTTGTTGCTAGGAGACAATTGGAATGCGAGGCGGGCTTCCCAGGCATCCATCCGCGAACGATGCTCTGGAGTCATTCCATATGGGATGTCCTGGAGCTGTCCAACAGGTCTCAATTGTCCCGCAGAAGGAATCCTTGAAGGGGGCATCCCACAACTCCCAACGTGGGAAAACCTCAATGGCCTCGAGATTCCGCTCCCTTCATGAAGCGGCCGTCATGCTCAGAAACTCCAACCTGAGCCAATGTCTGATCCTCGCCCTGACTTCAATGCTTGAGATATTGGTTCAGATCTGCAGGGGGTACCTGCCGTGCCCTCGCTCTGAAACCCAAGTCTAGCTTGTCTTCTCAGACTTCCGTCCTCACACTCCTGGCCCCGAAGCCCTCAAGTTTGGCAATTCCGGACCCACAATGCAGCACTCTGCCTGCCCTCTAGAAAAAAAATTATTGCCTCATGAGCTGCCCAGGCACCTTAAATGAGGGTAAACCTACACAGCACTCGACTTTACCCAAATTATATAGTGTAACCTGGGCACTAATGCACTGTCGAACAAACCTGAGCCCGGACCTCCTAACCAACACCCAGAAAGCTGACCGCACACTGAGCACATAAAACCCGCCATGGCCTTAGGTCATCATCTCTTCCCTACCTCAGTTTTCAGGCTTCAGAACCGAGACCTTATCTCCAATCACTGCCCAGGGGTGAGTGTGATGCAGAAATCAGAATTCCTCCTTACCCTTGGCAAGAATCCTTGTGGTTGGCACGTTCAGTGTAGGAGAAACCAGCATTCACCCTGAGGCCCCGCCCATTCTTGTGTGCGATTAGGGCATACACACGCATTGTGACCCTCAGCATGAGTCCTGTCCTCTAGTAAGTCCTCTCAGTGGCTGGACCATTAGATGTCATAATGGGCTTGACATGTCCCTAGGCCCCAATTTTTAACCAGATTTCTGATTGTCCAGTCGCCCCTCCCCAGGGCTCTACTCTGGAATCCATCATTTGGTGGGACACCGGAGGTTAAAAAAGAAAACAACAACAACAACAACAACAAAAAAAAAACGGACTTCTTCCAGCCCACAGAATGACCGCAAACTCTTTGGACGAGGCCAAACCACCAGAGAGTAAGACTCGTCCATTTCCCATGAAGTCACCCAGAAATTCAACGACCATGAGTGACACGATATCCAGGACAAAAACTTGAGCAGAGCCTCACACTCGCCCTTCTTTCAAATCCCGAAGAGTTCTCCTCATGGTCTGTAGATCAGTTCTGCCATACCTATGACCCGAAACATAAGCCGAGTTTGTGTTTTCAGACAACTGTCCAAACAGCCCTGGCCTACACAACCTACAGGCTCAGGCCCCTGGAGCCAAACCTGAGGACTGTACTTGCCCTCTCCAAGGGAATTGTGTGTGCCCATTCCAATGGCCACAACCCTTCTCATAGGATAAACCTCCAAAGTCCCTGATCCATCTCAATAGTGGTGGCTTCCCAGGAAAAACAGGGGCAATCTGAGCCCAACTGAGCACCTACCTGCACTCAGACCCATAGACAGATGTCCCCAGAGGTAAAAAGGAAAGAACAGGCTCCTAGGCACTAATCAGATCCATTGCTTTGGTTTCCAGGCATCTCTCCTCAGAGGCCTGGATTTCAAAAGCAGCATATAGCTGTTTCTTGACACACCCATCAGAAAACATCTCATCTACACATGGGAAACTTGCACGTTGGAGCTGTGTCAAAGCCTTTGTTTAGGAGAACCCTTTTGGGCCCCAGTGCCAACGCTTCATTCCAAGGTCTCCATAGACACAAAAGCACGGTAGGACCCATCCCCAGGGGTGTCCATTTCAACTCAGCGTCCTCGGTTGCTCCCCACAGATCCAGGAGATCTAACCTGTCTTGTTGCTAGGAGACAATTGGAATGCGAGGTGGGCTACCCAGCCATCCATCCTTAGAACCCTGCTCAGAATCATTGGCCTGGAGCCAAACGACAGGTCTCAATTGTCCTGCAGAAGACTCTCTGCAGTTTGGAGCTTCTCACAACTCCCATCGTGGGAAAAAACCCATGGCCTCGTGAAGCCCCCCCCCCATTCATGAAGGGGCCATCAGGGACAGAAACTCCAACCTGAGCGATTGTCTGATCCTCGCCCTGACTTCAGATGCACGAGATCTCGATTCAGGTCTGTAGATTGTGCCTGCCATGGCCTCACCCAGAAACCTAAGCCTAGCTTGTGTTCTCAGACTTTTGTCATCAGACTACTGGCCCACAAGCCCTCCAGTTTGGCAATCCAGAACTACAATGCAGCACTCTGCCGGCCCTCCAGAAGAAAAACATTGTCCTCTGGGGCTACCCAGTAACCCCAAATGAGGATCAACCTGCACCGACCATGGCTGTACCCCAAATACATAGGCTGACCAGGGCACTAATGCCCTTTCTGACACAGCCTGAGCCTGGACCCCCTGGACCCTCCCAGACAGCTGGCCGCACACTGAGTACATCGAGCCGCCATGGCCTTAGGTCGTCTTCCCTTCCCAACCTCGGTTTTCAGGTTTCAGAACCTAGACCTTATCTCCAATCACTGCCCAGGGTTGAAGGTGATGCAGAAATCAGAACTCCTTACCCATGGCAAGAAACCTTGTGGTTGGCATGTTGTCCAAAGTTCAGTGTCGTTGAAACCAGTGTGGCCCATGAGGCCCCGCCCATTGTCGCGGGACACATTGGTCACAAACACACATTGTGACGCTCAGGCTGAGCCTAGTCCTCAAGTAAGGCCGCTCAGTGGCTGGATGAAGAGATAGCATATTGGGCTTGCCATGCCCCTAGGCCCCAATTTTTAACCATAGTTCGGGTTGACCCTTCAGTCTTCCCCACGGCTAGGCTTTGGAATTCCTCTTTTGGTGGGACACCTGAGGTAACAAAACTGAAATGAGTCCTCCCATCCCACAGATTGACGAAAAGCAATTGGGAATCGGGCCAAATCCTCAGAGAGGAAGATTCGTCCATGGCCCATGAGGCCTCCCCGACATTCCACGGCCATCGCTGATACAAAATCCAGAGACAAAAGCCTGAGCAAGCGCCTCAGACTCGCTCTTTCTTCATATCCTGAAGAGTTCTTCTCATGGTTTGTAGATCGGGCCTGCCATACCTACGTCCCCAAATCTAAGCTGAGTTTGTGTTTTCAGACTTCTGTCCTCAAAGTCTAGGGCCAACCACCCAGGCTGGGCCCCTGGAGCCACACATTAGGACTGTGCCTACCAATCCATGGGAATTCTGCCCATTCCATGGTCCAAAATCGTACAAATTAGGAGAAACCTCCAAAGTCCCTGAGGCCATCCCAATAGTGTAGGTCGCCCGGAACAAACAAGGGCTGTCTGACACCAGCTGATAATCACCCTCCACTCATACCATAGATGGATGTCCCCAGAGAAGAAGATTGAACCAGACAGGACCCTAGGCCATAATAGGATCCATTGCTTTGGGTTACAGGCATGTGTCCTCAAAAGCCTGATTCCAATACGAGCATAGGAGTTTTCCTGAGGCACCCATCAGAACTCATCTCGTCTCCACAAGGAAACCTGTGCATGGGAGCCATGTCCAAAGCTTAGGAGAGTACTTCAGGGTCCCGGTGCCACCGCCCCATTCCAAGGCCCTCATGGACACAAAAACACATTAGGACCCATCCTCAGGAAAGTCCATTTCAACTCAGCCACCCCGGTTGCTCCGGCAGAGCCATCAGATCTAAACTGTCTTGTTGTTAGGAGACAATTGGAATGCGAGGCGGGCTTCCCAGGCATCCATCCGCGAACGGTGCTCTGGAGTCATTCCATATGGGATGTCCTGGAGCTGTCCAACAGGTCTCAATTGTCCCGCAGAAGGAATCCTTGAAGGGGGCATCCCACAACTCCCAACGTGGGAAAACCTCAATGGCCTCGAGATTCCGCTCCCTTCATGAAGCGGCCGTCATGCTCAGAAACTCCAACCTGAGCCAACGTCTGATCCTCGCCCTGTCTTCAGATGCATGAGATATTGGTTCAGATCTGCAGGGGATACCTGCCGTGCCCTCGCCCTGAAACCCAAGTCTAGCTTGTTCTCAGACTTCCGTCCTCACACTCCTGGCCCCGAAGCCCTCAAGTTTGGCAATTCCGGACCCACAATGCAGCACTCTGCCTGCCCTCTAGAAAAAAAATTATTGCCTCATGAGCTACCCAGGCACCTTAAATGAGGTAAACCTACACAGCACTCGACTTTACCCAAATTATATAGTGTAACCTGGGCACTAATGCACTGTCGAACACAACCTGAGCCCGGACCTCCTGACCAACACCCAGAAAGCTGACCGCACACTGAACACATAAAACCCGCCATGGCCTTAGGTCATCATCTCTTCCCTACCTCAGTTTTCAGGCTTCAGAACCGAGACCTTATCTCCAATCACTGTCCAGGGGTGAGTGTAATGCAGAAATCAGAACTCCTCCTTACCCATGGCAAGAATCCTTGTGGTTGGCACGTTCAGTGTAGGAGAAACCAGCATTCACCCTGAGGCCCCGCCCATTCTTGAGTGCGATGAGGGCATACACTCGCATTGTGACCCTCAGCATGAGTCCTGTCCTCTAGTAAGTCCTCTCAGTGGCTGAACCATTTGATGTCATAATGGGCTTGACATGTCCCTAGGCCCCAATTTTTAACCAGATTTCTGATTGTCCAGGCGCCCCTCCCCAGGGCTCTACTCTGGAATCCATCATTTGGTGGGACACCTGAGGTTAAAAAAGAAAACAACAACAACAACAAAAAAAAAAAACGGACTTCTTCCAGCCAATAGAATGACCCTAAACTCTTTGGACTGGGCCAAACCACCAGAGAGTAAGACTCGTCCATTTCCCATGAAGTCACCCAGAAATTCCACGACCATGAGTGACACGATATCAAGAGACAAAAACTTGAGCAGGAGCCTCACTCGCCCTTCTTTCAAATCCCGAAGAGTTCTCCTCATGGTCTGTAGATCAGTCCTGCCATACCTATGACCCGAAACATAAGCCGAGTTTGTGTTTTCAGACAACTGTCCAAACAGCCCTGGCCTACACAACCTACAGGCTCGGGCCCCTGGAGCCAAACCTGAGGACTGTACCTGCCCTCTCCAAGGGAATTGTGTGTGCCCATTCCAATGGCCACAACCCTTCTAATAGGATAAACCTCCAAAGTCCCTGCTCCATCTCAATAGTGGTGGCTTCCTAGGAAAAACAGGGGCAATCTGAGCCCAAGTGAGCACCTACCTGCACTCAGACCCATAGACAGATGTCCCCAGAGGTAAAAAGGAAAGAAAAGGCCCCTAGGCACTAATCAGATCCATTGCTTTGGTTTCCAGGCATCTCTCCTCAGAGGCCTGGATTTCAAAAGCAGCATATAGCTGTTTCGTGACTCACCCATCAGAAAAGATCTCATCTACACATGGGAAATTTGCACGTTGGAGCTGTGTCAAAGCCTCTGTTTAGGAGAACCCTTTAGGGCCCCAGTGCCACCGCTTCATTCCAAGGTCTCCATAGATACAAAAGCACGTTAGGACCCATCCCCAGGGGTGTCCATTTCAACTCAGCGTTTTCGGTTGCTCCCCACAGATCCAGGAGATATAACCTGTCTTGTTGCTAGGAGACAATTGGAATGCGAGGTGGGCTACCCATCCATCCATCCTTAGAACCCTGCTCAGAATCATTGGCCTGGAGCCAAACAACAGGTCTCAATTGTCCTGCATAAGACTCTCTGCAATTTGCAGCTTCTCACAACACCCATCGTGGGAAAACACCCATGGCCTCGTGATGCCCCCCCCATTCATGAAGGGGCCATCAGGGACAGAAACTCCAACCTGAGCGATCGTCTGATCCTCGCCCTGACTTCAGATGCACGAGATCTCGATTCAGGTCTGTAGATTGTGCCTGCCATGGCCTCACCCAGAAACCTAAGCCTAGCTTGTGTTCTCAGACTTTTGTCGTCAGACTACTTGCCCACAATCCCAACAGTTTGGCAATCCAGAACTACAATGCAGCACTCTGCCGGCCCTCCAGAAGAAAAACATTGTCCTCTGGGGCTACCCAGTAACCCCAAATGAGGATCAACCTGCACCGACCTTGGCTGTACCCCAAATACATAGGCTGACCAGGGCACTAATGCCCTTTCTGACACAGCCTGAGACTGGAGCCCCTGGCCCCTCCCAGACAGCTGGCCGCACACTGAGCACATCCAGCCGCCATGGCCTTAGGTCGTCATTTCTTCCCAACCTCGGTTTTCAGGTTTCAGAACCTAGACCTTATCTCCAATCACTGCCCAAGGTTGAAGGTGATGCAGAAATCAGAACTCCTTCCCCATGGCAAGAAACCTTGTGGTTGGCATGTTGTCCAACGTTTAGTGTCGTTGAAACCAGTGTGGCCCATGAGGCCCCGCCCATGCTCGCGGGCCACATTGCTCACAAACACACATTGTGACCCTCAGGCTGAGCCCAGTCCTCAAGTAAGGCCACTCAGTGGCTGGATGAAGAGATAGCATATTGGGTTTGCCATGCCCCTAGGCCCCAATTTTTAACCATAGTTCGTGTTCTCCCTTCAGTCTTCCCCACGGCTTGGCTTTGGAATTCCTCTTTTGGTGGGTCACCTGAGGTAACAAACCTGAAATGAGTCCTCCCATCCCACAGTTTGACGAAAAGCAATTGGGAATCGGGCCAAATCCTCAGAGAGGAAGATTCGTCCATGGCCCATGAGTCCTCCCCGACATTCCTCGGCCATCGCTGATACAAAATCCAGAGACAAAAGCCTGAGCAAGCGCCTCAGACTCGCACTTTCTTCATATCCTGAAGATTTCTTCTCATGGTTTGTCGATCGGGCCTGCCATACATACGTCCCCAAACCTAAGCTGAGTTTGTGCTTTCAGACTTCTGTCCTCAAAATCTAGGGCCACACACGCTCCAGGCCAGGCGCCTGGAGCCACACATTATGACTCTGCCTACCAATCCATGGGAATTCTGCCCATTCCATGGTCCAAAATCGTACAAATTAGGAGAAACCTCCAAAGTCCCTGAGGCCATCCCAATAGTGTAGGTCACCCGGAACAAACAAGGACTGTCTGACACCAGCTGATAATCGACATCCACTCATACCATAGATGGATGTCCCCAGAGACGAAGATTGAACCAGACAGGACCCTAGGCCATAATAGGATCCATTGCTTTGGGTTACAGGCATGTGTCCTCAAAAGCCTGATTCCAATACGAGCATAGGGGTTTTCCTGAGGCACCCATCAGAACTCATCTCGTCTCCACAAGGAAACCTGTGCATGGGAGCCATGTCCAAAGCTTAGGAGAGTACTTCAGGGTCCCGGTGCCACCGCCCCATTCCAAGGCCCTCATGGACACAAAAACACATTAGGACCCATCCTCAGGAAAGTCCATTTCAACTCAGCCACCCCGGTTGCTCCGGCAGAGCCATCAGATCAAAACTGTCTTGTTGTTAGGAGACAATTGGAATGCGAGGCGGGCTTCCCAGGCATCCATCCGCGAACAGTGCTCTGGAGTCATTCCATATGGGATGTCCTGGAGCTGTCCAACAGGTCTCAATTGTCCCGCAGAAGGAATCCTTGAAGGGGGCATCCCACAACTCCCAACGTGGGAAAACCTCAAAGGCCCCGAGATTCCGCTCCCTTCATAAAGCGGCTGTCATGCACAGGAACTCCAACCTGGGCCAACGTCTGATCCTCGCCCTGACTTCAGAGGCATGAGATAGTAGTTCAGATCTGCAGGGGGTACCTGCCGTGCCCTCGCCCTGAAACCCAAGTCTAGCTTGTCTTCTCAGACTTCCGTCCTCACACTCCTGGCCCCGAAGCCCTCAAGTTTGGCAATTCCGGACCCACAATGCAGCACTCTGCCTGCCCTCTAGAAAAACAATTATTGCCTCATGAGCTGCCCAGGCACCTTAAATGAGGGTAAACCTACACAGCATTCGACTTTAACCAAATTATATAGTCTAACCTGGGCACTAATGCACTGTCGAACACAACCTGAGCCCGGACCTCCTGACCAACACCCAGAAAGCTGACCGCACACTGAACACAAAAAACCCGCCATGGCCTTAGGTCATCATCTCTTCCCTACCTCAGTTTTCAGGCTTCAGAACCGAGACCTTATCTCCAATCACTGTCCAGGGGTGAGTGTGATGCAGAAATCAGAACTCCTCCTTACCCATGGCAAGAATCCTTGTGGTTGGCACTTTCAGTGTAGGAGAAACCAGCATTCACCCTGAGGCCCCGCCCATTCTTGAGTGCGACGAGGGCATACACACGCATTGTGACCCTCAGCATGATTCCTGTCCTCTAGTAAGTCCTCTCAGTGGCTGAACCATTTGATGTCATAATGGGCTTGACATGTCCCTAGGCCCCAATTTTTAACCAGATTTCTGATTGTCCAGGCGCCCCTCCCCAGGGCTCTACACTGGAATCCATCATTTGGTGGGACACCTGAGGTTAAAAAAGAAAAGAACAAAAACAACAACAAAAAAAAACGGACTTCTTCCAGCCCAGAGAATGACCTTAAACTCTTTGGACGGGGCCAAACCACCAGAGAGTAAGACTCGTCCATTTCCCATGAAGTCACCCAGAAATTCCACGACCATGAGTGACACGATATCAAGAGACAAAAACTTGAGCAGGAGCCTCACTCGCCCTTCTTTCAAATCCCGAAGAGTTCTCCTCATGGTCTGTAGATCAGTCCTGCCATACCTATGACCCGAAACATAAGCCGAGTTTGTGTTTTCAGACAACTGTCCAAACAGCCCTGGCCTACACAACCTACAGGCTCGGGCCCCTGGAGCCAAACCTGAGGACTGTACTTAACCTCTCCAAGGGAATTGTGTGTGCCCATTCTAATGGCCACAACCCTTATAATAGGATAAACCTCCAAAGTCCCTGCTCCATCTCAATAGTGGTGGCTCCTAGGAAAAACAGGGGCAATCTGAGCCCAAGTGAGCACCTACCTGCACTCAGACCCATAGACAGATGTCCCCAGAGGTAAAAAGGAAAGAAAAGGCCCCTAGGCACTAATCTGATCCATTGCTTTGGTTTCCAGGCATCTCTCCTCAGAGGCCTGGATTTCAAAAGCAGCATATAGCTGTTTCGTGACTCACCCATCAGAAATGATCTCATCTACACATGGGAAACTTGCACGTTGGATCTGTGTCAAAGCCTCTGTTTAGGAGAACCCTTTAGGGCCCCAGTGCCACCGCTTCATTCCAAGGTCTCCATAGATACAAAAGCACGTTAGGACCCATCCCCAGGGGTGTCCATTTCAACTCAGCGTTTTCGGTTCCTCCCCACAGATCCAGGAGATCTAACCTGTCTTGTTGCTAGGAGACAATTGGAATGCGAGGTGGGCTACCCAGCCATCCATCCTTAGAACCCTGCTCAGAATCATTGGCCTGGAGCCAAACAACAGGTCTCAATTGTCCTGCAGAAGACTCTCTGCAGTTTGCAGCTTCTCACAACTCCCATCGTGGGAAAACACCCATGGCCTCGTGATGCCACCCCCCATTCATGAAGGGGCCATCAGGGACAGAAACTCCAACCTGAGCGATCGTCTGATCCTCGCCCTGACTTCAGATGCACGAGATCTCGATTCAGGTCTGTAGATTGTGCCTGGCATGGCCTCACCCAGAAACCTAAGCCTAGCTTGTGTTCTCAGACTTTTGTCGTCAGACTACTGGCCCACAAGCCCTCCAGTTTGCAATCCAGAACTACAATTCAGCACTCTGCCGGCCCTCAAGAAGAAAAACATTGTCCTCTGGGGCTACCCAGTACCCCAAATGAGGATCAACCTGCACCGACCTTGGCTGTACCCCAAATACATAGGCTGACCAGGGCACTAATGCCCTTTTTGACACAGCCTGAGCCTGGAGCCCCTGGCTCCTCCCAGACAGCTGGCCGCACACTGAGCACATCCAGCCGCCATGGCCTTAGGTCGTCTTCTCTTCCCAACCTCGGTTTTCAGGTTTCAGAACCTAGACCTTATCTCCATTCAGTGCCCAAGGTTGAAGGTGATGCAGAAATCAGAACTCCTTCCCCATGGCAAGAAACCTTGTGGTTGGCATGTTGTCCAACGTTCAGTGTCGTTGAAACCAGTATGGCCCATGAGGCCCCGCCAATGCACGCGGGCCACATTGGTCACAAACACACATTTTGACCCTCAGGCTGAGCCCAGTCCTCAAGTAAGGCCACTCAGTGGCTGGATGAAGAGATAGCATATTGGGCTTGCCATGCCCCTAGGCCCCAATTTTTAACCATAGTTCGGGTTGTCCCTTCAGTCTTCCCCACGGCTTTGCTTTGGAATTCCTCTTTTGGTGGGACACCTGAGGTAACAAACCTGAAATGAGTCCTCCCATCCCACAGATTGACGAAAAGCAATTGGGAATCGGGCCAAATCCTCAGAGAGGAAGATTCGTCCATGGCCCATGAGGCCTGGCCGACATTCCACGGCCATCGCTGATAAAAATCCAGAGACAAAAGCCTGAGCAAGCGAATCACACTCGCACTTTCTTCATATCCTGAAGAGTTCTTCTCATGGTTTGTAGATCGGGCCTGCCATACCTACGTCCCCAAACCTAAGCTGAGTTTGTTTTCAGACAACTGTCTAAACAGCCCTGGCCTACACAACCTACAGGCTCAGGCCCCTGGAGCCAAACCTGAGGAATGTACTTGCCTTCTCCAAGGAAATTGTTTGTGCCCATTCCAATGGCCACAACCCTTCTAATAGGATAAACCTCCAAATTCCCTGATCCATCTGAAAAGTGGTGGCTTCCCAGGAAAAACAGGGGCAATCTGAGCCCAAATGAGCACCTACCTGCACTCAGACCCATAGACAGATGTCCCCAGAGGTAAAAAGGAAAGAACAGGCTCCTAGGCACTAATCAGATCCATTGCTTTGATTTCCAGGCATCTCTCCTCAGAGCCTGGATATCAAAAGCAGCATATAGCTATTTCTTAATTCACCCATCAGAAAACATCTCATCTACACATGGGAAACTTGCACGTTGGAGCTGTGTCAAAGCCTCTGTTTAGGAGAACCCTTTAGGGCCCCAGTGCCACCGCTTTATTCCAAGGTCTCCATAGACACAAAAGCACATTAGGACCGATCACCAGGGGTGTGCATTTCAACTCAGCATCCTCGGTAGCTGCACACAGATCCAGGAGATCTAACCTGTCTTGTTGCTAGGAGACAATTGGAATGCGAGGTGGGCTACCCAGCCATCCATCCTTAGAACCCTGCTCAGAATCATTGGCCTGGAGCCAAACAACAAGTCTCAATTGTCCTGCAGAAGACTCTCTGCAGTTTGGAGCTTCTCACAACTCCCATATTGGGAAAACCCCATGGCCTCGTGATCCCCCCCCATTCATGAAGGGGCCATCAGGGACAGAAACTCCAACCTGAGCAATCGTCTGATCCTCGCCCTGACTTCAGATGCACGAGATCTCGATTCAGGTCTGTAGATTGTGCCTGCCATAGCCTCACCAAGAAACCTAAGCCTAGCTTGTGTTCTTAGACTTTTGTCGTCAGACTACTGGCCCACAAGCCCTCCATTTGGAAATCCAGAACTACAATGGAGCACTCTGCCTGCCCTCCAGAAGAAAAACATTGTCCTCTGGGGCTACCCAGTAACCCCAAATGAGGATCAACCTGCACCGACCTTGGCATTACCCCAAATACATAGGCTGACCAGGGCACTAATGCCCTTTCTGACACAGCCTGAGCCTGGACCCCCTGGCCCCTCCCAGACAGCTGGCCGCACACTGAGCACATCCAGCCGCCATGGCCTAAGGTCGTCATCTCTTCCCAACCTCGGTTTTCAGGTTTCAGAACCTAGACCTTATCTCCAATCACTGCCCAAGGTTGAAGGTGATGCAGAAATCAGAACTCCTTCCCCATGGCAAGAAACCTTGTGGTTGGCATGTTGTCCAACGTTCAGTGTCGTTGAAACCAGTGTGGCCCATGAGGCCCCGCCCATGCTCGCGGGCCACATTGGTCACAAACACACATTGTGACCCTCAGGCTGAGCCCAGTCCCCAAGTAAGGCCACTCAGTGGCCTTTCTTCTCATGGTTTTTCGATCGGGCCTGCCATACCTACGTCCCCATACCTAAGCTGAGTTTGTGTTTTCAGACTTCTGTCCTCAAAGTCTTGGGCCACACACGCTCCAGGCTGGGCGCCTGGAGCCACACATTAGGACTCTGCCTACCAATCCATGGGAATTCTGCCCATTCCATGGTCCAAAATCGTACAAATTAGGAGAAACCTCCAAAGTCCCTGAGGCCATCCCAATAGTGTAGGTCGCCCGGAACAAACAAGGACTGTCTGACACCAGCTGATAATCGACATCCACTCATACCATAGATGGATGTCCCCAGAGAAGAAGATTGAACCAGACAGGACCCTAGGCCATAATAGGATCCATTGCTTTGGGTTACAGGCATGTGTCCTCAAAAGCCTGATTCCAATACGAGCATAGGGGTTTTCCTGAGGCACCCATCAGAACTCATCTCGTCTCCACAAGGAAACCTGTGCATGGGAGCCATGTCCAAAGCTTAGGAGAGTACTTCAGGGTCCCGGTGCCACCGCCCCATTCCAAGGCCCTCATGGACACAAAAACACATTAGGACCCATCCTCAGGAAAGTCCATTTCAACTCAGCCACCCCGGTTGCTCCGGCAGAGCCATCAGATCAAAACTGTCTTGTTGTTAGGAGACAATTGGAATGCGAGGCGGGCTTCCCAGGCATCCATCCGCGAACGGTGCTCTGGAGTCATTCCATATGGGATGTCCTGGAGCTGTCCAACAGGTCTCAATTGTCCCGCAGAAGGAATCCTTGAAGGGGGCATCCCACAACTCCCAACGTGGGAAAACCTCAATAGCCCCGAGATTCCGCTCCCTTCATAAAGCGGCCGTCATGCACAGGAACTCCAACCTGAGCCAACGTCTAATCCTCGCTCTGACTTCAGAAGCATGAGATATTGGTTCAGATCTGCAGGGGGTACCTGTCGTGTCCTCGCCCTGAAACCCATGTCTAGCTTGTCTTCTCACACTTCCGTCCTCAAACTCCTGGCCCCGAAGTCCTAAAATTTGGCAATTCCGGACCCACAATGCAGCACTCTCCCGGCCCTCTAGAAAAAAAAAAAAAATATTGCCTCATGAGCTGCCCAGGCACCTTAAATGAGGATAAACCTACACAGCACTCGACCTTACCCAAATTATATAGTCTAACCTGGGCAATAATGCACTGTCGAACACAACCTGAGCCCGGACCTCCTGACCAACACCCAGAAAGCTGACCGCACACTGAGCACATAAAACCCGCCATGGCCTTAGGTCATCATCTCTTCCCTACCTCAGTTTTCAGGCTTCAGAAACGAGACCTTATCTCCAATCACTGCCCAGGGGTGAATGTTATGCAGAAATCAGAACTCCTCCTTACCCATGGCAATAACCCTTGTGGTTGGCACGTTGTCCAACGTTCAGTGTAGGAGAAACCAGCATTCACCCTGAGGCCCTGCCCATTCTTGAGTGCGACGAGGGCATACACACGCATTGTGACCCTCAGCATGAGTCCTCTCCTCTAGTAAGTCCTCTCCTTGGCTGGACCATTAGATGTCATAATGGGCTTGACATGTTCCTAGGCCCCAATTTTTAACCAGATTTCTGATTGTCCAGTCGCCCCTCCC
Organism: Mustela nivalis; assembly: GCF_964662115.1. Classification (NCBI taxonomy): domain Eukaryota; kingdom Metazoa; phylum Chordata; class Mammalia; order Carnivora; family Mustelidae; genus Mustela; species Mustela nivalis. Next base: position 755,791 of record NW_028136543.1, on the reverse strand, counting down.
CAGGGCTCTACTCTGGAATCCCTCATTTGGTGGGACACCTGAGGTTAAAAAAGAAAACAACAAAAAAACAAACAAACAAACAAAAAAAAAACAGACTTCTTCCAGCCCACAGAATGACCCCAAACTCTTTGGACGGGCCAAACCACCAGAGAGTAAAAATCGTCCATTTCCCATGAAGTCACGCAGAAATTCCACGACCATAGTTCTGGTGGTCTCTTCAGTCTTCCCCACGGCTTTGTTTTGGAATTCCTCTTTTCGTGGGACACCTGAGGTAACAAAACTGAAAGGAGTTCTCCCATCCCACATTTTGACGAAAAAAAATTGGGAATCGGGCGAAATCCTCATAGAGGTAGATTCGTCCATGGCCCATGAAGCATCCCCGACATTCTACGACCATTGCTGATACAAATTCCAGAGACTAATGCCTGAGCAAGCGCCTCAGACTCGCTCTATATTCAAATCTTCATGAGTTCTTCTCATGGTTTGTATATTGGGCCTGCCATACCGACGTCCCCAAAAAAAGCTGCGTTTGTGTATCGGAATCACAATCAGAAATCTGCATTCCACATGGCTGTAATGCTTGTTCTTCACATGGAGTCACACCTTCACGTGGGGAACCCTTCATGGCCCCTCATGCCACGCCAAAACATGAGTGCTGCTTGGGCACAAATTCACACTATGACCCTAGCATGAGCCCCATGTCAAAGAAAGGCCTGTGAGGTTCGGGACGAAGATCCTGCATATAGTCCCTGCCATGCCCATAGGCACACAGGACTAACTAGATGGTGTGTATTCCAGTTGAAGGAACCCACTGCTGTGCTCTAGAGTCCCTCTCCTGGGGGGTTCTTTCTGGCAGAAAACAGTACTCTTCACTTCCCACAGAATGAACCCAAACACTTGGGAGCTTGGACAATCCCCCGAGAGGAAGGCTCTTCCTCGGCCCCTGAGGCAACCCCTACCCTGACCGGACACTGTGAACGCAACACCCAGAGACAAAAGCCTGAGCAACTGCCTCCCACTTGCCCTCCTTTGATATTCAGAGAATCTCCCCTCACGGACTGGAGATCAGGCCTGCCATTACCTTGGCCCCTTCCTGAGCCAAGTTTGCTTTTTCAGACATCAGTCCCCACAGCCCTGGCAAACACAGCCTCTAGGCTGGGTCCTCTGGAGCCATACAACAGGACCGTGCCTACTCTCTCCTGGGAAACTGTGTCCTTTCCTTTGGACACACACTTCCAGAATATGAGAAACCTCAAGGCCCCCGAGGACATCCCACTACTGGGAGCCTCCCTGGACACACAGGGGCATTCGGACACAAGCTGAGCAGCTACCTCCACGAAGGCATGCACACAGATGTCAACAGAGATAGAAGGTTGAGCCGGACAGGCCCTTAGGCCATAATCTCAACTCTTGCTTTGGGTTCCAGGTGTTACTCCTCAGAGGCTTTGGTTCGAAGAACAGGATATGGGGCTTTCCTGAGGCACTGAACAGAACTCCTCTCGTCTCCAAATGGGGAGCTTTCTTACTGGGGATGTATCAAACCCTTCAGGTAGTGCCCAAGCAGCACTTGAGTGCTGATTGGGAACAAATTCACACTGTGACCCTAGCATTAGCCCCATGTCAAAGAAAGGCCTGTCAGGGCCTGGACAAAGAGCCCGCATATGGGGCTTGCCAAGCCCCTATGCACCCAATCCTCACCAGGGTTTGAGATTTCCAGTCGCCCCGCCCGTACCTGGGGCTCTGATCTGGAATCCCTTTCTTGGAGAGACACATGAGCCAGACAACACGACTCCACCCTTCCCACAAAATGACCCCAAACTCTTGGGAGCTGGGACAAATCCCCAGAGAGGGATACTCGTCCACAGTACCTGAGGCCACCGCTCCAATCCACGGCTATCCCGGACACAACATCCAGAGACAAAAGCCTGAAGGAACGACTCCCACTCGCCCTTGTTTCAGAGGCCCAGGAGTTCCCTCTCGGGCTGTACCTCCGGCCTGCCATACCCTAGGCACCACTCATAAGCTGACTTTGTGTTTTAAGACTTCTGTGCCCACAGCCTGGACCCACACAACTCCAGGCTAGAGCCTCTGGAGCCACAGCGAAAGTTTGTGCCTGCCCTCTCCAAGGAAAGTGTGCCCAATCCATTGACCACAACCCTACAGGTTAGGGAAAAGCTCCAAGGCCCCTGAGGACATCAATAGTGTAGGCCACCCTGGACTAAGAGGGTCTCTCTGACACCAGCGGAGCAACTATCTCCACTTAGACTCTCAGAAAGTGTCCCCAGAGACAGAAGGTTGAAATGGACAGGCCCCCAGGCCCTAATCTGAACCTTAGCTTTGTTCCATGTGTCCGTTCTCAGAGGACTGTTTTCGTAGACCAGCACATGGGGCTTTTCTGAGGCACCAAACAGCGGATCTCTCGTCTCCACATGGGCAGCTTTCTTACTGGGGATGTATCAAACCCTTCAGGTAGGAGAGTTCCGCAGGGCCACTGAACAACCAGCACATTCCAAGGTCTCCATGGACCCAAACGAACATTATGACGCATCCTCAGGAGAGGCCATTTCAACTCAGCCCCCTGGGTCGCGTGTTCCAGAGGCCCCAGATCAAACATATCTTATCGCTAATGGCCAATTGGAATGCGAGGCATGCTGTACAGGGATCCATCCTTCGAACCCTGCTCTCCAGTCCTTCCGTATGGTATGTCCTGGAGCCATGCAACAGGACTCGAATGTCCCACAGAAGGAAACCTTGTGGTTTGGGGCAACCTCCAAACTCAGCGTGGGAAAACTTCCTTGGCCTCATGAGGCCCCCGCTTCATGAAGGTGCCATCATGGACACATACGCCAGCCTCAGCCAACGTCTGATCCTCAGCCTGACTTCAGATGCAGGAGATTTTGATTCAGCCTCTGCAGAATGGGCCTGCTCTGCCCTTGGCTCCAATCCTCACCCTAGCTTGTGTTTTCAGACTTCCATCCTCTCACTCCGGGCCCACAAGCCCTCCCTACTGGGAATTCTGGGGCCACAATGAAGCACTGTGCCTGCCTCCCAGGAGAAAAACATTGTCTATGGTGCTGCCCAGAAACCCCAAATGAGGATCAAACTGCTTGGCCCTCGGCAACACCCCAATTGCATAGGCTACCATAAACACTGATGCTCTGAGGCAAATAGCCTGAGCCCAGACCTTCCAACAGACACCGACACAGCTGGCTGCACACCCAGCACATTGGACCCGCCACTGCCTTAGGCCACCATCCATTCCCAACCTGGGTTTTCAGTCATCGGAACCTAGACCTTATCTCCAATCCCTGCACAGGGGGAACCTGATACACAAGTCAGAAACCCTCCTTCCCCATGGCAAGAAAACTTGCTGCTGGCAGTGAGTCTAACCTTCAGTGTAGGAGAAAACGGCATGGCCCATGAGGCAACGCCCAAGCGTTAGGGCCGCCTTGGGCACAAACACACATTGTGACCCTCAGCGTGAGTACCTTATTCAAGTAACGCCTCTCAGTGACTGGACCAAGAGCCCGCATATGTGGCTTGCCATGCCCATAGGCACCCAGGATTAACTAGATGGTGTGTATTTCAGTTCAGGGAACCCACTGCTGTGCTCTAGAGTCCCTCTCCTGGGGGGTCCCCTGTGGCAGAAAACAGTACTCTTCCCTTCCCACAGAATGAATCCAAACACTTGGGAGCTTGCACAATCCCCCGAGAGGAAGGCTCTTCCTCGGCCTCTGAGACAACCCCTACCCTGACCGGACACTGTGAACGCAACACCCAGAGTCAAAATCCTGAGTGACTGCCTCCCACTTGCCCTCCTTTGATATCCAGAGGATCTCCCCTCACGGACTGGAGATCAGTCCTGCCATTACCTTGGCCACTAGCTGAGCCAAGTTTGCTTTTTCAGACATCTGTCCCCAGAGCCCTGGCAAACACAGCCTCTAGGCTGAATCCTCTGGAGCCATACCACAGGACCGTGCCTGCTCTCTCCTGGGAAACTGTGTCCATTCCTTTGGACACACACCTCCAGAATATGAGAAACCTCAAGGCCCCCGAGGACATCCCACTACTGGGAGCCTCCCTGGACACACAGGGGCATTCAGACACAAGCTGAGCAGCTACCTCCACGAAGGCATGCCCACAGATGTCAACAGAGATAAAAGGTTGAGCCGGACAGGCCCTTAGGCCGTAATCTCAACTCTTGCTTTGGGTTCCAGGTGTTACTCCTCAGAGGCTTTGGTTCAAAGAACAGGATATGGGGCTTTCCTGAGGCACTGAACAGAACTCCTCTCGTCTCCACATGGGAAGCTTCCCTGTTGGAGCTGTGTCAAACACCTCAGTTTGGAGAACCCTGCAGAGTCCCTGAGCCACCTCCACATTCCAAGGTCTCCCAGGCCACCAAGCCACAGTAGGACTCATCTTCAGGAGAGTCCATTTCAACTCTCCCCTCTGGGTAGCTCACCCAGGAGCCTGCAGATTGAGCCTGCCTTGTCCTGCTTAAAGAGTGGGAATATGAGGTGGCGTTCCCAGGCATCCATGCTTAGACACCTGCTCTCGAGTCTTTCCGTATGGGGCCTCCTGGAACCATCCAATAGGACTCGACTGTCGTGCAGAAGGAAACCTTGAGGTTTGGAGCAGTTCACAAATCCCATCGTAGGCAAACATCCCTGGCCTAATGAAGCCCTCACCCTTCAGGAAGAGGCCATGCTGGACAAAAACTCTAGCCTGAGGCACGTCTCATAGTTGACATGACCTCAGTGCAGGAGATCTCGATTCAGCCTCTGCAGAGTGGGCCTGCCGTGCCCTCGGTCCCAAACCTCACGCTAGCTTGTGTTTTCAGACTTCCTTCCTCACACTCCTGGCAAACAATCCCTCCGGACAAGAAACTCCAGAACCAAAACCCAGCCCAGTGTCTGCCCAACCGAAGAAAAACGTTTCCCTGTGGGGCTCTCCAGAAAACCCAGATGAGGATCAACCTGCTCGGGCCTCCACGGACCTTGAACTGGATAGGCTGCTCTGGGAACTCATGCTCTGTCTGAGACAGCCTGAAACCAGACGTCCAGAGAGACAAGGAGACAGCTGGCCGCACACCCAGCACGTCGGACACGCCATGGTCTTATGCCGTCACCTCTTCCTAACCTTGGTTTTCAGATATCTGAACCTAGATATTATATCAATTCTCCACACAGCTGGGTATCGCAAGCACAAAACAGAACTCCTCCTTCCCCATGGCTGTCAAGCTTGCTCTTGGCATGGAGTCACACCTTCAGGGTGGGAGAAACCTTCATGGCCCCTGATGCCACGCCCAAACTTGAGTGCTGCTTGGGCACAAATTCACACTGTGACCCTCAGCCAGAGCCCCATGTCAAAGAAAGGCCTGTCAGGACCTGGACCAAGCCCCTATGCACCCAATCCTCACCAGTGTTTGAGTTTTCCAGTCGCCCCACCTGTACCTGGGCGCTGCTCTGGAATCCCTTTCTTGGAGAGACACATGAGCCAGACAACACGACTCCACCCTTCCCTCAAAATGACCCCAAACTCTTGGGAGCTGGGACAAATCCCCAGAGAGGGATACTCGTCCACAGTCCCTGAGGCCACCGCTCCAATCCACGGCTATCCCGGACACAACATCCAGAGACAAAAGCCTGAAGGAACGCCTTCCACTCGCCCTTGTTTCAGAGGCCCAGGAGTTCCCTCTCGGGCTGTACATCCGGCCTGTCATACCCTAGGCGCCACTCATAAGCTGACTTTGTGTTTTAAGACTTCTGTGCCCACAGCATGGACCCACACAACCTCCAGGCTAGGGCCTCTGAAGCCACAGCGAAAGATTGTGCCGGCCCTCTCTAAGGAAAGTGTGTCCAATCCATTGACCACAAATCTACAGTTTAGGGAAAAGCTCCAAGGCCCCTGAGGCCATCAATAGATAGGCCACCCTGGACTAAGAGGGGCTCTCTGACACCAGCAGAGCAACTATCTCCACTTAGATTCTCAGACAATGTCCCCAGAGACAGAAGGTTGAAATGGACAGGCCCCCAGGCCCTAATATGGACCTTAGCTTTGTTTCCATGTGTCCATTCTCAGAGGACTGTTTTCTTAGACCAGCACATGGAGCTTTTCTGAGGCACCAAACCAAGCATCTCTCGTCTCCACATGGGCAGCTTTCTTACTGGTGATGTATCAAACCCTTCAGGTAGGAGAGTTCTGCAAGGCCACCGAACAACCAGCACATTCCAAGGTCTCCATGGACCCAAACGCACATTATGACACATCCTCAGGAGAGGCCATTTCAACTCAGCCCCCTGGGTAGCGTGACCAAGAGGCAGCAGATCAAACATATCTTGTCGCTTATGGCCAATTGGAATGCGAGGAATGCTGTACAGGGATCCATCCTTCGAACCCTGCTCTCCAGTCCTTCCATATGGTATGTCCTGGCGCCATGGAACAGGACTCGAATGTCCCGCAGAAGGAAACCTTGTGGTTTGGGGCAACTTGCAAACTCAGCGTGGGAAAACTTCCTTGGCCTCATGAGGCCCCCGCTTCATGAAGGTGCCATCATGGACACATACTCCAGGCACAGCCAACGTCTGATCCTCAGCCTGACTTCAGATGCAGGAGATTTTGATTCAGCCTCTGCCGATTGGGCCTGCTCTGCCCTTAGCTCCAATCCTCACCCTAGCTTGTGTTTTCAGACTTCCGTCCTCACACTCCTTGCCCACAAACCCTCCCTACTGGGAATTCTGGGGCCACACTGAAGCACTCTGCCTGCCTCCCAGGAGAAAAACATTGTCTATGGTGCTGCCCAAAAACCCCAAATGAGGATCAAACTGCTTGGCCCTCGGCAACACCCCAATTGCATAGGCTACCTTAAACACTGATGCTCTGTCGCAAATAGCCTGAGCCCAGACCTTCCAACAGACACCGACACAGCTGGCTGCACTCCTAGGACATTGGACCCGCCACTGCCTTAGGCCACCATCCATTCCCAACCTGGGTTTTCAGTCATCGGAACCTAGACCTTATCTCCAATCCCTGCACAGGGGGGAACCTGATGCACAAATCAGAACGTCTCCTTCCCCATGGCAAAAAAACTTGCTGCTGGCAGTGAGTCAAACCTTCAGTGTAGGAAAAACGACATGGCCCATGAGGCAACGCCCAAGCTTTAGGGCCGCCTTGGGCACAAACACACCTTGTGACCCTCAGCGTGAGTACCTTATTCAAGTAACGCCTCTCAGTGACTGGACCAAGAGCCCGCATATGTGGCTTGCCATGCGCATAGGCACCCAGGACTAACTAGATGGTGTGTATTCCAGTTCAGGGAACCCACTGCTGTGCTCTAGAGTCCCTCTCCTGGGGGGTTCCCTGTGGCAGAAAACAGTACTCTTCCCTTCCCACAGAATGAACCCAAACACTTGGGAGCTTGGACAATCCCCCGAGAGGAAGGCTCTTCCTCGGCCTCTGAGACAACCCCTACCCTGACCGGACACTGTGAACGCAACACCCAGAGACAAAATCCTGAGTGACTGCCTCCCACTTGCCCTCCTTTGATATCCAGAGGATCTCCCCTCACGGACTGGAGATCAGTCCTGCCATTACCTTGGCCACTAGCTGAGCCAAGTTTGCTTTTTCAGACATCTGTCCCCACAGCCCTGGCAAACACAGCCTCTAGGCTGGGTCCTCTGGAGCCATACCACAGGACCGTGCCTGCTCTCTCCTGGGAAACTGTGTCCATTCCTTTGGACACACACCTCCAGAATATGAGAAACCTCAAGGCCCCCGAGGACATCCCGAATTGGGAGGCTCCTTGGACACACAGGGGCATTCAGACACAAGCTGAGCAGCTACCTCCACGAAGGCATGCCCACAGATGTCAACAGAGATAGAAGGTTGAGCTGGACAGGCTTTTAGGCCGTAATCTCAACTCTTGCTTTGGGTTCCAGGTGTTACTCCTCAGAGGCTTTGGTTCGAAGAACAGGATATGGGGCTTTCCTGAGGCACTGAACAGAACTCCTCTCGTCTCCACATGGGAAGCTTCCCTGTTGGAGCTGTGTCAAACACCTCAGTTTGGAGAACCCTGCAGAGTCCCTGAGCCACCTCCACATTCCAAGGTCTCCCAGGCCAACAAGCCACAGTAGGACTCATCTTCAGGAGAGTCCATTTCAACTCTCCCCTCTGGGTAGCTCACCCAGGAGCCTGCAGATTGAGCCTGCCTTGTCCTGCTTAAAGAGTGGGAATATGAGGTGGCGTTCACAGGCATCCATGCTTAGACACCTGCTCTCGAGTCTTTCCGTATGGGGCCTCCTGGAACCATCCAATAGGACTCGACTGTCGTGCAGAAGGAAAGCTTGAGGTTTGGAGTAGTTCACAAATCCCATCGTAGGCAAACCTCCCTGGCTTCATGAAGCCCCCACACCCTTCAGGAAGAGGCCATGCTGGACAAAAACTCTAGCCTGAGGCACGTCTCATAGTTGACATGACCTCAGTGCAAGAGATCTCGATTCAGCCTCTGCAGAGTGGCCCTGCCATGCCCTCGGTCCCAAACCTCACGCTAGCTTTTGTTTTCAGACTTCCTTCCTCACACTCCTAGCAACAAGCCCTACGGACTAGGAACTCCACAACCACAACCCAGCCCAGTGTCTGCCCAACGGAAGAAAAACGTTTCCCTGTGGGGCTCTCCAGAAAACCCAGATGAGGATCAACCTGCTCGGGCCTCGACGGTCCCCGAACTGGATAGGCTGCTCTGGGCACTCATGCTCTGTCTGACACAGCCTGAAGCCAGACGTCCAGACAGACAAAGAGACAACTGGCCGCATACCCAGCACTTCGGACACGCCATGGTCTTATGCCGTCACCTCTTCCTAACCTTGGTTTTCAGATATCTGAACCTAGACATTATATCAATTCTCCACACAGCTGGGTGTCGCAAGCACAAAACAGAACTCCTCCTTCCCCATGGCTGTCAAGCTTGCTCTTGGCATGGAGTCACACCTTCAGGGTGGGAGAAACCTTCATGGCCCCTGATGCCACGCCCAAACTTGAGTGCTGCTTGGGCACAAATTCACACTGTGACCTTCAGCATGAGCCCCATGTCAAAGAAAGGCCTGTCAGGACCTGGACCAAGAGCCCGCATATGGGGCTTGCCAAGCCCCTGTGCACCCAATCCTCACCAGTGTTTGAGTTTTCCAGTCGCCCCACCTGTACCTGGGCTCTGCTCTGGAATCCCTTTCTTGGAGAGACACATGATCCAGACAACACGACTCCACCCTTCCCACAAAATGACCCCAAACTCATGAGGCCCCCGCTTCATGAAGGTGCCATCATGGACACATACTCCAGCCTCAGCCAACTTCTGATCCTCAGCCTGACTTCAGATGCAGGAGATTTTGATTCAGCCTCTGCCGATTGGGCCTGCTCTGCCCTTGGCTCCAATCCTCACCCTAGCTTGTGTTTTCAGACTTCCGTCCTCACACTCCTGGCCCACAATCCCTCCCTACTGGGAATTCTGGGGCCACACTGAAGCACTCTGCCTGCCTCCCAGGAGAAAAACATTGTCTATGGTGCTGCCCAGAAACCCCAAATGAGGATCAAACTGCTTGGCCCTCGGCAACACCCCAATTGCATAGGCTACCTTAAACACTGATGCTCTGTCGCAAATAGCCTGAGCCCAGACCTTCCAACAGACACCGACACAGCTGGCTGCACACCCAGCACATTGGACCCGCCACTGCCTTAGGCCACCATCCATTCCCAACCTGGGTTTTCAGTCATCGGAACCTAGACCTTATCTCCAATCCCTGCACAGGGGGAACCTGATGCACAAGTCAGAACCCCTCCTTCCCCATGGCAAGAAACCTTGCTCCTGGCCGTGAGTCAAACCTTCAGTGTAGGAGAAAACGGCAAACCTGCCGGGCCTCATGAAGCCCCCCATATCCTTCAGGGAGAGGCCATCATGGACAAAAACTCTAGCTTGAAGCACGTCTCATAGTAGATATGACCGCAATGCAGGAGATCTTGATTAAGCTTCTGCAGAGTGGCCTGCCGTGCCCTCGGTCCCAAACCTCATGCTAGCTTGTGTTTTCAGACTTCCTTCCTCACACTCCTGGCAAACAATCCCTCCAGAGTAGGATTTGGAGAACCACGAGCCAGCCCAGTGACTGCCCACCGGTAGAAAACGTTTCCTTGTGGGGCTCTCCATAAAACCCAGATGAGGATCAACCTGCTCTTGCCTCGACGGCACTCAGATTTGATAGGCTGCTCTGGGCACTAATGCTCTGCCTTTCACAGCCTGATGCCAGACGTCCAGACAGGCAAGGAGACAGCTGGCCACACACCTAGCACTTCTGACACGCCATGGTCTTATGCCGTTATCTCTTCCTAACCTTGGTTTTCAGATATCTAAACCCAGATATTATATCAATTCCCCACACAGTTGGGCATCTGAATCACAAATCAGAACTCCTTCTTCCCCATGGCTGTAAGGCTTGCTCTTGGCATGGAGTCACACCTTCAGGGTGGGAGAAACCTTCATTTCCCCTGAAACCACGCCCAAACTTGAGTGCTGCCTTGGGCACAAATTCACTCTGTGACCCTCAGCATGAGCCCAATATCAAAGAAAGGCCTGTCAGGGCCTTGACCAAGAGCCCGCATATGGGGCGTGCCAAGCCCCTATACACCCAATCCTCACCAGTGTTTGAGTTTTCCAGTCACCCCCCCGTTCCTGGGGCTCTGCTCTGGAATCACTTTCTTGGAGAGACACATGAGCCAGAAAACAGGACTCCACCCTTCCCCCAAAATGACCCCAAACTCCTTTTAGCTGGGACAAATCCCCAGAGAGGGATACTTGTCCACAGTCACTGAGGCCACCCCCAACAATCTACGGCTATCCTGGACGCATCCAGAGACAAAAGCCTGAAGGAATCTCGCCCTTGATTCACAAGCCAAGGAGCTCACTCTCTATCTGTACATCCGGCCTGCCATACCCTCGGCGCCACTCATAAGCTGAGTTTGTGTTTTCAGACTTCTGTGCCCACAGCCTGGACCCACACACCCTCTAGGCTAGGGCATCTGGAGCCACAGCGAAAGTTTGTGCCTGCCCTCTCCAAGGAAAGTGTGCCCAATCCATTGACCACAACCCTACAGGTCAGGGAAAAACTCCAAGGCCCCTGAGGCCATCCTGATAGTGTAGGCTGCCCTGGACTAAAAGGGGCACTCTGAAACCAGCTGAGCCATTATCACCACTTAGACTCTCAGACAGTGTCCCCAGAGACAGAAGATTGAAATGGACAGGCCCTTAGGCCCTAATATGAACCTTAGCTTTAGTTTTCATGTGTCTGTCCTCAGAGGACTGGTTTCGTATACCAGCATATTAGGTTTTTCTGAGGCTCCAAACCAAACCTCTCTCGTCTCCACATGGAGTGCTTTCTTACTGGATCTGTATCAAACCCTTCTGGTCGGAGAATTCCGCAGGGCCACAGTACAACCATCACATTCCAAGGTCTCCATGGACAGAAACACACATTATGACGCATCCTCAGGAGAGGCCATTTCAACTCAGCCCGCTGGTTAGCTTGCCCCAGAGCCAGCAGATCAAACATATCTTGTCGTTAATGGCCAAAGGGAATGCGAGGCATGCTGTTCAGGGATCCATCCTTTGAACCCTCCTCTTCAGTCCTTCCGTATGGTATGTACTGGAGCCACTCAACAGGACTCGACTGTCTTGCAGAAGGAAACCTTGTGGTTTGTGGCAACCTCCAAACTCAGCGTGGGAAAATTTCGTTGGCCTCATGAGGCACCTGCTTCATGAAGGTGCTATCAAGGGCACAATCCAACCTCAGCCAACGTCTGATCGTCAGCCTGACTTCAGATGCATGAGATATCCTTTCAGCCTTTGCAGAGTGTGCCTGCTCCCAACCTCACCCTATCTTTTGTTTTCAGACTCTACCCTAGCACTCCTGGCCCAAAAGCCCTCATGATTGGGAATTCTGGTTCCAGAACGAAGCACTCTGCCTGCCCCCCAAAGAAAAACATTGTCTATGGCATTGCTCAGAAACCCCAAATGAAAATCAACCTGCTCAGCCCTCGGCAACACCCCAATTGCATAGGCTACCCTAAACACTATGCTCTGTCTTACATAGCCTGAGCCCAGACCTTGTGAGAGACATTGAGACAGTTGGCTTCACACCCAGCACATCGAACCTGCCATGGGTTAGGCCATTTCATCCCTTCCCATTGACCTGGGTGTCTTCCTGGAGGTATATTCTGAGGCTGTGTCAGACTATGCATTTTTTCTGGAGCTTCCTATGGAATTGGGGTGGTATTAGGGGCCTTGCAATTTTCTCTTAATCTGGTGGGTTGGGAAACTGAGACAGGCTGACATTCCTTGGGAGAGCTGGCCCAGTGCTGTTGTGTGTTCCTGGAGGCCCCATCCTGGAGGGCATATGGGTCAGGACTCTGGGTCCAAAGTCTTCAGACACAAACTCGGGTAAGAGTTAAGCTCGAGGTGATGGCAGACCCAATCTGCAGACCCTGAGCGAAGCATCTCCAGATATGAAATTCGGACGGCTGTGAGGCAGGAGCACAGTCTTTTCTGTCTGACTTGTTTGTCTATGATGGCCACGAAATGGAGGGGTGGCCTCATGGGTCCATGTGAGATTCTACCTCTCTGGGAATTCTGCTCGGCACCCAAGAGTTTGGTGTATTTCCGGGAGATGGGAGGAGCGCAGTTTTCTGAGTCAGGGATCCCGTCCAAACAGCCATTCCAGAGATGGGTCCTGGGTTCTGGAGCCTGGATCACCGCAACAAGGCTTAGGATTTGGGCCTAGGGTCCTGCTCTATGTTTTCCTGGTACAGCTCCCGAGTGTTCTTGTTGGAAATGGGTCTCATTCTGAGGGTCACAATGCCTGTTTTTGCCCAGATGCCCATGCTGAGTGGGTGTGACCTCATGGGCTATCCACTTGGCTCCCACTCTGAGGGTTGGACTGCCATCTCAACATTCAGTTTTCCTGCCATGGGGAAGGAGGGGTACTTTTTTATGCTTCAGGTTCCCCCATGGGCAGGAATTTGAGCTAAGTTCTGGGACAGGTGCCTGAATAGCCAGTTCATTTTGAGATGAGGTCCTCGGGCCAAGGCAGGACCCACCTGCAGAAAATGAGGCCTGCTTTCTGGGTGGCTGTCAGGAGCTCGGGCTCGAGCTGTGTCAGACAGAACATTCGTGGAGAGTTCGGCCTAAGATATTGGGGTGCTTTTGAGAGCTGTGCAACTGGATCCTCATGGGGGATTTTTGCACAGACCCTTTCTTCACTTCTTCTATCTGGTGAGCAGGCAGATGGCTGCATTACGGCTCCAGAATATCCAAGTTGGAGGGTTTGCAGGCGAGGAGTGTGAGGACAGAAGTATGAAAACATAAGCTACGGTTACGCTCAGTGCCGAGCACATGTCTATTCCAATGTACAGCAGTTGTTTCGAGATCTTCAGCACCTGGGCGAGGGGAAGATGTCTGCTCACGCTGGAGTTTGTATCCATGATGGCCAACAAATGGTGGGGAGGCCTCAAGAATTCTTGGAGGTTTTTCCAAGCTGGAGCTTGTGAGCTGCTCCAAACATCAAGGTGTCCTACTAAGGGACAGCAGAAGTCTTCTTACAGGGCTCCAGGGTCCCCCATATGGAAGATTCGATAGCAATGCTCTCTGAATGGAGGCCTGGGAAGCCAATCTCGTGTTACCATTGCAGCTGAGGAACAGGGTAAGCTTGAACCAATGACACTGATTCCAAGTTCCAAGTGATTTGCGTTGATGGAAGTTCTCAGTCTAACAGGTCCCAATTCTGCTTGGTGTCCAGGGAGACCTTAGAATGTGGTGGCGGCTCTCTGACCATTGAGGATTCTCTATCCTTAGGATTAGACCCAGTACCCAGGAGCCAGGTTTCCTTCTTGGGACAGGATGTGTGCTCTTGTATGGCTCACGGACCACAGGTTGGACCATATGCTTGAATTTCCAGAACAGACCTCTAGGAAGAGAGACCTCTAAACATAAGCTAGGGTTCTGATGAGGTTTTAGGGCCATGGAAGTTTCAATCTTCGGACTAAGTGCCATTGGCCTGCATGTCATCCTGGAGGTAGGTGCTGAGGCTGTGTCAGGCTGTGCACTTATTCCAGAGTGGCCTATGATATTGGGGTGCAGTCAGGGGCCTTGCAGTTTTCTCCTAATCTGGACATTTTGGGAAACTGAGATGGGCAGGGTTTCCTCAGGAGAGCAGGGCCAGTGATGTTATGTGTTTCTCGAGGCCCCATCCTGGAGGTCATGTGTGTCAGGACTTTGGGACCAAAGACTTTAGACACAACCTCGGATAAGAGATAGGAGTGAGGTGATGGCAGTCCGAATATGAAGACCCTGAGGGATGCTCCTCGGGATTTGAAATTCAGGTGGCTGGGAGGGAGGAGCACAGGCTTTTCTGTCTGGATTGTGTGTCTAGGATGGCCACTAAATGGAGGGGTGACCTCATGTGTCCATGGGATATTCTTCCACTCTGGTGATTCTGCTTGGCACCCAAGAGTTTGATTTCTTTCTGGGGAAGAGGAAAAGACTGTATTCCATCTCTGGGATCCTGTCCAAACAGGGATTCCAGAGATGGGTTCTGGGTCCAGACACTGGGAAAACTTAACCAAAGCTTCGATTTGGGATCCTGGTCCAGATCCCAAGGGGGATCTTTGGAAAGGGGTCTCATTCTGAGGGTCACAATGCCTATTTGTGCCCAGCTGCCCATCCTGTGTAGGCATGGTCTCATGGACCATGCACCTGGTTCCCACTCAGGGTTGTACAGCCATCTCAACATTCAGTTTTCTGGCCATGGGGAAGGAGGAGCACTCTTTTGTGCTTCCGAGTCCCCTATGGGCAGGAATTTGAGCTAAGTCTGGGACAGGTACCTGAATATCCAGGTTGCTTCAAGATGATGGCCTCGGGCCAAGGTTGGACCCACCTGGAGAATATGGGGTCCACTATCTGGGTGGCTGACAGGAGGTCGGGGATCAGGCGGTGTCAGATAGACAATGTATGCAGAGGTCAGTCTATTATATTGGGGTGCCATTGAGGGCCGTGCAGGAGGATCCTCATGTGGGTTTCTACGAAGACCCATAGGGCACTTATTTCTGGTGGGCAGGCAGAAAGCTGCACTGTGGCTTCAGAATTCCCAATATGAAGGGCTTGTAGGTGAGGAGTGTGAAGACAGAAGTCTGAAAACACAAGCCACGGATAAGCTCAGTGCCGACCACAGGACCATTCCATTGTGCAGTGGTTGTTTCGAGATTTCCAGCACCTGAGTATGGGCGAGGGTCAGATGTCTGCTCACGCTGGGTTTGCATCCATGATGGTCAACGAATTGTGGGGTGGCCTCAAGAATTCTTGGAGATTTTCCCAAGCATGACCTTGTGAGCTACTCCAAACAGCAAGGTGTCCTACTGTGGGACAGGGGAAGTACGCTTACAAGGCTCCAGGGTCCCCCATATAGAAAGATTCGACAGCAGAGGTCTCTGAATGGGGGCCTGGGAAGTCTTCCTTGCATGACCATTGCAGCTGAGGAACATTGCAGGCTTGATCTGCTGGTTTTTGTTCAAATTTCCAAGTGATCTAAGTTGACGGATGTTCTCAGTCTAATGAGTCACAATGCTGCTTGGTGTCCAGGGAGACCTTAGAATGTGGTGGTGAGGGTGCCTGGGTGGCTCAATGGGCTAAGCTGCTGCCTTCGGCTCAGGTCATGATCTCAGGGTCCTGGGATTGAGTCCCGCATCAGGCTCTCTGCTTAGCACGGAGCCTGCTTCTTCCTCTCTCTCTCTCTGCCTTCCTCTATGCCTACTTGTGATCTCTCTCTGTCAAATAAATAAATAAAATCTATATAAAAAAAAGAATGTGGTTGTGGATCTGTGGCCATGCAGGATTCTCCTACCTGAGGGTTAGACCCAGTTCCCAGGAGCCAGGTTCCCTTCTCGGGACAGGAGGGGTTCTCTTGTATGGCTCAGGGACCACATGTCGGATCATATGTTGGATTTCAAGACCAGGCCTCTGGGCACAGAGGCCTGAATATCTAGGCTAGGGTTCTTATGAGGTTGTAGGGGCATGTCATCCTCAACCTTCGGACTTAGGGACTTTGACCTGTGAGTCTTCCTGGAGGTAGATGCTCAGGCTGTGTCAGACTGTGCATTTTTTCCAGAGTGGCCTATGAAATTGGGGTGGGCTCAGGGGCCTTGCAGGCTTTTCCTAATCTGGAGGGTTTGTGCAACTGAGATGGCAGAATTTCATCCAGAGATCAGGCCCAGTGATGTAGTGTGGTTCTGTCAGCCCCATCCTGCAGGGAATGTGGTTAAGGGCTCTGGGACCAAAGTCTTCAGACACAAAATTGTGTATCAATTAGGAGGGAGGTGATGGCAGCCCCGATCTGCAGACGCTGAGGGCAGCTCCTCAGGATTTGAAATTCGTGTGGCTGGGAGGCAGGAGCAAAGGCTTTTCTGTCTGGATTGTGTCTAGGATGGCCTTGGAATGGTGGGGTGTCCTCATGTGTCCATGGAATATTCTACCTCTCTGGGGATTCTGCCCAGCACCCAAGAGTTTGGTGTCTCACTGGGAAGGAGAGAGCGTGGTTTACTGTTTCAGTGTTTCCGTCAACACAGGGATTCCAGAGATGGGTTATAGGTCCCTGTGCCTGGATAACCCTACAAAGGCTTAGTATTTGGGCCTAGAGGCTTGACTGCCTGGCTCTGTGGGGCTTTGGTTCAGCTCCCATGGAGACTTGTTGGAAATGGGTCTCAGGGTAAGGGTCACAATGCCTGTTTGTGCCCAGATGCCCATCCTGAGTGGGCATTGGCTCTTGTTCCATGCACCTGGATCCCAATATGAGGGTTGGACCACCATATCAACATTTAATTTTCCTTCTATGAGGAAGGAGGAGTACTCTTTTGTGCTTCAGATTCCCCCATGCACAGTAATTTGAGCTATGTTCTGGGACTGGTACGTGAATAACCAGGTTGGTTTGAGATGAAGGACTCAGGTCAAGGCAGGTCACACCTGCCAGATATGGGTCCCGCTATCTAGGTGGCTACCAGGAGGTCGGGGCTCGAGCTGTGTCAGACAAAGCATTAGTTCACAAGGTGGCCTATGATATTGTGGTGCTATAGAGGGATGTGCTGGTGGAACCTTATATGGAGTTTTACGCAGACCCATAGGGCACCTCTTTTTTTCTGGTGGGCAGGCAGAAGGCATTGTGGCTCCCAAATTCCCAATATGGGGGACTTGAATGTGAGGAGTGTGAGAACAGAAGGCAGAAAACACAATCTATGCTTAATCTCAGTGCCGAGAACATGGCCGTTCCAATGTGCAGTGGTTTTTTCGAGATCTCCAGCATCTGAGTACAGGCGAGGGTCAGATGTCTGCTCATGATAGAGTTTGTATCTATCGTGGCCAACAAATGAAATATCCAGCACCTGAGTAAAGGTGGATTTCAGATGTTTACGCACACTGGAGTTTGTGTCTCTGATAACCGAATGGAGGAGTGGCATCAAGAGGCTGATGCATGTGAGATGCTCCAAACAGCAAGGTTGTTTTTTCTACTGGACAGTTAGAGTCTGGTATGTTTTCTGCAGGGCCCCCCATGTGAAAAGTATGGGTAGCAGAGCCCTTCCACATGGATGCCTGGAAAGCACACCTCCATTGACCAATGCAGCTGAGGAACATGCAGGTTCTTTACAGTGCTTCTGGGGCGAAGCACCAAGGTCTTGAGTTGACATGGAATCTCTTGAAGATGGGTTACAATGCTGGTTTTTTTTACCAGGTAGATCTTAGAATGTGTTGGTGGCTAAGGTGCCTGCAAGATTCTCCTACCCTGAGGGTTTAACACAGGTCGAAGAGCACGGTTACCTTCTGGGGACAGGAGATGTAGTGTTTTGTGGCTCAGGGACCACATGCCATATCATAAGTTCCTATTCAAGAACAGGCCTCTGAAGACAGATGCCCGACAACCTAATCTAGGGTTCCAATGAGTCCCAGGGGCATGAGAGGTTCAATCTTCAGACTTAGGAAAGTTGACTTGGGTGTCTGCCAGGATGTAGGTGATCAGGGAGTTTCAGACTGCGCACTTATGTCCAGAGTAACCTCCAATATTGGGGTGGCCACAGGGGCCTTGAATGTTTCAACCAACTCTGGAGGGTTTGGTTAACTGACATGCACAATTTCCATAGGGATGGCAAGCACAGTCCTGTGGTGTGGCTCCAGAGACTCCACCCTGGAGGGCATGTGAGCCATGGTTCTGGGAGGAAAGTCTGCAAACACAAACTCGGGTTAGGTTTAGTGGCTAGGTTATCGCAGGGCAATGTGTAGACCTGGAAGGCTACTCGTCAGGAACAGTAACTGGAATGACCCGAAGGTGGAAGCACAGGCTTTTATATCTGGATTGTGTGTCTAGGGTGACCTCAGAATGTAGCTGTGGCCTCATGGGTCCATGGGAGATTTTTCCTCTAAGGATACTGGCGGTTCCCAATATTTTGATGACTATTTGAGATGGGAAGACTGCTATTTTCGATCTTAGGTGTGCCCCAAAACAGGGATTCCAGAGATGGGCTCTGGGTCTAGGCGCCTGGAAAATCCCACCAAGGGTTGGGATTTGGGCTTATGGGCAGACCAGGCCTGCAATGCAGGATCTTGGTGGTGCAACTGAGAGGGCTTGTTTGGAAGCATGCTCAGGCTGAGCATTACAATGCCTGTTTTTGCCCAGGGTAGCCCTCAGGAGTGGGCGTGGTCCCATTGTCCATTTTCTGGCTCCCACACTGAGGGATGGACACACATTCCAATGGCCAGGTTTCCAGCCATGGGAAAGGAGGAAATATCTATTGTGCTTCATGTTCCCCCATAGGCAGGGATTACAGCAAAGGTCTGGGGACAGATGCCTGAATACCAAGGATGCATAGAGATGACAGATTTGGGCCATGGCCGTTCTCACATGCTGGATATGGGCCCCGCTCTCTGGGTGGCTGACACGAGGTCTGGGCTCAGGCTGTGTCAGACACAGCACTAGTGGCCAGAGAAGTCTATATATTGGGGTTCTCTCCAGGGCCGAGTAAATTGATCCTCATGTAGGGTTTCTGGCGAGACTCACGAAGCACTTCTTTCTGTGGGGCAGGCAGAATGCTGCCTTATGGATCCAGAATTCCCTATCAAGAGGGTTTGGGGACAAATAGGGTGAGAATGCAATTGTAAACACCAGCTATGCTTAAATTGAGTGCCAAGCGGAAGTCAGTTTCAATGTGCAGCAGCTTATACGAGATATCCAGCACCTGAGTAAGGGCAGATGTCAGATATTTGCTCACACTGGAGTTTGTGTCTAGGATGACGACTAATGGAGGGGTGGCTTCAGGAGGCAATGGAGGATTACCCACGCTTAAGATTGTGAGATGCTCCAAACAACAAGGTTTCCTTCTAATGGACAGGAGGAGTCTGTTTTTTTTTCCTCCAGGGTCCCTCAAGTGGAAGTTTGCGTAGCAGAGCCCTCCCGCATGGATGACTGGAAAGCACACGTCCAATGACCATTGCAGCTGAGGAACATGACAGGTTCGTTTTGGTAGTTCTGGTGCCAAGTACCAAGGCCTTGAGTTGACTTGGAATCTCTTACAGATGTGTCCCAAAACTGGTTTGTTACAAGGGAGTTCTTAGAATGTATTGGTGGCTATGGGCCACGCTGAGGGTTTGGCACAGGTCGATGTGCACAGTTTCCATCTTGGGAGAGGAGATGTTCTGTTTTGTGGCTCAGGGTACATATGTTGTATCCTGACTTGGTATTCAAGAACAGGCCTCTGAGGATTGATGCTTGCAACCTAATCTAGAGATCCAATGATGTCCTGGTGCCCATCAGGTTCAATTTTCTGACTAAGGACCATTGATATGGTTGTCTGACTGGATGTAGGTGATCAGGGTGTTTCAGACTGTGCATTTGCATCCAGAGCCACTTCCAATATTGGGGTGGGCTCAGGGGCCTTGCAGGTTTCTCCTAACTTGGAGGCTTTGGGGAACTGTGATGGGCACAGTTTCCTTGGGGATGGCAGGCCCAGTCCTGTGGTAAGGCTTCAGAGACCACCTCCTTGAGGATATGAGAGCCATGGTTTTGGGAGGGAAGTCTGCAAACACAAATTTGGGTCAGGGATAGTGGCAAGGTGATCGCAGGTCCAATGCATAGACCTAGAAGGCATCACGTCAGGAACTGTAATTAGGGTGACTGAAAGCTGGTAGCACAGGCATTTCTATCTGGATTGTGTGTCCAGGATGTGCTCTGAATGTAGACGTGGTCTCATGGTTCAATGGGAGACTTTTCCTCTCTAAGGATCCTGGTGGATCTCCATAGATTGGTGGTTTTTTAGAGAAGAAAAGAGTGCTCTTTTCCATCTTAGGGGTGCTCCAAAACAGGGAAGAATGCTGTTTTCCAACTTAGGCTTATGCCAAAACAGGGATTCCAGAGACGGGCTCTGGGTCTGGGTGCCCGGATATCCCACCAAGTGTTAGGATTTGGGCCTAGGGGCATTCCAGGCCTGCAATGCAGGATCCTAATGGTGTAACAGAGAGGGCTTGTTTGAAAGCATGCTCAGGCTGAAGGTCATCATGCCTCTTTGTGCCCAGGGGGGCCCTCAGGAGAGGGCGTAGTCTCATTGGCCATATAGCTGGATCCCACTTTGAGGGTTGGACACCCATTGCAACAGCCAGGCTTCCTGCAATGGAAAGAGGAGTTCTCTATTGTGCTTCAGGTTCCCCCATTGGCAGGGTTACAGGAAAGGTCTGTGGAAAGTTGCCTTAATACCAAGGATGTGTACAGATGACAGGCTAAGAATTCCCAGGTAACAAAACAGCATTGTTACCCATGTTCATGACATTCCATGTAAAAATAAGCCCTTAGTACTTCGCCCCAGAGCCACCAGAATGAACTTGCCATGTTCCTAAGCTGCAATGGTCAGTGGAGGTGTGGTTTCCAGGCAACCATACGGGGGTGCTCTGCTACACAAACTTTGCAATTGGCGGGGACCCTTGAGACAAAAAAACAGAATGCCCCTGTCCGGTAGAAGGAAACCTTCTGTTTGGAGCATCTCACAAGCCCCAGCGTGGGAAATCCTCCATTTCCTCTTGAAGCCACCACTCCATTTGTCAGTCATCATAGACACAAACTCCAGAATGAGCAAACATCTGACATCCGCCCTTACTCAGGTGATGGATTTCAATTCGATCTCTGCACACTGGAATTGCCTTTAGTTTGACTGAATTAAGCCATAGCTTGGGTTTACAATTCCATCCTCAGTCTACTGGTCCACAAGCCCTATTGTGAGGGAATTCTGGAGCTACAACACAATATTCTGCCTTCCCCATAGAAAGAAAAAGGGCCTGGAGAGTCTGCCCAGAAACTCCATATGATGGTCAATCTTCTCGGTGCTAGACGGAACCCTGATTCATAGGCTGCCCTGGGCACTAGTGCTGTGTCTGACATAGCCGGAGCCAGGACCTAGTGTCAGCCACGGAGAGATCAGGGCCCATATCCAGCATGTGAGACCAGCTATGGCCCAAGTCTGTCTTCTCTTCTATTCTTGGTATTCAGGCATCTGTACCCACACCTTTGCTGAAATCCTTGCCATTGGGGGAACCTGAAGCACAATAGAGAACTCCTCCTTCCCCATGGAAGGTATTCTGACAGTTGGGATAGTTGCTCAACCCTCAAAGTGGAAGGCAGCTCCATGGCCAAGGAGACCATGTGCACTCATGATGGCTTCCCCGGGCACAAGCAGGCATTGTGACCTCAGCCTGAGCATGCTTTCAACCAAACGCTCTCAATTGCATCTCTGGGACCCCGAATTGCAGGCCTAGTACACACCTAGGCCCAAATCCTAACCCTGGTGGGATTTTACAGGGGCCCAGACACAGGGCCCATCTCTGGAATCCCTATTTTGGGGGACCCTTAAGATGGAAAACAGCACTCTTCCCTTCCCCGAGATAGTCACCAAACTCATGGTAGCCACCAGGATCCTTGAGTGGAAAAATCTGCCATAGACCCATGAGAACACACCTGCATTCCGAGGCCATCCTGGACATACAATCCAGATACATATCATGTGCTATCACCTTTGAGTCATCGGATTTACAGTTCCTGACGAGCTGCCTTCCAGGTCTATGCATTGGGCCTGCAATCACCTTGCCATTAACCTAAACTGAGTTTGTGTTTGCAGACTTCCTTCCTAAAACCATGGCTCACATGACCTCCAGGTTCTGGCATCTGAAGCCACACCACAAGACTGTGCATGAGATCCTCAAGGAAACTGTGCCCATCACTTTTGCCCGATACCTTTAGATTAGGAGAAACCTGCAAGGCCCCTGAGCGAAGCCAAATAATGGAGGCCGCTCTGGGCACAAATGCACAGTCTGAGACACCCTGATCACCTCCATACAGGCAGACACCCAAGTCAATGCTCCTGAGTCAGAAGATTGAACCTGACATGCCCCGAGGACTTCATTGGCACACTAGATTAGGTTTACAGGTATCTGTCGTCAGAGGCCTGCTCTGGAATATCAACTTATGATAAAATATATAGTCCCTGAGCCACAGAACAGAATATGTCCTCCCCAAAAAGGAAGCCATGCTCCTGGAATTGTGTCATACCCTAAGGGTATTTGGATCCTGAATGGCCCCTTAGCAACCAGCACATTCTATGATATTCCTGGTAACAAACCATCATTGTGCCCCATCTTCATGAGACTCCATGTCAACTCAAGGTCTCGATATATTGCCCCAGAGCCACCAGAATGCACCTGCCATGTTCCTCAGCTGCAATGGTCAATGGAGGGGTGATTTCCAGGCATCCCTGTGGGGTTCTCTGCTACAAAACTTTCCACATGGAGAAACCAGAGAAAACAAACCAGACTTCTCCTGTCCGGTAGAAAGATACTTTGCTATTTGGAGCATCTCACAAGCCCCAGCATGGGAAATCCTCCATGGTCTCTTGACGCCACCCTTCCATTTGTGGGTAATCACAGACACAAACTCCAGTGTGAGCAAACATCTGACATCCACCCTTACTCAGGTGCTGGATATTCGAAACGGCAGCTGCACACTGGAACTGCCTTTTGCTTTTCACTGAACTTAACCATAGCTTTGTATTACTATTCTATCCTCACCACACTGGTCCACAATATCTCTTGATAGGGAATTCTGGAGCCACAACGCAGTATTCTGCCTTCCACATAGAAAGAAGAAGGACCTGTTGAGTCTGCCCAGAAACTGCACATGAGGATCAATCTACTCAGACCACGAGGCAACCCTGATTAATAGATTTCCCTGACCACTAGTGCTGTGTCTGACAGAGTCTAAGCCCCGACCTCGTTTCAGCCACCCAGAGGTGAGGGCCCATATTTAGCATGAGAGATCGGCAATGGCCCTGGGCCATCATCTGTACCCATCCTTGGTATCCAGTCATCTGTCCCCCAAACTTTGCTGGAATTCCTGCCAATGGCGAACCTGAAACACAATAGAGAACACCTC
The DNA here is from genome assembly GCF_964662115.1 of Mustela nivalis. Lineage (NCBI taxonomy): Eukaryota > Metazoa > Chordata > Mammalia > Carnivora > Mustelidae > Mustela > Mustela nivalis. The sequence goes on along the minus strand of NW_028136543.1, from coordinate 732,251 downwards.
CTTCCCCATGGCAGGAATATTGGCTGTTGGGATGGTTGTCCAACCCTCAGCGTGGGAGCCAGCTGCATGGCCAAGGAGACCATGCCCACTCCTGAGGGCCGACATGGGCACAGGCAGGCATGGTGATCCTCAGCCTGAGCATGTTTTCAAACAAACACTCTCAGTTGCTCCTCCAGTACCAGCATTGCAGGCCTGGTATGCCCCTAGGCCCAAATCCTAACCCTTGGTGGGATTTTCCAGGTGCCCAGACCCAGAGTCCGTCTCAGAATCCCTGTTTGGGGCACCCTTAAGATGGAAAACAGCACTCTTCCCTTCCCTGAGAAAGGCACCAAACTATTGGGAGCCGCCAGGATCCTTAGAGAGAAAAAATCTCCCATGGACCCATGAAAACAAACCTGCATTCCGAGGCCATCCTGTCCACACAATCCAGAGAGAAAAGTCTTTGCTACCGCCTTCGAGTCATCCTATTTACATTTCCTGACGAGCTGCCCTCCATGTCTATGCATTGGGCCTGTGATCATCTCGACACTAACCCTAACCCCAGTTTGTGTTTGCCGACTTCTCTCCCAAAACCATGGCTTACATGCCCACCAAGATGTGGTCCCTCAAGCCACATCACAGGAAAGTTCCTGCCATCCCCAAGAAAACAGTGCCCATCAGGTTGTCCAAACCCTCCAGATTAGGAGAAACCTGCCAGGCCCCTGAACCCACCCCAATATTGGCGGTTGCTCTGGATGCAAACGTGCAGTCTGAAACACCCTGAGCACCTCCATCGAGGCAGAAAGCCAAGTCAATGGTTCTGAGTCAGATGATTGAACCTGACATGCCCCTAGGACTTCACTGGAACCCTAGATTGGGTCTTCAGACATCTGTTCTCAGAGTCCTGTTCTGGAATACCAAGTTATGATACAACATGTGGTCCCTGATTCCCACAACAGAACATCTCCTGTCTCCAGAAGGAAAATGTGCTCTTGGATCTATGTCCAACTTTCAGGGTAGATGGATCCTGCATGACCCATTAGCCCCAGCACCTTCTATGATCTCCCTGGTAACAAACCAGCATTGTGACCCAACTTCCTGAGACTTGATGCCAACTCAAGGTGTTGGTACTTTGCCCAAGAGCCATGAAACGAATCTGCCATGTTCCTCAGGTACAAAGGTCAATGGACGTGTGCTTTCTAGGCATCCAAGAGGTAGTTCTCTGCTACACAAAAATTCCACATAGGGAACCCTAGAGCAAACAAATAAGACTGCTCCTGTCAGGTTGAAGGAAACCTTGGTTGTTTGGAGCATCTCACAAGCCCCAGCCTGGGAAGTCCTCCACATTTTCTTGATGCCAACCCTCCATTTGTTAGTCATCATAGACACAAATTCCAGCATGAGCAAACATCTGACATCTGCTCTTACTCAGGGGCTGGATATTCGAATCAGTCACGCACACTGGAAATACCTTTCACTTGACACTGTATTCTAGCATAGTTTGGGTTTACAATTCCATCCTCACCCTACTGGACTGCAAGTCCTCTTGAGAGGGAATTAGGGAGACAAAACGCAACATTCTGCCTTCCCCATAGAAAGAAGAAGGGCCTGGTGAGTCTGCCCAGAAACTCCCCATGAAGATCAATCTACTTGGCCCTCGAGGGAACCCCGATTTATATTTTGCGCTGGCCACTAGCGCTGTGTCTGAGAGAGCCTGAGCCCCACCCTCGTGTCAGCCACCCAGAGTGTGGGGCCCTTATCCAGCATGTGGGACTGGCCATGGCCCAGTCATCTCTACCCATCCTTGGTATTCCGGCAACTATCCCAGACCTTTGCTGGAATCCCTACCAGTGGGGGAACCTGAAGCACAATTGAGAACTCCTCCTTCCCCATGGCAGGAAGCCTGGCTGTTGCTATGGGTGCCCAACCCTCAGAATTAGAACCAGGTGCATGGCCAATGAGACAACGCCCAATCATAAGGGCCGCCTGGGCCAAAGCAGGCATTGTGTCCCTCAACCTTAGCATGCATTCAAACAAATGCTCTCAGTTGTTTCTGCAGTGTCCCGCATCGCAGGCCTGGTATGCCCTTAGGACCAAATCCTAACACTTCGTGGGATTTTCCATGCCAACATAACCAGAGCCCGTCTCTGGAATCTCTGTTTTGAAGCACCCCTATGATGGAAAACAGCAATCTTCCCTCCCCTGAGAAAACTATTAGGAGCTGCCAGGATGCGTAGAGAAGAAAAATCTCCCAGGGCTCCATAAGACCACACCTTCATTCCGAGGCCATCCTGGACACACAATCCAGATACAAGAGACTGTGCTACCACCTTCGAATCACCTGGTTTACAGTTCCAGACGAGCTGCCCTACAGACCTACGCATTGGGCCTGTGATCACCTCGCCATTAACCCTACCCCAAGTTTGTGTTTGCAGACTTCTTTCCCAAAACCATGGCTCACATGCCCTCTATGATGGGTCTCTGTAGCCACACCACAGGAAAGATCCTGCTATCCCCAATGAAACTGTGTCAATCACAGTTGCCCAAACCCTCCAGATTAGGAGAGACCTGCAAGTCCCCTGAGCCCAGTCCAATATTGGAGGCCACTCTGGACACAAATGCACAGTGTGCAACACCCTGATCACCTCCATCCAGGAAGACACCCAAGTCAATGGTCCTGAGTCAGAAGATTGGTCCCTGAACCCCACAATAGAATATCTCCTGTCCCCAGATGGAATTCGTGCTCTTCAACTTGTGTCAAGGGTCGGGGTATATGAATTATGCACAGCCCCTTAGCCCCCAGCACATTCTAAGATCTCTCTGGTAACAAACAAACAGCATTGTGATCCATCTTCATGAGATTCCATGTCACTTCAAGTCCTTGGTAATTCGCCCCAGAGCCACCAGAATGAACCTGCCATGTTCCTCACCTGATATGGTCAGTGGAGGTGTGCTTTCCAGGCATCCATGTGGGAGTGCTCTTCTACTTATTCTTTCCACATGTGGGACCCTGGAGCAAACAAACCAGACTGCCACTGACCAGTAGAAGGGAACCCTCTGTTTGGAGCATGTCAGAAGCACCAGCAGGAGAAATCCTCCATGGCCCTTGACACAACCCCTCCATTTGTCAGTCATCATAGACAAAAACTCCAGCATGAGAAAACATCTGAAATCTGCCGTTATTTAGATTCTGCACTTTCTCTTCCACCACTGCACACTAGAACTGCGTTTCACTTGACACTGAATTTATCCATAGCTTGGGTTTAGAATTCCATCCTCAGCCTCCTGGTCTGCAAGCCCTCTAGAGAGGGAATTTGGAGCCACAAGGCAACATTCTCCATTCCCACTAGAAAGAAATAGGGCCTGGTGAATCTTCCCAGAAACTCCACATGAGGTTCAATCTACTTGGCACTCGATGGAACCTTGATTTATAGGCTGTCCTGGGCACTAGTACTAGTACTAGTACTAGTACTGTGTCTGACAGAGCCTGAGCCAAGACCTAGTTTCAGGCACCCAGAGATATGAGCCCATATCCAGCATGTGAGATTGGCCAGGGCCCAAGTCCATCATCTCTACCCATCCTTGGTATTCAGGCACCTGTCCCCAGACCTTTTATGTAATCCCTACCAATGGGGTAACCTAAAGCACAATAGAGAACTCCTCCTTCCCCATGGTAGGAATCCTGGCTGTTGATATGAGTGTCCAAACCTCAAAGTGGGAGCCAGCTGCATGGCCAAGAAGACAATGCCCACTCATGAGGGCTGCCCTGGGCACAAGTAGCCATTGTAACCCTCAGCTTGATGAAGCCTTCAAAAAAATGCTCTTAGTTGCACCTCCAGGATCCTGCATTGCAGGCCTGATATGCCCTTAAGCCCAAATCCTAACACATCGTGGGATGTTCAATGTGCACATACCCAGAGCCCGTCACTGGAATCCCTGTTTTGAGGTACCCCTAAGATAGAAAACAGCACTCTTCACTTCCCTGAGAAAGCCACCAAACTAATGGGATCCCCCAGGATCCTTGAGAAGAAGAATCTCCCATGGTCCCATGAGTCCACACCTGTATTCCGAGGCCAGCGTGGATATGCTATCCAGATACAAGAGACTGTGCTACTGGCTTCGAGTCACCTGATTTACAGTTCCTGACGTGCTGCCCTCCAGATCTTTGGATTGGGACTGTGAACACCTCTCCATTAACCTTATCCCGAGTTTGTGTTTGCAGATCTCTCTCTAAAAACAATAGCTCACATGTCCTCCAGGATGGGGCCCCTAGAGTCACACCACAAGACTGTGCTTGCCATCCCCAAGGAAACTGGGCCCATCACAGTTGCCCAAACCCTCCTGATTAGGAGAAACCCGGAAGGCTCCTGAGCACATCCCAATATTGGAGGCTGCTCTGGATGCAAATGCACAGTCTGAAACACCCTGATCACCTCCATCCAGGCAGACACCCAAATCAATGGTCCTGAGTCAGATAATTGAACCTGACATGGCCCTAGGACCTCATTGGAAGAGGGATTAACTTTTCAGGCACCTGTCCTCAGAGGCCTCTTCTGGAATACCAACTTATGATACAAATTATGGCCCCTGAGCCCCAGGTTGGGAAATCCTCCATGGCCTCTTGACGCCACCTCTCCATTTGTTGGTTATCGTAGACACAAACTCCAGCCTGAGCAAACATCTGACATCCGCCCATATTCAGGCGCTGATATTGGAATCAGCTGCTGCACACTGGAACTGCCTTTCGCTTTGCAATGAATTTAAGCCTAGCTTCAGACTACAATTTCATCCTCACCGTACTGGTCTGCCATATCTCTTGATAGGGAATTCTGGAGCCACAATGCAACATTCTGCCTTCTTCATAGATAGAAGGACCTGGTGAGTCTGCCCATAAACTGCACATGAAGATCAATATACTCAGCCCAGGAGGGAACCCCTATTTATAGTTTGCCCTAGCCACTAGTGCTGTGTCTGACAGAGCCTGAGCCCCTACCTCGTGTCAGCAACCCAGATGGTGGGGCCCACATTAACCATGTGAGACCGGCCATGGCCCAGGGCTGTCATTACTACCCATCATTGGTATTCAGGCATCTGTCCCCTAGATCTTAGCTGGAATCCCTACCAATGGGGGGACCTGAAGCACAATAGAGAATTCATCCTTCGCCATGGCAGGAATCCTGGCTTTTGGATGGGTGTCCAACCCTAGGAATGGGAACTGGCTGCATGGCTGAGTAGACATTGCCCAATCCTGATGGCCTCCGGGGCACAAGCAGGCATTGGAACCCTCAGCTTGACCATACTTTCAAACAAACGCTCTCAGTTGCACCTCCAGGATCCCGCATTGCAGGCCTGGTATGGCCCTAGGCCTAAATATTAACCCTTGGTGGGATTTTCCAAGCACTTAGACCCAGAGCTCATCTCTGGAATGCCTGTTTTGGGGCACGCTTAAGCTGGAAAACAGTACTCATCCCTTCCCGGAGAAATCCAACAAACTATTGAGAACCGCCAGGATCCTTAAGAGGAGAAATCTCCCATGGACCCTTGAGACAAAACCTGCAATAAAGGCCATTCTGGAAATTAAATCCAGATACAATTACCTGTGCTACCACCTTTGAGTTACGTGATTTACAGTTCCAGACTTGCTGCCCTCCTGGTCTATGGATTGGGACTATGATCACCTTGCCACTAACCCTAACCTAAGTTTGTGTTTGCAGACTTCTCTCTCAAAATCATGGCGCACATGTCCTCCAGGATGGGGTCTCTGGAGTCACACCACAGGACAGTTCCTGCAATCCCCAAGGAAACTACCCATCACAGTTGTCCAAAAACCCCATATAAGGAGAAACCTGCAAGGAACCTGAGCCAACCCTAGTATTGGATGCCACTCTGGACACAAATGCACAGTCTGAAACACCCTCATCACCTGCATCCAGTCAGACACCAGAGTCAATGATCCTGAGTCAGAAGATTGAATGACATTCCCCTAGGGCCTCATTCAAACCCTTTATTAGGTTTTCAGGCTTCTGTCCTCAGAGACCTGTTCTGGATTACCAATTTATGATACAACATATGGCCGCTGAGCCCCACAACAGAATATCTCCTGCCCCCAGAAGCAATCCAGGCTCTTGGGCCTGTGTCAAATCCTCAGGCTAGATGAATCCTGCATGGCCCATTAACCACCAGCACATTCTAAGATCTTCCTGGTAACAAACCAACATTTTGACCCATCTTCATGAGGTTCCATGTCCAATCCAGTCTTTATTTCTTCGCCTCAAAGCCACCAGATGCCATGTTCCTTCGCTGTCATGGTCAATGAAGGTGTGCTTTCCAGTCACCCATGTGGGAGATCTATGTTATCCGAACTTTCGACATGGGGAACCATGGAGGAAACAAATCAGACTGCCCCTGTCTGGTAGAAGGAAACCTTGCTGTTTGGAGCATCTCAAAAACACCAGATTGGGAAATCCTCCATAACCTCTTGACGCCACCCCTCCATTTTTGTGTCATCATAGACACAAACTCCAGCATGAGCAAATATCTGACATCCACCCTCACTCAAGTGCTGAATATTGGATTCAAACATTGCACACTGGAAACTTCTTTCGCTTGATACAGAATGTAACCATAGCTTAGGTTTACAATTCCATCCTCAGCCTCCTGGTCCACAAGCCCTCTTGATAGTGAATTCTAGAGCCACAAAACAGCATTCTGCCTTCCCCTTACAAACAAGAAGGGCCTGGTGAGTCTGCCCAGAAACCATACATGAGGATCAATCTGCTCGGCACTCGAGGGAACCCCAATTTATAGGCTGCCCTGGGCACTAGTGCTGTGTCTGACAGAGCCTGAGCCAAGACCTAGTGTCAGCCACCCAGTGATCGGGGCCCATATCCACGATTTGATACTGGCCATGGCCCATGTCCATCATCTTTACCCATCCTTGGTATTCAGGCCTCTGTCCCCAGACCTTTGCTGGAATCCCCGCTAATGGGGGAACCTGAAGCAGTATAGAGAACTCCTCTTTCCCCATGGCAGGATTCTGGCTGTTGGGATGGTTGTCCAACCCTCAAAGTGGGAGCCAGCTGCATGGCCAATGTGACCACGCCCACTCATGAGGGCCACCTGGGCATAAGCAAGTATTGTGACCCTCAGCCTGAGAATGATTTCAAACAAGACCTCTCAGTTGCACCTCCAGGATCCTGCATGCAGGCCTGGTAAGCCACTAGGCCCAAATCTTAACACTTGGTGGGATTTTCCAGGGGACCAAACCCAGAGTCCGTCTCTGGAATCCATATTTTGGGGCACCCCTAACATGAAAAACAGCACTCTTCCCTTCCCCGAAAAAGCCACCAACTATTGGGAGCCACCAGGATCCTTAGAGAGGAAAAATCTCCCATGGACCCATGAGGCCACAACTGCATTCTGAGGCCATCCTGCACACAATACAGAGAAAAAAGCCTGTGATTCTGCCTTTGAGTCACCCGATTAACAGTTCCTGAAGAGCTGCCATCCATGTCTATGCATTGGGCCTGTGATAACCTTGCCACTAACCCTAACCCAAGTTTGTGTTTTCAGACTTCCCTCCCAAAACCATGGCTCACATGCCCTCCAGTTTGTGATAACTGGAGCCACACCACGGGATTGTACCTGTCTTCCCAACGGAAACTGTGATTGTCACTATTAAACAAACACTCTAGATTAGGAGAAACCTGCAAGTCCCTTAAGCCCAGCCCAATATTGGAGGCCACTCTGGACGCAAATGCACAGTCTGACACACCATATCATCTACATCCAGGCTGATATCCAAGTCAATGGTCCTCAGACAGAAGATTGAACCTGACATGCTCCTAGGATTCACTGGAACACTAGAATAGGTTTTCAGGTATCTGTACTCAGAAGGCTGTTCTGCATATCAATGTATGATACAATATGGTCACTGAGCCACACAAAAGAACATCTGTCCTTAGAAGAAAGCTGTGCTCTGGACCTGTGTCAAACACTCTGGGTAGATGAATCCTTCAAGCCCCCCTGGCAACCAGCACATTCTATGATCTCCCTGACAAAATACCAGCATTGTGACCCATCTTCATGAGACTCCATGACAACTCCAGCCCTTGGTACTTCGGCCCAGAGCCACCAGAATGAAACTGCCATGTTCCTCTGCTGCCATGGTCAATGTAGGTGTACTTTCCAGGCATCCAGCGGGAGTGCTCTGATACCAACTTTCCACATGGGGAACCCTGGAGGAAACAAACCAGACTCCCCTGTACGGTAAAAGGAATCTTTTCTGTATGGAGTATCTCAAGCCTGAGGGTGGGTAATCCTCCATGGCCTCTTGAGGCCACCCATCCATTTGTTGGTCATCATAGACACTAACTCCAGCGTGAGCAATCAACTGACATCTGCACTTACTCAAGTGCTGGATATTTGAATCAGCTGCTACACACTGGAATTGCCTTATGCTTGGCACTGAATTTAAAAGTAGCTTGGCGGGACGCCTGGGTGGCTCAGTTGGTTAAACAGCTGCCTTCGGCTCAGGTCATGATCCCAGCGTCCTGGGATCGAGTCCCACATCAGGCTCCTTGCTCCGTAGGGAGCCTGCTTCTCCGTCTGACTCTGCCTTCCACTCTGTCTGCCTGTGCTTGCTCTCGCTCGCTCTCTGACAAATAAATAAAATCTTGAAAAAAAAAAGTAGCTTGGGTTTGCAATTCCATCCTCACCCTGGTGTTCAGTAAGCTCTCTTGATAGGGAATTCTGAAGCCACAACACAGCATTCTGCCTTCCCCATAGCAAGAAAAAACAGCCTGGAGAGACTGCCCAGAAACCCTACATGAGGATAAATCTACTCGACCCTCGAGTGAACCCCATTTATAGGTTTACCTGGCCACTAGCGCTGAGTCTGACAGAACCTCGTCTCTGACCTCGTGTCAGGACCCAGAGACTGGGCTCCAACTCCAGAATGTGAGACCAGCCATGTCCCAGGGCTGTCATCTCTACCCATTTTGATTCAGGCATCTGTCCCCAGACATTTGCTGAAATCCCTGCCAATGGGGGAACCAGAAGCACAATAGGGAAATCCTCCTTCCCCATGGCAGGAATGATGGCTCTTGGGATGGGTTTCCAGACCTCAGAGTGGTAGCCAGCTGAATGGCCAATGATAACCCGCCCACTCATGAGGGCCGCCCTGGACACAAGCAGGCATTGTGACCCCCAACATGAGCATGCTTTCAAACAAACACTCTCAGTTGCATTCCAGAATCCAAATTTGCAGGCCTGATATTCCCCTAAGCACAAATCCTAACACCTGGTGGGATTTTTCAGGGGACCAGAAACACAGCCTGTCTCTGGAATCCCTGTTTTGGGACACCCCTAAGATGTAAAATAGCACTCTCCCCTTCGCCAAGAAAGCCACCATAGTATAGGGAGCCGCTAGGATCCTTGAGAGGAAAAATCTCCCATGGATCCATGAGACCACACCTGCATTCCGAGGCCATCCTGGACACAAAAGCCAGATACACAAGCCTGTGCTACCACCTTCAAGGCAACTAATTTATAGTTCCAGACGAGCTGCCCTCCAGGTCTATGCATTGGGCCTGCGATCACCTCACCGCTAACCTTAACCCGAGTTTGTGCTTACAGACTTCTATCCCGAAACCATGGCTCATATTTCCTCCAGGATGGGGTCTCTGGAGCCACACCAAAGGACTGTGCCTGCCATCCCCAAGGAAAATGTGTCCGTCACATTTGCCTAAAACTTCGAGATAAGGAGAAACCTGCAAGGCCCCTGAGCCCACCCCAATACTGGAGGCCCCTCTGGACACAAATGTGCATTCTGAAATACGCTGATCACCTGAATCCAGGCAGATACCCAAGTCAGTGTTTCTCAGTCAGAAGATTGAACCTGATATGCTCCTATGACCTCATTGTAACCCCTGATTAGGTTTTCAGGCATTTGTAATCAGAGACCTGTTCTGGAGTACCAACTTAAGATACAACATATGGTCCCTGATCCCCACAACAGAACATCTCCTTTCTCTAGATGGAAGCCGTGCTCTTGGAACTGTGTCAAACCCTCAGGGTAGATGAATCCTACTTGGCCCGTAGCCACCAGCAGAATCTAAGATCTCACTGGTAACAAGCCAGCATTGTGAGCGATCTTCATGAGATTCCATGTCAACTACAGGCCTTGGTACTTCACCCCAGAGCCTTCAGAAAGAACCTGCCATGTTCCTCAGTTGCAATGTTCAGTGGAAGTGTGCTTTCCAGGCATCCATGTGGGAGTGCTCTGCTACCCAAACTTTCCACATGGGGGACTCTCGAGCAAACAAATCTGACTGCCCTGTCCTGTAGAAGGAAACCTGGCTGTTTGGAGCATCTCACAAGCTCAAGTGTGGGAAATCCTCTATGACCTCTTTTCAACTCCTCTCCATTTGTCGGTCATTATAGACACAAACTCCAGCTTGAGCAAACATCTGACGTCTGCGCTTACTCAGGTGCTGGATATTCGAATCAGCCACTGCACATTGGAAATGCCATTCGCTTGTCACTGAATTTATTCATAGCTTGGGTTTACAATTCCATCCTCACCCTACTGGTCCACAAGCCCTCATGATAGGGAATTCTGCAGCCACAACACAGCATTCTGCCTTCCCAATAGAAAGAAGAAGGGCCTGGTGAGTCTGCCCAGAAACTCCACATTATGATCAATCTACTTGTCCCTTGAGGGAACCCTGAATTATAGACAGCCCTGGCCCCTAGTGTTGTGTCTGACAGAGCCTAAGCCCCGACCTCGTGTCAGCCACCTAGAAGGCGGGGCCCATATCCCGCATGTTAGACTGGCCACGGAACAGAGCCCTCATCTTTACCCATCCTTGGTATTCAGGCATGTGTCCCCAGACCTTTCCTGGAATCCCTACCAATGAGGGAACCTGAATCACAATAGAGAAATCCTCATTCCCCATGGCAGGATTCCTGTAAGTTCGGAAGGGTGTCCAACACTCAGAGTGTTAGCCTACTGAATGGCCATTGAGACCACCCCCATTCCTGAGGGCCACCCTATGCAAAAGCTTGCATAGTGACCCTCAGCCTGAGCATGCTTTCAAACAAACGCTCTCAGTTGTATCTCCAGGACTTGCATTGGAGGCCTGGTAAGCCCCTATGCCCAAATCATAACCCTTGGTGGGTATTTCCAGGTGCCCAGAGCCAGAGCACTTCTCTGCAATCCCTGTTATGGGACACCCTTAATATGGAAAACAGAACTCTTTCCTCTCTGAGAAAGCCACCACATTATAAGGAGCCGCCAGGATACTTGAGAGGAAATATCACCCATGGACACCTGAGACCACACCTGCATTCTTAGTCCATCGTGGATACACAATCCAGATAAAAAAGCCTGTGCTACCTCCTTTGAGGCATGCGATTTACATTTCACACGGAGCTTCCCTCCAGGAGTATGCATTGGGCCTACAATCACTTCGCCACTAAACCTAACCCGCATTTGTGTTTGCAGACTTCCCTCCCAAAACCATGGCTCTCATGCCCTCCAGCATGGGGTCTCTGGAGCCACACCACAGGACTGTGCCCACCATTGCCAAGGAAACTGTGCCCATCAAATTGCCCTATCTTTCCAGATTAGGAGAAACCTGCAAGGCCCCTGAGCCCACCCCAATACTGGTTGCCACTCTGTACACAAATGCACAGTCTGGAACACCCTGATCACCTACATCTAGGCAGACTTTGAAGTCAATGATACTGAGTCAGAGGATTGAACCTGACATTCCGTTAGGATTTTATTGGAACCCTAGATTAAATTTTCAGGCATCTATCCTCAGAGGCCTGTTCTGCAATACCAAATTATGATACATTTGGTCCGTTAGCCCCACATCAGAACATCTCTGGTCTGAGAAGGAAACCGTGCCCTTTGACCAGTGTCAAACCCTCAGGGTAGATGAATCCTACATGGTCCCTTAGCCACCAGCACACTGTAAGGTCTCCATGGTAACAAACCTGCATTATGACCCATCTTCATGATACTTCATGTCAACTCCAGGCCTTGGTAATTCGCCCAAGAGCCACCAGAACGAATTGGCCATGTTTCTCAGCTGCAATTTTAATGGAGGTGTGCTTTTCAGGCATTCACGTGGGAGTGCTCTGCTACCCAAACTTTCCACATGGGGGACCCTGGAGCAAATAAACCAGACTCCCCCTGTGTGGTAGAAGGAAACTTTACTGTTTAAAGCATCTCACAAGCCCCAGCATGTGAAATCCTCCATGGCCTATTGACGCCACCCCTCCATTCATCGGTCATCATAGACATAAACTCCAGCATGAGGAAATGTCTGACTTTCACCTTTACTCAGGTGCTGGATATCTGGAATCAGACACTGCACAATGGAACTGCCTTTTGCTTGGCACTGAATTGAACCTTAGCTTGAGTTTACAATTCCATCCTCACCCTACTGGTCCCCAAGCCCGCTTGATAGGGAATTCTGGGGCCACAACGCAGCTTTTTGCCTTCCCCTTAGAAAGAAGAAGGGCATGGTGATTCTGCCCAGAAACTCTGCATGAGGATCCATCTGCTCAGCCCTTGAGGGATCCCTGATTCATACTCAGCCCTGACCACTAGTTCTGTTTCTGACAGAGCCTGAGTGCTCAATTCATGTCAGCTACTCAGAGAGTCAGGCATGTGAGACTGGCCATGTCTCAGGTCCCTCATCTCTACCCATCCTTGGTATTCAGGCATCTGTCCCCAGACATTTGCTAGAATACCTGCTAATGGGGGAACCTGAGGCACAATAGAGAATTCTTCCTTTTCCATGGCAGGAAACCTGGTAGTTGGGATGGGTGTCCTACATTAAAGTGGTAGCCAGCTGCATGGCCAAGGAGACAACTCCCACTCATAAGGGCTGCCCTAATCACATCAGGCATTGTGACACTCAGACTAGCATGCCTTCAAACAAACGCTCTCAGTTGTACCTCCAAGTCACACATTGTAGGCCTGGTACTCCCCTAGGCCCAAATCCTAATCCTGGTGGGATTTTCCAAGCACCCAGACTCACAGCCCTTCTCTGGAATCCCTTTTTAGGGAACATCTAAGATTGAAAACAGCACTCTTCCATTCAAACGAGAAAGCCACCATACTTTTGGGAGCTTCCAGGATCTGTAGAGAGGAAAATACTCTCATGGAAACATTAGAACACACCTGTATTCCAAGGCTATCATGGACACACAATCCAGATACAAAAGCCAGTGCTAGTGCCTTCGAGGTACGTGATTTACAGTTCCTGACGATCTGCCCTCCAGGTCTATGCATTGGGCCTACGATCACCTCGCAACTCAACCTAATCCGAGTTTGTGATTGCAGACTTCTCTCCCAAAACCATGGCTTACATGCCCTCCACGATGGAGTCTCTGGAGCCACACCACAGGACTGTGCCTGCCACCCCCAAAGAAACCGTGCCCACAAATTTTCCTAAACCTTCAAGATTAGGAGAAACCTGCAAGGCCCCAGAGCCCACCCCAATATTGGAGGCCACTCTGTACACAAAGGCACAGTCAGAAACACCCTGATTGCCTACATATAGGCAGACACCGAAGTCAATGGTCCTGAGTCTGATGATTGAACCTGAAATTCCCCTTGGACTTCATTGGAACCCTAGATGAAGTTTTTAGGCATCTGTCCTCAGAGGCCTGTTCTGGAATTCCAACTTATGATACAACATTTGGTCCGTGAGCCCCACAACAGAACATCTCCGATACCCAGAAAAAAACCGTGTTCTTCGACCGGTGTCAAACCATCAGGATAGACGAATCATACATGGCCCCTTAGCCACCAGCACATAGTAAGATTTCCGTGGTAACAAAACTGCATTGTGACCCAACTTCATTAGAAACCAGGCCTTGGTACTTTGCCCTAGAGCAACCAGAAAGAACCTGCCATGTTCCTTAGGTGCAATGGTCAATGTAGGTGTGCTTTCCAGTATCCACGTGCGAGTACTATGCTACCCAAACTTTGCACATGGGGGAACCTGGTGTAAACAAACCAGACCTCCCCTGTCCAGTAGAAGGAAACCTTATGTTTGGATCAACTCACAGGCCTCAGCGTGTAAACTGCTCCATGGCCTCTTGATGCCACCACTCCATTGGTCAGTCATCATAGACACAAACTCCAGTCTAAGCAAACATCTGACATGCACCCTTATCCCGGTGCTGGATGTCTTGAATAAACCACTGCACATTGGATCTGCCTTCCACTTGGCACTGAATTGAACCATAGCTTGTGTTTACAATTCCATCCTCACCTGACTGGTCCCTAAGCCCTCTTGATAGGGAAATCTGGGGCCACAACGCAGCATTCTGCCTTCCCCATCGAATGAAGAAATGCCTGGTGAGTCTGCCCTGAAAACCCACATGAGGATCAATCAGGTCGGCCCTCGAGTCAACACCGATTTATAGGCTGCCATGGCCACTAGTGCCGTGTCTGACAGAGCCTGAGCTCGACTGAGTTTCAGCCACTAGAGAGCAGGCCCCATATCTAGCATTTGGGATTGCCATGGCCCAAGTATGTCATCTCTACCCATCCTTGATATTCAGGCACCTGTCCCCAGACCTTGGCAGGGATCCCTGCCAATTAGGGAACTTGAAGCACAATAGAGAACTCTTCTTTCCCCATGGCAATAAACCTGGCTTTTGGGATGGGTGTTCTACCCTCAAAGAGGGAGCCAGTTACAACATCAATGACACCACACACACTCCTGAGGACTACCCTTGGCACAAACAGGCATTGTGACCCTCACCCTGAGCATGCTTTCAAAAAATCCCTCTCAGATTCACCACAATGATCCCTCATTTCAGGCCTGGTATGCCTGTAGGTTCAAATCATAAAACTTGGTGGGATTTTCGAGGTGCCCAGACCCAGAGACCATCTCTGGAATTTTTGTTTTGGTGCACCCTTCAGATGGAAAACAGCACTCATCCCTTCCCCAAAAATGTCACCAAATTATGAGGAGCCACCAGGATCCATAGAGAGGCAATGTCTCCCATGGACCCATGAGAACACACCTGCATTCCGAGGCCATCCTGGACACACAATCCGGAGAGAAAAGCCTGTGCTACTGCCTTCCATTCACTTTAATTACAGTTCCAGATGAGCTGCTCTCAAGGTATATGCATTGGGCCTGTGATCACCTCGCCACTCACCCTAATTCGAATTTGTGTTTGCAGACTTATCTACCAAAACCATGGCACACATGCCCTCCAGGATGGGGTCTCTGGATCCACACTGCAGGACTGTCCCTGCCATCCACAAGGAAACTGTTTCCATCACAGTTGCCCAAACTGTCTAGATTAGGAGAAACCTACAAGGCCTCTGGGCCTACCCCAATTTCGGCGGCCGCTCTGAACACAAATGCACAGTCTGAAATACCCTGATCTCCTACATCCAGGAACACAGCCAAGTCAATGGTCCTGAGTCAGAATAATGAACCTAACATGCCCCTAGGACGTCATTGGAACCATTGATTCGGTTTTCAGACATGTGTCCTCAGAGGCCTGTTCTAGAATGCGAACTTATGATACAACATGTGGTGGCTGGGCCACACAACAGAACATCTCCTGTCCCCAGAAGGAAACCGTGCCCTACAATCTGTGCAAAATCCCAGAGTAGTAGATTCCTGCACAACTACTAAGCCACCAGCACATTCTAAGATCTACCTGGTAACAAACCAGCTGTGTGGCCCATCTGCAAGAGATTCCATGTCAAATCAAGGACTTGGTACTTTGCTACAGAGACACCAGAATAAAGCTGCCATGTTCTTCAGTTGCAAAGGTCGATGAAGTTGAACATTCCAGGCATCCATGCGGTAGAGCTCTGCTACCCAAACTTTCCACATGGGGGACCCTGGAGCAAATAAACCACACTCCACCTGTCCAGTAGAACGAAACCTTGCTATTTGGAGCAGCTCATGAGTCTCAACGTGAAAATCCCTCCATGGCTTCTTGACGCCACCCCTCCATTTGTCAGACATCATAGACACAAACTCCAGTGTGATCAAATATCCGACGTCCTCCCTTACTAAGGTGCTGGATATCTCGAAAAAGCTGCTGGACACAGGAACTGCCTTCCGCTTGGCAGTGAATTGAACTGTAGCTTGTGTTTACAATTCCTTCCTCACCCGACTGGTCCCCAAGCCTTCTTGATAGCGAATTATGGAGACACAACACAGCATTCTGCCTTCCCGATAGAAACAAGTGCCTGGTGAGTCTGGCCAGAAACCCCACATGAAGATCAATCTGCTCGGCCCTATATCGGAGGGACCCTGATTTATAGGTTGCCCTGGCCACTAGTGCTGTGTCTGACAGAGCCTGAGCCCAGACCTAGTGTCAGTCACCAGAGTTTGAGCCCCACATCTAGCATTTGGGATTGCCATGGCTCAAGTATTTCATCTCTAACCATCCTTGGTATTCAGGCACCTGTCCCCAGACCTTTGCTGGAATCCCTGACAATGGGGCATCCTGAAGCACAATAGAGAACTCCTCCTTCTTCATATCAGGAAACTTGGCTGTTAGGATGGGTGTTCAACCCTGAAAGGGGGAGTCATTTACAAGTCCAGTGAGACCACACAAACTCCTCAGGGATGCCCTGGAGGCAAACAGGCCTTGTGACCCTCAGCCTGAGCATGCTTTCAAATAATCCTTCTCTGTTGCACCACCATGAACCCGCATTGCAGGCCTAATATGCCCCTAAGCCCAAATCCTAGCACATGTTGTGATGTCCCAGATGCCATGAACCAGAGCCCGTCTCTGGAATCCCTGTTTTGGGGCACCCATAAGGTGGAAAACATCACTCTCCCCTTCCCCGAAAAAGCCACCAAACTATGGAGAGCCACCAGGATCCATAGAGAGGAAAAGACTCCCATGGACCCATGAGACCACACCTGCATTCCAAGGCCATGCTGGACACACAATCCAAAGAGAAAAGCCTGTGCTACTGCTTTCCAGTCTCCCTAATTATAGTTCATGAAGAGCTTCCCTCCAGGTCTACGCATTGGGCCTGTGATCACCTCGCCACTCACCCTAATTTGTATTTGTGTTTGCAGACTTCTCTCCCAAAACCATGGCTCACATGCCCACCAGAATGTTATCTCTGAAGCCACAACACAGAACTCTGGCTGCCAACCCCAAGGACACTTTGCATATCAGATTTGCCCAAACCTTCCAGATTAGGAGAAACCTGTGTGGCCCCTGAGCCCACACCAATATTGCCGGCCACTCGGGATGGAAATGCGCAGTCTGAAACACCCTTATCACCTACATCCAGGGAAATAGCCAAGTCAATGATTGTGAGATAGACGATTGAACCTAAAATGCCCCTAGGCTCTCAATGGAACCCCATTAGGTTTTTAGGCATCTGTCCTCAGGGGCCTGTTCTGAAATACCAATCTATGACACATCATGTGGTCTCTGAGCCACACGACAGAACATCCCCTGTCCCCAAAAGAATACCATGCTCTTCGACCTGTGCCAAACCCTCAGGGTAGGAGAATCCTGCATGGCACCTTAGCAACCAGCACATTCTAAGTTCTCCCTGGTAACAAACAAGCATTGTGACCCATCTGCAAGAGATCCCATGTCAACTCAAGGCCTTGGCACTTTGTCCCAGAGCCACCAGAACGAATCTGCCATGTTCCTCAGCTGCAATTGTCAATGGAGGTGTGCTTTCCTGGCATCCATGCCGGAGAGCTCTTCTTCACAAACTTTCCACATGGGGAAACCTAGAGTAAACAAACCAGACTTCACCTACACTGTACAAAGAAATGTTACTTTTTGCAGTAGTTCACAGGCCTCAGCATGTGAACTCCTCCATGGCCTCTTTATACCACCCCTCCACTTGTCGGTCATCATAGACAAAAACTTTAGTGTGAGCAAGCATCTGACATCCACCCTTATTCCAGAGCTGGATGTCTCGAGTAAACTGCTACAAATTGGAACTGCCTTCTGCTTGGCACTGAATTGAACCATAGCTTTTGTTTACAATTCCACCCAAAACTCACTGGTTCCCAAGCTCTCGTGATTGGAAAACCTGGAGCCACAACACAGCATTCTGCCTTCCCTATTGAATGAACAAATGCCTGGGAATCTTCCCAAGAAACTCCACATGAGGATCAATCTGCTCCGCCCCCGAATCTACTCTGATATAAAGGCTGCCATGGCCACTAGCGCTGTGTCTGACAGAGCCTGAGCCCCGACCGAGTTTTAGGCCTCATATCTAGCATTTGGGATTGCTATGGCCCAAGTACGTCATCTCCACCCATCCTTGGTATTCAGGCACCTATCTCGAGACCTTGCTGGAAACCCTGCTAATGGGGCAACCTGAAGCACAGAGGAACCTGACAGAAGAGAACTCATCCTTCCTCATGGCAGGACATTTGGCTGTTGGGTTGGGTGTCCAACTCTCTAAGAGGGAGCCAGATATATGACCAATGAAACCACTCCCACTCCTGAGGGCCGCCATGGGAGCAAACAGGCATTGTGAGACTCAGCCTGAGCAAGCTTTCAAACAATCCCTCTCAGTTGCACCATCATGATCCTGCATTGCAGGCCTCATACACCCCTAGGTGCAAATCCTAACCCTTGGTGGGAAGTCCCAGATGCCCAGAAAAAGAGCCTGTATCTGGAATCTCTGTTTGGGGGCACCCATAAGATGGAAAACAACACTCTTCCCTTCCCCAAAAAAGCCACCAAACTATGAGCTGCACAGATCCATAGAGAGGAAAAGTTTCCCATGGACCCATGAGACTATACCTGCATTCCAAGGCCATCCTGGACACACAATATAGAGAGAAAAGCCTGTGCTACTGCCTTCCAGTCACCCTAATTACTCCTGACAAGCTGCACTCCAGGTCTACTCATTGGGCCTGTGATCACCATTACACTAACAATAACCCACATTTGTGTTTGCAGACTTCTCTCCCAAAACCATGGCTCATATGCCCTCCAGGACAGGGTCTCTGGATCCACAACACATGACTGGGCCTGCCATCCCCAAGGAAACTGTGCCCGTCAAACCTGCCCAAATCTTCCAGTTTAGGAGAAACACGCAAGAGCCCTGAGCCCGACCCAATATTGTCGGCAGCACTGGACACAAATGCCAGTCTGAAACGCCCTGATCACCTACATCCAAGCAGACAGGCATTTCAATGTTCCTGGGTCAGAAGATTGTACCTGACATGCTCCTAGGACGTCATTTGAACACTAGATTAGGTTTTCAGGCATCTGTCCTCAGGTTCCTGTTCTGAAATACCAACTTAGGATACAACATGTGGTCCCTGAGCCACACAATAGAATATCTCCTGTCCCCAGTAGGAAACCATGCCCTTCGACCTGTGCCAAACCCTCAAGATTGGAGAATCCTGCACAGCACCTTAGACACCAGCACAAACTCTAGTTTGTGCGTTGACCCATACCACAAGCTTTCCATCTGATGGACAGTCGAGTCCTGTTGAATGGCTCCAGGATGTCCCATACGGAAAGACTGGAGAGCAGGATTCGAAGGATGGATGCCTGTACAGCATACCTCACATTCCCATTGGCTCTTTGTGACAAGACATGTTTGAACTACTGGCTCTGGGGCGAGCTAACTAGGGTGCTGAATTGAAATGGACTCTCCTGCGGATGGGTCATAATGTGGGTTTGTGTGCATGGAGACCTTGGAATATGTTGGCAGCTCAGGGGCCATGAAGTATTCGCCTAAACGAAGGGTGTAATATTGCTCCAATTAAAAAGAGATCCCTATGTGGAGATGAGACAGGTTCTCTTTGGTGCCTCAGAAAAGCCCCAGATACTGGTCTTCAAACCAGTTCTCTGAGTAGAGACACCTGGAAACCAAAGCTAGGGTTCAGATTAGAGCCTAGATGCCTGTCCGTTTCAATCTTCTGTCTCTGGGGACACTGTCTGAGTATCTAAGTGAAGATAGTTGCTCAGCTGGTGTCAGAGTGCCCCTCTTAGTCCATGGCCGAGGCATGGCCTTGGAGACCTTATTGGATTCTCCTAATCTCTAGGGTTGTGGCCAATGGATTGGGTACAGTTTTCTTGGAGAGGACTGGCACAGTCCTTCAGTGTGTCTCCATAGGCCCTAGCCTGGAGGGTGTGTGGGTCCGGGCTGTGGGTACAGAAGTCTGAAAACACAAACTCGGCTTGGGTGTGGAGCCGAGAGCATGGCAGGATGGACCCACAGACCGTGAGAGGAGATCCTCAGCTTATGAAAGAAGGGCAAATGGGAGGCAGTCACGCAAGCTTTTGTCTTTGGATGTTTTGTCTCCCATAGCCATGGAATGTAGGGGTGACCTCAGGGGCTATGGAAGAGTCTCCCTCTCTGAGGAGTTGGTCCAGCTCTTAAGATTTTGGGGACATTTTGTGGGAAGGGTGGAGTCCTGCTGTCTGGCTCAGGTGTTCTTCCAGGAGAGGGACTCCAGATCACAGTCCTGGGTTCAAGCAAATGGAATACTCGAGCTCTTGTGAAGATTGGGATCATAGGGGCTTGGCAAGCCCCATATGCGGGCTCTTGGTCCAGGCCCTGAGAGACCTTACTTCGACATGGGGCCCATGCTGATGGTCCCAATGCGAGTTTGTACCCAAGGAGGCACTCAAGTTTAGGCTTGGCCTCAGGGGCCATGAAGGTTTCTCCTACACTGAAGGTATGACTCCATGCCAACAGCAAGTTTTCCAGCCATGGGGAAGGAGAAGATCTGATTTGTGCTTCAGTTACCCACGTTTGCCAGGATTTGATATAATATCTAGGGTCAGATGTCTGAAAACCCAGGTTTGGAAGAGATGACGGCATAAGGCCATGGCCTGTCTGATGTGCTTAGTGTGCAGCCAGCTGTTTCCTTGTCTGTCGGGACGTCAGGCTGTGTCAGACAGAGCATTACTGACCAGGGTAGCCTTTCCAGTTAGGGTGCGGTCGAGTCCAGAGCAGGTTGGTTCTGATTTGTGGTTTCTGGAGAGCCCCATAGGGCAACGTTTTTCTTCTGGTGGGCAGGCAGAAAACTGTGTTGTGGTTCTGGAATTCCCAGTCTGGAGGGCTTGTTTGCCAGTAGTGTGAAGAGGGAAGTCTGAAAACACAAGCTAGCGTTAGGTTTGGGGCCGAGGGCATGGCAGGCCCACTCTGCAGAGACTGAATCGAGATCTCCTGCATCTGAGGTCAGGGCGAGTATCAGACGTTGCCTCAGGTTGGAGTTTGTGTCCATTATGGCCCCTTCCTGAAGGGGGTGGGGGCGTCATGAGGCCAGGGAGGTTTCCCAACGCTGGGAGTTATGAGCTGCCCCAAACATCAAGGTTTCCTCTGTAGGACAGTCGAGTACTATGAGATGGTTCTAGGATGACCCCTACAGAAAGACTCGAGAGAAGGGGTCTAAGCATGAATGTCTGCAAATGCCACCTCACATTCCCACTGGCTGCTTGGGGCAAGGCAGGCTCAATCTGCAGGATCTTGGGCGGGTTTCTCAGAGGGCTGAGTTGAAATGGACTCTCCTGAGGATGAGTCATACTGTGGGTTGGTGGCCATGGAGACCTTGGAATGTGGCGGGGGCTCAGGGACTCTGCAGGTTTCTCCAAACCGAAGGGTTTGACACAGCTCCAACAATGAAGCTTCCCATGTGGAGACGATAGTTGTTCTGTTTGGTGTCTCAGGAAAGCCCCAGATGCTGGTCTTCAAACCCAGGCCTCTGAGGAGTGACACCTGGAAACCAAAGCAAGAGTTCAGATTAGGGCCCAGGGGCCTGTCTGGTTCAATCTACTGTCTCTGCCGACATCTGTCTGTGTTTCTGCATGGAGGTAGTTGCTCAGCTTGTGTCAGGATGCCTTTGTCCAGAGTGACTTATAGTAGTGGGATGTCCTCGGGGGCCTTGAGGTTTCTCCTATTCTGTGGGGTTATGGGCAATGGAATGGGCATAGTCTCCTTGGAGAGAGCAGGACAGTCCTGTGGTGTGGCTCCAGAGGCCCCAGCCTGGCGGCTGTGTGGGCCAGGGCTGTGGGGACAGACATCCAAAAACACAAACTCGGCTGAGGTTTGGGGCTGAGGTTATGGCAGGAGTGATCTACAGTCCGTGAGGGGAGCTCATTGTGATTAGAAAGTAAGGCGAGTGAGAGGCGGTCGTTCAGGCTTATGTCTCTGGATGTTATATTCATGATGGTCATTTAATGTAAGCATGGTCTCATGGGCCATGGAAGTCTCCCTCTCTGGTGATTTGTCCGGCTCCCAAGAGATTGGGGTCATTTTGTGGGAAGGGAGGAGTCCTGTTTTCTGCCTCATGTGTCCCCACAATAGAGGGACTCTAGAGCAGAGCACTGGGTACATACAACTGGAATACCCACCCTCTGGTTAGGCCTGGGGTCCATTGGGCATGGCAAGCCCATATGCAGATTCTTGGTCCAGCCACTGAGAGACGTTACTTGAATAGTGGACTCATGCTGAGGGTCACAATGTGTGTTTGTGCCCAAGGTGGTCCTCAATATTGGGCGGGACCTCATTGAGCTTGCAGGTTTCTCCTACAGTGAACCTTGGACATGCCAACCTCAGGGTTTCTTGCCATGGGGAAGGAGGAGTTTTGATTTCTGCATCACGTTCACCTCTGGGCACTAATTGGAGATAAGGTCTAGGTTCTGAAGCCTGAAAACCGAGGTTTGGAAGAGATGACGACCTAAGGCCATGGCGGGTCCGATGTGTTCAGTTTGGGGCCAGCTTTCTAGGTGTCGTTCAGGAGGTCTGAACTCAGGCTGTGCCAGACAGGGCATTCGTGCCCAGATACGCTGTATAATTGGGGTACAGTTGAGTGGCATGCAGAAGATAATTATTTGGGGTTTCTCCGTAGCCCCATAAGGCAAAGTCTTTCTTCTGGAGGGCAGGCAGAGTGCTGCATTCTGGCTCCGGAACTGCCAAACTGGAGGCCTTGCGGCCAGGAATGCAAGGATGTAAGTCTGAGAACTGAAGCTTTGCTTTGGTTTCAGGGCGAGGAAATGGCAGGCACACTCTGCAGAGCTGAATTTAGATTTCATGCATCTGAGGTCAGGGCGAGGTTCATATATTGGCTCAGGTTGGAGTTTCTGTCCATGATGGCCCCTTCATGAAGGGGGGTCATCACACCGCCATTGGTGTTTTCCCATGATGGCAGTAGTGAGATGCTCCAAACCACAAGGATTTTCTGCGGGTCAGTTGAAACCTATTGGATGGCTCCAGGACATCCCATATGGAACAATTGCAGAGCAGGGTTCTAAGGATGGATGCCTGGGCATCCGGCCTTGCATTCCAATTGTCTCCTAGCGAAACGGCACGTTTGATTGCTGCCTATAATGTAGCAGCCGAGGGGGCTGAGTTGAAATGCATTCTCCTGAGGATCGGTCCTAATGTGGGATTGTGTCCATGGAGACCTTGGAATGGGGCAGTGGCACCAGGGCTCTGAAGGATGCTCCTAACCAGAGGTTTTGACACAGCTCCAAGAAGCATTTTTCCCATGGGGAAACAAGATTTGTTCTCATTGGTGCTTCAGTAACCCCCAATATGCTGGTATTGGAAACCAGAACTCTGAGGAGAGATGCCTGGAAACCAAGGCAATGGATCTGATTAGGGCCTGGGGCCTGTCTGGTTTAATCTTCTTCTCTCGGTTCATCTGTCTATGGGATTGAGTGGAGGTAGTTCCTCAGCTGGTGTCAGATTGCCCCTATTTGTCCTGGGCAGTCTACACTATTGGGATGGCCACTTTGACTTTGGAGGTTTCTCCTAATTTGCAAGTTTGTGGCCAATGAAATGGGCAGAATTCCTTTGGGGAGGGAAGGCACAATCCTGAGGTGTGGCTCTAGGGGCTCAAGCATGGAGGGTGTGTGGGTCAGAGCTGTGGGGACAGAAGTCTGAAAACAGAAACTCGTCTTAGGTTTGGGGACATAGGTATGGGAGGTCCGATCTACAGACCTTGAGCAGAACTCTTCAGGATATGAACAAAGAGTGAGTGTGAGGCACTTGCTCAGGCTTTTGACTCTGGATTTTGTGTCACTGATGGCCGTGGAATGTAGGGGCGTCCTCATGGACCATGGGTGAGACTTCCTCTATGGGGATTTGGATGATCCCAATATTTTGGGGTCATTCCGTGGGATGGGAGGAGTCCATTCTGTTTTTTTTTTTTGTTTTTGTTTTTGTTTTTTACCTCAGGTGTGCCACTAAAGAGGGATTCCAGAGCAGAACCCTGGGAAGGGGCGACTGGACAACCCGAACTCTGTATAAGATTGGGGGCCTAAGGGCATGGCAATCCCCATATGGGGTACCTTGGTCCAGCCACTGAGAGGTCTTACTTGAGTACAGTGCTCACACTGAGGGTCACAATGCATGTTTGTGCCCAATGTAGGCATCAAGCATGGGCGGGGACTCATGGGCCATGCTTGATTCTCCTACACTGAACTTTGGACAACATACGAACCACAAGGTTTCTTTCCATGGGGAAGGAGGAATTCTGATTTCTGCATCATGTTCACGCCTGGGCAGTGACTGGAGATAAGATCTAAGTTCTGAATCCAGAAAATCGAGGTTGGGATGAGATGATAACCTAAGGTCATGGAGGGTCCGATGTGCTCAGTGTGCGGTCAGCTTTCTGGGTGTTGTTCAGGAGGTATGGATTCAGGCTGTGTCAGACAGTGCATTAGTGCCCAGGTTAGAATGTATAATTTGGGTACAGTTGAGTTCCATGTAGGTTCATCCTCATTTATTGTGTCAGGGAAGCTCACTGGGGCAACATTTTTCTTCTGGTGGGCAGGCAGAGTGCAGCATTGTGGGTCCAGAATTGCCAAACTTGAGGGCGTCGGGACCAGGAGTGTGAGGACGTAAGTCTGAGATCATAAGCTAGACTTAAGTTTCAGGGCGAGGGCACGGCAGGCACCCTCTGCAGATCCGAATCAAAATCTCATTCATCTGAAGTCAGGACGAGGATCAGACTTAGGCGCAGGTTGGAGTTTCTGTCCATGATGGCCCCTTCATCAAAGGGGTGGAATCTCGAGGCCATGGAGGTTTTCCCACGTTGGGAGTTGTGGGATGCTCCAAACTGCAAGGATTCCTTCTGCGGGAAAATTGAGAACTGTTGGATGGCTCCAGGACATCCCATATGGAATGACTCCAGAGCCGGGTTCTAAGGATGGATGCCTGAGCAGACTGCCTCTTACACCAATTGTCTCCCTGCCACAAGACAGGTACGATCTGATGGCTATGCAGGAGCAATCGTGGGAGCTGAGTTGAAATGGACTCTCCTGAAGATGGGTCTTAATGTGTGTTTGTGTCCATGAGGACGTTGGAATGGGGTGGTGGCCCCAGGGCTCTAAAGGATTCTAACCGGAGATTTTGAAACAACTCGAAAGAGCAAGTTTTCCATGTGGAGACAAGATTTGTTCTAATTGGTGCCTCAGGAAACCCACATATGCTGGTATTAGAACCAGGCCTCTGAGGAGAGATACATAGAAACCACAGCAATGCATCCAATTAGGTCCTAGGAGCCTCTCTGGTTCAATCTTCTTCTCTGTCGACATCTGTCTATTTTATGAAATGGAGGTAGTTGCTCAGCTGGTGTCAGACCGCTCCTGTTTGTCCGGGCGGCCTACACTATAGGGATGGCCTTGGGGACTTTGGAGGTTTCTCCTAAATTGTATGATTATGGACAATGGCATGGGCAGAATTCCTGTGGAGTGGGCAGGCACAGACCTGATGTGTGGCTCCAAGGGCCCAGCCTTGAGGGTGTGTGGGCAAGGACTGTGGGGACAGATGTCTGAAAACACAAACTCAGCTTAGCTTTGGGATGTAGGTATGGCAGGTCCGATTTACAGACTATGAGGAGAACTTTTTGGGATATGAATAAAGGGTGAAAGTGTGACACTTGTCAGGCTTTTGCCCCTGGATTTTGTGTCAATGATGGCTGTGCAATGTCGAGGAGTCCTCATGGGCCATGGAAGAGTCTTTCTCTCTGTGGATTTGGCCAGATCCCAATTGTTTTGGGTTAATCTGTGGGATTTAGTTTTGTTAACTAAGGTGTCCCACCAAAAGAGGGATTCCAGAGCAGAACCCTGGACAACAAGAAATCTAACTAAAAATACGGGCCTAGGGGCATGGCAAGCCCAATATGCCTTCTAATGGTCCAGCCACTGAGAGGCCTTCAATGAGGACAGAACTCATGCTGAGGGTCACAATGCGTGTTTATGCCCTCGTGGTACTCAAGCATGGGTGGGGACTCATGGTGCATGCTTGTTTCTCCTACACTGAATGATAGTCAACATGTCAACCACATGAGTTCTTGCCATGGGGAAGTATTAATTCTGATTTCTGCATGTCATTCACCCCTGGGCAGTGATTGGAGATAAGGTCTAGGTTGTGAAGTCTGAAAACCGAGGTTGGGAAGAGATGACGACCTAAGACCATGTTGGGTCCGATATGCTCAGCGTGGAGCCAGCTGTCTGGGTGTTGGTCGGGAGGTCCAAGCTTGGGCTGTGTCAGACAGGGCATTAGTGCCCAGGGTAGATTGTATAATGGGGTACAACTGAGTGCCGTGCAGGTTGATCTTTATTTGGTATTTCTGGTTAGCCCCAAGGGCAATGTTTTTCTTCTGGAGAACAGGCAGAGTGCTGCATTGTGGCTCCGGAATTTCCAAAGTGGATGCCTTGTGGACGGGGAGTGTGAGGACGGAAGTCTGAGAACACATGTTAGGCGTAGGTTCTGGGCGAGGGCACGGCAGGCACCCTCTGCAGATCTGAATCGGGATATCATGAATCTGAAGTCAGGGCGAGGTTCAAACCTAGGCTTAGGTTTGAATTTCTGTCCATTCTGGCCACTTTATGAAGGGGACAGCATCTCCAGTCCATGGAGGTTTACCCACAATGGAAGTTGTGAGATGCTCCAAACAACAAAGATTCCTTCTGATCAACAATTGAGACCTTTTGTATCACTCCAGTACATACCATACAGAATGACACCAGAGCAGGGATCTTAGGATGGATACATGGGAATCCCGCCTCACATTGCAGTTGTCTCCTAGCAAATAGACAGGTTTGATATGCTGGCTCTGTCAGAGCAACCAAGGGGGCTGAGTTGAAATGGACTCTCCTGAGGATGGATGCTAATGTGGGTTTGTGTCCATGGAGACCTTGGAATGGGGCGTTGGTGCATGGGCCCTGAAGGATTCTCCTAACCGGAGGTTTTGAGACATCTCCAAAGGACAAGTTTCCCATGTGGAGACGAGATTTGTTCTAATTCGTGCCTCAGGAAACCCCCATATACTGTTATTGGAATATAGGCCTCTGAAGAGAGATAACTGGAAACCAAAGCAATGGCTCCGTTTAGAGCCTAGGGGCCTGTCCGGTTGAATCTTCTTCTCTGTGTACATCCATCTAAGGTATTAGTGGAGTTAGAT
Source organism: Mustela nivalis (assembly GCF_964662115.1). Taxonomy (NCBI): domain Eukaryota; kingdom Metazoa; phylum Chordata; class Mammalia; order Carnivora; family Mustelidae; genus Mustela; species Mustela nivalis. The sequence goes on along the minus strand of NW_028136543.1, from coordinate 704,844 downwards.
GCTCAGCTGGTGTCAGATGGCCCTTGTTTGTCCCAGGCGGCCTACACTATTGTGAAGGCCTTGGGGACTTTGGAGGTTTCTCCTAATTTTATGATTATGGACAATGGAATGGGCAGAATTCCCGTGGAGAGGGAAGGCACAGTTTTGATGTGGCTCCAGGGGACCCAGCCTGCAGGGTGTGTGCCTCAGGACTGTGGAGACAGAAGTCTAAAACACAAACTCAGTTTAGGTTTAGGGACGTAGGTATGGCAGGCCCGATCTACAGACCGTGAGGAGAATTCTTCCAGATATGAAGAAAGAGAGATTGTGAGGCACTTGTTCAGGCTTTTGTTTCTGGATTTTGTGTCAACGATGGGCGTGGAATGTCCGGGAGGCCTCATGGGCCATGGACGAGTCTTCCGCTCTGTGGATTTGGCCCGATTCCAATTGTTTTGGGTCAAACTGTGGGATGGGAGGAGTCCTTTCAGTTTTGTTACCTCAGGTGTCCCACCAAAAGAGGGATTCCAAAGCCGAGCCCTGGGGAGGGGAGACTTGACAACCAGAAATCTGGTTAAAAATTGGGGCCTAGGGGCATGACAAGCCCAATATGCTGTCTTTTGGTCCAGCCACTGAGAGGCCTTACTTGAGAACTGGGCTCACGTTGAGGGTCAGAATGCATGTTTGTGAACGACTTGGTCCTCAAGCATCTGCAGGGCCTCATGGGCCACACTGGTTTCAACTACATTTTACGTTGGACAACATGCCAACCACAAGGTTTCTTGCCATGGGGAAGGAGTTCTGATTCCTGCATCATGTTCAACCCTGGGTGGTGACTGGAGATAAGGTTTAGGTTCTGAAGCCTGAAAACCGAGGTTGGAAAGAGATGATGACCTAAGGCCATGGCGGGTCTGATGTGCTCAGTGTGTGGCTAGCTGGGTGGGTGCGAGCCAGGAGGTTCAGTCTCAGGCTGTGCCAGAAAGGGCAGTAGTGCCCAGGGCAGCCTGTATAATTGGGGTCTAGTCAAGTGGCATGCAGGTTGATCCTCATTTGGGGAATCTGGGTAGCCCCAGACGGCAATGATTTTCTTCCGGAAAGCAGGCAGAGTGCTGCCTTGTAGTTCTGGAATTGTCAAACTGGAGGGCTTGTGGGCCAGGAATGTGAGGATGGAAGTTGAGAACACAAACTAGACTTACGTTTCTGGGCAAGGGCACGGCAGTCACACTCTGCAGAGCTGAATCAAGATGTCCTGCATCTGAAGTCAGGGCGAGGATCAGACGATCGATCAGGTTGGAGCTTCTGTCCCTGATGGCCCCTTCATGAAGCACAGGGGGCGGGATCACGAGGCCATGGAGGTTTGCCCACGATGGGAGTTGTGAGATGCTCCGAACAGTAAAGATTCTTCTGCGGGACTATTGAGACCTGTTGGTTGGCTCCAGGACTTCCCATACAGCATAATTCTGAGAATGGTTCTAAGTATGGATGTCTGGGAAGCCTGCCTCTCATTCCAATCATCTCCTAGCGACAAGACGGGTTAGATCTGCTGGATCAGGGGGAGCAACTGAGGGGGCTGAGTTGAAATGGACTCTCCTGTGGATGGGTCCTAATGTGGGTGGGTCTCCATGGAGACCTTGGAATGAGGCGCTGGCACCGGGAACCTGAAATGTCCTTCTAACCAGAGGCTTTGAGAGAGCTCCAACATGTAAGTTTCCCATGTGTAGACGAGATTTGTTCTGATGGGTGCCTCAGGAGAAGCCCTCAGCTGGTATTGTAAAACAGGCTTTTGAGGAGACATGCCTGTAAACCAAAGCTATGGATCCCATTATGGCCTGGGGTCCTGTCTGGTCAATCTTCTTCTCTGGGGACATCCATCTATGGTATGAGTGGAGGTAGATGCTCAGCTGGTGTCAGACGGCCCTTTTTTGTCCCGGACAACCTACACCATTGGTATGGCCTCAGGGAATTTGGAGGTTTCTCCTAATTTGTACGGTTTTGGATAATGGAATGGGCAGAATTCCCATGGATTGGTTAGGCACATCCTAATGTGTGGTTCCAGGGGCCCAGCCTGGAGGGTGTGTGGCCCAGGACTTTGAGGACAGAACTCAAAAAACACAAACTCAGCTTAGGTTTGGGAACGTAGGTATGGCACGGCCGAACTACAAATCATGAGAAGAACTCTTCTGGATATGAAGAAAGAGCGAGTCTGAGGCGCTTGCTTAGGCTTTTGTCTCTGGATTTTGTATCAGCGATGGCCGTGGAATGTCGGGGAGGCCTCATGGGCCATGGACGAATCTTCCTCTCTGTGGATTTGGCCCTATCCCAATTCTTTTTCGTGAATCTGTGGGATGGGAGGACTCCTTTAGGGTTTGTTACCTGAGGTGTCCCACCAAAAGAGGAATTCCAAAGCAGAGCCCTGCGCAAGAGTGAAGGGACAACCCGAAATATGGTTAAAAATTAGGGTCTAGGGGCATGGCAAGCCCAATATGCTGTTTCCTCATGCAGCCACTGAGAGGCCTTGCCTGAGGACCGGGCTCAGGCGGAGGGTCACAATGTGTGTTTGAGACCAATGTGGCCCTCAAGCATGGGCTGGGTCTCATGTGCCACACTGGTTTCAACTACACTGAAAGTTGGACAACATGCCAACCACGAGGTTTCATGCCAAGGAAACGAGTTCGGATTTCTGCAACATTTTCAAACCTGGGCAGTGATTGGAGATAAGGTCAAGGTTCTGAAGCCTGAAAACCGAGGTTGGGTAGAGATGACGACCTAAGGCCATGGCGGGTCCGATGTGCTCAGTGTGCGGCCAGCTATCTGGGTGGGGCCAGGAGTTCCAGGCTCAGGCTGTGTCAGAATGGGCAATTGTGCCCACTTCAGCCTATATATTTGGTGTACAGCCAAATGGCGTGCAGGTTGATCCTCATTTGGGGTTTCTGGGTAGCCCCAGAGGGCAATGTTCTTCTTCCAGGGAGCAGGCAGAGTGCCGCATTGTACTTCTGGATTGCCAAACTGGAGGGCTTGTGGGCCAGTAGTCTGAGGACTGAAGTCTGAGAACACAAGCTAGGCTTAGTTTTTATGGGTGAGGACATGGCAGGCACAATCTACAGACCTGAATCGAGATCTCGTGCATCTGAAGTCAGGGTGAGGATCAGACGATCTTCAGGTTGGACTTTCTGTCCCTGATGGCCCCTTCATGAAGGGGGGGAATCACGAGGCCATGGGGGTTTTCGCACGATGGGAGTTGTGAGAAGCTCCAAACTACAAAGATTCTTCTCCAGGACAATTGAGACCTGTTAGTTGGCGCCAGGCCAAGGATTCCAAGCATGGTTCTGAGGATGGATGGCTAGGTACCCCTCCTGGCATTCCATTTTTCTCCTAGCTACAAGAAAGGTTAGATCTGCTGGATCTGGGGGAGCAACTGAGGAGGCTGAGTTGAAATTGACTCTCCTTTGGATGTGTCCTAATATGTTTTTGTGTCTATGGAGACCTTGGAATGAAGCGGTGGCACTGGGTCCCTGATGGGTTCTTCTAAACAGAGACTTTGACACAGCTCCGCCGTGCAAGTTTCCCATATGTAGATGAGATTTGTTCTGATGGGTGAGTCAAGAAACAGCCATATGCTGGTATTGAAATCCAGGCCTCTGAGGAGACATGCCTGGAAACCATAGCAATAGATCCGATTAGTGCCTAGTGGTCTGCTCATTCCTTTTTTCCTCAGGGGACATCAGTCTATGGGTCTGAGTGCAGGAAGGTGCTCTGATGTGCTCAGATTGCTCCTGTTTGTCCTGGGAAGCCACCACTATTGGGATGGCCTCAGGAACTTTGGAGGTTTATCCTATTAGTAGGATTGTGGCCATTGGAATGGGTACACACAATTCCCTTGGAGAGGGCAAGTACAGTCCTCAGGTTTGGCTCCAAGGGCCTAAGCCTTTGGGGTGTGTAGGCCAGGGCTGTTTGGACAGTTGTCTGAAAACACAAACGCGGCTTATGTTTCGGGTCATAGGTATGGCAGGACTGATCTACAGACCATGAGGAGAACTCTTCAGGATATGAAAAAGGGGCGAGCGTGAGGCTCGTGCTCAAGATTTTGTCTCTGGATATCGTGTCACTCATGGTCGTGAAATTTCCGGGTGACTTCATGCGAAATGGACGAGTCTGACTCTCTGGGGTTTTGCCCCATCCAAAGATTTTTGGGTCATTCTGGGGATGGAAGAAGTCCGTTTTGTTGTTGTTGATTTGCTTTGTTTTGTTTTTTAACCGCAGGTGTCTCACCAAATGAGGTATTCCAGAGTAGAGCCCTGGGGAGGGCCGACCGGACAACCAGAAATCTGGTTAAAAATTGTGGCCTAGGGACATGTCAAGCCCATTATGACATCTAATGGTCTAGCCACTGAGAGGACTTACTAGAGCACAGGACTCACGCTGAGGGTCACAATGCGTGTTTATGCCCTCTTCGCACTCAAGAATTGGCGGGGCCTCTGGGTGAATGCTGGTTTCTCCTACACTGAACGTTGGACAACATGCCAACCACAAGGTTTCTTGCCATGGGTAAGGACGAGTTCTGATTTCTGCATCACAGGCACCCCTGGGCAGTGGTTGGAGATAAGGTCTAGGTTCTGAAGCCTGAAAAACCGCAGTTGGGAAGAGATGATGACCTAAGGCCATGGCGGTTCTGATGTGCTCAGTGTGCGGTCAGCTGTCTGGGTGTTGGTCAGGAGGTCCGAGCTCAGGTTGTGTCAGACAGTGCATTAGTGCCCAGGTTAGACTATATACTTTGGGTACAGTCAAATGCCATGTAGATTTATCCTCATATAAGGTGCCTGGGCAGCTCATTAGGCCAAATTTTCTTTCTAGAGCGCATGCAGAGTGCTGCATTGTGGGTCTGGAATTGCGAAACTTCTGGGCTTCGGGGCCTGGAGTGTGAGGAGGGAAGTGTGAGAACACAAGCTAGACTTGGGTTTCAGGGCCAGGGCAAGGCAGGTACCCCTGTAGATCTGAACCTATATCTCATGCATCTGAAGTCAGGGCGAGGATCAGACGTTGGCTCAGGTTGGAGTTTCTGTGCATGACGGACCCTTCATGAAGGGAGCGGAATCTCAAGGCCATGGAGTTTTTCCCACGTTGGGAGTTGTGGGATGCCCCCTTCAAGGATTACTTCTGCGGGACAATTGAGACCTGTTGGGCAGCTTCAGGACATCCCATATGGAATGACTCCAGGGCACTGTTCGAGGTTGGATGCATGGGAAGCCTGCCTCGCATTCCAATTGTCTCCCAGCAACAAGACCGTTTAGATCTGATGGCTCTGCGAGAGAAACCAGGGTGGCTGACTTGTAATGGACTTTCCTGAGGATGGGTCCTAATGTGTGTTTGTGTCCATGAGGGCCTTAAAATGGGGCGGTGGCACCGAGACCCTGAAGTATTCTCCTAAGCTTTTGACATAGCTCGATGCACAACGTTCCTTGTGGAGACGAGATTTGTTTTGATGGGTGCCTCAGGAAAACCTCTATGCTGGTATTGGAATCCAGGCTTTTGAGGAGACATGCCTGTAATCCAAAGCAATGTATCCGATTATGGCCTAGGGTCCTGTCTGGTTCAATCTTCTTCTCAGGGGACATCCATCTATGGTATGAGTGGAGGTAGATGCTCAGCTGGTATCAGACCGCCCTTGTTTGTCCGGGGCGACCTGCACTATTGGGATGGCCTCAGGGATTTGTAGGGTTCTCCAAATTTTACTGTTTTGGACAATGGCATCGGCAGAATTCCCATGGATTGGGTAGGCACAGTCCTAATGTGTGATTCCAGGGGCCCGAGCCTGGAGGGTGTGTGGCCCAGGACTTTGAGGACAGAAGTCTGAAAACACAAAATCAGCTTAGGTTTGGGGACGTAGGTATGGCAGGCCCGATCTATAAACCATGAGAAGAACTCTTCCGGATATGAAGAAAGAGCGAGTCTGAGGCGCTTGCTCAGGCTTTTGTCTCTGGATTTTGTATCAGAGATGGCCGTGGAATGTCGGGGAGGCCTCATGGGCCATGGACGAATCTTCCTCTCTGTGGATTTGGCCCGATCCCAATTGTTTTTCGTCAATCTGTGGAAAGGGAGGACTCCTTTCAGGTTTGTTACCTCAGGTGTCCCGCCAAAAGAGGAATTCCAAAGAAGAGCCCTAAGGAAAAGTGAAGGGAGAACCCGAACTATGGTTAAAATTTGGGGCCTAGGGGCATGGCAAGCCCAATATGCTATCTCTTCATCCAGCCACTGAGAGGCCTTATTGAGGACTGGGATCAGGGTGAGGGTCACAATGTGTGGTTTTGACCAATGTGGCCCGCAAACATGAGTGGGGCCTCATGGGCCAAACTGGTTTCAACTACACTGAACGTTGGACAACATGCCAACCACATGGTTTCTTGCCACGGGGAAGGAGTTGTTTTTTCTGCATCACTTTCAAGCCTGGGCAGTGATTGGAGATAAGGTCTAGGTTCTGAAACTTGACAACCGAGGTTGGGAAGAGATGACGACCTAAGACCATGGCGGGTCCGATGTGCTCAGTGAGCGGCCAGCTTTCTGTGTGGGGCCAGGTAATCCAGGCTCAGGCTGTGTCAAAAAGGGCAATAGTGCCCAGGTCAGCCTATATATTTGGGGTACAGTAGAATGGCGTGCAGGTTGATCCTCTTTTGGAGTTTCTGGGTAGCCCCAGAGGGCAATGTTTTTCTTCCTGAGGGCAGGAATAGTGCTCCATTATAGTTCTGGTTTTCAAACTGGAGGCTTGTGGGCCAGTAGTCTGAGGAAGGAAATCTGAGAACAAGCTAGGCTTAGGATTCTGGGTGAGGACAAGGCAGGAACAATCTACAGACCTGAATCGAGATCTCGTGCTTATGATGTCAGGGCGAGGATGAGAAGATCGCTCAGGTTGGTGTTTCTGTCCCTGATGGCCCTTCATGAAGGGGCAGGGGGGCCACGAGGCCGTGGGGGTTTTCCCACGATGTTAGTTGTGAGAAGCTCCAAACTGCAAAGATTCTTCTGCAGGACAATTGAGACCTGTTTGTTGGCTCCAGGGCAACGATTCCGAGCAGGGTTCTAAGGATGGATGGCTGGGTAGCCCACCTCGCATTCCAATTGTGTCCTAGCAACAAGACAGGTTAGATCTGCTGGATCTGGGGGAGCAACCCAGGAGGCTGAGTTGAAATGGACTCTCCTGTGGATGGGTCCTAATGTCTTTTTGTGTCTATGGAGACCTTGGAATGTAGCCGTGGCACTGGTGTCCTGAAGGGTTTTTCCAAACAGAGGCTTTGACACAGCTCCAACGTGCAAGTTTACCATATGTAGATGAGATGTTTTCTGATGGGTGAGTCAAGAAACAGCCATACACTGGTATTGAAATCCAGGCCTCTGAGGAGAGATGACTGGATACCACAGCAATGGATCCGTTTAGTGCCTAGGGGCCTGTTCGTTCCTTTTTACCTCTGGGGACATCAGTCTATGCGTCTGAGTGCAGGTAGGTGCTCAGATGAGCTCAGATTGCCTCTGTTTGTCCTGGGAAGCCACCACTATTGGGATGGCCTCAGGCAGTTTGGAGGTTTATCCTATTAGTAGGGTTGTGGCCATTGGAATGGGCACATACAATTCCCTTGGAGAGGGCAAGTACAGTCCTCAGGTTTGGCTCCAGGGGCCTGAGCCTGTAGGGTGTGTAGGCCAGAGCTGTTTGGACAGTTGTCTGAAAACACAAACGCGGCTTATGTTTCGGGTCATAGGTATGGTAGGACTGATCTACAGACCATGAGGAAAACTCTTCAGGATATGATAAAAGGGCGAGTGTGAGGCTTGTGCTCAAGTTTTTGTCTCTGGATATCGTGTCACTCATGGTCGTGAAATTTCCGGGTGACTTCATGGGAAATGGACGAGTCTTACTCTCTGGGGTTTTGCCCCATCCCAAGATTTTTGGGTCATTCTGGGAATGGAAGAAGTCCGTTTTGTTGTTGTTGTTGATTTGCTTTGTTTTGTTTTTTAACCGCAGGTGTCTCACCAAATGAGGTATTCCAGAGTAGAGCCCTGGGGAGGGCCGACCGGACAACCAGAAATCTGGTTAAAAATTGTGGCCTAGGGACATGTCAAGCCCATTATGACATCTAATGGTCGAGCCACTGAGAGGACTTACTAGAGCACAGGACTCACGCTGAGGGTCACAATGCGTGTTTATGCCCTCTTCACACTCAAGAATTGGCGGGGCCTCCGGGTGAATGCTGGTTTCTCCTACACTGAACGTTGGACAACATGCCAACCACAAGGTTTCTTGCCATGGGTAAGGACGAGTTCTGATTTCTGCATCACAGGCACCCCTGGGCAGTGGTTGGAGATAAGGTCTAGATTCTGAATCCTGAAAAACCGCAGTTGGGAAGAGATGATGACCTACTGCCATGGCGGTTCTGGTGTGCTCAGTGTGCGGTCAGCTGTCTGGGTGTTGGTCAGGAGGTCCGAGCTCAGGTTGTGTCAGACAGTGCATTAGTGCCCAGGTTAGACTATATACTTTGGGTACAGTCGAATGCCATGTAGATTTATCCTCATATAAGGTGCCTGGGCAGCTCATTAGGCCAAATTTTTTTTCTAGAGGGCATGCAGAGTGCTGCATTGTGGGTCTGGAATTGCGAAACTTCCGGGCTTCGGGGCCTGGAGTGTGAGGAGGGAAGTCTGAGAACACAAGCTAGACTTGGGTTTCAGGGCCAGGGCACGGCAGGTATCCCTGTAGATCTGAACCTATATCTCATGCATCTGAAGTCAGGGCGAGGATCAGACATTGGCTCAGGTGGGAGTTTCTGTGCATGACGGCCCCTTCATGAAGGGAGCGGAATCTCGAGGCCATGGAGGTTTTCCCACGTTGGGAGTTGTGGGATGCCCCCTTCAAGGATTCCTTCTGCGGGACAATTGAGACTTGTTGGGCAGCTCCAGGACATCCCATATGGAATGACTCCAGGGCACCGTTCGAGGATGGATGCCTGGGAAGCCTGCCTCGCATTCCAATTGTCTCCTAGCAACAAGACAGTTTAGATCTGATGGCTCTGCGGGAGAAACCGGGGTGGCTGACTTGAAATGGACTTTCCTGAGGATGGGTCCTAATGTGTGTTTGTGTCCATGAGGGCCTTAAAATGGGGCGGTGGCACCAGGACCCTGAAGTATTCTCCTAAGCTTTTGACATAGCTCGATGCACAACGTTCCTTGTGGAGACGAGATTTATTTTGATGGGTGCCACAGGAAAACCTCTATGCTGGTATTGGAATCCAGGCTTTTGAGGAGACATGCCTGTAATCCAAAGCAATGTATCCGATTATGGCCTAGGGTCCTGTCTGGTTCAATCTTCTTCTCAGGGGACATCCATCTATGGTATGAGTGGAGGTAGATGCTCAGCTAGTATCAGACCGCCCTTGTTTGTCCCGGGCGACCTGCACTATTGGGATGGCCTCAGGGATTTGTAGGGTTCTCCAAATTTTACTGTTTTGGACAATGGCATCGGCAGAATTCCCATGGATTGGGTAGGCACAGTCCTAATGTGTGACTCCAGGGGCCCCAGCCTGGAGGGTGTGTGGCCCAGGACTTTGAGGACAGAAGTCTGAAAACACAAACTCAGCTTAGGTTTGGGGACGTAGGTATGGCAGGCCTGATCTATAAACCATGAGAAGAACTCTTCTGGATATGAAGAAAGAGCGAGTCTGAGGCGCTTGCTCAGGCTTTTGTCTCTGGATTTTGTATCAGAGATGGCCATGGAATGTCGGGGAGGCCTCATGGGCCATGGATGAATCTTCCTCTCTGTGGATTTGGCCCGATCCCAATTGTTTTTCGTCAATCTGTGGAATGGGAGGACTCCTTTCAGGTTTGTTACTTCAGGTGTTCCGCCAAAAGAGGAATTCCAAAGAAGAGCCCTGGGGAAAAGTGAAGGGAGAACCCGAACTATGGGTAAAATTTGGGGCCTAGGGGCATGGCAAGCCCAATATGCTATCTCTTCATCCAGCCACTGAGAGGCCTTATTGAGGACTGGGATCAGGGTGAGGGTCACAATGTGTGGTTTTGACCAATGTGGCCTGCAAACGTGAGCGGGGCCTCATGGGCCACACTGGTTTCAACTACACTGAACGTTGGACAACATGCCAACCACATGGTTTCTTGCCACGGGGAAGGAGTTGTTTTTTCTGCATCACTTTCAAGCCTGGGCAGTGATTGGAGATAAGGTCTAGGTTCTGAAACTTGACAACCGAGGTTGGGAAGAGATGACGACCTAAGACCATGGCGGGTCCGATGTGCTCAGTGAGCGGCCAGCTTTCTGTGTGGGGCCAGGTAATCCAGGCTCAGGCTGTGTCAAAAAGGGCAATAGTGCCCAGGTCAGCCTATATATTTGGGGTACAGTCGTATGGCGTGCAGGTTGATCCTCTTTTGGAGTTTCTGGGTAGCCCCAGAGGGCAATGTTTTTCTTCCTGAGGGCAGGAAGAGTGCTGCATTATAGTTCTGGTTTTCAAACTGGAGGCTTGTGGGCCAGTAGTCTGAGGAAGGAAATCTGAGAACAAGCTAGGCTTAGGTTTCTGGGTGAGGACAAGGCAGGAACAATCTACAGACCTGAATTGAGATCTCGTGCTTATGATGTCAGGGCGAGGATCAGAAGATCGCTCAGGTTGGTGTTTCTGTCCCTGATGGCCCTTCATGAAGAGGCGGGGGGTCATGATGCCGTGGGGGTTTTCCCACGATGTTAGTTGTGAGAAGCTCCAAACTGCAAAGATTCTTGTGCAGGACAATTGAGACCTGTTTGTTGGCTCCAGGGCAACGATTCCGAGCAGGGTTCTAAGGATGGATGGCTGGGTAGCCCACCTCGCATTCCAATTGTTTCCTAGCAACAAGACAGATTAGATCTGCTGGATCTGGGGGAGCAACCCAGGAGGCTGAGTTGAAGTGGACTCTCCTGTGGATGGATCCTAATATGTTTTTGTGTCTATGGAGATCTTGGAATGAAGCGGTGACACTGGGGCCCTGAAGGGTTTTTTCAAACAGAGGCTTTGACACAGCTCCAACGTGCAAGTTTCCCATATGTAGATGAGATTTGTTCTGAGGATGAGTCAGGAAACAGCCATATGCTGGTATTGAAATCCAGGCCTCTGAGGAGAGATGACTGGATAGCACAACAATGAATCCAATAGTGCCTAGGGGCCTGTTCGTACCTTTTTACCTCTGGGGACATCAGTCTATGCATCTGAGTGCATGTAGGTGTCAGATGGGCTCAGATTGTTCCTGTTTCTCCTGGAGAGCCACCACTATTGGGATGGCCTCAGGGAGTTTGGAGGTTTATCTTATTAGTAGGTTGTGGCCATTGGAATGGGCACATACAATTCCCTTGGAGAGGGCAAGTACAGTCCTCAGGTTTGGCTCCAGGGGCCTGAGCCTGTAGGGTGTGTAGGCCAGAGCTGTTTGGACAGTTGTCTGAAAACACAAACGCGGCTTATGTTTCGGGTAATAGGTATGGCAGGATTGATCTACAGACCATGAGGAGAACTCTTCGGGATATGAAAAAAGGGCGAGTGTCAGGCTCTTGCTCAAGTTTTTGTCTCTGGATATCGTGTCACTCATGGTCATGAAATTTCCGGTTGACTTAATGGGAAATGGACGAGTCTTACTCTCTGGGGGTTTGTCCCCATCGCAAGATTTTGGGGTCATTTTGTGGGATGGAAGAAGTCCGTTTTGTTGTTGTTGTGATTTGCCTTGTTTTGTTTTTTAACCTCAGGTGTCCCACCAAATGAGGGATTCCAGAGTAGAGCCCTGGCGGGGGGGCCGACTGTACAACCAGAAATCTGGTTACAAATTTGGGCCTAGGGACATGTAAAGCCCATTATGACATCTAATGGTCGAGTGACTGAGAGGACTTACTAGAGGACAGGACTCACACTGAGGGTCACAATGCGAGTTTATGACCACTTCGCAAACAAGAATGGGCGGGGCCTCATGGTGAATCCTGGTTTCTCCTACACTGAACGTTGGACAACCTGCCAACGACAAGATTTCTTGCCATGGGTAAGGAAGAGTTCTGATTTCTGCATCACAGTCACTCTTGGGCAGTGATTGGAGATAAGGTCTAGATTCTGAAGCCTGAAAACGGAGGTAGGGAAGAGATGATAACCTAAGGCCATGGCGGGTCTGATGTGCTCAGTGTGCGGTCAACTGTCTGGGTGTTGGTCAGGAGGTCCGGGCTCAGGTTGTGTCAGACAGTGCATTAGTGCCCCCGTAGACTATATAATTTGGGTAAAGTCGAGTGCCATGTAGATTTATCCTCATATAAGTTGCCTGGGCAGCTCATTAGGCCAAATTTTTTTTCTAGAGGGCAGGCAGAGTGCTTCATTGTCGGTCCGGAATTGCCAAACTTGAGGGCTTCGTGTCCATGAATGTGAGGACGGAAGTCTGAGAACACAAGCTAGACTTGTGTATCAGGGCGAGGACACGGCAGGTACCACTGTAGATCTGAACCAATATCTCATGCATCTGAAGTCAGGGCGAGGATCAGACGTTGGCTCACATTGGAGTTTATGTGCATGACGGCCCCTTCATGAAGGGAGCGGAATCTCGAGGCCATGGAGGTTTTCCCACGTTGGGTGTTGTGGGATGCCCCTTCAAGGATACCTTCTGCGGGACAATTGAGACCTGTTGGGCAGGTTCAGGACATCCCATATGGAATGACTCCAGGGCACCATTCGAGGATGGATGACTGGGAAGCAGGCCTCGCATTCCAATTTTCTCCTAGCAACAAGAGAGTTTAGATCTGATGACTCTGCGTGAGCAACAGGAGTGACTGACTTGAAATGGACTTTCCTGAGGATGCGTCCTAATGTGTGTTTGTGTCCATGAGGGCCTTAAAATGGGGCGGTGGCACCGGGACCCTGAAGTATTCTCCTAAGCTTTTGACATAGCTCGATGCAAAAGTCTCCTTGTGGAGACGAGATTTGTTCTGATGGGTGCCTCAGAAAAACACCTATGCTGGTATTGGAATCCAGGCTTTTGAGGAGACATGCCTGTAAACCAAAGCAATGTATCCGATTATGGCCTAGGGTCCTGTCTGGTTCAATCTGCTTCTCAGGGGACATCCATCTATGGTATGAGTGGAGGTAGATGCTCAGCTGGTATCAGACCACCCTTGTTTGTCCCGGGCGACCTGCACTATTGGGATGGCCTCAGGGATTTGGAGGGTTCTCCTAATTTTACGGTTTTGGACAATGGAATGGGCAGAATTCCCATGGATTGGGTAGACACAGTCCTAATGTGTGACACCTGGGGCCCCAGCCTGGAAGGTGTGTGGCCCAGGACTTTGGGGACAGAAGTTTGAAAACACAAACTCAGCTTAGCTTTGGGGAGGTAGGTATAGCAGGCCCGATCTATAAACCATGAGAAGAACTCTTCCGGATATAAAGAAAGAGCGAGTCTCAGGCACTTGCTCAGGCATTTGTCTCTGGATTTTGTATCAGCGATGGCCGTGGAATGTCGGGGAGGCCTCATGGGCCATGGACGAATCTTCCTCTCTGTGGATTTGGCCCGATCCCAATTGTTTTTCGTCAATCTGTGGAATGGGAGGACTCCTTTCAGGTTTGTTACCTCAGGTGTCCCGCCAAAAGAGGAATTCCAAAGATGAGCCCTGGGGAAAAGTGAAGGGAGAACCCGAACTATGGGTAAAATTTGGGGCCTAGGGGCATGGCAAGCCGAATATGCTGACTCTTTATCCAGCCACTGAGAGGCATTACCTGAGGCCTGGGATCAGGCTGAGGGACACAATGTGTGTTTGTGACCAATGTGGCCCATAAACATGGGCGGGGCCTCATGGGCCACACTGGTTTCAACTACACTGAACTTTGGAAAAACTTGCCAACCACTAGGTTTCTTGCCAAGGCGAAGGAGAAGTTCTGATTCTTGTATCACGTTCACTCCTGAGCAGTGAATGGAGATAAGGTCTAGGTTATGATGGTGAAAACTGAGGTTGTGTAGAGTTGATGGCCTAAATCCATTGTGGGTGTGATATGCTCTGTTTATGGCCAGCTGTCTGGGTGTTGGACTGGAGGTCTCCCCTCAGGCTGTTTCAGACATGGCTTTAGTGCACAGGCTAGACAGTATAATTGGGGTATAATTGAGTGGCATGCAGGTTGTTACTCATTTGGCGTTTCTGGTTAGGCCTATAGGGCAAAATTTTTCTTCTGGAGGGCAGGCAGAGTGCTGCATTGTGTCTCCAGAATTGCCAAACTGGAGGGGTGTGGCCAGGATTGTGAGGAAGGAAGTCTGAAAACACGAGTTTTGGGACCAAGAGCATGGCAGGTCCACTCTGCAGAGGCTGAATCGAGATCTCCTGCAGGTGAGGTCAGGGCGAGTATCAGATGTTGCCTCAAGCTGGAGTTTGTGTCCACGACGGCCCTTACATGAAGGGGGTGGGGGCGTCATGAGGCCAGGGAGGTTTCCCTACGCTGGGAGTTGTGAGCTGCTCCAAACTTCAAAGTTTCCTTCTTCAGGACAGTCGAGTACTATTGGATGGTCCCTTGATGCCCCATACAGAAAGACTCGAGAGCAGGGGCCTAAGCATGGATGCCGAGAAACGCCAACTCACCTTCCCATTGCCTGGTGGAGACAAGGCACGCTCAATCTGTGGGCTCTTGGGTGAGCTAACCAGAAGGCTGAGTTTAAATGGACTCTCCTGAGGATGAGTCATAATGTGGGTTGGTGGCCATGGAGACCTTGGAATGTGGCAGTAGCTAAGGGACTCTGCTGGATTCTCCAACCCGAAGGGCTTGACACAACTCCAACAAGGAAGCTTCCCATGTGGAAATGAGAGGTCTTCTGTCTGGTGCCTCAGGAAAGCCCCATATGCTGGTCTTCGAACCCAGGCCTCTGAGGAGTGATACCTGGACACCAAAGCAAGAGTTCATAATAGGGCCTAGGGTCCTGTCTGGTTCAATCTTCTGTCTCTGCGGATATCTGTCTATGTGTCTGCATGGAGGTAGTAGTTGCTCATCTTGTGTCATAATGCCCCTATTTGTCCAGTGCGGCTTGCGGTAGTGGGATGTCCTTGGGGACCTTGAGGTTTCTACTATTTTGTAGAGTTGTGGCCAATGGAATGGGCAGTTTCTTAGGAGAGAGCAGGCACAGTTCTGTGGTGTGGCTCCAGAGACCCCAGCCTGGAGTCTGTGTGGGCCATGGCTGTGCAGACAGACATCCAAAAACCCTAACTCAGCTCAGGTTGGGGCCGAGGTTACGGCAGGCCTGATCTACAGTCCATGAGGGGAGCTCCTCTGGATATGAAAGAAGGGTGAGAGGGAGGCAGTCGCTCAGGCTTTTGTCTCTGGATGTTTTGTCCACAATGGCCTTTTAATGTAGGATTTGCCTCATGGGTCGTAGAAGTCTCCCTCTCTGGTAGTTTGTCCAGCCCCCAAGAGTTTGAGGTCATTCTGTGGGAAGGGAAGTGTCCTGTTTTCTGCTTCATGTGTCCCACCAGAAGAGGGATTCTAGAGCATAGCAGTGGGTACTGACAACTGGAATACTCGCCCTCTGGTTAAGCCTGGGGGCCTATGGATATGACAAGCCCCATATGCAGGATCTTGGTCCAGCCACTGAGAGGCGTTACTTTAATACGGGACTCACGCTGCTGGTCACAATGTATGTCTGTGCCCTAGGCGGCCCTCAAGCACTGGCATGGCCTTTCGGACAATGCAGGTTTTTCCACATTGCTGAAGACTGAAAACCGAGGTTGGGAAGAGATGACGACCTACAGCCATAGCGGGTCCTATGTGTCCAGGTTGGGGCCAGCTTTCTGGGTGTCGTTTGGGATGTCTTGTCTCAGGCTGTGCCAGACAGGGCATTAGTATACAGGGTAGGCTGTATAATTGCTTTACAATCGAGTGGCATGCATTAGAAAATCATTTGGGGTTTCTTATTAGCAGCATAGGGCAAAGTTTTTCTTCTGGAGGGCAGGCAGAGTGCTGCATTGTGGCATCGGAATTCCCAAACTGGAGGGCTTGTGGGCCAGGAGAGTGAGGACGGAAGTCTGAGAACACAAGCTAGGCTTAGGTTTCGGGGCAAGGACATGGCAGGCACACTCTGCAGAGCTGAATTGAGATCTCATGCGTCTGAAGTCAAGTCGAGGTTCAGACTTTGGCTCAGGTTTGAGTTTCTGTCCATGTTGGTCTCTTCATGAAGGGGGGATATTATGAGCCCATGGGGGTTTTCCCACTATTGGAGTAGTGAGATGCTCCAAACCACAAGGATTCCTTCTGTGGGACAATTAAGATTTGTTGGATGGCTCCAGGACGTCTTATAAGGTATTTTTCCAGAACAGGGTTCTAAGTATGGATGCCTGGGCATCCAGCCTCACATTCCAATTGTCTCCTAGCAACAAGAAACGTTTGATCTGCTGGCTTGGGGTAGCAACAGAGGGGGCTGAGTTGAAATGGACTTTCCTGAGGATGGTCTTAATGTTGGTTTGAGTCCATGGAGACCTTGGTATGGGGCAGTGGCACCAGGGCCCTGAAGGATTCTCCTAACCAGAGGTTATGACAAAGCTCCAATGAGCAAGTTTTCCATGGGGAGACGAGATTTG
The DNA here is from genome assembly GCF_964662115.1 of Mustela nivalis. Classification (NCBI taxonomy): domain Eukaryota; kingdom Metazoa; phylum Chordata; class Mammalia; order Carnivora; family Mustelidae; genus Mustela; species Mustela nivalis. The sequence continues at coordinate 688,283 of NW_028136543.1, read as the reverse complement.
TTCTTATTGGTGCCTCAGGAAACCACCATATGCTGGTATTGGAAACGAGGCCTCTGAGGAGAGATGCCTGGAAACCAAAGCAATGGATCTGATTAGGGCCTAGGGGCCTGTCCGGTTCAATATTCTTCTCTGGGGCATCTGTTGTCTGAGTGGAGGTAGTTGCTCAGCTGGTTTGAGATCACCCCTGTTTGTCCTGGGCGGCCTACACTATTGGGATGGCCTCGGTGACTTTGGAGGTTTTTCCTCATTTGCAAGGTTGTGGCCAATGGAATGGGAAGAATTCCCTTGAAAGGGAAGCACAGTCCTGAGGTGTGGCTCCAGGGACCCAAGTGTGGAGCGTGTGTGGTCCAGGGCTATTTGGACAAAAGTCTGAAAACACAAACTCCACTTAGGTTGTGGGATGAAGGTATGGCCGGCCCGATCTATAGACCGTGAGGAGAACTCTTCGGGATATGAACAAAGGGCGAATGTGAGGTGCTGGCTCATGCTTTTTTTTTTTTTTTTTCTGGAATTGTGTCACCGATTGTCATGGAATGTCGGGGTGGCCTCATGGGCCATTGATGAGGCTCCCTTTCTGGGGATTTGACCCGATCCCAAGAGTTTGGGGTCATTCTGCGGGAAGGGAGGAGGCCTTTCTTGTTTTTTTGTTTATTTTCTTCTTATTATTATTTTTTTTACCTAAGGTGGACCACCAAAAGAGGGATTCAAGAGCAGAGTCCTGGCGAGGGGCGACTGGACAACCAGACCTCTGGTTAACATTGGGACCTAAGAACATGGCAAGCCCCATATGTGGGCTCTTGGTCCAGACACTGAGAGGCCTTCCTTGAGGATAGGTCTCACACTGAGTTTCACAATGTGTTTTTGTGCCCAAGGAGCCCCTCATTCAGGGCGTGGCCTAATGTACCATGCTGGTTTCTCCTACACTGAACGTTGCACAATATGGCAACCACAAGTTTTCTGGCCATGGGGAAGAAGGAGTTCTAATTTCTGCCACACTTTCACTCCTGGACTGTGATTGGATTTAAGGTCTAGGTTCTGAAGCCTGAAAACTGAGGTGGGAAGAGATGAAGACCTAAGGCCATGGTGTGTCTGATGTGCTCAGTGTTCGGCCAGCTGTTGAGTGTGGGTTGGGAGGTGCAGACACAGGCTGTGGCAGACAGGGAATTAGTGCCCAGGCTAGACTGTATCATTGGGATGCAGTCGAGTTTCGTGCAGGATGGTAGTCATTTGTGGTTACTGGGTAGCCCCAGAGGGCAACGTTTTTCTTCTGGAGGGAAGACACAGTGCCACATAGTGGCTCCAGAATTCCCAAACTGGAAGGCTTGTGGGCCAGGAGTGTGAGGAAAAAATTCTGAGAACACAAGCCAGACTTAGATTTCGGGGTGAGGGGACGGCAGGCACCCTCTGCAGAGATGATTCGAAATCCCGTATGCCTGAAGACAGAGCTAGGATCAGACGTTGGCTTACGTCGGAGTTTCTGTCCATGACGGCCCCTTCATGAAGGGGACGGTGTCACGAGGACATGGAGGTTTTCCCACGATGGGAATTGTGAGATGCTCCAAACCGCAATGATTCCTTCTGTGGGACAGTCGAGACCTGTTGGATGGCTCCAGGACATCCCATAAGGAAGTTATTCAGAGCAGGGTTCTAAGGATGGATGCCTGGGCAGCCTGCCTCCCATTCCAGGTGTCTCATAGCGCCAAGGCAAGTTCGATCTGTTGGATCTAGGGGAGAAACCGAGGCGGGTGTTTTGAAATGGGTGAGTTGAGGATGGGTCATAATGTGCATTTGTGTCCATGTAGACCTTGGAATGGGGTGCTTGATCCGGGGCCTTGAGGGATGTTCATAACCGGAGGTTTTGATGGGCTCTAAAGAGTACGTTTCCTATGTATAGAAGAGAATTGTTTTGATGAGTGCCTAAGGAATCTCCCATATGCTGGTATTGGAAACCAGGACTCTGAGGAGAGATGACTGGAAACAAAAGCAATCAAGATGATTAGGGCCTAGGTGCCTGTCCGGTTCAATCTCTTTCCTGAGGATACGTGTCTAAGGATCTGAGGGGATGTAGTTGCTCAGCTTGTGTCAGATCGCCCCTGTTTGTCCTGGGCAGCCTATAATATTGGGATGGCTTCGGGACTTTGGAGTTTCTCCTAATCTATAGGGTTGCGGCCAATGGAATGGGCAGAAATCCCCTGGAGAGGGCAGGCACAGTTCTGAGTTTGGCTCTAGGGGCCCAGCCTTGAGGCTGTGTGGGCCAGGCCTGTGGGGACAAAAGTCTGAAAACACAAACTCTGCTTAGGATTGGGGACATAGGTATGGCACGCCCAATCTACAGACCGTGATAACACTTAGGGATATGAAAAAGGGTGAGTTTGAGGTGCTTGCTCAGGTTTTGTCTCTGGATTTGTGTCAACAATGTGGGTGGAATGCTGGCGTGGCCTCATGGGTTGTGGATGGCTTTCCTTCTCTGAGGATTTGACCCGATCCCAAGAGTTTGGGTACATTCTGTGGGATGGGGGGAGTCTTTTCTGTTTTTTATTTTATTTTATTTTATATTTTATTTTATGTACCTCAAGTGTCCCAATAAAAGAGGGATTCCAGAGCAGAGTCCTTGGGAGGGACAACTGGATATCCCCACCTCTGTTTAAGTTTGGGGGCCTAGGGGCATGGCAAGTCCAATAGGCGGGCTCTTGATTCAGACACTGAGAGGCCTTCCTTGAGAACAGGGATCATGCTGAGGTTCACAATGCCTATTTGTGCCCAACAAGGCCCTCAAGCAGGGGAAGTGCCTCATGGGCCACGCTAGATTCTTCCACACTGAACATTGGAGAATATGCCAACCACAAGGTTTCCAGCCATGGCGAAGGAAGAGTTGTGGTTTCTGCATCACGTTCACCCCTGGACAGTTTTGGAGTTTAGGTCTAGGTTCTGAAACCCGAAAACTGAGGTTGGAAGAGATGAAGACCTAAGGACCTGATGGGTCCAATGAGCTCAGTGTGCGGCCAGCTGTAGAGCGTAGGTCTGGAGGTGTGGGCTCATGCTGTGACAGACAAGGCATTAGACAGGGTAGACTGCATATTGGGGTGCAGTCGAGTGGCGTTCAGTTGATCCTTATTCGGGTTTCTAGGTAGCTCCATAAGGCAACGTTTTTCTTCTGGAGGGCAGGCAGTGTGCTGTATTATGGCCCCAGTATTGCCAATCTGTAGGGCTTTTGGGGCAGGGGTGTGAGGACGGTAGTCTGAGAACACAAGCTAGGCTTAGTTTTGGGGGTGAGTGCACAGAAGGCACACTCTGCAGAGCTGAATCAAGATCTCATGCACCTGAAGTCAGGGCGAATATCAGACGTTTGCTCAGGTTGGAGTTTCTGTCCATGATGGCCCCTTTATAAAGTGGAGCGTCTCAAGAGGCCATGTAGATTTTCCCACAATGGGAGTTGTGAGATGCTCCAGACTGCAAAGATTCCTTCTGTGGGACACTTGAGACCTGTTGGATGGCACTAGGATGTCCCATGTGGAACGACTCCAGAGTAGGGTTCTAAGGATGGATGCCTGGGCAGCCCGCCTCCCATTCTAGTTGTCTCCTAGCAACAAGGCAGGTTTGATCTGCAGGCCCTGGGGGAGAAACCAAGGGGGTTGAGTTGACATGGACTCTCCCGACAATAGATCATAATGTGGGTTTAAGTCCATGGAGACCTTGGAATGGGGCGCTTGATCCGGGGCCCTGAAAGATTCTCCTAAACAGAGGTTTTTATAGAGCTCCAAAGAGTACATTTCCTATGTGGAGATGAGATTTTTCTGATGAGTGCCTCAGGAATCCCCCGTATTCCTGTGTTGGAAACCAGGCCTCTGAGGAGAGATGCCTGGAAGCAAAAGCAATGGATCTGATTAGAGCCTAAGTGCCTGTCGAGTTCAATCTTATTCTATGGGGATATCTGTCTCTGGGTCTGAGTGGAGGTAGTTTCCTAACTTGTGAAAGATCATCCCTGTTTGTCCTGGGCAGCCAACACTATTCGGATGGCCTCGGGGAGTTTGGAGGATTCTCCTAATCTATAGGGTTGTGGCCAATGGAAATGGCAGAATTCCCCTGGAGAGGGAAGCCACAGTCCTGAGGTGTGGCTCCAGGGGCCCCAGCTTGGACGGTGTGTGGGCCAGGACTGTGGGGACAGAAGTCTGAAAACACAAACTCAGCTTAGGTTTGGGGATGTATGTATGAAGGCTCGATCTACAGACAGTAAGAATTTTCGGTGCTATGAACAAAGGGCGAGTATGTGGCGCTTGCTCAAGCTTTTGTCTCTGGATTTTGTGTCAACGGTGGCCGTGGAATGTCGGGGTATCCTCAAGGGCCATGGACAATTCTTTCTCTGGTGATTTGGCCTGATCCCAAGGGGTTGGGATCATTCTGTGGATGGGAAGAGTCCTTTCTGTATTTTTTTTTTTACCTCAGGTGTTCCACCAAATAGGGATTCCAGAGTAGAGCCCTGAGTAGGGGTGACTAGACATCTCGAACTCTGGTTGAGATTGGGGGACTAGGGGCTTGGCAAGCCCCATATGTGGGCTGTTGTTCCAGTCACTAAGAGGCTTTACATGAGGATAGGGCTCACGGTGAGGGTCACAATGTGTGTTTGTGCAAATTGTGGCCCTCAGGGATAGGTGGAGCCTCATAGTCCATGCTGCTTTCTCCTACTATGAACAATGGACAACATGCCAACCACTAGGTTACTTGCCAAGGCGAAGGAGAAGTTCTGATTCTTGCATCACGTTCACTCCTGAGCAGTGAGTGGAGATAAGGCCTAGGTTCTGAAGGTGAAAACTGAGGTTGGGTAGAGATGATGGCCTAAAGCCATTGCGGGTGTGATATGCTCTGTGTACGGCCAGCTTTCTGGGTGTTGGACTGGAGGTCTGCCCTCAGGCTGTGTCAGACAGGGCTTTAGTGCACAGGCTAGACTGTATAATTGGGGTATGGTCGAGTGGCATGCAGGTTGTTACTCATTTGGCGTTTCCGGTTAGCCCTATAGGGCAACATTTTTCTTCTGGAGGGCAGGCAGAGTGCTGCATTGTGTCTCCAGAATTGCCAAACTGGAGGGGTGTGGCCAGGATTGTGAGGAAGGAAGTCTGAAAACACAAGCTAGCACGAGTTTTGGGGCCAAGAGCATGGCAGGCCCACTCTGCAGAGGCTGAATCGAGATCTCCTGCAGGTGAGGTCAGGGCGAGTATCAGATGTTGCCTCAAGCTGGAGTTTGTGTCCATGACGGCCCCTTCCTGAAGGGGGTGGGGGCGTCATGAGGCCAGGGAGGTTTCCCTACGCTGGGAGTTGTGAGCTGCTCCAAACTTCAAAGTTTCCTTCTTCAGGACAGTCGAGTACTATTGGATGGTCCCTTGATGCCCCATACAGAAAGACTCGAGAGCAGGGGCCTAAGCATGGATGCCGAGACACGCCAACTCACCTTCCCATTGCCTGGTGGAGACAAGGCACGCTCAATCTGTGGGCTCTTGGGTGAGCTACCCAGAAGGCTGAGTTTAAATGGACTCTCCTGAGGATGAGTCATAATGTGGGTTGGTGGCCATGGAGACCTTGGAATGTGGCAGTAGCTAAGGGACTCGGCAGGATTCTCCAACCCGAAAGGGCTTGACACACCTCCAACAAGGAAGCTTCCCATGTGGAGATGAGAGGTCTTCTGTCTGGTGCCTCAGGAAAGCCCCGTATGCTGGTCTTCGAACCCAGGCCTCTGAGGAGTGCTACCTGGACACCAAAGCAAGAGTTCATAATAGGGCCTAGGAGCCTGTCTGGTTCAATCTTCTGTCTCTGCGGATATCTGTCTGTGTGTCTGCATGGAGGTAGTAGTTGCTCAGCTTGTGTCATAATGCCCCTATTTGTCCAGTGCGGCTTGCGGTAGTGGGATGTCCTTGGGGACCTTGAGGTTTCTACTATTTTGTAGAGTTGTGGCCAATGGAATGGGCAGTTTCTTAGGAGAGAGCAGGCACAGTTCTGTGTTGTGGCTCCAGAGACACCAGCTGGAGGCTGTGTGGGCCGTAGCTGTGCAGACAGACATCCAAAAACCCTAACTCAGCTCAGGTTTGGGGCCGAGGTTACGGCAGCCCTGATCTACAGTCCATGAGGGGAGCTCCTCTGGATATGAAAGAAGGGTGAGAGGGAGGCAGTCGCTCAGGCTTTTGTCTCTGGATGTTTTGTCCACAATGGCCGTTTAATGTAGGAGTTGCCTCATGGGTCGTAGAAGTCTCCCTCTCTGGTAGTTTGTCCAGCCCCCAAGAGTTTGGGGTCATTCTGTGGGAAGGGAAGTGTCCTGTTTTCTGCTTCATGTGTCCCCCCAGTAGAGGTATTCTAGAGCATAGCAGTGGGTACTGACAACTGGAATACTCGCCCTCTGGTTAAGCCTGGGGGCCTATGGATATGACAAGCCCCATATGCAGGATCTTGGTCCAGCCACTGAGAGGCGTCACTTTAATACGGGACTCACGCTGCAGGTCACAATGCATGTCTGTGCCCTAGGCGGCCCTCAAGCACTGGCGTGGCCTTTCAGACAATGTAGGTTTTCCCACATAGAACGTTGGACAACATGCCAACCACAAGGTTTCTGGCCATGGGGAAGGAGGAATTCTAATTTCTGCATCACGTTCACCCCTGGGCTGTGATTGGAGATAAGGTCTAGGTTCTGAAGCCTGAAAACCGAGGTTGGGAAGAGATGACGACCTACAGCCATAGCGGGTCCTATGTGTCCAGGTTGGGGCCAGCTGTCTGGGTGTCGTTTGGGAAGTCTTGTCTCAGGCTGTGCCAGACAGGGCATTAGAATACAGGGTGGGCTGTATAATTGCTTTACAATCGAGTGGCATGCATTAGAAAATCATTTGGGGTTTCTTATTAGCAGCATAGGGCAAAGTTTTTCTTCTGGAGGGCAGGCAGAGTGCTGCATTGTGGCTTCGGAATTCCCAAACTGGAGGGCTTGTGGGCCAGGAGAGTGAGGACGGAAGTCTGAGAACACAAGCTAGGCTTAGGTTTCGGGGCAAGGACATGGCAGGCACACTCTGCAGAGCTGAATTGAAATCTCATGCGTCTGAAGTCAGGTCGAGGTTCAGACTTTGGCTCAGGTTTGAGTTTCTGTCCATGTTGGCCCCTTCAGTAAGGGGGGGCATTATGAGGCCATGGGGGTTTTCCCACTATTGGAGTTGTGAGATGCTCCAAACCGCAAGGATTCCTTCTGTGGGACAATTAAGATTTGTTGGATGGCTCCAGGACGTCTTATAAGGTATTTTTCCAGAACAGGGTTCTAAGTATGGATGCGTGGGCAGCCAGCCTCACATTCCAATTGTCTCCTAGCAACAAGCAACGTTTGATCTGCTGTCTTGGGGTAGCAACAGAGGGGGCTGAGTTGAAATGGACTTTCCTGAGAATGGTCTTAATGTTGGTTTGAGTCCATGGAGACCTTGGTATGGGGCAGTGGCACCAGGGCCCTGAAGGATTCTCCTAACCAGAGGTTATGACAAAGCTCCAATGAGCAAGTTTTCCATGGGGATACGAGATTTGTTTTTAATGGTGCCTCAGGAAACCACCATATGCTGGTATTGGAAACAAGGCCTCTGAGGAGAGATGCCTGGAAACCAAAGCAATGGATCTGATTAGGGCGTAGGGGCCTGTCCGGTTCAATATTCTTCTCTGGGGACATCTGTTGTCTGAGTGGAGGTAGTTGCTCAGCTGGTTTGAGATCACCCCTGTTTGTCCTGGGCGGCCTACACTATTGGGATGGCCTCGGTGACTTTGGAGGTTTTTCCTCATTTGCAAGGTTGTGGCCAATGGAATGGGAAGAATTCCCTTGAAAGGGAAGCACAGTCCTGAGGTGTGGCTCCAAGGACCCAAGTGTGGAGCGTGTGTGGTCCAGGGCTATTTGGACAAAAGTCTGAAAACGCAAACTCCACTTAGGTTGGGGGATGTAGGTATGGCCGGCCCGATCTATAGACCGTGAGAAGAACTCTTCGGGATATGAACAAAGGGCGAATGTGAGGTGCTTGCTCATGCTTTTTTTTTTTTTTTTTCTGGAAATGTGTCACCGATTGCCATGGAATGTCGGGGTGTCCTCATGGGCCATCGATGAGGCTCCCTTTCTGGGGATTTGACCTGATCCCAAGAGTTTGGGGTCATTCTGAGGGAAGGGAAGAGGCCTTTCTGTTTTTTTTGTTTATTTTGTTTTTGTTTTTGTTTTTGTTTTGTTTTGTTTTGTTTTTTTACCTCAGGTGGACCACCAAATGAGGGATTCCAGAGCAGAGTCCTGGGTTTGGGCAACTGGACAACCAGACCTCTGGTTAACATTGGGACCTAAGAACATGGCAAGCCCCATATGTGGGCTCTTGGTCCAGACACTGAGAGGCTTTCCTTGAGGATAGGTCTCACACTGAGTTTCACAATGTGTTTTTGTGCCCAAGGAGCCCCTCAAGTCAGGGCGTGGCCTAATGTACCATGCTGGTTTCTCCTACACTGAACATTGCACAATATGGCAACCACAAGTTTTCTGGCCATGGGGAAGATGGAGTTCTAATTTCTGCAACACTTTCACTCCTGGACTGTGATTGGATTTAAGGTCTAGGTTCTGAAGCCTGAAAACTGAGGTTGGGAAGAGATGAAGACCTAAGGCCATGGTGTGTCTGATGTGCTCAGTTTTCGGCCAGCTGTTGAGTGTGGGTTGGGAGGTGCAGGCTCAGGCTGTGGCAGACAGGGAATTAGTGCCCAGGCTAGACTGTATCATTGGGGTGCAGTCGAGTTTCGTGCAGGATGGTACTCATTTGTGGTTACTGGGTAGCCCCAGAGGGCAACGTTTTTCTTCTGGAGGGAAGACACAGTGCCACATAGTGGCTCCAGAATTCCCAAACTGGAAGGCTTGTGGGCCAGGAGTGTGAGGAAAAAATTCTGAGAACACAAGCCAGACTTAGATTTCAGGGTGAGGGGACGGCAGGCACCCTCTGCAGAGATGATTCGAGATCCTGTATACCTGAAGACAGAGCTAGGATCAGACGTTGGCTTAGGTCGAAGTTTCTGTCCATGACGGCCCCTTCATGAAGGGGAGGGTGTCACGAGGACATGGAGGTTTTCCCACGATGGGAATTGTGAGATGCTCCAAACCGCAATGATTCCTTCTGTGGGACAGTCGAGACCTGTTGGATGGCTCCAGGACATCCCATAAGGAAGTTATCCAGAGCAGGGTTCTAAGGATGGATGCCTGGGCAGCCTGCCTCCCATTCCGGGTGTCTCATAGAGCCAAGGCAAATTCGATCTGCTGGATCTACGGGAGCATCCGAGGCGGGTGTGTTGAAATGGGTGAGTTGAGGATGGGTCATAATGTGCATTTGTGTCCATGTAGACCTTGGAATGGGGTGCTTGATCCGGGGCCTTGAGGGATGTTCATAACAGGAGGTTTTGATGGAGCTCTAAAGAGTATGTTTCCTATGTAGAGAGGAGAATTGTTTTGATGAGTGCCTAAGGAATCTCCCATATGCTGGTATTGGAAACCAGGCCTCTGAGGAGAGATGACTGGAATCAAAAGCAATGGATCTGATTAGGGCCTAAGTGCCTGTCCAGTTCAATCTTATTCTATGGGGATATCTGTCTCTGGGTCTGAGTGGAGGTAGTTTCCTAACTTGTGAAAGATCATCCCAGTGTGTCCTGGGCAGCCAACACTATTCAGATGGCCTCGGGGAGTTCGGAGGATTTTCCTAATCTATTGGGTGTGGACAATGGAAATGGCAGAATTCCCCTGGAGAGGGAAGCCACAGTCCTGAGGTGTGGCTCCAGGGGCCCCAGCTTGGATGGTGTGTGGGCCAGGCCTGTGGGGACAGAAGTCTGAAAACACAAACTCAGCTTAGGTTTGGGGATGTATGTATGAAGGCTCGATCTACAGAACGTGAGAATTTTTCGGGCTATGAACAAAGGGCGAGTATGTGGCGATTGCTCAGGCTTTTGTCTCTGGATTTTGTGTCAACGGTGGCCGTGGAATGTCGGGATGTCCTCAAGGGCCATGGACAATTCTTTCTCTGGTGATATGGCCTGATCCCAAGTGGTTGGGATAATTCTGTGGATTGGAAGAGTCCTTTCTGTATATATATATATATATATATATATATATATATATATATATATATATATATTTTTTTTTTTTACGTCAGGTGTCCCACCAAAATGGGATTCCAGAGTAGAGCCCTGAGTAGGGGTGACTAGTCATCTCGAACTCTGGTTGAGATTGGGGGACTAGAGGCTTGGCAAGCCCCATATGTGGGCTGTTGTTCCAGTCACTAAGAGGCTTTACATGAGGATAGGGCTCACGCTGAGGGTCACAATGTGGGTTTGTGCATATTGTGGCCCTCAGGGTTAGGTGGGGCCTCATAGTCCATGCTGCTTTCTCCTACAATGAACATTGGACAACATGCCAACCACTAGGTTACTTGCCAAGGCGAAGGAGAAGTTCTGATTCTTGCATCACATTCATTCCTGAGCAGTGAGTGGAGATAAGGTCTAGGTTCTGAAGGTGAAAACTGAGGTTGGGTAGAGATGATGGCCTAAAGCCATTGCGGGTGTGATATGCTCTGTGTACGGCCAGCTTTCTGGGTGTTGGACTGGAGGTCTGCCCTCAGGCTGTGTCAGACAAGGCTTTAGTGCACAGGCTAGACTGTATAATTGGGGTATGGTCGAGTGGCATGCAGGTTGTTACTCATTTGGCGTTTCCGGTTAGCCCTATAGGGCAACATTTTTCTTCTGGAGGGCAGGCAGAGTGCTGCATTGCGTCTCCGGAATTGCCAAACTGGAGGGGTGTGGCCAGGATTGTGAGGAAGGAAGTCTGAAAACACAAGCTAGCACGAGTTTTGGGGCCAAGAGCATGGCAGGCCCACTCTGCAGAGGCTGAATCGAGATCTCCTGCAGGTGAGGTCAGGGCGAGTATCAGATGTTGCCTCAAGCTGGAGTTTGTGTCCATGACGGCCCCTTCCTGAAGGGGGTGGGGACGTCATGAGGCCAGGGATGTTTCCCTACGCTGGGAGTTGTGAGCTGCTCCAAACTTCAAAGTTTCCTTCTTCGGGACAGTCGAGTACTATTGGATGGTTCCAGGATGCCCCATACAGAAAGACTCGAGAGCAGGGGCCTAAGCATGGATGCCGAGAAACGCCAACTCACCTTCCCATTGCCTGGTCGAGAGAAGGCACGCTCAATCTGCGGGCTCTTGGGTGAGCTACCCAGAAGGCTGAGTTTAAATGGACTCTCCTGAGGATGAGTCATAATGTGGGTTGGTGGCCATGGAGACCTTGGAATGTGGCAGTAGCTAAGGGACTCTGCAGGATTCTCCAACCCGAAGGGCTTGACACAACTCCAACAAGGAAGCTTCCCATGTGGAGATGAGAGGTCTTCTGTCTGGTGCCTCAGGAAAGCCCCGTATGCTGGTCTTCGAACCCAGGCCTCTGAGGAGTGATACCTGGACACCAAAGCAAGAGTTCATAATAGGGCCTAGGGGCCTGTCTGGTTCAATCTTCTGTCTCTGCGGATATCTGTCTGTGTGTCTGCATGGAGGTAGTAGTTGCTCAGCTTGTGTCATAATGCCCCTATTTGTCCAGTGCGGCTTGCGGTAGTGGGATGTCCTTGGGGACCTTGAGGTTTCTACTATTTTGTAGAGTTGTGGCCAATGGAATGGGCAGTTTCTTAGGAGAGAGCAGGCACAGTTCTGTGGTGTGGCTCCAGAGACCCCAGCCTGGAGGCTGTGTGGGCCATGGCTGTGCAGACAGACATCCAAAAACCCTAACTCAGCTCAGGTTTGGGGCCGAGGTTACGTCAGGCCTGATCTACAGACCATGAGGGGAGCTACTCTGGATATGAAAGAAGGGTGAGAGGGAGGCAGTCGCTCAGGCTTTTGTCTCTGGATGTTTTGTCCACAATGTCCGTTTAATGTAGGAGTTGCCTCATGGGTCGTAGAAGTCTCCCTCTCTGGTAGTTTGTCCAGCCGCCAAGTGTTTGGGGTCATTCTGTGGGAAGGGAAGTGTCCGGTTTTCTGCCTCATGTGTCCCCTCAGTAGAGGGATTCTAGAGCATAGCAGTGGGTACTGACAACTGGAATACTCGCCCTCTGGTTAAGGCTGGGGGCCTATGGATATGACAAGCCCCATATGCAGGATCTTGGTCCAGCCACTGAGAGGCGTTACTTTAATACGGGACTCACGCTGCAGGTCACAATGCATGTCGGTGCCCTAGGCGGCCCTCAAGCACTGGCGTGGCCTTTCGGACAATGTAGGTTTTCCCACATAGAACGTTGGACAACATGTCAACCACAAGGTTTCTGGCCATGGGGAAGGAGGAATTCTAATTTCTGCATCACGTTCACCCCTGGGCAGTGATTGGAGATAAGGTCTAGGTTCTGAAACCTGAAAACCGAGGTTGGGAAGAGATGACGACCTACAGCCATAGCGGGTCCTATGTGTCCAGGTTGGGGCCAGCTGTCTGGGTGTCGTTTGGGATGTCTTGTCTCAGGCTGTGCCAGACAGGGCATTAGAATACAGGGTGGGCTGTATAATTGCTTTACAATCGAGTGGCATGCATTAGAAAATCATTTGGGGTTTCTTATTAGCAGCATAGGGCAAAGTTTTTCTTCTGGAGGGCAGGCAGAGTGCTGCATTGTGGCTTCGGAATTCCCAAACTGGAGGGCTTGTGGGCCAGGAGAGTGAGGACGGAAGTCTGAGAACACAAGCTAGGCTTAGGTTTCGGGGCAAGGACATGGCAGGCACACTCTGCAGAGCTGAATTGAGATTTCATGCGTCTGAAGTCAGGACCAGCTTCAGACTTTGTCTCAGGTTTGAGTTTCTGTCCATGTGGGCCCCTTCAGGAAGGGGGGGCATTATGAGGCCATGGGGGTTTTCCCACTATTGGAGTTGTGAGATGCTCCAAACCACAAGGATTCCTTCTGTGGGACAATTAAGATTTGTTGGATGGCTCCAGGACGTCTTATAATGTATTTTTCCAGAACAGGGTTCTAAGTATGGATGCCAGGGTAGCCAGCCTCACATTCCAATTGTCTCCTAGCAACAAGCAACGTTTGATCTGCTGTCTTGGGGTAGTAACAGAGGGGGCTGAGTTGAAATGGACTTTCCTGAGAATGGTCTTAACGTTGGTTTGAGTCCATGGAGACCTTGGTATGGGGCAGTGGCACCAGGGCCCTGAAGGATTCTCCTAACCCGAGGTTATGACAAAGCTCCAATGAGCAAGTTTTCCATGGGGAGACGAGATTTGTTTTTAATGGTGCCTCAGGAAACCACCATATGCTGGTATTGGAAACGAGGCCTCTGAGGAGAGATGCCTGGAAACCAAAGCAATGGATCTGATTAGGGCCTAGGGGCCTGTCCGGTTCAATATTCTTCTCTGGGGACATCTGTTGTCTGAGTGGAGGTAGTTTCTCAGCTGGTTTGAGATCACCCCTGTTTGTCCTGGGCAGCCTACACTATTGGGATGGCCTCGGTGACTTTGGAGGTTTTTCCTCATTTGCAAGGTTGTGGCCAATGGAATGGGAAGAATTCCCTTGAAAGGGAAGCACAGTCCTGAGGTGTGGCTCCAAGGACCCAAGTGTGGAGCGTGTGTGGTCCAGGGCTATTTGGACAAAAGTCTGAAAACACTAACTCCACTTAGGTTGGGGGATGTAGGTATGGCCGGCCCGATCTATAGACCGTGAGGAGAACTCTTCGGGATATGAACAAAGGGCGATGTGAGATGCTTGCTCATGCTTTTTTTTTTTTTTTCTGGAAATGTGTCACCGATTGCCATGGAATGTCGGGGTGTCCTCATGGGCCATCGATGAGGCTCCCTTTCTGGGGATTTGACCTGATCCCAAGAGTTTGAGGTCATTCAGTGGGAAGGGAGGAGGCCTTTCTGGTTTTTTGTTTATTTTTTTTGTTTTTGTTTTTGTTTTTTACCTCAGGTGGACCACCAAAAGAGGGATTCCAGAGCAGAGTCGTGGGTTGGGGCAACTGGACAACCAGACCTCTGGTTAACATTGGGACCTAAGAACATGGCAAGCCCCATATGTGGGCTCTTGGTCCAGACACTGAGAGGCTTTCCTTGAGGATAGGTCTCACACTGAGTTTCACAATGTGTTTTTGTGCCCAAGGAGCCCCTCAAGTCAGGGCGTGGCCTAATGTACCATGCTGGTTTCTCCTACACTGAACGTTGTACAATATGGCAACCACAAGTTTTCTGGCCATGGGGAAGATGGAGTTCTAATTTCTGCAACACTTTCACTCCTGGACTGTGATTGGATTTAAGGTCTAGGTTCTGAAGCCTGAAAACTGAGGTTGGGAAGAGATGAAGACCTAAGGCCATGGTGTGTCTGATGTGCTCAGTTTTCGGCCAGCTGTTGAGTGTGGGTTGGGAGGTGCAGGCTCAGGCTGTGGCAGACAGGGAATTAGTGCCCAGGCTAGACTGTATCATTGGGGTGCAGTCGAGTTTCGTGCAGGATGGTACTCATTTGTGGTTACTGGGTAGCCCCAGAGGGCAACGTTTTTCTTCTGGAGGGAAGACACAGTGCCACATAGTGGCTCCAGAATTCCCAAACTGGAAGGCTTGTGGGCCAGGAGTGTGAGGAAAAAATTCTGAGAACACAAGCCAGACTTAGATTTCGGGGTGAGGGGACGGCAGGCACCCTCTGCAGAGATGATTCGAGATCCTGTATACCTGAAGACAGAGCTAGGATCAGACGTTGGCTTAGGTCGAAGTTTCTGTCCATGACGGCCCCTTCATGAAGGGGAGGGTGTCACGAGGACATGGAGGTTTTCCCACGATGGGAATTGTGAGATGCTCCAAACCGCAATGATTCCTTCTGTGGGACAGTCGAGACCTGTTGGATGGCTCCAGGACATCCCATAAGGAAGTTATCCAGAGCAGGGTTCTAAGGATGGATGCCTGGGCAGCCTGCCTCCCATTCCGGGTGTCTCATAGAGCCAAGGCAAATTCGATCTGCTGGATCTACGGGAGCATCCGAGGCGGGTGTGTTGAAATGGGTGAGTTGAGGATGGGTCATAATGTGCATTTGTGTCCATGTAGACCTTGGAATGGGGTGCTTGAACCGGGGCCTTGAGGGATGTTCATAACAGGAGGTTTTGATGGAGCTCTAAAGAGTATGTTTCCTATGTAGAGAGGAGAATTGTTTTGATGAGTGCCTAAGGAATCTCCCATATGCTGGTATTGGAAACCAGGTCTCTGAGGAGAGATGACTGGAATCAAAAGCAATGGATCTGATTAGGGCCTAAGTGCCTGTCCAGTTCAATCTTATTCTATGGGGATATCTGTCTCTGGGTCTGAGTGGAGGTAGTTTCCTAACTTGTGAAAGATCATCCCAGTGTGTCCTGGGCAGCCAACACTATTCGGATGGCCTCGGGGAGTTCGGAGGATTCTCCTAATCTATTGGGTTGTGGACAATGGAAATGGCAGAATTCCCCTGGAGAGGGAAGCCACAGTCCTGAGGTGTGGCTCCAGGGGCCCCAGCTTGGATGGTGTGTGGGCCAGGCCTGTGGGGACAGAAGTCTGAAAACACAAACTCAGCTTAGGTTTGGGGATGTATGTATGAAGGCTCGATCTACAGAACGTGAGAATTTTCCGGGCTATGAACAAAGGGAGAGTATGTGGCGATTGCTCAGGCTTTTGTCTCTGGATTTTGTGTCAACGGTGGCCGTGGAATGTCGGGATGTCCTCAAGGGCAATGGACAATTCTTTCTCTGGTGATATGGCCTGATCCCAAGTGGTTGGGATCATTCTGTGGATTGGAAGAGTCCTTTCTGTGTATATATATATATATATATATATATATATATATATATATATATATGTTTTTTTTTTTTTCCTCAGGTGTCCCACCAAAATGGGATTCCAGAGTAGAGCCCTGAGTAGGGGTGACTAGTCATCTCGAACTCTGGTTGAGATTGGGGGACTAGAGGCTTGGCAAGCCCCATATGTGGGCTGTTGTTCCAGTCACTAAGAGGCTTTACATGAGGATAGGGCTCACGCTGAGGGTCACAATGTGTGTGCATCTGTGGCCCTCAGGGTTAGGTGGGGCCTCATAGTCCATGCTGCTTTCTCCTACAATGAACATTGGACAACATGCCAACCACTAGGTTACTTGCCAAGGCGAAGGAGAAGTTCTGATTCTTGCATCACATTCATTCCTGAGCAGTGAGTGGAGATAAGGTCTAGGTTCTGAAGGTGAAAACTGAGGTTGGGTAGAGATGATGGCCTAAAGCCATTGCGGGTGTGATATGCTCTGTGTACGGCCAGCTTTCTGGGTGTTGGACTGGAGGTCTGCCCTCAGGCTGTGTCAGACAGGGCTTTAGTGCACAGGCTAGACTGTATAATTGGGGTATGGTCGAGTGGCATGCAGGTTGTTACTCATTTGGCGTTTCCGGTTAGCCCTATAGGGCAACATTTTTCTTCTGGAGGGCAGGCAGAGTGCTGCATTGCGTCTCCGGAATTGCCAAACTGGAGGGGTGTGGCCAGGATTGTGAGGAAGGAAGTCTGAAAACACAAGCTCGCACGAGTTTTGGGGCCAAGAGCATGGCAGGCCCACTCTGCAGAGGCTGAATCGAGATCTCCTGCAGGTGAGGTCAGGGCGAGTATCAGATGTTGCCTCAAGCTGGAGTTTGTGTCCATGACGGCCCCTTCCTGAAGGGGGTGGGGACGTCATGTGGCCAGGGATGTTTCCCTACGCTGGGAGTTGTGAGATGCTCCAAACTTCAAAGTTTCCTTCTTCAGGACAGTCGAGTACTATTGGATGGTTCCAGGATGCCCCATACAGAAAGACTCGAGAGCAGGGGCCTAAGCATGGATGCCGAGAAACGCCAACTCACCTTCCCATTGCCTGGTCGAGAGAAGGCACGCTCAATCTGCGGGCTCTTGGGTGAGCTACCCAGAAGGCTGAGTTTAAATGGACTCTCCTGAGGATGAGTCATAATGTGGGTTGGTGGCCATGGAGACCTTGGAATGTGGCAGTAGCTAAGGGACTCTGCAGGATTCTCCAACCCGAAGGGCTTGACACAACTCCAACAAGGAAGCTTCCCATGTGGAGATGAGAGGTCTTCTGTCTGGTGCCTCAGGAAAGCCCCGTATGCTGGTCTTCGAACCCAGGCCTCTGAGGAGTGATACCTGGACACCAAAGCAAGAGTTCATAATAGGGCCTAGGGGCCTGTCTGGTTCAATCTTCTGTCTCTGCGGATATCTGTCTGTGTGTCTGCATGGAGGTAGTAGTTGCTCAGCTTGTGTCATAATGCCCCTATTTGTCCAGTGCGGCTTGCGGTAGTGGGATGTCCTTGGGGACCTTGAGGTTTCTACTATTTTGTAGAGTTGTGGCCAATGGAATGGGCAGTTTCTTAGGAGAGAGCAGGCACAGTTCTGTGGTGTGGCTCCAGAGACCCCAGCCTGGAGGCTGTGTGGGCCATGGCTGTGCAGACAGACATCCAAAAACCCTAACTCAGCTCAGGTTTGGGGCCGAGGTTACGTCAGGCCTGATCTACAGACCATGAGGGGAGCTACTCTGGATATGAAAGAAGGGTGAGAGGGAGGCAGTCGCTCAGGCTTTTGTCTCTGGATGTTTTGTCCACAATGTCCGTTTAATGTAGGAGTTGCCTCATGGGTCGTAGAAGTCTCCCTCTCTGGTAGTTTGTCCAGCCGCCAAGTGTTTGGGGTCATTCTGTGGGAAGGGAAGTGTCCGGTTTTCTGCCTCATGTGTCCCCTCAGTAGAGGGATTCTAGAGCATAGCAGTGGGTACTGACAACTGGAATACTCGCCCTCTGGTTAAGGCTGGGGGCCTATGGATATGACAAGCCCCATATGCAGGATCTTGGTCCAGCCACTGAGAGGCGTTACTTTAATACGGGACTCACGCTGCAGGTCACAATGCATGTCTGTGCCCTAGGCGGCCCTCAAGCACTGGCGTGGCCTTTCGGACAATGTAGGTTTTCCCACATAGAACGTTGGACAACATGTCAACCACAAGGTTTCTGGCCATGGGGAAAGAGGAATTCTAATTTCTGCATCACGTTCACCCCTGGGCAGTGATTGGAGATAAGGTCTAGGTTCTGAAACCTGAAAACCGAGGTTGGGAAGAGATGACGACCTACAGCCATAGCGGGTCCTATGTGTCCAGGTTGGGGCCAGCTGTCTGGGTGTCGTTTGGGATGTCTTGTCTCAGGCTGTGCCAGACAGGGCATTAGAATACAGGGTGGGCTGTATAATTGCTTTACAATCGAGTGGCATGCATTAGAAAATCATTTGGGGTTTCTTATTAGCAGCATAGGGCAAAGTTTTTCTTCTGGAGGGCAGGCAGAGTGCTGCATTGTGGCTTCGGAATTCCCAAACTGGAGGGCTTGTGGGCCAGGAGAGTGAGGACGGAAGTCTGAGAACACAAGCTAGGCTTAGGTTTCGGGGCAAGGACATGGCAGGCACACTCTGCAGAGCTGAATTGAGATTTCATGCGTCTGAAGTCAGGTCCAGCTTCAGACTTTGTCTCAGGTTTGAGTTTCTGTCCATGTGGGCCCCTTCAGGAAGGGGGGGCATTATGAGGCCATGGTGGTTTTCCCACTATTGGAGTTGTGAGATGCTCCAAACCACAAGGATTCCTTCTGTGGGACAATTAAGATTTGTTGGATGGCTCCAGGACGTCTTATAATGTATTTTTCCAGAACAGGGTTCTAAGTATGGATGCCAGGGTAGCCAGCCTCACATTCCAATTGTCTCCTAGCAACAAGCAACGTTTGATCTGCTGTCTTGGGGTAGTAACAGAGGGGGCTGAGTTGAAATGGACTTTCCTGAGAATGGTCTTAACGTTGGTTTGAGTCCATGGAGACCTTGGAATGGGGCAGTGGCACCAGGGCCCTGAAGGATTCTACTATCCCGAGGTTATGACAAAGCTCCAATGAGCAAGTTTACCATGGGGAGACGAGATTTGTTTTTAATGGTGCCTCAGGAAACCACCATATGCTGGTATTGGAAACGAGGCCTCTGAGGAGAGATGCCTGGAAACCAAAGCAATGGATCTGATTAGGGCCTAGGGGCCTGTCCGGTTCAATATTCTTCTCTGGGGACATCTGTTGTCTGAGTGGAGGTAGTTGCTCAGCTGGTTTGAGATCACCCCTGTTTGTCCTGGGCAGCCTACACTATTGGGATGGCCTCGGTGACTTTGGAGGTTTTTCCTCATTTGCAAGGTTGTGGCCAATGGAATGGGAAGAATTCCCTTGAAAGGGAAGCACAGTCCTGAGGTGTGGCTCCAAGGACCCAAGTGTGGAGCGTGTGTGGTCCAGGGCTATTTGGACAAAAGTCTGAAAACACAAACTCCACTTAGGTTGGGGGATGTAGGTATGGCCGGCCCGATCTATAGACCGTGAGGAGAACTCTTCGGGATATGAACAAAGGGCGATGTGAGATGCTTGCTCATGCTTTTTTTTTTTTTTTTTTCTGGAAATGTGTCACCGATTGCCATGGAATGTCGGGGTGTCCTCATGGGCCATCGATGAGGCTCCCTTTCTGGGGATTTGACCTGATCCCAAGAGTTTGAGGTCATTCAGTGGGAAGGGAGGAGGCCTTTCTGGTTTTTTGTTTATTTTTTTTGTTTTTGTTTTTGTTTTTTACCTCAGGTGGACCACCAAAAGAGGGATTCCAGAGCAGAGTCGTGGGTTGGGGCAACTGGACAACCAGACCTCTGGTTAACATTGGGACCTAAGAACATGGCAAGCCCCATATGTGGGCTCTTGGTCCAGACACTGAGAGGCTTTCCTTGAGGATAGGTCTCACACTGAGTTTCACAATGTGTTTTTGTGCCCAAGGAGCCCCTCAAGTCAGGGCGTGGCCTAATGTACCATGCTGGTTTCTCCTACACTGAACGTTGTACAATATGGCAACCACAAGTTTTCTGGCCATGGGGAAGATGGAGTTCTAATTTCTGCAACACTTTCACTCCTGGACTGTGATTGGATTTAAGGTCTAGGTTCTGAAGCCTGAAAACTGAGGTTGGGAAGAGATGAAGACCTAAGGCCATGGTGTGTCTGATGTGCTCAGTGTTCGGCCAGCTGTTGAGTGTGGGTTGGGAGGTGCAGGCTCAGGCTGTGGAAGACAGGGAATTAGTGCCCAGGCTAGACTGTATCATTGGGGTGCAGTCGAGTTTCGTGCAGGATGGTACTCATTTGTGGTTACTGGGTAGCCCCAGAGGGCAACGTTTTTCTTCTGGAGGGAAGACACAGTGCCACATAATGGCTCCAGAATTCCCAAACTGGAAGGCTTGTGGGCCAGGAGTGTGAGGAAAAAATTCTGAGAACACAAGCCAGACTTAGATTTCGGGGTGAAGGGACGGCAGGCACCCTCTGCAGAGATGATTCGAGATCCCGTATACCTGAAGACAGAGCTAGGATCAGACGTTGGCTTAGGTCGGAGTTTCTGTCCATGATGGCCCCTTCATGAAGGGGAGGGTGTCACGAGGACATGGAGTTTTTCCCACGATTTGAATTGTGAGATGCTCCAAACCGCAATGATTCCTTCTGTGGGACAGGTGAGACCGGTGGATGGCTCCAGGACATCCCATAAGGAAGTTATCCAGAGCAGGGTTCTAAGGATGGATGCCTGGGCAGCCTGCCTCCCATTCCAGGTGTCTCATAGAGCCAAGGCAAGTTCGATCTGCCTGATCTAGTGGAGCAACCGAATCGGGTGTTTTGAAATGGGTGAGTTGAGGATGGGTCATAATGTGCATTTGTGTCCATGGAGACCTTGGAATGGGGTCTTGATCCGGGTCCTTGAGAGATGTTCATAACCGGAGGTTTTGATGGAGCTCTAAAGAGTATGTTTCCTATGTAGAGAAGAGAATTGTGAATTGATGAGTGCCTAAGGAATCTCCCATATGCTGGTATTGGAAACCAGGCCTCTGAGGAGAGATGACTGGAAACAAAAGCAATGGATATGATTAGAGCCTAGGTGCCTGTCCGGTTCAATCTCTTTGCTGGGGATACGTGTCTAAGTATCTGAGGTGAGGTAGTTGCTCAGATTGTGTCAGATCGCCCCTGTTTGTCCTGGGCGACCTATAATATTGGAATGGCCTCGGGACTTTGGAGTTTCTCCTAATCTATAAGGTTGTGGTCAATGGAATGGGCAGAAATCCCCTGGAGAGGGCAGGCAAACTTCTGAGTTTGGCTCTAGGGGCCCAACTTTGAGGGTGTGTGGGCCAGGCCTGTGGAGCAAAAATCTGAAAACACAAACTCCGCTTAGGATTGGGGACATAGTTATGGCACGCCCAATCTACAGACCGTGATAACACTTCAGGATATGAAAAAGTGTGAGTTTGAGGTGATTGCTCAGATTTTGTCTCTGGATTTGTGTCAACAATGTGGGTGGAATGCTTGCGTGGCCTCATGGGTTGTGGACGGCTTTCCTTCTCTGAGGATTTGACCCAATCCCAAGAGTTTGGGTACATTCTGTGGGACGGGAGGAGTCCTTTCTGTTTTTTATTTTATTTTATTTTATTTTTTGTACCTCATGTGTCCCAATAAAGGAGGGATTCAAGAGCAGAGTCCTCGGGAGGGACAACTGGGCAACCCCACCTCTGTTTTAGTTTGGGGGCCTAGGGGCATGGCATGTCCAATATGTGGGCTCTTGATTCAGACACTGAGAGGCCTTCCTTGAGGACAGGGCTCATGCTGAGGGTCACAATGCCTATTTGTGCCAACAAGGCCCTCAAGCATGGGAAGGGCCTCATGGGCCACGCTGGATTCTCCGACACTGAACGTTGGAGAATATGCCAACCACAAGGTTTCTGGCCATGGCGAAGGAAGAGTTGTGACTTCTGCATCACGTTAACCCCTGGACAGTGATTGGAGTTTAGGTCTAGGTTCTGAAACCTGAAAACCGAGGTTGGGAAGAGATGAAGACCTAAGGACCTGTTGGGTCCAATGAGCTCAGTGTGCGGCCAGCTGTTGAGCGTAGGTCTGGAGGTGTGGGCTCATGCTGTGTCAGACAAGGCATTAGACAGGGTAGACTGAATATTTGGGGTGCAGTCGAGTGGCGTTCAATTGATCCTCATTCGGGTCTCTAGGTAGTTCCATAAGGCAACGTTTTTTCTCTGGGAGGGCAGGCAGAGTGCTGCATTGTGGCCCCAGTATTGCCAAACTGTAGGGATTTTGGGCCAGGGGTGTGAGGACTGTAGTCTGAGAACACAAGCTAGGCTTAGTTTTGGGGGTGAGGGCACAGAAGGCACACTCTGCAGAGCTGAATCATGATCTCATGCACCTGAAGTCAGGGCGAATATCAGACGTTTGCTCTGGTTGGAGTTTCTGTCCATGATGGCCACTTTATAAAGTGGAGCGTCTCAAGTGGCCATGTAGATTTTCCCACAATGGGAGTTCTGAGATGCTCCAGACTGCAAAGATTCCTTCTGTGGGACACTTGAGACCTGTTGGATGGATCTAGGATGTCCCATATGGAATGACTCCAGAGTAGGGTTCTAAGGATTGATGCCTAGGCAGCCCACCTCCCATTCTAGTTGTCTCCTAGCGACAAGGCAGGTTTGATCTGCAGGCCCTGGGGGAGAAACCAAGGGGGTTGAGTTGACATGGAGGCTCCCGAGGATAGATCATAATGTGGTTTTAAGTCCATGGAGACCCTGGAATGGGGCGCTTGATCCGGGGCCCTGAAAGTTTCTCCTAAACAGAGGTTTTTATAGAGCTCCAAAGAGTACATTTCCTATGTGGAGACGAGATTTTTCTGATGAGTGCCTCAGTAATCCCCCTATGCTGGTATTGGAAACCAGGCCTCTGAGAAGAGATGCCTGGAAACAAAAGCAATGGATCTGATTAGGGCCTAAGTGCCTGTCCAGTTCAATATTATTCTATGGGGATATCTGTCTCTGGCTCTGAGTGGAGGTAGTTTCCTAACTTGTGAAAGATCATCCCTGTTTGTCCTGGGCAGCCAACACTATTCGGATGGCCTCGGGGAGTTTGGAGGTTTCTCCTAATCTATAAGGTTGTGGCCAATGGAAGTGGCAGAATTCCCCTGGAGAGGGAAGCCACAGTCCTGAGGGGTGGCTCCAGGGGCCCCAGCTTGGATGGTGTGTGGGCCAGGCCTGTGGGGACAGAAGTCTGAAAACACAAACTCAGCTTAGGTTTGGGGATGTATGTATGAAGGCTCGATCTACAGAACGTGAGAATTTTCCGGGCTATGAACAAAGGGAGAGTATGTGGCGCTTGCTCAGGCTTTTGTCTCTGGATTTTGTGTCAACGGTGGCCGTGGAATGTCGGGATGTCCTCAAGGGCCATGGACAATTTTTTCTCTGGTGATTTGGCCTGATCCCAAGGGGTTGGGATCATTCTGTGGATGGGAAAAGTCCTTTCTGTATTTTTTTTTTTTTTAACTCAGGTGCCCCACCAAAGAGGGATTCCAGAGCAGAGCCCTGAGTCGGGTGACTAGACATCTCGAACTCTGGTTGAGATTGGGTGACTAGGGGCTTGGCAAGCCCCATATGTGGGCTGTTGTTCCAGTCACTAAGAGGCTTCATATGAGGATAGGGCTCACGCTGAGGGTCACAATATGTGTTTGTGCAAATTGTGGCCCTCAGGGATAGGTGGGACCTCATAGTCCATGCTGCTTTCTCCTACAATGAACGTTGGACAACATGCCAACCACAAGGTTTCTTGCCATGGCGAAGGAGACGTTCTGATTCTTGCATCACGTTCACTCCTGAGCAGTGAGTGTAGATAAGGTCTAGGTTCTGAAGGTGAAAATTGAGGTTGGGTAGAGATGATGGCCTAAAGCCATTGTGGGTATGATATGCTCTGTGTACGGCCAGCTGTCCTGGTGTTGGACTGGAGGTCTGCCCTCAGGCTGTGTCAGACAGGGCTTTAGTGCACAGGCTAGACTGTATAATTGGGGTATGGTCGAGTGGCATGCAGGTTGTTACTCATTTGGCGTTTCTGGTTAGCCCTATAGGGCAACATTTTTCTTCTGGAGACCAGGCAGAGTGCTGCATTGTGTCTGCAGAATTTCCAAACTGGAGGGGTGTGGCCAGGATTCTGAGGACGGAAGTCTGAGAACACAAGATAGGCTTAGGTTTCAAGGCGAGTGCCCAGCAGGCACACTCTCAAGTGCTGAATCGAGATCTCATGCTTCTGAATTCAGGGCGAGGATCAGACTTTGGCTTAGGATGGAGTTTCTGTCCATGATGTCCCATTTATGAAGGTGTGGGTCATCATGAGGATATGGAGGTTTTCTCACAGTGTTATTGTGTGATGCTTCAAACCACAAGGATTCATTCTGCGAGACAGTCAAGACAGGTTGGTTGGATTCAAGACATCCCATAAAGAAGTTCTCCAGAGCAGGGTTCTAAGGATGGATGCCTGGGCAGCCCGCCTCCCATTCTAACTGTCTCCTAGTGACAAGGAAGGTTTGATCTGCTGGCTCTGGGTGAGCAGCCGAGTGGGCTGATTTGAAATGGACTCTCCTGAGAATGGTTCATAATGTAAGTTTGTGTCCTTGGAGACCTTGGGATTGGGCCATGGTGCCAGCGCCCTGAAGGATCCTCCTAACCTGAGGTATTGACACAGCTCCAAAGAGCAAGTTTCCCATGTGGAGATGAGATCTGTTCTGATTGTTTCCTTAGGAAGCCCCCATATTCTGATATTGGAAACCAGGCCTCTGAGGAGAGATACCTAGAAACCAAAGCAATGCATCAGAAGTTGGCTCAGGTTGGAGTTTCTGTCCATGATGGCCCCTTTATAAAGGGGAGCCTCTCATGAGGCCATGTAGGTTTTCCCACGATAGGAGTTGTGAGATGCTCCAATCTGCAAGGATTCCTTCTGTGGGACAGTCAAGACCTGTTGGAAGGCTCCAGGACATCCCATATGGAACGGCGCCAGAGCAGGATTCCATGGATGGATGCCTAGAGAGTCTGCTTTGCATTCCAGTTGTCTCCTAGCGACAAGGCAGGTTTGATATTCTGCCTCTGGGGGAGTAATCGACGGGGCTGAGTTGAAATGTACTCTCCTGCCGAATGGTCATAATGCGGGTATGTGTCCATGGAGACCTTGGAATAGGGCGGTTGCTCCGGCTACCTGAAGGTTTCTCCTAACTGGAGGCTTTTACAGAGCTCCAAAGGATAAGTTTCCCATGTGAAGACAAGATTTGTTCTGATTGGTATCTCTGGAATCCCCCATATGCTGGTATTGGAAAACAGGCCTCTGAGGAGAGATGCTTAGAAAAAAAAAGCAATGGAACCAATTACATTCTAGGGGCCAGTCCAGTTTAATCTTCTTCTCTTGGGTTATCTGTCTACGGGTGAGTTGACGTCGTTGCTCAGCTTGTGAGAGATCGCCCCTCTTTGTCCTGGGTGGCCTACACTATTGGAATGGCCTCTGGGACTTTGGAGGTTTCTCCTTATCTGTAGGGTTGTGGCCAATGGAATGGGAAGAATTTCCTTGGAGAGGGCAGGCACAGTCCTGAGGTGTGGCTCCAGGGGCCTCAGTCTGGAGGGTGTGTGGGACAGGGATGTCAGGATAGAAGACTGAAAACACAAACTCGGCTTAGGTTTGGGGACGTAGGTATGGCAGGCCCAATCTACAGACTATGAGGAGAATTTTTTGGGCTATGACCTAAGGGTGAGTGTGAACGCTTGCTGAAGCTTATGTCTCTGGATTTTGTGTCAATAGTGGCCATGGAATGTCGGGCTGGCCTCATGGGCCATGGACGAGTCTTTCTCTCTGGACCCCAAACACTTGGGATGGCCCAATCCCAAGTGATTGGGGTCATTCTGTGAGTGGGAGGAGTCCTTTCTGTGTTTATTTACCTCAAATGTCCCACCAAAGAGGGTTTCCAGAGCAGAGCCCTGAGTAGGGGTGACTAGATGTCTCTACCTCTGGTTAAGATTGGGTGACTTGGGGCATGGCAGGCCCCATATGTGGGCTCATGGTCCAGCCACTGAGAGGCTTTACTTGAGGACAGGGCTCAAACTGAGGGTCCCAATGTGTGTTTGAGCCCACCGCAGCTCTTAAGCATAGGCAGGGCCTCAGGGACCCTACACTACCCTCAGGGGCCCTACTACTACCCCTGTAGGCCCTACAGGGGTCCTCCACTGAACGTTGGACAAGATGCCAACCACAAGATTCTGGCGAGAGGGCAGGAGGAGTTCTGATTTCTGCATCACGTTCACCCATGGGAAGTGAGTAGAGATAAGGTCTAGGATTCTGTAGCCTGAAAACCGAAGTTGGAAAGAGATGGCGACCTAAGGCCATGGCGGTTCAGATGTTCTCAGTGTACTGCAAGCTGTCTGGGTGTCGGTTGGGAATTCAGGCCTCAGGTTCTGTCGGACAGGGCATTAGTGCACAGGCTAGACTATATATTTGGTGTACAGTTGAGTGACGTGCAGGTTTATCCTCATTTGAGGTTTCTGGGTAGACCCATAGGGCAATATTTTTCTTCTAGAGGGCAGGCAGAGTGCAGCACTGTGTCATCGAAAATCCCAAAATAGAGGGCGTGTGGTCCAGGAGAGTGAGGACGGAAGTCGGAGAACACTAGCTACGCTTAGGTTTTGGGGTGAGGGCACAGCATGTACACTCTGAAGAGCTGAATCAAGATCTCGTGCATCTGAAGTCAAGGCGAAGATCAGCTGTTGGCTCAGGTTGGAGTTTCTTTCCATGATCTGCCTTCATAAAGATTGGGGGCATCATGTGACCTTGGAAGCTTTCCATGATATGAGTTGTTAGGTGTTCCATGCACAAGGACTCCTGTGGGACAGTCGAGACCTGTTGGATGGCTCAAGGATGTCCCATAAGGAACGACGCAAGAGCAGGGTTCTAAGGATGGATGCCTGAAGAGCCCAACTCGCATTTCAATTGTCTCCTAGCGACAAGGCAGGTTCAATCTGCTGGCTCTGGAGTAGCAACCGAGGGGGTTTAGTTGAAATGGACTCTCCTGAGGATGGGTCATAATTTGGGATTGTGTCCATGGAGATATTCAAATGGGGCAGTGGCTCCAGTGACCTGAAGTTTTCTCCTAACTGGAGGTTATGACACAGCTCCATAGAGCAAGATTCCCATGTGGAGACGAGATTTTTTCTGATAGGTAGCTCTGGAAACCCCCTTATGCTGGTATTGGAATCCAGGCCTCTGAGGAGAGATGCCTGAAAACAAAAGCAATGGATCCAATTAGGGCCTAGGTGCCTGTCTTGTTCAATATTCTTTTCTATGGATATCTGTCTAAGGTTCTGATTGGAGGTAGTGGCTCAGCTTGTGCCAGAGGGTCCATGTATGTCCAGGAAATCCTACACTATTGGGATGGCCTCAGAGATTTTGGATGATTCTCCTAATCTGTCAGGTTGTGCCAAATGAATGAGCAGAATTCCCTTGGAGAGGGCAGGCACAGTCCTGAGGTGTGGCTCCATGGGGCCCAGCCTTTAGAATGTGTGGGTGAGGACAATGGAGACAGAAGTCTGAAAACACAAACTCGGCTTAGGTTTGGGGACATAGGTATGGCAGGCCCGATCTACAGACCTTGAGAATTTTGGAGGCTCTGAACAAAGGGCAAGTGTGTGGCGCTTTTTCAGGTTTTTGTCTCCGGATTTTGTGTCAATGGTGGCCGTGGAATGTCAGGCTGGCCTCATCGACCATGGACGAGTATTTCTCTCTGTGGATTTGGCCAGATTCCAAGTGTTTGGGGTCATTCTTTGGATGGTAGGAGTCCTTACTTTTTTTTTTTTCTTTATCTTGGTGTTTTTTTTTTGTTTTTTTTTTTTTTTTTTTTTTTTACCTTATGTGTCCCACCAAAGAGGGATTCCAGGAAAGAGCTCTGAATAAGGTTGACTAGACTTCTCAAGCTCTGGCTAGGATTGGGGGAGTAGGGGCATGGCAAGTCCCATATGCAGGCTCTTGGTCCAGCCCCGGAGAGGCTTTACTTGAGGCCAGGGTTCATGCTTAGGGTCCTAATGTGTGTTTGTGCCCATCGAAGCCCTCAAGCATGTCTGAGGCCTCATGGGCCATGCTGGGTTCTCATATACTGAACGTTGGACAACATGCCAACCACAAGGTTTCTGGTCATGGGGAAGGTGAAGTTCTGATTTCTGCATCACGTACATCACTTAGTTGTGAGTGGAGATAATGTCTAGGTTCTGAAGCCTGAAGAACAAGGTTGGGAAGAGATGATGACCTAAGGCCATGGCATGTTCGTTGTGTTCAGTGTGAGGCCAGGTGTCTGGGTGTCGGTCACGAGGTCTGGGGTCAGGCTGTGTCAGACAGGGCATTAGTGCCCAGGCTAAACTGTATAATTGGGGTACAGTCTAGAGAATTGCAGGTTGATCCTCATTTGATGTTTCTGGGTAGACCCCTAGGGCAAAGTCTCTCTTCTGGAGGGCAGGCAGAGTGCTGCATTTTGTCTCCAGAATTCCCAAAGTGGAAGGCTTGTGGGCCAGGAGTGTGAGGACGGAAGTCTGAGAACGTGAGCTGGCTTAGGTTTTGGGCGAGGGCAAGGCAGGCACACTCTGCAGAGCTGAATTGAGATCTCATGCATCTGAAGTCAGGGCGAGGATCAGACGGGAGTTTCTGTCCATGATGTCCTCTACCTGAAGGTGGAGGCATCACGAGGCCATGGAGGTTTTCCCACGGTGCGAGTGTGTGATGCTGCAAACCACAAGGATTCCTTCTGCAGGACAGTTGAGACCTGTTGAATGGATCAAGGACACCCCATTAGGAATTTCTCCAGAGCAGAGTTCTAACAACGGATACCTGGGCAACGAACTCGCATTCCAATTGTCTCCTAGTGACAAAGCAGGTTTGATCTGCTGGCACTGGGTGAGCAACCGCCAGGTTTGAGTTGAAATGGACTCTCCTGAGGATGGGTCATAATGTGGGTTTGTGTCCATGGAGACCTTGGAATGGGGTGTTGGCTGCTGGGACCTGAAGGTTTCCCTTAACTGGAGGTTGTGACACAGCTCCAAAATGCATGTTTCCCATGTGGAAATGAGATTTGTTCAGACTGGTACCTCCAGAAAAACACATATGCTGGTATTGGAAAACAGGCCTCTGAGGAGAGATGCCAGGAATCAAAAGCAATGGATCTGATTAGGTCCTAGGTGCCTGTCCGGTTCAATCTTCTTCTCTGGGGTTATCTGTCTATGGGTCTGAGTTGAGGTAGTTGCTCATCTTGGGACAGATCACCCTGTTTGCCCTGAGTGGCCAACACTATTGGGATGGCCTCAGGGACGTTGGAGTGTTCTCCTAATCTTTAGGGTTGTGGCCAATGGAATGGGCAGAATTTGCTTGGAGAAGGCAGGCACAGTCCTGAGGCATGGCTCCAGGGGCCCCAGCCTGGAGGGTGTGTGGGCCAGGACAGTGGGGACAGAAATCTGAAAACCCAAACTCAGCTTAGGTTTGGGGACGTAGGTATGACAGGCCTGATCTATAGTCCGTGAGGAGAATTTTTCAGGCTATGAACAAAGGGCAAGTGTGAGGCATATCTCCAGGCTTTTGTCTTTAGATTTTGTGTCAATGGTGGCCATGGAATGACGGGATGGCCTCTTTGGCCATGGATGATTCTTTCTCTTTTAAGATTTGGTCAGATCCCAAGTTTTGGGGCTCATTCAGGGGATGGAGGAGACCCTTCGATATTTTTTTCCTCAGGGGTTCCAGAGCAGAGACCTGAATAAAGGTGACTAGACCTCTCAACCTCTCATTAATATTGGGGGACTAGGGATGGCAATGCGGGTTCTTGGTCCAGCCCCTGAGAGGCTTTACTTGAGGACAGGGCTCACACTGAGGGTCCCAATGTGTTTGTGCCCATTGCGGTTCTCAAGCATGGGCGGGGACTCATGGGCTACACTGGATTCTCCTACACTGAACGTTGGAAAACATGCCAACCACAAGGTTTCTTGCCTTGAGGAAGAAGGAGTTTCATTTCTGCATCACGTTCACCCCTGGGTAGTGAGTATATATAAGGTCTAAGTTCTGAAGCCTGAAAACCAAGGTTGGGAAGAGATGATGACCTAAAGCCATGGCGGGTCTGATGTGCTCAGTGTACAGCCAGCTGTCTGGGTGTCGGTTGGGAATTCAGACCTCAGGCTGTGCAAGACAGGGCATTAACGCCGAAGTGAAACTGTATAATTGGGGTAGAGTCAAGTGGCATGCAGGTTGATCCTCATTTGGTGTTTCTGGTTAGCCCCATAGGACAACGTTTCTCTTCTGGAGGGCAGTCAGAGTGCTGCATTGTGTCTCTCCAGAATTCCCTAACTGGAGGGCTGGTGGGCTCGGAGTGTGAGGACGAAGTCTGAGAACAATAGCTAGGTTTTGCTTCGGGGCGGGGTTTCGGCAGGCACACTCTGCAGAGTTGAATCAAGATTTCGTGCATCGGAAGTCAGGGCGAGGATTAGACGTTGGCTCAGGTTGGAGTTTCTGTCCAAGATGGCTCTTTCATGAAGGGGACAGTGCACCACGAGGCCACAGAGCTTTTCCCATAATGGGAGTTGTGAGGTGCTCCAAAGCGCAAGGATTCCTTCTGCAGGACAGCTGTGACCTGTTGGATGGCTCCAGGACGTCCCATATGGAATTACTTCAGAGTAGTTTTCTACAGATGGATGCCTAGCCAGCCCGCCTCACATTCCAATTGTCTCCTAGTGACAAGATAGGTTCGATCTGCTGGCTCTAGGGGAGCACCCAAGGGCACTGAGTTGAAATAGACTCTCCTGCAGATGGGTCCTAATGTGGGATTGTGTCCATGGAGACCTTGGAATGAGGTGGTGGCACCGGGGCCCTGAAGGATTTTCCTAGCCGGAGGTTTTGACACAGCTTGAAACAGCACGTTTCCCATGTGGAGAAGACATTTGTTCTGGCTGATGAGTCAGGAAACCCCCATATGGTGGTATTGAAAACCAGGCCTCTGAGGTTCTGACATAGCTCCACGAGCAAGTTTCCAATGTGCAGACAATACTTGCTCTGAAGGGGCCTCTGGAAACCCCATAGGCTGGTATTGGAAACCAGGCCTCTGAGAAGAGATGCCTGGAAACCAAAACAATGGATCTGATTAGGGCCTAGGGGCCTGTCCTGTTCAATGTTCTTCTCTGGGGACATCTGCCTCCGAGTTGGTGTGGAGCTAGTTGCTCAGCTAGTGTCAGATCACCCCTGTTTGTTCCAAGCGGCCTACAATATTGGTATGGTCCCAGGGACATTGGAGATTTCTCCTGATTTATATGGTTGTGGCCAATGGAATATGAAGAATTCCCTTTGAGAGGGAAGGAAAAATCCTGAAGTGTGGTTCCAGGGGGACTAGCCTGGAGGGTGTGTGTTTTCAGACAACTGTCCAAAAAGCCCAGGCCTACACAACCTACAGGCTCAGGCCCCTGGAGCCAAACCTGAGGACTGTACTTGCCCTCTCCAAGGGAATTGTGTGTGCCCATTCCAATGGCCACAACCCTTCTAATAGGATAAACCTCCAAAATCCCTGATCCATCTCAATAGTGGTGACTTCCCAGGAAAAACAGGGGCAATCTGAGCCCAACTGAGCACCTACCTGCACTCAGACCCATAGACAGATGTCCCCAGAGGTAAAAAGGAAAGAACAGGCCCCTAGGCACTAATCAGATCCATTGCTTTGGTTTCCAGGCATCTCTCCTCAGAGGCCTGGATTTCAAAAGCAGCATATAGCTGTTTCTTGACCCACACATCAGAAAACATCTCATCTACAATGGGAAACTTGTACGTTGGAGCTGTGTCAAAGCCTCTGTTTAGGAGAACCCTTTAGGGCCCCAGTGCCTCCGCTTCATTCCAAGGTCTCCAGAGACACAAAAGCACATTAGGACCCATCCCCAGGGGTGTCCATTTCAACTCAGAGTCCTCGGTTGCTCCCCACAGATCCAGGAGATCTAACCTGTCTTGTTGCTAGGAGACAATTGGAATGCGAGTTGGGCTACCCAGCCATCCATCCTTAGAACCCTGCTCAGAATCATTGGCCTGGAGCCAAACGACAGGTCTCAATTGTCCTGCAGAAGACTCTCTGCAGTTTGGAGCTTCTCACAACTCCCATCGTGGGAAAACCCCCATGGCCTCGTGATGCCCCCCCATTCATGAAGGGGCCATCAGGGACAGAAACTCCAACCTGATCAATCGTCTGATCCTCGCCCTGACTTCAGATGCACGAGATCTAGATTCAGGTCTGTAGATTGTGCCTGCCATGGCCTCACCCAGAAACCTAAGCCTAGCTTCTGTTCTCAAACTGTTGTCGTCAGACTACTGGCCCACAAGCCCTCCAGTTTGGCAATCCAGAACTACAATTCAGCACTCTGCCGGCCCTCCAGAAGAAAAACATTGTCCTCTGGGGCTACCCAGTAACCCCAAATGAGGATCAACCTGCACCGACCTTGGCTGTACCCCAAATACATAGGCTGACCAGGAAACTAATGCCCTTTCTGACGCAGCCTGAGCCTGGACCCCCTGGCCCCTACCAGACAGCTGGCCGCACACTGAGCACATCGAGCCGCCATGGCCTTAGGTCGTCATCTCTTCCCACCCTCGGTTTTCAGGTTTCAGAACCTAGACCTTATCTCCAATCACTGCCCAGGGTTGAGGTGATGCAGAAATCATAACTCCTTCCCCATGGCAAGAAACCTTGTGGTTGGCATGTTGTCCAACGTTCAGTGTAGTTGAAACCAGTGTGGCCCATGAGGCCCCGCCCATGCTCGCGGGCCACATTGGTCACAAACACACATTGTGACCCTCAGGCTGAGCCCAGTCCTCAAGTAAGGCCACTCAGTGGCTGGATGAAGAGATATCATATTGGGCTTGCCATGCCCCTAGGCCCAAATTTTTAACCATAGTTCGGGTTGTCCCTTCAGTCTTCCCCACGGCTTTGCTTTGGAATTCCTCTTTTGGTGGGACACCTGAGGTAACAAAACTGAAATGAGTCCTCCCATCCCACAGATTGACGAAAAGCAATTGGGAATCGGGCCAAATCCTGAGAGAGGAAGATTCGTCCATGGCCATGAGGCCTCCCCGACATTCCACGGCAATAGCTGATACAAAATCCAGAGACAAAAGCCTGAGCAAGCGCCTCAGACTCGCTCTTTCTTCATATACTGAAGAGTTCTTCTCATGGTTTGTCGATCGGGCCTGCCATACCTACGTCCCCAATCCTAAGCTGAGTTTCTGTTTTCAGACTTCTGTCCTCAAAGTGTTGGGCCACTCACCCTCCAGGCTGGGCCCCTGGAGACACACATTAGGACTGTGCCTACCAATCCATGGGAATTCTGCCCATTCCATGGTCCAAAATCGTACAAATTAGGAGAAACCTCCAAAGTCCCTGAGGCCATCCCAATAGTGTAGGTCGCCCGGAGCAAACAAGGGCTGTCTGACACCAGCTGATAATCGACCTCCACTCATACCATAGATGGATGTCTCCAGAGAAGAAGATTGAACCAGACAGGACCCTAGGCCATAATAGGATCCATTGCTTTGGGTTACAGGCATGTGTCCTCAAAAGCCTGATTCCAATACGAGCATAGGGGTTTTCCTGAGGCACCCATCAGAACTCATCTCGTCTCCAAAAGGAAACCTGTGCATGGGAGCCATGTCCAAAGCTTAGGAGAGTACTTCAGGGTCCCGGTGCCACCGCCCCATTCCAAGGCTCTCATGGACACAAAAACACATTAGGACCCATCCTCAGGAAAGTCCATTTCAACTCAGACACCCCGGTTGCTTCCGCAGAGCCATCAGATCTAAACTGTCTTGTTGCTAGGAGACAAATGGAATGCGAGGCGGGCTTCCCAGGCATCCATCGGCGAACGGTGCTCTGGATTCATTCCATATGGGATGTCCTGGAGCTGTCCAACAGGTCTCAATTGTCCCGCAGAAGGAATCCATGAAGGGGGCATCCCACAAATCCCAACGTGGGAAAACCTCAATCGCCTCGAGATTCCGCTCCCTTCATGAAGCGGCCGTCATGCTCAGAAACTCCAACCTGAGCCAACGTCGGATCCTCGCCCTGACTTCAGTTGCATGAGACATTGGTTCAGATCTGCAGGGGGTACCTGCCGTGCCCTCACCCTGAAACCCAAGTCTAGCTTGTCTTCTCAGTTTTCCGTCCTCACACTCCTGGCCCCGAAGCCCTCAAGTTTGGCAATTCCGGACCCACAATGCAGCACTCTGCCTGCCCTCTAGAAAAAAAATTATTGCCTCGTGAGCTGCCCAGGCACCTTAAATGAGGGTAAACCTACACAGCACTCGACTTTACCCAAATTATATAGTCTAACCTGGGCACTAATGCACTGTCGAACACAACCTGAGCCGGGACTTCCTGACCAACACCCTGAAAGCTGACCGCACACTGAGCACATAAAACCCGCCATGGCCTTAGGTCATCATCTATTCCCTACCTCAGTTTTCAGGCTTCAGAACCCAGACCTTATCTCCAATCACTTCCCAGGGGTGAGTGTGATGCAGAAATCAGAACTCCTCCTTACCCATGGCAAGAACCCTGTGGTTGGCACGTTGTCCAACGTTAAGTGTCGGAGAAACCAGCATTCACCCTGGGGCCCCGCCCATTCTTAAGTGCGACGAGGGCATACACACGCATTGTGACCCTCAGCATGAGTCCTGTCCTCTAGTAAGTCCTCTCAGTTGCTGGACCATTAGATGTCATAATGGGCTTGACATATTCCTAGGCCCCAATTTTTAACCAAATTTCTGATGGTCCAGTCGCCCCTCCCCAGGGCTCTACTCTGGAATCCCTCATTTGGTGGGATACCTGAAGATAAAAAAGAAAAAAACAACAATAAAAAAAAAACGGACTTCTTCCATCCCACAGAATGACCCCAAACTCTTTGGACGGGGCCAAACCACCCGAGAGTAAGACTCGTCCATTTACCATGAAGTCACCCAGAAATTCCACGAACATGAGTGACCCGATATCCAGAGACAAAAACTTGAGCAGGAGCCTCACACTCGCCCTTCTTTCAAATCCCGAAGAGTTCTCCTCATGGTCTGTAGATCAGTCCTGCCATACCTATGACCCGAAACATAAGCCGAGTTTGTGTTTTCAGACAACTGTCCAAACAGCCCTGGCCTACACAACCTACAGGCTCAGGCCCCTGGAGCCAAACCTGAGGACTGTACTTGCCCTCTCCAAGGGAATAGTGTGTGCCCATTCCAATGGCCACAACCCTTCTAATAGGATAAACTTCCAAAGTCCCTGATCAATCTCAATAGTGGTGGCTTCCCAGGAAAAACAGGGGAAATCTGAGACCAACTGAGCACCTACCTGCACTCAGACCCATAGACAGATGTCCCCAGAAGTAAAAAGGAAAGAACAGGCCCCTAGGCACTAATCAGATCCATTGCTTTGGTTTCCAGGCATCTCTCCTCAGAGGCCTGGATTTCAAAAGCAGCATATAGCTGTTTCTTGACTCACCCATCAGGAAACATCTCATCTACACATGGGAAACTTGCACGTTGGAGCTGTGTCAAAGCCTCTGTTTAGGAGAATCCTTTAGGGCCCCAGAGCCACCGCTTTATTCCAAGGTCTCCATAGACACAAAAGCAGGTTAGGACCCATCCCCAGGGGTGTCCATTTCAACTCAGCGTCCTCGGTTGCTCCCCACAGATCCAGGAGATCTAACCTGCCTTGTTGCTAGGAGACAATTTGAATGCGAGGTGGGCTACCCAGCCATCCATCCTTAGAACCCTGCTCAGAATCATTGGCCTGGAGCCAAACAACAGGTCTCAATTGTCCTGCAGAAGACTCTCTGCAGTTTGGAGCTTCTCACAACTCCCATCGTGGGAAAACCCCCATGGCCTCGTGTTGCCCCCGCCCATTCATGAAGGGGCCATCAGGAACAGAAACTCCAACCTGAGCGATCGTCTGATCCTGCCCTGACTTCAGATGCACGAGATCTCGATTCAGGTCTGTACATTGTGCGTGCCATGGCCTCACCCAGAAACCTAAGCCTAGCTTGTGTTCTCAGACTTTTGTCGTCAGACTACTGGCCCACAAGCCCTCCAGTTTGGCAATCCAGAACTACAATGCAGCACTCTGCCGGCCCTCCAGAAGAAAAACATTGTCCTCTGGTGCTACCCAGTAATCCCAAATGAGGATCAACCTGCACCGACCTTGGCTGTACCCCAAATACATAGGCTGAACAGGGCACTAATGCCCTTTCTGACACAGCCTGAGCCTGGACCCCCTGGCCCCTCCCAGACAGCTGGCCGCACACTGAGCACATAGAGCCGCCATGGCCTTAGGTCATCATCTCTTCCCAACATCAGTTTTCAGGTTTCAGAACCTAGACCTTATATCCAATCACTGCCCAGGGTTGAAGGTGATGCAGAAATCAGAACTCCTTCCCCATGGCAAGATACCTTGTGGTTGGCATGTTGTCCAACGTTCAGTGTAGTTGAAACCAGTGTGGCCCTGAGGCCCCGCCCATGCTCGCGGGCCACATTGGTCACAAACACACATTGTGACGCTCAGACTGAGCCCAGTCCTCAAGTAAGGCCACTCAGTGGCTGGATGAAGAGATATCATATTGGGCTTGCCATGCCCCTAGGCCCCAATTTTTAACCATAGTTCGGGTTGTCCCTTCAGTCTTCCCCACGGCTTTGCTTTGGAATTCCTCTTTTGGTGGGACACCTGAGGTAACAAAACTGAAATGAGTCCTCCCATCCCACAGTTTGACGAAAAGCAATTGAGAATCGGGCCAAATCCTCAGAGAGGAAGATTCGTCCATGGCCCATGAGGCGTCCCCGACATTCCACGGCCATCGCTGATAAAAAATCCAGAGACAAAAGCCTGAGCAAGAGCCTAGGAATCGCACTTTCAACATATCCTGAAGAGTTCTTTTCATGGTTTGTAGATCGGGCCTGCCATACAGACGTCCCCAAACCTAAGCTGAGTTTGTGTTTTCAGACTTCTGTCCTCAAAGTGTTGGGCCACTCACACTCGAGGCTGGGCCCCTGGAGCCACACATTAGGACTGTGCCTACCAATCCATGGGAATTCTGCCCATTCCATGGTCCAAAATCGTACAAATTAGGAGAAATCTCCAAATTCCCTGAGGCCATCCCAATAGTGTAGGTCGCCCGGAACAAACAAGGGCTGTCTGACACCAGCTGATAATCGACTTCCACTCATACCATAGATGGATGTCCCCAGAGAAGTAGATTGAACCAGACAGGACCCTAGGCCATAATAGGATCCATTGCTTTGGGTTACAGGCATGTGTCCTCAAAAGCCTGATTCCAATACGAGCATGGGGGTTTTCCTGAGGCACCCATCAGAACTCATCTCGTCTCCACAAGGAAACCTGTGCATGGGAGCCATGTCCAAAGCTTAGGAGAGTACTTCAGGGTCCCGGTGCCACCGCCCCATTCCAAGGCCTTCATGGACACAAAAACACATTAGGACCCATCCTCAGGAAAGTCCATTTCAACTCAGCCACCCCGGTCGCTCCGGCAGAGCCATCAGATATAAACTGACTTGTTGCTAGGAGACAATTGGAATGCGAGGCGGGCTTCCCAGGCATCCATCCGCGAACGGTGCTCTGGAGTCATTCCATAAGGGATGTCCTGGAGCTGTCCAACAGGTCTCAATTGTCCCGCAGAAGGAATCCATGAAAAGGGCATCCCACAACTCCCAACGTGGGAAAACCTCAATGGCCTCGAGATTCCGCTCCCCTCATGAAGCGGCCGTCAGGCTCAGAAACTCCAACCTGAGCCAACGTCTGATCCTCGCCCTGACTTCAGATGCATGAGATATTGGTTCAGATCTGCAGGGGGTACCTGCCGTGCCCTAGCCCTGAAACACAAGTCTAGCTTGTCTTCTCAGACTTCTGTCCTCACACTCCTGGCCCCGAAGCCCTCAAGTTTGGCAATTCCGGACCCACAATGCAGCACTCTGCCTACCCTCTAGAAAAAAAATTATTGCCTCATGAGCAGCCCAGGCACCTTAAATGAGGGTAAACCTACACAGCACTCGACTTTACCCAAATTATATAGTCTAACCTGGGCACTAATGCACTGTCGAACACAACCTGAGCCCGGACCTCCTGACAAACACCCAGAAAGCTGACCGCACACTGAGCACATAAAACCCGCCATGGCCTTAGGTCATCATCTCTTCCCTACCTCAGTTTTCAGGCTTCAGAACCGAGACCTTATCTCCAATCACTTCCCAGGGGTGAGTGTGATGCAGAAATCAGAACTCCTCCTTACCCATGGCAAGAATCCTGTGGTTGGCACGTTGTCCAACGTTCAGTGTAGGAGAAACTAGCATTCACCCTGAGGACCCGCCCATTCTTGAGTGCGACGAGGGCATACACACGCATTGTGATTCTCAGCATGAGTCCTGTCCTCTAGTAAGTCCTCTCAGTTGCTGCACCATTAGATGTCATAATGGGCTTGACATGTCCCTAGGCCCCAATTTTTAACCAAATTTCTGATGATCCAGTCGCTCCTCCCCAGGGCTCTACTCTGGAATCCCTCATTTGTTGGGACACCTGAGGATAAAAAAGAAAAAAACAAGAAAAAAAAAAAAAAACGGACTTCTTCCAGCCCACAGAATGACCCCAAACTCTTTGGACGGGGCCAAACCACCAGAGAGTAAGACTCGTCCATTT
Source organism: Mustela nivalis (assembly GCF_964662115.1). Taxonomy (NCBI): domain Eukaryota; kingdom Metazoa; phylum Chordata; class Mammalia; order Carnivora; family Mustelidae; genus Mustela; species Mustela nivalis. The sequence continues at coordinate 649,662 of NW_028136543.1, read as the reverse complement.
CCCATGAAGTCACCCAGAAATTCCACGACCATGAGTGACACGATATCCAGAGACAAAAACTTGAGCAGGAGCCTCACACTCGCCCTTCTTTCAAATCCCGAAGAGTTCTCCTCATGGTCTGTAGATCAGTCCTGCCATACCTATGACCCGAAACATAAGCCGAGTTTGTGTTCACAGACAACTGTACAAACAGCCCTGTCCTACACAACCTACAGGCTCAGGCCCCTGGAGCCAAACCTGTGGAATGTACTTGCCCTTTCCAAGGGAATTGTGTGTGCCCATTCCAATGGCAACAAACATTCTAATAGGATAAACCTCCAAAGTCCCTGATCCATCTCAATAGTGGTGGCGTCCCAGGATACAGGGGCAATCTGAGCCCAACTGAGCACCTACCTGCACTCAGACCCATAGACAGATGTCCCCAGAGGTAAAAAGAAAAGAACAGGCCCCTAGGCACTAATCAGATCCATTGCTTTGGTGTCCAGGCATCTCTCCTCAGAGGCCTGGATTTCAAAAGCAGCATATAGCTGTTTCTTGACTCACCCATCAGAAAACTTCTCATCTACACATGGGAAACTTGCACGTTGGAGCTGTGTCAAAGCCTCTGTTTAGGAGAACCCGTTAGGGCCCCAGTGCCACCGCTTCATTCCAAGGTCTCCATAGACACAAAAGCACGTTAGGACCCATCCCCAGGGGTGTCCATTTCAACTCAGCGTCCTCGGTTGCTCCCCACAGATCCAGGAGATCTAACCTGTCTTGTTGCTAGGAGACAATTGGAATGCGAGGTGGGCTACCCAGCCATCCATCCTTAGAACCCTGCTCAGAATCATTGGCCTGGAGCCAAACAACAGGTCTCAATTGTCCTGCAGAAGACTCTCTGCAGTTTGGAGCTTCTCACAACTCCCATCGTGGGAAAACCCCCATGGCCTCGTGATGCCCCCGCCCATTCATGAAGGGGCCATCAGGGACAGAAACTCCAACCTGAGCGATCGTCTGATCCTCGCCCTGACTTCAGATGCACGAGATCTCGATTCAGGTCTGTAGATTGTGCGTGCCATGGCCTCACCCAGAAACCTAAGCCTAGCTTGTGTTCTCAGACTTTTGTCGTCAGACTACTGGCCCACAAACCCTCCAGTTTGGCAATCCAGAACTACAATGCAGCACTCTGCCGGCCCTCCAGAAGAAAAACATTGTCCTCTGGTGCTACCCAGTAATTCCAAATGAGGATCAACCTGCACTGACCTTGGCTGTACCCCAAATACATAGGCTCACCAGGGCACTAATGCCCTTTCTGACACAGCCTGAGCCTGGACCCCCTGGCCCCTCCCAGTCAGCTGGCCGCACACTGAGCACATCGAGCCGCCATGGCCTTAGGTCGTCATCTCTTCCCTAACTCGGTTATAGGGTTTCAGAACCTAGGCCATATCTCCAATCACTGCCCAGGGTTGAAGGTGATGCAGAAATCAGAACTCCTTCCCCATGGCAAGAAACCTTGTGGTTGGCCTGTTGTCCAACGTTCAGTGTAGTTGAAACCAGTGTGGCCCATGAGGCCCCGCCCATGCTCATGGGCCACATTGGTCACAAACACACATTGTGACGCTCAGGCTGAGCCCAGTCCTCAAGTAAGGCCACTCAGTGATTGGATGAAGAGATAGCATATTGGGCTTGCCATGCCCCTAGGCCCTAATTTTTAACCATAGTTTGGGTTGTCCCTTCAGTCTTCCCCACGGCTTTGCTTTGGAATTCCTCTTTTGGTGGGACACCTGAGGTAACAAAACTGAAATGAGTCCTCCTATCCCACAGATTGACGAAAAGCAATTGGGAATCGGGCCAAATCCTCAGAGAGGAAGATACGTCCATGGCCCATGAGGCCTCCCCGACATTCCACGACCATCGCTGATACAAAATCCAGAGACAAAAGCCTGAGCAGCGCCTCAGACTCGCACTTTCTTCATATCCTGAAGAGTTCTTCTCATGGTTTGTCGATCGGGCCTGCCATACCTACGTCCCCAAACCTAAGCTGAGTTTGTGTTTTCAGAATTCAGTCCTCAAAGTCTTGGGCCACACACACTCCAGCGTGGGCCCCTGGAGCCACACATTAGGACTGTGCCTACCAATCCATGGGAATTCTTCCCATTCCATTGTCCAAAATCATACAAATTAGGAGAAACCTACAAAGTCCCTGAGGCCATCCCAATAGTGTAGGTCGCCCAGAACAAACAAGGGCTGTCTGACACCAGCTGATAATCGACCTCCACTCATACCATAGATGGATGTCTCCAGAGAAGAAGATTGAACCAGACAGGACCCTAGGCCATAATAGGATCCATTGCTTTGGTTACAGGCATGTGTCCTCAAAAGCCTGATTCCAATACGAGCATAGGGGTTTTCCTGAGGCACCCATCAGAACTCATCTCGTCTCCACAAGGAAACCTGTGCATGGGAGCCATGTCCAAAGCTTAGGAGAGTACTTCAGGGTCCCGGTGCCACCGCCCCATTCCAAGGCCCTCATGGACACAAAAACACATTAGGACCCATCCTCAGGAAAGTCCATTTCAACTCAGCCACCCCGGTTGCTCCGGCAGAGCCATCAGATCTAAACTGTCTTGTTGCTAGGAGACAATTGGAATGCAGGCGGGCTTCCCAGGCATCCATCCGCGAACGGTGCTCTGGAGTCATTCCATATGGGATGTCCTGGAGCTGTCCAACAGGTCTCAATTGTCCCGAAGAAGGAATCCATGAAAAGGGCATCCCACAACTCCCAACGTGGGAAAACCTCAATGGCCTCGAGATTCCGCTCCCTTCATGAAGCGGCCGTCATGCTCAGAAACTCCAACCTGAGCCAACGTCTGATCCGCGCCCTGATTTCAGATGCATGAGATATTGGTTCAGATCTGCAGGGGGTACCTGCCATGCCCTCGCCCTGAAACACAAGTCTAGCTTGTCTTCTCAGACTTCCGTCCTCACACTCCTGGCCCCGAAGCCCTCAAGTTTGGCAATTCCGGACCCACAATGCAGCACTCTGCCTGCCCTCTAGAAAAAAAAATATTGCCTCATGAGCTGCCCAGGCACCTTAAATGTGGGTAAACCTACACAGCACTCGACTTTACCCAAATTATATATTCTAACCTGGGCACTAATGCACTGTCGAACACAACCTGAGCCCGGACCTCCTGACCAACACCCCGAAAGCTGACCGCACACTGAGCACCTAAAACCCGCCATGGCCTTAGGTCATCATCTCTTCCCTACCTCAGTTTTCAGGCTTCAGAACCGAGACCTTATCTCCAATCACTGCCCAGGGGTGAGTGTGATGCAGAAATCAGAACTCCTCCTTACCCATGGCAAGAACCCTTGTGGTTGGCACGTTGTCCAACGTTCAGTGTAGGAGAAACCAGCATTCACCCTGAGGCCCCGCCCATTCTTGAGTGCGACGAGGGAATACACACGCATTGTGACCCTCAGCATGAGTCCTGTCCTCTAGTAAGTCCTCCCAGTGGCTGGACCATTAGATGTCATAATGGGCTTGACATGTCCCGAGGCCCCAATTTTTAAACAGATTTCTGATTGTCCAGTCGCCCCTCCCCAGGACTCTACTAGGGAATCCCTCATTTGGTGGGACACCTGAGGTTAAAAAAGAAAACAACAACAACAACAAAAAAAAAAACGGACTTCTTCCAGCCCACAGAATGACCCCAAAATCTTTGGACGGGGCCAAACCACCAGAGAGTAAGACTTGTCCATTTCCCATGAAGTCACCCAGAAATTCCACCACCATGAGTGACACGATATCCAGAGACAAAAACTTGAGCAGGAGCCTCACACTCGCCCTTCTTTCAAATCCCGAAGAGTTCTCCTCATGGTCTGTAGATCAGTCCTGCCATACCTATGACCCGAAACATAAGCCGAGTTTGTGTTTTGAGACAACTGTCCAAACAGCCCTGGCCTACACAACCTATAGGCTCAGGCCCCTGGAGCCAAACCTGAGGACTGTACTTGCCCTCTCCAAGGGAATTGTGTGTGCCCATTCCAATGGCCACAATCCTTCTAATAGGATAAACCTCCAAAGTCCCTGATCCATCTCAATGTGGTGGCTTCCCAGGAAAAACAGGGGCAATCTGAGCCCAACTGAGCACCTACCTGCACTCAGACCCATAGACAGATGTCCCCAGAGGTAAAAAGGAAAGAACAGGCCCCTAGGCACTAATCAGATCCATTGCTTTGGTTTCCAGGCATCTCTCCTCAGAGGCCTGGATTTCAAAAGCAGCATATAGCTGTTTCTTGACTCACCCATCAGAAAACATCTCATCTACACATGGGAAACTTGCACGTTGGAGCTGTTTCAAAGCCTCTGTTTAGGAGAACCCGTTAGGGCCCCAGTGCCACCGCTTCATTCCAAGGTCTCCATAGACACAAAAGCACATTAGGACCCATCCCCAGGGGTGTCCATTTCAACTCAGCGTCCTCGGTTGGTCCCCACAGATCCAGGAGATCTAACCTGTTTTGTTGCTAGGAGACAATTGGAATGAGAGGTGGGCTACCCAGCCATCCATCCTTAGAACCCTGCTCAGAATCATTGGCCTGGAGCCAAACAACAGGTCTCAATTGTCCTGCAGAAGACTCTCTGTAGTTTGGAGCTTCTCACAACTCCCATCGTGGGAAAATCCCCATGGCCTCGTGATGCCCCCGCCCATTCATGAAGGGGCCATCAGGGACAGAAACTCCAACCTGAGCGATCGTCTGATCCTCGCCCTGACTTCAGATGCACGAGATCTCGATTCAGGTCTGTAGATTGTGCGTGCCATGGCCTCACCCAGAAACCTAAGCCTAGCTTGTGTTCTCAGACTTTTGTCGTCAGACTACTGGCCCACAAGCCCTCCAGTTTGGCAATCCAGAACTACAATGCAGCACTCTGCCGGCTCTTCAGAAGAAAAACATAGTCTTCTGGGGCTACCCAGTAACCCCAAATGAGGATCAACTTGCTCCGACCTTGGCTGTACCCCAAATACATAGGCTGACCAGGGCACTAATGCCCTTTCTGACACAGCCTGAGCCTGGACCCCCTGGCCCCTCCCAGACAGCTGGCCGCACACTGAGCACATCGAGCCTCCATGGCCTTAGGTCGTCATTTCTTCCCAACATCTGTTTTCAGGTTTCAGAACCTAGTCCTTATCTCCAGTCACTGCCCAGGGTTGAAGGTGTTGCAGAAATCAGAACTCCTTCCCCATGGCAAGAAACCTTGTGGTTGGCATGTTGTCCAACGTTCAGTGTAGTTGAAACCAGTGTGGCCCATGAGGCCCCGCCCATGCTCACGGGCCACATTGGTCACAAACACACATTGTGACGCTCAGGCTGAGCCCAGTCCTCAAGTAAGGCCACTCAGTGGCTGGATGAAGAGATAGCATATTGGGCTTGCCATGCCCCTAGGCCCCAATTTTTAACCATAGTTCGGGTTGTCCCTTCAGTCTTCCCCACGGCTTGGCTTTGGAATTCCTCTTTTGGTGGGACACCTGAGGTAACAAAACTGAAATGAGTCCTCCCATCCCACAGATTGACGAAAAGCAATTGGGAATCGGGCCAAATCCTCAGAGAGGAAGATTCGTCCATGGCCCATGAGGCCTCCCCGTCATTCCACGACCATCACTGATACAAAATCCCGAGACAAAAGCCTGAGTAAGCACCTCAGAGTCGCACTTTCTTCATATCCTGAAGAGTTCTTCTCATGGTTTGTCGATCGGGCTTGCCATACCTACGTCCCCAAACCTAAGCTGAGTTTGTGTTTTCAGACTTCTGTCCTCAAAGTCTGGGGCCACACAACCTCCAGCCTGAACCCCTGGAGCCACACATTAGGACTGTGCCTACCAATCCATGGGAATTCTGCCCATTCCATGGTCCAAAATCGTACAAATTAGGAGAAATCTCAAAAGTCCCTGAGGACATCCCAATAGTGTAGGTCGCCTGGAACAAACAAGGGCTGTCTGACACCAGCTGATAATCGACCTCCACTCATACCATAGATGGATGTCCCCAGAGAAGAAGATTGAACCAGACAGGACCCTAGGCCATAATAGGATCCATTGCTTTGGGTTACAGGCATGTGTCCTCAAAAGCCTGATTCCAATACGAGCTAGGGGTTTTCCTGAGGCACCCATCAGAACTCATCTCGTCTCCACAAGGAAACCTGTGCATGGGAGCCATGTCCAAAGCTTAGGAGAGTACTTCAGGGTCCCGGTGCCACCGCCCCATTCCAAGGCCCTCATGGACACAAAAACACATTAGGACCCATCCTCAGGAAAGTCCATTTCAACTCAGCCACCGCGGTTGCTCCCGAAGAGCCATCAGATCTAAACTGTCTTGTTGCTAGGAGAAAATTGAAATGCGAGGCGGGCTTCCCAGGCATCCATCCGCGAACGGTGCTCTGGAGTCATTCCATATGGGATGTCCTGGAGCTGTCCAAGAGGTCTCAATTGTCCCGCAGAAGGAATCCTTGAAGGGGGCATCCCAAAACTACCAACGTGGGAAAACCTCAATGGCCTCGAGATTCCGCTCCCTTCATGAAGCGGCCGTCATGCTCAGAAACTCCAACCTGAGCCAACGTCTGATCCTCGCCCTGACTTCAGATGCATGAGATATTGGTTCAGATCTGCAGGGGGTACCTGCCGTGCCCTCGCCCTGAAACCCAAGTCTAGCTTGTCTTCTCAGACTTCCTTCCTCACACTCCTGGCCCCGAAGCCCTCAAGTTTGGCAATTCCGGACCCACAATGCAGCACTCTGCCTGCCCTCTAGAAAAAAAATTATTGCCTCATGAGCTGCCCAGGCACCTTAAATGAGGGTAAACCTACACAGAACTCGACTTTACCCAAATTATATAGTCTAACCTGGGCACTAATGCACTGTCGAACACAACCTGAGCCCGGACCTCCTGACCAACACCCAGAAAGCTGACCGCACACTGAGCACATAAAACGCGCCATGGCCTTAGGTCATCATCTCTTCCCTACCTCAGTTTTCAGGCTTCAGACCCGAGACCTTATCTCCAAACACTGCCCAGGGGTGAGTGTGATGCAGAAATCATAACTCCTCCTTACCCATGGCAAGAAACCTTGTGGTTGGCACGTTGTCCAACGTTCAGTGTAGGAGAAACCAGCATTCACCCTGAGGCCCCGCCCATCCTTGAGTGCGACGAGGGCATACACACGCATTGTGACCCTCAGCATGAGTCCTGTCCTCTAGTAAGTACTCTCAGTTGCTGGACCATTAGATGTCATAATGGGCTTGACATGTTTCTAGGCCCCAATTTTTAACCAGATTTCTGATTGTCCAGTCGCCCCTCTCCAGGGCTCTACTAGGGAATCCCTCATTTGGTGGGACACCTTAGGTTAAAAAAGAAAACAAAACAAAAAAAAAAAAAACGGACTTCTTCCAGCCCACAGAATGACCCAAAACTCTTTGGACTGGTCCAAACCACCAGAGAGTAAGACTAGTCCATTTCCCATGAAGTCACCCAGAAATTCCACGACCATGAGTGACACGATATCCAGAGACAAAAACTTGAGCAGGAGCCTCACACTCGCCCTTCTTTCAAATCCCGAAGAGTTCTCCTCATGGTCTGTAGATCAGTCCTGCCATACCTATTACCCGAAACATAAGCCGAGTTTGTGTTTTCAGACAACTGTCCAAATAGCCCTGGCCTACACAACCTACAGTCTCAGGCCCCTGGAGCCAAACCTGAGGACTGTACTTGCCCTCTCCAAGGGAATTGAGTGTGCCCATTCCAATGGCCACAACACTTCTAATAGGATAAACCTCCAAAGTCCCTGATCCATCTCAATAGTGGTGGCTTCCCAGGAAAAACAGGGGCAATCTGAGCCTAACTGAGCACCTACCTGCACTCAGACCCATAGACAGATGTCCCCAGAGGTATGAAGGAAAGAACAGGCCCCTAGGCACTAATCAGATCCATTGCTTTGGTTTCCAGGCATCTCTCCTCAGAGGCCTGGATTTCAAAAGCAGCATATAGCTGTTTCTTGACTCACCCATCAGAAAACATCTCATCTACACATGGGAAACTTGCACGTTGGAGCTGTGTCAAAGCCTCTGTTTAGGAGAACCATTTAGGGCCCCAGTGCCACCGCATCATTCCAAGGTCTCCATAGACACAAAAGCACGTTAGGACCCATGCCCAGGGGTGTCCATTTCAACTCAGCGTCCTCGGTTGCTCCCCACAGATCCAGGAGATCTAAACTGTCTTGTTGCGAGGAGACAATTGGAATGCGAGGTGGGCTACCCAGCCATCCATCCTTAGTACCCTGCTCAGAATCATTGGCCTGGAGCCAAACAACAGGTCTCAATTGTTCTGCAGAAGACTCTCTGCAGTTTGGAGCTTCTCACAACTCCCATCGTGGGAAAACACCCATGGCCTCGTGATGCCCGCCCAATACATGAAGGGGCCATCAGGGTCAGAAACTCCAACCTGAGCGATCATCTGATCCACGCCCTGACTTCAGATGCACGAGATCTCGATTCAGGTCTGTAGATTGTGCCTGCCATGGCCTCACCCAGAAACCTAAGCCTAGCTAGTGTTCTCAGACTTTTGTCGCCAGACTACTGGCCCACAAGCCCTCCAGTTTGGCAATTCAGAACTACAATGCAGCACTCTGCCAGCCCTCCAGAAGAAAAACATTGTCCTCTGGGGCTACCCAGTAACCCCAAATGAGGATCAACCTGCACCGACCTTGGCTGTACCCCAAATACATAGGCTGACCAGGGCACTAATGCCCTTTCTGACACAGCCTGAGCCTGAACCCCCTGGCCCCTCCCAGACAGCTGGCCGCACACTGAGCACATCGAGCCGCCATGGCCTTAGGTCGTCATCTCTTCCCAACCTCGGGTTTAAGGTTTGAGAACCTAGGCCATATCTCCAATCACTGCCCAGGGTTGAAGGTGATGCAGAAATCAGAACTCCTTCCCCAAGGCAAGAAACCTTGTGGTTGGCATGTTGTCCAACGTTCAGTGTAGTTGAAACCAGTGTGGCCCATGAGGCCCCGCCCATGCTCATGGGCCACATTGGTCACAAACACACATTGTGATGCTCAGGCTGAGCCCAGTCCTCAAGTAAGGCCACTCAGTGACTGGATGAACAGATAGCATATTGGGCTTGCCATGCCCCTAGGACCCAATTTTTAACCATAGTTCGGGTTGTCCCTTCAGTCTTCCCCACGGCTTGGCTTTGTTATTCCTCTTTTGGTGGGACACCTGAGGTAACAAACCTGAAAGGAGACCTCCCATCCCACAGATTGACGAAAAGCAATTGGGAATTGGGCCAAATCCTCAGAGAGGAAGATTCGTCCATGGCCCATGAGGCCTCCCCGACATTCCACGGCCATCGCTGATACAAAATCCAGAGAAAAAAACCTGAGCAAGCGCCTCAGACTCGCACTTTCTTCATATCCTGAAGAGTTCTTCTCATGGTTTGTCGTTCGGGCCTGCCATACCTACGTCCCCAAACCTAAGCTGAGTTTGTTTTTTCAGAATTCTGTCCTCAAAGTCTTGGGCCCCACAACATCCAGGCTGGGCCCCTGGAGGCACACATTAGAATTCCGTGGGAATTCTGACCTTTCCATGGTCCAAAATCGTACAAATTAGGAGAAACCTCCAAAGTCCCTGAGGCCATCCCAATAGTGTAGGTCGCCCGGAACAAACAAGGGCTGTCTAACGCTAGCTGATAATCGACCTCCACTCATACCATAGATGGATGTCCCCAGAGAAGAAGATTGAACCAGACAGGAACCTAGGCCATAATAGGATCCATTGCTTTGGGTTACAGGCATGTGTCCTCAAAAGCCTGATTCCAATACGAGCATAGGTGTTTCCTGAGGCACCCATCAGAACTCATCTCACCTCCAGAAGGAAACCTGTGCATGGGAGCCATGTCCAAAGCTTAGGAGAGTGCTTCAGGGTCCCGGTGCCACCGCCCCATTCCAAGGCCCTCATGGACACAAAAACACATTAGGACCCATCCTCACGAAAGTCCATTTAAACTCAGCCGCCCCGGTTGCTCCCGTAGAGCCATCAGATCTAAACTGTCTTGTTGCTAGGAGACAATTGGAATGCGAGGCGGGCTTCCCAGGCATCCATCCCCGAACGGTGCTCTGGAGTCATTCCATATGGGATGTCCTGGAGCTGTCCAACAGGTCTCAATTGTCTCGCAGAAGGAATCCTTGAAGGGGGCATCCCACAACTCCCAACGTGGCAAAACCTCAATGGCCTCGAGATCCCACTCTCTTCATGAAGCAGCCGTCAAGCTCAGAAACTCCAACCTGAGCCAACGTCTGATCATCGCCCTGACTTCAGATGCATGAGATATTGGTTCAGATCTGCAGGGGGTACCTGCCGTGCCTTTGCCCTGAAACCCAAGTCTAGCTTGTCTTCTAAGACGTCCGTCCTCACACTCCTGGCCCCGAAGCCCTAAAGTTTGGCAATTCCGGACCCACAATGCAGCACTCTGCCTGCCCTCTAGAAAAAAAATTATTGCCTCATGAGCTGCCCAGGCACCTTAAATGAGGGTAAACCTACACAGCACTCGACTTTACCCAAATTATATAGTCTAACCTGGGCACTAATGCACTGTCGAACACAACCTGAGCCCGGACCTCCTGACCAACACCCAGAAAGCTGACCGCACACTGAGCACATAAAACCCGCCATGGCCTTAGGTCATCATCTCTTCCCTATCTCAGTTTTCAGGCTTCAGAACCGAGACCTTATCTCCAATCACTGCCCAGGGGTGAGTGTGATGCAGAAATCAGAACTCAGCCTTACCCATGGCAAGAACCCTTGTGGTTGGCACGTTGTCCAACCTTCAGTGTAGGAGAAACGAGCATTCACCCTGAGGCCCCGCCCATTCTTGAGTGCGACGAGGGCATACACACGCATTGTGACCCTCAGCATGAGTCCTGTCCTCTAGTAAGTACTTTCAAGGCTGGACCATTAGATGTCATAATGGGCTTGACATGTCCCGAGGCCCCAATTTTTAACCAGATTTCTGATTGTCCAGTCGCCCCTCCCCAGGGCTCTACTCTGGAATCCCTCATTCGGTGGGACACCTGAGGTTAAAAAAGAAAAAAACAACAGCAACAACAAGAACAACAACAACAAAAAAAAAACGGACTTCTTCCAGCCCACAGAATGACCCCAAACTATTTGGACGGGGCCAAACCACCAGAGAGTAAGACTCGTCCATTTCCCATGAAGTCACCCAGAAATTCCACGACCATGAGTGACACGATATCCAGAGACAAAAACTTGAGCAGGAGCCTCACACTCGCCCTTCTTTCAAATCCCGAAGAGTTCTCCTCATGGCCTGTAAATCAATCCTGCCAAACCTATGACCCGAAACATAAGCCGAGTTTGTGTTTTCAGACAACTGTCCAAACAGCCCTGGCCTACACAACCTACAGGCTCAGGCCCCTGGAGCCAAACCTGAGGACTGTACTTGCCCTCTCCAAGGGAATTGTGTGTGCCCATTCCAATGGCCACAACCCTTCTAATAGGATAAACCTCCAATGTCCCTGATCCATCTCAATAGTAGTGGCTTCCCAGGAAAAACAGGGGCAATCTGAGCCCAACTGAGCACCTACCTGCACTCAGACCCATAGACAGATGTCCCCAGAGGTAAAAAGGAAAGAACAGGCCCCTAGGCACTAATCAGATCCATTGCTTTGGTTTCCAGGCATCTCTCCTCAGAGGCCTGGATTTCAAAAGCAGCATATAGCTGTTTCTTGACTCACCCATCAGGAAACATCTCATCTACACATGGGAAACTTGCACGTTGGAGCTGTGTCAAAGCCTCTGTTTAGGAGAATCCTTTAGGGCCCCAGAGCCACCGCTTTATTCCAAGGTCTCCATAGACACAAAAGCACATTCGGACCCATCCCCAGGGGTGTGCATTTCAACTCAGCATCCTCGGTAGCTCCCCACAGATCCAGGAGATCTAAACTGTCTTGTTGCTAGGAGACAATTTGAATGCGAGGTGGGCTACCCAGCCATCCATCCTTAGAACCCTGCTCAGAATCATTGGCCTGGAGCCAAACAACAGGTCTCAATTGTCCTGCAGAAGACTCTCTGCAGTTTGGAGCTTCTCACAACTCCCATCTTGGGAAAACACCCATGGCCTCGTGATGCCCCCCCCCATTCATTAAGGAGCCATCAGGGACAGAAACTCCACCCTGAGCGATCGTCTGATCTTCGCCCTGACTTCAGATGCACGAGACCTCGATTCAGGTCTGTAGATTGTGCGTGCCATGGCCTCACCCAGAAACCTAAGCCTAGCTTGTGTTCTCAGACTTTTGTCGTCAGACTACTGGCCCACAAGCCCTCCAGTTTGGCAATCCAGAACTACAATGCAGCACTCTGCCGGCTCTGCAGAAGAAAAACATTGTCCTCTGGGGCTACCCAGTAACCCCAAATGAGGATCAACCTGCACCGACCTTGGCTGTACCCCAAATACATAGGCTGACCAGGGCACTAATGCCCTTTCTGACACAGCCTGAGCCTGGACCCCCTGGCCCCTCCCAGACAGCTGGCCGCACACTGAGCACATCGAGCCGCCATGGCCTTAGGTCGTCATCTCTTCCCAACCTCGGTTTTCAGGTTTCAGAACCTAGACCTTATCTCCAATCACTGCCTAGGGTTGAAGGTGATGCAGAAATCAGAACTCCTTCCCCATGGCAAGAAACCTTGTGGTTGGCATGTTGTCCAACGTTCAGTGTAGTTGAATCCAGTGTGGCCCATGAGGCCCCGCCCATGCTCGCGGGCCACATTGGTCACAAACACACATTGTGACGCTCAGGCTGAGCCCAGTCCTCAAGTAAGGCGACTCAGTGGCTGGATGAAGAGATAGCATATTGGGCTTGCCATGCCCCTAGGCAACAATTTTTAACCATAGGTCGGGTTGTCCCTTCAGTCTTCCCCACAGCTTTGCTTTGGAATTCCTCTTTTGGTGTGTCACCTGAGGTAACAAAACTGAAAGGAGACCTCCCATCCAACAGATTGATGAAAAGCAATTGGGAATCGGGCCAAATCCTCAGAGAGGAAGATTCGTCCATGGCCCATGAGGCCTCCCCGACATTCCACGGCCATCGCTGATACAAAATCCAGAGACAAAATCCTGAGCAAGCGCCTCAGACTCGCACTTTCTTCATATCCTGAAGAGTTCTTCTCATGGTTTGTAGATCGGGCCTGCCATACCTACGTCCCCAAACCTAAGCTGAGTTTGTGTTTTCAGACTTCTGTCCTCAAGGTCTGGGGCCACACAACCTCCAGCCTGGGCCCTTGGAACCACACATTAGGACTGTGCCTACCAATCCATGGGAATTCTGCCCATTCCATGGTCCAAAATCGTACAAAATATGAGAAACCTCCAAAGTCCCTGAGGCCATCCCAATAGTGTAGGTCGCCCGGAACAAACAAGGGCTGTCTGACACCAGCTGATAATCACCCTCCACTCATAGCATTGATGGATGTCTCCAGAGAAGAAGATTGAACCAGACAGGACCCTAGGCCATAATAGGATCCATTGCTTTGGGTTACAGGCATGTGTCCTCAAAAGCCTGATTCCAATACGAGCATAGGGGTTTTCCTGAGGCACCCATCAGAACTCATCTCGTCTCCACAAGGAAACCTGTGCATGGGAGCCATGTCCAAAGCTTAGGAGAGTACTTCAGGGTCCCGGTGCCACCGCCCCATTCCAAGGCTCTCATGGACACAAAAACACATTAGGACCCATCCTCAGGAAAGTCCATTTCAACTCAGCCACCCCAGTTGCTCCGGCAGAGCCATCAGATCTAAACTGTCTTGTTGCTAGGAGACAATTGGAATGCGAGGCGGGCTTCCCAGGCATCCATCCGCGAACGGGGCTCTGGAGTCATTCCATATGGGATGTCCTGGAGCTGTCCAACAGGTCTCAATTGTCCCGCAGAAGGAATCCTTGAAGGGGGCATCCCACAACTCCCAACGTGGGAAAACCTCAATGGCCTCGAGATTCCGCTCCCTTCATGAAGCGGCCGTCATGCTCAGAAACTCCAACCTGAGCCAACGTCTGATCCTCGCCCTGATTTCAGATGCATGAGATATTGGTTCAGATCTGCAGGGGGTACCTGCCATGCCCTCGCCCTGAAACACAAGTCTAGCTTGTCTTCTCAGACTTCCGTCCTCACACTCCTGGCCCCGAAGCCCTCAAGTTTGGCAATTCCGGACCCACAATGCAGCACTCTGCCTGCCATCTAGAAAAAAAATTATTGCCTCATGAGCTGCCCAGGCACCTTAAATGAGGGTAAACCTACACAGCACTCGACTTTACCCAAATTATATAGTCTAACCTGGGCACTAATGCACTGTCAAACACAACCTGAGACCAGACCTCCTGACCAACACCCGAAAGCTGACCAAACACTGAGCACATAAAACCCGCCATGGCCTAAGGTCATCATCTCTTCCATACCTCAGTTTTCAGGCTTCAGACCCGAGACCTTATCTCCAATCACTGCCCAGGGGTGAGTGTGATGCAGAAATCATAACTCCTCCTTACCCATGGCAAGAACCCTTGTGGTTGGCACGTTGTCCAACCTTCAGTGTAGGAGAAACCAGCATTCACCCTGAGGCCCCGCCCATCCTTGAGTGCGACGAGGGCATACACACGCATTGTGACCCTCAGCATGAGTCCTGTCCTCTAGTAAGTCCTCTCAGTTGCTGGACCATTAGATGTCATAATGGGCTTGACATGTTTCTAGGCCCCAATTTTTAACCAGATTTCTGATTGTCCAATCGCCCCTCCCCAGGGCTCTACTAGGGAATCCCTCATTTGGTGGACACCTTAGGTTAAAAAAGAAAACAAACAACAACAACAAAAAAAAACGGACTTTTTCCAGCCCACAGAATGACCCAAAACTCTTTGGACGGGTCCAAACCACCAGAGAGTAAGACTAGACATTGCCCATGAAGTCACCCAGAAATTCCACGACCATGAGTGACACGATATCCAGAGAGAAAAACTTGAGCAGGAGCCTCACACTCGCCCTTCTTTCAAATCCCGAAGAGTTCTCCTCATGGTCTGTAGATCAGTCCTGCCATACCTATGACCCAAAAAATAAGCCGAGTTTGTGTTTTCTGACAACTGTCCAAATAGCCCTGGCCTACACAACCTACAGGCTCAGGCCCCTGGAGCCAAACCTGAGGACTGTACTTGCCCTCTCCAAGGGAATTGTGTGTGCCCATTCCAATGGCCACAACACTTCTAATAGGATAAACCTCCAAAGTCACTGATCCATCTCCATAGTGTTGGCTTCCCAGGAAAAACAGGGGCAATCTGAGCCCAACTGAGCACCTACCTGCACTCAGACCCATAGACAGATGTCCCGAGAGGTATGAAGGAAAGAACAGGCCCCTAGGCACTAATCAGATCCATTGCTTTGGTTTCCAGGCATCTCTCCTCAGAGGCCTGGATTTCAAAAGCAGCATATAGCTGTTTCTTGACTCACCCATCAGAAAACATCTCATCTACACATGGGAAACTTGCACGTTGGAGCTGTGTCAAAGCCTCTGTTTAGGAGAACCATTTAGGCCCCCAGTGCCACCGCTTTATTCCAAGGTCTCCATAGACACAAAAGCACGTTAGGACCCATCCCCAGGGGTGTCCATTTCAACTCAGCGTCCT
The DNA here is from genome assembly GCF_964662115.1 of Mustela nivalis. Taxonomy (NCBI): domain Eukaryota; kingdom Metazoa; phylum Chordata; class Mammalia; order Carnivora; family Mustelidae; genus Mustela; species Mustela nivalis. The sequence goes on along the minus strand of NW_028136543.1, from coordinate 633,950 downwards.
CGGTTCCTCCCCACAGATCCAGGAGATCTAACCTGTCTTGTTGCGAGGAGACAATTGGAATGCGAGGTGGGCTACCCAGCCATCCATCCTTAGAACCCTGCTCAGAATCATTGGCCTGGAGCCAAACAACTGGTCTCAATTTTCCTGCAGAAGATTCTGCAGTTTGGAGCTTCTCACAACTCCCATCGTGGGAAAACACCCATGGCCTCGTGGTGCCCCCCCCATTCATGAAGGGGCCATAAGGGTCAGAAACTCCAACCTGAGCGATCATCTGTTCCTCGCCCTGACTTCAGATGCACGAGATCTCGATTCAGGTCTGTTGATTGTGCCTGCCATGGCCTCACCCAGAAACCTAAGCCTAGCTTGTGTTCTCAGACTTTTGTCGTCAAACTACTGGCCCACAAGCCCTCCAGTTTGGCAATTCAGAACTACAATGCAGCACTCTGCCGGCCCTCCAGAAGAAAAACATTGTCCTCTGGGGCTACCCAGTAACCCCAAATGAGGATCAACCTGTACCGACCTTGGCTGTACCCCAAATACATAGGCTGACCAGGGCACTAATGCCCTTTCGGACACAGCCTGAGCCTGGACCCCCTGGCCCCTCCCAGACAGCTGGCCGCACACTGAGCACATCGAGCCGCCATGGCCTTAGGTCGTCATCTCTTCCCAACCTCGGGTTTAAGGTTTCAGAACCTAGGCCATATCTCCAATCACTGCCCAGGGTTGAAGGTGATGCAGAAATCAGAACTCCTTCCCCATGGCAAGAAACCTTGTGGTTGGCATGTTGTCCAACGTTCAGTGTAGTTGAAACCAGTGTGGCCCATGAGGCCCCGCCCATGCTCATGGGCCACATTGGTCACAAACACACATTGTGACGCTCAGGCTGAGCCCAGTCCTCAAGTAAGGCCACTCAGTGACTGGATGAAGAGATAGCATATTGGGCTTGCCATGCCCGTAGGCCCCAATTTTTAACCATAGTTCGGGTTGTCCCTTCAGTCTTCCCCAAGGCTTGGCTTTGTTATTCCTCTTTTGGTGGGACACCTGAGGTAACAAACCTGAAAGGAGACCTCCCATCCCACAGATTGACGAAAAGCAATTGGGAATCGGGCCAAATCCTCAGAGAGGAAGATTCGTCCATGGCCCATGAGGCCTCCCCGACATTCCACGGCCATCGCTGATACAAAATCCAGAGAAAAAAACCTGAGCAAGCGCCTCAGACTCGCACTTTCTTCATATCCTGAAGAGTTCTTCTCATGGTTTGTCGTTCGGGCCTGCCATACCTACGTCCCCAAACCTAAGCTGAGTTTGTTTTTTCAGAATTCTGTCCTCAAAGTCTTGGGCCCCACAACATCCAGGCTGGGCCCCTGGAGGCACACATTAGAATTCCGTGGGAATTCTGACCTTTCCATGGTCCAAAATCGTACAAATTAGGAGAAACCTCCAAAGTCCCTGAGGCCATCCCAATAGTGTAGGTCGCCCGGAACAAACAAGGGCTGTCTAACGCTAGCTGATAATCGACCTCCACTCATACCATAGATGGATGTCCCCAGAGAAGAAGATTGAACCAGACAGGAACCTAGGCCATAATAGGATCCATTGCTTTGGGTTACAGGCATGTGTCCTCAAAAGCCTGATTCCAATACGAGCATAGGTGTTTCCTGAGGCACCCATCAGAACTCATCTCACCTCCAGAAGGAAACCTGTGCATGGGAGCCATGTCCAAAGCTTAGGAGAGTGCTTCAGGGTCCCGGTGCCACCGCCCCATTCCAAGGCCCTCATGGACACAAAAACACATTAGGACCCATCCTCACGAAAGTCCATTTAAACTCAGCCGCCCCGGTTGCTCCCGTAGAGCCATCAGATCTAAACTGTCTTGTTGCTAGGAGACAATTGGAATGCGAGGCGGGCTTCCCAGGCATCCATCCCCGAACGGTGCTCTGGAGTCATTCCATATGGGATGTCCTGGAGCTGTCCAACAGGTCTCAATTGTCTCGCAGAAGGAATCCTTGAAGGGGGCATCCCACAACTCCCAACGTGGCAAAACCTCAATGGCCTCGAGATCCCACTCTCTTCATGAAGCAGCCGTCAAGCTCAGAAACTCCAACCTGAGCCAACGTCTGATCATCGCCCTGACTTCAGATGCATGAGATATTGGTTCAGATCTGCAGGGGGTACCTGCCGTGCCTTTGCCCTGAAACCCAAGTCTAGCTTGTCTTCTAAGACGTCCGTCCTCACACTCCTGGCCCCGAAGCCCTCAAGTTTGGCAATTCCGGACCCACAATGCAGCACTCTGCCTGCCCTCTAGAAAAAAAATTATTGCCTCATGAGCTGCCCAGGCACCTTAAATGAGGGTAAACCTACACAGCACTCGACTTTACCCAAATTATATAGTCTAACCTGGGCACTAATGCACTGTCGAACACAACCTGAGCCCGGACCTCCTGACCAACACCCAGAAAGCTGACCGCACACTGAGCACATAAAACCCGCCATGGCCTTAGGTCATCATCTCTTCCCTATCTCAGTTTTCAGGCTTCAGAACCGAGACCTTATCTCCAATCACTGCCCAGGGGTGAGTGTGATGCAGAAATCAGAACTCAGCCTTACCCATGGCAAGAACCCTTGTGGTTGGCACGTTGTCCAACCTTCAGTGTAGGAGAAACGAGCATTCACCCTGAGGCCCCGCCCATTCTTGAGTGCGACGAGGGCATACACACGCATTGTGACCCTCAGCATGAGTCCTGTCCTCTAGTAAGTACTTTCAGTGGCTGGACCATTAGATGTCATAATGGGCTTGACATGTCCCGAGGCCCCAATTTTTAACCAGATTTCTGATTGTCCAGTCGCCCCTCCCCAGGGCTCTACTCTGGAATCCCTCATTCGGTGGGACACCTGAGGTTAAAAAAGAAAAAAACAACGGCAACAACAACAACAACAACAACAAAAAAAAAAAAACGGACTTCTTCCAGCCCACAGAATGACCCCAAACTATTTGGACGGGGCCAAACCACCAGAGAGTAAGACTCGTCCATTTCCCATGAAGTCACCCAGAAATTCCACGACCATGAGTGACACGATATCCAGAGACAAAAACTTGAGCAGGAGCCTCACACTCGCCCTTCTTTCAAATCCCGAAGAGTTCTCCTCATGGCCTGTAAATCAGTCCTGCCATACCTATGACCCGAAACATAAGCCGAGTTTGTGTTTTCAGACAACTGTCCAAACAGCCCTGGCCTACACAACCTACAGGCTCAGGCCCCTGGAGCCAAACCTGAGGACTGTACTTGCCCTCTCCAAGGGAATTGTGTGTGCCCATTCCAATGGCCACAACCCTTCTAATAGGATAAACCTCCAATGTCCCTGATCCATCTCAATAGTGGTGGCTTCCCAGGAAAAACAGGGGCAATCTGAGCCCAACTGAGCACCTACCTGCACTCAGACCCATAGACAGATGTCCCCAGAGGTAAAAAGGAAAGAACAGGCCCCTAGGCACTAATCAGATCCATTGCTTTGGTTTCCAGGCATCTCTCCTCAGAGGCCTGGATTTCAAAAGCTGCATATAGCTGTTTCTTGACTCACCCATCAGAAAACATCTCATCTACACATGGGAAACTTGCACGTTGGAGCTGTGTCAAAGCCTCTGTTTAGGAGAACCCTTTAGGGCCCCAGTGCCACCGCTTCATTCCAAGGTCTCCATAGACACAAAAGCACATTCGGACCCATCCCCAGGGGTGTGCATTTCAACTCAGCATCCTCGGTAGCTCCCCACAGATCCAGGAGATCTAAACTGTCTTGTTGCTAGGAGACAATTGGAATGCGAGGTGGGCTACCCAGCCATCCATCCTTAGAACCCTGCTCAGAATCATTGGCCTGGAGCCAAACAACAGGTCTCAATTGTCCTGCAGAAGACTCTCTGCAGTTTGGAGATTCTCACAACTCCCATCTTGGGAAAACACCCATGGCCTCGTGATGCCCCCCCCCATTCATGAAGGAGCCATCAGGGACAGAAACTCCACCCTGAGCGATCGTCTGATCTTCGCCCTGACTTCAGATGCACGAGACCTCGATTCAGGTCTGTAGATTGTGCGTGCCATGGCCTCACCCAGAAACCTAAGCCTAGCTTGTGTTCTCAGACTTTTGTCGTCAGACTACTGGCCCACAAGCCCTCCAGTTTGGCAATCCAGAACTACAATGCAGCACTCTGCCGGCTCTGCAGAAGAAAAACATTGTCCTCTGGGGCTACCCAGTAACCCCAAATGAGGATCAACCTGCACCGACCTTGGCTGTACCCCAAATACATAGGCTGACCAGGGCACTAATGCCCTTTCTGACACAGCCTGAGCCTGGACCCCCTGGCCCCTCCCAGACAGCTGGCCGCACACTGAGCACATCGAGCCGCCATGGCCTTAGGTCGTCATCTCTTCCCAACCTCGGTTTTCAGGTTTCAGAACCTAGACCTTATCTCCAATCACTGCCTAGGGTTGAAGGTGATGCAGAAATCAGAACTCCTTCCCCATGGCAAGAAACCTTGTGGTTGGCATGTTGTCCAACGTTCAGTGTAGTTGAATCCAGTGTGGCCCATGAGGCCCCGCCCATGCTCGCGGGCCACATTGGTCACAAACACACATTGTGACGCTCAGGCTGAGCCCAGTCCTCAAGTAAGGCGACTCAGTGGCTGGATGAAGAGATAGCATATTGGGCTTGCCATGCCCCTAGGCAACAATTTTTAACCATAGGTCGGGTTGTCCCTTCAGTCTTCCCCACAGCTTTGCTTTGGAATTCCTCTTTTGGTGTGTCACCTGAGGTAACAAAACTGAAAGGAGACCTCCCATCCAACAGATTGATGAAAAGCAATTGGGAATCGGGCCAAATCCTCAGAGAGGAAGATTCGTCCATGGCCCATGAGGCCTCCCCGACATTCCACGGCCATCGCTGATACAAAATCCAGAGACAAAATCCTGAGCAAGCGCCTCAGACTCGCACTTTCTTCATATCCTGAAGAGTTCTTCTCATGGTTTGTAGATCGGGCCTGCCATACCTACGTCCCCAAACCTAAGCTGAGTTTGTGTTTTCAGACTTCTGTCCTCAAGGTCTGGGGCCACACACCCTCCAGCCTGGGCCCCTGGAGCCACACATTAGGACTGTGCCTACCAATCCATGGGAATTCTGCCCATTCCATGGTCCAAAATCGTACAAATTAGGAGAAACCTCCAAAGTCCCTGAGGCCATCCCAATAGTGTAGGTCGCCCGGAACAAACAAGGGCTGTCTGACACCAGCTGATAATCACCCTCCACTCATAGCATTGATGGATGTCTCCAGAGAAGAAGATTGAACCAGACAGGACCCTAGGCCATAATAGGATCCATTGCTTTGGGTTACAGGCATGTGTCCTCAAAAGCCTGATTCCAATACGAGCATAGGGGTTTTCCTGAGGCACCCATCATAACTCATCTCGTCTCCACAAGGAAACCTGTGCATGGGAGCCATGTCCAAAGCTTAGGAGAGTACTTCAGGGTCCCGGTGCCACCGCCCCATTCCAAGGCTCTCATGGACATAAAAACACATTAGGACCCATCCTCAGGAAAGTCCATTTCAACTCAGCCACCCCAGTTGCTCCGGCAGAGCCATCAGATCTAAACTGTCTTGTTGCTAGGAGACAATTGGAATGCGAGGCGGGCTTCCCAGGCATCCATCCGCGAACGGGGCTCTGGAGTCATTCCATATGGGATGTCCTGGAGCTGTCCAACAGGTCTCAATTGTCCCGCAGAAGGAATCCTTGAGGGGGCATCCCACAACTCCCAACGTGGGAAAACCTCAATGGCCTCGAGATTCCGCTCCCTTCATGAAGCGGCCGTCATGCTCAGAAACTCCAACCTGAGCCAACGTCTGATCCTCGCCCTGACTTCAGATGCATGAGATATTGGTTCAGATCTGCAGGGGGTACCTGCTGTGCCCTCGCCCTGAAACACAAGTCTAGCTTGTCTTCTCAGACTTCCGTCCTCACACTCCTGGCCCCGAAGCCCTCAAGTTTGGCAATTCCGGACCCACAATGCAGCACTCTGCCTGCCATCTAGAAAAAAAATTATTGCCTCATGAGCTGCCCAGGCACCTTAAATGAGGGTAAACCTACACAGCACTCGACTTTACCCAAATTATATAGTCTAACCTGGGCACTAATGCACTGTCAAACACAACCTGAGACCAGACCTCCTGACCAACACCCGAAAGCTGACCAAACACTGAGCACATAAAACCCGCCATGGCCTAAGGTCATCATCTCTTCCCTACCTCAGTTTTCAGGCTTCAGACCCGAGACCTTATCTCCAATCACTGCCCAGGGGTGAGTGTGACGCAGAAATCATAACTCCTCCTTACCCATGGCAAGAACCCTTGTGGTTGGCACGTTGTCCAACCTTCAGTGTAGGAGAAACCAGCATTCACCCTGAGGCCCCGCCCATCCTTGAGTGCGACGAGGGCATACACACGCATTGTGACCCTCAGCATGAGTCCTGTCCTCTAGTAAGTCCTCTCAGTTGCTGGACCATTAGATGTCATAATGGGCTTGACATGTTTCTAGGCCCCAATTTTTAACCAGATTTCTGATTGTCCAATCGCCCCTCCCCAGGGCTCTACTAGGGAATCCCTCATTTGGTGGACACCTTAGGTTAAAAAAGAAAACAAACAACAACAACAAAAAAAAAACGGACTTCTTCCAGCCCACAGAATGACGCAAAACTCTTTGGACGGGTCCAAACCACCAGAGAGTAAGACTAGACATTGCCCATGAAGTCACCCAGAAATTCCACGACCATGAGTGACACGATATCCAGAGACAAAAACTTGAGCAGGAGCCTCACACTCGCCCTTCTTTCAAATCCCGAAGAGTTCTCCTCATGGTCTGTAGATCAGTCCTGCCATACCTATGACCCAAAAAATAAGCCGAGTTTGTGTTTTCTGACAACTGTCCAAATAGCCCTGGCCTACACAACCTACAGGCTCAGGCCCCTGGAGCCAAACCTGAGGACTGTACTTGCCCTCTCCAAGGGAATTGTGTGTGCCCATTCCAATGGCCACAACACTTCTAATAGGATAAACCTCCAAAGTCCCTGATCCATCTCCATAGTGGTGGCTTCCCAGGAAAAACAGGGGCAATCTGAGCCCAACTGAGCACCTACCTGCACTCAGACCCATAGACAGATGTCCCCAGAGGTATGAAGGAAAGAACAGGCCCCTAGGCACTAATCAGATCCATTGCTTTGGTTTCCAGGCATCTCTCCTCAGAGGCCTGGATTTCAAAAGCAGCATATAGCTGTTTCTTGACTCACCCATCAGAAAACATCTCATCTACACATGGGAAACTTGCACGTTGGAGCTGTGTCAAAGCCTCTGTTTAGGAGAACCATTTAGGCCCCCAGTGCCACCGCTTTATTCCAAGGTCTCCATAGACACAAAAGCACGTTAGGACCCATCCCCAGGGGTGTCCATTTCAACTCAGCGTCCTCGGTTCCTCCCCACAGATCCAGGAGATCTAACCTGTCTTGTTGCGAGGAGACAATTGGAATGAGAGGTGGGCTACCCAGCCATCCATCCTTAGAACCCTGCTCAGAATCATTGGCCTGGAGCCAAACAACTGGTCTCAATTGTCCTGCAGAAGATTCTGCAGTTTGGAGCTTCTCACAACTCCCATCGTGGGAAAACACCCATGGCCGCGTGATGCCCCCCCCATTCATGAAGGGGCCATCAGGGTCAGAAACTCCAACCTGAGTGATCATCTGTTCCTCGCCCTGACTTCAGATGCACGAGATCTCGATTCAGGTCTGTAGATTGTGCCTGCCATGGCCTCACCCAGAAACCTAAGCCTAGCTTGTGTTCTCAGACTTTTGTCGTCAGACTACTGGCCCACAAGCCCTCCAGTTTGGCAATTCAGAACTACAATGCAGCACTCTGCCGGCCCTCCAGAAGAAAAACATTGTCCTCTGGGGCTACCCAGTAACCCCAAATGAGGATCAACCTGCACCGACCTTGGCTGTACCCCAAATACATAGGCTGACCAGGGCACTAGTGCCCTTTCTGACACAGCCTGAGCCTGGACCCCCTGGCCCCTCCCAGACAGCTGGCCGCACACTGAGCACATCGAGCCGCCATGGCCTTAGGTCGTCATCTCTTCCCAACCTCGGGTTTAAGGTTTCAGAACCTAGGCCATATCTCCAATCACTGCCCAGGGTTGAAGGTGATGCAGAAATCATAACTCCTTCCCCATGGCAAGAAACCTTGTGGTTGGCATGTTGTCCAACGTTCAGTGTAGTTGAAACCAGTGTGGCCCATGAGGACCCGCCCATGCTCATGGGCCACATTGTTCACAAACACACATTGTGACGCTCAGGCTGAGCCCAGTCCTCAAGTAAGGCCACTCAGTGACTGGATGAAGAGATAGCATATTGGGCTTGCCATGCCCGTAGGCCCCAATTTTTAACCATAGTTCGGGTTGTCCCTTCAGTCTTCCCCAAGGCTTGGCTTTGTTATTCCTCTTTTGGTGGGACACCTGAGGTAACAAACCTGAAAGGAGACCTCCCATCCCACAGATTGACGAAAAGCAATTGGGAATCGGGCCAAATCCTCAGAGAGGAAGATTCGTCCATGGCCCATGAGGCCTCCCCGACATTCCACGGCCATCGCTGATACAAAATCCAGAGACAAAAACCTGAGCAAGCGCCTCAGACTCGCACTTTCTTCATGTCCTGAAGAGTTCTTCTCATGGTTTGTAGATCGGGCCTGCCATACCTACGTCCCCAAACCTAAGGTGAGTTTGTGTTTTCAGACTTCTGTCCTCAAAGTCTTGGGCCCCACACCATCCAGGCTGGGCCCCTGGAGGCACACATTAGAATTCCGTGGGAATTCTGCCCTTTCCATGGTCCAAAATCGTACAAATTAGGAGAAACCTCCAAAGTCCCTGAGGCCATCCCAATAGTATAGGTCGCCCGGAACAAACAAGGGCTGTCTAACTCTAGCTGATAATCGACCTCCACTCATACCATAGATGGATGTCCCCAGAGAAGAAGATTGAACCAGACAGGAACCTAGGCCATAATAGGATCCATTGCTTTGGGTTACAGGCATGTGTCCTCAAAAGCCTGATTCCAATACGAGCATAGGTGTTTCCTTAGGCACCCATCAGAACTCATCTCACCTCCAGAAGGTAACCTGTGCATGGGAGCCATGTCCAAAGCTTAGGAGAGTACTTCAGGGTCCCGGTGCCACCGCCCCATTCCAAGGCCCTCATGGACACAAAAACACATTAGGACCCATCCTCACGAAAGTCCATTTAAACTCAGCCGCCCCGGTTGCTCCCATAGAGCCATCAGATCTAAACTGTCTTGTTGCTAGGAGACAATTGGAATGCGAGGCGGGCTTCCCAGACATCCATCCCCGAACGGTGCTCTGGAGTCATTCCATATGGGATGTCCTGGAGCTGTCCAACAGGTCTCAATTGTCTCGCAGAAGGAATCCTTGAAGGGGGCATCCCACAACTCCCAACGTGGGAAAACCTCAATGGCCTCGAGATTCCGCTCACTTCATGAAGCGGCCGTCATGCTCAGAATCTCCAACCTGAGCCAAAGTCTGATCCTTGCCCTGACTTCAGATGCATGAGATATTTTTTCAGATCTGCAGGGGCTTCATGCCGTGCCCTCGCCCTGAAACCCAAGTCTAGCTTGTCTTCTCAGACTTCCGTCCTCACACTCCTGGTTCCGAAGCCCTCAAGTTTGGCAATTCCGGACCCAAAATGCAGCACTCTGCCTGCCCTCTAGAAAAAAAAATTATTGCGTCATGAGCTGCCCAGGCACCTTAAATGAGGGTAAACCTACACAGCACTCAACTTTACCCAAATTATATAGTCTAACCTGGGCACTAATGCACTGTAGAACACAACCTGAGCCCGGACCTCCTGACCAACACCCAGAAAGCTGACCGCACACTGAGCACATAAAACCCGCCATGGCCTTAGGTCATCATCTCTTCCCTACCTCAGTTTTCAGGCTTCAGAACCGAGACCTTATCTCCAATCGCAGCCCAGGGGTGAGTGTGATGTAGAAATTAGAACTCCTCTTTACCCATGGCAAGAACCCTTGTGGTTGGCACGTTGTCCAACGTTCAGTGTAGGAGAAACCAGCATTCACCCTGAGGCCCCGCCCATTCTTGAGTGCGACGAGGGCATACACAAACATTGTGACTTTCAGCATGAGTCCTATCCTCTAGTAAGTCCTCTCAGTGGCTGGACCATTAGATGTCATAATGGGCTTGACATGTCCCTAGGCCCCAATGTTTAACCAGATTTCTGATTGTCCTGTCGCCCCTCCCCAGGGCTCTACTCTGGAATCCCTCATTTGGTGGGACACCTGAGGTTAAAAAAGAAAAAAAACAACAACAAAAAAAAAAAAACGGACTTCTTCCAGCCCAAAGAATGACCCCAAACTCTTTGGACGGGGCCAAACAACCAGAAAGTAAGACTCGTCCATTTCCCATGAAGTCACCCAGAAATTCCACGACCATGAGTGAAACGATATCAAGAGACAAACACTTGAGCATGAGCCTCACACTCGCCCTTCTTTCAAATCCCGAAGAGTTGTCCTCATGGTCTGTAGATCAGTCCTGCCATACCTATGACCCGAAACATAAGCCGCGTTTGTGTTTTCAGAGAACTGACCAAACAGCCCTGTCCTACACAACCTACAGGCTCAGGCCCCTGGAGCCAAACCTGAGGACTGTACTTGCACTCTCCAAGGGAATTGTGTGTGCCCATTCCAATGGCAACAAACCTTCTAATAGGATAAACCTCCAAAGTCCCTGATCCATCTCAATAGTGGTGGCGTCCCAGGATACAGGGGCAATCTGAGCCCAACTTAGCACCTACCTGCACTCAGACCCATAGACAGATGTCCCCAGAGGTAAAAAGAAAAGAACAGGCCCCTAGGCACTAATCAGATCCATTGCTTTGGTGTCCAGGCATCTCTCCTCAGAGGCCTGGATTTCAAAAGCAGCATATAGCTGTTTCGTGACTCACCCATCAGAAAACATCTCATCTACACATGGGAACTTGCATGTTGTTGCTGTGTCAAAGCCTCTGTTTAGGAGAACCCTTTAGGGCCCCAGTGCCACCGCTTTATTCCAAGGTCTCCATAGACACAAAAGCACGTTAGGACCCATCCCCAGGGGTGTCCATTTCAACTCAGCATCCTCGGTTGCTCCCCACAGATCCAGGAGATCTAACCTGTCTTGTTGCTAGGAGACAATTGGAATGCGAGGTGGGCTACCCAGCCATCCCTCCTTAGAACCCTGCTCAGAATCATTGGCTTGCAGCCAAACAACAGGTCTCAATTGTTCTGCAGAAGACTCTCTGCAGTTTGGAGCTTCTCACAACTCCCATCGTTGGAAAGCCCCCATGGCCTCGTGATGACCCCCCATTCATGAAGGGGCCATCAGCTACAGAAACTCCAACCTGAGCGATCATCTGATCCTCGCCCTGACTTCAGATGCACGAGATCTCGATTCAGGTCTGTAGATTGTGCCTGCCATGGCCTCACTCAGAAACTTAAGCCTAGCTTGTGTTCTCAGACTTTTGTCGTCAGACTACTGGCCCACAAGCCCTACAGTTTGGCAATCCAGAACTACAATGCAGCACTCTGCCGGCCCTCCAGAAGAAAAACATTGTCCTCTGGGGCTACCCAGTCATCCCAAATGAGGATCAACCTGCACTGACCTTGGCTGTACCCCAAATACATAGGCTGACCAGGGCATTAATGCCCTTTCTGACACAGCCTGATCCTGGAACCCCTGGCCCCTCCCAGACAGCTGTCCCCACACTGAGCACATCGAGCCGCCATGGCCTTAGGTCGTCATCTCTTCCCAACCTCAGTTTTCAGGTTTCAGAACCTAGACCTTATCTCCAATCACTGCCCAGGGTTGAAGGTGATGCAGAAATCAGAACTCCTTCCCCATGGCAAGAAACCTTGTGGTTGGCTAGTTGTCCAACGTTTAGTGTAGTTGAAACCAGTGTGGCCCATGAGGCCCCGCCCATGCTCGCAGTCCACATTGTTCACAAACACACATTGTGACCCTCAGGCTGAGCCCAGTCCTCAAGTAAGGCCACTCAGTGGCTGGATGAAGAGATAGCATATTGGGCTTGCCATGCCCCTAGGCAACAATTTTTAACCAGAGTTCGGGTTGTCCCTTCAGTCTTCCCCACGGCTTTGCTTTGGAATTCCTCTTTTGGTGGTACACCTGAGGTAACAAACCTGAAAGGAGACCTCCCATACCACAGATTGACGAAAAGCAATTGGGAAACGGGCCAAGTCCTCAGAGAGGAAGATTCGTCCATGGCCCATGAGGCCTCCCCGACATTCCACGGCCATCGCTGATACAAAATCCAGAGACAAAAGCCTGAGCAAACGCCTCAGACTCGCACTTTCTTCATATCCTGAAGAGCTTTTCTCATGGTTTGTAGATAGGGCCTGCCATACCTACGTCCCCAAACCTAAGGTGAGTTTGTGTTTTCAGACTTCTGTCCTCAAAGTCTTGGGCCCCACACCATCCAGGCTGGGCGCCTGGAGCCACACATTAGGACTGTGCCTACCAATCCATGGGAATTCTGCCCATTCCATGGTCCAAAATCGTACAAATTAGGAGAAACCTCCAAAGTCCCTGAGGCCATCCCAATAGTGTAGGTCGCCCGGAAGAAACAAGGGCTGTCTGACACCAGCTGAATCGACCTCCACTCATACCATAGATGGATGTTCCCAGAGAAGAAGATTGAACCAGACAGGACCCTAGGCCATAATAGGATCCATTGCTTTGGTTTACAGGCATGTCTCCTCAAAAGCCTGATACCAATTCGAGCATAGGGGTTTTCCTGAGGCACCCATCAGAACTCATCTCGTCTCCACAAGGAAACCTGTGCATGGGAGCTATGTCAAAAGCTTAGGAGAGTACTTCATGGTCCCGGTGCCATCGCCCCATTCCAAGGCCCTCATGGACATAAAAACCAATTAGACACATCCTCAGGAAAGTCCATTTCAACTATGCCACCCCGGTTGCTCCCGCAGAGCCATCAGATCTAAACTGTCTTGTTGCTAGGAGACAATTGGAATGCGAGGCGGGCTTCCCAGGCATCCATCCTCGAAGGGTGCTCTGGAGTCATTCTGTATGGGATGTCCTGGAGCTGTCCAACAGGTCTCAATTGTTCCGCAGAAGGAATCCTTGAAGGGGGCATCCCACAACTCCCAACGTGGGAAAACCTCAATGGCCTCGAGATTCCGCTCCCTTCATGAAGCGGCCGTCATGCACAGAAACTTCAACTTGAGCCAACGTCTGATCCTCGCCTGACTTCAGATGCATGAGATATTGGTTCAGATCTGAAGGGGGTACCTGCCATGCCCTCGCCCTGAAACCAAGTCTAGCTTGTCTTCTCAGACTTCCGTCCTCACACCCCTGGCCCCGAAGCCCTCAAGTTTGGCAATTCTGGACCCACAGTACAGCACTCTGCCTGCCCTGTATAAAAAAATTATTGCTTCATGAGCTGCCCAGGCACCTTAAATGAGAATAAACCTACACAGCACTCGACTTTACCCAAATTATATAGTCTAACGTGGGCACTAAACCACTGTCGGACACAACCTGAGCCCGGACCTCAGACCAACCCCCAGAAAGCTGACAGCACACTGAGCACATAAGACCCGCCATGGCCTTAGGTCTTCATCTCTTCCCTACTTCAGTTTTCAGGCTTCAGAACCGAGACCTTATCGCCAATCACTGCCCAGGTTTGAGTGTGATGCAGAAATCAGAACTCCGCCTTACCCATGGCAAGAAACCTTGTGGTTGGCACATTGTCCAATGGTCAGAGTAGAAGAAACCAGCATTCACCCGAGGCCCCGCCCATTCTTGAGTGCGACGGTGTCATAAACACGCATTGTGACCCTCAGCATGAGACTTCTCCTCTAGTAAATCCTCTCAGTGGCTGGACTATTAGATGTCATATTGGGCTTGACATGTCCCTAGGCCCTAATTTTTAACCAGATTTCTGATTGTCCAGTCGCCCCTCCCCAGGGCTCTACTCTGGAATCCCTCATTTGTTGGGACACCTGAGGTTAAAAAAGAAAACAACAACAACAACAAAACGGACGTCTTCCATCCCACAGAATGACCCCAAACTCTTTGGACGGGGCCAAACCACCAGAGAGTAAGACTCCTCCATTTCCCATGAAGTCACCCAGAAATTTCACCACCGTGAGTGACACGATATCCAGAGACAAAAACTTGAGCAAGAGCCTCACACTTGCTCTTTTTCAAATCCCGATGAGTTCTCCTCATGGTCTGTAGATCAGTCCTGCCATAACTATGACCGGAAACATAAGCCGAGGTTGTGTTTTCAGACAACTGTCCAAACAGCCGTGGCCTACACAACCTACAGGATCAGGCCCCTGGAGCCAAGCCTGAGGACTGTACTTGCCCTCTGTAAGGGAAATGTGTTTGCCATTTCCAATGGCCACAACCCTTCTAATAGAATAAACACCCAGTACCTGATCCATCTCACTAGGGCTGGCCTCCCAGGAAAAACAGGGGCAATCTGAGCCCATCTGTGCACCTACCTGCACTCAGACCCATAGACAGATGTCCCCAGAGGTAAAAAGGAAAGAACAGACCCCTAGGCACTAATCAGATCCATTGCTTTGGTTTCCAGGGTCTCTCCTCAGACGCCTGGATTTCAAAACCAGCAATGGCTTTTTCTTGATGCATCCATCAGAAAAATCTCATCTACACATGGGAAACTAGCACGTTGGAGCTCTGTCAAAGCCTCTGTTTTGGAGAACCCGTCAGGGCCCCAGTGCCACCGCTTCATTCCAAGGTCTCGATACACACAAAAGCACGCTAGGACCCAACCCCAGGAGAGTCCATTTCAACTCAGCCTCCTCCGTTGCTCCCCCAGATCCAGAGGATCTAACCTGTCTTGTTGCTAGGAGACAATTGGAATGCGAGGTGGGCTACCCAGCGATCCATCCTTAGAACCCTGCTCAGAATCATTGGCCTGGAGCCAAACAACAGGTCTCAATTATCCTGTAGAAGACACTTTGCAGTTTGGAGCTTCTCACAAATCCCATCGTGGGACAACCCCCATGGCCTTGTGATGCTCCCCCTTCATGAAGGGGCCATAAGTGTCAGAAACTCCAACCTGAGCGATCGTCTGATCCTCGCCCTGACTTCAGATGCACGAGATCTCGATTCAGGTCTGTAGATTGTGCCTGCCATGTCCTCAACCAGAAACCTAAGCCGAGCTTGTGTTCTCAGACTTCTGTCCTCAGACTACTGGCCCACAAGCCCTCCAGTTTGGCAATCCAGAACTACAATGCAGCACTCTGCCTGCCCTCTAGAAGAAAAACAATGCCCTCTGGGGCTACCCAGTAACCCCAAGTGAGGATCAACCTGCACCTACCTTGGCTGTACCCCGAACATATAGGCTGACCACGGCACTAATGCCCTTTCTGACACAGCCTGAGCCTGGACTTCCTGGCCCCAACCAGACAGCTTGCCGCACACTGAGCACATCGAGCCGCCATGGCCTTAGGTTGTCATCTCTTCCCAACCTCGGTTTTCAGGCTTTAGATTCTAGACTTTATCTCCAATCACTGCCCAGGGTTGATCCTGATGCAGAAATCAGAACTCCTTCCCCATGGCAAGAAATCTTGTGGTTGGCATGTTGTCCAACATTCAGTGTAGTTGAATCCAGTGTTGCCCATGAGGCCCCTCCATGCTCGCAGGCTACATTGCTCACAAAAACACATTGTGACCCTCAGCCTGACCAAAGTCCTCAAGTAAGGCCTCTCAGTGGCTGGATGAAGAGATAGCATATTGGGCTTGCCATGCCCCTAGGACCCAATTTTTAACCATAGTTCAGGTGGTCCCTTCAGTCTTCCCCACGGCTTTGCTTTGGAATCCCTCTTTTTGTGGGACACCTGAGGTAATAAAACTGAAAGGATGCTTCCCATCCCACAGATGACGAAAAATAAATGGGAATCCGGCGAAATCATCATAGAGGTAGATTCGTCCATGGCCCATGAGGCATCCCCGACATTCCACGGAGATCGCTGATACAAATTGCAGAGACAAATGCCTGAGCAAGCGCCTCAGACTCACTCTATATTCAAATCTTCATGAGTTCTTCTCATGGTTTGTAGATTGGGCCTGCCATACCGATGTCCCCAAAGCTGAGTTTGAGTATCGGAATCACAATCAGAACTCTGCCTTCCACATGGCTGCAATGCTTGTTCTTCGCATGGAGTCACACCTTCACGTGGGGAACCCTTCATGGCCCCTGATGCCACGCCCAAACATGAGTGCTGCTTGGGCACAAATTCACACTGTGACCCTAGCATGAGCCCCATGACAAAGAAAGGCATGTCAGGTTCGGGACGAAGATCCTGCATATAGTCCTTGCCATGCCCAAGTCACCCAGGACTAACTAGATGGTGTGTATTCCAGTTGAGGGAACCCACTGCTGTGCTCTAGAGTCCCTCTCCTGGTAGATCCTTTGTGGCAGAAAACAGTACTCTTCACTTCCCACAGAATGAACCCAAACACTTGGGAGCTTGGACAATCCCCAGAGAGGAAGGCTCTTCCTCGGACCCTGAGGCAACCCCTACGCTGACCGGACACTGTGAACGCAACACCCAGAGACAAAAGCCTGAGCGACTGCCTCCCACTTGCCCTCCTTTGATATCCAGAGGATCTCCCCTCACGGACTGGAGATCAGGCCTGCCATTACCTTGGCCCCTACCTGAGCCAAGTTTGCTCTTTCAGACATCAGTCCCCACAGACCTGGCAAACACAGCCTCTAGGCTGGGTCCTCTGGAGCCATACCACAGGACCGTGCCTGCTCTCTCCTGGGAAATTGTTTCCATTCCTTTGGCCACACACCTCCAGAATATGAGAAAACTCAAAGCCCCCGAGGACATCCCACTACTGGGAGTTTCCCTGGACACACAGGGGCATTCGGAAACAAGCTGAGCAGCTACCTCCACGAAGGCATGCACACAAATGTCAACAGAGATAGAAGGTTGAGCCGGACAGGCCCTTAGGCCCTAATCTCAACTCTTGCTTTGGGTTCCAGGTGTTACTCCTCAGAGGCTTTGTTTCGAAGAACAGGATATGGGGCTTTCCTGAGGCACTGAACAGAACTCCTCTCGTCTCCACATGGGAAGATTCCTTGTTGGAGCTGTGTCAAACACCTCAGTTTGGAAAACCCTGCAGAGTCCCTGAGCCACCGCCACATTCCAAGGTCTCCCAGGCAACAAAGCCACAGTAGAACTCATCTTCAGGAGAGTCCATTTCAACTCTCCCCTCTAGGTAGCTCACCCAGGAGCCTGCAGATTGAGCCTGCCTTGTCCTGACTAAAGAGTGGGAATATGAGGTGGCGTTCCCAGGCATCCATGCTTAGACACCTGCTCTCGAGTCTTTCCGTATGGGGCCTTTTGGAACCATCCAATAGGACTCGACTGTCGTGAAGAAGGAAATCTTGAGGTTTGGAGTAGTTCACAAATCCCATGGTAGGCAAACCTCCCTGGCTTCATGCAGCCCCCACAACCTTCAGGAAGAGGCCATGCTGGACAAAAACTCTAGCCTGAGGCACGTTTCATAGTTGACATGACCTCAGTGCAGGAGATCTCGATTCAGCCTCTGCAGAGTGGGCCTGCCGTGCCCTCGGTCCCAAACCTCACGCTAGCTTGTGTTTTCAGACTTCCTTCCTCACACTCCTGGCAAACAAGCCCTCCGGACTAGGAACTCCAGAACCAAAACCCAGCCCAGTGTCTGCCCAACGGAAGAAAAACGTTTCCCTGTGGGGCTCTCCAGAAAACCCAGATGAGGATCAACCTGCTAGGGCCTCGACGGTACCCGAACTGGATAGGCTGCTCTGGGCACTCATGCTCTGTCTGACACAGCCTGAAGCCAGACGTCCAGAAAGACAAGGAGACAGCTGGCCGCACACCCAGCACTTCGGACACGCCATGGTCTTATGCCGTCACCTCTTCCTAACCTTGGTTTTCAGATATCTGAACCTAGACATCATATCAATTCTCCACACAGCTGGGTATCGCAAGCACAAAACAGAACTCCTCCTTCCCCATGGCTGTCAAGCTTGCTCTTGGCATGGAGTCACACCTTCAGGGTGGGAGAAACCTTCATGGCCCCTGATGCCACGCCCAAACGTGAGTGCTGATTGGGAACTAGCCTGAGCCCAGACCTTCCAACAGACACCGACACAGCTGGCTGCACACCCAGCACATTGGACCCGCCACTGCCTTAGGCCACCATCCATTCCCAAACTGGGTTTTCAGTCATCGGAACCTAGACCTTATCTCCAATCCCTGCACAGGGGGGAACCTGATGCACAAGTCAGAACCCCTCCTTCCCCCTGGCAAGAAACCTTGCTGCTGGCAGTGAGTCAAACCTTCAGTGTAGGAGAAAACGGCATGGCCCATGAGGCCACGCCCAAGCGTGAGGGCCGCCTTGGGCACAAACACACATTGTGACCCTCAGCGTGAGTACCTTATTCAAGTAACGCCTCTCAGTGACTGGACCAAGAGCCCGCATATGTGGCTTGCCATGCCCATAGGCACCCAGGACTAACTAGATGGTGTGTATTCCAGTTGAGGGAACCCACTGCTGTGCTCTAGAGTCCCTCTCCTGGGGGGTCCCCTGTGGCAGAAAACAGTACTCTTCATTCCCACAGAATGAACACAAACACTTGGGAGCTTGGACAATCCCCTGAGAGGAAGGCTCTTCCTCGGCCTCTGAGACAACCCCTACCCTGACCAGACACTGTAAACGCAACACCCAGAGAAAAAATCCTGAGTGACTGCCTCCCACTTGCCCTACTTTGATTTCCAGAGGATCTCCCCTCACGGACTAGAGATCAGGCCTGCCATTACATTGGCCCCTAGCTGAGCCAAGTTTGCTTTTTCAGACATCTGTCCCCCCAGCCCTGGCGAACAGAGCCCCTAGGCTGGGTCCTCTGGAGCCATACCACAGGACCGTGCCTGCTCTCTCCTGGGAAACTGTGTCCATTCCTTTGGCCACACACCTCCAGAATATGAGAAACCTCAAGGCCTCCGAGGACATCCCACTACTGGGAGCCTCACTGGACTCACAGGGGCATTCGGACACAAGCTGAGCAGCTACATCCATGAATGCATGCACACAGATGACAACAGAGATAGAAGGTTGAGCCGGACAGGCCTTTAGGCCGTAGTCTCAACTCTTACTTTGGTTTCCAGGTGTCACTCCTCAGAGGCTTTGGTTCGAAGAACAGGGTATGGGGCTTTCCTGAGGCACGGAACAGAACTCCTCTCGTCTCCACATGGGAAGTTTCCTTGTTGGAGCCGTGTCAAACACCTCATGTTGGAGAATCCTGCAGAGTCCCTGAGCCACCTCCACATTCCAAGGTCTCCCAGGCCACCAAGCCACAGTAGGACTCATCTTCAGGAGAGTCCATTTCAACTCTCCCCTCTGGGTAGCTCACCCAGGAGCCCGCAGATTGAGGCTGCCTTGTCCTGACTAAAGAGTGGGAATATGAGGTGGCGTTTCCAGGCATCCATGCTTAGACACCTGCTCTCGAGTCTTTCCATATGGGGCCTCTTGGAACCATCCAATAGGACTCGACTGTCGTGCAGAAGGTAACCTTCAGTTTTGGAGCAGTTCACAAATCCCATCGTAGGCAAAACTTTCTGGCCTCATGAAGCCCCCACACCCTTCAGGAAGAGGCCATGCTGGACAAGAACTCTAGCCTGAGGCACGTCTCATAGTTGACATGACCTCAGTGCAGGAGATCCCGATTCAGCCTCTGCAGAGTGGGCATGCCGTGACCTCGGTCCCAAACCTCACGCTAGCTTGTGTTTTCAGACTTCCTTCCTCACACTCCTGGAAAACAAGCCCTCCGGACTAGGAACTCCGGAACCAAAACCCAGCCCAGTGTCTGCCCAACGGAAGAAAAACGTTTCCCTGTGGGGCTCTCCATAAAACCCAGATGAGGATCAACCTGCTCGGGCCTCGACGGTACCCGAACTGGATAGGCTGCTCTGGGCACTCATGCTCTGCCTGACACAGCCTGAAGCCAGACGTCCAGACAGACAAGGAGACAGCTGGCCGCACACCCAGCACTTCGGACACGCCATGGTCTTATGCCGTCACCTCATCCTAACCTTGGTTTTCAGATATCTGAACCTAGACATTATATCAATTCTCCACACAGCTGGGTATAGCAAGCACAAAACAGAACTCCTCCTTCCCCATGGCTGTCAAGCTTGCTCTTGGCATGGAGTCACACCTTCAGGGTGGGAGAAACCTTTATGGCCCCTGATGCCACGCCCAAACTTGAGTGCTGCTTGGGCACAAATTCACACTGTGATCCTCAGCATGAGCCCCATGTCAAAGAAAGGCCTGTCAGGGCCTGGACCAAGAGCCCACATATGGGGCTTGCCAAGCCCCTATGCACCCAATCCTCACCACGGTTTGAATTTTCCAGTCGCCCCGCCCGTACCTGGAGCTCTGCTCTGGAATCCCTTTCTTGGAGAGACCCATGAGCCAGACAACACGACTCCACCCTTCCCACAAAATGACCCCAAACTCTTGGGAGCTGGGACAAATCCCCAGAGAGGGATACTCGTCCACAGTACCTGAGGCCACCGCTCCAATCCACGGCTATCCCGGACACAACATCCAGAGACAAAAGCCTGAAGGAACGCCTCCCACTCGCCCTTGTTTCAGAGGCCCAGGAGCTCCCTCTCGGGCTGTACATCCGGCCTGCCATACCCTAGGCGCCACTCCTAAGCTGAGTTTGTGTATTCAGACTTCTGTGCCCACAGCCTGGACCCACACACCTCCAGGCTAGGGCCTCTAGGGCCACAGCGAAAGATTGTGCCTGCCCTCTCCAAGGAAAGTGTGCCCAATCCATTGACCACAACACTACAGGTTAGGGAAAAGCTCCAAGGCCCCTGAGGCCATCAATAGTGTAGGCCCCCCTGGACTAAGAGGGGCTCTCTGACACCAGCGGAGCAACTATCTCCACTTAGACTCTCAGACTGTGTCCCCAGAGACAGAAGGTTGAAATGGACAGGCCCCCAGGCCCTAATCTGAACCTTAGCTTTGGTTTCCATGTTTCCGTTCTCAGAGGACTGTTTTCGTAGACCAGCACATGGGGCTTTTCTGAGGCACCAAACCAAACATCTCTCATCTCCACATGGGCATCATTCTTACTGGGATGTATCAAACACTTCAGGTAGGAGAGTTCCGCAGGGCCACTGAACAACCAGCACATTCCAAGGTCTCCATGGACCCAAACGCACATTATGACGCATCCTCAGGAGAGGCCATTTCAACTCAGCCCCCTGGGTCGCGTGTTCCAGAGGCAGCAGTTCAAACATATCTTGTCGCTAATAGCCAATGGGAATGCGAGGAATGCTGTACAGGGATCCATCCTTTGAACCCTGCTCTCCAGTCCTTCCATATGGTATGTCCTGGAGCCATGCAACAGGACTCGAATGTCCCGCAGAAGGAAACCTTGTGGTTTGGGGCAACCTCCAAACTCAGCGTGGGAAAACTTCCTTGGCCTCATGAGGCCCCCACTTCATGAAGGTGCCATCATGGACACATACTCCAGCCTTAGCCAACGTCTGATCCTCAGCCTGACTTCAGATGCAGGAGATTTTGATTCAGCCTCTGCAGAGTGGGCCTGCTCTGCCCTTGGTTCCAATCCTCACACTAGCTTGTGTTTTCAGACTTCCGTCCTCACACTCCTGGCCCACAAACCCTCCCTACTGGGAATTCTGGGGCCACAATGAAGCACTGTGCCTGCCTCCCAAGAGAAAAACATTGTCTATGGCGCTGCCCAGAAACCCCAAATGAGGATCAAACTGCTTGGCCCTCGGCAACACCCCAATTGCATAGGCTACCTTAAACAGTGATGCTCTGTCGCAAATAGCCTGAGCCCAGACCTTCCAACAGACACCGACACAGCTGGCTGCACACCCAGCACATTGGACCCGCCACTGCCTTAGGCCACCATCCATTCCCAACCTAGGTTTTCAGTCATCGGAACCTAGACCTTATCTCCAATCCCTGCACAGGGGGGAACCTGATGCACAAGTCAGAACCCCTCCTTCCCCCTGGCAAGAAACCTTGCTGCCGGCAGTGAGTCAAACCTTCAGTGTAGGAGAAAACGGCATGGCCCATGAGGCCACGCCCAAGCGTGAGGGCCGCCTTGGGACAAACACACATTGTGACCCTCAGCGTGAGTACCTTATTCAAGTAACGCCTCTCAGTGACTGGACCAAGAGCCCGCATATGTGGCTTGCCATGCCCATAGGCACCCAGGACTAACTAGATGGTGTGTATTCCAGTTGAGGGAACCCACTGCTGTGCTCTAGAGTCCCTCTCCTGGGGGGTCCCCTGTGGCAGAAAACAGTACTCTTCATTCCCACAGAATGAACACAAACACTTGGGAGCTTGGACAATCCCCTGAGAGGAAGGCTCTTCCTCGGCCTCTGAGACAACCCCTACCCTGACCGGACACTGTAAATGCAACACCCAGAGACAAAATCCTGAGTGACTGCCTCCCACTTGCCCTACTTTGATTTCCAGAGGATCTCCCCTCACGGACTAGAGATCAGGCCTGCCATTACATTGGCCCCTAGCTGAGCCAAGTTTGCTTTTTCAGACATCTGTCCCCCAAGCCCTGGCGAACAGAGCCTCTAGGCTGGGTCCTCTGGAGCCATACCACAGGACCGTGCCTGCTCTCTCCTGGGAAACTGTGTCCATTCCTTTGGCCACACACCTCCAGAATATGAGAAACCTCAAGGCCTCCGAGGACATCCCACTACTGGGAGCCTCACTGGACTCACAGGGGCATTCGGACACAAGCTGAGCAGCTACATCCATGAATGCATGCACACAGATGTCAACAGAGATAGAAGGTTGAGCCGGACAGTCCTTTAGGCCGTAGTCTCAACTCTTACTTTGGTTTCCAGGTGTCACTCCTCAGAGGCTTTGGTTCGAAGAACAGGGTATGGGGCTTTCCTGAGGCACGGAACAGAACTCCTCTCGTCTCCACATGGGAAGTTTCCTTGTTGGAGCCGTGTCAAACACCTCATGTTGGAGAATCCTGCAGAGTCCCTGAGCCACCTCCACATTCCAAGGTCTCCCAGGCCACCAAGCCACAGTAGGACTCATCTTCAGGAGAGTCCATTTCAACTCTCCCCTCTGGGTAGCTCACCCAGGAGCCCGCAGATTGAGCCTGCCTTGTCCTGACTAAAGAGTGGGAATATGAGGTGGCGTTCCCAGGCATCCATGCTTAGACACCAGCTCTCGAGTCTTTCCATATGGGGCCTCTTGGAACCATCCAATAGGACTCGACTGTCGTGCAGAAGGTAACCTTCAGTTTTGGAGCAGTTCACAAATCCCATTGTAGGCAAAACTTTCTGGCCTCATGAAGCCCCCACACCCTTCAGGAAGAGGCCATGCTGGACAAGAACTCTAGCCTGAGGCACGTCTCATAGTTGACATGACCTCAGTGCAGGAGATCCCGATTCAGCCTCTGCAGAGTGGGCATGCCGTGACCTCGGTCCCAAACCTCACGCTAGCTTGTGTTTTCAGACTTCCTTCCTCACACTCCTGGCAAACAAGCCCTCCGGACTAGGAACTCCGGAACCAAAACCCAGCCCAGTGTCTGCCCAACGGAAGAAAAACGTTTCCCTGTGGGGCTCTCCATAAAACCCAGATGAGGATCAACCTGCTCGGGCCTCGACGGTACCCGAACTGGATAGGCTGCTCTGGGCACTCATGCTCTGCCTGACACAGCCTGAAGCCAGACGTCCAGACAGACAAGGAGACAGCTGGCCGCACACCCAGCACTTCGGACACGCCATGGTCTTATGCCGTCACCTCATCCTAACCTTGGTTTTCAGATATCTGAACCTAGACATTATATCAATTCTCCACACAGCTGGGTATAGCAAGCACAAAACAGAACTCCTCCTTCCCCATGGCTGTCAAGCTTGCTCTTGGCATGGAGTCACACCTTCAGGGTGGGAGAAACCTTCATGGCCCCTGATGCCACGCCCAAACTTGAGTGCTGCTTGGGCACAAATTCACACTGTGACCCTCAGCATGAGCCCCATGTCAAAGAAAGGCCTGTCAGGGCCTGGACCAAGAGCCCACATATGGGGCTTGCCAAGCCCCTATGCACCCAATCCTCACCACGGTTTGAATTTTCCAGTCGCCCCGCCCGTACCTGGAGCTCTGCTCTGGAATCCCTTTCTTGGAGAGACCCATGAGCCAGACAACACGACTCCACCCTTCCCACAAAATGACCCCAAACTCTTGGGAGCTGGGACAAATCCCCAGAGAGGGATACTCGTCCACAGTACCTGAGGCCACCGCTCCAATCCACGGCTATCCCGGACACAACATCCAGAGACAAAAGCCTGAAGGAACGCCTCCCACTCGCCCTTGTTTCAGAGGCCCAGGAGCTCCCTCTCGGGCTGTACATCCGGCCTGCCATACCCTAGGCGCCACTCCTAAGCTGAGTTTGTGTATTCAGACTTCTGTGCCCACAGCCTGGACCCACACACCTCCAGGCTAGGGCCTCTAGGGCCACAGCGAAAGATTGTGCCTGCCCTCTCCAAGGAAAGTGTGCCCAATCCATTGACCACAACACTACAGGTTAGGGAAAAGCTCCAAGGCCCCTGAGGCCATCAATAGTGTAGGCCCCCCTGGACTAAGAGGGGCTCTCTGACACCAGCGGAGCAACTATCTCCACTTAGACTCTCAGACAGTGTCCCCAGAGACAGAAGGTTGAAATGGACAGGCCCCCAGGCCCTAATCTGAACCTTAGCTTTGGTTTCCATGTTTCCGTTCTCAGAGGACTGTTTTCGTAGACCAGCACATGGGGCTTTTCTGAGGCACCAAACCAAACATCTCTCATCTCCACATGGGCATCATTCTTACTGGGATGTATCAAACACTTCAGGTAGGAGAGTTCCGCAGGGCCACTGAACAACCAGCACATTCCAAGGTCTCCATGGACCCAAACGCACATTATGACGCATCCTCAGGAGAGGCCATTTCAACTCAGCCCCCTGGGTCGCGTGTTCCAGAGGCAGCAGTTCAAACATATCTTGTCGCTAATAGCCAATGGGAATGCGAGGAATGCTGTACAGGGATCCATCCTTTGAACCCTGCTCTCCAGTCCTTCCATATGGTATGTCCTGGAGCCATGCAACAGGACTCGAATGTCCCGCAGAAGGAAACCTTGTGGTTTGGGGCAACCTCCAAACTCAGCGTGGGAAAACTTCCTTGGCCTCATGAGGCCCCCACTTCATGAAGGTGCCATCATGGACACATACTCCAGCCTTAGCCAACGTCTGATCCTCAGCCTGACTTCAGATGCAGGAGATTTTGATTCAGCCTCTGCAGAGTGGGCCTGCTCTGCCCTTGGTTCCAATCCTCACACTAGCTTGTGTTTTCAGACTTCCGTCCTCACACTCCTGGCCCACAAACCCTCCCTACTGGGAATTCTGGGGCCACAATGAAGCACTGTGCCTGCCTCCCAAGAGAAAAACATTGTCTATGGCGCTGCCCAGAAACCCCAAATGAGGATCAAACTGCTTGGCCCTCGGCAACACCCCAATTGCATAGGCTACCTTAAACAGTGATGCTCTGTCGCAAATAGCCTGAGCCCAGACCTTCCAACAGACACCGACACAGCTGGCTGCACACCCAGCACATTGGACCCGCCACTGCCTTAGGCCACCATCCATTCCCAACCTAGGTTTTCAGTCATCGGAACCTAGACCTTATCTCCAATCCCTGCACAGGGGGGAACCTGATGCACAAGTCAGAACCCCTCCTTCCCCCTGGCAAGAAACCTTGCTGCCGGCAGTGAGTCAAACCTTCAGTGTAGGAGAAAACGGCATGGCCCATGAGGCCACGCCCAAGCGTGAGGGCCGCCTTGGGACAAACACACATTGTGACCCTCAGCGTGAGTACCTTATTCAAGTAACGCCTCTCAGTGACTGGACCAAGAGCCCGCATATGTGGCTTGCCATGCCCATAGGCACCCAGGACTAACTAGATGGTGTGTATTCCAGTTGAGGGAACCCACTGCTGTGCTCTAGAGTCCCTCTCCTGGGGGGTCCCCTGTGGCAGAAAACAGTACTCTTCATTCCCACAGAATGAACACAAACACTTGGGAGCTTGGACAATCCCCTGAGAGGAAGGCTCTTCCTCGGCCTCTGAGACAACCCCTACCCTGACCGGACACTGTAAATGCAACACCCAGAGACAAAATCCTGAGTGACTGCCTCCCACTTGCCCTACTTTGATTTCCAGAGGATCTCCCCTCACGGACTAGAGATCAGGCCTGCCATTACATTGGCCCCTAGCTGAGCCAAGTTTGCTTTTTCAGACATCTGTCCCCCAAGCCCTGGCGAACAGAGCCTCTAGGCTGGGTCCTCTGGAGCCATACCACAGGACCGTGCCTGCTCTCTCCTGGGAAACTGTGTCCATTCCTTTGGCCACACACCTCCAGAATATGAGAAACCTCAAGGCCTCCGAGGACATCCCACTACTGGGAGCCTCACTGGACTCACAGGGGCATTCGGACACAAGCTGAGCAGCTACATCCATGAATGCATGCACACAGATGTCAACAGAGATAGAAGGTTGAGCCGGACAGTCCTTTAGGCCGTAGTCTCAACTCTTACTTTGGTTTCCAGGTGTCACTCCTCAGAGGCTTTGGTTCGAAGAACAGGGTATGGGGCTTTCCTGAGGCACGGAACAGAACTCCTCTCGTCTCCACATGGGAAGTTTCCTTGTTGGAGCCGTGTCAAACACCTCATGTTGGAGAATCCTGCAGAGTCCCTGAGCCACCTCCACATTCCAAGGTCTCCCAGGCCACCAAGCCACAGTAGGACTCATCTTCAGGAGAGTCCATTTCAACTCTCCCCTCTGGGTAGCTCACCCAGGAGCCCGCAGATTGAGCCTGCCTTGTCCTGACTAAAGAGTGGGAATATGAGGTGGCGTTCCCAGGCATCCATGCTTAGACACCAGCTCTCGAGTCTTTCCATATGGGGCCTCTTGGAACCATCCAATAGGACTCGACTGTCGTGCAGAAGGTAACCTTCAGTTTTGGAGCAGTTCACAAATCCCATCGTAGGCAAAACTTTCTGGCCTCATGAAGCCCCCACACCCTTCAGGAAGAGGCCATGCTGGACAAGAACTCTAGCCTGAGGCACGTCTCATAGTTGACATGACCTCAGTGCAGGAGATCCCGATTCAGCCTCTGCAGAGTGGGCATGCCGTGACCTCGGTCCCAAACCTCACGCTAGCTTGTGTTTTCAGACTTCCTTCCTCACACTCCTGGCAAACAAGCCCTCCGGACTAGGAACTCCGGAACCAAAACCCAGCCCAGTGTCTGCCCAACGGAAGAAAAACGTTTCCCTGTGGGGCTCTCCATAAAACCCAGATGAGGATCAACCTGCTCGGGCCTCGACGGTACCCGAACTGGATAGGCTGCTCTGGGCACTCATGCTCTGCCTGACACAGCCTGAAGCCAGACGTCCAGACAGACAAGGAGACAGCTGGCCGCACACCCAGCACTTCGGACACGCCATGGTCTTATGCCGTCACCTCATCCTAACCTTGGTTTTCAGATATCTGAACCTAGACATTATATCAATTCTCCACACAGCTGGGTATAGCAAGCACAAAACAGAACTCCTCCTTCCCCATGGCTGTCAAGCTTGCTCTTGGCATGGAGTCACACCTTCAGGGTGGGAGAAACCTTCATGGCCCCTGATGCCACGCCCAAACTTGAGTGCTGCTTGGGCACAAATTCACACTGTGACCCTCAGCATGAGCCCCATGTCAAAGAAAGGCCTGTCAGGGCCTGGACCAAGAGCCCACATATGGGGCTTGCCAAGCCCCTATGCACCCAATCCTCACCACGGTTTGAATTTTCCAGTCGCCCCGCCCGTACCTGGAGCTCTGCTCTGGAATCCCTTTCTTGGAGAGACCCATGAGCCAGACAACACGACTCCACCCTTCCCACAAAATGACCCCAAACTCTTGGGAGCTGGGACAAATCCCCAGAGAGGGATACTCGTCCACAGTACCTGAGGCCACCGCTCCAATCCACGGCTATCCCGGACACAACATCCAGAGACAAAAGCCTGAAGGAACGCCTCCCACTCGCCCTTGTTTCAGAGGCCCAGGAGCTCCCTCTCGGGCTGTACATCCGGCCTGCCATACCCTAGGCGCCACTCCTAAGCTGAGTTTGTGTATTCAGACTTCTGTGCCCACAGCCTGGACCCACACACCTCCAGGCTAGGGCCTCTAGGGCCACAGCGAAAGATTGTGCCTGCCCTCTCCAAGGAAAGTGTGCCCAATCCATTGACCACAACACTACAGGTTAGGGAAAAGCTCCAAGGCCCCTGAGGCCATCAATAGTGTAGGCCCCCCTGGACTAAGAGGGGCTCTCTGACACCAGCGGAGCAACTATCTCCACTTAGACTCTCAGACAGTGTCCCCAGAGACAGAAGGTTGAAATGGACAGGCCCCCAGGCCCTAATCTGAACCTTAGCTTTGGTTTCCATGTTTCCGTTCTCAGAGGACTGTTTTCGTAGACCAGCACATGGGGCTTTTCTGAGGCACCAAACCAAACATCTCTCATCTCCACATGGGCATCATTCTTACTGGGATGTATCAAACACTTCAGGTAGGAGAGTTCCGCAGGGCCACTGAACAACCAGCACATTCCAAGGTCTCCATGGACCCAAACGCACATTATGACGCATCCTCAGGAGAGGCCATTTCAACTCAGCCCCCTGGGTCGCGTGTTCCAGAGGCAGCAGTTCAAACATATCTTGTCGCTAATAGCCAATGGGAATGCGAGGAATGCTGTACAGGGATCCATCCTTTGAACCCTGCTCTCCAGTCCTTCCATATGGTATGTCCTGGAGCCATGCAACAGGACTCGAATGTCCCGCAGAAGGAAACCTTGTGGTTTGGGGCAACCTCCAAACTCAGCGTGGGAAAACTTCCTTGGCCTCATGAGGCCCCCACTTCATGAAGGTGCCATCATGGACACATACTCCAGCCTTAGCCAACGTCTGATCCTCAGCCTGACTTCAGATGCAGGAGATTTTGATTCAGCCTCTGCAGAGTGGGCCTGCTCTGCCCTTGGTTCCAATCCTCACACTAGCTTGTGTTTTCAGACTTCCGTCCTCACACTCCTGGCCCACAAACCCTCCCTACTGGGAATTCTGGGGCCACAATGAAGCACTGTGCCTGCCTCCCAAGAGAAAAACATTGTCTATGGCGCTGCCCAGAAACCCCAAATGAGGATCAAACTGCTTGGCCCTCGGCAACACCCCAATTGCATAGGCTACCTTAAACAGTGATGCTCTGTCGCAAATAGCCTGAGCCCAGACCTTCCAACAGACACCGACACAGCTGGCTGCACACCCAGCACATTGGACCCGCCACTGCCTTAGGCCACCATCCATTCCCAACCTAGGTTTTCAGTCATCGGAACCTAGACCTTATCTCCAATCCCTGCACAGGGGGGAACCTGATGCACAAGTCAGAACCCCTCCTTCCCCCTGGCAAGAAACCTTGCTGCCGGCAGTGAGTCAAACCTTCAGTGTAGGAGAAAACGGCATGGCCCATGAGGCCACGCCCAAGCGTGAGGGCCGCCTTGGGACAAACACACATTGTGACCCTCAGCGTGAGTACCTTATTCAAGTAACGCCTCTCAGTGACTGGACCAAGAGCCCGCATATGTGGCTTGCCATGCCCATAGGCACCCAGGACTAACTAGATGGTGTGTATTCCAGTTGAGGGAACCCACTGCTGTGCTCTAGAGTCCCTCTCCTGGGGGGTCCCCTGTGGCAGAAAACAGTACTCTTCATTCCCACAGAATGAACACAAACACTTGGGAGCTTGGACAATCCCCTGAGAGGAAGGCTCTTCCTCGGCCTCTGAGACAACCCCTACCCTGACCGGACACTGTAAACGCAACACCCAGAGACAAAATCCTGAGTGACTGCCTCCCACTTGCCCTACTTTGATTTCCAGAGGATCTCCCCTCACGGACTAGAGATCAGGCCTGCCATTACATTGGCCCCTAGCTGAGCCAAGTTTGCTTTTTCAGACATCTGTCCCCCCAGCCCTGGCAAACAGAGCCTCTAGGCTGGGTCCTCTGGAGCCATACCACAGGACCGTGCCTGCTCTCTCCTGGGAAACTGTGTCCATTCCTTTGGCCACACACCTCCAGAATATGAGAAACCTCAAGGCCTCCGAGGACATCCCACTACTGGGAGCCTCACTGGACTCACAGGGGCATTCGGCCACAAGCTGAGCAGCTACATCCATGAATGCATGCACACAGATGACAACAGAGATAGAAGGTTGAGCCGGACAGGCCTTTAGGCCGTAGTCTCAACTCTTACTTTGGTTTCCAGGTGTCACTCCTCAGAGGCTTTGGTTCGAAGAACAGGGTATGGGGCTTTCCTGAGGCACGGAACAGAACTCCTCTCGTCTCCACATGGGAAGTTTCCTTGTTGGAGCCGTGTCAAACACCTCATGTTGGAGAATCCTGCAGAGTCCCTGAGCCACCTCCACATTCCAAGGTCTCCCAGGCCACCAAGCCACAGTAGGACTCATCTTCAGGAGAGTCCATTTCAACTCTCCCCTCTGGGTAGCTCACCCAGGAGCCCGCAGATTGAGCCTGCCTTGTCCTGACTAAAGAGTGGGAATATGAGGTGGCGTTCCCAGGCATCCATGCTTAGACACCTGCTCTCGAGTCTTTCCATATGGGGCCTCTTGGAACCATCCAATAGGACTCGACTGTCGTGCAGAAGGTAACCTTCAGTTTTGGAGCAGTTCACAAATCCCATCGTAGGCAAAACTTTCTGGCCTCATGAAGCCCCCACACCCTTCAGGAAGAGGCCATGCTGGACAAGAACTCTAGCCTGAGGCACGTCTCATAGTTGACATGACCTCAGTGCAGGAGATCCCGATTCAGCCTCTGCAGAGTGGGCATGCCGTGACCTCGGTCCCAAACCTCACGCTAGCTTGTGTTTTCAGACTTCCTTCCTCACACTCCTGGCAAACAAGCCCTCCGGACTAGGAACTCCGGAACCAAAACCCAGCCCAGTGTCTGCCCAACGGAAGAAAAACGTTTCCCTGTGGGGCTCTCCATAAAACCCAGATGAGGATCAACCTGCTCGGGCCTCGACGGTACCCGAACTGGATAGGCTGCTCTGGGCACTCATGCTCTGCCTGACACAGCCTGAAGCCAGACGTCCAGACAGACAAGGAGACAGCTGGCCGCACACCCAGCACTTCGGACACGCCATGGTCTTATGCCGTCACCTCATCCTAACCTTGGTTTTCAGATATCTGAACCTAGACATTATATCAATTCTCCACACAGCTGGGTATAGCAAGCACAAAACAGAACTCCTCCTTCCCCATGGCTGTCAAGCTTGCTCTTGGCATGGAGTCACACCTTCAGGGTGGGAGAAACCTTCATGGCCCCTGATGCCACGCCCAAACTTGAGTGCTGCTTGGGCACAAATTCACACTGTGATCCTCAGCATGAGCCCCATGTCAAAGAAAGGCCTGTCAGGGCCTGGACCAAGAGCCCACATATGGGGCTTGCCAAGCCCCTATGCACCCAATCCTCACCACGGTTTGAATTTTCCAGTCGCCCCGCCCGTAACTGGAGCTCTGCTCTGGAATCCCTTTCTTGGAGAGACCCATGAGCCAGACAACACGACTCCACCCTTCCCACAAAATGACCCCAAACTCTTGGGAGCTGGGACAAATCCCCAGAGAGGGATACTCGTCCACAGTACCTGAGGCCACCGCTCCTATCCACGGCTATCCCGGACACAACATCCAGAGACAAAAGCCTGAAGGAACGCCTCCCACTCGCCCTTGTTTCAGAGGCCCAGGAGCTCCCGCTCGGGCTGTACATCCGGCCTGCCATACCCTAGGCGCCACTCCTAAGCTGAGTTTGTGTATTCAGACTTCTGTGCCCACAGCCTGGACCCACACACCTCCAGGCTAGGGCCTCTAGGGCCACAGCGAAAGATTGTGCCTGCCCTCTCCAAGGAAAATGTGCCCAATCCATTGACCACAACACTACAGGTTAGGGAAAAGCTCCAAGGCCCCTGAGGCCATCAATAGTGTAGGCCCCCCTGGACTAAGAGGGGCTCTCTGAAACCAGCGGAGCAACTATCTCCACTTAGACTCTCAGACAGTGTCCCCAGGGACAGAACGTTGAAATGGACAGGCCCCCAGGCCCTAATCTGAACCTTAGCTTTGGTTTCCATGTTTCCGTTCTCAGAGGACTGTTTTCGTAGACCAGCACATGGGGCTTTTCTGAGGCACCAAACCAAACCTCTCTCATCTTCACATGGGCAGCTTTCTTACTGGGATGTATCAAACACTTCAGGTAGGAGAGTTCCGCAGGGCCACTGAACAACCAGCACATTCCAAGGTCTCCATGGACCCAAACGCACATTATGACGCATCCTCAGGAGAGACAATTTCAACTCAGCCCCCTGGGTCGCGTGTTCCAGAAGCAGCAGTTCAAACATATCTTGTCGCTAATAGCCAATGGGAATGCGAGGAATGCTGTACAGGGATCCATCCTTCGAACCCTGCTCTCCAGTCCTTCCATATGGTATGTCCTGGAGCCATGCAACAGGACTCGAATGTCCCGCAGAAGGAAAACTTGTGGTTTGGGGCAACCTCCAAACTCAGCGTGGGAAAACTTCCTTGGCCTCACGAGGCCCCCACTTCATGAAGGTGCCATCATGGACACATACTCCAGCCTCAGCCAACGTCTGATCCTCAGCCTGACTTCAGATGCAGGAGATTTTGATTCAGCCTCTGCAGAGTGGGCCTGCTCTGCCCTTGGTTCCAATCCTCACACTAGCTTGTGTTTTCAGACTTCCGTCCTCACACTCCTGGCCCACAAACCCTCCCTACTGGGAATTCTGGGGCCACAATGAAGCACTGTGCCTGCCTCCCAAGAGAAAAACATTGTCTATAGCGCTGCCCAGAAACCCCAAATGAGGATCAAACTGCTTGGCCCTCGGCAACACCCCAATTGCATAGGCTACCTTAAACAGTGATGCTCTGTCGCAAATAGCCTGAGCCCAGACCTTCCAACAGACACCGACACAGCTGGCTGCACACCAGCACATTGGACCCGCCACTGCCTTAGGCCACCATCCATTCCCAACCTGGGTTTTCAGTCATCGGAACCTAGACCTTATCTCCAATCCCTGCAAAGGGGGGAACCTGATGCACAAGTCAGAACCCCTCCTTCCCCCTGGCAAGAAACCTTGCTGCTGGCAGTGAGTCAAACCTTCAGTGTAGGAGAAAACGGCATGGCCCATGAGGCCACGCCCAAGCGTGAGGGCCGCCTTGGGCACAAACACACATTGTGACCCTCAGCGTGAGTACCTTATTCAAGTAACGCCTCTCAGTGACTGACCAAGAGCCCGCATATGTGGCTTGCCATGCCCTTAGGCACCCAGGACTAACTAGATGGTGTGTATTCCAGTTGAGGGAACCCACTGCTGTGCTCTAGAGTCCCTCTCCTGGGGGGTCCCCTGTGGCAGAAAACAGTACTCTTCATTCCCACAGAATGAACACAAACACTTGGGAGCTTGGACAATCCCCTGAGAGGAAGGCTCTTCCTCGGCCTCTGAGACAACCCCTACCCTGACCGGACACTGTAAATGCAACACCCAGAGACAAAATCCTGAGTGACTGCCTCCCACTTGCCCTACTTTGATTTCCAGAGGATCTCCCCTCACGGACTAGAGATCAGGCCTGCCATTACATTGGCCCCTAGCTGAGCCAAGTTTGCTTTTTCAGACATCTGTCCCCACAGCCCTGGCAAACACAGCCTCTAGGCTGGGTCCTCTGGAGCCATACCACAGGACCGTGCCTGCTCTCTCCTGGGAAACTGTGTCCATTCCTTTGGCCACACACCTCCAGAATATGAGAAACCTCAAGGCCTCCGAGGACATCCCACTACTGGGAGCCTCACTGGACTCACAGGGGCATTCGGACACAAGCTGAGCAGCTACATCCATGAATGCATGCACACAGATGACAACAGAGATAGAAGGTTGAGCCGGACAGGCCTTTAGGCCGTAGTCTCAACTCTTACTTTGGTTTCCAGGTGTCACTCCTCAGAGGCTTTGGTTCGAAGAACAGGGTATGGGGCTTTCCTGAGGCACGGAACAGAACTCCTCTCGTCTCCACATGGGAAGTTTCCTTGTTGGAGCCGTGTCAAACACCTCATGTTGGAGAATCCTGCAGAGTCCCTGAGCCACCTCCACATTCCAAGTTCTCCCAGGCCACCAAGCCACAGTAGGACTCATCTTCAGGAGAGTCCATTTCAACTCTCCCCTCTGGGTAGCTCACCCAGGAGCCCGCAGATTGAGCCTGCCTTGTCCTGACTAAAGAGTGGGAATATGAGGTGGCGTTCCCAGGCATCCATGCTTAGACACCTGCTCTCGAGTCTTTCCATATGGGGCCTCTTGGAACCATCCAATAGGACTCGACTGTCGTGCAGAAGGTAACCTTCAGTTTTGGAGCAGTTCACAAATCCCATCGTAGGCAAAACTTTCTGGCCTCATGAAGCCCCCACACCCTTCAGGAAGAGGCCATGCTGGACAAGAACTCTAGCCTGAGGCACGTCTCATAGTTGACATGACCTCAGTGCAGGAGATCCCGATTCAGCCTCTGCAGAGTGGGCATGCCGTGACCTCGGTCCCAAACCTCACGCTAGCTTGTGTTTTCAGACTTCCTTCCTCACACTCCTGGCAAACAAGCCCTCCGGACTAGGAACTCTGGAACCAAAACCAAGCCCAGTGTCTGCCCAACGGAAGAAAAACGTTTCCCTGTGGGGCTCTCCAGAAAACCCAGATGAGGATCAACCTGCTCGGGCCTCGACGGTACCCGAACTGGATAGGCTGCTCTGGGCACTCATGCTCTGCCTGACACAGCCTGAAGCCAGACGTCCAGACAGACAAGGAGACAGCTGGCCGCACACCCAGCACTTCGGACACGCCATGGTCTTATGCCGTCACCTCATCCTAACCTTGGTTTTCAGATATCTGAACCTAGACATTATATCAATTCTCCACACAGCTGGGTATAGCAAGCACAAAACAGAACTCCTCCTTCCCCATGGCTGTCAAGCTTGCTCTTGGCATGGAGTCACACCTTCAGGGTGGGAGAAACCTTCATGGCCCCTGATGCCACGCCCAAACTTGAGTGCTGCTTGGGCACAAATTCACACTGTGATCCTCAGCATGAGCCCCATGTCAAAGAAAGGCCTGTCAGGGCCTGGACCAAGAGCCCACATATGGGGCTTTCCAAGCCCCTATGCACCCAATCCTCACCACGGTTTGAATTTTCCAGTCGCCCCGCCCGTACCTGGAGCTCTGCTCTGGAATCCCTTTCTTGGAGAGACCCATGAGCCAGACAACACGACTCCACCCTTCCCACAAAATGACCCCAAACTCTTGGGAGCTGGGACAAATCCCCAGAGAGGGATACTCGTCCACAGTACCTGAGGCCACCGCTCCAATCCACGGCTATCCCGGACACAACATCCAGAGACAAAAGCCTGAAGGAACGCCTCCCACTCGCCCTTGTTTCAGAGGCCCAGGAGCTCCCTCTCGGGCTGTACATCCGGCCTGCCATACCCTAGGCGCCACTCCTAAGCTGAGTTTGTGTATTCAGACTTCTGTGCCCACAGCCTGGACCCACACACCTCCAGGCTAGGGCCTCTAGGGCCACAGCGAAAGATTGTGCCTGCCCTCTCCAAGGAAAGTGTGCCCAATCCATTGACCACAACACTACAGGTTAGGGAAAAGCTCCAAGACCCCTGAGGCCATCAATAGTGTAGGCACCCTGGACTAAGAGGGGCTCTCTGACACCAGCGGAGCAACTATCTCCACTTAGACTCTCAGACAGTGTCCCCAGAGACAGAAGGTTGAAATGGACAGGCCCCCAGGCCCTAATCTGAACCTTAGCTTTGGTTTCCATGTTTCCATTCTCAGAGGACTGTTTTCGTAGACCAGCACATGGGGCTTTTCTGAGGCACCAAACCAAACCTCTCTCATCTCCACATGGGCAGCTTTCTTACTGGGATGTATCAAACACTTCAGGTAGGAGAGTTCCGCAGGGCCACTCAAATGCACATTATGACGCATGCTCAGGAGAGGCCATTTCAACTCAGCCCCCTTTGGTCGCGTGTTCCAGAGGCAGCAGATCAAACATATCTTGTCGCTAGTAGCCAATGGGAATGCGAGGCATGCTGTACAGGGATCCATCCTTCGAACCCTGCTCTCCAGTCCTTCCATATGGTATGTCCTGGAGCCATGCAACAGGACTCGAATGTCCCGCAGAAGGAAACCTTGTGGTTTGGGGCAACCTCCAAACTCAGCGTGGGAAAACTTCCTTGGCCTATGAGGCCCCCACTTCATGAAGGTGCCATCATGGACACATACTCCAGCCTCAGCCAACGTCTGATCCTCAGCCTGACTTCAGATGCAGGAGATTTTGATTCAGCCTCTGCAGAGTGGGCCTGTTCTGCCCTTGGTTCCAATGCTCACACTAGCTTGTGTTTTCAGACTTCCGTCCTCACTCCTGGCCCACAAACCCTCCCTACTGGGAATTCTGGGGCCACAATGAAGCACTGTGCCTGCCTCCCAAGAGAAAAACATTGTCTATGGCGCTGCCCAGAAACCCCAAATGAGGATCAAACTGCTTGGCCCTCGGCAACACCCCAATTGCATAGGCTACCTTAAACAGTGATGCTCTGTCGCAAATAGCCTGAGCCCAGACCTTCCAACAGACACCGACACAGCTGGCTGCACACCCAGCACATTGGACCCGCCACTGCCTTAGGCCACCATCCATTCCCAACCTGGGTTTTCAGTCATCGGAACCTAGACCTTATCTCCAATCCCTGCACAGGGGGGAACCTGATGCACAAGTCAGAACCCCTCCTTCCCCCTGGCAAGAAACCTTGCTGCTGGCAGTGAGTCAAAGCTTCAGTGTAGGAGAAAACGGCATGGCCCATGAGGCCACGCCCAAGCGTGAGGGCCGCCTTGGGCACAAACACACATTGTGACCCTCAGCGTGAGTACCTTATTCAAGTAACGCCTCTCAGTGACTGGACCAAGAGCCCGCATATGTGGCTTGCCATGCCCTTAGGCACCCAGGACTAACTAGATGGTGTGTATTCCAGTTGAGGGAACCCACTGCTGTGCTCTAGAGTCCCTCTCCTGGGGGGTCCCCTGTGGCAGAAAACAGTACTCTTCATTCCCACAGAATGAACACAAACACTTGGGAGCTTGGACAATCCCCTGAGAGGAAGGCTCTTCCTCGGCCTCTGAGACAACCCCTACCCTGACCGGACACTGTAAACGCAACACCCAGAGATAAAATCCTGAGTGACTGCCTCCCACTTGCCCTATTTTGATTTCCAGAGGATCTCCCCTCACGGACTAGAGATCAGGCCTGCCATTGCATTGGCCCCTAGCTGAGCCAAGTTTGCTTTTTCAGACATCTGTCCCCCCAGCCCTGGCAAACAGAGCCTCTAGGCTGGGTCCTCTGGAGCCATACCACAGGACCGTGCCTGCTCTCTCCTGGGAAACTGTGTCCATTCCTTTGGCCACACACCTCCAGAATATGAGAAACCTCAAGGCCTCCGAGGACATCCCACTACTGGGAGCCTCACTGGACTCACAGGGGCATTCGGACACAAGCTGAGCAGCTACATCCATGAATGCATGCACACAGATGACAACAGAGATAGAAGGTTGAGACGGACAGGCCTTTAGGCCGTAGTCTCAACTCTTGCTTTGGTTTCCAGGTGTCACTCCTCAGAGGCTGTGGTTCGAAGAACAGGGTATGGGGCTTTCCTGAGGCACGGAACAGAACTCCTCTCGTCTCCACATGGAAAGTTTCCTTGTTGGAGCCGTGTCAAACACCTCATGTTGGAGAATCCTGCAGAGTCCCTGAGCCACCTCCACATTCCAAGTTCTCCCAGGCCACCAAGCCACAGTAGGACTCATCTTCAGGAGAGTCCATTTCAACTCTCCCCTCTGGGTAGCTCACCCAGGAGCCTGCAGATTGAGCCTGCCTTGTCCTGACTAAAGAGTGGGAATATGAGGTGGCGTTCCCAGGCATCCATGCTTAGACACCTGCTCTCGAGTCTTTCCATATGGGGCCTCTTGGAACCATCCAATAGGACTCGACTGTCGTGCAGAAGGTAACCTTCAGTTTTGGAGCAGTTCACAAATCCCATCGTAGGCAAAACTTTCTGGCCTCATGAAGCCCCCACACCCTTCAGGAAGAGGCCATGCTGGACAAGAACTCTAGCCTGAGGCACGTCTCATAGTTGACATGACCTCAGTGCAGGAGATCCCGATTCAGCCTCTGCAGAGTGGGCATGCCGTGACCTCGGTCCCAAACCTCACGCTAGCTTGTGTTTTCAGACTTCCTTCCTCACACTCCTGGAAAACAAGCCCTCCGGACTAGGAACTCCGGAACCAAAACCCAGCCCAGTGTCTGCCCAACGGAAGAAAAACGTTTCCCTGTGGGGCTCTCCAGAAAACCCAGATGAGGATCAACCTGCTCGGGCCTCGACGGTACCCGAACTGGATAGGCTGCTCTGGGCACTCATGCTCTGCCTGACACAGCCTGAAGCCAGACGTCCAGACAGACAAGGAGACAGCTGGCCGCACACCCAGCACTTTGGACACGCCATGGTCTTATGCCGTCACCTCATCCTAACCTTGGTTTTCAGATATCTGAACCTAGACATTATATCAATTCTCCACACAGCTGGGTATAGCAAGCACAAAACAGAACTCCTCCTTCCCCATGGCTGTCAAGCTTGCTCTTGGCATGGAGTCACACCTTCAGGGTGGGAGAAACCTTCATGGCCCCTGATGCCACGCCCAAACTTGAGTGCTGCTTGGGCACAAATTCACACTGTGATCCTCAGCATGAGCCCCATGTCAAAGAAAGGCCTGTCAGGGCCTGGACCAAGAGCCCACATATGGGGCTTTCCAAGCCCCTATGCACCCAATCCTCACCACGGTTTGAATTTTCCAGTCGCCCCGCCCGTACCTGGAGCTCTGCTCTGGAATCCCTTTCTTGGAGAGACCCATGAGCCAGACAACACGACTCCACCCTTCCCACAAAATGACCCCAAACTCTTGGGAGCTGGGACAAATCCCCAGAGAGGGATACTCGTCCACAGTACCTGAGGCCACCGCTCCAATCCACGGCTATCCCGGACACAACATCCAGAGACAAAAGCCTGAAGGAACGCCTCCCACTCGCCCTTGTTTCAGAGGCCCAGGAGCTCCCTCTCGGGCTGTACATCCGGCCTGCCATACCCTAGGCGCCACTCCTAAGCTGAGTTTGTGTATTCAGACTTCTGTGCCCACAGCCTGGACCCACACACCTCCAGGCTAGGGCCTCTAGGGCCACAGCGAAAGATTGTGCCTGCCCTCTCCAAGGAAAGTGTGCCCAATCCATTGACCACAACACTACAGGTTAGGGAAAAGCTCCAAGGCCCCTGAGGCCATCAATAGTGTAGGCCCCCCTGGACTAAGAGGGGCTCTCTGACACCAGCGGAGCAACTATCTCCACTTAGACTCTCAGACAGTGTCCCCAGAGACAGAACGTTGAAATGGACAGGCCCCCAGGCCCTAATCTGAACCTTAGCTTTGGTTTCCATGTTTCCGTTCTCAGAGGACTGTTTTCGTAGACCAACACATGGGGCTTTTCTGAGGCACCAAACCAAACCTCTCTCATCTCCACATGGGCAGCTTTCTTACTGGGATGTATCAAACACTTCAGGTAGGAGAGTTCCGCTGGGCCACTGAACAACCAGCACATTCCAAGGTCTCCATGGACTCAAACGCACATTATGACGCATCCTCAGGAGAGGCCATTTCAACTCAGCCCCCTGGGTCACGTGTTCCAGAGGCAGCAGATCAAACATATCTTGTCGCTAATAGCCAATGGGAATGCGAGGCATGCTGTACAGGGATCCATCCTTCGAACCCTGCTCTCCAGTCCTTCCATATGGTATGTCCTGGAGCCATGCAACAGGACTCGAATGTCCCGCAGAAGGAAACCTTGTGGTTTAGGGCAACCTCCAAACTCAGCGTGGGAAAACTTCCTTGGCCTCATGAGGCCCCACTTCATGAAGGTGCCATCATGGACACATACTCCAGCCTCAGCCAACGTCTGATCCTCAGCCTGACTTCAGATGCAGGAGATTTTGATTCAGCCTCTGCAGAGTGGGCCTGCTCTGCCCTTGGCTCCAATCCTCACACTAGCTTGTGTTTTCAGACTTCCGTCCTCACACTCCTGGCCCACAAACCCTCCCTACTGGGAATTCTGGGGCCACAATGAAGCACTGTGCCTGCCTCCCAGGAGAAAAACATTGTCTATGTC
This sequence comes from Mustela nivalis, assembly GCF_964662115.1. Lineage (NCBI taxonomy): Eukaryota > Metazoa > Chordata > Mammalia > Carnivora > Mustelidae > Mustela > Mustela nivalis. Next base: position 593,329 of record NW_028136543.1, on the reverse strand, counting down.
GCTGCCCAGAAACCCCAAATGAGGATCAAACTGCTTGGCCCTCGGCAACACCCCAATTGCATAGGCTACCTTAAACAGTGATGCTCTGTCGCAAATAGCCTGAGCCCAGACCTTCCAACAGACACCGACACAGCTGGCTGCACACCCAGCACATTGGACCCGCCACTGCCTTAGGCCACCATCCATTCCCAACCTGGGTTTTCAGTCATCGGAACCTAGACCTTATCTCCAATCCCTGCACAGGGGGGAACCTGATGCACAAGTCAGAACCCCTCCTTCCCCCTGGCAAGAAACCTTGCTGCTGGCAGTGAGTCAAACCTTCAGTGTAGGAGAAAACGGCATGGCCCATGAGGCCACGCCCAAGCGTGAGGGCCGCCTTGGGCACAAACACACATTGTGACCCTCAGCGTGAGTACCTTTTTCAAGTAACGCCTCTCAGTGACTGGACCAAGAGCCCGCATATGTGGCTTGCCATGCCCTTAGGCACCCAGGACTAACTAGATGGTGTGTATTCCAGTTGAGGGAACCCACTGCTGTGCTCTAGATTCCCTCTCCTGGGGGGGTCCCCTGTGGCAGAAAACAGTACTCTTCATTCCCACACAATGAACACAAACACTTGGGAGCTTGGACAATCCTCCGAGAGGAAGGCTCTTCCTCGGCCTCTGAGACAACCCCTACCCTGACCGGACACTGTAAACGCAACACCCAGAGACAAAATCCTGAGTGACTGCCTCCCACTTGCCCTACTTTGATTTCCAGAGGATCTCCCCTCACGGACTAGAGATCAGGCCTGCCATTACATTGGCCCCTAGCTGAGCCAAGTTTGCTTTTTCAGACATCTGTCCCCAAAGCCCTGGCAAACACAGCCTCTAGGCTGGGTCCTCTGGAGCCATACCACAGGACCGTGCCTGCTCTCTCCTGGGAAACTGTGTCCATTCCTTTGGCCACACACCTCCAGAATATGAGAAACCTCAAGGCCTCCGAGGACATCCCACTACTGGGAGCCACACTGGACTCACAGGGGCATTCGGACACAAGCTGAGCAGCTACATCCATGAATGCATGCACACAGATGTCAACAGAGATAGAAGGTTGAGCCGGACAGGCCTTTAGGCCGTAGTCTCAACTCTTGCTTTGGTTTCCAGGTGTCACTCCTCAGAGGCTATGGTTCGAAGAACAGGGTATGGGGCTTTCCTGAGGCACGGAACAGAACTCCTCTTGTCTCCACATTGGAAGTTTCCTTGTTGGATCTGTGTCAAACACCTCATGTTGGAGAATCCTGCAGAGTCCCTGAGCCACCTCCACATTCCAAGGTCTCCCAGTCCACCAAGCCACAGTAGGACTCATCTTCAGGAGAGACCTTTTCAACTCTCCCCTCTGGGTAGCTCACCCAGGAGCTCGCAGATTGAGCCTGCCTTGTCCTGACTAAAGAGTGGGAATATGAGGTGGCGTTCCCAGGCATCCATGCTTAGACACCTGCTCTCGAGTCTTTCCATATGGGGCCTCTTGGAACCATCCAATAGGACTCGACTGTCGTGCAGAAGGTAACCTTCAGTTTTGGAGCAGTTCACAAATCCCATCGTAGGCAAAACTTTCTGGCCTCATGAAGCCCCCACACCCTTCAGGAAGAGGCCATGCTGGACAAGAACTCTAGCCTGAGGCACGTCTCATAGTTGACATGACCTCAGGGCAGGAGATCTCGATTCAGCCTCTGCAGAGTGGGCCTGCCGTGCCCTCGGTCCCAAACCTCACGCTAGCTTGTGTTTTCAGACTTCCTTCCTCACACTCCTGGCAAACAAGCCCTCCGGACTAGAAACTCCAGAACCAAAACCCAGCCCAGTGTCTGCCCAACGGAAGAAAAACGTTTCCCTGTGGGGCTCTCCAGAAAACCCAGATGAGGGTCAACCTGCTCGGGCCTCGACGGTACCCGAACTAGATAGGCTGCTCTGGGCACTCATGCTCTGCCTGACACAGCCTGAATCCAGACGTCCAGACAGACAAGAGACAGCTGGCCACACAACCAGCACTTCGGACACGACATGGTCTTATGCCGTCTCCTCATCCTAACATTGGTTTTCAGATATCTGAACCTAGACATTATATCAATTCTCCACACAGCTGGGTATATCAAGCACAAAACAGAACTCCTCCTTCCACATGGCTGTCAAGCTTGCTCTTGGCATGGAGTCAAACCTTCAGGGTGGGAGAAACCTTCATGGCCCTGATGCCACGCCCAAACTTGAGTGCTGCTTGGGCACAAATTCACACTGTGACCCTCAGCATGAGCCCCATGTCAAAGAAAGGCCTGTCAGGGCCTGGACCAAGAGCCCACATATGGGGCTTGCCAAGCCCCTATGCACCCAATCCTCACCACGGTTTTAATTTTCCAGTCGCCCCGCCCGTACCTGGAGCTCTGCTCTGGAATCCCTTTCTTGGAGAGACCCAAGAGCCAGACAACACCACTCCACCCTTCCCACAAAATGACCCCAAACTCTTGGGAGCTGGGACAAATCCCCAGAGAGGGATACTCGTCCACAGTACCTGAGGCCACCGCTCCAATCCACGGCTATCCCGGACACAACATCCAGAGACAAAAGCCTGAAGGAACGCCTCCCACTCGCCCTTGTTTCAGAGGCCCAGGAGCTCCCTCTCGGGCTGTACATCCGGCCTGCCATACCCTAGGCGCCACTCATAAGCTGAGTTTGTGTATTCAGACTTCTGTGCCCACAGCCTGGACCCACACAACATCCAGGCTAGGGCCTCTGGACCAAACAGCGAAAGATTGTGCCTGCCCTCTCCAAGGAAAGTGTGCCCAATCCATTGACCACAACCCTACAGGTTAGGGAAAAGCTCCTAGGTCCCTGAGGCCATCAATAGTATAGGCCACCCTGGATTAAGAGGGACTCTCTGACACCAGCGGAGCAACTATCTCCACTTAGACTCTCAGACAGTGTCCCCAGAGACAGAAGGTTGAAATGGACAGGCCCCCAGGCCCTAATCTGAACCTTAGCTTTGGTTTCCATGTTTCCGTTCTCAGAGGACTGTTTTCGTAGACCAGCACATGGGGCTTTTCTGAGGCACCAAACCAAACATCTCTCATCTCCACATGGGCAGCTTTCTTACTGGGATGTATCAAACACTTCAGGTAGGAGAGTTCCGCAGGGCCACTGAACAACCAGCACATTCCAAGGTCTCCATGGACCCAAACGCACATTATGACGCATCCTCAGGAGAGGCCATTTCAACTCAGCCCCCTGGGTCGCGTGTTCCAGAGGCAGCAGTTCAAACATATCTTGTCGTTAATAGCCAATGGGAATGCGAGGCATGCTGTACAGGGTCCATCCTTCGAACCCTGCTCTCCAGTCCTTCCATATGGTATGTCCTGGAGCCATGCAACAGGACTCGAATGTCCCGCAGAAGGAAACCTTGTGGTTTGGGGCAACCTCCAAACTCAGCGTGGGAAAACTTCCTTGGCCTCATGAGGCCCCCACTTCATGAAGGTGCCATCATGGACACATACTCCAGCCTCAGCCAACGTCTGATCCTCAGCCTGACTTTAGATGCAGGAGATTTTGATTCAGCCTCTGCAGAGTGGGCCTGCTCTGCCCTTGGCTCCAATCCTCACACTAGCTTGTGTTTTCAGACTTCCGTTCTCACACACCTGGCCCACAAACCCTCCCTACTGGGAATTCTGGGGCCACAATGAAGCACTGTGCCTGCCTCCCAGGAGAAAAACATTGTCTATGGCGCTGCCCAGAAACCCCAAATGAGGATCAAACTGCTTGGCCCTCGGCAACACCCCAATTGCATAGGCTACCTTAAACAGTGATGCTCTGTCGCAAATAGCCTGAGCCCAGACCTTCCAACAGACACCGACACAGCTGGCTGCACACCCAGCACATTGGACCCGCCACTGCCTTAGGCCACCATCCATTCCCAACCTGGGTTTTCAGTCATCGGAACCTAGACCTTATCTCCAATCCCTGCACAGGGGGGAACCTGATGCACAAGTCAGAACCCCTCCTTCCCCCTGGCAAGAAACCTTGCTGCTGGCAGTGAGTCAAACCTTCAGTGTAGGAGAAAACGGCATGGCCCATGAGGCCACGCCCAAGCGTGAGGGCCGCCTTGGGCACAAACACACATTGTGACCCTCAGCGTGAGTACCTTTTTCAAGTAACGCCTCTCAGTGACTGGACCAAGAGCCCGCATATGTGGCTTGCCATGCCCATAGGCACCCAGGACTAACTAGATGGTGTGTATTCCAGTTGAGGGAACCCACTGCTGTGCTCTAGAGTCCCTCTCCTGGGGGGGTCCCCTGTGGCAGAAAACAGTACTCTTCATTCCCACAGAATGAACACAAACACTTGGGAGCTTGGACAATCCCCCGAGAGGAAGGCTCTTCCTCGGCCTCTGAGACAACCCCTACCCTGACCGGACACTGTAAACGCAACACCCAGAGACAAAATCCTGAGTGACTGCCTCCCACTTGCCCTACTTTGATTTCCAGAGGATCTCCCCTCACGGACTAGAGATCAGGCCTGTCATTACATTGGCCCTTAGCTGAGCCAAGTTTGCTTTTTCAGACATCTGTCCCCACAGCCCTGGCAAACACAGCCTCTAGGCTGGGTCCTCTGGAGCCATACCACAGGACCGTGCCTGCTCTCTCCTGGGAAACTGTGTCCATTCCTTTGGCCACACACCTCCAGAATATGAGAAACCTCAAGGCCTCCGAGGACATCCCACTACTGGGAGTCTCACTGGACTCACAGGGGCATTCGGACACAAGCTGAGCAGCTACATCCATGAATGCATGCACACAGATGTCAACAGAGATAGAAGGTTGAGCCGGACAGGCCTTTAGGCTGTAGTCTCAACTCTTGCTTTGGTTTCCAGGTGTCACTCCTCAGAGGCTGTGGTTCGAAGAACAGGGTATGGGGCTTTCCTGAGGCACGGAACAGAACTCCTCTCGTCTCCACATGGGAAGTTTCCTTGTTGGAGCCGTGTCAAACACCTCATGTTGGAGAATCCTGCAGAGTCCCTGAGCCACCTCCACATTCCAAGGTCTCCCAGGCCACCAAGCCACAGTAGGACTCATCTTCAGGAGAGTCCATTTCAACTCTCCCCTCTGGGTAGCTCACCCAGGAGCCCGCAGATTGAGCCTGCCTTGTCCTGACTAAAGAGTGGGAATATGAGGTGGCGTTCCCAGGCATCCATGCTTAGACACCTGCTCTCGAGTCTTTCCATATGGGGCCTCTTGGAACCATCCAATAGGACTCGACTGTCATGCAGAAGGTAACCTTCAGTTTTGGAGCAGTTCACAAATCCCATCGTAGGCAAAACTTTCTGGCCTCATGAAGCCCCCACACCCTTCAGGAAGAGGCCATGCTGGACAAGAACTCTAGCCTGAGGCACGTCTCATAGTTGACATGACCTCAGTGCAGGAGATCTCGATTCAGCCTCTGCAGAGTGGGCCTGCCGTGCCCTCGGTCCCAAACCTCACGCTAGCTTGTGTTTTCAGACTTCCTTCCTCACACTCCTGGCAAACAAGCCCTCCGGACTAGGAACTACGGAACCAAAACCCAGCCCAGTGTCTACCCAACGGAAGAAAAACGTTTCCCTGTGGGGCTCTCCAGAAACCCCAGATGAGGATCAACCTGCTCGGGCCTCGACGGTACCCGAACTGGATAGGCTGCTCTGGGCACTCATGCTCTGCCTGACACAGCCTGAAGCCAGACGTCCAGACAGACAAGGAGACAGCTGGCCGCACCCCCAGCACTTCGGACACGACATGGTCTTATGCCGTCACCTCATCCTAACCTTGGTTTTCAGATATCTGAACCTAGACATTATATCAATTCTCCACACAGCTGGGAATAGCAAGCACAAAACAGAACTCCTCCTTCCCCATGGCTGTCAAGCTTGCTCTTGGCATGGAGTCACACCTTCAGGGTGGGAGAAACCTTCATGGCCCCTGATGCCACGCCCAAACTTGAGTGCTGCTTGGGCACAAATTCACACTGTGACCCTCAGCATGAGCCCCATGTCAAAGAAAGGCCTGTCAGGGCCTGGACCAAGAGCCCACATATGGGGCTTGCCAAGCCCCTATGCACCCAATCCTCACCACGGTTTGAATTTTCCAGTCGCCCCGCCCGTACCTGGAGCTCTGCTCTGGAATCCCTTTCTTGGAGAGACCCATGAGCCAGACAACACGACTCCACCCTTCCCACAAAATGACCCCAAACTCTTGGGAGCTGGGACAAATCCCCAGAGAGGGATACTCGTCCACAGTACCTGAGGCCACCGCTCCAATCCACGGCTATCCCGGACACAACATCCAGAGACAAAAGCCTGAAGGAACGCCTACCACTCTCCCTTGTTTCAGAGGCCCAGGAGCTCCCTCTCGGGCTGTACATCCGGCCTGCCATACCCTAGGCGCCACTCATAAGCTGAGTTTGTGTATTCAGACTTCTGTGCCCACAGCCTGGACCCACACAACATCCAGGCTAGGGCCTCTGGACCAAACAGCGAAAGATTGTGCCTGCCCTCTCCAAGGAAAGTGTGCCCAATCCATTGACCACAACCCTACAGGTTAGGGAAAAGCTCCAAGGTCCCTGAGGCCATCAATAGTATAGGCCACCCTGGACTAAGAGGGGCTCTCTGACACCAGCGGAGCAACTATCTCCACTTAGACTCTCAGACAGTGTCCCCAGAGACAGAAGGTTGAAATGGACAGGCCCCCAGGCCCTAATCTGAACCTTAGCTTTGGTTTCCATGTTTCCATTCTCAGAGGACTGTTTTCGTAGACCAGCACATGGGGCTTTTCTGAGGCACCAAACCAAACCTCTCTCATCTCCACATGGGCAGCTTTCTTACTGGGATGTATCAAACACTTCAGGTAGGAGAGTTCCGCAGGGCCACTGAACAACCAGCACATTCCAAGGTCTCCATGGACCCAAACGCACATTATGACGCATCCTCAGGAGAGGCCATTTCAACTCAGCCATTTGGGTCTCGTGTTCCAGAGGCAGCAGTTCAAACATATCTTGTCGTTAATAGCCAATGGGAATGCGAGGCATGCTGTACAGGGATCCATCCTTCGAACCCTGCTCTCCAGTCCTTCCATATGGTATGTCCTGGAGCCATGCAACAGGACTCGAATGTCCCGCAGAAGGAAACCTTGTGGTTTGGGGCAACCTCCAAACTCAGCGTGGGAAAACTTCCTTGGCCTCATGAGGCCCCCACTTCATGAAGGTGCCATCATGGACACATACTCCAGCCTCAGCCAACGTCTGATCCTCAGCCTGACTTCAGATGCAGGAGATTTTGATTCAGCCTCTGCAGAGTGGGCCTGCTCTGCCCTTGGCTCCAATCCTCACACTAGCTTGTGTTTTCAGACTTCCGTTCTCACACACCTGGCCCACAAACCCTCCCTACTGGGAATTCTGGGGACACAATGAAGCACTGTGCCTGCCTCCCAGGAGAAAAACATTGTCTATGGCGCTGCCCAGAAACCCCAAATGAGGATCAAACTGCTTGGCCCTCGGCAACACCCCAATTGCATAGGCTACCTTAAACAGTGATGCTCTGTCGCAAATAGCCTGAGCCCAGACCTTCCAACAGACACCGACACAGCTGGCTGCACACCCAGCACATTGGACCCGCCACTGCCTTAGGCCACCATCCATTCCCAACCTGGGTTTTCAGTCATCGGAACCTAGACCTTATCTCCAATCCCTGCACAGGGGGGGGAACTGATGCACAAGTCAGAACCCCTCCTTCCCCATGGCAAGAAACCTTGCTGCTGGCAGTGAGTCAAACCTTCAGTGTAGGAGAAAACGGCATGGCCCATGAGGCCACGCCCAAGCGTGAGGGCCGCCTTGGGCACAAACACACATTGTGACCCTCAGCGTGAGTACCTTATTCAAGTAACGCCTCTCAGTGACTGGACCAAGAGCCCGCATATGTGGCTTGCCATGCCCATAGGCACCCAGGACTAACTAGATGGTGTGTATTCCAGTTGAGGGAACCCACTGCTGTGCTCTAGAGTCCCTCTCCTGGGGGGTCCCCTGTGGCAGAAAACAGTACTCTTCATTCCCACAGAATGAACACAAACACTTGGGAGCTTGGACAATCCCCCGAGAGGAAGGCTCTTCCTCGGCCTCTGAGACAACCCCTACCCTGACCGGACACTGTAAACGCAACACCCAGAGACAAAATCCTGAGTGACTGCCTCCCACTTGCCCTACTTTGATTTCCAGAGGATCTCCCCTCACGGACTAGAGATCAGGCCTGCCATTACATTGGCCCCTAGCTGAGCCAAGTTTGCTTTTTCAGACATCTGTCCCCACAGCCCTGGCAAACACAGCCTCTAGGCTGGGTCCTCTGGAGCCATACCACAGGACCGTGCCTGCTCTCTCCTGGGAAACTGTGTCCATTCCTTTGGCCACACACCTCCAGAATATGAGAAACCTCAAGGCCTCCGAGGACATCCCACTACTGGGAGCCTCACTGGACTCACAGGGGCATTCGGACACAAGCTGAGCAGCTACATCCATGAATGCATGCACACAGATGACAACAGAGATAGAAGGTTGAGACGGACAGGCCTTTAGGCCGTAGTCTCAACTCTTGCTTTGGTTTCCAGGTGTCACTCCTCAGAGGCTGTGGTTCGAAGAACAGGGTATGGGGCTTTCCTGAGGCACGGAACAGAACTCCTCTCGTCTCCACATGGGAAGTTTCCTTGTTGGAGCCGTGTCAAACACCTCATGTTGGAGAATCCTGCAGAGTCCCTGAGCCACCTCCACATTCCAAGGTCTCCCAGGCCACCAAGCCACAGTAGGACTCATCTTCAGGAGAGTCCATTTCAACTCTCCCCTCTGGGTAGCTCACCCAGGAGCCCGCAGATTGAGCCTGCCTTGTCCTGACTAAAGAGTGGGAATATGAGGTGGCGTTCCCAGGCATCCATGCTTAGACACCTGCTCTCGAGTCTTTCCATATGGGGCCTCTTGGAACCATCCAATAGGACTCGACTGTCATGCAGAAGGTAACCTTCAGTTTTGGAGCAGTTCACAAATCCCATCGTAGCCAAAACTTTCTGGCCTCATGAAGCCCCCACACCCTTCAGGAAGAGGCCATGCTGGACAAGAACTCTAGCCTGAGGCACGTCTCATAGTTGACATGACCTCAGTGCAGGAGATCTCGATTCAGCCTCTGCAGAGTGGGCCTGCCGTGCCCTCGGTCCCAAACCTCACGCTAGCTTGTGTTTTCAGACTTCCTTCCTCACACTCCTGGCAAACAAGCCCTCCGGACTAGGAACTCCGGAACCAAAACCCAGCCCAGTGTCTACCCAACGGAAGAAAAACGTTTCCCTGTGGGGCTCTCCAGAAACCCCAGATGAGGATCAACCTGCTCGGGCCTCGACGGTACCCGAACTGGATAGGCTGCTCTGGGCACTCATGCTCTGCCTGACACAGCCTGAAGCCAGACGTCCAGACAGACAAGGAGACAGCTGGCCGCACACACAGCACTTCGGACACGACATGGTCTTATGCCGTCACCTCATCCTAACCTTGGTTTTCAGATATCTGAACCTAGACATTATATCAATTCTCCACACAGCTGGGTATAGCAAGCACAAAACAGAACTCCTCCTTCCCCATGGCTGTCAAGCTTGCTCTTGGCATGGAGTCACACCTTCAGGGTGGGAGAAAACTTCATGGCCCCTGATGCCACGCCCAAACTTGAGTGCTGCTTGGGCACAAATTCACACTGTGACCCTCAGCATGAGCCCCATGTCAAAGAAAGGCCTGTCAGGGCCTGGACCAAGAGCCCACATATGGGGCTTGCCAAGCCCCTATGCACCCAATCCTCACCACGGTTTGAATTTTCCAGTCGCCCCGCCCGTACCTGGAGCTCTGCTCTGGAATCCCTTTCTTGGAGAGACCCATGAGCCAGACAACACGACTCCACCCTTCCCACAAAATGACCCCAAACTCTTGGGAGCTGGGACAAATCCCCAGAGAGGGATACTCGTCCACAGTACCTGAGGCCACCGCTCCAATCCACGGCTATCCCGGACACAACATCCAGAGACAAAAGCCTGAAGGAACGCCTCCCACTCGCCCTTGTTTCAGAGGCCCAGGAGCTCCCTCTCGGGCTGTACATCCGGCCTGCCATACCCTAGGCGCCACTCATAAGCTGAGTTTGTGTATTCAGACTTCTGTGCCCACAGCCTGGACCCACACACCTCCAGGCTAGGGCCTCTGGACCAAACAGCGAAAGATTGTGCCTGCCCTCTCCAAGGAAAGTGTGCCCAATCCATTGACCACAACCCTACAGGTTAGGGAAAAGCTCCAAGGTCCCTGAGGCCATCAATAGTATAGGCCACCCTGGACTAAGAGGGGCTCTCTGACACCAGCGGAGCAACTATCTCCACTTAGACTCTCAGACAGTGTCCCCAGAGACAGAAGGTTGAAATGGACAGGCCCCCAGGCCCTAATCTGAATCTTAGCTTTGGTTTCCATGTTTCCGTTCTCAGAGGACTGTTTTCGTAGACCAGCACATGGGGCTTTTCTGAGGCACCAAACCAAACCTCTCTCATCTCCACATGGGCAGCTTTCTTACTGGGATGTATCAAACACTTCAGGTAGGAGAGTTCCGCAGGGCCACTGAACAACCAGCACATTCCAAGGTCTCCATGGACCCAAACGCACATTATGACGCATCCTCAGGAGAGGCCATTTCAACTCAGCCCCCTGGGTCGCGTGTTCCAGAGGCAGCAGATCAAACATATCTTGTCGCTAATAGCCAATGGAATGCGAGGCATGCTGTACAGGGATCCATCCTTCGAACCCTGCTCTCCAGTCCTTCCATATGGTATGTCCTGGAGCCATGCAACAGGGCTCGAATGTCCCGCAGAAGGAAACCTTGTGGTTTGGGGCAATCTCCAAACTCAGCGTGGGAAAACTTCCTTGGCCTCATGAGGCCCCCACTTCATGAAGGTGCCATCATGGACACATACTCCAGCCTCAGCCAACGTCTGATCCTCAGCCTGACTTCAGATGCAGGAGATTTTGATTCAGCCTCTGCAGAGTGGGCCTGCTCTTCCCTTGGCTCCAATCCTCACACTAGCTTGTGTTTTCAGACTTCCGTCCTCACACTCCTGGCCCACAAACCCTCCCTACTGGGAATTCTGGGGCCACAATGAAGCACTGTGCCTGCCTCCCAGGAGAAAAACATTGTCTATGGCGCTGCCCAGAAACCCCAAATGAGGATCAAACTGCTTGGCCCTCGGCAACACCCCAATTGCATAGGCTACCTTAAACAGTGATGCTCTGTCGCAAATAGCCTGAGCCCAGACCTTCCAACAGACACCGACACAGCTGGCTGCACACCCAGCACATTGGACCCGCCACTGCCTTAGGCCACCATCCATTCCCAACCTGGGTTTTCAGTCATCGGAACCTAGACCTTATCTCCAATCCCTGCACAGGGGGGGGAACTGATGCACAAGTCAGAACCCCTCCTTCCCCATGGCAAGAAACCTTGCTGCTGGCAGTGAGTCAAACCTTCAGTGTAGGAGAAAACGGCATGGCCCATGAGGCCACGCCCAAGCGTGAGGGCCGCCTTGGGCACAAACACACATTGTGACCCTCAGCGTGAGTACCTTATTCAAGTAACGCCTCTCAGTGACTGGACCAAGAGCCCGCATATGTGGCTTGCCATGCCCATAGGCACCCAGTACTAACTAGATGGTTTGTATTCCAGTTGAGGGAACCCACTGCTGTGCTCTAGAGTCCCTCTCCTGGGGGGTCCCCTGTGGCAGAAAACAGTACTCTTCATTCCCACAGAATGAACACAAACACTTGGGAGCTTGGACAATCCCCCGAGAGGAAGGCTCTTCCTCGGCCTCTGAGACAACCCCTACCCTGACCGGACACTGTAAACGAAACACCCAGAGACAAAATCCTGAGTGACTGCCTCCCACTTGCCCTACTTTGATTTCCAGAGGATCTCCCCTCACGGACTAGAGAAAAGGCCTGCCATTACATTGGCCCCTAGCTGAGCCAAGTTTGCTTTTTCAGACATCTGTCCCCACAGCCCTGGCAAACACAGCCTCTAGGCTGGGTCCTCTGGAGCCATACCACAGGACCGTGCCAGCTCTCTCCTGGGAAACTGTGTCCATTCTTTGGCCACACACCTCCAGAATATGAGAAACCTCAAGGCCTCTGAGGACATCCCACTACTGGGAGCCTCACAGGACTCACAGGGGCATTCGGACACAAGCTGAGCAGCTACATCCATGAATGCATGCACACAGATGTCAACAGAGATAGAAGGTTGAGCCGGACAGGCCTTTAGGCTGTAGTCTCAACTCTTGCTTTGGTTTCCAGGTGTCACTCCTCAGAGGCTTTCGTTCGAAGAACAGGGTATGGGGCTTTCCTGAGGCACGGAACAGAACTCCTCTCGTCTCCACATGGGAAGTTTCCTTGTAGGAGCCGTGTCAAACACCTCATGTTGGAGAATCCTGCAGAGTCCCTGAGCCACCTCCACATTCCAAGGTCTCCCAGGCCACCAAGCCACAGTAGGACTCATCTTCAGGAGAGTCCATTTCAACTCTCCCCTCTGGGTAGCTCACCCAAGAGCCCGCAGATTGAGCCTGCCTTGTCCTGACTAAAGAGTGGGAATATGAGGTGGCGTTCCCAGGCATCCATGCTTAGACACCTGCTCTCGAGTCTTTCCATATGGGGCCTCTTGGAACCATCCAATAGGACTCGACTGTCGTGCAGAAGGTAACCTTCAGTTTTGGAGCAGTTCACAAATCCCATCGTAGGCAAAACTTTCTGGCCTCATGAAGCCCCCACACCCTTCAGGAAGAGGCCATGCTGGACAAGAACTCTAGCCTGAGGCACGTCTCATAGTTGACATGACCTCAGGGCAGGAGACCTCGATTCAGCCTCTGCAGAGTGGGCCTGCCGTGTCCTTGGTCCCAAACCTCACACTAGCTTGTGTTTTCAGACTTCCTTCCTCACACTCCTGGCAAACAAGCCCTCCGGACTAGGAACTCCGGAACCAAAACCCAGCCCAGTGTCTGCCCAACGGAAGAAAAATGTTTCCCTGTGGGGCTCTCCAGAAAACCCAGATGAGGATCAACCTGCTCGGGCCTCGACGGTACCCGAACTGGAAAGGCTGCTCTGGGCACTCATGCTCTGCCTGACACAGCCTGAAGCCAGACGTCCAGACAGACAAGGAGACAGCTGGCCGCACACCCAGCACTTCGGACACGCCATGGTCTTATGCCGTCACCTCATCCTAACCTTGGTTTTCAGATATCTGAACCTAGACATTATATCAATTCTCCACACAGCTGGGTATAGCAAGCACAAAACAGAACTCCTCCTTCCACATGGCTGTCAAGCTTGCTCTTGGCATGGAGTCAACCTTCAGGGTGGGAGAAACCTTCATGGCCCCTGATGCCACGCCCAAACTTGAGTGCTGCTTGGGCACAAATTCACACTGTGACCCTCAGCATGAGCCCCATGTCAAAGAAAGGCCTGTCAGGGCCTGGACCAAGAGCCCACATATGGGGCTTGCCAAGCCCCTATGCACCCAATCCTCACCACGGTTTTAATTTTCCAGTCGCCCCGCCCGTACCTGGAGCTCTGCTCTGGAATCCCTTTCTTGGAGAGACCCATGAGCCAGACAACACGACTCCACCCTTCCCACAAAATGACCCCAAACTCTTGGGAGCTGGGACAAATCCCCAGAGAGGGATACTCGTCCACAGTACCTGAGGCCACCGCTCCAATCCACGGCTATCCCGGACACAACATCCAGAGACAAAAGCCTGAAGGAACGCCTCCCACTCGCCCTTGTTTCAGAGGCCCAGGAGCTCCCTCTCGGGCTGTACATCCGGCCTGCCATACCCTAGGCGCCACTCCTAAGCTGAGTTTGTGTATTCAGACTTCTGTGCCCACAGCCTGGACCCACACAACATCCAGGCTAGGGCCTCTGGACCAAACAGCGAAAGATTGTGCCTGCCCTCTCCAAGGAAAGTGTGCCCAATCCATTGACCACAACCCTACAGGTTAGGGAAAAGCTCCAAGGTCCCTGAGGCCATCAATAGTATAGGCCACCCTGGACTAAGAGGGGCTCTCTGACACCAGCGGAGCAACTATCTCCACTTAGACTCTCAGACAGTGTCCCCAGAGACAGAAGGTTGAAATGGACAGGCCCCCAGGCACTAATCTGAACCTTAGCTTTGGTTTCCATGTTTCCGTTCTCAGAGGACTGTTTTCGTAGACCAGCACATGGGGCTTTTCTGAGGCACCAAACCAAACCTCTCTCATCTCCACATGGGCAGCTTTCTTACTGGGATGTATCAAACACTTCAGGTAGGAGAGTTCCGCAGGGCCACTGAACAACCAGCACATTCCAAGGTCTCCATGGACCCAAACGCACATTATGACGCATCCTCAGGAGAGGCCATTTCAACTCAGCCCCCTGGGTCGCGTGTTACAGAGGCAGCAGATCAAACATATCTTGTCGCTAATAGCCAATGGGAATGCAAGGCATGCTGTACAGGGATCCATCCTTCGAACCCTGCTCTCCAGTCCTTCCATATGGCATGTCCTGGAGCCATGCAACAGGACTCGAATGTCCCGCAGAAGGAAACCTTGGGGTTTGGGGCAACCTCCAAACTCAGCGTGGGAAAACTTCCTTGGCCTCATGAGGCCCCCACTTCATGAAGGTGCCATCATGGACACATACTCCAGCCTCAGCCAACGTCTGATCCTCAGCCTGACTTCAGATGCAGGAGATTTTGATTCAGCCTCTGCAGAGTGGGCCTGCTCTGCCCTTGGCTCCAATCCTCACACTAGCTTGTGTTTTCAGACTTCCGTCCTCACACTCCTGGCCCACAAACCCTCCCTACTGGGAATTCTGGGGCCACAATGAAGCACTGTGCCTGCCTCCCAGGAGAAAAACATTGTCTATGTCGCTGCCCAGAAACCCCAAATGAGGATCAAACTGCTTGGCCCTCGGCAACACCCCAATTGCATAGGCTACCTTAAACAGTGATGCTCTGTCGCAAATAGCCTGAGCCCAGACCTTCCAACAGACACCGACACAGCTGGCTGCACACCCAGCACATTGGACCCGCCACTGCCTTAGGCCACCATCCATTCCCAACCTGGGTTTTCAGTCATCGGAACCTAGACCTTATCTCCAATCCCTGCACAGGGGGGAACCTGATGCACAAGTCAGAACCCCTCCTTCCCCATGGCAAGAAACCTTGCTGCTGGCAGTGAGTCAAACCTTCAGTGTAGGAGAAAACGGCATGGCCCATGAGGCCACGCCCAAGCGTGAGGGCCGCCTTGGGCACAAACACACATTGTGACCCTCAGCGTGAGTACCTTATTCAAGTAACGCCTCTCAGTGACTGGACCAAGAGCCCGCATATGTGGCTTGCCATGCCCATAGGCACCCAGTACTAACTAGATGGTTTGTATTCCATTTGAGGGAACCCACTGCTGTGCTCTAGAGTCCCTCTCCTGGGGGGTCCCCTGTGGCAGAAAACAGTACTCTTCATTCCCACAGAATGAACACAAACACTTGGGAGCTTGGACAATCCCCCGAGAGGAAGGCTCTTCCTCGGCCTCTGAGACAACCCCTACCCTGACCGGACACTGTAAACGCAACACCCAGAGACAAAATCCTGAGTGACTGCCTCCCACTTGCCCTACTTTGATTTCCAGAGGATCTCCCCTTCACGGACTAGAGATCAGGCCTGCCATTTAATTGGCCCCTAGCTGAGCCAAGTTTGGTTTTTCAGACATCTGTCCCCACAGCCCTGGCAAACACAGCCTCTAGGCTGGGTCCTCTGGAGCCATACCACAGGACCGTGCCTGCTCTCTCCTGGGAAACTGTGTCCATTCCTTTGGCCACACACCTCCAGAATATGAGAAACCTCAAGGCCTCCGAGGACATCCCACTACTGGGAGCCTCACTGGACTCACAGGGGCATTCGGACACAAGCTGAGCAGCTACATCCATGAATGCATGCACACAGATGTCAACAGAGATAGAAGGTTGAGCCGGACAGGCCTTTAGGCCGTAGTCTCAACTCTTGCTTTGGTTTCCAGGTGTCACTCCTCAGAGGCTGTGGTTCGAAGAACAGGGTATGGGGCTTTCCTGAGACACGGAACAGAACTCCTCTCGTCTCCACATGGGAAGTTTCCTTGTTGGAGCCGTGTCAATCACCTCATGTTGGAGAATCCTGCAGAGTCCCTGAGCCACCTCCACATTCCAAGGTCTCCCAGGCCACCAAGCCACAGTAGGACTCATCTTCAGGAGAGTCCATTTCAACTCTCCCCTCTGGGTAGCTCACCCAAGAGCCCGCAGATTGAGCCTGCCTTGTCCTGACTAAAGAGTGGGAATATGAGGTGGCGTTCCCAGGCATCCATGCTTAGACACCTGCTCTCGAGTCTTTCCATATGGGGCCTCTTGGAACCATCCAATAGGACTCGACTGTCATTCAGAAGGTAACCTTCAGTTTTGGAGCAGTTCACAAATCCCATCGTAGCCAAAATTTTCTGGCCTCATGAAGCCCCCACACCCTTCAGGAAGAGGCCATGCTGGACAAGAACTCTAGCCTGAGGCACGTCTCATAGTTGACATGACCTCAGTGCAGGAGATCTCGATTCAGCCTCTGCAGAGTGGGCCTGCCGTGCCCTCGGTCCCAAACCTCACGCTAGCTTGTGTTTTCAGACTTCCTTCCTCACACTCCTGGCAAACAAGCCCTCCGGACTAGGAACTCCGGAACCAAAACCCAGCCCAGTGTCTACCCAACGGAAGAAAAACGTTTCCCTGTGGGGCTCTCCAGAAACCCCAGATGAGGATCAACCTGCTCGGGCCTCGACGGTACCCGAACTGGATAGGCTGCTCTGGGCACTCATGCTCTGCCTGACACAGCCTGAAGCCAGACGTCCAGACAGACAAGGAGACAGCTGGCCGCACACCCAGCACTTCGGACACGCCATGGTCTTATGCCGTCACCTCATCCTAACCTTGGTTTTCAGATATCTGAACCTAGACATTATATCAATTCTCCACACAGCTGGGTATAGCAAGCACAAAACAGAACTCCTCCTTCCCCATGGCTGTCAAGCTTGCTCTTGGCATGGAGTCACACCTTCAGGGTGGGAGAAAACTTCATGGCCCATGATGCCACGCCCAAAATTGAGTGCTGCTTAGGCACAAATTCACACTGTGACCCTCAGCATGAGCCCCATGTCAAAGAAAGGCCTGTCAGGGCCTGGACCAAGAGCCCACATATGGGGCTTGCCAAGCCCCTATGCACCCAATCCTCACCACGGTTTGAATTTTCCAGTCGCCCCGCCCGTACCTGGAGCTCTGCTCTGGAATCCCTTTCTTGGAGAGACCCATGAGCCAGACAACACGACTCCACCCTTCCCACAAAATGACCCCAAACTCTTGGGAGCTGGGACAAATCCCCAGAGAGGGATACTCGTCCACAGTACCTGAGGCCACCGCTCCAATCCACGGCTATGCCGGACACAACATCCAGAGACAAAAGCCTGAAGGAACGCCTCCCACTCGCCCTTGTTTCAGAGGCCCAGGAGCTCCCTCTCGGGCTGTACATCCGGCCGGCCATACCCTAGGCGCCACTCATAATCTGAGTTTGTGTATTCAGACTTCTGTGCCCACAGCCTGGACCCACACAACATCCAGGCTAGGGCCTCTGGAACAAACAGCGAAAGATTGTGCCTGCCCTCTCCAAGGAAAGCGTGCCCTATCCATTGACCACAACCCTACAGGTTACGGAAAAGCTCCAAGGTCCCTGAGGCAATCAATAGTATAGGCCACCCTGGACTAAGAGGGGCTCTCTGACACCAGCTGAGCAACTATCTCCACTTAGACTCTCAGACAGTGTCCCCAGAGACAGAAGGTTGAAATGGACAGGCCCCAGGCCCTAATCTGAACCTTAGCTTTGGTTTCCATGTTTCCGTTCTCAGAGGACTGTTTTCGTAGACCAGCACATGGAGCTTTTCTGAGGCACCAAACCAAACCTCTCTCATCTCCACATGGGCAGATTTCTTACTGGGATGTATCAAACACTTCAGGTAGGAGAGTTCCGCAGGGCCACTGAACAACCAGCACATTCCAAGGTCTCCATGGACCCAAACGCACATTATGACGCATCCTCAGGAGAGGCCATTTCAACTCAGCCCCCTTGGTCGCGTGTTCCAGAGGCAGCAGATCAAACATATCTTGTCGCTAATAGCCAATGGGAATGCGAGGCATGCTGTACAGGGATCCATCCTTCGAACCCTGCTCTCCAGTCCTTCCATATGGTATGTCCTGGAGCCATGCAACAGGACTCGAATGTCCCACAGAAGGAAACCTTGGGGTTTGGGGCAACCTCCAAACTCAGCGTGGGAAAACTTCCTTGGCCTCATGAGGCCCCCACTTCATGAAGGTGCCATCATGGACACATACTCCAGCCTCAGCCAACGTCTGATCCTCAGCCTGACTTCAGATGCAGGAGATTTTGATTCAACCTCTGCAGAGTGGGCCTGCTCTGCCCTTGGCTCCAATCCTCACACTAGCTTGTGTTTTCAGACTTCCGTCCTCACACTCCTGGCCCACAAACCCTCCCTACTGGGAATTCTGGGGCCACAATGAAGCACTGTGCCTGCCTCCCAGGAGAAAAACATTGTCTATGGCACTGCCCAGAAACCCCAAATGAGGATCAAACTGCTTGGCCCTCGGCAACACCCCAATTGCATAGGCTACCTTAAACAGTGATGCTCTGTCGCAAATAGCCTGAGCCCAGACCTTCCAACAGACACCGACACAGCTGGCTGCACACCCAGCACATTGGACCCGCCACTGCCTTAGGCCACCATCCATTCCCAACCTGGGTTTTCAGTCATCGGAACCTAGACCTTATCTCCAATCCCTGCACAGGGTGGAACCTGATGCACAAGTCAGAACCCCTCCTTCCCCATGGCAAGAAAACTTGCTGCTGGCCGTGAGTCAAACCTTCAGTGTAGGAGAAAACGGCAAACCTGCCGGGCCTCATGAAGCCCCCCATATCCTTCAGGGAGAGGCCATCATGGTCAAAAACTCTAGCTTGAAGCACGTCTCATAGTAGACATGATCGCAATGCAGGAGATCTTGATTCAGCCTCTGCAGAGTGGCCTGCCGTGCCCTCGGTGCCAAACCTCACGCTAGCTTGTGTTTTCAGACTTCCTTCCTCACACTCCTGGCAAACAATCCCTCCAGAGTAGGAATTGCAGAACCACAAGCCTGCCCAGTTACTGCCCACCGGTAGAAAACGTTTCCTTGTGGGGCTTTCCATAAAACCCAGATGAGGATCAACCTGCTCTTGCCTCGACGGCACTCAGATTTGATAGGCTGCTCTGGGCACTAATGCTCTGCCTTTCACAGCCTGATTCCAGACGTCCAGACAGGCAAGGAGACAGCTGGCCACACACCTAGCACTTATGACACGCCATGGTCCTATGCCGTTATCTCTTCCTAACCTTGGTTTTCCGATATCTAAACCCAGATATTATATCAATTCCCCACACAGTTGGGCATCTGAAGCACAAATCAGAACTCCTTCTTCCCCATGGCTGTAAGGCTTGCTCTTGGCATGGAGTCACACCTTCAGGGTGGGAGAAACCTTCATTTCCCCTGAAACCACGCCCAAACTTGAGTGCTGCCTTGGGCAGAAATTCACTCTGTGACCCTCAGCATGAGGCCAATATCAAAGAAAGGCCTGTCAGGGCCTTGACCAAGAGCCCTCATATGGGGCGTGCCAAGCCCCTATACACCCAATCCTCACCAGTGTTTGAGTTTTCCAGTCCCCCCCCTGTTCCTGGGGCTCTGCTCTGGAATCACTTTCTTGGAGAGACACATGAGCCAGACAACAGGACTCCACCCTTCCCACAAAATGACCCCAAACTCCTGTTAGTTGGGACAAATCCCCAGAGAGGTTACTCGTCCACAGTCACTGAGGCCACCCCCTACAATCCACGTCTATCCTGGACGCATCCAGAGACAAAAGCCTGAAGGAATCTCGCCCTTGATTCACAAGCCAAGGAGCTCACTCCTTATCTGTACATCCGGCCTGCCATACCCTTGGCGCCACTCATAAGCTGAGTTTTTGTTTTCAGACTTATGTGCCCACAGCCTGGACCCACACACCCTCCAGGCTAGGGCATCTGGAGCCACAGTGAAAGATTGTGCCTGCCATCTCCAAGGAAAGTGTGCCCAATCCATTGACCACAACCCTACAGGTTAGGGAAAAGTTCCAAGGCCCCTGAGGCCATCCTGATAGTGTAGGCTGCCCTGGACTAAAAGGGGCACTCTGACACCAGCTCTGCCATTATCACCACTTAGACTTTCAGACAGTGTCCCCAGAGACAGAAGATTGAAATGGACAGGCCCTTAGGCCCTAATATGAACCTTAGCTTTAGTTTTCATGTGTCTGTCCTCAGAGGACTGGTTTCTTATACCAGCATATTAGGTTTTTCTGAGGCTCCAAACCAAACCTCTCTCGTCTCCACATGGAGTGCTTTCTTACTGGATCTGTATCAAACCCTTCTGGTCGGAGAATTCCGCAGGGCCACAGTACAACCATCACATTCCAAGGTCTCCATGGACAGAAACCCACATTATGACGCATCCTCAGGAGAGGCCATTTCAACTCAGCCCACTGGTTAGCTTGCCCCAGAGCCAGCAGAACAAACATATCTTGTCGTTAATGGCCAAAGGGAATGCGAGGCATGTTGTTCAGGGATCCATCCTTTGAACCCTCCTCTTCAGTCCTTCCGTATGGTATGTACTGGAGCCATTCAACAGGACTCGACTGTCTCGCAGAAGGAAACCTTGTGGTTTGTGGCAACCTCCAAACTCAGCGTGGGAAAACTTCGTTGGCCTCATGAGGCACCTGCTTCATGAAGGTGCCATCAAGGGCACAATCCAACCTCAGCCAATGTCTGATCCTCAGCCTGACTTCAGATGCATGAGATATCCTTTCAGCCTTTGCAGAGTGGGCCTGCTCCCCACCTCACCCTATGTTTTGTTTTCAGACTCTACCCTAGCACTCCTGGCCCAAAAGCCCTCATGATTGGGAATTCTGGTTCCAGAACGAAGCACTCTGCCTGCCCCCCAAAGAAAAACATTGTCTATGGCATTGCTCAGAAACCCCAAATGAAAATCAACCTGCTCAGCCCTCGGCAACACCCCAATTGCATAGGCTACCCTAAACACTATGCTCTGTCTTACATAGCCTGAGCCCAGACCTTGTGAGAGACATTGAGACAGTTGGCTTCACACCCACCACATCGAACCTGCCATGGTTTAGGCCATTTCATCCCTTCCCATTGACCTGGGTGTCTTCCTGGAGGTATATTCTGAGGCTGTGTCAGACTATGCATTTTACCTGGAGCTTCCTATGGAATTGGGGTGGTATTAGGGGCCTTGCAATTTTCTCTTAATCTGGTGGGTTGGGAAACTGAGACAGGCTGACATTCCTTGGGAGAGCTGGCCCAGTGCTGTTGTGTGTTCCTGGAGGCCCCATCCTGGAGGGCATATGGGTCAGGACTCTGGGTCCAAAGTCTTCAGACACAAACTCGGGTAAGAGTTAAGCTCGAGGTGATGGCAGACCCAATCTGCAGACCCTGAGCGAAGCATCTCCAGATATGAAATTCGGACGGCTGTGAGGCAGGAGCACAGTCTTTTCTGTCTGATTTGTTTGTCTATGATGGCCACGAAATGGAGGGGTGGCCTCATGGGTCCATGTGAGATTCTACCTCTCTGGGAATTCTGCTCGGCACCCAAGAGTTTGGTGTATTTCTGGGGGATGGGAGGAGCGCAGTTTTATGACTCAGGGATCCCGTCCAAACAGCCATTCCAGAGATGGGTCCTGGGTTCTGGAGCCTGGATCACCGCAACAAGGCTTAGGATTTGGGCCTAGGGTCCTGCTCTATGTTTTCCTGGTACAGCTCCTGAGTGTTCTTGTTGGAAATGGGTCTCATTCTGAGGGTCACAATGCCTGTTTTTGCCCAGATGCCCATGCTGAGTGGGTGTGACCTCATGGGCTATGCACTTGGCTCCCACTCTGAGGGTTGGACTGTCATCTCAACATTCAGTTTTCCTGCCATGGGGAAGGAGGTGTACTTTTTTATGCTTCAGGTTCCCCCATGGGCAGGAATTTGAGCTAAGTTCTGGGACAGGTGCCTGAATACCCAGTTCACTTTGAGATGAGGTCCTCGGGCCAAGGCAGGACCCACCTGCAGAAAATGAGGCCTGCTTTCTGGGTGCCTGTCAGGAGCTCGGGCTCGAGCTGTGTCAAACAGAACATTCATGGAGAGTTCGGCCTATGATATTGGGGTGCTTTTGAGAGCTGTGCAACTGGATCCTCATGGGGGATTTTTGCACAGACCCTTTCTTCACTTCTTCTATCTGGTGAGCAGGCAGATGGCTGCATTACGGCTCCAGAATATCCAAGTTGGAGGGTTTGCAGGCGAGGAGTGTGAGGACAGAAGTATGAAAACATAAGCTACGGTTACGCTCAGTGCCGAGCACATGTCTATTCCAATGTACAGCAGTTGTTTCGAGATCTTCAGCACCTGGGCGAGGGGAAGATGTCTGCTCACGCTGGAGTTTGTATCCATGATGGCCAACAAATGGTGGGGAGGCCTCAAGAATTCTTGGAGGTTTTTCCAAGCTGGAGCTTGTGAGCTGCTCCAAACATCAAGGTGTCCTACTAAGGGACAGCAGAAGTCTTCTTACAGGGCTCCAGGGTCCCCAATATGGAAGATTCGATAGCAATGCTCTCTGATTGGAGGCATGGGAAGCCAATCTCTTGTTACCATTGCAGCTGAGGAACAGGGTAAGCTTGAACCAATGACACTGATTCCAAGTTCCAAGTGATTTGCGTTGATGGAAGTTCTCAGTCTAACAGGTTCCAATGCTGCTTGATGTCCAGGGAGACCTTAGAATGTGGTGGCGGCTCTCTGACCATTGAGGATTCTCTATCCTTAGGATTAGACCCAGTACCCAGGAGCCAGATTTCCTTCTTGGGACAGGAGGTGTGCTCTTGTATGGCTCACGGACCACAGGTTGGACCATATGCTTGAATTTCCAGAACAGCCCTCTAGGGAGAGAGACCTCAAAACATAAGCTAGGGTTCTGATGAGGTTTTAGGGCCATGGAAGTTTCAATCTTCGGACTAAGTGCCATTGGCCTGCATGTCATCCTGGAGGTAGGTGCTGAGGCTGTGTCAGGCTGTGCACTTTTTCCAGAGTGGCCTATGATATTGGGGTGCAGTCAGGGGCCTTGCAGTTTTCTCCTAATCTGGACATTTTGGGAAACTGAGATGGGCAGGGTTTCCTCAGGAGAGCAGGGCCAGTGATGTCATGTGTTTCTCGAGGCCCCATCCTGGAGGTCATGTGTGTCAGGACTTTGGGACCAAAGACTTTAGACACAACCTCGGATAAGAGATAGGAGTGAGGTGTTGGCAGTCGGAATCTGAAGACCCTGAGGGAAGCTCCTCGGGATTTGAAATTCAGGTGGCTGGGAGGGAGGAGCACAGGCTTTTCTGTCTGGATTTTGTGTCTAGGATGGCCACTAAATGGAGGGGTGACCTCATGTGTCCATGGGATATACTTCCACTCTGGTGATTCTGCTTGGCACCCAAGAGTTTGATTTCTTTCTGGGGAAGAGGAAAAGACTGTATTCCATCTCTGGGATCCTGTCCAAACAGGGATTCCAGAGATGGTTTCTGGGTCCAGACACTGGGAAAACTTAACCAAAGCTTCGATTTGGGATCCTGGTCCAGATCCCAAGGGGGATCTTTGGAAAGGGGTCTCATTCTGAGGGTCACAATGCCTGTTTGTGCCCAGCTGCCCATCCTGTGTAGGCGTGGTCTCATGGACCATGCACCTGGTTCCCACTCAGGGTTGTACAGCCATCTCAACATTCAGTTTTCTGGCCATGGGGAAGGAGGAGCACTCTTTTGTGCTTCCGAGTCCGCTATGGGCAGGAATTTGAGCTAAGTCTGGGACAGGTACCTGAATATCCAGGTTGCTTCAAGATGATGGCCTCGGGCCAAGGTTGGACCCACCTGGAGGATATGGGGTCCACTATCTGGGTGGCTGACAGGAGGTCGGGGATCAGGCGGTGTCAGACAGACAATTTATGCAGAGGTCGGTCTATTATATTGGGGTGCCATTGAGGGCCGTGCAGGAGGATCCTCATGTGGGTTTCTGCGAAGACCCATAGGGCACTTCTTCTTTGTGGTGGGCAGGCAGAAAGCTGCACTGTGGCTTCAGAATTCCCAATATGGAGGGCTTGTAGGCGAGGAGTGTGAAGACAGAAGTCTGAAAACACAAGCCAGGGATAAGCTCAGTGCCGACCACAGGACCATTCCATTGTGCAGTGGTTGTTTTGAGATTTCCAGCACCTGAGTATGGGCGAGGGTCAGATGTCTGCTCACGCTGGGTTTGCATCCATGATGGTCAACGAATTGTGGGGTGGCCTCAAGAATTCTTGGAGATTTTCCCAAGCAGGACCTTGTGAGCTGCTCCAAACAGCAAGGTGTCCTACTGTGGGACAGGGGAAGTCCGCTTACAAGGCTCCAGGGTCCCCCATATAGGAAGATTCGACAGCAGAGGTCTCTGAATGGGGGCCTTGGAAGTCTTCCTTGCATGACCATTGCAGCTGAGGAACATTGCAGGCTTGATCTGCTGGTTTTTGTTCAAATTTCCAAGTGATCTAAGTTGACGGATGTTCTCAGTCTAATGAGTCACAATGCTGCTTGGTGTCCAGGGAGACCTTAGAATGTGGTGGTGAGGGTGCCTGGGTGGCTCAATGGGCTAAGCTGCTGCCTTCGGCTCAGGTCATGATCTCAGGGTCCTGGGATTGAGTCCCGCATCGGGCTCTCTGCTCAGCAGGGAGCCTGCTTCTTCCTCTCTCTCTCTCTCTGCCTTCCTCTATGCCTACTTGTGATCTCTCTCTGTCAAATAAATAAATAAAATCTATATAAAAAAAAAGAATGTGGTTGTGGATCTGTGGCCATGCAGGATTCTCCTACCTGAGGGTTAGACCCAGTTCCCAGGAGCCAGGTTCCCTTCTCGGGACAGGAGGGGTTCTCTTGTATGGCTCAGGGACCACATGTCGGATCATATGTTGGATTTCAAGACCAGGCCTCTGGGCACAGAGGCCTGAATATCTAGGCTAGGGTTCTTATGAGGTTGTAGGGGCATGTCATCCTCAACCTTCGGACTTAGGGACTTTGACCTGTGAGTCTTCCTGGAGGTAGATGCTCAGGCTGTGTCAGACTGTGCATTTTTTCCAGAGTGGCCTATGAAATTGGGGTGGGCTCAGGGGCCTTGCAGGCTTTTCCTAATCTGGAGGGTTTGTGCAACTGAGACGGCAGAATTTCATCCAGAGATCAGGCCCAGTGATGTAGTGTGGTTCTGTCAGCCCCATCCTGCAGGGAATGTGGTTAAGGGCTCTGGGACCAAAGTCTTCAGACACAAAATTGTGTATCAATTAGGAGGGAGGTGATGGCAGCCCCGATCTGCAGACGCTGAGGGCAGCTCCTCAGGATTTGAAATTCGTGTGGCTGGGAGGCAGGAGAAAAGGCTTTTCTGTCTGGATTGTGTCTAGGATGGCCTTGGAATGGTGGGGTGTCCTCATGTGTCCATGGAATATTCTACCTCTCTGGGGATTCTGCCCAGCACCCAAGAGTTTGGTGTCTCACTGGGAAGGAGAGAGCGTGGTTTACTGTTTCAGTGTTTCCGTCAACACAGGGATTCCAGAGATGGGTTATAGGTCCCTGTGCCTGGATAACCCTACAAAAGCTTAGTATTTGGGCCTAGAGGCTTGACTGCCTGGCTCTGTGGGGCTTTGCTTCAGCTCCCATGGAGACTTGTTGGAAATGGGTCTCAGGGTAAGGGTCACAATGCCTGTTTTTGCCCAGATGCCCATCCTGAGTGGACATTGGCTCTTGTTCCATGCACCTGGATCCCAATATGAGGGTTGGACCACCATATCAACATTTAATTTTCCTTCTATGAGGAAGGAGGAGTACTCTTTTGTGCTTCAGATTCCCCCATGCACAGTAATTTGAGCTATGTTCTGGGACTGGTACGTGAATAACCAGGTTGGTTTGAGATGAAGGACTCAGGTCAAGGCAGGTCACACCTGCCAGATATGGGTCCCGCTATCTAGGTGGCTACCAGGAGGTCGGGGCTCGAGCTGTGTCAGACAAAGCATTAGTTCACAAGGTGGCCTAGGATATTGTGGTGCTATAGAGGGATGTGCTGGTGGAACCTTATATGGAGTTTCACGCAGACCCATAGGGCACCTCTTTTTTCTGGTGGGCAGGCAGAAGGCATTGTGGCTCCCAAATTCCCAATATGGGGGACTTGAATGTGAGGAGTGTGAGAACAGAAGGCAGAAAACACAATCTATGCTTAATCTCAGTGCCGAGAACATGGCCGTTCCAATGTGCAGTGGTTTTTTCGAGATCTCCAGCATCTGAGTACAGGCGAGGGTCAGATGTCTGCTCATGATAGAGTTTGTATCTATCGTGGCCAACAAATGAAATATCCAGCACCTGAGTAAAGGTGGATTTCAGATGTTTACGCACACTGGAGTTTGTGTCTCTGATGACCGAATGGAGGAGTGGCATCAAGAGGCTGATGCATGTGAGATGCTCCAAACAGCAAGGTTGTTTTTTCTACTGGACAGTTAGAGTCTGGTATGTTTTCTGCAGGGCCCCCCATGTGAAAAGTATGGGTAGCAGAGCCCTTCCACATGGATGCCTGGAAAGCACACCTCCATTGACCAATGCAGCTGAGGAACATGCAGGTTCTTTACAGTGCTTCTGGGGCGAAGCACCAAGGTCTTGAGTTGACATGGAATCTCTTGAAGATGGGTTACAATGCTGGTTTTTTTTACCAGGTAGATCTTAGAATGTGTTGGTGGCTAAGGTGCCTGCAAGATTCTCCTACCCTGAGGGTTTAACACAGGTCGAAGAGCACGGTTACCTTCTGGGGACAGGAGATGTAGTGTTTTGTGGCTCAGGGACCACATGCCGTATCATAAGTTCCTATTCAAGAACAGGCCTCTGAAGACAGATGCCCGACAACCTAATCTAGGGTTCCAATGAGTCCCAGGGGCATGAGAGGTTCAATCTTCAGACTTAGGAAAGTTGACTTGGGTGTCTGCCAGGATGTAGGTGATCAGGGAGTTTCAGACTGCGCACTTATGTCCAGAGTAACCTCCAATATTGGGGTGGCCACAGGGGCCTTGAATGTTTCAACCAACTCTGGAGGGTTTGGTTAACTGACATGCACAATTTCCATAGGGATGGCAAGCACAGTCCTGTGGTGTGGCTCCAGAGACTCCACCCTGGAGGGCATGTGAGCCATGGTTCTGGGAGGAAAGTCTGCAAACACAAACTCGGGTTAGGTTTAGTGGCTAGGTTATCGCAGGGCAATGTGTAGACCTGGAAGGCTACTCGTCAGGAACAGTAACTGGAATGACCCGAAGGTGGAAGCACAGGCTTTTATATCTGGATTGTGTGTCTAGGGTGACCTCAGAATGTAGCTGTGGCCTCATGGGTCCATGGGAGATTTTTCCTCTAAGGATACTGGCGGTTCCCAATATTTTGATGACTATTTGAGATGGGAAGACTGCTATTTTCGATCTTAGGTGTGCCCCAAAACAGGTATTCCAGAGATGGGCTCTGGGTCTAGGCGCCTGGAAAATCCCACCAAGGGTTGGGATTTGGGCTTATGGGCAGACCAGGCCTGCAATGCAGGATCTTGGTGGTGCAACTGAGAGGGCTTGTTTGGAAGCATGCTCAGGCTGAGCATTACAATGCCTGTTTTTGCCCAGGGTAGCCCTCAGGAGTGGGCGTGGTCCCATTGTCCATTTTCTGGCTCCCACACTGAGGGATGGACACACATTCCAATGGCCAGGTTTCCAGCCATGGGAAAGGAGGAAATATCTATTGTGCTTCATGTTCCCCCATAGGCAGGGATTACAGCAAAGGTCTGGGGACAGATGCCTGAATACCAAGGATGCATAGAGATGACAGATTTGGGCCATGGCCGTTCTCACATGCTGGATATGGGCCCCGCTCTCTGGGTGGCTGACACGAGGTCTGGGCTCAGGCTGTGTCAGACACAGCACTAGTGGCCAGAGAAGTCTATATATTGGGGTTCTCTCCAGGGCCGAGTAAATTGATCCTCATGTAGGGTTTCTGGCCAGACTCACGAAGCACTTCTTTCTGTGGGGCAGGCAGAATGCTGCCTTATGGATCCAGAATTCCCTATCAAGAGGGTTTGGGGACAAATAGGGTGAGAATGCAATTGTAAACACCAGCTATGCTTAAATTGAGTGCCAAGCGGAAGTCAGTTTCAATGTGCAGCAGCTTATACGAGATATCCAGCACCTGAGTAAGGGCAGATGTCAGATATTTGCTCACACTGGAGTTTGTGTCTAGGATGACGACTAATGGAGGGGTGGCTTCAGGAGGCAATGGAGGATTACCCACGCTTAAGATTGTGAGATGCTCCAAACAACAAGGTTTCCTTCTAATGGACAGGAGGAGTCTGTTTTTTTTTCCTCCAGGGTCCCTCAAGTGGAAGTTTGCGTAGCAGAGCCCTCCCGCATGGATGACTGGAAAGCACACGTCCAATGACCATTGCAGCTGAGGAACATGACAGGTTCGTTTTGGTAGTTCTGGTGCCAAGTACCAAGGCCTTGAGTTGACTTGGAATCTCTTACAGATGTGGCCCAAAACTGGTTTGTTACAAGGGAGTTCTTAGAATGTATTGGTGGCTATGGGCCACGCTGAGGGTTTGGCACAGGTCGATGTGCACAGTTTCCATCTTGGGAGAGGAGATGTTCTGTTTTGTGGCTCAGGGTACATATGTTGTATCCTGACTTGGTATTCAAGAACAGGCCTCTGAGGATTGATGCTTGCAACCTAATCTAGAGATCCAATGATGTCCTTGGTGCCCATCAGGTTCAATTTTCTTACTAAGGACCATTGATATGGTTGTCTGACTGGATGTAGGTGATCAGGGTGTTTCAGACTGTGCATTTGCATCCAGAGCCACTTCCAATATTGGGGTGGGCTCAGGGGCCTTGCAGGTTTCTCCTAACTTGGAGGCTTTGGGGAACTGTGATGGGCACAGTTTCCTTGGGGATGGCAGGCCCAGTCCTGTGGTAAGGCTTCAGAGACCACCTCCTTGAGGATATGAGAGCCATGGTTTTGGGAGGGAAGTCTGCAAACACAAATTTGGGTCAGGGATAGTGGCAAGGTGATCGCAGGTCCAATGCATAGACCTAGAAGGCATCACGTCAGGAACTGTAATTAGGGTGACTGAAAGCTGGTAGCACAGGCATTTCTATCTGGATTGTGTGTCCAGGATGTGCTCTGAATGTAGACGTGGTCTCATGGTTCAATGGGAGACTTTTCCTCTCTAAGGATCCTGGTGGATCTCCATAGATTGGTGGTTTTTTAGAGAAGAAAAGAGTGCTCTTTTCCATCTTAGGGGTGCTCCAAAACAGGGAAGAATGCTGTTTTCCAACTTAGGCTTATGCCAAAACAGGGATTCCAGAGACGGGCTCTGGGTCTGGGTGCCCGGATATCCCACCAAGTGTTAGGATTTGGGCCTAGGGGCATTCCAGGCCTGCAATGCAGGATCCTAATGGTGTAACAGAGAGGGCTTGTTTGAAAGCATGCTCAGGCTGAAGGTCATCATGCCTCTTTGTGCCCAGGGGGGCCCTCAGGAGAGGGCGTAGTCTCATTGGCCATATAGCTGGATCCCACTTTGAGGGTTGGACACCCATTGCAACAGCCAGGCTTCCTGCAATGGAAAGAGGAGTTCTCTATTGTGCTTCAGGTTCCCCCATTGGCAGGGTTACAGGAAAGGTCTGTGGAAAGTTGCCTTAATACCAAGGATGTGTACAGATGACAGGCTAAGAATTCCCAGGTAACAAAACAGCATTGTTACCCATGTTCATGACATTCCATGTAAAAATAAGCCCTTAGTACTTCGCCCCAGAGCCACCAGAATGAACTTGCCATGTTCCTAAGCTGCAATGGTCAGTGGAGGTGTGGTTTCCAGGCAACCATACGGGGGTGCTCTGCTACACAAACTTTGCAATTGGCGGGGACCCTTGAGACAAAAAAACAGAATGCCCCTGTCCGGTAGAAGGAAACCTTCTGTTTGGAGCATCTCACAAGCCCCAGCGTGGGAAATCCTCCATTTCCTCTTGAAGCCACCACTCCATTTGTCAGTCATCATAGACACAAACTCCAGAATGAGCAAACATCTGACATCCGCCCTTACTCAGGTGATGGATTTCAATTCGATCTCTGCACACTGGAATTGCCTTTAGTTTGACTGAATTAAGCCATAGCTTGGGTTTACAATTCCATCCTCAGTCTACTGGTCCACAAGCCCTATTGTGAGGGAATTCTGGAGCTACAACACAATATTCTGCCTTCCCCATAGAAAGAAAAAGGGCCTGGAGAGTCTGCCCAGAAACTCCATATGATGGTCAATCTTCTCGGTGCTAGACGGAACCCTGATTCATAGGCTGCCCTGGGCACTAGTGCTGTGTCTGACATAGCCGGAGCCAGGACCTAGTGTCAGCCACGGAGAGATCAGGGCCCATATCCAGCATGTGAGACCAGCTATGGCCCAAGTCTGTCTTCTCTTCTATTCTTGGTATTCAGGCATCTGTACCCACACCTTTGCTGAAATCCTTGCCATTGGGGGAACCTGAAGCACAATAGAGAACTCCTCCTTCCCCATGGAAGGTATTCTGACAGTTGGGATAGTTGCTCAACCCTCAAAGTGGAAGGCAGCTCCATGGCCAAGGAGACCATGTGCACTCATGATGGCTTCCCCGGGCACAAGCAGGCATTGTGACCTCAGCCTGAGCATGCTTTCAACCAAACGCTCTCAATTGCATCTCTGGGACCCCGAATTGCAGGCCTAGTACACACCTAGGCCCAAATCCTAACCCTGGTGGGATTTTACAGGGGCCCAGACACAGGGCCCATCTCTGGAATCCCTATTTTGGGGGACCCTTAAGATGGAAAACAGCACTCTTCCCTTCCCCGAGATAGTCACCAAACTCATGGTAGCCACCAGGATCCTTGAGTGGAAAAATCTGCCATAGACCCATGAGAACACACCTGCATTCCGAGGCCATCCTGGACATACAATCCAGATACATATCATGTGCTATCACCTTTGAGTCATCGGATTTACAGTTCCTGACGAGCTGCCTTCCAGGTCTATGCATTGGGCCTGCAATCACCTTGCCATTAACCTAAACTGAGTTTGTGTTTGCAGACTTCCTTCCTAAAACCATGGCTCACATGACCTCCAGGTTCTGGCATCTGAAGCCACACCACAAGACTGTGCATGAGATCCTCAAGGAAACTGTGCCCATCACTTTTGCCCGATACCTTTAGATTAGGAGAAACCTGCAAGGCCCCTGAGCGAAGCCAAATAATGGAGGCCGCTCTGGGCACAAATGCACAGTCTGAGACACCCTGATCACCTCCATACAGGCAGACACCCAAGTCAATGCTCCTGAGTCAGAAGATTGAACCTGACATGCCCCGAGGACTTCATTGGCACACTAGATTAGGTTTACAGGTATCTGTCGTCAGAGGCCTGCTCTGGAATATCAACTTATGATAAAATATATAGTCCCTGAGCCACAGAACAGAATATGTCCTCCCCAAAAAGGAAGCCATGCTCCTGGAATTGTGTCATACCCTAAGGGTATTTGGATTCTGAATGGCCCCTTAGCAACCAGCACATTCTATGATATTCCTGGTAACAAACCATCATTGTGCCCCATCTTCATGAGACTCCATGTCAACTCAAGGTCTCGATATATTGCCCCAGAGCCACCAGAATGCACCTGCCATGTTCCTCAGCTGCAATGGTCAATGGAGGGGTGATTTCCAGGCATCCCTGTGGGGTTCTCTGCTACAAAACTTTCCACATGGAGAAACCAGAGAAAACAAACCAGACTTCTCCTGTCCGGTAGAAAGATACTTTGCTATTTGGAGCATCTCACAAGCCCCAGCATGGGAAATCCTCCATGGTCTCTTGACGCCACCCTTCCATTTGTGGGTAATCACAGACACAAACTCCAGTGTGAGCAAACATCTGACATCCACCCTTACTCAGGTGCTGGATATTCGAAACGGCAGCTGCACACTGGAACTGCCTTTTGCTTTTCACTGAACTTAACCATAGCTTTGTATTACTATTCTATCCTCACCACACTGGTCCACAATATCTCTTGATAGGGAATTCTGGAGCCACAACGCAGTATTCTGCCTTCCACATAGAAAGAAGAAGGACCTGTTGAGTCTGCCCAGAAACTGCACATGAGGATCAATCTACTCAGACCACGAGGCAACCCTGATTAATAGATTTCCCTGACCACTAGTGCTGTGTCTGACAGAGTCTAAGCCCCGACCTCGTTTCAGCCACCCAGAGGTGAGGGCCCATATTTAGCATGAGAGATCGGCAATGGCCCTGGGCCATCATCTGTACCCATCCTTGGTATCCAGTCATCTGTCCCCCAAACTTTGCTGGAATTCCTGCCAATGGCGAACCTGAAACACAATAGAGAACACCTCCTTCCCCATGGCAGGAATATTGGCTGTTGGGATGGTTGTCCAACCCTCAGCGTGGGAGCCAGCTGCATGCCAAGGAGACCATGCCCACTCCTGAGGGCCGACATGGGCACAGGCAGGCATGGTGATCCTCAGCCTGAGCATGTTTTCAAACAAACACTCTCAGTTGCTCCTCCAGTACCAGCATTGCAGGCCTGGTATGCCCCTAGGCCCAAATCCTAACCCTTGGTGGGATTTTCCAGGTGCCCAGACCCAGAGTCCGTCTCAGAATCCCTGTTTGGGGCACCCTTAAGATGGAAAACAGCACTCTTCCCTTCCCTGAGAAAGGCACCAAACTATTGGGAGCCGCCAGGATCCTTAGAGAGAAAAAATCTCCCATGGACCCATGAAAACAAACCTGCATTCCGAGGCCATCCTGTCCACACAATCCAGAGAGAAAAGTCTTTGCTACCGCCTTCGAGTCATCCTATTTACATTTCCTGACGAGCTGCCCTCCATGTCTATGCATTGGGCCTGTGATCATCTCGACACTAACCCTAACCCCAGTTTGTGTTTGCCGACTTCTCTCCCAAAACCATGGCTTACATGCCCACCAAGATGTGGTCCCTCTAGCCACATCACAGGAAAGTTCCTGCCATCCCCAAGAAAACAGTGCCCATCAGGTTGTCCAAACCCTCCAGATTAGGAGAAACCTGCCAGGCCCCTGAACCCACCCCAATATTGGCGCTTGCTCTGGATGCAAACGTGCAGTCTGAAACACCCTGAGCACCTCCATCGAGGCAGAAAGCCAAGTCAATGGTTCTGAGTCAGATGATTGAACCTGACATGCCCCTAGGACTTCACTGGAACCCTAGATTGGGTCTTCAGACATCTGTTCTCAGAGTCCTGTTCTGGAATACCAAGTTATGATACAACATGTGGTCCCTGATTCCCACAACAGAACATCTCCTGTCTCCAGAAGGAAAATGTGCTCTTGGATCTATGTCCAACTTTCAGGGTAGATGGATCCTGCATGACCCATTAGCCCCAGCACCTTCTATGATCTCCCTGGTAACAAACCAGCATTGTGACCCAACTTCCTGAGACTTGATGCCAACTCAAGGTGTTGGTACTTTGCCCAAGAGCCATGAAACGAATCTGCCATGTTCCTCAGGTACAAAGGTCAATGGACGTGTGCTTTCTAGGCATCCAAGAGGTAGTTCTCTGCTACACAAAAATTCCACATAGGGAACCCTAGAGCAAACAAATAAGACTGCTCCTGTCAGGTTGAAGGAAACCTTGGTTGTTTGGAGCATCTCACAAGCCCCAGCCTGGGAAGTCCTCCACATTTTCTTGATGCCAACCCTCCATTTGTTAGTCATCATAGACACAAATTCCAGCATGAGCAAACATCTGACATCTGCTCTTACTCAGGGGCTGGATATTCGAATCAGTCACGCACACTGGAAATACCTTTCACTTGACACTGTATTCTAGCATAGTTTGGGTTTACAATTCCATCCTCACCCTACTGGACTGCAAGTCCTCTTGAGAGGGAATTAGGGAGACAAAACGCAACATTCTGCCTTCCCCATAGAAAGAAGAAGGGCCTGGTGAGTCTGCCCAGAAACTCCCCATGAAGATCAATCTACTTGGCCCTCGAGGGAACCCCGATTTATATTTTGCGCTGGCCACTAGCGCTGTGTCTGAGAGAGCCTGAGCCCCACCCTCGTGTCAGCCACCCAGAGTGTGGGGCCCTTATCCAGCATGTGGGACTGGCCATGGCCCAGTCATCTCTACCCATCCTTGGTATTCCGGCAACTATCCCAGACCTTTGCTGGAATCCCTACCAGTGGGGGAACCTGAAGCACAATTGAGAACTCCTCCTTCCCCATGGCAGGAAGCCTGGCTGTTGCTATGGGTGCCCAACCCTCAGAATTAGAACCAGGTGCATGGCCAATGAGACAACGCCCAATCATAAGGGCCGCCTGGGCCAAAGCAGGCATTGTGTCCCTCAACCTTAGCATGCATTCAAACAAATGCTCTCAGTTGTTTCTGCAGTGTCCCGCATCGCAGGCCTGGTATGCCCTTAGGACCAAATCCTAACACTTCGTGGGATTTTCCATGCCAACATAACCAGAGCCCGTCTCTGGAATCTCTGTTTTGAAGCACCCCTATGATGGAAAACAGCAATCTTCCCTCCCCTGAGAAAACTATTAGGAGCTGCCAGGATGCGTAGAGAAGAAAAATCTCCCAGGGCTCCATAAGACCACACCTTCATTCCGAGGCCATCCTGGACACACAATCCAGATACAAGAGACTGTGCTACCACCTTCGAATCACCTGGTTTACAGTTCCAGACGAGCTGCCCTACAGACCTACGCATTGGGCCTGTGATCACCTCGCCATTAACCCTACCCCAAGTTTGTGTTTGCAGACTTCTTTCCCAAAACCATGGCTCACATGCCCTCTATGATGGGTCTCTGTAGCCACACCACAGGAAAGATCCTGCTATCCCCAATGAAACTGTGTCAATCACAGTTGCCCAAACCCTCCAGATTAGGAGAGACCTGCAAGTCCCCTGAGCCCAGTCCAATATTGGAGGCCACTCTGGACACAAATGCACAGTGTGCAACACCCTGATCACCTCCATCCAGGAAGACACCCAAGTCAATGGTCCTGAGTCAGAAGATTGGTCCCTGAACCCCACAATAGAATATCTCCTGTCCCCAGATGGAATTCGTGCTCTTCAACTTGTGTCAAGGGTCGGGGTATATGAATTATGCACAGCCCCTTAGCCCCCAGCACATTCTAAGATCTCTCTGGTAACAAACAAACAGCATTGTGATCCATCTTCATGAGATTCCATGTCACTTCAAGTCCTTGGTAATTCGCCCCAGAGCCACCAGAATGAACCTGCCATGTTCCTCACCTGATATGGTCAGTGGAGGTGTGCTTTCCAGGCATCCATGTGGGAGTGCTCTTCTACTTATTCTTTCCACATGTGGGACCCTGGAGCAAACAAACCAGACTGCCATTGACCAGTAGAAGGAAACCCTCTGTTTGGAGCATCTCAGAAGCACCAGCAGGAGAAATCCTCCATGGCCCTTGACACAACCCCTCCATTTGTCAGTCATCATAGACAAAAACTCCAGCATGAGAAAACATCTGAAATCTGCCGTTATTTAGATTCTGCATTTTCTTTTCCACCACTGCACACTGGAACTGCGTTTCACTTGACACTGAATTTAACAATAGCTTGGGTTTAGAATTCCATCCTCAGCCTCCTGGTCTGCAAGCCCTCTAGAGAGGGAATTTGGAGCCACAAGGCAACATTCTGCATTCCCACTAGAAAGAAATAGGGCCTGGTGAATCTTCCCAGAAACTCCACATGAGGATCAATCTACTTGGCACTCGATGGAACCTTGATTTATAGGCTGTCCTGGGCACTAGTACTAGTACTAGTACTAGTACTGTGTCTGACAGAGCCTGAGCCAAGACCTAGTTTCAGGCACCCAGAGATATGAGCCCATATCCAGCATGTGAGATTGGCCAGGGCCCAAGTCCATCATCTCTACCCATCCTTGGTATTCAGGCACCTGTCCCCAGACCTTTTATGTAATCCCTACCAATGGGGTAACCTAAAGCACAATAGAGAACTCCTCCTTCCCCATGGTAGGAATCCTGGCTGTTGATATGGGTGTCCAAACCTCAAAGTGGGAGCCAGCTGCATGGCCAAGGAGACAATGCCCACTCATGAGGGCTTCCCTGGGCACAAGTAGCCATTGTAACCCTCAGCTTGATCAAGCCTTCAAAAAAATGCTCTTAGTTGCACCTCCAGGATCCTGCATTGCAGGCCTGATATGCCCTTAAGCCCAAATCCTAACACATCGTGGGATGTTCCATGTGCACATACCCAGAGCCCGTCACTGGAATCCCTGTTTTGAGGCACCCCTAAGATGGAAAACAGCACTCTTCACTTCCCTGAGAAAGCCACCAAACTAATGGGATCCCCCAGGATCCTTGAGAAGAAGAATCTCCCATGGTCCCATGAGTCCACACCTGTATTCCGAGGCCAGCGTGGATATGCTATCCAGATACAAGAGACTGTGCTACTGGCTTTGAGTCACCTGATTTACAGTTCCTGACGTGCTGCCCTCCAGATCTTTGAATTGGGGCTGTGAACACCTCTCCATTAACCTTATCCCGAGTTTGTGTTTGCAGATCTCTCTCTAAAAACCATTGCTCACATGTGCTCCAGGATGGGGCCCCTAGAGTCACACCACAAGACTGTGCTTGCCATCCCCAAGGAAACTGGGCCCATCACAGTTGCCCAAACCCTCCTGATTAGGAGAAACCTGGAAGGCTCCTGAGCACATCCCAATATTGGAGGCTGCTCTGGATGCAAATGCACAGTCTGAAACACCCTGATCACCTCCATCCAGGCAGACACCCAAATCAATGGTCCTGAGTCAGATAATTGAACCTGACATGGCCCTAGGACCTCATTGGAAGAGGGATTAACTTTTCAGGCACCTGTCCTCAGAGGCCTCTTCTGGAATACCAACTTATGATACAAATTATGGCCCCTGAGCCCCAGGGTGGGAAATCCTCCATGGCCTCTTGACGCCACCTCTCCATTTGTTGGTCATCATAGACACAAACTCCAGCCTGAGCAAACATCTGACATCCGCCCATATTCAGGCGCTGATATTGGAATCAGCTGCTGCACACTGGAACTGCCTTTTGCTTTGCAATGAATTTAAGCCTAGCTTCAGACTACAATTTCATCCTCACCCTACTGGTCTGCCATATCTCTTGATAGGGAATTCTGGAGCCACAACGCAACATTCTGCCTTCTTCATAGATAGAAGGACCTGGTGAGTCTGCCCATAAACTGCACATGAAGATCAATATACTCAGCCCAGGAGGGAACCCCTATTTATAGTTTGCCCTAGCCACTAGTGCTGTGTCTGACAGAGCCTGAGCCCCTACCTCGTGTCAGCAACCCAGAGGGTGGGGACCACATTAACCATGTGAGACCGGCCATGGCCCAGGGCTGTCATTACTACCCATCCTTGGTATTCAGGCATCTGTCCCCTAGATCTTAGCTGGAATCCCTACCAATGGGGGGACCTGAAGCACAATAGAGAATTCATCCTTCGCCATGGCAGGAATCCTGGCTTTTGGATGGGTGTCCAACCCTAGGAATGGGAACTGGCTGCATGGCTGAGTAGACATCGCCCAATCCTGATGGCCTCCGGGGCACAAGCAGGCATTGGGACCCTCAGCTTGACCATACTTTCAAACAAACGCTCTCAGTTGCACCTCCAGGATCCCGCATTGCAGGCCTGGTATGGCCTTAGGCCTAAATATTAACCCTTGGTGGGATTTTCCAAGCACTTAGACCCAGAGCTCATCTCTGGAATGCCTGTTTTGGGGCACGCCTAAGCTGGAAAACAGTACTCATCCCTTCCCGGAGAAATCCAACAAACTATTGAGAACCGCCAGGATCCTTGAGAGGAGAAATCTCCCATGGACCCTTGAGACAACACCTGCAATAAAGGCCATTCTGGAAATTAAATCCAGATACAATTACCTGTGCTACCACCTTTGAGTTACGTGATTTACAGTTCCAGACTTGCTGCCCTCCTGGTCTATGGATTGGGACTATGATCACCTTGCCACTAACCCTAACCTAAGTTTGTGTTTGCAGACTTCTCTCTCAAAATCATGGCGCACATGTCCTCCAGGATGGGGTCTCTGGAGTCACACCACAGGACAGTTCCTGCAATCCCCAAGGAAACTGCCCATCACAGTTGTCCAAAAACCCCATATAAGGAGAAACCTGCAAGGAACCTGAGCCAACCCTATTATTGGATGCCACTCTGGACACAATGCACAGTCTGAAACACCCTCATCACCTGCATCCAGTCAGACACCAGAGTCAATGATCCTGAGTCAGAAGATTGAATGACATTCCCCTAGGGCCTCATTCAAACCCTTTATTAGGTTTTCAGGCTTCTGTCCTCAGAGACCTGTTCTGGATTACCAATTTATGATACAACATATGGCCGCTGAGCCCCACAACAGAATATCTCCTGCCCCCAGAAGCAATCCGGGCTCTTGGGCCTGTGTCAAATCCTCAGGCTAGATGAATCCTGCATGGCCCATTAACCACCAGCACATTCTAAGATCTCCCTGGTAACAAACCAACATTTTGACCCATCTTCATGAGGTTCCATGTCCAATCCAGTCTTTATTTCTTCGCCTCAAAGCCACCAGATGCCATGTTCCTTCGCTGTCATGGTCAATGAAGGTGTGCTTTCCAGTCACCCATGTGGGAGATCTATGTTATCCGATCTTTCGACATGGGGAACCATGGAGGAAACAAATCAGACTGCCCCTGTCTGGTAGAAGGAAACCTTGCTGTTTGGAGCATCTCAAAAACACCAGATTGGGAAATCCTCCATAACCTCTTGACGCCACCCCTCCATTTTTGTGTCATCATAGACACAAACTCCAGCATGAGCAAATATCTGACATCCACCCTCACTCAAGTGCTGAATATTGGATTCAAACATTGCACACTGGAAATTCCTTTTGCTTGATACAGAATGTAACCATAGCTTAGGTTTACAATTCCATCCTCAGCCTCCTGGTCCACAAGCCCTCTTGATAGTGAATTCTAGAGCCACAAAGCAGCATTCTGCCTTCCCCTTACAAACAAAAAGGGCCTGGTGAGTCTGCCCAGAAACCATACATGAGGATCAATCTGCTCGGCACTTGAGGGAACCCCAATTTATAGGCTGCCCTGGGCACTAGTGCTGTGTCTGACAGAGCCTGAGCCAAGACCTAGTGTCAGCCACCCAGTGATCGGGGCCCATATCCACGATTTGATACTGGCCATGGCCCATGTCCATCATCTTTACCCATCCTTGGTATTCAGGCCTCTGTCCCCAGACCTTTGCTGGAATCCCCGCTAATGGGGGAACCTGAAGCACTATAGAGAACTCCTCTTTCCCCATGGCAGGATTCTGGCTGTTGGGATGGTTTTCCAACCCTCAAAGTGGGAGCCAGCTGCATGGCCAATGTGACCACGCCCACTCATGAGGGCCACCTGGGCATAAGCAAGTATTGTGACCCTCAGCCTGAGAATGATTTCAAACAAGCCCTCTCAGTTGCACCTCCAGGATCCTGCATGCAGGCCTGGTAAGCCACTAGGCCCAAATCCTAACACTTGGTGGGATTTTCCAGGGGACCAAACCCAGAGTCGGTCTCTGGAATCCATATTTTGGGGCACCCCTAACATGAAAAAAAGCACTCTTCCCTTCCCCGAAAAAGCCACCAACTATTGGGAGCCACCAGGATCCTTAGAGAGGAAAAATCTCCCATGGACCCATGAGGCCACAACTGCATTCTGAGGCCATCCTGCACACAATACAGAGAAAAAAGCCTGTGATTCTGCCTTTGAGTCACCCAATTAACAGTTCCTGAAGAGCTGCCATCCATGTCTATGCATTGGGCCTGTGATAACCTTGCCACTAACCCTAACCCAAGTTTGTGTTTTCAGACTTCCCTCCCAAAACCATGGCTCACATGCCCTCCAGTTTGTGATAACTGGAGCCACACCACGGGATTGTACCTGTCTTCCCAAAGGAAACTGTGATTGTCACTATTAAACAAACACTCTAGATTAGGAGAAACCTGCAAGGCCCCTAAGCCCAGCCCAATATTGGAGGCCACTCTGGACGCAAATGCACAGTCTGACACACCATATCACCTACATCCATGCTGATATCCAAGTCAATGGTCCTCAGACAGAAGATTGAACCTGACATGCTCCTAGGATTCACTGGAACACTAGAATAGGTTTTCAGGTATCTGTACTCAGAAGGCTGTTCTGAATATCAATGTATGATACAATATGGTCACTGAGCCACACAAAAGAACATCTCCTGTCCTTAGAAGAAAGCTGTGCTCTGGACCTGTGTCAAACACTCTGGGTAGATGAATCCTTCAAGGCCCCCTGGCAACCAGCACATTCTATGATCTCCCTGACAACATACCAGCATTGTGACCCATCTTCATGAGACTCCATGACAACTCCAGCCCTTGGTACTTCGGCCCAGAGCCACCAGAATGAAACTGCCATGTTCCTCTGCTGCCATGGTCAATGTAGGTGTACTTTCCAGGCATCCAGCGGGAGTGCTCTGATACCAACTTTCCACATGGGGAACCCTGGAGGAAAAAAACCAGACTCCCCTGTATGGTAAAAGGAATCTTTTCTGTATGGAGTATCTC
The DNA here is from genome assembly GCF_964662115.1 of Mustela nivalis. Taxonomy (NCBI): domain Eukaryota; kingdom Metazoa; phylum Chordata; class Mammalia; order Carnivora; family Mustelidae; genus Mustela; species Mustela nivalis. Next base: position 552,312 of record NW_028136543.1, on the reverse strand, counting down.
AAGCCTGAGGGTGGGTAATCCTCCATGGCCTCTTGAGGCCACCCATCCATTTGTTGGTCATCATAGACACTAACTCCAGCGTGAGCAATCAACTGACATCTGCACTTACTCAAGTGCTGGATATTTGAATCAGCTGCTACACACTGGAATTGCCTTATGCTTGGCACTGAATTTAAAAGTAGCTTGGCGGGACGCCTGGGTGGCTCAGTTGGTTAAACAGCTGCCTTCGGCTCAGGTCATGATCCCAGCGTCCTGGGATCGAGTCCCACATCAGGCTCCTTGCTCCGCAGGGAGCCTGCTTCTCCGTCTGACTCTGCCTTCCACTCTGTCTGCCTGTGCTTGCTCTCGCTCGCTCTCTGACAAATAAATAAAATCTTGAAAAAAAAAAGTAGCTTGGGTTTGCAATTCCATCCTCACCCTGGTGTTCAGTAAGCTCTCTTGATAGGGAATTCTGACGCCACAACACAGCATTCTGCCTTCCCCATAGCAAGAAAAAACAGCCTGGAGAGACTGCCCAGAAACCCTACATGAGGATAAATCTACTCGACCCTCGAGTGAACCCCATTTATAGGTTTACCTGGCCACTAGCGCTGAGTCTGACAGAACCTCGTCTCTGACCTCGTGTCAGGACCCAGAGACTGGGCTCCAACTCCAGAATGTGAGACCAGCCATGTCCCAGGGCTGTCATCTCTACCCATTCTTGATTCAGGCATCTGTCCCCAGACATTTGCTGAAATCCCTGCCAATGGGGGAACCAGAAGCACAATAGGGAAATCCTCCTTCCCCATGGCAGGAATGATGGCTCTTGGGATGGGTTTCCAGACCTCAGAGTGGTAGCCAGCTGAATGGCCAATGATAACCCGCCCACTCATGAGGGCCGCCCTGGACACAAGCAGGCATTGTGACCCCCAACATGAGCATGCTTTCAAACAAACACTCTCAGTTGCATTCCAGAATCCAAATTTGCAGGCCTGATATGCCCCTAAGCACAAATCATAACACCTGGTGGGATTTTTCAGGGGCCCAGAAACACAGCCTGTCTCTGGAATCCCTGTTTTGGGACACCCCTAAGATGGAAAATAGCACTCTCCCCTTCGCCAAGAAAGCCACCATAGTATAGGGAGCCGCATAGGATCCTTGAGAGGAAAAATCTCCCATGGATCCATGAGACCACACCTGCATTCCGAGGCCATCCTGGACACAAAAGCCAGATACACAAGCCTGTGCTACCACCTTCAAGGCAACTAATTTATAGTTCCAGACGAGCTGCCCTCCAGGTCTATGCATTGGGCCTGCGATCACCTCACCGCTAACCTTAACCCGAGTTTGTGCTTACAGACTTCTATCCCGAAACCATGGCTCATATTTCCTCCAGGATGGGGTCTCTGGAGCCACACCAAAGGACTGTGCCTGCCATCCCCAAGGAAAATGTGTCCGTCACATTTGCCTAAAACTTCGAGATAAGGAGAAACCTGCAAGGCCCCTGAGCCCACCCCAATCCTGGAGGCCCCTCTGGACACAAATGTGCAGTCTGAAATACGCTGATCACCTGAATCCAGGCAGATACCTAAGTCAGTGTTTCTCAGTCAGAAGATTGAACCTGACATGCTCCTATGACCTCATTGTAACCCCTGATTAGGTTTTCAGGCATCTATAATCAGAGACCTGTTCTGGAGTAACAACTTAAGATACAACATATGGTCCCTGATCCCCACAACAGAACATCTCCTTTCTTTAGATGGAAGCCGTGCTCTTGGAACTGTGTCAAACCCTCAGGGTAGATGAATCATACTTGGCCCGTAGCCACCAGCAGATTCTAAGATCTCACTGGTAACAAGCCAGCATTGTGACCCATCTTCATGAGATTCCATGTCAACTACAGGCCTTGGTACTTCACCCCAGAGCCTTCAGAAAGAACCTGTCATGTTCCTCAGCTGCAATGTTCAGTGGAAGTGTGCTTTCCAGGCATCCATGTGGGAGTGCTCTGCTACCCAAACTTTCCACATGGGGGACTCTCGAGCAAACAAATCTGACTGCCCTGTCCTGTAGAAGGAAACCTGGCTGTTTGGAGCATCTCACAAGCTCAAGTGTGGGAAATCCTCTATGACCTCTTTTCAACTCCTCTCCATTTGTCGGTCATTATAGACACAAACTCCAGCTTGAGCAAACATCTGACGTCTGCGCTTACTCAGGTGCTGGATATTCGAATCAGCCGCTGCACACTGGAAATGCCATTCGCTTGTCACTGAATTTATTCATAGCTTGGGTTTACAATTCCATCCTCACCCTACTGGTCCACAAGCCCTCATGATAGGGAATTCTGCAGCCACAACACAGCATTCTGCCTTCCCAATAGAAAGAAGAAGGGCCTGGTGAGTCTGCCCAGAAACTCCACATTATGATCAATCTACTTGTCCCTTGAGGGAACCCTGAATTATAGACAGCCCTGGCCCCTAGTGTTGTGTCTGACAGAGCCTAAGCCCCGACCTCGTGTCAGCCACCTAGAAGGCGGGGCCCATATCCCGCATGTTAGACTGGCCACGGAACAGAGCCGTCATCTTTACCCATCCTTGGTATTCAGGCATGTGTCCCCAGACCTTTCCTGGAATCCCTACCAATGAGGGAACCTGAATCACAATAGAGAAATCCTCATTCCCCATGGCAGGATTCCTGTAAGTTCGGAAGGGTGTCCAACACTCAGAGTGTTAGCCTACTGAATGGCCATTGAGACCACCCCCATTCCTGAGGGCCACCCTATGCAAAAGCTTGCATAGTGACCCTCAGCCTGAGCATGCTTTCAAACAAACGCTCTCAGTTGTATCTCCAGGACTTGCATTGGAGGCCTGGTAAGCCCCTATGCCCAAATCATAACCCTTGGTGGGTATTTCCAGGTGCCCAGAGCCAGAGCACTTCTCTGCAATCCCTGTTATGGGACACCCTTAATATGGAAAACAGAACTCTTTCCTCTGAGAAAGCCACCACATTATAAGGAGCCGCCGGGATACTTGAGAGGAAATATCACCCATGGACACCTGAGACCACACCTGCATTCTTAGTCCATCGTGGATACACAATCCAGATAAAAAAGCCTGTGCTACCTCCTTTGAGGCATGCGATTTACATTTCACACGGAGCTTCCCTCCAGGAGTATGCATTGGGCCTACAATCACTTCGCCACTAAACCTAACCCGCATTTGTGTTTGCAGACTTCCCTCTGAAAACCATGCCTCTCATGGCCTCCAGCATGGGGTCTTTGGAGCCACACCACAGGACTGTGCCCACCATTGCCAAGGAAACTGTGCCCATCAAATTGCCCTATCTTTCCAGATTAGGAGAAACCTGCAAGGCCCCTGAGCCCACCCCAATACTGGTTGCCACTCTGTACACAAATGCACAGTCTGGAACACCCTGATCACCTACATCTAGGCAGACTTTGAAGTCAATGATACTGAGTCAGAGGATTGAACCTGACATTCCGTTAGGATTTTATTGGAACCCTAGATTAAATTTTCAGGCATCTATCCTCAGAGGCCTGTTCTGCAATACCAAATTATGATACATTTGGTCCGTTAGCCCCACATCAGAACATCTCTGGTCCGAGAAGGAAACCGTGCCCTTTGACCAGTGTCAAACCCTCAGGGTAGATGAATCCTACATGGTCCCTTAGCCACCAGCACACTCTAAGGTCTCCATGGTAACAAACCTGCATTCTGACCCATCTTCATGAGACTTCATGTCAACTCCAGGCCTTGGTAATTCGCCCAAGAGCCACCAGAACGAATTGGCCATGTTTCTCAGCTGCAATTTTAATGGAGGTGTGCTTTTCAGGCATCCACGTGGGAGTGCTCTGCTACCCAAACTTTCCACATGGGGGACCCTGGAGCAAATAAACCAGTCTCCCCCTGTGTGGTAGAAGGAAACTTTGCTGTTTGAAGCATCTCACAAGCCCCAGCATGTGAAATCCTCCATGGCCTCTTGACGCCACCCCTCCATTCATCGGTCATCATAGACATAAACTCCAGCATGAGGAAATGTCTGACTTTCACCTTTACTCAGGTGCTGGATATCTGGAATCAGACACTGCACAATGGAACTGCCTTTTGCTTGGCACTGAATTGAACCTTAGCTTGAGTTTACAATTCCATCCTCACCCTACTGGTCCCCAAGCCCGCTTGATAGGGAATTCTGGGGCCACAACGCAGCTTTTTGCCTTCCCCTTAGAAAGAAGAAGGGCATGGTGATTCTGCCCAGAAACTCTGCATGAGGATCAATCTGCTCAGCCCTTGAGGGATCCCTGATTCATACTCAGCCCTGACCACTAGTTCTGTTTCTGACAGAGCCTGAGTGCTCAATTCATGTCAGCTACTCAGAGAGTCAGGCATGTGAGACTGGCCATGTCTCAGGTCCCTCATCTCTACCCATCCTTGGTATTCAGGCATCTGTCCCCAGACATTTGCTAGAATACCTGCTAATGGGGGAACCTGAGGCACAATAGAGAATTCTTCCTTTTCCATGGCAGGAATCCTGGTAGTTGGGATGGGTGTCCTACATTAAAGTGGTAGCCAGCTGCATGGCCAAGGAGACAACTCCCACTCATAAGGGCTGCCCTAATCACATCAGGCATTGTGACACTCAGACTAGCATGCTTTCAAACAAACGCTCTCAGTTGTACCTCCAAGTCACACATTGTAGGCCTGGTACTCCCCTAGGCCCAAATCCTAATCCTGGTGGGATTTTCCAAGCACCCAGACTCACAGCCCTTCTCTGGAATCCCTTTTTGGGGAACATCTAAGATTGAAAACAGCACTCTTCCATTCAAACGAGAAAGCCACCATACTATTGGGAGCTTCCAGGATCCGTAGAGAGGAAAATACTCTCATGGAAACATTAGAACACACCTGCATTCCAAGGCTATCATGGACACACAATCCAGATACAAAAGCCAGTGCTAGTGCCTTCGAGTTCGTGATTTACAGTTCCTGACGATCTGCCTTCCAGGTCTATGCATTGGGCCTACGATCACCTCGCAACTCAACCTAATCCGAGTTTGTGATTGCAGACTTCTCTCCCAAAACCATGGCTTACATGCCCTCCACGATGGAGTCTCTGGAGCCACACCACAGGACTGTGCCTGCCACCCCCAAGGAAACCGTGCCCACAAATTTGCCTAAACCTTCAAGATTAGGAGAAACCTGCAAGGCCCCAGAGCCCACCCCAATATTGGAGGCCACTCTGTACACAAAGGCACAGTCAGAAACACCCTGGTTGCCTACATATAGGCAGACACCGAAGTCAATGGTCCTGAGTCTGATGATTCAACCTGAAATTCCCCTTGGACTTCATTGGAACCCTAGATGAAGTTTTTAGGCATCTGTCCTCAGAGGCCTGTTCTGGAATACCAACTTATGATACAACATTTGGTCCGTGAGCCCCACAACAGAACATCTCCGTTACCCAGAAAGAAACCGTGTTCTTCGACCGGTGTCAAACCATCAGGATAGACTAATCAAACATGGCCCCTTAGCCACCAGCACATAGTAAGATTTCCGTGGTAACAAAACTGCATTGTGACCCAACTTCATTAGAATCCAGGCCTTGGTAATTTGCCCTAGAGCAACCAGAAAGAACCTGCCATGTTCCTTAGGTTCAATGGTTAATGTAGGTGTGCTTTCCAGTATCCACATGCGAGTACTATGCTACCCAAACTTTGCACATGGGGGAACCTGGTGTAAACAAACCAGACCTCCCCTGTCCAGTAGAAGGAAACCTTATGTTTGGATCAACTCACAGGCCTCAGCGTGTAAACTGCTCCATGGCCTCTTGATGCCACCACTCAATTGGTCGGTCATCATAGACACAAACTCCAGTCTAAGCAAACATCTGACATGCACCCTTATCCCAGTGCTGGATGTCTTGAATAAACCACTGCACATTGGAACTGCCTTCCACTTGGCACTGAATTGAACCATAGCTTGTGTTTACAATTCCATCCTCACCTGACTGGTCCCTAAGCCCTCTTGATAGGGAAATCTGGGGCCACAATGCAGCATTCTGCCTTCCCCATCGAATGAAGAAATGCCTGGTGAGTCTGCCCTGAAAACCCACATGAGGATCAATCAGGTCGGCCCTCGAGTCAACACCGATTTATAGGCTGCCATGGCCACTAGTGCCGTGTCTGACAGAGCCTGAGCTCGACTGAGTTTCAGCCACAAGAGAGCAGGCCCCATATCTAGCATTTGGGATTGCCATGGCCCAAGTATGTCATCTCTACCCATCCTTGATATTCAGGCACCTGTCCCCAGACCTTGGCAGGGATCCCTGCCAATTAGGGAACTTGAAGCACAATAGAGAACTCTTCTTTCCCCATGGCAATAAACCTGGCTTTTGGGATGGGTGTTCTACCCTCAAAGGGGGAGCCAGTTACAACATCAATGACACCACACACACTCCTGAGGACTACCCTTGGCACAAACAGGCATTGTGACCCTCACCCTGAGCATGCTTTCAAAAAATCCCTCTCAGATTCACCACAATGATCCCTCATTTCAGGCCTGGTATGCCTGTAGGTTCAAATCATAAAACTTGGTGGGATTTTCGAGGTGCCCAGACCCAGAGACCATCTCTGGAATTTTTGTTTTGGTGCACCCTTCAGATGGAAAACAGCACTCATCCCTTCCCCAAAAATGTCACCAAATTATGAGGAGCCTCCAGGATCCATAGAGAGGCAATGTCTCCCATGGACCCATGAGAACACACCTGCATTCCGAGGCCATCCTGGACACACAATCCGGAGAGAAAAGCCTGTGCTACTGCCTTCCATTCACTTTAATTACAGTTCCAGATGAGCTGCTCTCAAGGTATATGCATTGGGCCTGTGATCACCTCGCCACTCACCCTAATTCGAATTTGTGTTTGCAGACTTATCTACCAAAACCATGGCACACATGCCCTCCAGGATGGGGTCTCTGGATCCACACTGCAGGACTGTCCCTGCCATCCACAAGGAAACTGTTTCCATCACAGTTGCCCAAACTGTCTAGATTAGGAGAAACCTACAAGGCCTCTGGGCCTACCCCAATTTCGGCGGCCGCTCTGAACACAAATGCACAGTCTGAAATACCCTGATCTCCTACATCCAGGAACACAGCCAAGTCAATGGTCCTGAGTCAGAATAATGAACCTAACATGCCCCTAGGACGTCATTGGAACCATTGATTCGGTTTTCAGACATGTGTCCTCAGAGGCCTGTTCTAGAATGCGAACTTATGATACAACATGTGGTGGCTGGGCCACACAACAGAACATCTCCTGTCCCCAGAAGGAAACCGTGCCCTACAATCTGTGCAAAATCCCAGAGTAGTAGATTCCTGCACAACTACTAAGCCAGCAGCACATTCTAAGATCTACCTGGTAACAAACCAGCTGTGTGGCCCATCTGCAAGAGATTCCATGTCAAATCAAGGACTTGGTACTTTGCTACAGAGACACCAGAATAAAGCTGCCATGTTCTTCAGTTGCAATGGTCAATGAAGTTGAACATTCCAGGCATCCATGCGGTAGAGCTCTGCTACCAAAACTTTCCACATGGGGGACCCTGGAGCAAATAAACCACACTCCACCTGTCCAGTAGAATGAAACCTTGCTATTTGGAGCAGCTCATGAGTCTCAACGTGAAAATCCCTACATGGCTTCTTGACGCCACCCCTCCATTTGTCAGTCATCATAGACACAAACTCCAGTGTGAGCAAATATCTGACGTCCTCCCTTACTAAGGTGCTGGATATCTCGAAAAAGCTGCTGGACACAGGAACTGCCTTCCGCTTGGCAGTGAATTGAACTGTAGCTTGTGTTTACAATTCCTTCCTCACCCGACTGGTCCCCAAGCCTTCTTGATAGCGAATTATGGAGACACAACACAGCATTCTGCCTTCCCGATAGAAACAAGTGCCTGGTGAGTCTGGCCAGAAACCCCACATGAGGATCAATCTGCTCGGCCCTATATCGGAGGAACCCTGATTTATAGGTTGCCCTGGCCACTAGTGCTGTGTCTGACAGAGCCTGAGCCCAGACCTAGTGTCAGTCACCAGAGTTTGAGCCCCACATCTAGTATTTGGGAATGCCATGGCTCAAGTATTTCATCTCTAACCATCCTTGGTATTCAGGCACCTGTCCCCAGACCTTTGCTGGAATCCCTGATAATGGGACATCCTGAAGCACAATAGAGAACTCCTCCTTCTTTATATCAGGAAACTTGGCTGTTAGGATGGGTGTTCAACCCTGAAAGGGGGAGTCATTTACAAGTCCAGTGAGACCACACAAACTCCTCAGGGATGCCCTGGAGGCAAACAGGCCTTGTGACCCTCAGCCTGAGCATGCTTTCAAACAATCCTTCTCTGTTGCACCACCATGAACCCGCATTGCAGGCCTAATATGCCCCTAAGCCCAAATCCTAGCACTTGTTGTGATGTCCCAGATGCCATGAACCAGAGCCCGTCTCTGGAATCCCTGTTTTGGGGCACCCATAAGGTGGAAAACATCATTCTCCCCTTCGCCGAAAAAGCCACCAAACTATGGAGAGCCACCAGGATCCATAGAGAGGAAAAGACTCCCATGGACCCATGAGACCACACCTGCATTCCAAGGCCATCCTGGACACACAATCCAGAGAGAAAAGCCTGTGCTACTGCCTTCCAGTGTCCCTAATTATAGTTCATGACGAGCTTCCCTCCAGGTCTACGCATTGGGCCTGTGATCACCTCGCCACTCACCCTAATTTGTATTTGTGTTTGCAGACTTCTCTCCCAAAACCATGGCTCACATACCCACCAGAATGTGATCTCTGGAGCCACACCACAGAACTCTGGCTGCCAACCCTAAGGACACTGTGCATATCAGATTTGCCCAAACCTTCCAGATTAGGAGAAACCTGTGTGGCCCCTGAGCCCACACCAATATTGCCGGCCACTCGGGATGGAAATGCGCAGTCTGAAACACCCTTATCACCTACATCCAGGGAAATAGCCAAGTCAATGATCGTGAGATAGACGATTGAACCTAAAATGCCAGTAGGCTCTCAATGGAACCCCATTAGGTTTTCAGGCATCTGTCCTCAGGGGCCTGTTCTGAAATACCAATCTATGACACATCATGTGGTCTCTGAGCCACACGACAGAACATCCCCTGTCCCCAGAAGAATACCATGCTCTTCGACCTGTGCCAAACCCTCAGGGTAGGAGAATCCTGCATGGCACCTTAGCAACCAGCACATTCTAAGTTCTCCCTGGTAACAAACAAGCATTGTGACCCATCTGCAAGAGATCCCATGTCAACTCAAGGCCTTGGCACTTTGTCCCAGAGCCACCAGAACGAATCTGCCATGTTCCTCAGCTGCAATTGTCAATGGAGGTGTGCTTTCCTGGCATCCATGCCGGAGAGCTCTTCTTCACAATCTTTCCACATGGGGAAACCTAGAGTAAACAAACCAGACTTCACCTACTCTGTACAAAGAAATGTTACTTTTTGCAGCAGTTCACAGGCCTCAGCATGTGAACTCCTCCATGGTCTCTTTATACCACCCCTCCACTTGTCGGTCATCATAGACAAAAACTCTAGTGTGAGCAAGCATCTGACATCCACCCTTATTCCAGTGCTGGATGTCTCGAGTAAACTGCTACAAATTGGAACTGCCTTCTGCTTGGCACTGAATTGAACCATAGCTTTTGTTTACAATTCCACCCAAAACTGACTGGTCCCCAAGCTCTCGTGATTGGGAAATCTGGAGCCACAACACAGCATTCTGCCTTCCCTATTGAATGAACAAATGCCTGGGAATCTTCCCAAGAAACTCCACATGAGGATCAATCTGCTCCACCCTCGAATCTACTCTGATATAAAGGCTGCCATGGCCACTAGCGCTGTGTCTGACAGAGCCTGAGCCCCGACCGAGTTTTAGGCCTCATATCTAGCATTTGGGATTGCTATGGCCCAAGTACGTCATCTCCACCCATCCTTGGTATTCAGGCACCTATCTCGAGACCTTGCTGGAAACCCTGCCAATGGGGCAACCTGAAGCACAGAGGAACCTGACGGAAGAGAACTCATCCTTCCTCATGGCAGGACATTTGGCTGTTGTGTTGGGTGTCCAACTCTCTAAGAGGGAGCCAGATATATGACCAATGAGACCACTCCCACTCCTGAGGGCCGCCATGGGAGCAAACAGGCATTGTGAGACTCAGCCTGAGCAAGCTTTCAAACAATCCCTCTCAGTTGCACCATCATGATCCCGCATTGCAGGCCTCATGCACCCCAAGGTGCAAATCCTAACCCTTGGTGGGAAGTCCCAGATGCCCAGAAAAAGAGCCTGTATCTGGAATCCCTGTTTGGGGGCACCCATAAGATGGAAAACAACACTCTTCCCTTCCCCAAAAAAGCCACCAAACTATGAGCTGCACAGATCCATAGAGAGGAAAAGTTTCCCATGGACCCATGAGACTATACCTGCATTCCGAGGCCATCCTGGACACACAATATAGAGAGAAAAGCCTGTGCTACTGCCTTCCAGTCACCCTAATTACAACTCCTGACAAGCTGCACTCTAGGTCTACTCATTGGGCCTGTGATCACCTTTCCACTAACCATAACCCACATTTGTGTTTGCAGACTTCTCTCCCAAAACCATGGCTCATATGCCCTCCAGGACAGGGTCTCTGGATCCACAACACATGACTGGGCCTGCCATCCCCAAGGAAACTGTGCCCGTCAAACCTGCCCAAACCTTCCAGTTTAGGAGAAACACGCAAGAGCCCTGAGCCCGACCCAATATTGTCGGCAGCACTGGACACAAATGCCACTCTGAAACGCCCTGATCACCTACATCCAAGCAGACAGCCATTTCAATGTTCCTGGGTCAGAAGATTGTACCTGACATGCTCCTAGGACGTCATTGGAACACTAGATTAGGTTTTCAGGCATCTGTCCTCAGGGTCCTGTTCTGAAATACCAACTTAGGATACAACATGTGGTCCCTGAGCCACACAATAGAATATCTCCTGTCCCCAGTAGGAAACCATGCCCTTCGACCTGTGCCAAACCCTCAAGATTGGAGAATCCTGCACAGCACCTTAGACACCAGCACAAACTCTAGTTTGTGCATTGACCCATACCACAAGCTTTCCATCTGCTGGACAGTCGAGTCCTGTTGAATGGCTCCAGGATGTCCCATACGGAAAGACTGGAGAGCAGGATTCGAAGGATGGATGCCTGTACAGCATACCTCACATTCCCATTGGCTCTTTGTGACAAGACATGTTTGAACTACTGGCTCTGGGGCGAGCTAACTAGGGTGCTGAATTGAAATGGACTCTCCTGCGGATGGGTCATAATGTGGATTTGTGTGCATGGAGACCTTGGAATATGTTGGCAGCTCAGGGGCCATGAAGTATTCGCCTAACCGAAGGGTGTAATATTGCTCCAATTAAAAAGAGATCCCTATGTGGAGATGAGACAGGTTCTCTTTGGTGCCTCAGAAAAGCCCCAGATACTGGTCTTCAAACCAGTTCTCTGAGTAGAGACACCTGGAATCCAAAGCTAGGGTTCAGATTACAGCCTAGATGCCTGTCCGTTTCAATCTTCTGTCTCTGGGGACACTGTCTGAGTATCTAAGTGGAGATAGTTGCTCAGCTGGTGTCAGAGTGCCCCTCTTAGTCCATGGCCGAGGCATGGCCTTGGAGACCTTATTGGATTTTCCTAATCTCTAGGGTTGTGGCCAATGGATTGGGTACAGTTTTCTTGGAGAGGACTGGCACAGTCCTTCAGTGTGTCTCCATAGGCCCTAGCCTGGAGGGTGTGTGGGTCCGGGCTGTGGGCACAGAAGTCTGAAAACACAAACTCGGCTTGGGTGCGGAGCCGAGAGCATTGCAGGATGGACCCACAGACCGTGAGAGGAGATCCTCAGCTTATGAAAGAAGGGCAAATGGGAGGCAGTCACGCAAGCTTTTGTCTTTGGATGTTTTGTCTCCCATAGCCGTGGAATGTAGGGGTGACCTCAGGGGCTATGGAAGAGTCTCCCTCTCTGAGGAGTTGGTCCAGCTCTTAAGATTTTGGGGACATTTTGTGGGAAGGGTGGAGTCCTGCTGTCTGGCTCAGGTGTTCTTCCAGGAGAGGGACTCCAGATCACAGTCCTGGGTTCGAGCAAATGGAATACTCGAGCTCTTGTGAAGATTGGGATCATAGGGGCTTGGCAAGCCCCATATGCGGGCTCTTAGTCCAGGCCCTGAGAGACCTTACTTCGACATGGGGCCCATACTGATGGTCCCAATGCGAGTTTGTACCCAAGGAGGCACTCAAGTTTAGGCTTGGCCTCAGGGGCCATGAAGGTTTCTCCTACACTGATGGTATGACTCCATGCCAACAGCAAGCTTTCCAGCCATGGGGAAGGAGAAGATCTGATTTGTGCTTCAGTTACCCACGTTTGCCAGGATTTGATATAATATCTAGGGTCAGATGTCTGAAAACCCAGGTTGGGAAGAGATGACAGCATAAGGCCATGGCCTGTCTGATGTGCTTAGTGTGCAGCCAGCTGTTTCCTTGTCTGTCGGGACGTCACGCTGTGTCAGACAGAGCATTACTGACCAGGGTAGCTTTTCCAGTTAGGGTGCGGTCGAGGCCAGAGCAGGTTGGTTCTCATTTGTGGTTTCTGGAGAGCCCCATAGGGCAACGTTTTTCTTCTGGTGGGCAGGCAGAAAACTGTGTTGTGGTTCTGGAATTCCCAGTCTGGAGGGCTTGTTTGCCAGGAGTGTGAAGAGGGAAGTCTGAAAACACAAGCTAGCATTAGGTTTGGGGCCGAGGGCATGGCAGGCCCACTCTGCAGAGACTGAATCAAGATCTCCTGCATCTGAGGTCAGGGCGAGTATCAGACGTTGCCTCAGGTTGGAGTTTGTGTCCATTATGGCCCCTTCCTGAAGGGGGTGGGGGCGTCATGAGGCCAGGGAGGTTTCCCAACGCTGGGAGTTATGAGCTGCCCCAAACATCAAGGTTTCCTCTGTAGGACAGTCGAGTACTATGAGATGGTTCTAGGATGACCCCTACAGAAAGACTCGAGAGAAGGGGTCTAAGCATGAATGTCTGCAAATGCCACCTCACATTCCCACTGGCTGCTTGGGGCAAGGCAGGCTCAATCTGCAGGCTCTTGGGCGGGTTTCTCAGAGGGCTGAGTTGAAATGGACTCTCCTGAGGATGAGTCATACTGTGGGTTGGTGGCCATGGAGACCTTGGAATGTGGCGGTGGCTCAGGGACTCTGCAGGTTTCTCCAAACCGAAGGGTTTGACACAGCTCCAACAATGAAGCTTCCCATGTGGAGATGATAGTTGTTCTGTTTGGTGTCTCAGGAAAGCCCCAGATGCTGGTCTTCAAACCCAGGCCTCTGAGGAGTGACACCTGGAAACCAAAGCAAGAGTTCAGATTAGGGCCCAGGGGCCTGTCTGGTTCAATCTACTGTCTCTGCCGACATCTGTCTGTGTTTCTGCATGGAGGTAGTTGCTCAGCTAGTGTCAGGATGCCTTTGTCCAGAGAGGCTTATAGTAGTGGGATGTCCTCGGGGGCCTTGAGGTTTCTCCTATTCTGTGGGGTTATGGGCAATGGAATGGGCATAGTCTCCTTGGAGAGAGCAGGACAGTCCTGTGGTGTGGCTCCAGAGGCCCCAGCCTGGCGGCTGTGTGGGCCAGGGTTGTGGGGACAGACATCCAAAAACACAAACTCGGCTGAGGTTTGGGGCTGAGGTTATGGCAGGAGTGATCTACAGTCCGTGAGGGGAGCTCATTGTGATTAGAAAGTAAGGCGAGTGAGAGGCGGTCGTTCAGGCTTATGTCTCTGGATGTTGTATTCATGATGGTCATTTAATGTAAGCATGGTCTCATGGGCCATGGAAGTCTCCCTCTCTGGTGATTTGTCCGGCTCCCAAGAGATTGGGGTCATTTTGTGGGAAGGGAGGAGTCCTGTTTTCTGCCTCATGTGTTCCCACAATAGAGGGATTCTAGAGCAGAGCACTGGGTACAGACAACTGGAATACCCACCCTCTGGTTAGGCCTGGGGTCCTATGGGCATGGCAAGCCCATATGCAGATTCTTGGTACAGCCACTGAGAGACGTTACTTGAATAGTGGACTCATGCTGAGGGTCACAATGTGTGTTTGTGCCCAAGGTGGTCCTCAATATTGGGCGGGACTTCATTGAGCTTGCAGGTTTCTCCTACACTGAACCTTGGACATGCCAACCTCAGGGTTTCTTGCCATGGGGAAGGAGGAGTTTTGATTTCTGCATCACGTTCACCTCTGGGCACTAATTGGAGATAAGGTCTAGGTTCTGAAGCCTGAAAACCGAGGTTTGGAAAAGATGACGACCTAAGGCCATGGCGGGTCCAATGTGTTCAGTTTGGGGCCAGCTTTCTAGGTGTCGTTCAGGAGGTCTGCACTCAGGCTGTGCCAGACAGGGCATTCGTGCCCAGATATGCTGTATAATTGGGGTACAGTTGAGTGGCATGCAGAAGATAATTATTTGGGGTTTCTCCGTAGCCCCATAGGGCAAAGTCTTTCTTCTGGAGGGCAGGCAGAGTGCTGCATTCTGGCTCCGGAACTGCCAAACTGGAGTCCTTGGGGCCAGGAATGCAAGGATGTAAGTCTGAGAACTGAAGCTTTGCTTTGGTTTCAGGGCGAGGAAATGGCAGGCACACTCTGCAGAGCTGAATTGAGATTTCATGCATCTGAGGTCAGGGCGAGGTTCATATGTTGGCTCAGGTTGGAGTTTCTGTCCATGATGGCCCCTTCATGAAGGGGGGTCATCACACCGCCATTGGTGTTTTCCCATGATGGCAGTAGTGAGATGCTCCAAACCACAAGGATTTTCTGCGGGTCAGTTGAAACCTGTTGGATGGCTCCAGGGCATCCCATATGGAACAATTGCAGAGCAGGGTTGTAAGGATGGATGCCTGGGCATCCGGCCTTGCATTCCAATTGTCTCCTAGCGAAACGGCACGTTTGATTGCTGCCTATGATGTAGCAGCCGAGGGGGCTGAGTTGAAATGCATTCTCCTGAGGATCGGTCATAATGTGGGATTGTGTCCATGGAGACCTTGGAATGGGGCAGTGGCACCAGGGCTCTGAAGGATGCTCCTAACCAGAGGTTTTGACACAGCTCCAAGAAGCATTTTTCCCATGGGGAAACAAGATTTGTTCTCATTGGTGCTTCAGTAACCCCCAATATGCTGGTATTGGAAACCAGAACTCTGAGGAGAGATGCCTGGAAACCAAGGCAATGGATCTGATTAGGGCCTGGGGCCTGTCTGGTTTAATCTTCTTCTCTCGGTTCATCTGTCTATGGGATTGAGTGGAGGTAGTTCCTCAGCTGGTGTCAGATTGCCCCTATTTGTCCTGGGCAGTCTACACTATTGGGATGGCCACTTTGACTTTGGAGGTTTCTCCTAATTTGCAAGTTTGTGGCCAATGAAATGGGCAGAATTCCTTTGGGGAGGGAAGGCACAATCCTGAGGTGTGGCTCTAGGGGCTCAAGCATGGAGGGTGTGTGGGTCAGAGCTGTGGGGACAGAAGTCTGAAAACAGAAACTCGTCTTACGTTTGGGGACATAGGTATGGGAGGCCCGATCTACAGACCTTGAGCAGAACTCTTCAGGATATGAACAAAGAGTGAGTGTGAGGCACTTGCTCAGGCTTTTGACTCTGGATTTTGTGTCACTGATGGCCGTGGAATGTAGAGGCGTCCTCATGGACCATGGGTGAGAGTTCCTCTATGGGGATTTGGATGATCCCAATATTTTGGGGTTATTCCGTGGGATGGGAGGAGTCCATTCTGGTTTTTTGTTTTGTTTTGTTTTGTTTTTTTTACCTCAGGTGTGCCACTAAAGAGGGATTCCAGAGCAGAACCCTGGGAAGGGGCGACTGGACAACCCGAACTCTGTATAAGATTGGGGGCCTAAGGGCATGGCAATCCCCATATGGGGTACCTTGGTCCAGCCACTGAGAGGTCTTACTTGAGTACAGTGCTCACACTGAGGGTCACAATGCATGTTTGTGCCCAATGTAGGCATCAAGCATGGGCGGGGACTCATGGGCCATGCTTGATTCTCCTACACTGAACTTTGGACAACATACGAACCACAAGGTTTCTTTCCATGGGGAAGGAGGAATTCTGATTTCTGCATCATGTTCACCCCTGGGCAGTGACTGGAGATAAGATCTAAGTTCTGAATCCAGAAAATCGAGGTTGGGATGAGATGATAACCTAAGGTCATGGAGGGTCCGATGTGCTCAGTGTGCGGTCAGCTTTCTGGGTGTTGTTCAGGAGGTATGGATTCAGGCTGTGTCAGACAGTGCATTAGTGCCCAGGTTAGACTGTATAATTTGGGTACAGTTGAGTTCCATGTAGGTTCATCCTCATTTATTGTGTCAGGGAAGCTCACTGGGGCAGGCAGAGTGCAGCATTGTGGGTCCAGAATTGCCAAACTTAAGGACGTCGGGCCCAGGAGTGTGAGGACTTAAGTCTGAGATCATAAGCTAGACTTAAGTTTCAGGGCGAGGGCACGGCAGGCACCCTCTGCAGATCCGAATCAAAATCTCATTCATCTGAAGTCAGGACAAGGATCAGACTTAGGCGCAGGTTGGAGTTTCTGTCCATGATGGCCCCTTCATCAAAGGGGTGGAATCTCGAGGCCATGGAGGTTTTCCCACGTTGGGAGTTGTGGGATGCTCCAAACTGCAAGGATTCCTTCTGCGGGAAAATTGAGACCTGTTGGATGGCTCCAGGACATCCCATATGGAATGACTGCAGAGCCGGGTTCTAAGGATGGATGCCTGAGCAGACTGCCTCTTACACCAATTGTCTCCCTGCCACAAGACAGGTACGATCTGATGGCTATGCAGGAGCAATCGTGGGAGCTGAGTTGAAATGGACTCTCCTGAAGATGGGTCTTAATGTGTGTTTGTGTCCATGAGGACGTTGGAATGGGGTGGTGGCCCCAGGGCTCTAAAGGATTCTAACCGGAGATTTTGAAACAACTCGAAAGAGCAAGTTTTCCATGTGGAGACAAGATTTGTTCTAATTGGTGCCTCAGGAAACCCACATATGCTGGTATTAGAACCAGGCCTCTGAGGAGAGATACATAGAAACCACAGCAATGCATCCAATTAGGTCCTAGGAGCCTCTCTGGTTCAATCTTCTTCTCTGTCGACATCTGTCTATTTTATGAAATGGAGGTAGTTGCTCAGCTGGTGTCAGACCGCTCCTGTTTGTCCGGGCGGCCTACACTATAGGGATGGCCTTGGGGACTTTGGAGGTTTCTCCTAAATTGTATGATTATGGACAATGGCATGGGCAGAATTCCTGTGGAGTGGGCAGGCACAGACCTGATGTGTGGCTCCAAGGGCCCAGCCTTGAGGGTGTGTGGGCAAGGACTGTGGGGACAGATGTCTGAAAACACAAACTCAGCTTAGGTTTTGGGACGTAGGTATGGCAGGTCCGATTTACAGACTATGAGGAGAACTTTTTGGGATATGAATAAAGGGTGAAAGTGTGACACTTGTCAGGCTTTTGCCCCTGGATTTTGTGTCAATGATGGCTGTGGAATGTCGAGGAGTCCTCATGGGCCATGGAAGAGTCTTTCTCTCTGTGGATTTGGCCAGATCCCAATTGTTTTGGGTTAATCTGTGGGATTCAGTTTTGTTAACTAAGGTGTCCCACCAAAAGAGGGATTCCAGAGCAGAGCCATGGACAACAAGAAATCTAACTAAAAATACGGGCCTAGGGGCATGGGAAGCCCAATATGCCTTCTAATGGTCCAGCCACTGAGAGGCCTTCATTGAGGACAGAACTCATGCTGAGGGTCACAATGCGTGTTTATGCCCTTGTGGTACTCAAGCATGGGTGGGGACTCATGGTGCATGCTTGTTTCTCCTACACTGAATGATAGTCAACATGTCAACCACATGAGTTCTTGCCATGGGGAAGTATTAATTCTGATTTATGCATGTCATTCACCCCTGGGCAGTGATTGGAGATAAGGTCTAGGTTGTGAAGTCTGAAAACCGAGGTTGGGAAGAGATGACGACCTAAGACCATGTCGGGTCCGATATGCTCAGCGTGGAGCCAGCTGTCTGGGTGTTGGTCGGGAGGTCCAAGCTTAGGCTGTGTCAGACAGGGCATTAGTGCCCAGGGTAGATTGTATAATTGGGGTACAACTGAATGCCGTGCAGGTTGATCTTTATTTGGCATTTCTGGGTAGCCCCAAGGGCAATGTTTTTCTTCTGGAAAATGCAGAGTGCTGCATTGTGGCTCCGGAATTTCCAAAGTGGATGCCTTGTGGACGGGGAGTGTGAGAACGGAAGTCTGAGAACACATGTTAGGCGTAGGTTCTGGGCGAGGGCACGGCAGGCACCCTCTGCAGATCTGAATCGGGATATCATGAATCTGAAGTCAGGGCGAGG
This sequence comes from Mustela nivalis, assembly GCF_964662115.1. NCBI lineage: Eukaryota > Metazoa > Chordata > Mammalia > Carnivora > Mustelidae > Mustela > Mustela nivalis. The sequence goes on along the minus strand of NW_028136543.1, from coordinate 533,825 downwards.
TTCAAACCTAGGCTTAGGTTTGAATTTCTGTCCATTCTGGCCACTTTATGAAGGGGACAGCATCTCCAGTCCATGGAGGTTTACCCACAATGGGAGTTGTGAGATGCTCCAAACAACAAGGATTCCTTCTGATCAACAATTGAGACCTTTTGTATCACTCCAGTACATACCATACAGAATGACACCAGAGCAGGGATCTTAGGATGGATACATGGGAAGCCCGCCTCACATTGCAGTTGTCTCCTAGCAAATAGACAGGTTTGATATGCTGGCTCTGTCAGAGCAACCAAGGGGGCTGAGTTGAAATGGACTCTCCTGAGGATGGATGCTAATGTGGGTTTGTGTCCATGGAGACCTTGGAATGGGGCGTTGGTGCATGGGCCCTGAAGGATTCTCCTAACCGGAGGTTTTGAGACATCTCCAAAGGACAAGTTTCCCATGTGGAGACGAGATTTGTTCTGATTGGTGCCTCAGGAAACCCCCATATACTGTTATTGGAATATAGGCCTCTGAAGAGAGATAACTGGAAGCCAAAGCAATGGCTCCGTTTAGAGCCTAGGGGCCTGTCCGGTTGAATCTTCTTCTCTGTGTACATCCATCTAAGGTATTAGTGGAGTTAGATGCTCAGCTGGTGTCAGATGGCCCTTGTTTGTCCCAGGCGGCCTACACTATTGTGAAGGCCTTGGGGACTTTGGAGGTTTCTCCTAATTTTATGATTATGGACAATGGAATGGGCAGAATTCCCGTGGAGAGGGAAGGCACAGTTTTGATGTGGCTCCAGGGGCCCCAGCCTGCAGGGTGTGTGCACCAGGACTGTGGAGACAGAAGTCTAAAACACAAACTCAGTTTAGGTTTAGGGACGTAGGTATGGCAGGCCCGATCTACAGACCGTGAGGAGAATTCTTCCAGATATGAAGAAAGAGAGATTGTGAGGCACTTGTTCAGGCTTTTGTTTCTGGATTTTGTGTCAACGATGGGCGTGGAATGTCCAGGAGGCCTCATGGGCCATGGACGAGTCTTCCGCTCTGTGGATTTGGCCCGATTCCAATTGTTTTGGGTCAAACTGTGGGATGGGAGGAGTCCTTTCAGTTTTGTTACCTCAGGTGTCCCACCAAAAGAGGGATTCCAAAGCCGAGCCCTGGGGAGGGGAGACTGGACAACCAGAAATCTGGTTAAAAATTGGGGCCTAGGGGCATGACAAGCCCAATATGCTGTCTTTTGGTCCAGCCACTGAGAGGCCTTACTTGAGAACTGGGCTCACGTTGAGGGTCAGAATGCATGTTTGTGAACGACTTGGTCCTCAAGCATCTGCAGGGCCTCATGGGCCACACTGGTTTCAACTACATTTTACGTTGGACAACATGCCAACCACAAGGTTTCTTGCCATGGGGAAGGAGTTCTGATTCCTGCATCATGTTCAACCCTGGGTGGTGACTGGAGATAAGGTTTAGGTTCTGAAGCCTGAAAACCGAGGTTGGAAAGAGATGATGACCTAAGGCCATGGCGGGTCTGATGTGCTCAGTGTGTGGCTAGCTGGGTGGGTGCGAGCCAGGAGGTTCAGTCTCAGGCTGTGCCAGAAAGGGCAGTAGTGCCCAGGGCAGCCTGTATAATTGGGGTCCAGTCAAGTGGCATGCAGGTTGATCCTCATTTGGGGAATCTGGGTAGCCCCAGAGGGCAATGTTTTTCTTCCGGAAAGCAGGCAGAGTGCTGCCTTGTAGTTCTGGAATTGCCAAACTGGAGGGCTTGTGGGCCAGGAATGTGAGAATGGAAGTTGAGAACACAAATTAGACTTACGTTTCTGGGCAAGGGCACGGCAGACACACTCTGCAGAGATGAATCAAGATGTCCTGCATCTGAAGTTAGGGCGAGGATCAGACGATCGCTCAGGTTGGAGCTTCTGTCCCTGATGGCCCCTTCATGAAGCACAGGGGGCGAAATCACGAGGCCATGGAGGTTTGCCCACGATGGGAGTTGTGAGATGCTCCAAACAGTAAAGATTCTTCTGCGGGACTATTGAGACCTGTTGGTTGGCTCCAGGACTTCCCATACAGCATAATTCTGAGAATGGTTCTAAGTATGGATGTCTGGGAAGCCTGCCTCTCATTCCAATCATCTCCTAGCGACAAGACGGGTTAGATCTGCTGGATCAGGGGGAGCAACTGAGGGGGCTGAGTTGAAATGGACTCTCCTGTGGATGGGTCCTAATGTGGGTGTGTCTCCATGGAGACCTTGGAATGAGGCGCTGGCACCGGGAACCTGAAATGTCCTTCTAACCAGAGGCTTTGAGAGAGCTCCAACATGCAAGTTTCCCATGTGTAGACGAGATTTGTTCTGATGGGTGCCTCAGGAGAAGCACTCAGCTGGTATTGGAAACCAGGCTTTTGAGGAGACATGCCTGTAAACCAAAGCTATGGATCCCATTATGGCCTGGGGTCCTGTCTGGTCAATCTTCTTCTCTGGGGACATCCATCTATGGTATGAGTGGGGGTAGATGCTCAGCTGGTGTCAGACGGCCCTTTTTTGTCCCGGACAACCTACACCATTGGTATGGCCTCAGGGAATTTGGAGGTTTCTCCTAATTTGTACGGTTTTGGATAATGGAATGGGCAGAATTCCCATGGATTGGTTAGGCCCAGTCCTAATGTGTGGTTCCAGGGGCCCAGCCTGGAGGGTGTGTGGCCCAGGACTTTGAGGACAGAACTCAAAAAACACAAACTCAGCTTAGGTTTGGGAACGTAGGTATGGCACGGCCGAACTACAAATCATGAGAAGAACTCTTCAGGATATGAAGAAAGAGCGAGTCTGAGGCGCTTGGTTAGGCTTTTGTCTCTGGATTTTGTATCAGCGATGGCCGTGGAATGTCGGGGAGGCCTCATGGGCCATGGACGAATCTTCCTCTCTGTGGATTTGGCCCTATCCCAATTCTTTTTCGTGAATCTGTGGGATGGGAGGACTCCTTTAAGGTTTGTTACCTGAGGTGTCCCACCAAAAGAGGAATTCCAAAGCAGAGCCCTGGGCAAGAGTGAAGGGACAACCCGAAATATGGTTAAAAATTAGGGTCTAGGGGCATGGCAAGCCCAATATGCTGTTTCTTCATGCAGCCACTGAGAGGCCTTGCCTGAGGACCGGGCTCAGGCTGAGGGTCACAATGTGTGTTTGAGACCAATGTGGCCCTCAAGCATGGGCTGGGTCTCATGTGCCACACTGGTTTCAACTACACTGAAAGTTGGACAACATGCCAACCACGAGGTTTCATGCCAAGGGAACGAGTTCGGATTTCTGAAACATTTTCAAACCTGGGCAGTGATTGGAGATAAGGTCAAGGTTCTGAAGCCTGAAAACCGAGGTTGGGTAGAGATGACGACCTAAGGCCATGGCGGGTCCGATGTGCTCAGTGTGCGGCCAGCTGTCTGGGTGGGGCCAGGAGTTCCAGGCTCAGGCTGTGTCAGAATGGGCAATTGTGCCCACTTCAGCCTATATATTTGGTGTACAGCCAAATGGCGTGCAGGTTGATCCTCATTTGGGGTTTCTGGGTAGCCCCAGAGGGCAATGTTCTTCTTCCAGGGAGCAGGCAGAGTGCCGCATTGTACTTCTGGATTGCCAAACTGGAGGGCTTGTGGGCCAGTAGTCTGAGGACTGAAGTCTGAGAACACAAGCTAGGCTTAGTTTTTATGGGTGAGGACATGGCAGGCACAATCTACAGACCTGAATCGAGATCTCGTGCATCTGAAGTCAGGGTGAGGATCAGACGATCTTCAGGTTGGACTTTCTGTCCCTGATGGCCCCTTCATGAAGGGGGGGAATCACGAGGCCATGGGGGTTTTCGCACGATGGGAGTTGTGAGAAGCTCCAAACTACAAAGATTCTTTTCCAGGACAATTGAGACCTGTTAGTTGGCGCCAGGCCAAGGATTCCAAGCATGGTTCTGAGGATGGATGGCTAGGTACCACATCTGGCATTCCAATTTTCTCCTAGCTACAAGAAAGGTTAGATCTACTGGATCTGGGGGAGCAACTGAGGAGGCTGAGTTGAAATTGACTCTCCTGTGGATGGATCCTAATATGTTTTTGTGTCTATGGAGACCTTGGAATGAAGCGGTGGCACTGGGGTCCTGAAGGGTTTTTTCAAACAGAGGCTTTGACACAGCTCCAACGTGCAAGTTTCCCATATGTAGATGAGATTTTTTATGACGGATGAGTCAGGAAACAGCCATATGCTGGTATTGAAATCCAGGCCTCTGAGGAGAGATGACTAGATACCACAACAATGAATCCGAATAGTGCCTAGGGGCCTGTTCGTACCTTTTTACCTCTGGGAACATCAGTCTATGCGTCTGAGTGCATGTAGGTTCTCAGTTGGGCTCAGATTGCCCGAGTTTGTCCTGGGAAGCCACCACTATTGGGATGGCCTCAGGGAGTTTGCAGGTTTATCCTATTAGTAGGGTTGTGGCCATTGGAATGGGCACATACAATTCCCTTGGAGAGGGCAAGTACAGTCCTCAGGTTTGCCTCCAGGGGCCTGAGCCTGTAGGGTGTGTAGGCAGAGCTGTTTGGACAGTTGTCTGAAAACACAAACGCGGCTTATGTTTCAGGTCATAGGTATGGCAGGATTGATCTACAGACCATGAGGAGAACTCTTCGGGATATGAATAAGGGGCGAGTGTGAGGCTCGTGCTCAAGTTTTTGTCTCTGGATATCGTGTCACTCATGGTCGTGAAATTCCCTGGTGACTTCATGGGAAATGGACGAGTCTTTCACTCTGGGGGTTTGGCCCCGTCCAAAGAGTTTGGGGTCATTCTGTGGGATGGAAGAAGTCCGTTTTGTTGTTGTTGTTGATTTGCCATGTTTTGTTTTTTAACCTCAGGTGTCCCACCAAATGAGGGATTCCAGAGTAGAGCCCTGGGGAGGGCCGAACGGACAACCAGAAATCTGGTTAAAAATTGTGGCCTAGGGACATGTCAAGCCCATTATGACATCTAATGGTCGAGCCACTGAGAGGACTTACTAGAGGACAGGACTCACGCTGAGGGTCACAATGCGTGTTTATGCCCACTTCGCAAACAAGAATGGGCAGGGCCTCATGGTGAATCCTGGTTTCTCGTACACTGAACGTTGGACAACATGCCAACCACAAGGTTTCTTGCCATGGGTAAGGAAGAGTTCTGATTTCTGCATCACAGGCACCCCTGGGCAGTGATTGGAGATAAGGTCTAGGTACTGAAGCCTAAAAACTGAGGTAGGGAAGAGATGATGACCTAAGGCCATGGCGGGTCTGATGTGCTCAGTGTGCGGTCAGCTGTCTGGGTGTTGGTCAGGAGGTCCGGGCTCAGGTTGTGTCAGACAGTGCATTAGTGCCCAGGTTAGACTATATAATTTGGGTACAGTCGAGTGCCATGTAGATTTATCCTCATATAAGTTGTCTGGGCAGCTCATTAGGCAAAATTTGTTTTCTAGAGGGCAGGCAGAGTGCTTCATTGTCAGTCCGGAATTGCTAAACTTGAGGCCTTCATGTAGAGGAGTGTGAGGACGGAAGTCTGAGAACACAAGCTAGACTTGGTTTTCAGGGCGAGGACACGGCAGGTACCACTGTAGATCTGAACCAATATCTCATACATCTGAAGTCAGGGCGAGGATCAGACGTTGGCTCAGGTTGGAGTTTTGTGCATGACGGACCCTTCATGAAGGGAGCGGAATCTCAAGGCCATGGAGTTTTTCCCACGTTGGGAGTTGTGGGATGCCCCCATCAAGATTTCCTTCTGCGGGACAATTGAGACCTGTTGGTCAGCTTCAGGACATCCCATATGGAATGACTCCAGGGCACTGTTCGAGGATGGATGCCTGGGAAGCCGGCCTCGCATTCCAAATGTCTCTCAGCAACAAGACAGTTTAGATCTGATGGCTCTGCGGGAGCAACCGGGGTGGCTGACTTGAAATGGACTTTCCTGAGGATGGGTCCTAATGTGTGTTTGTGTCCATGAGGGCCTTAAAAAGGGGCGGTGGCACCGGGACCCTGAAGTATTCTCCTAAGCTTTTGACATAGCTCGATGCACAAGGTTCCTTGTGGAGACGAGATTTGTTTTGATGGGTGCCTCAGGAAAACTTCTATGCTGGTATTGGAATCCAGGCTTTTGAGGAGACATGCCTGTAATCCAAAGCAATGTATCCTATTATGGCCTAGGGTCCTGTCTGGTTCAATCTTCTTCTCAGGGGACATCCATCTATGGTATGAGTGGAGGTAGATGCTCAGCAGGTATCAGACCGCCCTTGTTTGTCCCGGGCGACCTGCACTATTGGGTTGGCCTCAGGGATTTGTAGGGTTCTCCACATTTTACTGTATTGGACAATGGCATCGGCAGAATTCCCATGGATTGGGTTGGCACAGTCCTAATGTGTGACTCCAGGGGCCCCAGCCAGGAGGGTGTGTGGCCCAGGACTTTGAGGACAGAAGTCTGAAAACACAAACTCAGCTTAGGTTTGGGGAAGTAGGTATGGCAGGCCCGATCTATAAACCATGAGAAGAACTCTTCCGGATATGAAGAGAGCGAGTCTGAGGCGCTTGCTCAGGCTTTTGTCTCTGGATTTTGTATCAGAGATGGCCGTGGAATGTCGGGGAGGCCTCATGGGCCATGGACGAATCTTCCTCTCTGTGGATTTGGCCCGATCCCAATTGTTTTTCGTCAATCTGTGGAATGGGAGGACTCCTTTCAGTTTTGTTACCTCAGGTGTCCCGCCAAAAGAGTAATTCCATGGAATTACTCCCAGCATATGGGAAAACATGCCAACCACTAGGTTTTTGTTTTTTGTTTTTTTACCTCAGGTGGACCACCAAAAGAGGGATTCCAGAGCAGAGTCGTGGGTGGGCGCAACTGCAAAACCATAACTCTGGTTAATATTGGTTCCTAAGAACATGGCAAGCCCCATATGTGGGCTCTTGGTCCAGACACTGAGAGGCCTTCCTTGAGGATAGGTCTCACATTGAGTTTCACAATGTGTTTTTGTGCCCAAGGAGCCCCTCAAGATAAGGCGTGGCCTAATGTACCATGCTGGTTTCTCCTACACTGAACGTTGCACAGTATGGGAACCACAAGTTTTCTGGCAATGGGGAAGATGGAGTTCTAATTTCTGCAACACTTTCACTCCTGGACTGTGATTGGATTTAAGGTCTAGGTTGTGAAGCCTGAAAACTGAGGTTGGGAAAGAGATGAAGCCCTAAGTCCATGGTGTGTCTGATGTGCTCAGTGTTCGGCCAGCTGTTGAGTGTAGGTAGGGAGGTGCAGGCTCAGGCTGTGGCAGACAGGGAATTAGTGCCCAGGCTAGACTGCATCATTGGGGTGCGGTCGAGTTTCATGCAGGATAGTACTCATTTGTGGTTACTGGGTAGCCCCAGAGGGCAACGTTTTTCTTCTGGAGGGAAGACACAGTGCCACATAGTGGCTCCAGAATTCCCAAACTGGAAGGCTTGTGGGCCAGGAGTGTGAGGAAAAAATTCTGAGAACACAAGCCAGACTTAGATTTCGGAGTGAGGGGACGGCAGGCACCCTCTGCAGAGATGATTTGAGATCCTGTATACCTGAAGACAGAGCTAGGATCAGACGTTGGCTTAGATCGGAGTCTCTGTCCACGACGGCCCCTTCATGAAGGGGAGGGTGTCACGAGGACATGGAGGTTTTCCCACGATGGGAATTGTGAGATGCTCCAAACCGCAATGATTCCTTTTGTGGGACAGTCGAGACCTGTTGGATGGCTCCAGGACATCCCATAAGGAAATTATCCAGAGCAGGGTTCTAAGGATGGATGCGTGGGCAGCCTGCCTCCCATTCCAGGTGTCTCATAGAGCCAAGGCAAGTTCGATCTGCTGGATCTAGGGGAGCAACCGAGGCGGGTGTTTTGAAATGGGTGAGTTGAGGATGGGTCATAATGTGCATTTGTGTCCATGTAGACCTTGGAATGGGGTGTTTGATCCGGGGCCTTGAGGGATGTTCATAACCGGAGGTTTTGATGGAGCTCTAAAGAGTATGTTTCCTATGTAGAGAAGAGAATTGTTTGATGAGTGCTTAAGGAATCTCCCATATGCTGGTATTGGAAACCAGGCCTCTGAGGAGAGATGACTGGAATCAAAAGCAATGGATCTGGTTAGGACATAAGTGCCTGTCAAGTTCAATCTAATTCTATGGGGATATCTGTCTCTGGGTCTGAGTGGTGGTAGTTTCCTAACTTGTGAAAGATTATCCCTGTTTGTCCTGGGCAGCCAACACAATTCAGATGGCCTGGGGGAGTTTGGAGGATTCTCCTAATCTATATGGTTGTGGCCAATGGAAATGGCAGAATTCCCCTGGAGAGGGAAGCCACAGTCCTGAGGTGTGGCTCCAGGGGCCCCAGCTTGGATGGTGTGTAGGCCAGGCCTGTGGGGACAGAATTCTGAAAAGACAAACTCAGCTTAGGTTTGGGGATGTATGTATGAAGGCTCGATCTACAGACCGTGAGAATTTTCCGGGCTATGAACAAAGGGCAGTATGTGGCGCTTGCTCAGGCTTTTGTCTCTGGATTTTGTGTCAACGGTGGCCGTGGAATTTCGGGATGTCCTCAAGGGCCATGGACAATTCTTTCTCTGGTGATATGGCCTGATCCCATGTGGTTGGGAACATTCTGTGGATTGGAAGAGTCCTTGCTGTGTATGTATATATATATATATATATATATATATATATATATATATATATATATATTTTTTTTTTTTTTTTTTACCTCAGGTGTCCCACCAAAAAGGGATTCCAGAGTAGAGCCCTGAGTAGGGGTGACTAGACATCTCGAACTCTTGTTGATATTGGGGGACTAGGGGCTTGGCAAGCCCCATATGTGGGCTGTTGTTCCAGTCACTAAGAGGCTTTACATGAGGATAGGGTTCACGCTGAGGGTCACAATGTGTTTTTGTGCAAATTTGGCCCTCAGGGATAGGTGGGGCATCATACTCCATGCTGCTTTCTCCTACAATGAACATTGGACAACATGCCAACAACTAGGTTTCTTGCCAAGGCGAAGGAGAAGTTCTGATTCTTGCATCACGTTCACTCCTGAACAGTGAGTGGCGATAAGGTCTAGGTTCTGAAGGTGAAAACTGAGGTTGGTAGAGATGATGGCCTAAAGCCATTGTGGGTGTGATATGCTCTGTGTACGGCAGGCTGTCTGGGTGTTGGACTGGAGGTCTGCCCTCAGGCTGTTTCAGACTGGGCTTAGTGCACAGGCTAGACTGTATAATTTGGTTATGGTCGAGTGGCATGCAGGTTGTTACTCATTTGGCGTTTCTGGTTAGCCCTATAGGGCAACATTTTTCTTCTGGAGGGCAGGCAGAGTGCTGCATTGTGTCTCCAGAATTGCCAAACTGGAGGGGTGTGGCCAGGATTGTGAGGAAGGAAGAGTGAAAGCACAAGCTAGCACGAGTTTTGGGGCCAAGAGCATGGCAGGCCCACTCTGCAGAGGCTGAATCGAGATCTCCTGCAGGTGAGGTCAGGGCGAGTATCAGATGTTGCCTCAAGCTGGAGTTTGTGTCCATGACGGCCCCTTCCTGAAGGGGGTGGGGGCGTCATGAGGCCAGGGAGGTTTCCCTACGCTGGGAGTTGTGAGCTGCTCCAAACTTCAAAGTTTCCTTCTTCAGGACAGTCGAGTACTATTGGATGGTTCCAGGATGCCCCATACAGAAAGACTCGAGAGCAGGGCCCTAAGCATGGATGCCGAGAAACACCAACTCACCTTCCCATTGCCTGGTCGAGACAAGGCATGCTCAATCTGCGGGCTCTTGGGTGAGCTACCCAGAAGGCTGAGTTTAAATGGACTCTCCTGAGGATGAGTCATAATGTGGGTTGGTGGCCATGGAGACCTTGGAATGTGGCAGTAGCTAAGGGACTCTGCAGGATTCTCCAACCCGAAGGGCTTGACACAACTCCAACAAGGAAGCTTCCCACATGGAGATGAGAGGTCTTCTGTCTGGTGCCTCAGGAAAGCCCCGTATGCTGGTCTTCGAACCCAGGCCTCTGAGGAGTGATACCTGGACACCAAAGCAAGAGTTCATAATAGGGCCTAGGGGCCTGTCTGGTTCAATCTTCTGTCTCTGCGGATATCTGTCTGTGTGTCTGCATGGAGGTAGTAGTTGCTCAGCTTGTGTCATAATGCCCCTATTTGTCCAGTGCGGCTTGCGGTAGTGGGATGTCCTTGGGGACCTTGAGGTTTCTACTATTTTGTAGAGTTGTGGCCAATGGAATGGGCAGTTTCTTAGGAGAGAGCAGGCACAGTTCTGTGGTGTGGCTCCAGAGACCCCAGCCTGGAGGCTGTGTGGGCCATGGCTGTGCAGACAGACATCCAAAAACCCTAACTCAGCTCAGGTTTAGGGCCGAGGTTACGGCAGGCCTGATCTACAGTCCATGAGGGGAGCTTCTCTGGATATGAAAGAAGGGTGAGAGGGAGGCAGTCGCTCAGGCTTTTGTCTCTGGATGTTTTGTCCACAATGGCCGTTTAATGTAGGAGTTGCCTCACGGGTCGTAGAAGTCTCCCTCTCTGGTAGTTTGTCCAGCCCCCAAGAGTTTGGGGTCATTCTGTGGGAAGGGAAGTGTCCTGTTTTCTGCTTCATGTGTCCCCCCAGTAGAGGGATTCTAGAGCATAGCAGTGGGTACTGACAACTGGAATACACGCCCTCTGGTTAAGCCTGGGGGCCTATGGATATGACAAGCCCCATATGCAGGATCTTGGTCCAGCCACTGAGAGGCGTTACTTTAATACGGGACTCATGCTGCAGGTCACAATGCATGTCTGTGCCCTAGGCGGCCCTCAAGCACTGGCGTGGCCTTTCGGACAATGCAGGTTTTCCCACATTGAACGTTGGACAACATGCCAACCACAAGGTTTCTGGCCATGGGGAAGGAGGAATTCTAATTTCTGCATCACGTTCACCCCTGGGCAGTGATTGGAGATAAGGTCTAGGTTCTGAAGCCTGAGAAGCGAGGTTGGGAAGAGATGACGACCTACAGCCATAACGGGTCCTATGTGTCCAGGTTGGGGCCAGCTGTCTGGGTGTCGTTTGGGATGTCTTGTCTCAGGCTGTGCCAGACAGGGCATTAGTATACAGGGTGGGCTGTATAATTGCTTTACAATCGAGTGGCATGCATTAGAAAATCATTTGGGATTACTTATTAGCAGCATAGGGCAAAGTTTTTCTTCTGGAGGGCAGGCAGAGTGCTGCATTGTGGCTTCGGAATTCCCAAACTGGAGGGCTTGTGGGCCAGGAGAGTGAGGACGGAAGTCTGAGAACACAAGCTAGGCTTAGGTTTCGGGGCAAGGACATGGCAGGCACACTCTGCAGAGCTGAATTGAGATCTCATGCGTCTGAAGTCAGGTCGAGGTTCAGACTTTGGCTCAGGTTTGAGTTTCTGTCCATGTTGGCCCCTTCAGGAAGGGGGGGCATTATGAGGCCATGGGGGTTTTCCCACTTTTGGAGTTGTGAGATGCTCCAAACCGCAAGGATTCCTTCTGTGGGACAATTAAGATTTGTTGGATGGCTCCATGACGTCTTATAAGGTATTTTTCCAGAACAGGGTTCTAAGTATGGATGCCTGGGCAGCCAGCCTCACATTCCAATTGTCTCCTAGCAACAAGAAACGTTTGATCTGCTGGCTTGGGGTAGCAACAGAGGGGGCTGAGTTGAAATGGACTTTCCTGAGGATGGTCTTAATGTTGGTTTGAGTCCATGGAGACCTTGGTATGGAGCAGTGGCACCAGGGCCCTGAAGGATTCTCCTAACCAGAGGTTATGACAAAGCTCTAATGAGCAAGTTTCCATGGGGAGACGAGATTTGTTCTTATTGGTGCCTCAGGAAACCACCATATGCTGGTATTGGAAACGAGGCCTCTGAGGAGAGATGCCTGGAAACCAAAGCAATGGATCTGTTTAGGGCCTAGGGGCCTGTCCGGTTCAATATTCTTCTCTGGGGACATCTGTTGTCTGAGTGGAGGTAGTTGCTCAGCTGGTTTGAGATCACCCCTGTTTGTCCTGGGCGGCCTACACTATTGGGATGGCCTCGGTGACTTTGGAGGTTTTTCCTAATTTGCAAGGTTGTGGCCAATGGAATGGGAAGAATTCCCTTGAAAGGGAAGCACAGTCCTGAGGTGTGGCTCCAGAGACCCAAGTGTGGAGCGTGTGTGGTCCAGGGCTATTTGGACAAAAGTCTGAAAACACAAACTCCACTTAGGTTGTGGGATGTAGGTATGGCCGGCCCGATCTATAGACCGTGAGGAGACCTCTTCGGGATATGAACAAATGGCGAATGTGATGTGCATGCTCATGCTTTTTTTTTTTTTTTTCTGGAAATGTGTCACCGATTGCCATGGAATGTCGGGGTGTCCTCATGGGCCATCGATGAGGCTCACTTTCTGGGGATTTGACCCGATCCCAAGAGTTTGGTGTCATTCTGTGGGAAGGGAGGAAGCCTTTCTGTTTTTTTTTTTTGTTTATTTATTTTTTTTTTTTTAACCTCCGGTGGACCACCAAAAGAGGGATTCCAGAGCAGATTCGTGGGTGGGGGCAACATGACAACCAGACCTCTGGTTAACATTGGGACCTAATAACATGGCAAGCCCCTTATGTGGGCTCTTGGTCCAGACACTGAGAGGCCTTCCTTGAGGATAGGTCTCACACTGAGTTTCACAATATGTTTTTGTGCCCAAGGAGCCCCTCAAGTCAGGGCGTGGCCTAATGTACCATGCTGGTTTCTCCTACACTGAACGTTGCACAGTAAAGGAACCACAAGTTTTCTGGCAATTGGCAAGATGGAGTTCTAATTTCTGCAACACTTTCACTCCTGGACTGTGATTGGATTTAAGGTCTAGGTTCTGAAGCCTGAAAACTGAGGTTGGGAAGAGATGAAGCCCTAAGGCCATGGTGTGTCTGATGTGCTCAGTGTTCGGCCAGCTGTTGAGTATGGGTTGGAAGGTGAAGGCTCAGGCAGTGGCAGACAGGGAATTAGTGCCCAGGCTAGACTGCATCATTGGGGTGCAGTCGAGTTTCGTGCAGGATGGTACTCATTTGTGGTTACTGGGTAGTCCCAGAGAGCAACGTTTTTCTTCTGGAGGGAAGACACAGTGCCACATAGTGACTCCAAAATTCCCAAACTGAAAGGCTTGTGGGCCAGGAGTGTGAGGAAAAAATTCTGAGAACACAAGCCAGACTTAGATTTCGGGGTGAGGGGACGGCAGGCACTCTCTGCAGAGATAATTCGAGATCCCGTATACCTGAAGACAGAGCTAGGATCAGACGTTTTCTTAGGTCGGAGTTTCTGTCCATGAAGCCCATTCATGAAGGGGAGGGTGTCACGAGGACATGGAGGTTTTCCCACGATGGGAATTGTGAGATGCTCCGAACCACAATGATTCCTTCTGTGGGACAGTCGAGACCTGTTGGATGGCTCCAGGACATCCCATAAGGAAGTTATCCAGAGCAGGGTTCTAAGGATGGATGCGTGGGCAGCCTGCCTCCCATTCCAGGTGTCTCATAGAGCCAAGGCAAGTTCGATCTGCTGGATCTAGGGGAGCAACCGAGGCGGGTGTTTTGAAATGGGTGAGTTGAGGATCGGTCATAATGTGCATTTGTGTCCATGTAGACCTTGGAATGGGGTGCTTGATCAGGGGCCTTGAGGGATGTTCATAACCGGAGGTTTTGATGGAGCTCTAAAGAGTATGTTTCCTATGTAGAGAAGAGAATTGTTTTGATGAGTGCCTAAGGAATCTCCCATATGCTGGTATTGGAAAACAGGCCTCTGAGGAGAGATGACTGGAATCAAAAGCAATGGATCTGATTAGGGCCTAAGTGCCCGTCCAGTTCAATCTTATTCTATGAGGATATCTGTCTCTGGGTCTGAGTGGAGGTGGTTTCCTAACTTGTGAAAGATCATCCCTGTGTGTCCTGGGCAGCCAACACAATTCCGATGGCCTGGGGGAGTTTGGAGGATTCTCCTAATCTATAGGGTTGTGGCCAATGGAAATGGCAAAATTCCCCTGGAGAGGGAAGCCACAGTCCTGAGGTGTGGCTCCAGGGGCCCCAGCTTGGATGGTGTGTGGGCCAGGACTGTGGGGACAGAAGTCTGAAAACACAAACTCAGCTTAGGTTTGGGGATGTATGTATGAAGGCTCGATCAACAGACCGTGAGAATTTTCCGGGCTATGAACAAAGGGCGAGTATGTGGTGCTTGCTCAGGGTTTTGTCTCTGGATTTTGTGTCAATGGTGGCCGTGGAATGTCGGGGTGTCCTCAAGGGCCATGGACAATTTTTTCTCTGGTGATTTGGCCTGATCCCAAGTGGTTGGGATCATTCTGTGGATGGGAAGAGTCCTTTCTGTATTTTTTTTTTTTACCTCAGGTGTCCCACCAAAGAGGGATTCCAGAGTAGAGCATTGAGTAGGGGTGACTAGACATCTCGAACTCTGGTTGAGATTGGGGGACTAGGGGCTTGGCAAGCCCCATATGTGGGCTGTTGTTCCAGTCACTAAGAGGCTTTACATGAGGATAGGGCTCACGCTGAGGGTCACAATGTGTGTTTGTGCAAATTGTGGCCCTCACGGATAGGTGGGGCCTCATAGTCCATGCTGCTTTCTCCTACAATGAACTTCGGACAACATGCCAACCACTAGGTTTCTTGCCAAGGCAAAGGAGAAGTTCTGATTCTTGCATGACGTTCACTCCTGAGCAGTGAGTGGAGATAAGTTCTAGGTTCTGAAGGTGAAAACTGAGGTTGGGTAGAGATGATGGCCTAAAGCCATTGTGGGTGTGATATGCTCTGTGTATGGCCAGCTGTCTGGGTGTTGGACTGGAGGTCTGCCCTCAGGCTGTGTCAGACAGGGCTTTAGTGCACAGGCTAGACTGTATAATTGGGGTATGGTCGAGTGGCATGCAGGTTGTTACTCATTTGGCGTTTCTGGTTAGCCCTATAGGGCAACATTTTTCTTCTGGAGGGCAGGCAGAGTGCTGCATTGTGTCTCCAGAATTGCCAAACTGGAGGGGTGTGGCCAGGATTGTGAGGAAGGAAGAGTGAAAGCACAAGCTAGCACGAGTTTTGGGGCCAAGAGCATGGCAGGCCCACTCTGCAGAGGCTGAATCGAGATCTCCTGCAGGTGAGGTCAGGGCGAGTATCAGATGTTGCCTCAAGCTGGAGTTTGTGTCCATGACGGCCCCTTCCTGTAGGGGGTGGGGGCTACATGAGGCCAGGGAGGTTTCCCTACGCTGGGAGTTGTGAGCTGCTCCAAACTTCAAAGTTTCCTTCTTCAGGACAGTCAATTATTTTTTTTTAAAAGATTTTATTTATTTATTTGACAGAGAGAGATCACAAGTAGGCAGAGAGGCAGGCAGAGAGAGAGAGAGGAGGAAGCAGGCTCCCTGCTGAGCAGAGAGCCCGATGCGGGACTCGATCCCAGGACCCTGAGATCATGACCTGAGCCGAAGGCAGCGGCTTAACCACTGAGCCACCCAGGCGCCCAGGACAGTCGAGTATTATTGGATGGTTCCAGGATGCCCCATACAGAAAGACTCGAGAGCAGGGCCCTAAGCATGGATGCCGAGAAACGCCAACTCACCTTCCCATTGCCTGGTCGAGACAAGGCACGCTCAATCTGCGGGCTCTTGGGTGAGCTACCAGAAGGCTGAGATTAAATGGACTCTCCTGAGGATAAGTCATAATGTGGGTTGGTGGCCATGGAGACCTTGGAATGTGGCAGTAGCTAACGGATTCTGCAGGATTCTCCAACCCGAAGGGCTTGACACAACTCCAACAAGGAAGCTTCCCATGTGGAGATGAGAGGTCTTCTCTCTGGTGCCTCAGGAAAGCCCCGTAAGCTGGTCTTCAAACCCAGGCCTCTTAGGAGTGATACCTGGACACCAAAGCAAGAGTTCATAATAGGGCCTAGGGGCCTGTCTGGTTCAATCTTCTGTCTCTGCGGATATCTGTCTGTGTGTCTGCATGGAGGTAGTAGTTGCTCAGCTTGTGTCATAATGCCCCTATTTGTCCAGTGCGGCTTGCGGTAGTGGGATGTCATTGGGGACCTTGAGGTTTCTACTATTTTGTAGAGTTGTGGCCAATGGAATGGGCAGTTTCTTAGGAGAGAGCAGGCCCAGTTCTGTGGTGTGGCTCCAGAGACCCCAGCCTGGAGGCTGTGTGGGCCATGGCTGTGCAGACAGACATCCAAAAACCCTAACTCAGTTCAGGTTTGGGGCCGAGGTTACGGCAGGCCTGATCTACAGTCCATGAGGGGAGCTCCTCTGGATATGAAAGAAGGGTGAGAGGGAGGCAGTCGCTCAGGCTTTTGTCTCTGGATGTTTTGTCCACAATGGCCGTTTAATGTAGGAGTTGCCTCATGGGTCGTAGAATTCTCCCTCTCTGGTAGTTTGTCCAGCCCCCGAGAGTTTGGGGTCATTCTGTGGGAAGGGAA
Source organism: Mustela nivalis (assembly GCF_964662115.1). Lineage (NCBI taxonomy): Eukaryota > Metazoa > Chordata > Mammalia > Carnivora > Mustelidae > Mustela > Mustela nivalis. Next base: position 517,367 of record NW_028136543.1, on the reverse strand, counting down.
ATGTCCGGTTTTCTGCTTCATGTGTCCCCCCAGTAGAGGGATTCTAGAGCATAGCAGTGGGTACTGACAACTGGAATACTCGCCCTGTGGTTAAGCCTGGGGGCCTATGGATATGACAAGCCCCATATGCAGGATCTTGGTCCAGCCACTGAGAGGCGTTACTTTAATACGGGACTCACGCTGCAGGTCACAATGCATGTCTGTGCCCTAGGCGGCCCTCAAGCACTGGCGTGGCCTTTCGGACAATGCAGGTTTTCCCACATTGAACGTTGGACAACATGCCAACCACAAGGTTTCTGGCCATGGGGAAGGAGGAATTCTAATTTCTGCATCACGTTCACCCCTGGGCAGTGATTGGAGATAAGGTCTAGGTTCTGAAGCCTGAAAACCGAGGTTGGGAAGAGATGACGACCTACAGCCATAACGGGTCCTATGTGTCCAGGTTGGGGCCAGCTGTCTGGGTGTCGTTTGGGATGTCTTGTCTCAGGCTGTGCCAGACAGGGCATTAGTATACAGGGTGGGCTGTATAATTGCTTTACAATCGAGTGGCATGCATTAGAAAATCATTTGGGATTACTTATTAGCAGCATAGGGCAAAGTTTTTCTTCTGGAGGGCAGGCAGAGTGCTGCATTGTGGCTTCGGAATTCCCAAACTGGAGGGCTTGTGGGCCAGGAGAGTGAGGACGGAAGTCTGAGAACACAAGCTAGGCTTAGGTTTCGGGGCAAGGACATGGCAGGCACACTCTGCAGAGCTGAATTGAGATCTCATGCGTCTTAAGTCAGGTCGAGGTTCAGACTTTGGCTCAGGTTTGAGTTTCTGTCCATGTTGGCCCCTTCAGGAAGTGGGGGCATTATGAGGCCATGGGGGTTTTCCCACTTTTGGAGTTGTGAGATGCTCCAAACCGCAAGGATTCCTTCTGTGGGACAATTAAGATTTGTTGGATGGCTCCAGGACGTCTTATAAGGTATTTTTCCAGAACAGGGTTCTAGGTATGGATGCCTGGGCAGCCAGCCTCACATTCCAATTGTCTCCTAGCAACAAGAAACGTTTGATCTGCTGGCTTGGGGTAGCAACAGAGGGGGCTGAGTTGAAATGGACTTTCCTGAGGATGGTCTTAATGTTGGTTTGAGTCCATGGAGACCTTGGTATGGAGCAGTGGCACCAGGGCCCTGAAGGATTCTCCTAACCAGAGGTTATGACAAAGCTCCAATGAGCAAGTTTCCATGGGGAGACGAGATTTGTTCTTATTGGTGCCTCAGGAAACCACCATATGCTGGTATTGGAAACGAGGCCTCTGAGGAGAGATGCCTGGAAACCAAAGCAATGGATCTGTTTAGGGCCTAGGGGCCTGTCCGGTTCAATATTCTTCTCTGGGGACATCTGTTGTCTGAGTGGAGGTAGTTGCTCAGCTGGTTTGAGATCACCCCTGTTTGTCCTGGGCGGCCTACACTATTGGGATGGCCTCGGTGACTTTGGAGGTTTTTCCTAATTTGCAAGGTTGTGGCCAATGGAATGGGAAGAATTCCCTTGAAAGGGAAGCACAGTCCTGAGGTGTGGCTCCAGGGACCCAAGTGTGGAGCGTGTGTGGTCCAGGGCTATTTGGACAAAAGTCTGAAAACACAAACTCCACTTAGGTTGTGGGATGTAGGTATGGCCGGCCCGATCTATAGACCGTGAGGAGACCTCTTCGGGATATGAACAAAGGGCGAATGTGATGTGCATGCTCATGCTTTTTTTTTTTTTTTCTGGAAATGTGTCACCGATTGCCATGGAATGTCGGGGTGTCCTCATGGGCCATCGATGAGGCTCACTTTCTGGGGATTTGACCCGATCCCAAGAGTTTGGTGTCATTCTGTGGGAAGGGAGGAGGCCTTTCTGTTTTTTTTTTTTGTTTATTTTTTTTGTTTTTTGTTTTTTGTTTTTTTTAACCTCCGGTGGACCACCAAAAGAGGGATTCCAGAGCAGATTCGTGGGTGGGGGCAACATGACAACCAGACCTCTGGTTAACATTGGGACCTAATAACATGGCAAGCCCCTTATGTGGGCTCTTGGTCCAGACACTGAGAGGCCTTCCTTGAGGATAGGTCTCACACTGAGTTTCACAATGTGGTTTTGTGCCCAAGGAGCCCCTCAAGTCAGGGCGTGGCCTAATGTACCATGCTGGTTTCTCCTACACTGAACATTGCACAGTAAAGGAACCACAAGTTTTCTGGCAATTGGCAAGATGGAGTTCTAATTTCTGCAACACTTTCACTCCTGGACTGTGATTGGATTTAAGGTCTAGGTTCTGAAGCCTGAAAACTGAGGTTGGGAAGAGATGAAGCCCTAAGGCCATGGTGTGTCTGATGTGCTCAGTGTTCGGCCAGCTGTTGAGTATGGGTTGGGAGGTGCAGGCTCAGGCAGTTGCAGACAGGGAATTAGTGCCCAGGCTAGACTTCATCATTGGGGTGCAGTCGAGTTTCGTGCAGGATGGTACTCATTTGTGGTTACTGGGTAGTCCCAGAGGGCAACGTTTTTCTTCTGGAGGGAAGACACAGTGCCACATAGTGACTCCAAAATTCCCAAACTGGAAGGCTTGTGGGCCAGGAGCGTGAGGAAAAAATTCTGAGAACACAAGCCAGACTTAGATTTCGGGGTGAGGGGACGGCAGGCACCCTCTGCAGAGATAATTCGAGATCCCGTATACCTGAAGACAGAGCTAGGATCAGACGTTTTTTTAGGTCGGAGTTTCTGTCCATGAAGCCCATTCATGAAGGGGAGGGTGTCACGAGGACATGAAGGTTTTCCCACGATGGGAATTGTGAGATGCTCCGAACCACAATGATTCATTCTGTGGGACAGTCGAGACCTGTTGGATGGCTCCAGGACATCCCATAAGGATGTTATCCAGAGCAGGGTTCTAAGGATGGATGCGTGGGCAGCCTGCCTCCCATTCCAGGTGTCTCATAGAGCCAAGGCAAGTTCGATCTGCTGGATCTAGGGGAGCAACCGAGGCGGGTGTTTTGAAATGGGTGAGTTGAGGATGGGTCATAATGTGCATTTGTGTCCATGTAGACCTTGGAATGGGGTGCTTGATCAGGGGCCTTGAGGGATGTTCATAACCGGAGGTTTTGATGGAGCTCTAAAGAGTATGTTTCCTATGTAGAGAAGAGAATTGTTTTGATGAGTGCCTAAGGAATCTCCCATATGCTGGTATTGGAAACCAGGCCTCTGAGGAGAGTTGACTGGAATCAAAAGCAATGGATCTGATTACGGCTTAAGTGCCCGTCCAGTTCAATCTTATTCTATGGGGATATCTGTTTCTGGGTCTGAGTGGAGGTGGTTTCCTAACTTGTGAAAGATCATCCCTGTGTGTCCTGGGCAGCCAACACAATTCAGATGGCCTGGGGGAGTTTGGAGGATTCTCCTAATCTATATGGTTGTGGCCAATGGAAATGGCAAAATTCCCCTGGAGAGGGAAGCCACAGTCCTGAGGTGTGGCTCCAGGGGCCCCAGCTTGGATGGTGTGTGGGCCAGGACTGTGGGGACAGAAGTCTGAAAACACAAACTCAGCTTAGGTTTGGGGATGTATGTATGAAGGCTCGATCAACAGACCGTGAGAATTTTCCGGGCTATGAACAAAGGGCGAGTATGTGGCGCTTGCTCAGGGTTTTGTCTCTGTATTTTGTGTCAATGGTGGCCGTGGAATGTCGGGGTGTCCTCAAGGGCCATGGACAATTCTTTCTCTGGTGATTTGGCCTGATCCCAAGTGGTTGGGATCATTCTGTGGATGGGAAGAGTCCTTTCTGTATTTTTTTTTTTTTTACATCAGGTGTCCCACCAAAGAGGGATTCCAGAGTAGAGCCCTGAGTAGGGGTGACTAGACATCTCGAACTCTGGTTGAGATTGGGGGACTAGTGGTTTGGCAAGCCCCATATGTGTGCTGTTGTTCCAGTCACTAATAGGCTTTACATGAGGATAGGGCTCACGCTGAGGGTCACAATGTGTGTTTGTGCAAATTGTGGCCCTCAGGGAAAGGTGGGGCCTCATAGTCCATGCTGCTTTCTCCTACAATGAACATTGGACAACATGCCAACCACTAGGTTTCTTGCCAAGGCAAAGGAGAAGTTCTGATTCTTGCATCACGTTCACTCCTGAGCAGTGAGTGGAGATAAGTTCTAGGTTCTGAAGGTGAAAACTGAGGTTGGGTAGAGATGATGGCCTAAAGCCATTGTGGGTGTGATATGCTCTGTGTATGGCCAGCTGTCTGGGTGTTGGACTGGAGGTCTGCCCTCAGGCTGTGTCAGACAGGGCTTTAGTGCACAGGCTAGACTGTATAACTGGGGTATGGTCGAGTGGCATGCAGGTTGTTACTCATTTGGCGTTTCTGGTTAGCCCTATAGGGCAACATTTTTCTTCTGGAGGGCAGGCAGAGTGCTGCATTGTGTCTCCAGAATTGCCAAAATGGAGGGGTGTGGCCAGGATTGTGAGGAAGGAAGAGTGAAAGCACAAGCTAGCACGAGTTTTGGGGCCAAGAGCATGGCAGGCCCACTCTGCAGAGGCTGAATCGAGATCTCCTGCAGGTGAGGTCAGGGCGAGTATCAGATGTTGCCTCAAGCTGGAGTTTGTGTCCATGACGGCCCCTTCCTGTAGGGGGTGGGGGCTACATGAGGCCAGGGAGGTTTCCCTACGCTGGGAGTTGTGAGCTGCTCCAAACTTCAAAGTTTCCTTCTTCAGGACAGTCAATTATTTTTTTTTTTAAAGATTTTATTTATTTATTTGACAGAGAGAGATCACAAGTAGGCAGAGAGGCAGGCAGAGAGAGAGAGAGGAGGAAGCAGGCTCCCTGCTGAGCAGAGAGCCCGATGCAGGACTCGATCCCAGGACCCTGAGATCATGACCTGAGCCGAAGGCAGCGGCTTAACCACTGAGCCACCCAGGCGCCCAGGACAGTCGAGTATTATTGGATGGTTCCAGGATGCCCCATACAGAAAGACTCGAGAGCAGGGCCTTAAGCATGGATGCCGAGAAACGCCAACTCACCTTCCCATTGCCTGGTCGAGACAAGGCACGCTCAATCTGCGGGCTCTTGGGTGAGCTACCCAGAAGGCTGAGATTAAATGGACTCTCCTGAGGATAAGTCATAATGTGGGTTGGTGGCCATGGAGACCTTGGAATGTGGCAGTAGCTAAGGGACTCTGCAGGATTCTCCAACCCGAAGGGCTTGACACAACTCCAACAAGGAAGCTTCCCATGTGGAGATGAGAGGTCCTCTGTCTTGTGCCTCAGGAAAGCCCCGTATGCTGGTCTTCAAACCCAGGCCTCTGAGGAGTGATACCTGGACACCAAAGCAAGAGTTCATAATAGGGCCTAGGGGCCTGTCTGGTTCAATCTTCTGTCTCTGCGGATATCTGTCTGTGTGTCTGCATGGAGGTAGTAGTTGCTCAGCTTGTGTCATAATGCCCCTATTTGTCCAGTGCGGCTTGCGGTAGTGGGATGTCCTTGGGGACCTTGAGGTTTCTACTATTTTGTAGAGTTGTGGCCAATGGAATGGGCAGTTTCTTAGGAGAGAGCAGGCACAGTTCTGTGGTGTGGCTCCAGAGACCCCAGCCTGGAGGCTGTGTGGGCCATGGCTGTGCAGACAGACATCCAAAAACCCTAACTCAGCTCAGGTTTGGGGCCGAGGTTACGGCAGGCCTGATCTACAGTCCATGAGGGGAGCTCCTCTGGATATGAAAGAAGGGTGAGAGGGAGGCAGTCGCTCAGGCTTTTGTCTCTGGATGTTTTGTCCACAATGGCCGTTTAATGTAGGAGTTGCCTCATGGGTCGTAGAAGTCTCCCTCTCTGGTAGTTTGTCCAGCCCCCAAGAGTTTGGGGTCATTCTGTGGGAAGGGAAGTGTCCTGTTTTCTGCTTCATGTGTCCCCCCAGTAGAGGGATTCTAGAGCATAGCAGTGGGTACTGACAACTGGAATACTCGCCCTGTGGTTAAGCCTGGGGGCCTATGGATATGACAAGCCCCATATGCAGGATCTTGGTCCAGCCACTGAGAGCCGTTACTTTAATACGGGACTCACGCTGCAGGTCACAATGCATGTCTGTGCCCTAGGCGGCCCTAAAGCACTGGCGTGGCCTTTCGGACAATGCAGGTTTTCCCACATTGAACGTTGGACAACATGCCAACCACAAGGTTTCTGGCCATGGGGAAGGAGGAATTCTAATTTCTGCATCACGTTCACCCCTGGGCAGTGATTGGATATAAGGTCTAGGTTCTGAAGCCTGAGAAGCGAGGTTGGGAAGAGATGACGACCTACAGCCATAACGGGTCCTATGTGTCCAGGTTAGGGCCAGCTGTCTGTGTGTCGTTTGGGATGTCTTGTCTCAGGCTGTGCCAGACAGGGCATTAGTATACAGGGTGGGCTGTATAATTGCTTTACAATCGAGTGGCATGCATTAGAAAATCATTTGGGATTACTTATTAGCAGCATAGGGCAAAGTTTTTCTTCTGGAGGGCAGGCAGAGTGCTGCATTGTGGCTTCGGAATTCCCAAACTGGAGGGCTTGTGGGCCAGGAGAGTGAGGACGGAAGTCTGAGAACACAAGCTAGGCTTAGGTTTCGGGGCAAGGACATGGCAGGCACACTCTGCAGAGCTGAATTGAGATCTCATGCGTCTTAAGTCAGGTCGAGGTTCAGACTTTGGCTCAGGTTTGAGTTTCTGTCCATGTTGGCCCCTTCAGGAAGGGGGGGCATTATGAGGCCATGGGGGTTTTGCAACTATTGGAGTTGTGAGATGCTCCAAACCGCAAGGATTCCTTCTGTGGGACAATTAAGATTTGTTGGATGGCTCCAGGACGTCTTATAAGGTATTTTTCCAGAACAGGGTTCTAAGTATGGATGCCTGGGCAGCCAGCCTCACATTCCAATTGTCTCCTAGCAACAAGAAACGTTTGATCTGCTGGCTTGGGGTAGCAACAGAGGGGGCTGAGTTGAAATGGACTTTCCTGAGGATGGTCTTAATGTTGGTTTGAGTCCATGGAGACCTTGGTATGGAGCAGTGGCACCAGGGCCCTGAAGGATTCTCCTAACCAGAGGTTATGACAAAGCTCCAATGAGCAAGTTTCCATGGGGAGACGAGATTTGTTCTTATTGGTGCCTCAGGAAACCACAATATGCTGGTATTGGAAACGAGGCCTCTGAGGAGAGATGCCTGGAAACCAAAGCAATGGATCTGTTTAGGGCCTAGGGGCCTGTCCGGTTCAATATTCTTCTCTGGGGACATCTGTTGTCTGAGTGGAGGTAGTTGCTCAGCTGGTTTGAGATCACCCCTGTTTGTCCTGGGCGGCCTACACTATTGGGATGGCCTCGGTGACTTTGGAGGTTTTTCCTAATTTGCAAGGTTGTGGCCAATGGAATGGGAAGAATTCCCTTGAAAGGGAAGCACAGTCCTGAGGTGTGGCTCCAGGGACCCAAGTGTGGAGCGTGTGTGGTCCAGGGCTATTTGGACAAAAGTCTGAAAACACAAACTCCACTTAGGTTGTGGGATGTAGGTATGGCCGGCCCGATCTATAGACCGTGAGGAGACCTCTTCGGGATATGAACAAAGGGCGAATGTGATGTGCATGCTCATGCTTTTTTTTTTTTTTTTCTGGAAATGTGTCACCGATTGCCATGGAATGTCGGGGTGTCCTCATGGGCCATCGATGAGGCTCACTTTCTGGGGATTTGACCCGATCCCAAGAGTTTGGTGTCATTCTGTGGGAAGGGAGGAGGCCTTTCTGTTTTTTTTTTTTGTTTATTTATTTTTTTTTTTTAAACTCCGGTGGACCACCAAAAGAGGGATTCCAGAGCAGATTCGTGGGTGGGGGCAACATGACAACCAGACCTCTGGTTAACATTGGGACCTAATAACATGGCAAGCCCCTTATGTGGGCTCTTGGTCCAGACACTGAGAGGCCTTCCTTGAGGATAGGTCTCACACTGAGTTTCACAATGTGGTTTTGTGCCCAAGGAGCCCCTCAAGTCAGGGCGTGGCCTAATGTACCATGCTGGTTTCTCCTACACTGAACATTGCACAGTAAAGGAACCACAAGTTTTCTGGCAATTGGCAAGATGGAGTTCTAATTTCTGCAACACTTTCACTCCTGGACTGTGATTGGATTTAAGGTCTAGGTTCTGAAGCCTGAAAACTGAGGTTGGGAAGAGATGAAGCCCTAAGGCCATGGTGTGTCTGATGTGCTCAGTGTTCGGCCAGCTGTTGAGTATGGGTTGGGAGGTGCAGGCTCAGGCAGTTGCAGACAGGGAATTAGTGCCCAGGCTAGACTGCATCATTGGGGTGCAGTCGAGTTTCGTGCAGGATGGTACTCATTTGTGGTTACTGGGTAGTCCCAGAGGGCAACGTTTTTCTTCTGGAGGGAAGACACAGTGCCACATAGTGACTCCAAAATTCCCAAACTGGAAGGCTTGTGGGCCAGGAGTGTGAGGAAAAAATTCTGAGAACACAAGCCAGACTTAGATTTCGGGGTGAGGGGACGGCAGGCACCCTCTGCAGAGATAATTCGAGATCCCGTATACCTGAAGACAGAGCTAGGATCAGACGTTTTCTTAGGTCGGAGTTTCTGTCCATGAAGCCCATTCATGAAGGGGAGGGTGTCACGAGGACATGGAGGTTTTCCCACGATGGGAATTGTGAGATGCTCCGAACCACAATGATTCCTTCTGTGGGACAGTCGAGACCTGTTGGATGGCTCCAGGACATCCCATAAGGAAGTTATCCAGAGCAGGGTTCTAAGGATGGATGCGTGGGCAGCCTGCCTCCCATTCCAGGTGTCTCATAGAGCCAAGGCAAGTTCGATCTGCTGGATCTAGGGAGCAACCGAGGCGGGTGTTTTGAAATGGGTGAGTTGAGGATGGGTCATAATGTGCATTTGTGTCCATGTAGACCTTGGAATGGGGTGCTTGATCAGGGGCCTTGAGGGATGTTCATAACCGGAGGTTTTGATGGAGCTCTAAAGAGTATGTTTCCTATGTAGAGAAGAGAATTGTTTTGATGAGTGCCTAAGGAATCTCCCTTATGCTGGTATTGGAAACCAGGCCTCTGAGGAGAGATGACTGGAATCAAAAGCAATGGATCTGATTAGGGCCTAAGTGCCCGTCCAGTTCAATCTTATTCTATGGGGATATCTGTCTCTGGGTCTGAGTGGAGGTGGTTTCCTAACTTGTGAAAGATCATCCCTGTGTGTCCTGGGCAGCCAACACAATTCCGATGGCCTGGGGGAGTTTGGAGGATTCTCCTAATCTATAGGGTTGTGGCCAATGGAAATGGCAAAATTCCCCTGGAGAGGGAAGCCACAGTCCTGAGGTGTGGCTCCAGGGGCCCCAGCTTGGATGGTGTGTGGGCCAGGACTGTGGGGACAGAAGTCTGAAAACACAAACTCAGCTTAGGTTTGGGGATGTATGTATGAAGGCTCGATCAACAGACCGTGAGAATTTTCCGGGCTATGAACAAAGGGCGAGTATGTGGCGCTTGCTCAGGGTTTTGTCTCTGGATTTTGTGTCAATGGTGGCCGTGGAATGTCGGGGTGTCCTCAAGGGCCATGGACAATTCTTTCTCTGGTGATTTGGCCTGATCCCAAGTGGTTGGGATCATTCTGTGGATGGGAAGAGTCCTTTCTGTATTTTTTTTTTTACCTCAGGTGTCCCACCAAAGAGGGATTCCAGAGTAGAGCATTGAGTAGGGGTGACTAGACATCTCGAACTCTGGTTGAGATTGGGGGACTAGGGGCTTGTCAAGCCCCATATGTGGGCTGTTGTTCCAGTCACTAAGAGGCTTTACATGAGGATAGGGCTCACGCTGAGGGTCACAATGTGTGTTTGTGCAAATTGTGGCCCTCACGGATAGGTGGGGCCTCATAGTCCATGCTGCTTTCTCCTACAATGAACATTGGACAACATGCCAACCACTAGGTTTCTTGCCAAGGCAAAGGAGAAGTTCTGATTCTTGCATCACGTTCACTCCTGAGCAGTGAGTGGAGATAAGTTCTAGGTTCTGAAGGTGAAAACTGAGGTTGGGTAGAGATGATAGCCTAAAGCCATTGTGGGTGTGATATGCTCTGTGTATGGCCAGCTGTCTGGGTGTTGGACTGGAGGTCTGCCCTCAGGCTGTGTCTGACAGGGCTTTGTGCACAGGCTAGACTGTATAATTGGGGTATGGTCGAGTGGCATGCAGGTTGTTACTCATTTGGCGTTTCTGGTTAGCCCTATAGGGCAACATTTTTCTTCTGGAGGGCAGGCAGAGTGCTGCATTGTGTCTCCAGAATTGCCAAAATGGAGGGGTGTGGCCAGAATTGTGAGGAACGAAGTCTGAAAACACAAGCTAGCACGAGTTTTGGGGCCAAGAGCATGGCAGGCCCACTCTGCAGAGGCTGAATCGAGATCTCCTGCAGGTGAGGTCAGGGCGATTATCAGATGTGGCCTCAAGCTGGAGTTTGTGTCCATGATGGCCCCTTCCTGAAGGGGGTGGGGGCGTCATGAGGCCAGGGAGGTTTCCCTACGCTGGGAGTTGTGAGCTGCTCCAAACTTCAAAGTTTCCTTCTTCAGGACAGTCGAGTACTATTGGATGGTTCCAGGATGCCCCATACAGAAAGACTCGAGAGCAGGGCCCTAAGCATGGATGCCGAGAAACACCAACTCACCTTCCCATTGCCTGGTCAAGACAAGGCATGCTCAATCTGCGGGCTCTTGGGTGAGCTACCCAGAAGGCTGAGTTTAAATGGACTCTCCTGAGGATGAGTCATAATGTGGGTTGGTGGCCATGGAGACCTTGGAATGTGGCAGTAGCTAACGGACTCTGCAGGATTCTCCAACCCGAAGGGCTTGACACAACTCCAACAAGGAAGCTTCCCATGTGGAGATGAGAGGTCTTCTGTCTGGTGCCTCAGGAAAGCCCCGTATGCTGGTCTTCGAACCCAGGCCTCTGAGGAGTGATACCTGGACACCAAAGCAAGAGTTCATAATAGGGCCTAGGGGCCTGTCTGGTTCAATCTTCTGTCTCTGCGGATATCTGTCTGTGTGTCTGCATGGAGGTAGTAGTTGCTCAGCTTGTGTCATAATGCCCCTATTTGTCCAGTGCGGCTTGCGGTAGTGGGATGTCCTTGGGGACCTTGAGGTTTCTACTATTTTGTAGAGTTGTGGCCAATGGAATGGGCAGTTTCTTAGGAGAGAGCAGGCCCAGTTCTGTGGTGTGGCTCCAGAGACCCCAGCCTGGAGGCTGTGTGGGCCATGGCTGTGCAGACCGACATCCAAAAACCCTAACTCAGCTCAGGTTTAGGGCCGAGGTTACGGCAGGCCTGATCTACAGTCCATGAGGGGAGCTCCTCTGGATATGAAAGAAGGGTGAGAGGGAGGCAGTCGCTCAGGCTTTTGTCTCTGGATGTTTTGTCCACAATGGCCTTTTAATGTAGGAGTTGCCTCATGGGTCGTAGAAGTCTCCCTCTCTGGTAGTTTGTCCAGCCCCCAAGAGTTTGGGGTCATTCTGTGGGAAGGGAAGTGTCCTGTTTTCTGCTTCATGTGTCCCCCCAGTAGAGGGATTCTAGAGCATAGCAGTGGGTACTGACAACTGGAATACTCGCCCTGTGGTTAAGCCTGGGGGCCTATGGATATGACAAGCCCCATATGCAGGATCTTGGTCCAGCCACTGAGAGGCGTTACTTTAATACGGGACTCACGCTGCAGGTCACAATGCATGTCTGTGCCCTAGGCGGCCCTCAAGCACTGGCGTGGCCTTTCGGACAATGCAGGTTTTCCCACATTGAACGTTGGACAACATGCCAACCACAAGGTTTCTGGCCATGGGGAAGGAGGAATTCTAATTTCTGCATCACGTTCACCCCTGGGCAGTGATTGGAGATAAGGTCTAGGTTCTGAAGCCTGAGAAGCGAGGTTGGGAAGAGATGACGACCTACAGCCATAACGGGTCCTATGTGTCCAGGTTGGGGCCAGCTGTCTGGGTGTCGTTTGGGATGTCTTGTCTCAGGCTGTGCCAGACAGGGCATTAGTATACAGGGTGGGCTGTATAATTGCTTTACAATCGAGTGGCATGCATTAGAAAATCATTTGGGATTACTTATTAGCAGCAAGGGCAAAGTTTTTCTTCTGGAGGGCAGGCAGAGTGCTGCATTGTGGCTTCGGAATTCCCAAACTGGAGGGCTTGTGGGCCAGGAGAGTGAGGACGGAAGTCTGAGAACACAAGCTAGGCTTAGGTTTCGGGGCAAGGACATGGCAGGCACACTCTGCAGAGCTGAATTGAGATCTCATGCGTCTGAAGTCAGGTCGAGGTTCAGACTTTGGCTCAGGTTTGAGTTTCTGTCCATGTTGGCCCCTTCAGGAAGGGGGGGCATTATGAGGCCATGGGGGTTTTGCAACTATTGGAGTTGTGAGATGCTCCAAACCGCAAGGATTCCTTCTGTGGGACAATTAAGATTTGTTGGATGGCTCCAGGACGTCTTATAAGGTATTTTTCCAGAACAGGGTTCTAAGTATGGATGCCTGGGCAGCCAGCCTCACATTCCAATTGTCTCCTAGCAACAAGAAACGTTTGATCTGCTGGCTTGGGGTAGCAACAGAGGGGGCTGAGTTGAAATGGACTTTCCTGAGGATGGTCTTAATGTTGGTTTGAGTCCATGGAGACCTTGGTATGGAGCAGTGGCACCAGGGCCCTGAAGGATTCTCCTAACCAGAGGTTATGACAAAGCTCCAATGAGCAAGTTTCCATGGGGAGACGAGATTTGTTCTTATTGGTGCCTCAGGAAACCACCATATGCTGGTATTGGAAACGAGGCCTCTGAGGAGAGATGCCTGGAAACCAAAGCAATGGATCTGTTTAGGGCCTAGGGGCCTGTCCGGTTCAATATTCTTCTCTGGGGACATCTGTTGTCTGAGTGGAGGTAGTTGCTCAGCTGGTTTGAGATCACCCCTGTTTGTCCTGGGCGGCCTACACTATTGGGATGGCCTCGGTGACTTTGGAGGTTTTTCCTAATTTGCAAGGTTGTGGCCAATGGAATGGGAAGAATTCCCTTGAAAGGGAAGCACAGTCCTGAGGTGTGGCTCCAGGGACCCAAGTGTGGAGCGTGTGTGGTCCAGGGCTATTTGGACAAAAGTCTGAAAACACAAACTCCACTTAGGTTGTGGGATGTAGGTATGGCCGGCCCGATCTATAGACCGTGAGGAGACCTCTTCGGGATCTGAACAAAGGGCGAATGTGATGTGCATGCTCATGCTTTTTTTTTTTTTTTCTGGAAATGTGTCACCGATTGCCATGGAATGTCGGCGTGTCCTCATGGGCCATCGATGAGGCTCACTTTCTGGGGATTTGACCCGATCCCAAGAGTTTGGTGTCATTCTGTGGGAAGGGAGGAAGCCTTTCTGTTTTTTTTTTTTGTTTATTTATTTATTTTTTTTTTTTAACCTCCGGTGGACCACCAAAAGAGGGATTCCAGAGCAGATTCGTGGGTGGGGGCAACATGACAACCAGACCTCTGGTTAACATTGGGACCTAATAACATGGCAAGCCCCTTATGTGGGCTCTTGGTCCAGACACTGAGAGGCCTTCCTTGAGGATAGGTCTCACACTGAGTTTCACAATGTGGTTTTGTGCCCAAGGAGCCCCTCAAGTCAGGGCGTGGCCTAATGTACCATGCTGGTTTCTCCTACACTGAACGTTGCACAGTAAAGGAACCACAAGTTTTCTGGCAATTGGCAAGATGGAGTTCTAATTTCTGCAACACTTTCACTCCTGGACTGTGATTGGATTTAAGGTCTAGGTTCTGAAGCCTGAAAACTGAGGTTGGGAAGAGATGAAGCCCTAAGGCCATGGTGTGTCTGATGTGCTCAGTGTTCGGCCAGCTGTTGAGTATGGGTTGGGAGGTGCAGGCTCAGGCAGTGGCAGACAGGGAATTAGTGCCCAGGCTAGACTGCATCATTGGGGTGCAGTCGAGTTTCGTGCAGGATGGTACTCATTTGTGGTTACTGGGTAGTCCCAGAGGGCAACGTTTTTCTTCTGGAGGGAAGACACAGTGCCACATAGTGACTCCAAAATTCCCAAACTGGAAGGCTTGTGGGCCAGGAGTGTGAGGAAAAAATTCTGAGAACACAAGCCAGACTTAGATTTCGGGGTGAGGGGACGGCAGGCACCCTCTGCAGAGATAATTCGAGATCCCGTATACCTGAAGACAGAGCTAGGATCAGACGTTTTCTTAGGTCGGAGTTTCTGTCCATGAAGCCCATTCATGAAGGGGAGGGTGTCACGAGGACATGGAGGTTTTCCCACGATGGGAATTGTGAGATGCTCCGAACCACAATGATTCCTTCTGTGGGACAGTCGAGACCTGTTGGATGGCTCCAGGACATCCCATAAGGAAGTTATCCAGAGCAGGGTTCTAAGAATGGATGCGTGGGCAGCCTGCCTCCCATTCCAGGTGTCTCATAGAGCCAAGGCAAGTTCGATCTGCTGGATCTAGGGGAGCAACCGAGGCGGGTGTTTTGAAATGGGTGAGTTGAGGATGGGTCATAATGTGCATTTGTGTCCATGTAGACCTTGGAATGGGGTGCTTGATCAGGGGCCTTGAGGGATGTTCATAACCGGAGGTTTTGATGGAGCTCTAAAGAGTATGTTTCCTATGTAGAGAAGAGAATTGTTTTGATGAGTGCCTAAGGAATCTCCCTTATGCTGGTATTGGAAACCAGGCCTCTGAGGAGAGATAACTGGAATCAAAAGCAATGGATCTGATTAGGGCCTAAGTGCCCGTCCAGTTCAATCTTATTCTATGGGGATATCTGTCTCTGGGTCTGAGTGGAGGTGGTTTCCTAACTTGTGAAAGATCATCCCTGTGTGTCCTGGGCAGCCAACACAATTCCGATGGCCTGGAGGAGTTTGGAGGATTCTCCTAATCTATAGGGTTGTGGCCAATGGAAATGGCAAAATTCCCCTGGAGAGGGAAGCCACAGTCCTGAGGTGTGGCTCCAGGGGCCCCAGCTTGGATGGTGTGTGGGCCAGGACTGTGGGGACAGAAGTCTGAAAACAAAAACTCAGCTTAGGTTTGGGGATGTATGTATGAAGGCTCGATCAACAGACCGTGAGAATTTTCCGGGCTATGAACAAAGGGCGAGTATGTGGCGCTTGCTCAGGGTTTTGTCTCTGGATTTTGTGTCAATGGTGGCCGTGGAATGTCGGGGTGTCCTCAAGGGCCATGGACAATTCTTTCTCTGGTGATTTGGCCTGATCCCAAGTGGTTGGGATCATTCTGTGGATGGGAAGAGTCCTTTCTGTATTTTTTTTTTTACCTCAGGTGTCCCACCAAAGAGGGATTCCAGAGTAGAGCATTGAGTAGGGGTGACTAGACATCTCGAACTCTGGTTGAGATTGGGGGACTAGGGGCTTGGCAAGCCCCATATGTGGGCTGTTGTTCCAGTCACTAAGAGGCTTTACATGAGGATAGGGCTCACGCTGAGGGTCACAATGTGTGTTTGTGCAAATTGTGGCCCTCACGGATAGGTGGGGCCTCATAGTCCATTTTGCTTTCTCCTACAATGAACATTGGACAACATGCCAACCACTAGGTTTCTTGCCAAGGCGAAGGAGAAGTTCTGATTCTTGCATCACGTTCACTCCTGAGCAGTGAGTGGAGATAAGTTCTAGGTTCTGAAGGTGAAAACTGAGGTTGGGTAGAGATGATGGCCTAAAGCCATTGTGGGTGTGATATGCTCTGTGTATGGCCAGCTGTCTGGGTGTTGGACTGGAGGTCTGCCCTCAGGCTGTGTCAGACAGGGCTTTAGTGCACAGGCTAGACTGTATAACTGGGGTATGGTCGAGTGGCATGCAGGTTGTTACTCATTTGGCGTTTCTGGTTAGCCCTATAGGGCAACATTTTTCTTCTGGAGGGCAGGCAGAGTGCTGCATTGTGTCTCCAGAATTGCCAAACTGGAGGGGTGTGGCCAGAATTGTGAGGAACGAAGTCTGAAAACACAAGCTAGCACGAGTTTTGGGGCCAAGAGCATGGCAGGCCCACTCTGCAGAGGCTGAATCGAGATCTCCTGCAGGTGAGGTCAGGGCGATTATCAGATGTGGCCTCAAGCTGGAGTTTGTGTCCATGATGGCCCCTTCCTGAAGGGGGTGGGGGCGTCATGAGGCCAGGGAGGTTTCCCTACGCTGGGAGTTGTGAGCTGCTCCAAACTTCAAAGTTTCCTTCTTCAGGACAGTCGAGTACTATTGGATGGTTCCAGGATGCCCCATACAGAAAGACTCGAGAGCAGGGCCCTAAGCATGGATGCCGAGAAACACCAACTCACCTTCCCATTGCCTGGTCGAGACAAGGCATGCTCAATCTGCGGGCTCTTGGGTGAGCTACCCAGAAGGCTGAGTTTAAATGGACTCTCCTGAGGATGAGTCATAATGTGGGTTGGTGGCCATGGAGACCTTGGAATGTGGCAGTAGCTAAGGGACTCTGCAGGATTCTCCAACCCGAAGGGCTTGACACAACTCCAACAAGGAAGCTTCCCATGTGGAGATGAGAGGTCTTCTGTCTGGTGCCTCAGGAAAGCCCCGTATGCTGGTCTTCGAACCCAGGCCTCTGAGGAGTGATACCTGGACACCAAAGCAAGAGTTCATAATAGGGCCTAGGGGCCTGTCTGGTTCAATCTTCTGTCTCTGCGGATATCTGTCTGTGTGTCTGCATGGAGGTAGTAGTTGCTCAGCTTGTGTCATAATGCCCCTATTTGTCCAGTGTGGCTTGCGGTAGTGGGATGTCCTTGGGGACCTTGAGGTTTCTACTATTTTGTAGAGTTGTGGCCAATGGAATGGGCAGTTTCTTAGGAGAGAGCAGGCCCAGTTCTGTGGTGTGGCTCCAGAGACCCCAGCCTGGAGGCTGTGTGGGCCATGGCTGTGCAGACCGACATCCAAAAACCCTAACTCAGCTCAGGTTTGGGGCCGAGGTTATGGCAGGCCTGATTTACAGTCCATGAGGGGAGCTCCTCTGGATATGAAAGAAGGGTGAGAGGGAGGCAGTCGCTCAGGCTTTTGTCTCTGGATGTTTTGTCCACAATGGCCGTTTAATGTAGGAGTTGCCTCATGGGTCGTAGAAGTCTCCCTCTCTGGTAGTTTGTCCAGCCCCCAAGAGTTTGGGGTCATTCTGTGGGAAGGGAAGTGTCCTGTTTTCTGCTTCATGTGTCCCCCCAGTAGAGGGATTCTAGAGCATAGCAGTGGGTACTGACAACTGGAATACTCGCCCTGTGGTTAAGCCTGGGGGCCTATGGATATGACAAGCCCCATATGCAGGATCTTGGTCCAGCCACTGAGAGGCGTTACTTTAATACGGGACTCACGCTGCAGGTCACAATGCATGTCTGTGCCCTAGGCGGCCCTCAAGCACTGGCGTGGCCTTTCGGACAATGCAGGTTTTCCCACATTGAACGTTGGACAACATGCCAACCACAAGGTTTCTGGCCATGGGGAAGGAGGAATTCTAATTTCTGCATCACGTTCACCCCTGGGCAGTGATTGGAGATAAGGTCTAGGTTCTGAAGCCTGAGAAGCGAGGTTGGGAAGAGATGACGACCTACAGCCATAACGGGTCCTATGTGTCCAGGTTGGGGCCAGCTGTCTGGGTGTCGTTTGGGATGTCTTGTCTCAGGCTGTGCCAGACAGGGCATTAGTATACAGGGTGGGCTGTATAATTGCTTTACAATCGAGTGGCATGCATTAGAAAATCATTTGGGATTACTTATTAGCAGCAAGGGCAAAGTTTTTCTTCTGGAGGGCAGGCAGAGTGCTGCATTGTGGCTTCGGAATTCCCAAACTGGAGGGCTTGTGGGCCAGGAGAGTGAGGACGGAAGTCTGAGAACACAAGCTAGGCTTAGGTTTCGGGGCAAGGACATGGCAGGCACACTCTGCAGAGCTGAATTGACATCTCATGCCTCTGAAGTCAGGTCGAGGTTCAGACTTTGGCTCAGGTTTGAGTTTCTGTCCATGTTGGCCCCTTCAGGAAGGGGGGGCATTATGAGGCCATGGGGGTTTTGCAACTATTGGAGTTGTGAGATGCTCCAAACCGCAAGGATTCCTTCTGTGGGACAATTAAGATTTGTTGGATGGCTCCAGGACGTCTTATAAGGTATTTTTCCAGAACAGGGTTCTAAGTATGGATGCCTGGGCAGCCAGCCTCACATTCCAATTGTCTCCTAGCAACAAGAAACGTTTGATCTGCTGGCTTGGGGTAGCAACAGAGGGGGCTGAGTTGAAATGGACTTTCCTGAGGATGGTCTTAATGTTGGTTTGAGTCCATGGAGACCTTGGTATGGAGCAGTGGCACCAGGGCCCTGAAGGATTCTCCTAACCAGAGGTTATGACAAAGCTCCAATGAGCAAGTTTCCATGGGGAGACGAGATTTGTTCTTATTGGTGCCTCAGGAAACCACCATATGCTGGTATTGGAAACGAGGCCTCTGAGGAGAGATGCCTGGAAACCAAAGCAATGGATCTGTTTAGGGCCTAGGGGCCTGTCCGGTTCAATATTCTTCTCTGGGGACATCTGTTGTCTGAGTGGAGGTAGTTGCTCAGCTGGTTTGAGATCACCCCTGTTTGTCCTGGGCGGCCTACACTATTGGGATGGCCTCGGTGACTTTGGAGGTTTTTCCTAATTTGCAAGGTTGTGGCCAATGGAATGGGAAGAATTCCCTTGAAAGGGAAGCACAGTCCTGAGGTGTGGCTCCAGGGACCCAAGTGTGGAGCGTGTGTGGTCCAGGGCTATTTGGACAAAAGTCTGAAAACACAAACTCCACTTAGGTTGTGGGATGTAGGTATGGCCGGCCCGATCTATAGACCGTGAGGAGACCTCTTCGGGATCTGAACAAAGGGCGAATGTGATGTGCATGCTCATGCTTTTTTTTTTTTTTTCTGGAAATGTGTCACCGATTGCCATGGAATGTCGGCGTGTCCTCATGGGCCATCGATGAGGCTCACTTTCTGGGGATTTGACCCGATCCCAAGAGTTTGGTGTCATTCTGTGGGAAGGGAGGAAGCCTTTCTGTTTTTTTTTTTGTTTATTTATTTATTTTTTTTTTTTAACCTCCGGTGGACCACCAAAAGAGGGATTCCAGAGCAGATTCGTGGGTGGGGGTAACATGACAACCAGACCTCTGGTTAACATTGGGACCTAATAACATGGCAAGCCCCTTATGTGGGCTCTTGGTCCAGACACTGAGAGGCCTTCCTTGAGGATAGGTCTCACACTGAGTTTCACAATGTGGTTTTGTGCCCAAGGAGCCCCTCAAGTCAGGGCGTGGCCTAATGTACCATGCTGGTTTCTCCTACACTGAACGTTGCACAGTAAAGGAACCACAAGTTTTCTGGCAATTGGCAAGATGGAGTTCTAATTTCTGCAACACTTTCACTCCTGGACTGTGATTGGATTTAAGGTCTAGGTTCTGAAGCCTGAAAACTGAGGTTGGGAAGAGATGAAGCCCTAAGGCCATGGTGTGTCTGATGTGCTCAGTGTTCGGCCAGCTGTTGAGTATGGGTTGGGAGGTGCAGGCTCAGGCAGTGGCAGACAGGGAATTAGTGCCCAGGCTAGACTGCATCATTGGGGTGCAGTCGAGTTTCGTGCAGGATGGTACTCATTTGTGGTTACTGGGTAGTCCCAGAGGGCAACGTTTTTCTTCTGGAGGGAAGACACAGTGCCACATAGTGACTCCAAAATTCCCAAACTGGAAGGCTTGTGGGCCAGGAGTGTGAGGAAAAAATTCTGAGAACACAAGCCAGACTTAGATTTCGGGGTGAGGGGACGGCAGGCACCCTCTGCAGAGATAATTCGAGATCCCGTATACCTGAAGACAGAGCTAGGATCAGACGTTTTCTTAGGTCGGAGTTTCTGTCCATGAAGCCCATTCATGAAGGGGAGGGTGTCACGAGGACATGGAGGTTTTCCCACGATGGGAATTGTGAGATGCTCCGAACCACAATGATTCCTTCTGTGGGACAGTCGAGACCTGTTGGATGGCTCCAGGACATCCCATAAGGAAGTTATCCAGAGCAGGGTTCTAAGAATGGATGCGTGGGCAGCCTGCCTCCCATTCCAGGTGTCTCATAGAGCCAAGGCAAGTTCGATCTGCTGGATCTAGGGGAGCAACCGAGGCGGGTGTTTTGAAATGGGTGAGTTGAGGATGGGTCATAATGTGCATTTGTGTCCATGTAGACCTTGGAATGGGGTGCTTGATCAGGGGCCTTGAGGGATGTTCATAACCGGAGGTTTTGATGGAGCTCTAAAGAGTATGTTTCCTATGTAGAGAAGAGAATTGTTTTGATGAGTGCCTAAGGAATCTCCCTTATGCTGGTATTGGAAACCAGGCCTCTGAGGAGAGATAACTGGAATCAAAAGCAATGGATCTGATTAGGGCCTAAGTGCCCGTCCAGTTCAATCTTATTCTATGGGGATATCTGTCTCTGGGTCTGAGTGGAGGTGGTTTCCTAACTTGTGAAAGATCATCCCTGTGTGTCCTGGGCAGCCAACACAATTCCGATGGCCTGGGGGAGTTTGGAGGATTCTCCTAATCTAGAGGGTTGTGGCCAATGGAAATGGCAAAATTCCCCTGGAGAGGGAAGCCACAGTCCTGAGGTGTGGCTCCAGGGGCCCCAGCTTGGATGGTGTGTGGGCCAGGACTGTGGGGACAGAAGTCTGAAAACACAAACTCAGCTTAGGTTTGGGGATGTATGTATGAAGGCTCGATCAACAGACCGTGAGAATTTTCCGGGCTATGAACAAAGGGCGAGTATGTGGCGCTTGCTCAGGGTTTTGTCTCTGGATTTTGTGTCAATGGTGGCCGTGGAATGTCGGGGTGTCCTCAAGGGCCATGGACAATTCTTTCTCTGGTGATTTGGCCTGATCCCAAGTGGTTGGGATCATTCTGTGGATGGGAAGAGTCCTTTCTGTATTTTTTTTTTTTTACATCAGGTGTCCCACCAAAGAGGGATTCCAGAGTAGAGCCCTGAGTAGGGGTGACTAGACATCTCGAACTCTGGTTGAGATTGGGGGACTAGTGGTTTGGCAAGCCCCATATGTGTGCTGTTGTTCCAGTCACTAATAGGCTTTACATGAGGATAGGGCTCACGCTGAGGGTCACAATGTGTGTTTGTGCAAATTGTGGCCCTCAGGGAAAGGTGGGGCCTCATAGTCCATGCTGCTTTCTCCTACAATGAACATTGGACAACATGCCAACCACTAGGTTTCTTGCCAAGGCGAAGGAGAAGTTCTGATTCTTGCATCACGTTCACTCCTGAGCAGTGAGTGGAGATAAGTTCTAGGTTCTGACGGTGAAAACTGAGGTTGGGTAGAGATGATGGCCTAAAGCCATTGTGGGTGTGATATGCTCTGTGTATGGCCAGCTGTCTGGGTGTTGGACTGGAGGTCTGCCCTCAGGCTGTGTCAGACAGGGCTTTAGTGCACAGGCTAGACTGTATAACTGGGGTATGGTCGAGTGGCATGCAGGTTGTTACTCATTTGGCGTTTCTGGTTAGCCCTATAGGGCAACATTTTTCTTCTGGAGGGCAGGCAGAGTGCTGCATTGTGTCTCCAGAATTGCCAAACTGGAGGGGTGTGGCCAGAATTGTGAGGAACGAAGTCTGAAAACACAAGCTAGCACGAGTTTTGGGGCCAAGAGCATGGCAGGCCCACTCTGCAGAGGCTGAATCGAGATCTCCTGCAGGTGAGGTCAGGGCGATTATCAGATGTGGCCTCAAGCTGGAGTTTGTGTCCATGATGGCCCCTTCCTGAAGGGGGTGGGGGCGTCATGAGGCCAGGGAGGTTTCCCTACGCTGGGAGTTGTGAGCTGCTCCAAACTTCAAAGTTTCCTTCTTCAGGACAGTCGAGTACTATTGGATGGTTCCAGGATGCCCCATACAGAAAGACTCGAGAGCAGGGCCCTAAGCATGGATGCCGAGAAACACCAACTCACCTTCCCATTGCCTGGTCGAGACAAGGCATGCTCAATCTGCGGGCTCTTGGGTGAGCTACCCAGAAGGCTGAGTTTAAATGGACTCTCCTGAGGATGAGTCATAATGTGGGTTGGTGGCCATGGAGACCTTGGAATGTGGCAGTAGCTAAGGGACTCTGCAGGATTCTCCAACCCGAAGGGCTTGACACAACTCCAACAAGGAAGCTTCCCATGTGGAGATGAGAGGTCTTCTGTCTGGTGCCTCAGGAAAGCCCCGTATGCTGGTCTTCGAACCCAGGCCTCTGAGGAGTGATACCTGGACACCAAAGCAAGAGTTCATAATAGGGCCTAGGGGCCTGTCTGGTTCAATCTTCTGTCTCTGCGGATATCTGTCTGTGTGTCTGCATGGAGGTAGTAGTTGCTCAGCTTGTGTCATAATGCCCCTATTTGTCCAGTGCGGCTTGCGGTAGTGGGATGTCCTTGGGGACCTTGAGGTTTCTACTATTTTGTAGAGTTGTGGCCAATGGAATGGGCAGTTTCTTAGGAGAGAGCAGGCCCAGTTCTGTGGTGTGGCTCCAGAGACCCCAGCCTGGAGGCTGTGTGGGCCATGGCTGTGCAGACCGACATCCAAAAACCCTAACTCAGCTCAGGTTTGGGGCCGAGGTTATGGCAGGCTTGATTTACAGTCCATGAGGGGAGCTCCTCTGGATATGAAAGAAGGGTGAGAGGGAGGCAGTCGCTCAGGCTTTTGTCTCTGGATGTTTTGTCCACAATGGCCGTTTAATGTAGGAGTTGCCTCATGGGTCGTAGAAGTCTCCCTCTCTGGTAGTTTGTCCAGCCCCCAAGAGTTTGGGGTCATTCTGTGGGAAGGGAAGTGTCCTGTTTTCTGCTTCATGTGTCCCCCCAGTAGAGGGATTCTAGAGCATAGCAGTGGGTACTGACAACTGGAATACTCGCCCTGTGGTTAAGCCTGGGGGCCTATGGATATGACAAGCCCCATATGCAGGATCTTGGTCCAGCCACTGAGAGGCGTTACTTTAATACGGGACTCACGCTGCAGGTCACAATGCATGTCTGTGCCCTAGGCGGCCCTCAAGCACTGGCGTGGCCTTTCGGACAATGCAGGTTTTCCCACATTGAACGTTGGACAACATGCCAACCACAAGGTTTCTGGCCATGGGGAAGGAGGAATTCTAATTTCTGCATCACGTTCACCCCTGGGCAGTGATTGGAGATAAGGTCTAGGTTCTGAAGCCTGAAAACCGAGGTTGGGAAGAGATGACGACCTACAGCCATAGCGGGTCCTATGTGTCCAGGTTGGGGCCAGCTGTCTGGGTGTCGTTTGGGATGTCTTGTCTCAGGCTGTGCCAGACAGGGCATTAGTATACAGGGTGGGCTGTATAATTGCTTTACAATCGAGTGGCATGCATTAAAAAATCATTTGGGATTACTTATTAGGAGCCTGGGCAAAGTTTTTCTTCTGGAGGGCAGGCAGAGTGCTGCATTGTGGCTTCGGAATTCCCAAACTGGAGGGCTTGTGGGCCAGGAGAGTGAGGACGGAAGTCTGAGAACACAAGCTAGGCTTAGGTTTCGGGGCAAGGACATGGCAGGCACACTCTGCAGAGCTGAATTGAGATCTCATGCATCTGAAGTCAGGTCGAGGTTCAGACTTTGGCTCAGGTTTGAGTTTCTGTCCATGTTGGCCCCTTCAGGAAGTGGGGGCATTATGAGGCCATGGGGGTTTTCCCACTATTGGAGTTGTGAGATGCTCCAAACCGCAAGGATTCCTTCTGTGGGACAATTAAGATTTGTTGGATGGCTCCAGGACGTCTTATAAGGTATTTTTCCAGAACAGGGTTCTAAGTATGGATGCCTGGGCAGCCAGCCTCACATTCCAATTGTCTCCTAGCAACAAGAAACGTTTGATCTGCTGGCTTGGGGTAGCAACAGAGGGGGCTGAGTTGAAATGGACTTTCCTGAGGATGGTCTTAATGTTGGTTTGAGTCCATGGAGACCTTGGTATGGAGCAGTGGCACCAGGGCCCTGAAGGATTCTCCTAACCAGAGGTTATGACAAAGCTCCAATGAGCAAGTTTCCATGGGGAGACGAGATTTGTTCTTATTGGTGCCTCAGGAAACCACCATATGCTGGTATTGGAAACGAGGCCTCTGAGGAGAGATGCCTGGAAACCAAAGCAATGGATCTGTTTAGGGCCTAGGGGCCTGTCCGGTTCAATATTCTTCTCTGGGGACATCTGTTGTCTGAGTGGAGGTAGTTGCTCAGCTGGTTTGAGATCACCCCTGTTTGTCCTGGGCGGCCTACACTATTGGGATGGCCTCGGTGACTTTGGAGGTTTTTCCTAATTTGCAAGGTTGTGGCCAATGGAATGGGAAGAATTCCCTTGAAAGGGAAGCACAGTCCTGAGGTGTGGCTCCAGGGACCCAAGTGTGGAGCGTGTGTGGTCCAGGGCTATTTGGACAAAAGTCTGAAAACACAAACTCCACTTAGGTTGTGGGATGTAGGTATGGCCGGCCCGATCTATAGACCGTGAGGAGACCTCTTCGGGATATGAACAAAGGGCGAATGTGATGTGCATGCTCATGCTTTTTTTTTTTTTTTCTGGAAATGTGTCACCGATTGCCATGGAATGTCGGCGTGTCCTCATGGGCCATCGATGAGGCTCACTTTCTGGGGATTTGACCCGATCCCAAGAGTTTGGTGTCATTCTGTGGGAAGGGAGGAGGCCTTTCTGTTTTTTTTTTTTGTTTATTTTTTTTGTTTTTTGTTTTTTGTTTTTTTTAACCTCCGGTGGACCACCAATAGAGGGATTCCAGAGCAGATTCGTGGGTGGGGGCAACATGACAACCAGACCTCTGGTTAACATTGGGACCTAATAACATGGCAAGCCCCTTATGTGGGCTCTTGGTCCAGACACTGAGAGGCCTTCCTTGAGGATAGGTCTCACACTGAGTTTCACAATGTGGTTTTGTGCCCAAGGAGCCCCTCAAGTCAGGGCGTGGCCTAATGTACCATGCTGGTTTCTCCTACACTGAACGTTGCACAGTAAAGGAACCACAAGTTTTCTGGCAATTGGCAAGATGGAGTTCTAATTTCTGCAACACTTTCACTCCTGGACTGTGATTGGATTTAAGGTCTAGGTTCTGAAGCCTGAAAACTGAGGTTGGGAAGAGATGAAGCCCTAAGGCCATGGTGTGTCTGATGTGCTCAGTGTTCGGCCAGCTGTTGAGTATGGGTTGGGAGGTGCAGGCTCAGGCAGTGGCAGACAGGGAATTAGTGCCCAGGCTAGACTGCATCATTGGGGTGCAGTCGAGTTTCGTGCAGGATGGTACTCATTTGTGGTTACTGGGTAGTCCCAGAGGGCAACGTTTTTCTTCTGGAGGGAAGACACAGTGCCACATAGTGACTCCAAAATTCCCAAACTGGAAGGCTTGTGGGCCAGGAGTGTGAGGAAAAAATTCTGAGAACACAAGCCAGACTTAGATTTCGGGGTGAGGGGACGGCAGGCACCCTCTGCAGAGATAATTCGAGATCCCGTATACCTGAAGACAGAGCTAGGATCAGACGTTTTCTTAGGTCGGAGTTTCTGTCCATGAAGCCCATTCATGAAGGGGAGGGTGTCACGAGGACATGGAGGTTTTCCCACGATGGGAATTGTGAGATGCTCCGAACCACAATGATTCCTTCTGTGGGACAGTCGAGACCTGTTGGATGGCTCCAGGACATCCCATAAGGAAGTTATCCAGAGCAGGGTTCTAAGGATGGATGCGTGGGCAGCCTGCCTCCCATTCCAGGTGTCTCATAGAGCCAAGGCAAGTTCGATCTGCTGGATCTAGGGAGCAACCGAGGCGGGTGTTTTGAAATGGGTGAGTTGAGGATGGGTCATAATGTGCATTTGTGTCCATGTAGACCTTGGAATGGGGTGCTTGATCAGGGGCCTTGAGGGATGTTCATAACCGGAGGTTTTGATGGAGCTCTAAAGAGTATGTTTCCTATGTAGAGAAGAGAATTGTTTTGATGAGTGCCTAAGGAATCTCCCTTATGCTGGTATTGGAAACCAGGCCTCTGAGGAGAGATGACTGGAATCAAAAGCAATGGATCTGATTAGGGCCTAAGTGCCCGTCCAGTTCAATCTTATTCTATGGGGATATCTGTCTCTGGGTCTGAGTGGAGGTGGTTTCCTAACTTGTGAAAGATCATCCCTGTGTGTCCTGGGCAGCCAACACAATTCCGATGGCCTGGGGGAGTTTGGAGGATTCTCCTAATCTAGAGGGTTGTGGCCAATGGAAATGGCAAAATTCCCCTGGAGAGGGAAGCCACAGTCCTGAGGTGTGGCTCCAGGGGCCCCAGCTTGGATGGTGTGTGGGCCAGGACTGTGGGGACAGAAGTCTGAAAACACAAACTCAGCTTAGGTTTGGGGATGTATGTATGAAGGCTCGATCAACAGACCGTGAGAATTTTCCGGGCTATGAACAAAGGGCGAGTATGTGGCGCTTGCTCAGGGTTTTGTCTCTGGATTTTGTGTCAATGGTGGCCGTGGAATGTCGGGGTGTCCTCAAGGGCCATGGACAATTCTTTCTCTGGTGATTTGGCCTGATCCCAAGTAGTTGGGATCATTCTGTGGATGGGAAGAGTCCTTTCTGTATTTTTTTTTTTTTTACATCAGGTGTCCCACCAAAGAGGGATTCCAGAGTAGAGCCCTGAGTAGGGGTGACTAGACATCTCGAACTCTGGTTGAGATTGGGGGACTAGTGGTTTGGCAAGCCCCATATGTGTGCTGTTGTTCCAGTCACTAATAAGCTTTACATGAGGATAGGGCTCACGCTGAGGGTCACAATGTGTGTTTGTGCAAATTGTGGCCCTCAGGGACAGGTGGGGCCTCATAGTCCATGCTGCTTTCTCCTACAATGAACATTGGACAACATGCCAACCACTAGGTTTCTTGCCAAGGCGAAGGAGAAGTTCTGATTCTTGCATCACGTTCACTCCTGAGCAGTGAGTGGAGATAAGTTCTAGGTTCTGAAGGTGAAAACTGAGGTTGGGTAGAGATGATGGCCTAAAGCCATTGTGGGTGTGATATGCTCTGTGTATGGCCAGCTGTCTGGGTGTTGGACTGGAGGTCTGCCCTCAGGCTGTGTCAGACAGGGCTTTAGTGCACAGGCTAGACTGTATAACTGGGGTATGGTCGAGTGGCATGCAGGTTGTTACTCATTTGGCGTTTCTGGTTAGCCCTATAGGGCAACATTTTTCTTCTGGAGGGCAGGCAGAGTGCTGCATTGTGTCTCCAGAATTGCCAAACTGGAGGGGTGTGGCCAGAATTGTGAGGAACGAAGTCTGAAAACACAAGCTAGCACGAGTTTTGGGGCCAAGAGCATGGCAGGCCCACTCTGCAGAGGCTGAATCGAGATCTCCTGCAGGTGAGGTCAGGGCGATTATCAGATGTGGCCTCAAGCTGGAGTTTGTGTCCATGATGGCCCCTTCCTGAAGGGGGTGGGGGCGTCATGAGGCCAGGGAGGTTTCCCTACGCTGGGAGTTGTGAGCTGCTCCAAACTTCAAAGTTTCCTTCTTCAGGACAGTCGAGTACTATTGGATGGTTCCAGGATGCCCCATACAGAAAGACTCGAGAGCAGGGCCCTAAGCATGGATGCCGAGAAACACCAACTCACCTTCCCATTGCCTGGTCGAGACAAGGCATGCTCAATCTGCGGGCTCTTGGGTGAGCTACCCAGAAGGCTGAGTTTAAATGGACTCTCCTGAGGATGAGTCATAATGTGGGTTGGTGGCCATGGAGACCTTGGAATGTGGCAGTAGCTAAGGGACTCTGCAGGATTCTCCAACCCGAAGGGCTTGACACAACTCCAACAAGGAAGCTTCCCATGTGGAGATGAGAGGTCTTCTGTCTGGTGCCTCAGGAAAGCCCCGTATGCTGGTCTTCGAACCCAGGCCTCTGAGGAGTGATACCTGGACACCAAAGCAAGAGTTCATAATAGGGCCTAGGGGCCTGTCTGGTTCAATCTTCTGTCTCTGCGGATATCTGTCTGTGTGTCTGCATGGAGGTAGTAGTTGCTCAGCTTGTGTCATAATGCCCCTATTTGTCCAGTGCGGCTTGCGGTAGTGGGATGTCCTTGGGGACCTTGAGGTTTCTACTATTTTGTAGAGTTGTGGCCAATGGAATGGGCAGTTTCTTAGGAGAGAGCAGGCCCAGTTCTGTGGTGTGGCTCCAGAGACCCCAGCCTGGAGGCTGTGTGGGCCATGGCTGTGCAGACAGACATCCAAAAACCCTAACTCAGTTCAGGTTTGGGGCCGAGGTTATGGCAGGCCTGATTTACAGTCCATGAGGGGAGCTCCTCTGGATATGAAAGAAGGGTGAGAGGGAGGCAGTCGCTCAGGCTTTTGTCTCTGGATGTTTTGTCCACAATGGCCGTTTAATGTAGGAGTTGCCTCATGGGTCGTAGAAGTCTCCCTCTCTGGTAGTTTGTCCAGCCCCCAAGAGTTTGGGGTCATTCTGTGGGAAGGGAAGTGTCCTGTTTTCTGCTTCATGTGTCACCGCAGTAGAGGGATTCTAGAGCATAGCAGTGGGTACTGACAACTGGAATACTCGCCCTGTGGTTAAGCCTGGGGGCCTATGGATATGACAAGCCCCATATGCAGGATCTTGGTCCAGCCACTGAGAGGCGTTACTTTAATACGGGACTCACGCTGCAGGTCACAATGCATGTCTGTGCCCTAGGCGGCCCTCAAGCACTGGCGTGGCCTTTCGGACAATGCAGGTTTTCCCACATTGAACGTTGGACAACATGCCAACCACAAGGTTTCTGGCCATGGGGAAGGAGGAATTCTAATTTCTGCATCACGTTCACCCCTGGGCAGTGATTGGAGATAAGGTCTAGGTTCTGAAGCCTGAAAACCGAGGTTGGGAAGAGATGACGACCTACAGCCATAGCGGGTCCTATGTGTCCAGGTTGGGGCCAGCTGTCTGGGTGTCGTTTGGGATGTCTTGTCTCAGGCTGTGCCAGACAGGGCATTAGTATACAGGGTGGGCTGTATAATTGCTTTACAATCGAGTGGCATGCATTAAAAAATCATTTGGGATTACTTATTAGGAGCCTGGGCAAAGTTTTTCTTCTGGAGGGCAGGCAGAGTGCTGCATTGTGGCTTCGGAATTCCCAAACTGGAGGGCTTGTGGGCCAGGAGAGTGAGGACGGAAGTCTGAGAACACAAGCTAGGCTTAGGTTTCGGGGCAAGGACATGGCAGGCACACTCTGCAGAGCTGAATTGAGATCTCATGCATCTGAAGTCAGGTCGAGGTTCAGACTTTGGCTCAGGTTTGAGTTTCTGTCCATGTTGGCCCCTTCAGGAAGTGGGGGCATTATGAGGCCATGGGGGTTTTCCCACTATTGGAGTTGTGAGATGCTCCAAACCGCAAGGATTCCTTCTGTGGGACAATTAAGATTTGTTGGATGGCTCCAGGACGTCTTATAAGGTATTTTTCCAGAACAGGGTTCTAAGTATGGATGCCTGGGCAGCCAGCCTCACATTCCAATTGTCTCCTAGCAACAAGAAACGTTTGATCTGCTGGCTTGGGGTAGCAACAGAGGGGGCTGAGTTGAAAAGGACTTTCCTGAGGATGGTCTTAATGTTGGTTTGAGTCCATGGAGACCTTGGTATGGAGCAGTGGCACCAGGGCCCTGAAGGATTCTCCTAACCAGAGGTTATTACAAAGCTCCAATGAGCAAGTTTCCATGGGGAGACGAGATTTGTTCTTATTGGTGCCTCAGGAAACCACCATATGCTGGTATTGGAAACGAGGCCTCTGAGGAGAGATGCCTGGAAACCAAAGCAATGGATCTGTTTAATGCCTAGGGGCCTGTCCGGTTCAATATTCTTCTCTGGGGACATCTGTTGTCTGAGTGGAGGTAGTTGCTCAGCTGGTTTGAGATCACCCCTGTTTGTCCTGGGCGGCCTACACTATTGGGATGGCCTCGGTGACTTTGGAGGTTTTTCCTAATTTGCAAGGTTGTGGCCAATGGAATGGGAAGAATTCCCTTGAAAGGGAAGCACAGTCCTGAGGTGTGGCTCCAGGGACCCAAGTGTGGAGCGTGTGTGGTCCAGGGCTATTTGGACAAAAGTCTGAAAACACAAACTCCACTTAGGTTGTGGGATGTAGGTATGGCCGGCCCGATCTATAGACCGTGAGGAGACCTCTTCGGGATATGAACAAAGGGCGAATGTGATGTGCATGCTCATGCTTTTTTTTTTTTTTTTTCTGGAAATGTGTCACCGATTGCCATGGAATGTCGGGGTGTCCTCATGGGCCATCGATGAGGCTCACTTTCTGGGGATTTGACCCGATCCCAAGAGTTTGGTGTCATTCTGTGGGAAGGGAGGAGGCCTTTCTGTTTTTTTTTTTTTGTTTATTTTTTTTGTTTTTTGTTTTTTGTTTTTTTTAACCTCCGGTGGACCACCAAAAGAGGGATTCCAGAGCAGATTCGTGGGTGGGGGCAACATGACAACCAGACCTCTGGTTAACATTGGGACCTAATAACATGGCAAGCCCCTTATGTGGGCTCTTGGTCCAGACACTGAGAGGCCTTCCTTGAGGATAGGTCTCACACTGAGTTTCACAATGTGGTTTTGTGCCCAAGGAGCCCCTCAAGTCAGGGCATGGCCTAATGTACCATGCTGGTTTCTCCTACACTGAATGTTGCACAGTAAAGGAACCACAAGTTTTCTGGCACTTGGCAAGATGGAGTTCTAATTTCTGCAACACTTTCACTCCTGGACTGTGATTGGATTTAAGGTCTAGGTTCTGAAGCCTGAAAACTGAGGTTGGGAAGAGATGAAGCCCTAAGGCCATGGTGTGTCTGATGTGCTCAGTGTTCGGCCAGCTGTTGAGTATGGGTTGGGAGGTGCAGGCTCAGGCAGTGGCAGACAGGGAATTAGTGCCCAGGCTAGACTGCATCATTGGGGTGCAGTCGAGTTTCGTGCAGGATGGTACTCATTTGTGGTTACTGGGTAGTCCCAGAGGGCAACGTTTTTCTTCTGGAGGGAAGACACAGTGCCACATAGTGACTCCAAAATTCCCAAACTGGAAGGCTTGTGGGCCAGGAGTGTGAGGAAAAAATTCTGAGAACACAAGCCAGACTTAGATTTCGGGGTGAGGGGACGGCAGGCACCCTCTGCAGAGATAATTCGAGATCCCGTATACCTGAAGACAGAGCTAGGATCAGACGTTTTCTTAGGTCGGAGTTTCTGTCCATGAAGCCCATTCATGAAGGGGAGGGTGTCACGAGGACATGGAGGTTTTCCCACGATGGGAATTGTGAGATGCTCCGAACCACAATGATTCCTTCTGTGGGACAGTCGAGACCTGTTGGATGGCTCCAGGACATCCCATAAGGAAGTTATCCAGAGCAGGGTTCTAAGGATGGATGCGTGGGCAGCCTGCCTCCCATTCCAGGTGTCTCATAGAGCCAAGGCAAGTTCGATCTGCTGGATCTAGGGAGCAACCGAGGCGGGTGTTTTGAAATGGGTGAGTTGAGGATGGGTCATAATGTGCATTTGTGTCCATGTAGACCTTGGAATGGGGTGCTTGATCAGGGGCCTTGAGGGATGTTCATAACCGGAGGTTTTGATGGAGCTCTAAAGAGTATGTTTCCTATGTAGAGAAGAGAATTGTTTTGATGAGTGCCTAAGGAATCTCCCTTATGCTGGTATTGGAAACCAGGCCTCTGAGGAGAGATGACTGGAATCAAAAGCAATGGATCTGATTAGGGCCTAAGTGCCCGTCCAGTTCAATCTTATTCTATGGGGATATCTGTCTCTGGGTCTGAGTGGAGGTGGTTTCCTAACTTGTGAAAGATCATCCCTGTGTGTCCTGGGCAGCCAACACAATTCCGATGGCCTGGGGGAGTTTGGAGGATTCTCCTAATCTATAGGGTTGTGGCCAATGGAAATGGCAAAATTCCCCTGGAGAGGGAAGCCACAGTCCTGAGGTGTGGCTCCAGGGGCCCCAGCTTGGATGGTGTGTGGGCCAGGACTGTGGGGACAGAAGTCTGAAAACACAAACTCAGCTTAGGTTTGGGGATGTATGTATGAAGGCTCGATCAACAGACCGTGAGAATTTTCCGGGCTATGAACAAAGGGCGAGTATGTGGCGCTTGCTCAGGGTTTTGTCTCTGGATTTTGTGTCAATGGTGGCCGTGGAATGTCGGGGTGTCCTCAAGGGCCATGGACAATTCTTTCTCTGGTGATTTGGCCTGATCCCAAGTGGTTGGGATCATTCTGTGGATGGGAAGAGTCCTTTCTGTATTTTTTTTTTTTTTACATCAGGTGTCCCACCAAAGAGGGATTCCAGAGTAGAGCCCTGAGTAGGGGTGACTAGACATCTCGAACTCTGGTTGAGATTGGGGGACTAGTGGTTTGGCAAGCCCCATATGTGTGCTGTTGTTCCAGTCACTAATAGGCTTTACATGAGGATAGGGCTCACGCTGAGGGTCACAATGTGTGTTTGTGCAAATTGTGGCCCTCAGGGAAAGGTGGGGCCTCATAGTCCATGCTGCTTTCTCCTACAATGAACATTGGACAACATGCCAACCACTAGGTTTCTTGCCAAGGCGAAGGAGAAGTTCTGATTCTTGCATCACGTTCACTCCTGAGCAGTGAGTGGAGATAAGTTCTAGGTTCTGAAGGTGAAAACTGAGGTTGGGTAGAGATGATGGCCTAAAGCCATTGTGGGTGTGATATGCTCTGTGTATGGCCAGCTGTCTGGGTGTTGGACTGGAGGTCTGCCCTCAGGCTGTGTCAGACAGGGCTTTAGTGCACAGGCTAGACTGTATAACTGGGGTATGGTCGAGTGGCATGCAGGTTGTTACTCATTTGGCGTTTCTGGTTAGCCCTATAGGGCAACATTTTTCTTCTGGAGGGCAGGCAGAGTGCTGCATTGTGTCTCCAGAATTGCCAAACTGGAGGGGTGTGGCCAGAATTGTGAGGAACGAAGTCTGAAAACACAAGCTAGCACGAGTTTTGGGGCCAAGAGCATGGCAGGCCCACTCTGCAGAGGCTGAATCGAGATCTCCTGCAGGTGAGGTCAGGGCGATTATCAGATGTGGCCTCAAGCTGGAGTTTGTGTCCATGATGGCCCCTTCCTGAAGGGGGTGGGGGCGTCATGAGGCCAGGGAGGTTTCCCTACGCTGGGAGTTGTGAGCTGCTCCAAACTTCAAAGTTTCCTTCTTCAGGACAGTCGAGTACTATTGGATGGTTCCAGGATGCCCCATACAGAAAGACTCGAGAGCAGGGCCCTAAGCATGGATGCCGAGAAACACCAACTCACCTTCCCATTGCCTGGTCGAGACAAGGCATGCTCAATCTGCGGGCTCTTGGGTGAGCTACCCAGAAGGCTGAGTTTAAATGGACTCTCCTGAGGATGAGTCATAATGTGGGTTGGTGGCCATGGAGACCTTGGAATGTGGCAGTAGCTAAGGGACTCTGCAGGATTCTCCAACCCGAAGGGCTTGACACAACTCCAACAAGGAAGCTTCCCATGTGGAGATGAGAGGTCTTCTGTCTGGTGCCTCAGGAAAGCCCCGTATGCTGGTCTTCGAACCCAGGCCTCTGAGGAGTGATACCTGGACACCAAAGCAAGAGTTCATAATAGGGCCTAGGGGCCTGTCTGGTTCAATCTTCTGTCTCTGCGGATATCTGTCTGTGTGTCTGCATGGAGGTAGTAGTTGCTCAGCTTGTGTCATAATGCCCCTATTTGTCCAGTGCGGCTTGCGGTAGTGGGATGTCCTTGGGGACCTTGAGGTTTCTACTATTTTGTAGAGTTGTGGCCAATGGAATGGGCAGTTTCTTAGGAGAGAGCAGGCCCAGTTCTGTGGTGTGGCTCCAGAGACCCCAGCCTGGAGGCTGTGTGGGCCATGGCTGTGCAGACAGACATCCAAAAACCCTAACTCAGTTCAGGTTTGGGGCCGAGGTTATGGCAGGCCTGATTTACAGTCCATGAGGGGAGCTCCTCTGGATATGAAAGAAGGGTGAGAGGGAGGCAGTCGCTCAGGCTTTTGTCTCTGGATGTTTTGTCCACAATGGCCGTTTAATGTAGGAGTTGCCTCATGGGTCGTAGAAGTCTCCCTCTCTGGTAGTTTGTCCAGCCCCCAAGAGTTTGGGGTCATTCTGTGGGAAGGGAAGTGTCCTGTTTTCTGCTTCATGTGTCCCCCCAGTAGAGGGATTCTAGAGCATAGCAGTGGGTACTGACAACTGGAATACTCGCCCTCTGGTTAAGCCTGTGTGCCTATGGATATGACAAGCCCCATATGCTGGATCTTGGTCCAGCCACTGAGAGGCGTTACTTTAATACGGGACTCACGCTGCAGGTCACAATGCATGTCTGTGCCCTAGGCGGCCCTCAAGCACTGGCGTGGCCTTTCGGACAATGCAGGTTTTCCCACATTGAACGTTGGACAACATGCCAACCACAAGGTTTCTGGCCATGGGGAAGGAGGAATTCTAATTTCTGCATCACGTTCACCCCTGGGCAGTGATTGGAGATAAGGTCTAGGTTCTGAAGCCTGAAAACCGAGGTTGGGAAGAGATGACGACCTACAGCCATAGCGGGTCCTATGTGTCCAGGTTGGGGCCAGCTGTCTGGGTGTCGTTTGGGATGTCTTGTCTCAGGCTGTGCCAGACAGGGCATTAGTATACAGGGTGGGCTGTATAATTGCTTTACAATCGAGTGGCATGCATTAAAAAATCATTTGGGATTACTTATTAGGAGCCTGGGCAAAGTTTTTCTTCTGGAGGGCAGGCAGAGTGCTGCATTGTGGCTTCGGAATTCCCAAACTGGAGGGCTTGTGGGCCAGGAGAGTGAGGACGGAAGTCTGAGAACACAAGCTAGGCTTAGGTTTCGGGGCAAGGACATGGCAGGCACACTCTGCAGAGCTGAATTGAGATCTCATGCATCTGAAGTCAGGTCGAGGTTCAGACTTTGGCTCAGGTTTGAGTTTCTGTCCATGTTGGCCCCTTCAGGAAGTGGGGGCATTATGAGGCCATGGGGGTTTTCCCACTATTGGAGTTGTGAGATGCTCCAAACCGCAAGGATTCCTTCTGTGGGACAATTAAGATTTGTTGGATGGCTCCAGGACGTCTTATAAGGTATTTTTCCAGAACAGGGTTCTAAGTATGGATGCCTGGGCAGCCAGCCTCACATTCCAATTGTCTCCTAGCAACAAGAAACGTTTGATCTGCTGGCTTGGGGTAGCAACAGAGGGGGCTGAGTTGAAAAGGACTTTCCTGAGTATGGTCTTAATGTTGGTTTGAGTCCATGGAGACCTTGGTATGGAGCAGTGGCACCAGGGCCCTGAAGGATTCTCCTAACCAGAGGTTATTACAAAGCTCCAATGAGCAAGTTTCCATGGGGAGACGAGATTTGTTCTTATTGGTGCCTCAGGAAACCACCATATGCTGGTATTGGAAACGAGGCCTCTGAGGAGAGATGCCTGGAAACCAAAGCAATGGATCTGTTTAATGCCTAGGGGCCTGTCCGGTTCAATATTCTTCTCTGGGGACATCTGTTGTCTGAGTGGAGGTAGTTGCTCAGCTGGTTTGAGATCACCCCTGTTTGTCCTGGGCGGCCTACACTATTGGGATGGCCTCGGTGACTTTGGAGGTTTTTCCTAATTTGCAAGGTTGTGGCCAATGGAATGGGAAGAATTCCCTTGAAAGGGAAGCACAGTCCTGAGGTGTGGCTCCAGGGACCCAAGTGTGGAGCGTGTGTGGTCCAGGGCTATTTGGACAAAAGTCTGAAAACACAAACTCCACTTAGGTTGTGGGATGTAGGTATGGCCGGCCCGATCTATAGACCGTGAGGAGACCTCTTCGGGATATGAACAAAGGGCGAATGTGATGTGCATGCTCATGCTTTTTTTTTTTTTTTTCTGGAAATGTGTCACCGATTGCCATGGAATGTCGGGGTGTCCTCATGGGCCATCGATGAGGCTCACTTTCTGGGGATTTGACCCGATCCCAAGAGTTTGGTGTCATTCTGTGGGAAGGGAGGAGGCCTTTCTGTTTTTTTTTTTTGTTTATTTTTTTTGTTTTTTGTTTTTTGTTTTTTTTAACCTCCGGTGGACCACCAAAAGAGGGATTCCAGAGCAGATTCGTGGGTGGGGTCAACATGACAACCAGACCTCTGGTTAACATTGGGACCTAATAACATGGTAAGCCCCTTATGTGGGCTCTTGGTCCAGACACTGAGAGGCCTTCCTTGAGGATAGGTCTCACACTGAGTTTCACAATGTGGTTTTGTGCCCAAGGAGCCCCTCAAGTCAGGGCGTGGCCTAATGTACCATGCTGGTTTCTCCTACACTGAACGTTGCACAGTAAAGGAACCACAAGATTTCTGGCACTTGGCAAGATGGAGTTCTAATTTCTGCAACACTTTCACTCCTGGACTGTGATTGGATTTAAGGTCTAGGTTCTGAAGCCTGAAAACTGAGGTTGGGAAGAGATTAAGCCCTAAGGCCATGGTGTGTCTGATGTGCTCAGTGTTCGGCCAGCTGTTGAGTATGGGTTGGGAGGTGCAGGCTCAGGCAGTGGCAGACAGGGAATTAGTGCCCAGGCTAGACTGCATCATTGGGGTGCAGTCGAGTTTCGTGCAGGATGGTACTCATTTGTGGTTACTGGGTAGTCCCAGAGGGCAACGTTTTTCTTCTGGAGGGAAGACACAGTGCCACATAGTGACTCCAAAATTCCCAAACTGGAAGGCTTGTGGGCCAGGAGTGTGAGGAAAAAATTCTGAGAACACAAGCCAGACTTAGATTTCGGGGTGAGGGGACGGCAGGCACCCTCTGCAGAGATAATTCGAGATCCCGTATACCTGAAGACAGAGCTAGGATCAGACGTTTTCTTAGGTCGGAGTTTCTGTCCATGAAGCCCATTCATGAAGGGGAGGGTGTCACGAGGACATGGAGGTTTTCCCACGATGGGAATTGTGAGATGCTCCGAACCACAATGATTCCTTCTGTGGGACAGTCGAGACCTGTTGGATGGCTCCAGGACATCCCCTAAGGAAGTTATCCAGAGCAGGGACCTAAGGATGGATGCGTGGGCAGCCTGCCTCCCATTCCAGGTGTCTCATAGAGCCAAGGCAAGTTCGATCTGCTGGATCTAGGGAGCAACCGAGGCGGGTGTTTTGAAATGGGTGAGTTGAGGATGGGTCATAATGTGCATTTGTGTCCATGTAGACCTTGGAATGGGGTGCTTGATCAGGGGCCTTGAGGGATGTTCATAACCGGAGGTTTTGATGGAGCTCTAAAGAGTATGTTTCCTATGTAGAGAAGAGAATTGTTTTGATGAGTGCCTAAGGAATCTCCCTTATGCTGGTATTGGAAACCAGGCCTCTGAGGAGAGATGACTGGAATCAAAAGCAATGGATCTGATTAGGGCCTAAGTGCCCGTCCAGTTCAATCTTATTCTATGGGGATATCTGTCTCTGGGTCTGAGTGGAGGTGGTTTCCTAACTTGTGAAAGATCATCCCTGTGTGTCCTGGGCAGCCAACACAATTCCGATGGCCTGGGGGAGTTTGGAGGATTCTCCTAATCTAGAGGGTTGTGGCCAATGGAAATGGCAAAATTCCCCTGGAGAGGGAAGCCACAGTCCTGAGGTGTGGCTCCAGGGGCCCCAGCTTGGATGGTGTGTGGGCCAGGACTGTGGGGACAGAAGTCTGAAAACACAAACTCAGCTTAGGTTTGGGGATGTATGTATGAAGGCTCGATCAACAGACCGTGAGAATTTTCCGGGCTATGAACAAAGGGCGAGTATGTGGCGCTTGCTCAGGGTTTTGTCTCTGGATTTTGTGTCAATGGTGGCCGTGGAATGTCGGGGTGTCCTCAAGGGCCATGGACAATTCTTTTTCTGGTGATTTGGCCTGATCCCAAGTGGTTGGGATCATTCTGTGGATGGGAAGAGTCCTTTCTGTATTTTTTTTTTTTTTACATCAGGTGTCCCACCAAAGAGGGATTCCAGAGTAGAGCCCTGAGTAGGGGTGACTAGACATCTCGAACTCTGGTTGAGATTGGGGGACTAGTGGTTTGGCAAGCCCCATATGTGTGCTGTTGTTCCAGTCACTAATAGGCTTTACATGAGGATAGGGCTCACGCTGAGGGTCACAATGTGTGTTTGTGCAAATTGTGGCCCTCAGGGACAGGTGGGGCCTCATAGTCCATGCTGCTTTCTCCTACAATGAACATTGGACAACATGCCAACCACTAGGTTTCTTGCCAAGGCGAAGGAGAAGTTCTGATTCTTGCATCACGTTCACTCCTGAGCAGTGAGTGGAGATAAGTTCTAGGTTCTGAAGGTGAAAACTGAGGTTGGGTAGAGATGATGGCCTAAAGCCATTGTGGGTGTGATATGCTCTGTGTATGGCCAGCTGTCTGGGTGTTGGACTGGAGGTCTGCCCTCAGGCTGTGTCAGACAGGGCTTTAGTGCACAGGCTAGACTGTATAACTGGGGTATGGTCGAGTGGCATGCAGGTTGTTACTCATTTGGCGTTTCTGGTTAGCCCTATAGGGCAACATTTTTCTTCTGGAGGGCAGGCAGAGTGCTGCATTGTGTCTCCAGAATTGCCAAACTGGAGGGGTGTGGCCAGAATTGTGAGGAACGAAGTCTGAAAACACAAGCTAGCACGAGTTTTGGGGCCAAGAGCATGGCAGGCCCACTCTGCAGAGGCTGAATCGAGATCTCCTGCAGGTGAGGTCAGGGCGATTATCAGATGTGGCCTCAAGCTGGAGTTTGTGTCCATGATGGCCCCTTCCTGAAGGGGGTGGGGGCGTCATGAGGCCAGGGAGGTTTCCCTACGCTGGGAGTTGTGAGCTGCTCCAAACTTCAAAGTTTCCTTCTTCAGGACAGTCGAGTACTATTGGATGGTTCCAGGATGCCCCATACAGAAAGACTCGAGAGCAGGGCCCTAAGCATGGATGCCGAGAAACACCAACTCACCTTCCCATTGCCTGGTCGAGACAAGGCATGCTCAATCTGCGGGCTCTTGGGTGAGCTACCCAGAAGGCTGAGTTTAAATGGACTCTCCTGAGGATGAGTCATAATGTGGGTTGGTGGCCATGGAGACCTTGGAATGTGGCAGTAGCTAAGGGACTCTGCAGGATTCTCCAACCCGAAGGGCTTGACACAACTCCAACAAGGAAGCTTCCCATGTGGAGATGAGAGGTCTTCTGTCTGGTGCCTCAGGAAAGCCCCGTATGCTGGTCTTCGAACCCAGGCCTCTGAGGAGTGATACCTGGACACCAAAGCAAGAGTTCATAATAGGGCCTAGGGGCCTGTCTGGTTCAATCTTCTGTCTCTGCGGATATCTGTCTGTGTGTCTGCATGGAGGTAGTAGTTGCTCAGCTTGTGTCATAATGCCCCTATTTGTCCAGTGTGGCTTGCGGTAGTGGGATGTCCTTGGGGACCTTGAGGTTTCTACTATTTTGTAGAGTTGTGGCCAATGGAATGGGCAGTTTCTTAGGAGAGAGCAGGCCCAGTTCTGTGGTGTGGCTCCAGAGACCCCAGCCTGGAGGCTGTGTGGGCCATAACTGTGCAGACAGACATCCAAAAACCCTAACTCAGTTCAGGTTTGGGGCCGAGGTTACGGCAGGCCTGATCTACAGTCCATGAGGGGAGCTCCTCTGGATATGAAAGAAGGGTGAGAGGGAGGCAGTAGCTCAGGCTTTTGTCTCTGGATGTTTTGTCCACAATGGCCGTTTAATGTAGGAGTTGCCTCATGGGTCGTAAAGTCTCCCTCTCTGGTAGTTTGTCCAGCCCCCAAGAGTTTGCGGTCATTCTGTGGGAAGGGAAGTGTCCTGTTTTCTGCTTCATGTGTCCCCCCAGTAGAGGGATTCTAGAGCATAGCAGTGGGTACTGACAACTGGAATACTCGCCCTCTGGTTAAGCCTGTGTGCCTATGGATATGACAAGCCCCATATGCTGGATCTTGGTCCAGCCACTGAGAGGCGTTACTTTAATACGGGACTCACGCTGCAGGTCACAATGCATGTCTGTGCCCTAGGCGGCCCTCAAGCACTGGCGTGGCCTTTCGGACAATGCAGGTTTTCCCACATTGAACGTTGGACAACATGCCAACCACAAGTTTTCTGGCCATGGGGAAGGAGGAATTCTAATTTCTGCATCACGTTCACCCCTGGGCAGTGATTGGAGATAAGGTCTAGGTTCTGAAGCCTGAGAAGCGAGGTTGGGAAGAGATGACGACCTACAGCCATAACGGGTCCTATGTGTCCAGGTTGGGGCCAGCTGTCTGGGTGTCGTTTGGGATGTCTTGTCTCAGGCTGTGCCAGACAGGGCATTAGTATACAGGGTGGGCTGTATAATTGCTTTACAATCGAGTGGCATGCATTAGAAAATCATTTGGGATTACTTATTAGCAGCATAGGGCAAAGTTTTTCTTCTGGAGGGCAGGCAGAGTGCTGCATTGTGGCTTCGGAATTCCCAAACTGGAGGGCTTGTGGGCCAGGAGAGTGAGGACGGAAGTCTGAGAACACAAGCTAGGCTTAGGTTTCGGGGCAAGGACATGGCAGGCACACTCTGCAGAGCTGAATTGACATCTCATGCCTCTGAAGTCAGGTCGAGGTTCAGACTTTGGCTCAGGTTTGAGTTTCTGTCCATGTTGGCCCCTTCAGGAAGGGGGGGCATTATGAGGCCATGGGGGTTTTCCCACTTTTGGAGTTGTGAGATGCTCCAAACCGCAAGGATTCCTTCTGTGGGACAATTAAGATTTGTTGGATGGCTCCAGGACGTCTTATAAGGTATTTTTCCAGAACAGGGTTCTAAGTTTGGATGCCTGGGCAGCCAGCCTCACATTCCAATTGTCTCCTAGCAACAAGAAACGTTTGATCTGCTGGCTTGGGGTAGCAACAGAGGGGGCTGAGTTGAAATGGACTTTCCTGAGGATGGTCTTAATGTTGGTTTGAGTCCATGGAGACCTTGGTATGGAGCAGTGGCACCAGGGCCCTGAAGGATTCTCCTAACCAGAGGTTATGACAAAGCTCCAATGAGCAAGTTTCCATGGGGAGACGAGATTTGTTCTTATTGGTGCCTCAGGAAACCACCATATGCTGGTATTGGAAACGAGGCCTCTGAGGAGAGATGCCTGGAAACCAAAGCAATGGATCTGTTTAGGGCCTAGGGGCCTGTCCGGGTTCAATATTCTTCTCTGGGGACATCTGTTGTCTGAGTGGAGGTAGTTGCTCAGCTGGTTTGAGATCACCCCTGTTTGTCCTGGGCGGCCTACACTATTGGGATGGCCTCGGTGACTTTGGAGGTTTTTCCTAATTTGCAAGGTTGTGGCCAATGGAATGGGAAGAATTCCCTTGAAAGGGAAGCACAGTCCTGAGGTGTGGCTCCAGGGACCCAAGTGTGGAGCGTGTGTGGTCCAGGGCTATTTGGACAAAAGTCTGAAAACACAAACTCCACTTAGGTTGTGGGATG
This sequence comes from Mustela nivalis, assembly GCF_964662115.1. Taxonomy (NCBI): domain Eukaryota; kingdom Metazoa; phylum Chordata; class Mammalia; order Carnivora; family Mustelidae; genus Mustela; species Mustela nivalis. Next base: position 475,905 of record NW_028136543.1, on the reverse strand, counting down.
TAGGTATGGCCGGCCCGATCTATAGACCGTGAGGAGACCTCTTCGGGATATGAACAAAGGGCGAATGTGATGTGCATGCTCATGCTTTTTTTTTTTTTTTTCTGGAAATGTGTCACCGATTGCCATGGAATGTCGGGGTGTCCTCATGGGCCATCGATGAGGCTCACTTTCTGGCGATTTGACCCGATCCCAAGAGTTTGGTGTCATTCTGTGGGAAGGGAGGAGGCCTTTCTGTTTTTTTTTTTTTGTTTATTTTTTTTGTTTTTTGTTTTTTGTTTTTTTTAACCTCCGGTGGACCACCAAAAGAGGGATTCCAGAGCAGATTCGTGGGTGGGGGCAACATGACAACCAGACCTCTGGTTAACATTGGGACCTAATAACATGGCAAGCCCCTTATGTGGGCTCTTGGTCCAGACACTGAGAGGCCTTCCTTGAGGATAGGTCTCACACTGAGTTTCACAATGTGGTTTTGTGCCCAAGGAGCCCCTCAAGTCAGGGCGTGGCCTAATGTACCATGCTGGATTCTCCTAAACTGAACGTTGCAAAGTAAAGGAACCACAAGTTTTCTGGCACTTGGCAAGATGGAGTTCTAATTTCTGCAACACTTTCACTCCTGGACTGTGATTGGATTTAAGGTCTAGGTTCTGAAGCCTGAAAACTGAGGTTGGGAAGAGATGAAGCCCTAAGGCCATGGTGTGTCTGATGTGCTCAGTGTTCGGCCAGCTGTTGAGTATGGGTTGGGAGGTGCAGGCTCAGGCAGTGGCAGACAGGGAATTAGTGCCCAGGCTAGACTGCATCATTGGGGTGCAGTCGAGTTTCGTGCAGGATGGTACTCATTTGTGGTTACTGGGTAGTCCCAGAAGGCAACGTTTTTCTTCTGGAGGGAAGACACAGTGCCACATAGTGACTCCAAAATTCCCAAACTGGAAGGCTTGTGGGCCAGGAGTGTGAGGAAAAAATTCTGAGAACACAAGCCAGACTTAGATTTCGGGGTGAGGGGACGGCAGGCACCCTCTGCAGAGATAATTCGAGATCCCGTATACCTGAAGACAGAGCTAGGATCAGACGTTTTCTTAGGTCGGAGTTTCTGTCCATGAAGCCCATTCATGAAGGGGAGGGTGTCACGAGGACATGGAGGTTTTCCCACGATGGGAATTGTGAGATGCTCCGAACCACAATGATTCCTTCTGTGGGACAGTCGAGACCTGTTGGATGGCTCCAGGACATCCCCTAAGGAAGTTATCCAGAGCAGGGACCTAAGGATGGATGCGTGGGCAGCCTGCCTCCCATTCCAGGTGTCTCATAGAGCCAAGGCAAGTTCGATCTGCTGGATCTAGGGGAGCAACCGAGGCGGGTGTTTTGAAATGGGTGAGTTGAGGATGGGTCATAATGTGCATTTGTGTCCATGTAGACCTTGGAATGGGGTGCTTGATCAGGGGCCTTGAGGGATGTTCATAACCGGAGGTTTTGATGGAGCTCTAAAGAGTATGTTTCCTATGTAGAGAAGAGAATTGTTTGATGAGTGCCTAAGGAATCTCCCATATGCTGGTATTGGAAACCAGGCCTCTGAGGAGAGATGACTGGAATCAAAAGCAATGGATCTGATTAGGGCCTAAGTGCCCGTCCAGTTCAATCTTATTCTATGGGGATATCTGTCTCTGGGTCTGAGTGGAGGTGGTTTCCTAACTTGTGAAAGATCATCCCTGTGTGTCCTGGGCAGCCAACACAATTCCGATGGCCTGGGGAGTTTGGAGGATTCTCCTAATCTATAGGGTTGTGGCCAATGGAAATGGCAAAATTCCCCTGGAGTGGGAAGCCACAGTCCTGAGGTGTGGCTCCAGGGGCCCGAGCTTGGATGGTGTGTGGGCCAGGACTGTGGGGACAGAAGTCTGAAAACACAAACTCAGCATAGGTTTGGGGATGTATGTATGAAGGCTCGATCAACAGACCGTGAGAATTTTCCGGGCTATGAACAAAGGGCGAGTATGTGGCGCTTGCTCAGGGTTTTGTCTCTGGATTTTGTGTCAATGGTGGCCGTGGAATGTTGGGGTGTCCTCAAGGGCCATGGACAATTCTTTCTCTGGTGATTTGCCCTGATCCCAAGTGGTTGGGATCATTCTGTGGATGGGAAGAGTCCTTTCTGTATTTTTTTTTTTTTACCTCAGGTGTCCCACCAAAGAGGGATTCCTGAGTAGAGCCCTGAGTAGGGGTGACTAGACATCTCGAACTCTGGTTGAGATTGGGGGACTAGGGGCTTGGAAAGCCCCATATGTGGGCTGTTGTTCCAGTCACTAATAGGCTTTACATGAGGATAGGGCTCACGCTGAGGGTCACAATGTGTGTTTGTGCAAATTGTGGCCCTCAGGGACAGGTGGGGCCTCATAGTCCATGCTGCTTTCTCCTACAATGAACATTGGACAACATGCCAACCACTAGGTTTCTTGCCAAGGCGAAGGAGAAGTTCTGATTCTTGCATCACGTTCACTCCTGAGCAGTGAGTGGAGATAAGTTCTAGGTTCTGAAGGTGAAAACTGAGGTTGGGTAGAGATGATGGCCTAAAGCCATTGTGGGTGTGATATGCTCTGTGTATGGCCAGCTGTCTGGGTGTTGGACTGGAGGTCTGCCCTCAGGCTGTGTCAGACAGGGCTTTAGTGCACAGGCTAGACTGTATAACTGGGGTATGGTCGAGTGGCATGCAGGTTGTTACTCATTTGGCGTTTCTGGTTAGCCCTATAGGGCAACATTTTTCTTCTGGAGGGCAGGCAGAGTGCTGCATTGTGTCTCCAGAATTGCCAAACTGGAGGGGTGTGGCCAGAATTGTGAGGAACGAAGTCTGAAAACACAAGCTAGCACGAGTTTTGGGGCCAAGAGCATGGCAGGCCCACTCTGCAGAGGCTGAATCGAGATCTCCTGCAGGTGAGGTCAGGGCGATTATCAGATGTGGCCTCAAGCTGGAGTTTGTGTCCATGATGGCCCCTTCCTGAAGGGGGTGGGGGCGTCATGAGGCCAGGGAGGTTTCCCTACGCTGGGAGTTGTGAGCTGCTCCAAACTTCAAAGTTTCCTTCTTCAGGACAGTCGAGTACTATTGGATGGTTCCAGGATGCCCCATACAGAAAGACTCGAGAGCAGGGCCCTAAGCATGGATGCCGAGAAACACCAACTCACCTTCCCATTGCCTGGTCGAGACAAGGCATGCTCAATCTGCGGGCTCTTGGGTGAGCTACCCAGAAGGCTGAGTTTAAATGGACTCTCCTGAGGATGAGTCATAATGTGGGTTGGTGGCCATGGAGACCTTGGAATGTGGCAGTAGCTAAGGGACTCTGCAGGATTCTCCAACCCGAAGGGCTTGACACAACTCCAACAAGGAAGCTTCCCATGTGGAGATGAGAGGTCTTCTGTCTGGTGCCTCAGGAAAGCCCCGTATGCTGGTCTTCGAACCCAGGCCTCTGAGGAGTGATACCTGGACACCAAAGCAAGAGTTCATAATAGGGCCTAGGGGCCTGTCTGGTTCAATCTTCTGTCTCTGCGGATATCTGTCTGTGTGTCTGCATGGAGGTAGTAGTTGCTCAGCTTGTGTCATAATGCCCCTATTTGTCCAGTGTGGCTTGCGGTAGTGGGATGTCCTTGGGGACCTTGAGGTTTCTACTATTTTGTAGAGTTGTGGCCAATGGAATGGGCAGTTTCTTAGGAGAGAGCAGGCCCAGTTCTGTGGTGTGGCTCCAGAGACCCCAGCCTGGAGGCTGTGTGGGCCATAACTGTGCAGACAGACATCCAAAAACCCTAACTCAGTTCAGGTTTGGGGCCGAGGTTACGGCAGGCCTGATCTACAGTCCATGAGGGGAGCTCCTCTGGATATGAAAGAAGGGTGAGAGGGAGGCAGTAGCTCAGGCTTTTGTCTCTGGATGTTTTGTCCACAATGGCCGTTTAATGTAGGAGTTGCCTCATGGGTCGTAAAGTCTCCCTCTCTGGTAGTTTGTCCAGCCCCCAAGAGTTTGCGGTCATTCTGTGGGAAGGGAAGTGTCCTGTTTTCTGCTTCATGTGTCCCCCCAGTAGAGGGATTCTAGAGCATAGCAGTGGGTACTGACAACTGGAATACTCGCCCTCTGGTTAAGCCTGTGTGCCTATGGATATGACAAGCCCCATATGCTGGATCTTGGTCCAGCCACTGAGAGGCGTTACTTTAATACGGGACTCACGCTGCAGGTCACAATGCATGTCTGTGCCCTAGGCGGCCCTCAAGCACTGGCGTGGCCTTTCGGACAATGCAGGTTTTCCCACATTGAACGTTGGACAACATGCCAACCACAAGTTTTCTGGCCATGGGGAAGGAGGAATTCTAATTTCTGCATCACGTTCACCCCTGGGCAGTGATTGGAGATAAGGTCTAGGTTCTGAAGCCTGAGAAGCGAGGTTGGGAAGAGATGACGACCTACAGCCATAACGGGTCCTATGTGTCCAGGTTGGGGCCAGCTGTCTGGGTGTCGTTTGGGATGTCTTGTCTCAGGCTGTGCCAGACAGGGCATTAGTATACAGGGTGGGCTGTATAATTGCTTTACAATCGAGTGGCATGCATTAGAAAATCATTTGGGATTACTTATTAGCAGCATAGGGCAAAGTTTTTCTTCTGGAGGGCAGGCAGAGTGCTGCATTGTGGCTTCGGAATTCCCAAACTGGAGGGCTTGTGGGCCAGGAGAGTGAGGACGGAAGTCTGAGAACACAAGCTAGGCTTAGGTTTCGGGGCAAGGACATGGCAGGCACACTCTGCAGAGCTGAATTGACATCTCATGCCTCTGAAGTCAGGTCGAGGTTCAGACTTTGGCTCAGGTTTGAGTTTCTGTCCATGTTGGCCCCTTCAGGAAGGGGGGGCATTATGAGGCCATGGGGGTTTTCCCACTTTTGGAGTTGTGAGATGCTCCAAACCGCAAGGATTCCTTCTGTGGGACAATTAAGATTTGTTGGATGGCTCCAGGACGTCTTATAAGGTATTTTTCCAGAACAGGGTTCTAAGTTTGGATGCCTGGGCAGCCAGCCTCACATTCCAATTGTCTCCTAGCAACAAGAAACGTTTGATCTGCTGGCTTGGGGTAGCAACAGAGGGGGCTGAGTTGAAATGGACTTTCCTGAGGATGGTCTTAATGTTGGTTTGAGTCCATGGAGACCTTGGTATGGAGCAGTGGCACCAGGGCCCTGAAGGATTCTCCTAACCAGAGGTTATGACAAAGCTCCAATGAGCAAGTTTCCATGGGGAGACGAGATTTGTTCTTATTGGTGCCTCAGGAAACCACCATATGCTGGTATTGGAAACGAGGCCTCTGAGGAGAGATGCCTGGAAACCAAAGCAATGGATCTGTTTAGGGCCTAGGGGCCTGTCCGGGTTCAATATTCTTCTCTGGGGACATCTGTTGTCTGAGTGGAGGTAGTTGCTCAGCTGGTTTGAGATCACCCCTGTTTGTCCTGGGCGGCCTACACTATTGGGATGGCCTCGGTGACTTTGGAGGTTTTTCCTAATTTGCAAGGTTGTGGCCAATGGAATGGGAAGAATTCCCTTGAAAGGGAAGCACAGTCCTGAGGTGTGGCTCCAGGGACCCAAGTGTGGAGCGTGTGTGGTCCAGGGCTATTTGGACAAAAGTCTGAAAACACAAACTCCACTTAGGTTGTGGGATGTAGGTATGGCCGGCCCGATCTATAGACCGTGAGGAGACCTCTTCGGGATATGAACAAAGGGCGAATGTGATGTGCATGCTCATGCTTTTTTTTTTTTTTTCTGGAAATGTGTCACCGATTGCCATGGAATGTCGGGGTGTCCTCATGGGCCATCGATGAGGCTCACATTCTGGCGATTTGACCCGATCCCAAGAGTTTGGTGTCATTCTGTGGGAAGGGAGGAGGCCTTTCTGTTTTTTTTTTTTTGTTTATTTTTTTTGTTTTTTGTTTTTTGTTTTTTTTAACCTCCGGTGGACCACCAAAAGAGGGATTCCAGAGCAGATTCGTGGGTGGGGGCAACATGACAACCAGACCTCTGGTTAACATTGGGACCTAATAACATGGCAAGCCCCTTATGTGGGCTCTTGGTCCAGACACTGAGAGGCCTTCCTTGAGGATAGGTCTCACACTGAGTTTCACAATGTGGTTTTGTGCCCAAGGAGCCCCTCAAGTCAGGGCGTGGCCTAATGTACCATGCTGGATTCTCCTAAACTGAACGTTGCAAAGTAAAGGAACCACAAGTTTTCTGGCACTTGGCAAGATGGAGTTCTAATTTCTGCAACACTTTCACTCCTGGACTGTGATTGGATTTAAGGTCTAGGTTCTGAAGCCTGAAAACTGAGGTTGGGAAGAGATGAAGCCCTAAGGCCATGGTGTGTCTGATGTGCTCAGTGTTCGGCCAGCTGTTGAGTATGGGTTGGGAGGTGCAGGCTCAGGCAGTGGCAGACAGGGAATTAGTGCCCAGGCTAGACTGCATCATTGGGGTGCAGTCGAGTTTCGTGCAGGATGGTACTCATTTGTGGTTACTGGGTAGTCCCAGAAGGCAACGTTTTTCTTCTGGAGGGAAGACACAGTGCCACATAGTGACTCCAAAATTCCCAAACTGGAAGGCTTGTGGGCCAGGAGTGTGAGGAAAAAATTCTGAGAACACAAGCCAGACTTAGATTTCGGGGTGAGGGGACGGCAGGCACCCTCTGCAGAGATAATTCGAGATCCCGTATACCTGAAGACAGAGCTAGGATCAGACGTTTTCTTAGGTCGGAGTTTCTGTCCATGAAGCCCATTCATGAAGGGGAGGGTGTCACGAGGACATGGAGGTTTTCCCACGATGGGAATTGTGAGATGCTCCGAACCACAATGATTCCTTCTGTGGGACAGTCGAGACCTGTTGGATGGCTCCAGGACATCCCCTAAGGAAGTTATCCAGAGCAGGGACCTAAGGATGGATGCGTGGGCAGCCTGCCTCCCATTCCAGGTGTCTCATAGAGCCAAGGCAAGTTCGATCTGCTGGATCTAGGGGAGCAACCGAGGCGGGTGTTTTGAAATGGGTGAGTTGAGGATGGGTCATAATGTGCATTTGTGTCCATGTAGACCTTGGAATGGGGTGCTTGATCAGGGGCCTTGAGGGATGTTCATAACCGGAGGTTTTGATGGAGCTCTAAAGAGTATGTTTCCTATGTAGAGAAGAGAATTGTTTGATGAGTGCCTAAGGAATCTCCCATATGCTGGTATTGGAAACCAGGCCTCTGAGGAGAGATGACTGGAATCAAAAGCAATGGATCTGATTAGGGCCTAAGTGCCCGTCCAGTTCAATCTTATTCTATGGGGATATCTGTCTCTGGGTCTGAGTGGAGGTGGTTTCCTAACTTGTGAAAGATCATCCCTGTGTGTCCTGGGCAGCCAACACAATTCCGATGGCCTGGGGAGTTTGGAGGATTCTCCTAATCTATAGGGTTGTGGCCAATGGAAATGGCAAAATTCCCCTGGAGTGGGAAGCCACAGTCCTGAGGTGTGGCTCCAGGGGCCCGAGCTTGGATGGTGTGTGGGCCAGGACTGTGGGGACAGAAGTCTGAAAACACAAACTCAGCATAGGTTTGGGGATGTATGTATGAAGGCTCGATCAACAGACCGTGAGAATTTTCCGGGCTATGAACAAAGGGCGAGTATGTGGCGCTTGCTCAGGGTTTTGTCTCTGGATTTTGTGTCAATGGTGGCCGTGGAATGTTGGGGTGTCCTCAAGGGCCATGGACAATTCTTTCTCTGGTGATTTGCCCTGATCCCAAGTGGTTGGGATCATTCTGTGGATGGGAAGAGTCCTTTCTGTATTTTTTTTTTTTTACCTCAGGTGTCCCACCAAAGAGGGATTCCTGAGTAGAGCCCTGAGTAGGGGTGACTAGACATCTCGAACTCTGGTTGAGATTGGGGGACTAGGGGCTTGGAAAGCCCCATATGTGGGCTGTTGTTCCAGTCACTAAGAGGCTTTACATGAGGATAGGGCTCACGCTGAGGGTCACAATGTGTGTTTGTGCAAATTGTGGCCCTCAGGGATAGGTGGGGCCTCTTAGTCCATGCTGCTTTCTCCTACAATGAATATTGGACAACATGCCAACCACTAGGTTTCTTGCCAAGGCGAAGGAGAATTTCTGATTCTTGCATCACGTTCACTCCTGAGCAGTGAGTGGAGATAAGGTCTAGGTTCTGTAGGTGAAAACTGAGGTTGGGTAGAGATGATGGCCTAAAGCCACTGTGGGTGTGATATGCTCTGTGTTACGGCCAGCTGTCTGGGTGTTGGACTGGAGGTCTGCCCTCAGGCTGTGTCAGACAGGGCTTTAGTGCACAGGCTAGACTGTATAATTGGGGTATGGTCGCGTGGCATGCAGGTTGTTACTCATTTGGCGTTTCTGGTTAGCCCTATAGGGCAACATTTTTCTTCTGGAGGGCAGGCAGAGTGCTGCATTGTGTCTCCAGAATTGCCAAACTGGAGGGGTGTGGCCAGGATTGTGAGGAACGAAGTCTGAAAACACAAGCTAGCACGAGTTTTGGGGCCAAGAGCATGGCAGGCCCACTCTGCAGAGGCTGAATCGAGATCTCCTGCAGGTGAGGTCAGGGCGATTATCAGATGTGGCCTCAAGCTGGAGTTTGTGTCCATGACGGCCCCTTCCTGAAGGGGGTGGGGGCGTCATGAGGCCAGGGAGGTTTCCCTACGCTGGGAGTTGTGAGCTGCTCCAAACTTCAAAGTTTCCTTCTTCAGGACAGCTCTAAAGAGTATGTTTCCTATGTAGAGAAGAGAATTGTTTTGATGAGTGCCTAAGGAATTTCCCATATGCTGGTATTGGAAACCAGGCCTCTGAGGAGAGATGACTGGTATCAAAAGCAATGGTTCTAATTAGGGCCTAAGTGCCCGTCCAGATCAATCTTATTCTATGGGGATATCTGTCTCTGGGTCTGAGTGGAGGTGGTTTCCTAACTTGTGAAAGATCATCCTGTGTGTCCTGGGCAGCCAACACAATTCGGATGGCCTGGGGGAGTTTGGAGGATTCTCCTAATCTATAGGGTTGTGGCCAATGGAAATGGCAGAATTCCCCTGGAGAGGGAAGCTACAGTCCTGAGGTGTGGCTCCAGGGGCCCCAGCTTGGATGGTGTGTGGGCCAGGACTGTGGGGACAGAAGTCTGAAAACACAAACTCAGCTTAGGTTTGGGGATGTATGTATGAATGCTCGATCTACAGACCGTGAGAAGTTTCCAGGCTATGAACAAAGGGCGAGTATGTGGCGCTTGCTTAGGGTTTTGTCTCTGGATTTTGTGTCAATGGTGGCCGTGGAATGTCAGGGTGTCCTCACGGGCCATGGACAATTCTTTCTCTGGTGATTTGCCCTGATCCCAAGTGGTTGGAATCAATCTGTGGATGGGAAGAGTCCTTTCTGTATTTTTTTTTTTTTTTACCTCAGGTGTCCCACCAAAGAGGGATTCCCGAGTAGAGCCCTGAGTAGGGGTGACTAGACATCTCGAACTCTGGTTGAGATTGGGGGACTAGGGGCTTGGCAAGCCCCATATGGGGGCTGTTGTTCCTGTCACTAAGAGGCTTTACATGAGGATAGGGCTCACGCTGAGGGTCACAATGTGTGTTTGTGCAAATTGTGGCCCTCAGGGATATGTGGGGCCTCATAGTCCATGCTGCTTTCTCCTACAATGAACATTGGACAACATGCCAACCACTAGGTTTCTTGCCAAGGCGAAGGAGAATTTCTGATTCTTGAATCACGTTCAATCCTGAGCAGTGAGTGGAGATAAAGTCTAGGTTCTGAAGGTGAAAACTGAGGTTGGGTAGAGATGATGGTCTAAAGCCATTGTGGGTGTGATATGCTCTGTGTACGGCCAGCTGTCTGGGTGTTGGACTGGAGGTCTGCCCTCAGGCTGTGTCAGACAGGGCTTTAGTGCACAGGCTAGACTGTATAATTGGGGTATGGTCGAGTGGCATGCAGGTTGTTACTCATTTGGCGTTTCTGGTTAGCCCTATAGGGCAACATTTTTCTTCTGGAGGGCAGGCAGAGTGCTGCATTGTGTCTCCAGAATTGGGAAACTGGAGGGGTGTGGCCAGGATTGTGAGGAAGGAAGTCAGAAAACACAAGCTAGCACGAGTTTGGGGGCAAAGAGCATGGCAGGCCCACTCTGCAGAGGCTGAATCGAGATCTCCTGCAGGTGAGGTCAGAGCGATTATCAGATGTTGCCTCAAGCTGGAGTTTGTGTCCATGACGGCCCCTTCCTGATGGGGGAGGGGCGTCATGAGGCCAGGGAGGTTTCCCTATGCTGGGAGTTGTGAGCTGCTTTAAAGAAGTTTCCTTCTTCAGGACAGTCGATTACTATTGGATGGTTCCAGGATGCCCCATACAGAAAGACTCGAGAGCAGGGGCCTAAGCATGGATGCCGAGACACGCCAACTCACCTTCCCATTGCCTGGTCGAGACAAGGCACGCTCAATCTGCGGGCTCTTGGGTGAGCTACCCAGAAGGCTGAGTTTAAATGGACTCTCCTGAGGATGAGTCATAATGTGGGTTGGTGGCCATGGAGACCTTGGAATGTGGCAGTAGCTAAGGGACTCTGCATGATTCTCCAACCCGAAGGGCTTGACACAACTCCAACAAGGAAGCTTCCCATGTGGAGATGAGAGGTCTTCTGTCTGGTGCCTCAGGAAAGCCCCGTATGCTGGTCTTCGAACCCAGGCCTCTGAGGAGTGATACCTGGACACCAAAGCAAGAGTTCATAATAGGGCCTAGGGGCCTGTCTGGTTCAATCTTCTGTCTCTGCGGATATCTGTCTGTGTGTCTGCATGGAGGTAGTAGTTGCTCAGCTTGTGTCATAATGTCCAGTGCGGCTTGCGGTAGTGGGATGTCCTTGGGGACCTTGAGGTTTCTACTATTTTGTAGAGTTGTGGCCAATGGAATGGGCAGTTTCTTAGGAGAGAGCAGGCCCAGTTCTGTGGTGTGGCTCCAGAGACCCCAGCCTGGAGGCTGTATGGGCCATGGCTATGCAGACAGACATCCAAAAACCCTAACTCAGTTCAGGTTTGGGGCCGAGGTTACGGCAGGCCTGATCTACAGTCCATGAGGGGAGCTCCTCTGGATATGAAAGAAGGGTGAGAGGGAGGCAGTCGCTCAGGCTTTTGTCTCTGGATGTTTTGTCCACAATGGCCGTTTAATGTAGGAGTTGCCTCATGGGTCGTAGAAGTCTCCCTCTCTGGTAGTTTGTCCAGCCCCCAAGAGTTTGGGGTCATTCTGTGGGAAGGGAAGTGTCCTGTTTTCTGCTTCATGTGTCCCCCCAGTAGAGGGATTCTAGAGCATAGCAGTGGGTACTGACAACTGGAATACTCGCCCTCTGGTTAAGCCTGGGGGCCTATGGATATGACAAGCCCCATATGCAGGATCTTGGTCCAGCCACTGAGAGGCGTTACTTTAATACGGGACTCACGCTGCAGGTCACAATGCATGTCTGTGCCCTAGGCGGCCCTCAAGCACTGGCGTGGCCTTTCGGACAATGCAGGTTTTCCCACATTGAACGTTGGACAACATGCCAACCACAAGGTTTCTGGCCATGAGGAAGGAGGAATTCTAATTTCTGCATCACGTTCACCCCTGGGCAGTGATTGGAGATAAAGTCTAGGTTCTGAAGCCTGAAACCCAAGGTTGGAAAGAGATGACGACCTACAGCCATAGCGGGTCCTATGTGTCCAGGTTGGGGCCAGCTGTCTGGGTGTCGTTTGGGATGTCTTGTCTCAGGCTGTGCCAGACAGGGCATTAGTATACAGGGTGGGCTGTATAATTGCTTTACAATCGAGTGGCATGCATTAGAAAATCATTTGGGGTTTCTTATTAGCAGCATAGGGCAAAGTTTTTCTTCTGGAGGGCAGGCAGAGTGCTGCATTGTGGCTTCGGAATTCCCAAACTGGAGGGCTTGTGGGCCAGGAGAGTGAGGACGGAAGTCTGAGAACACAATCTAGGCTTAGGTTTCGGGGCAAGGATATGGCAGGCACACTCTGCAGAGCTGAATTGAGATCTCATGCGTCTGAAGTCAGGTCGAGGTTCAGACTTTGGCTCAGGTTTGAGTTTCTGTCCATGTTGGCCCCTTCAGGAAGGGGGGGCATTATGAGGCCATGGGGGTTTTCCCACTATTGGAGTTGTGAGATGCTCTAAACCGCAAGGATTCCTTCTGTGGGACAATTAAGATTTGTTGGATGGCTCCAGGATGTCTTATAAGGTGTTTTTCCAGAACAGGGTTCTAAGTATGGATGCCTGGGCAGCCAGCCTCACATTCCAATTGTCTCCTAGCAACAAGAAACGTTTGATCTGCTGGCTTGGGGTAGCAACAGAGGGGACTGAGTTGAAATGGACTTTCCTGAGGATGGTCTTAATGTTGGTTTGAGTCCATGGAGACCTTGGTATGGGGCAGTGGCACCAGGGCCCTGAAGGATTCTCCTAACCAGAGGTTATGACAAAGCTCCAATGAGCAAGTTTTCCATGGGGAGACGAGATTTGTTCTTATTGGTGCCTCAGGAAACCACCATATGCTGGTATTGGAAACGAGGCCTCTGAGGAGAGATGCCTGAAACCAAAGCAATGGATCTGATTAGGGCCTAGGGGCCTGTCCGGTTCAATATTCTTCTCTGGGGACATCTGTTGTCTGAGTGGAGGTAGTTGCTCAGCTGGTTTGAGATCACCCCTGTTTGTCCTGGGCGGCCTACACTATTGGGATGGCCTCGGTGACTTTGGAGGTTTTTCCTCATTTGCAAGGTTGTGGCCAATGGAATGGGAAGAATTCCCTTGAAAGGGAAGCACAGTCCTGAGGTGTGGCTCCAGGGACCCAAGCGTGGAGCGTGTGTGGTCCAGGGCTATTTGGACAAAAGTCTGAAAACACAAACTCCACTTAGGTTGTGAGATGTAGGTATGGCCGGCCCGATCTATAGACCGTGAGGAGAACTCTTCGGGATATGAACAAAGGGCGAATGTGAGGTGTTGCTCATGCTTTTTTTTTTTTTTTTTCTGGAAATGTGTCACCGATTGCCATGGAATGTCGGGGTGTCCTCATGGGCCATCGATGAGGCTCTCTTTCTGGGGATTTGACCCGATCCTAAAAGTTTGGGGTCATTCTGTGGGAAGGGAGGAGGCCTTTCTGTTTTTTTTGTTTACTTTTTTTTTTTTTTTTTTTTTTTTTTTTTTTACCTCAGGTGGACCACCAAAAGAGGGATTCCAGAGCAGAGTCGTTGGTGGGGGCAACTGGACAACCAGACCTCTGGTTAACATTGGGACCTAAGAACATGGCAAGCCCCATATGTGGGCTCTTGGTCCAGACACTGAGAGGCCTTCCTTGAGGATAGGTCTCACACTGAGTTTCACAATGTGGTTTTGTGCCCAAGGATCCCCTCCAGTCAGGGCGTGGCCTAAAGTACCATGCTGGTGCCTCCTACACTGAACGTTGCACAGTATGGGAACCACAAGGTTTCTGGCCATGGGGAAGAAGGAGTTCTAATTTCTGCAACACTTTCACTCCTGGACTGTGATTGGATTTAAGGTCTAGGTTCTGAAGCCTGAAAACTGAGGTTGGGAAGAGATGAAGCCCTAAGGCCATGGTGTGTCTGATGTGCTCAGTGTTCGGCCAGCTGTTGAGTGTGGGTTGGGAGGTGCAGGCTCAGGCTGTGGCAGACAGGGAATAAGTGCCCAGGCTAGACTGTATCATTGGGGTGCAGTCGAGTTTCGTGCAGGATGTTACTCATTTGTGGTTACAGGGTAGCCCCAGAGGGCAACGTTTTTCTTCTGGAGGGAAGACACAGTGCCACATAGTGTCTCCAGAATTCCCAAACTGAAAGGCTTGTGGGCCAGGAGTGTGAGGAAAAAATTCTGAGAACACAAGCAGGACTTAAATTTCGGGGTGAGGGGACGGCAGGCACCCTCTGCAGAGATGATTCGAGATCCCGTATACCTGAAGACAGAGCTAGGATCAGACGTTTTCTTAGGTCGGAGTTTCTCTCCATGATGGCCCCTTCATGAAGGGGAGGGTGTCACGAGGACATGGAGGTTTTCCCACTATGGGAATTGTGAGATGCTCCAAACCACAATGATTCCTTCTGTGGGACAGTCGAGACCTGTTGGATGGCTCTAGGACATCCCCTAAGGAAGTTATCCAGAGCAGGGTTCTAAGGATGGATGCCTGGGCAGCCTGCCTCCCATTCCAGGTGTCTCATAGAGCCAAGGCAAGTTCGATCTGCTGGATCTAGGGGAGCAACCGAGGCGGGTGTGTTGAAATGGGTGAGTTGAGGATGGGTCATAATGTGCATTTGTGTCCATGTAGACCTTGGAATGGGGTGCTTGATCCGGGGCCTTGAGGGATGTTCATAACCGGAGGTTTTGATGGAGCTCTAAAGAGTATGATTCCTATGTAGAGAAGAGAATTGTTTTGATGAGTGCCTAAGGAATCTCCCATATGCTGGTATTAGAAACCAGGCCTCTGAGGAGAGATGACTGGAATCAAAAGCAAGGGATCTGATTAGGGCCTAAGTGCCCGTCCAGTTCCTTCTTATTCTATGGAGATATCTGTCTCTGGGTCTGAGTGGAGGTGGTTTCCTAACTTGTGAAAGATCATCCCTTTTGTCCTGGGCAGCCAACACAATTCGGATGGCCTTGGGGAGTTTGGAGGATTCTCCTAATCTTTAGGGTTGTGGCCAATGGAAATGGCAGAATTCCCCTGTAGAGTGAAGCCACAGTCCTGAGGTGTGGCTCCAGGGGCCCCAGCTTGGATGGTGTGTGGGCCAGGCCTGTGGGGACAGAAGTCTGAAAACACAAACTCAGCTTAGGTTTGGGGATGTATGTATGAAGGCTCGATCTACAGACCGTGAGAATTTTCCGGGCTATGAACAAAGGGTGAGTATGTGGCGCTTGCTCAGGGTTTTGTCTCTGGATTTTGTGTCAATGGTGGCCGTGGAATGTCGGGGTGTCCTCAAGGGCCATGGACAATTCTTTCTCTGGTGATTTGGCCTGATCCCAAGTGGTTGGGATCATTCTGTGGATGGGAAGAGTCCTTTATGTATTTTTTTTTTTTTACCTCATGTGTCCCACCAAAGAGGGATTCCCGTGTAGAGCCCTGAGTAGGGGTGACTAGACATCTCGAACTCTGGTTGAGATTGGGGGACTAGGGGCTTGGCAAGCCCCATATGGGGGCTGTTGTTCCAGTCACTAAGAGGCTTTACATGAGGATAGGGCTCACGCTGAGGGTCACAATGTGTGTTTGTGCACATTGTGGCCCTCACGGATAGGTGGGGCCTCATAGTCCATGCTGCTTTCTCCTACAATGAACATTGGACAACATGCCAACCACTAGGTTTCTTGCCAAGGCGAAGGAGAAGTTCTGATTCTTGCATCACGTTCACTCCTGAGCAGTGAGTGGAGATAAGGTCTAGGTTCTGAAGGTGAAAACTGATTTGGGTAGAGATGATGGCCTAAAGCCATTGTGGGTGTGATATGCTCTGTGTATGGCCAGCTGTCTGGGTGTTGGACTGGAGGTCTGCCCTCAGGCTGTGTCAGACAGGGCTTTAGTGCACAGGCTAGACTGTATAATTGGGGTATGGTCGAGTGGCATGCAGGTTGTTACTCATTTGGCGTTTCTGGTTAGCCCTATAGGGCAACATTTTTCTTCTGGAGGGCAGGCAGAGTGCTGCATTGTGCCTCCAGAATTGCCAAACTGGAGGGGTGTGGCCAGGATTGTAAGGAAGGAAGTCTGAAAACACAAGCTAGCACGAGTTTTGGGGCCAAGAGCATGGCAGGCCCACTCTGCAGAGGCTGAATCGAGATCTCCTGCACGTGAGGTCCGGGCGATTATCAGATGTTGCCTCAAGCTGGAGTTTGTGTCCATGACGGCCCCTTCCTGAAGGGGGAGGGGCGTCATGAGGCCAAGGAGGTTTCCCTACGCTGGGAGTTGTGAGCTGCTCCATATTTCAAGGTTTCCTTCTTCAGGAAAGTCGAGTACTATTGGATGGTTCCAGAATGCCCATACAGAAAGACTCGAGAGCAGGGCCCTAAGCATGGATGCCGAGAAACGCCAACTCACCTTCCCATTGCCTGGTCGAGACAAGGCACGCTCAATCTACGGGCTCTTTGGTGAGCTACCCAGAAGGCTGAGTTTAAATGGACTCTGCTGAGGATGAGTCATAATGTGGGTTGGTGGCCATGGAGACCTTGGAATGTGGCAGTAGCTAAGGGACTCTGCAGGATTCTCCAACCCGAAGGGCTTGACACAACTCCCACAAGGAAGCTCCCATGTGGAGATGAGAGGTCTTCTGTCTGGTGCCTCAGGAAAGCCCCGTATGCTGGTCTTCGAACCCAGGCCTCTGAGGAGTGATACCTGGACACCAAAGCAAGAGTTCATAATAGGGCCTAGGGGCCTGTCTGGTTCAATCTTCTGTCTCTGCGGATATCTGTCTGTGTGTCTGCATGGAGGTAGTGGTTGCTCAGCTTGTGTCATAATGCCCCTATTTGTCCAGTGCGGCTTGCGGTAGTGGGATGTCCTTGGGGACCTTGAGGTTTCTACTATTTTGTAGAGTTGTGGCCAATGGAATGGGCAGTTTCTTAGGAGAGAGCAGGCCCAGTTCTGTGGTGTGGCTCCAGAGACCCCAGCCTGGAGGCTGTGTGAGCCATGGCTGTGCAGACAGACATCCAAAAACCCTAACTCAGCTCAGGTTTGGGGCCGAGGTTACGGCAGGCCTGATCTACAGTCCATGAGGGGAGCTCCTCTGGATATGAAAGAAGGGTGAGAGGGAGGCAGTCGCTCAGGCTTTTGTCTCTGGATGTTTTGTCCACAATGGCCGTTTAATGTAGGAGTTGCCTCATGGGTCGTAGAAGTCTCCCTCTCTGGTAGTTTGTCCAGCCCCCAAGAGTTTGGGGTCATTCTGTGGGAAGGGAAGTGTCCTGTTTTCTGCTTCATGTGTCCCCCCAGTAGAGGGATTCTAGAGCATAGCAGTGGGTACTGACAACTGGAATACTCGCCCTCGGGTTAAGCCTGGGGGCCTATGGATATGACAAGCCCCATATGCAGGATCTTGGTCCAGCCACTGAGAGGCGTTACTTTAATACGGGACTCACGCTGCAGGTCACAATGCATGTCTGTGCCCTAGGCGGCCCTCAAGCACTGGCGTGGCCTTTCGGACAATGCAGGTTTTCCCACATTGAACGTTGAACAACATGCCAACCACAAGGTTTCTGGCCATGGGGAAGGAGGAATTCTAATTTCTGCATCACGTTCACCCCTGGGCAGTGATTGGAGATAAGGTCTAGGTTCTGAAGCCTGAAAACCGAGGTTGGGAAGAGATGACGACCTACAGCCATAGCGGGTCCTATGTGTCCAGGTTGGGGCCAGCTGTCTGGGTGTCGTTTGGGATGTCTTGTCTCAGGCTGTGGCAGACAGGGCATTAGTATACAGGGTGGGCTGTATAATTGCTTTACAATCAAGTGGCATGCATTAGAAAATCATTTGGGGTTTCTTATTAGCAGCATAGGGCAAAGTTTTTCTTCTGGAGGGCAGGCAGAGTGCTGCATTGTGGCTTCGGAATTCCCAAACTGGAGGGCTTGTGGGCCAGGAGAGTGAGGACGGAAGTCTGAGAACACAAGCTAGGCTTAGGTTTCGGGGCAAGGATATGGCAGGCACACTCTGCAGAGCTGAATTGAGATCTCATGCGTCTGAAGTCAGGTCGAGGTTCAGACTTTGGCTCAGGTTTGAGTTTCTGTCCATGTTGGCCCCTTCAGGAAGTGGGGGCATTATGAGGCCATGGGGGTTTTCCCACTATTGGAGTTCTGAGATGCTCCAAACCGCAAGGATTCCTTCTGTGGGACAATTAAGATTTGTTGGATGGCTCCAGGATGTCTTATAAGGTATTTTTCCAGAACAGGGTTCTAAGTATGGATGCCTGGGCAGCCAGCCTCACATTCCAATTGTCTCCTAGCAACAAGAAACGTTTGATCTGCTGGCTTGGGGTAGCAACAGAGGGGACTGAGTTGAAATGGACTTTCCTGAGGATGGTCTTAATGTTGGTTTGAGTCCATGGAGACCTTGGTATGGGGCAGTGGCACCAGGGCCCTGAAGGATTCTCCTAACCAGCGGTTATGACAAAGCTCCAATGAGCAAGTTTTCCATGGGGAGACGAGATTTGTTCTTATTGGTGCCTCAGGAAACCACCATATGCTGGTATTGGAAACGAGGCCTCTGAGGAGAGATGCCTGAAACCAAAGCAATGGATCTGATTAGGGCCTAGGGGCCTGTCCGGTTCAATATTCTTCTCTGGGGACATCTGTTGTCTGAGTGGAGGTAGTTGCTCAGCTGGTTTGAGATCACCCCTGTTTGTCCTGGGCGGCCTACACTATTGGGATGGCCTCGGTGACTTTGGAGGTTTTTCCTCATTTGCAAGGTTGTGGCCAATGGAATGGGAAGAATTCCCTTGAAAGGGAAGCACAGTCCTGAGGTGTGGCTCCAGGGACCCAAGCGTGGAGCGTGTGTGGTCCAGGGCTATTTGGACAAAAGTCGGAAAACACAAACTCCACATAGGTTGTATGATGTAGGTATGGCAGGCCCGATCTATAGACCGTGAGGAGAACTCTTCGGGATATGAACAAAGGGCGAATGTGAGGTGTTGCTCATGCTTTTTTTTTTTTTTTTTTCTGGAAATGTGTCACCGATTGCCAAAGAATGTCGGGGTGTCCTCATGGGCCATCGATGAGGCTCCCTTTCTGGGGATTTGACCCGATCCTAAAAGTTTGGGGTCATTCTGTGGGAAGGGAGGAGGCCTTTCTGTTTTTTTTGTTTACTTTTTTTTTTTTTTTTTTTTTTTTTTTAACCTCAGGTGGACCAACAAAAGAGGGATTCCAGAGCAGAGTCGTTGGTGGGGGCAACTGGACAACCAGACCTCTGGTTAACATTGGGACCTAAGAACATGGCAAGCCCCATATGTGGGCTCTTGGTCCAGACACTGAGAGGCCTTCCTTGAGGATAGGTCTCACACTGAGTTTCACAATGTGGTTTTGTGCCCAAGGATCCCCTCCAGTCAGGGCGTGGCCTAAAGTACCATGCTGGTGCCTCCTACACTGAACGTTGCACAGTATGGGAACCACAAGGTTTCTGGCCATGGGGAAGAAGGAGTTCTAATTTCTGCAACACTTTCACTCCTGGACTGTGATTGGATTTAAGGTCTAGGTTCTGAAGCCTGAAAACTGAGGTTGGGAAGAGATGAAGCCCTAAGGCCATGGTGTGTCTGATGTGCTCAGTGTTCGGCCAGCTGTTGAGTGTGGGTTGGGAGGTGCAGGCTCAGGCTGTGGCAGACAGGGAATAAGTGCCCAGGCTAGACTGTATCATTGGGGTGCAGTCGAGTTTCGTGCAGGATGTTACTCATTTGTGGTTACAGGGTAGCCCCAGAGGGCAACGTTTTTCTTCTGGAGGGAAGACACAGTGCCACATAGTGTCTCCAGAATTCCCAAACTGAAAGGCTTGTGGGCCAGGAGTGTGAGGAAAAAATTCTGAGAACACAAGCAGGACTTAAATTTCGGGGTGAGGGGACGGCAGGCACCCTCTGCAGAGATGATTCGAGATCCCGTATACCTGAAGACAGAGCTAGGATCAGACGTTTTCTTAGGTCGGAGTTTCTCTCCATGATGGCCCCTTCATGAAGGGGAGGGTGTCACGAGGACATGGAGGTTTTCCCACTATGGGAATTGTGAGATGCTCCAAACCACAATGATTCCTTCTGTGGGACAGTCGAGACCTGTTGGATGGCTCCAGGACATCCCCTAAGGAAGTTATCCAGAGCAGGGTTCTAAGGATGGATGCCTGGGCAGCCTGCCTCCCATTCCAGGTGTCTCATAGAGCCAAGGCAAGTTCGATCTGCTGGATCTAGGGGAGCAACCGAGGCGGGTGTGTTGAAATGGGTGAGTTGAGGATGGGTCATAATGTGCATTTGTGTCCATGTAGACCTTGGAATGGGGTGCTTGATCCGGGGCCTTGAGGGATGTTCATAACCGGAGGTTTTGATGGAACTCTAAAGAGTATGATTCCTATGTAGAGAAGAGAATTGTTTTGATGAGTGCCTAAGGAATCTCCCATATGCTGGTATTAGAAACCAGGCCTCTGAGGAGAGATGACTGGAATCAAAAGCAAGGGATCTGATTAGGGCCTAAGTGCCCGTCCAGTTCCTTCTTATTCTATGGAGATATCTGTCTCTGGGTCTGAGTGGAGGTGGTTTCCTAACTTGTGAAAGATCATCCCTTTTGTCCTGGGCAGCCAACACAATTCGGATGGCCTTGGGGAGTTTGGAGGATTCTCCTAATCTTTAGGGTTGTGGCCAATGGAAATGGCAGAATTCCCCTGTAGAGTGAAGCCACAGTCCTGAGGTGTGGCTCCAGGGGCCCCAGCTTGGATGGTGTGTGGGCCAGGCCTGTGGGGACAGAAGTCTGAAAACACAAACTCAGCTTAGGTTTGGGGATGTATGTATGAAGGCTCGATCTACAGAC
Organism: Mustela nivalis; assembly: GCF_964662115.1. Taxonomy (NCBI): domain Eukaryota; kingdom Metazoa; phylum Chordata; class Mammalia; order Carnivora; family Mustelidae; genus Mustela; species Mustela nivalis. The sequence continues at coordinate 455,389 of NW_028136543.1, read as the reverse complement.
CGTGAGAATTTTCCGGGCTATGAACAAAGGGCGAGTATGTGGCGCTTGCTCAGGGTTTTGTCTCTGTATTTTGTGTCAATGGTGGCCGTGGAATGTCGGGGTGTCCTCAAGGGCCATGGACAATTCTTTCTCTGGTGATTTGGCCTGATCCCAAGTGGTTGGGATCATTCTGTGGATGGGAAGTGTCCTTTATGTATTTTTTTTTTTTTTACCTCATGTGTCCCACCAAAGAGGGATTCCCGAGTAGAGCCCTGAGTAGGGGTGACTAGACATCTCGAACACTGGTTGAGATTGGGGGACTAGGGGCTTGGCAAGCCCCATATGGGGGCTGTTGTTCCAGTCACTAAGAGGCTTTACATGAGGATAGAACTCACGCTGAGAGTCACAATGTGTGTTTGTGCACATTGTGGCCCTCACGGATAGGTGGGGCCTCATAGTCCATGCTGCTTTCTCCTGCAATGAACATTGGACAACATGCCAACCACTAGGTTTCTTGCCAAGGCGAAGGAGAAGTTCTGATTCTTGCATCACGTTCACTCCTGAGCAGTGAGTGGAGATAAGGTCTAGGTTCTGAAGGTGAAAACTGATTTGGGTAGAGATGATGGCCTAAAGCCATTGTGGGTGTGATATGCTCTGTGTACGGCCAGCTGTCTGGGTGTTGGACTGGAGGTCTGCCCTCAGGCTGTGTCAGACATGGCTTTAGTGCACAGGCTAGACTGTATAATTGGGGTATGGTCGAGTGGCATGCAGGTTGTTACTCATTTGGCGTTTCTGGTTAGCCCTATAGGGCAACATTTTTCTTCTGTAGGGCAGGCAGTGTGCTGCATTGTGTCTCCAGAATTGCCAAACTGGAGGGGTGTGGCCAGGATTGTAAGGAAGGAAGTCTGAAAACACAAGCTAGCACGAGTTTTGGGGCCAAGAGCATGGCAGGCCCACTCTGCAGAGGCTGAATCGAGATCTCCTGCACGTGAGGTCCGGGTGATTATCAGATGTTGCCTCAAGCTGGAGTTTGTGTCCATGACGGCCCCTTCCTGAAGGGGGAGGGGCGTCATGAGGCCAGGGAGGTTTCCCTACGCTGGGAGTTGTGAGCTGCTCCATATTTCAAGGTTTCCTTCTTCAGGACAGTCGAGTACTATTGGATGGTTCCAGAATGCCCATACAGAAAGACTCGAGAGCAGGGCCCTAAGCATGGATGCCGAGAAACGCCAACTCACCTTCCCATTGCCTGGTCGAGACAAGGCACGCTCAATCTACGGGCTCTTTGGTGAGCTACCCAGAAGGCTGAGTTTAAATGGACTCTGCTGAGGATGAGTCATAATGTGGGTTGGTGGCCATGGAGACCTTGGAATGTGGCAGTAGCTAAGGGACTCTGCATGATTCTCCATCCCGAAGGGCTTGACACAACTCCAACAAGGAAGCTTCCCATGTGGAGATGAGAGGTCTTCTGTCTGGTGCCTCAGGAAAGCCCCGTATGCTGGTCTTCGAACCCAGGCCTCTGAGGAGTGATACCTGGACACCAAAGCAAGAGTTCATAATAGGGCCTAGGGGCCTGTCTGGTTCAATCTTCTGTCTCTGCGGATATCTGTCTGTGTGTCTGCATGGAGGTAGTAGTTGCTCAGCTTGTGTCATAATGCCCCTATTTGTCCAGTGCGGCTTGCGGTAGTGGGATGTCCTTGGGGACCTTGAGGTTTCTACTATTTTGTAGAGTTGTGGCCAATGGAATGGGCAGTTTCTTAGGAGAGAGCAGGCCCAGTTCTGTGGTGTGGCTCCAGAGACCCCAGCCTGGAGGCTGTGTGAGCCATGGCTGTGCAGACAGACATCCAAAAACCCTAACTCAGCTCAGGTTTGGGGCCGAGGTTACGGCAGGCCTGATCTACAGTCCATGAGGGGAGCTCCTCTGGATATGAAAGAAGGGTGAGAGGGAGGCAGTCGCTCAGGCTTTTGTCTCTGGATGTTTTGTCCACAATGGCCGTTTAATGTAGGAGTTGCCTCATGGGTCGTAGAAGTCTCCCTCTCTGGTAGTTTGTCCAGCCCCCAAGAGTTTGGGGTCATTCTGTGGGAAGGGAAGTGTCCTGTTTTCTGCTTCATGTGTCCCCCCAGTAGAGGGATTCTAGAGCATAGCAGTGGGTACTGACAACTGGAATACTCGCCCTCGGGTTAAGCCTGGGGGCCTATGGATATGACAAGCCCCATATGCAGGATCTTGGTCCAGCCACTGAGAGGCGTTACTTTAATACGGGACTCACGCTGCAGGTCACAATGCATGTCTGTGCCCTAGGCGGCCCTCAAGCACTGGCGTGGCCTTTCGGACAATGCAGATTTTCCCACATTGAACGTTGAACAACATGCCAACCACAAGGTTTCTGGCCATGGGGAAGGAGGAATTCTAATTTCTGCATCACGTTCACCCCTGGGCAGTGATTGGAGATAAGGTCTAGGTTCTGAAGCCTGAAAACCGAGGTTGGGAAGAGATGACGACCTACAGCCATAGCGGGTCCTATGTGTCCAGGTTGGGGCCAGCTGTCTGGGTGTCGTTTGGGATGTCTTGTCTCAGGCTGTGGCAGACAGGGCATTAGTATACAGGGTGGGCTGTATAATTGCTTTACAATCAAGTGGCATGCATTAGAAAATCATTTGGGGTTTCTTATTAGCAGCATAGGGCAAAGTTTTTCTTCTGGAGGGCAGGCAGAGTGCTGCATTGTGGCTTCGGAATTCCCAAACTGGAGGGCTTGTGGGCCAGGAGAGTGAGGACGGAAGTCTGAGAACACAAGCTAGGCTTAGGTTTCGGGGCAAGGATATGGCAGGCACACTCTGCAGAGCTGAATTGAGATCTCATGCGTCTGAAGTCAGGTCGAGGTTCAGACTTTGGCTCAGGTTTGAGTTTCTGTCCATGTTGGCCCCTTCAGGAAGTGGGGGCATTATGAGGCCATGGGGGTTTTCCCACTATTGGAGTTCTGAGATGCTCCAAACCGCAAGGATTCCTTCTGTGGGACAATTAAGATTTGTTGGATGGCTCCAGGATGTCTTATAAGGTATTTTTCCAGAACAGGGTTCTAAGTATGGATGCCTGGGCAGCCAGCCTCACATTCCAATTGTCTCCTAGCAACAAGAAACGTTTGATCTGCTGGCTTGGGGTAGCAACAGAGGGGACTGAGTTGAAATGGACTTTCCTGAGGATGGTCTTAATGTTGGTTTGAGTCCATGGAGACCTTGGTATGGGGCAGTGGCACCAGGGCCCTGAAGGATTCTCCTAACCAGAGGTTATGACAAAGCTCCAATGAGCAAGTTTTCCATGGGGAGACGAGATTTGTTCTTATTGGTGCCTCAGGAAACCACCATATGCTGGTATTGGAAACGAGGCCTCTGAGGAGAGATGCCTGAAACCAAAGCAATGGATCTGATTAGGGCCTAGGGGCCTGTCCGGTTCAATATTCTTCTCTGGGGACATCTGTTGTCTGAGTGGAGGTAGTTGCTCAGCTGGTTTGAGATCACCCCTGTTTGTCCTGGGCGGCCTACACTATTGGGATGGCCTCGGTGACTTTGGAGGTTTTTCCTCATTTGCAAGGTTGTGGCCAATGGAATGGGAAGAATTCCCTTGAAAGGGAAGCACAGTCCTGAGGTGTGGCGCCAGGGACCCAAGTGTGGAGCGTGTGTGGTCCAGGGCTATTTGGACAAAAGTCTGAAAACACAAACTCCACTTAGGTTGTATGATGTAGGTATGGCCGGCCCGATCTATAGACCGTGAGGAGAACTCTTCGGGATATGAACAAAGGGCGAATGTGAGGTGTTGCTCATGCTTTTTTTTTTTTTTTTTTCTGGAAATGTGTCACCGATTGCCATGGAATGTCGGGGTGTCCTCATGGGCCATCGATGAGGCTCCCTTTCTGGGGATTTGACCCGATCCTAAAAGTTTGGGGTCATTCTGTGGGAAGGGAGGAGGCCTTTCTGTTTTTTTTGTTTACTTTTTTTTTTTTTTTTTTTTTTTTTTACCTCAGGTGGACCACCAAAAGAGGGATTCCAGAGCAGAGTCGTTGGTGGGGGCAACTGGACAACCAGAACTCTGGTTAACATTGGGACCTAAGAACATGGCAAGCCCCATATGTGGGCTCTTGGTCCAGACACTGAGAGGCCTTCCTTGAGGATAGGTCTCACACTGAGTTTCACAATGTGGTTTTGTGCCCAAGGATCCCCTCCAGTCAGGGCGTGGCCTAAAGTACCATGCTGGTGCCTCCTACACTGAACGTTGCACAGTATGGGAACCACAAGGTTTCTGGCCATGGGGAAGAAGGAGTTCTAATTTCTGCAACACTTTCACTCCTGGACTGTGATTGGATTTAAGGTCTAGGTTCTGAAGCCTGAAAACTGAGGTTGGGAAGAGATGAAGCCCTAAGGCCATGGTGTGTCTGATGTGCTCAGTGTTCGGCCAGCTGTTGAGTATGGGTTGGGAGGTGCAGGCTCAGGCACCTGTTGAGTGTGGGTTGGGAGGTGCAGGCTCAGGCTGTGGCAGACAGGGAATAAGTGCCCAGGCTAGACTGTATCATTGGGGTGCAGTCGAGTTTCGTGCAGGATGTTACTCATTTGTGGTTACAGGGTAGCCCCAGAGGGCAACGTTTTTCTTCTGGAGGGAAGACACAGTGCCACATAGTGTCTCCAGAATTCCCAAACTGAAAGGCTTGTGGGCCAGGAGTGTGAGGAAAAAATTCTGAGAACACAAGCAGGACTTAAATTTCGGGGTGAGGGGACGGCAGGCACCCTCTGCAGAGATGATTCGAGATCCCGTATACCTGAAGACAGAGCTAGGATCAGACGTTTTCTTAGGTCGGAGTTTCTCTCCATGATGGCCCCTTCATGAAGGGGAGGGTGTCACGAGGACATGGAGGTTTTCCCACTATGGGAATTGTGAGATGCTCCAAACCACAATGATTCCTTCTGTGGGACAGTCGAGACCTGTTGGATGGCTCCAGGACATCCCCTAAGGAAGTTATCCAGAGCAGGGTTCTAAGGATGGATGCCTGGGCAGCCTGCCTCCCATTCCAGGTGTCTCATAGAGCCAAGGCAAGTTCGATCTGCTGGATCTAGGGGAGCAACCGAGGCGGGTGTGTTGAAATGGGTGAGTTGAGGATGGGTCATAATGTGCATTTGTGTCCATGTAGACCTTGGAATGGGGTGCTTGATCCGGGGCCTTGAGGGATGTTCATAACCGGAGGTTTTGATGGAGCTCTAAAGAGTATGATTCCTATGTAGAGAAGAGAATTGTTTTGATGAGTGCCTAAGGAATCTCCCATATGCTGGTATTAGAAACCAGGCCTCTGAGGAGAGATGACTGGAATCAAAAGCAAGGGATCTGATTAGGGCCTAAGTGCCCGTCCAGTTCCTTCTTATTCTATGGAGATATCTGTCTCTGGGTCTGAGTGGAGGTGGTTTCCTAACTTGTGAAAGATCATCCCTTTTGTCCTGGGCAGCCAACACAATTCGGATGGCCTTGGGGAGTTTGGAGGATTCTCCTAATCTTTAGGGTTGTGGCCAATGGAAATGGCAGAATTCCCCTGTAGAGTGAAGCCACAGTCCTGAGGTGTGGCTCCAGGGGCCCCAGCTTGGATGGTGTGTGGGCCAGGCCTGTGGGGACAGAAGTCTGAAAACACAAACTCAGCTTAGGTTTGGGGATGTATGTATGAAGGCTCGATCTACAGACCGTGAGAATTTTCCGGGCTATGAACAAAGGGTGAGTATGTGGCGCTTGCTCAGGGTTTTGTCTCTGGATTTTGTGTCAATGGTGGCCGTGGAATGTCGGGGTGTCCTCAAGGGCCATGGACAATTCTTTCTCTGGTGATTTGGCCTGATCCCAAGTGGTTGGGATCATTCTGTGGATGGGAAGTGTCCTTTATGTATTTTTTTTTTTTTTACCTCATGTGTCCCACCAAAGAGGGATTCCCGAGTAGAGCCCTGAGTAGGGGTGACTAGACATCTCGAACACTGGTTGAGATTGGGGGACTAGGGGCTTGGCAAGCCCCATATGGGGGCTGTTGTTCCAGTCACTAAGAGGCTTTACATGAGGATAGAACTCACGCTGAGAGTCACAATGTGTGTTTGTGCACATTGTGGCCCTCACGGATAGGTGGGGCCTCATAGTCCATGCTGCTTTCTCCTGCAATGAACATTGGACAACATGCCAACCACTAGGTTTCTTGCCAAGGCGAAGGAGAAGTTCTGATTCTTGCATCACGTTCACTCCTGAGCAGTGAGTGGAGATAAGGTCTAGGTTCTGAAGGTGAAAACTGATTTGGGTAGAGATGATGGCCTAAAGCCATTGTGGGTGTGATATGCTCTGTGTACGGCCAGCTGTCTGGGTGTTGGACTGGAGGTCTGCCCTCAGGCTGTGTCAGACATGGCTTTAGTGCACAGGCTAGACTGTATAATTGGGGTATGGTCGAGTGGCATGCAGGTTGTTACTCATTTGGCGTTTCTGGTTAGCCCTATAGGGCAACATTTTTCTTCTGTAGGGCAGGCAGTGTGCTGCATTGTGTCTCCAGAATTGCCAAACTGGAGGGGTGTGGCCAGGATTGTAAGGAAGGAAGTCTGAAAACACAAGCTAGCACGAGTTTTGGGGCCAAGAGCATGGCAGGCCCACTCTGCAGAGGCTGAATCGAGATCTCCTGCACGTGAGGTCCGGGTGATTATCAGATGTTGCCTCAAGCTGGAGTTTGTGTCCATGACGGCCCCTTCCTGAAGGGGGAGGGGCGTCATGAGGCCAGGGAGGTTTCCCTACGCTGGGAGTTGTGAGCTGCTCCATATTTCAAGGTTTCCTTCTTCAGGACAGTCGAGTACTATTGGATGGTTCCAGAATGCCCATACAGAAAGACTCGAGAGCAGGGCCCTAAGCATGGATGCCGAGAAACGCCAACTCACCTTCCCATTGCCTGGTCGAGACAAGGCATGCTCAATCTACGGGCTCTTTGGTGAGCTACCCAGAAGGCTGAGTTTAAATGGACTCTGCTGAGGATGAGTCATAATGTGGGTTGGTGGCCATGGAGACCTTGGAATGTGGCAGTAGCTAAGGGACTCTGCATGATTCTCCATCCCGAAGGGCTTGACACAACTCCAACAAGGAAGCTTCCCATGTGGAGATGAGAGGTCTTCTGTCTGGTGCCTCAGGAAAGCCCCGTATGCTGGTCTTCGAACCCAGGCCTCTGAGGAGTGATACCTGGACACCAAAGCAAGAGTTCATAATAGGGCCTAGGGGCCTGTCTGGTTCAATCTTCTGTCTCTGCGGATATCTGTCTGTGTGTCTGCATGGAGGTAGTAGTTCCTCAGCTTGTGTCATAATGCCCCTATTTGTCCAGTGCGGCTTGCGGTAGTGGGATGTCCTTGGGGACCTTGAGGTTTCTACTATTTTGTAGAGTTGTGGCCAATGGAATGGGCAGTTTCTTAGGAGAGAGCAGGCCCAGTTCTGTGGTGTGGCTCCAGAGACCCCAGCCTGGAGGCTGTGTGAGCCATGGCTGTGCAGACAGACATCCAAAAACCCTAACTCAGCTCAGGTTTGGGGCCGAGGTTACGGCAGGCCTGATCTACAGTCCATGAGGGGAGCTCCTCTGGATATGAAAGAAGGGTGAGAGGGAGGCAGTCGCTCAGGCTTTTGTCTCTGGATGTTTTGTCCACAATGGCCGTTTAATGTAGGAGTTGCCTCATGGGTCGTAGAAGTCTCCCTCTCTGGTAGTTTGTCCAGCCCCCAAGAGTTTGGGGTCATTCTGTGGGAAGGGAAGTGTCCTGTTTTCTGCTTCATGTGTCCCCCCAGTAGAGGGATTCTAGAGCATAGCAGTGGGTACTGACAACTGGAATACTCGCCCTCGGGTTAAGCCTGGGGGCCTATGGATATGACAAGCCCCATATGCAGGATCTTGGTCCAGCCACTGAGAGGCGTTACTTTAATACGGGACTCACGCTGCAGGTCACAATGCATGTCTGTGCCCTAGGCGGCCCTCAAGCACTGGCGTGGCCTTTCGGACAATGCAGGTTTTCCCACATTGAACGTTGAACAACATGCCAACCACAAGGTTTCTGGCCATGGGGAAGGAGGAATTCTAATTTCTGCATCACGTTCACCCCTGGGCAGTGATTGGAGATAAGGTCTAGGTTCTGAAGCCTGAAAACCGAGGTTGGGAAGAGATGACGACCTACAGCCATAGCGGGTCCTATGTGTCCAGGTTGGGGCCAGCTGTCTGGGTGTCGTTTGGGATGTCTTGTCTCAGGCTGTGCCAGACAGGGCATTAGTATACAGGGTGGGCTGTATAATTGCTTTACAATCAAGTGGCATGCATTAGAAAATCATTTGGGGTTTCTTATTAGCAGCATAGGGCAAAGTTTTTCTTCTGGAGGGCAGGCAGAGTGCTGCATTGTGGCTTCGGAATTCCCAAACTGGAGGGCTTGTGGGCCAGGAGAGTGAGGACGGAAGTCTGAGAACACAAGCTAGGCTTAGGTTTCGGGGCAAGGATATGGCAGGCACACTCTGCAGAGCTGAATTGAGATCTCATGCGTCTGAAGTCAGGTCGAGGTTCAGACTTTGGCTCAGGTTTGAGTTTCTGTCCATGTTGGCCCCTTCAGGAAGTGGGGGCATTATGAGGCCATGGGGGTTTTCCCACTATTGGAGTTCTGAGATGCTCCAAACCGCAAGGATTCCTTCTGTGGGACAATTAAGATTTGTTGGATGGCTCCAGGATGTCTTATAAGGTATTTTTCCAGAACAGGGTTCTAAGTATGGATGCCTGGGCAGCCAGCCTCACATTCCAATTGTCTCCTAGCAACAAGAAACGTTTGATCTGCTGGCTTGGGGTAGCAACAGAGGGGACTGAGTTGAAATGGACTTTCCTGAGGATGGTCTTAATGTTGGTTTGAGTCCATGGAGACCTTGGTATGGGGCAGTGGCACCAGGGCCCTGAAGGATTCTCCTAACCAGAGGTTATGACAAAGCTCCAATGAGCAAGTTTTCCATGGGGAGACGAGATTTGTTCTTATTGGTGCCTCAGGAAACCACCATATGCTGGTATTGGAAACGAGGCCTCTGAGGAGAGATGCCTGAAACCAAAGCAATGGATCTGATTAGGGCCTAGGGGCCTGTCCGGTTCAATATTCTTCTCTGGGGACATCTGTTGTCTGAGTGGAGGTAGTTGCTCAGCTGGTTTGAGATCACCCCTGTTTGTCCTGGGCGGCCTACACTATTGGGATGGCCTCGGTGACTTTGGAGGTTTTTCCTCATTTGCAAGGTTGTGGCCAATGGAATGGGAAGAATTCCCTTGAAAGGGAAGCACAGTCCTGAGGTGTGGCTCCAGGGACCCAAGTGTGGAGCGTGTGTGGTCCAGGGCTATTTGGACAAAAGTCTGAAAACACAAACTCCACTTAGGTTGTATGATGTAGGTATGGCCGGCCCGATCTATAGACCGTGAGGAGAACTCTTCGGGATATGAACAAAGGGCGAATGTGAGGTGTTGCTCATGCTTTTTTTTTTTTTTTTTCTGGAAATGTGTCACCGATTGCCATGGAATGTCGGGGTGTCCTCATGGGCCATCGATGAGGCTCCCTTTCTGGGGATTTGACCCGATCCTAAAAGTTTGGGGTCATTCTGTGGGAAGGGAGGAGGCCTTTCTGTTTTTTTTGTTTACTTTTTTTTTTTTTTTTTTTTTTTTTTTACCTCAGGTGGACCACCAAAAGAGGGATTCCAGAGCAGAGTCGTTGGTGGGGGCAACTGGACAACCAGAACTCTGGTTAACATTGGGACCTAAGAACATGGCAAGCCCCATATGTGGGCTCTTGGTCCAGACACTGAGAGGCCTTCCTTGAGGATAGGTCTCACACTGAGTTTCACAATGTGGTTTTGTGCCCAAGGATCCCCTCCAGTCAGGGCGTGGCCTAAAGTACCATGCTGGTGCCTCCTACACTGAACGTTGCACAGTATGGGAACCACAAGGTTTCTGGCCATGGGGAAGAAGGAGTTCTAATTTCTGCAACACTTTCACTCCTGGACTGTGATTGGATTTAAGGTCTAGGTTCTGAAGCCTGAAAACTGAGGTTGGGAAGAGATGAAGCCCTAAGGCCATGGTGTGTCTGATGTGCTCAGTGTTCGGCCAGCTGTTGAGTATGGGTTGGGAGGTGCAGGCTCAGGCACCTGTTGAGTGTGGGTTGGGAGGTGCAGGCTCAGGCTGTGGCAGACAGGGAATAAGTGCCCAGGCTAGACTGTATCATTGGGGTGCAGTCGAGTTTCGTGCAGGATGTTACTCATTTGTGGTTACAGGGTAGCCCCAGAGGGCAACGTTTTTCTTCTGGAGGGAAGACACAGTGCCACATAGTGTCTCCAGAATTCCCAAACTGAAAGGCTTGTGGGCCAGGAGTGTGAGGAAAAAATTCTGAGAACACAAGCAGGACTTAAATTTCGGGGTGAGGGGACGGCAGGCACCCTCTGCAGAGATGATTCGAGATCCCGTATACCTGAAGACAGAGCTAGGATCAGACGTTTTCTTAGGTCGGAGTTTCTCTCCATGATGGCCCCTTCATGAAGGGGAGGGTGTCACGAGGACATGGAGGTTTTCCCACTATGGGAATTGTGAGATGCTCCAAACCACAATGATTCCTTCTGTGGGACAGTCGAGACCTGTTGGATGGCTCCAGGACATCCCCTAAGGAAGTTATCCAGAGCAGGGTTCTAAGGATGGATGCCTGGGCAGCCTGCCTCCCATTCCAGGTGTCTCATAGAGCCAAGGCAAGTTCGATCTGCTGGATCTAGGGGAGCAACCGAGGCGGGTGTGTTGAAATGGGTGAGTTGAGGATGGGTCATAATGTGCATTTGTGTCCATGTAGACCTTGGAATGGGGTGCTTGATCCGGGGCCTTGAGGGATGTTCATAACCGGAGGTTTTGATGGAGCTCTAAAGAGTATGATTCCTATGTAGAGAAGAGAATTGTTTTGATGAGTGCCTAAGGAATCTCCCATATGCTGGTATTAGAAACCAGGCCTCTGAGGAGAGATGACTGGAATCAAAAGCAAGGGATCTGATTAGGGCCTAAGTGCCCGTCCAGTTCCTTCTTATTCTATGGAGATATCTGTCTCTGGGTCTGAGTGGAGGTGGTTTCCTAACTTGTGAAAGATCATCCCTTTTGTCCTGGGCAGCCAACACAATTCGGATGGCCTTGGGGAGTTTGGAGGATTCTCCTAATCTTTAGGGTTGTGGCCAATGGAAATGGCAGAATTCCCCTGTAGAGTGAAGCCACAGTCCTGAGGTGTGGCTCCAGGGGCCCCAGCTTGGATGGTGTGTGGGCCAGGCCTGTGGGGACAGAAGTCTGAAAACACAAACTCAGCTTAGGTTTGGGGATGTATGTATGAAGGCTCGATCTACAGACCGTGAGAATTTTCCGGGCTATGAACAAAGGGTGAGTATGTGGCGCTTGCTCAGGGTTTTGTCTCTGGATTTTGTGTCAATGGTGGCCGTGGAATGTCGGGGTGTCCTCAAGGGCCATGGACAATTCTTTCTCTGGTGATTTGGCCTGATCCCAAGTGGTTGGGATCATTCTGTGGATGGGAAGTGTCCTTTATGTATTTTTTTTTTTACCTCATGTGTCCCACCAAAGAGGGATTCCCGTGTAGAGCCCTGAGTAGGGGTGACTAGACATCTCGAACTCTGGTTGAGATTGGGGGACTAGGGGCTTGGCAAGCCCCATATGGGGGCTGTTGTTCCAGTCACTAAGAGGCTTTACATGAGGATAAAACTCACGCTGAGGGTCACAATGTGTGTTTGTGCACATTGTGGCCCTCACGGATAGGTGGGGCCTCATAGTCCATGCTGCTTTCTCCTACAATGAACATTGGACAACATGCCAACCACTAGGTTTCTTGCCAAGGCGAAGGAGAAGTTCTGATTCTTGCATCACGTTCACTCCTGAGCAGTGAGTGGAGATAAGGTCTAGGTTCTGAAGGTGAAAACTGATTTGGGTAGAGATGATGGCCTAAAGCCATTGTGGGTGTGATATGCTCTGTGTATGGCCAGCTGTCTGGGTGTTGGACTGGAGGTCTGCCCTCAGGCTGTGTCAGACAGGGCTTAGGTGCACAGGCTAGACTGTATAATTGGGGTATGGTCGAGTGGCATGCAGGTTGTTACTCATTTGGCGTTTCTGGTTAGCCCTATAGGGCAACATTTTTCTTCTGGAGGGCAGGCAGAGTGCTGCATTGTGTCTCCAGAATTGCCAAACTGGAGGGGTGTGGCCAGGATTGCAAGGAAGGAAGTCTGAAAACACAAGCTAGCACGAGTTTTGGGGCCAAGAGCATTGCAGGCCCACTCTGCAGAGGCTGAATCGAGATCTCCTGCACGTGAGGTCCGGGCGATTATCAGATGTTGCCTCAAGCTGGAGTTTCTCTCCATGACGGCCCCTTCATGAAGGGGAGGGTGTCACGAGGACATGGAGGTTTTCCAACGATGGGAATTGTGAAATGCTCCAAACCACAATGATTTTTTCTGTGGGACAGTCGAGACCTGTTGGATGTCTCCAGGACATCCCATAAGGAAGTTATCCAGAGCAGGGTTCTAAGGATGGATGCCTGGGCAGCCTGACTCCCATTCCAGGTGTCTCATAGAGCCAAGGCAAGTTCGATCTGCTGGATCTAGGGGAGCAACCGAGGCGGGTGTGTTGAAATGGGTGAGTTGAGGATGGGTCATAATGTGCATTTGTGTCCATGTAGACCTTGGAATGGGGTGCTTGATCCGGGGTCTTGAGGGATGTTCATAACCGGAGGTTTTGATGGAGCTCTAAAGAGTATGTTTCCTATGTAGAGAAGAGAATTGTTTTGATGAGTGCCTAAGGAATCTCCCATATGCTGGTATTAGAAACCAGGCCTCTGAGGAGAGATGACTGGAATCAAAAGCAATGGATCTGATTAGGGTCTAAGTGCCCTTCCAGTTCAATCTTATTCTATGTGGATATCTGTCTCTGGGTAGGAGTGGAGTTGGTTTCCTAACTTGTGAAAGATCATCCCTGTTTTTCCTGGGCAGCCAACACAATTCAGATGGCCTCGGGGAGTTTGGAGGATTCTCCTAATCTATAGGGTTGTGGCCAATGGAAATGGCAGAATTCCCCTGGAGAGGGAAGCCACAGTCCTGAGGTGTGGCTCCAGGGGCCCCAGCTTGGATGTTGTGTGGGCCAGGACTGTGGGGACAGAAGTCTGAAAACACAAACTCAGCTTAGGTTTGGGGATGTATGTATGAAGGCTCGATCTACAGACCGTGAGAATTTTCCGGGCTATGAACAAAGGGTGAGTATGTGGCGCTTGCTCAGGGTTTTGTCTCTGGATTTTGTGTTAATGGTGGCCGTGGAATGTCGGGGGGTCCTCAAGGGCCATGGACAATTCTTTCTCTGGTGATTTGCCCTGATCCCAAGTGGTTGGGATCATTCTGTGAATGGGAAGAGTACTTTCTGTATTTTTTTTTTTTTTTACCTCAGTCGTCCCACCAAAGAGGGATTCCCGAGTAGAGCCCTGAGTAGGGGTGACTAGACATCTCGAACTCTGGTTGAGATTGGGGGACTAGGGGCTTGGCAAGCCCCATATGGGGGCTGTTGTTCCAGTCACTAAGAGGCTTTACATGAGGATAGGGCTCACGCTGAGGGTCACAATGTGTGTTTGTGCACATTGTGGCCCTCACGGATAGGTGGGGCCTCATAGTCCATGCTGCTTTCTCCTACAATGAACATTGGACAACATGCCAACCACTAGGTTTCTTGCCAAGGCGAAGGAGAAGTTCTGATTCTTGCATCACGTTCACTCCTGAGCAGTGAGTGGAGATAAGGTCTAGGTTCTGAAGGTGAAAATTGAGGTTGGGTAGAGATGATGGCCTAAAGCCATGGTGGGTTTGATATGCTCAAGTGTACGGCCAACTGTCTGGGTGTTGGACTGGAGGTCTGCCCTCAGGCTTGTCCAACAGGGCTTTAGTGCACAGGCTAGACGGTATAATTGGGGTATGGTCGAGTGGCATGCAGGTTGTTACTCATTTGGCGTTTCTGGTTAGCCCTATAGGGCAACATTTTTCTTCTGGAGGCCAGGCAGAGTGCTGCATTGTGTCTCCAGAATTTCCAAATTGGACTGGTGTGGCCAGGATTCTGAGGACGGAAGTCTGAGAACACAAGTTAGGCTTAGGTTTCAGGGCGAGGGCCCAGCAGGCACACTCTCAAGTGCTGAATCGAGATCTCATGCTTCTGAATTCAGGGCGAGGATCAGACTTTGGCTTAGGATGGAGTTTCTGTCCGTGATGGCCCATTTATGAAGGTGTGGGGCATCATGAGGAAATGGAGGTTTTCTCACAGTGTTATTGTGTGATGCTTCAAACCACAAGGATTCATTCTGCGAGACAGTCAAGACAGGTTGGTTGGATTCAAGACGTCCCATAAAGAAGTTCTCCAGAGCAGGGTTCTAAGGATGGATGCCTGGGAAGCCCGCCTCCCATTCCAACTGTCTCTTAGTGACCAGGAAGTTTTGATCTGCTGGCTCTTGGTGAGCAGCCGAGGGGGCTGATTTGAAATGGACTCTCCTGAGAATGGATCATAATGTAAGTTTGTGTCCTTGGAGACCTTGGGATTGGGCCATGGTGCCAGCGCCCTGAAGGATCCTCCTAACCTGAGGTATTGACACAGCTCCAAAGAGCAAGTTTCCCATGTGGAGATGAGATCTGTTCTGATTGTTTCCTTAGGAAACCCCCATATTCTGATATTGGAAACCAGGCCTCTGAGGAGAGATACCTAGAAATCAAAGCAATGCATCAGAAGTTGGCTCAGGTTGGAGTTTCTGTCCATGATGGCCCCTTTATAAAGGGGAGCATCTCATGAGGCCATGTAGGTTTTCCCACGATAGGAGTTGTGAGATGCTCCAATCTGCAAGGATTCCTTCTGTGGGACAGTCAAGACCTGTTGGAAGGCTCCAGGACATCCCATATGGAACGGCGCCAGAGCAGGATTCCAAGGATGGATGCCTAGAGAGTCTGCTTTGCATTCCAGTTGTCTCCTAGCGACAAGGCAGGTTTGATATTCTGCCTCTGGGGGAGTAATCGACGGGGCTGAGTTGAAATGTACTCTCCTGCCGAATGGTCATAATGCGGGTATGTGTCCATGGAGACCTTGGAATAGGACGGTTGCTCCGGCTACCTGAAGGTTTCTCCTAACTGGAGGCTTTTACAGAGCTCCAAAGGATAAGTTTCCCATGTGAAGACAAGATTTGTTCTGATTGGTATCTCTGGAATCCCCCATATGCTGGTATTGGAAAACAGGCCTCTGAGGAGAGATGCCTAGAAAAAAAAGCAATGGAACCAATTACATTCTAGGGGCCAGTCCAGTTTAATCTTCTTCTCTTGGGTTATCTGTCTACGGGTGAGTTGACGTCGTTGCTCAGCTTGTGAGAGATCGCCCCTCTTTGTCCTGGGTGGCCTACACTATTGGAATGGCCTCTGGGACTTTGGAGGTTTCTCCTTATCTGTAGGGTTGTGGCCAATGGAATGGGAAGAATTTCCTTGGAGAGGGCAGGCACAGTCCTGAGGTGTGGCTCCAGGGGCCTCAGTCTGGAGGGTGTGTGGGACAGGGATGTCAGGATAGAAGTCTGAAAACACAAACTCGGCTTAGGTTTGGGGACGTAGGTATGGCAGGCCCAATCTACAGACTATGAGGAGAATTTTTTGGGCTATGACCTAAGGGTGAGTGTGAACGCTTGCTGAAGCTTATGTCTCTGGATTTTGTGTCAATAGTGGCCGTGGAATGTCGGGCTGGCCTCATGGGCCATGGACGAGTCTTTCTCTCTGGACCCCAATCACTTGGGATGGCCCAATCCCAAGTGATTGGGGTCATTCTGTGAGTGGGAGGAGTCCTTTCTGTGTTTATTTACCTCAAATGTCCCACCAAAGAGGGATTCCAGAGCAGAGCCCTGAGTAGGGGTGACTAGATGTCTCTACCTCTGGTTAAGATTGGGTGACTTGGGGCATGGCAGGCCCCATATGCGGGCTCATGGTCCAGCCACTGAGAGGCTTTACTTGAGGACAGGGCTCAAACTGAGGGTCCCAATGTGTGTTTGAGCCCACCGCATCTCTTAAGCATAGGCAGGGCCTCAGGGACCCTACACTACCCTCAGGGGCCCTACTACTGCCCCTGTAGGCCCTACAGGGGTCCTACACTGAACGTTGGACAAGATGCCAACCACAAGATTCTGGCGAGAGGGAAGGAGGAGTTCTGATTTCTGCATCACGTTCACCCATGGGAAGTGAGTAGAGATAAGGTCTAGGATTCTGTAGCCTGAAAACCGAAGTTGGAAAGAGATGGCGACCTAAGGCCATGGCGGTTCAGATGTTCTCAGTGTACTGCAAGCTGTCTGGGTGTCGGTTGGGAATTCAGGCCTCAGGTTCTGTCAGACAGGGCATTAGTGCACAGGCTAGACTATATAATTGGTGTACAGTTGAGTGACGTGCAGGTTTATCCTCATTTGAGGTTTCTGGGTAGACCCATAGGGCAATATTTTTCTTCTAGAGGGCAGGCAGAGTGCAGCACTGTGTCATCGGAAATCCCAAATAGAGGGCGTGTGGTCCAGGAGAGTGAGGACGGAAGTCGGAGAACCCTAGCTACGCTTAGGTTTTGGGGTGAGGGCACAGCAGGTACACTCTGAAGAGCTGAATCAAGATCTCGTGCATCTGAAGTCAAGGCGAAGATCAGCTGTTGGCTCAGTTTGGAGTTTCTTTCCATGATCTGCCTTCATGAAGATTGGGGGCATCATGTGACCTTGGAAGCTTTCCATGATATGAGTTGTTAGGTGGTCCATGCACAAGGACTCCTGTGGGACAGTCGAGACCTGTTGGATGGCTCAAGGATGTCCCATAAGGAACGACGCAAGAGCAGGGTTCTAAGGATGGATGCCTGAAGAGCCCAACTCGCATTTCAATTGTCTCCTAGCGACAAGGCAGGTTCAATCTGCTGGCTCTGGAGTAGCAACCGAGGGGGTTTAGTTGAAATGGACTCTCCTGAGGATGGGTCATATTTTGGGATTGTGTCCATGGAGATATTCAAATGGGGCAGTGGCTCCAGTGACCTGAAGTTTTCTCCTAACTGGAGGTTATGACACAGCTCCATAGAGCAAGATTCCCATGTGGAGACGAGATTTTTTCTGATAGGTAGCTCTGGAAACCCCCTTATGCTGGTATTGGAATCCAGGCCTCTGAGGAGAGATGCCTGAAAACAAAAGCAATGGATCCAATTAGGGCCTAGGTGCCTGTCTTGTTCAATATTCTTTTCTATGGATATCTGTCTAAGGTTCTGATTGGAGGTAGTGGCTCAGCTTGTGCCAGAGGGTCCCTGTATGTCCAGGACATCCTACACTATTGGGATGGCCTCAGAGATTTTGGATGATTCTCCTAATCTGTCAGGTTGTGCCAAATGAATGAGCAGAATTCCCTTGGAGAGGGCAGGCACAGTCCTGAGGTGTGGCTCCATGGGGCCCAGCCTTTAGAATGTGTGGGTGAGGACAATGGAGACAGAAGTCTGAAAACACAAACTCGGCTTAGGTTTGGGGACATAGGTATGGCAGGCCCGATCTACAGACCTTGAGATTTTGGGGGCTCTGAACAAAGGGCAAGTGTGTGGCGCTTTTTCAGGTTTTTGTCTCCGGATTTTGTGTCAATGGTGGCCGTGGAATGTCAGGCTGGCCTCATCGACCATGGACGAGTATTTCTCTCTGTGGATTTGGCCAGATTCCAAGTGTTTGGGGTCATTCTTTGGATGGCAGGAGTCCTTACTTTTTTTTTTTCTTTATCTTGGGTTTTTTTTTTTTTTTCCTTATGTGTCCCACCAAAGAGGTATTCCAGAAAAGAGCTCTGAATAAGGTTGACTAGACTTCTCAAGCTCTGGCTAGGATTGGGGGAGTAGGGGCATGGCAAGTCCCATATGCAGGCTCTTGGTCCAGCCACGGAGAGGCTTTACTTGAGGCCAGGGTTCATGCTTAGGGTCCTAATGTGTGTTTGTGCCCATCGCAGCCCTCAAGCATGTCTGAGTCCTCTTTGGCCATGCTGGGTTCTCATATACTGAACGTTGGACAACATGCCAACCACAAGGTTTCTGGTCATGGGGAAGGTGAAGTTCTGATTTCTGCATCACGTACATCACTTAGTTGTGAGTGGAGATAATGTCTAGGTTCTGAAGCCTGAAGACCAAGGTTGGGAAGAGATGATGAACTAAGGCCATGGCATGTTTGATGTGTTCAGTGTGAGGCCAGGTGTCTGGGTGTCGGTCACGAGGTCTGGGGTCAGGCTGTGTCAGACAGGGCATTAGTGCCCAGGCTAGACTGTATAATTGGGGTACAGTCTAGAGAATTGCAGGTTGATCCTCATTTGATGTTTCTGGGTAGACCCCTAGGGCAAAGTCTCTCTTCTGGAGGGCAGGCAGAGTGCTGCATTTTGTCTCCAGAATTCCCAAAGTGGAAGGCTTGTGGGCCAGGAGTGTGAGGATGGAAGTCTGAGAACGCGAGCTTGCTTAGGTTTTGGGGCGAGGGCAAGGCAGGCACACTCTGCAGAGCTGAATTGAAATCTCATGCATCTGAGGTCAGGGCGAGGATCAGACGGGAGTTTCTGTCCATGATGTCCTCTACCTGAAGGTGGAGGCATCACGAGGCCATGGAGGTTTTCCCACGGTGCGAGTGTGTGATGCTGCAAACCACAAGGATTCCTTCTGCAGGACAGTTGAGACCTGTTGAATGGATCAAGGACACCCCATTAGGAATTTCTCCAGAGCAGAGTTCTAACATGGATATCTGGGCAACAAACTCGCATTCCAATTGTCTCCTAGTGACAAAGCAGGTTTGATCTGCTGGCACTGGGTGAGCAACCGCCAGGTTTGTGTTGAAATGGACTCTCCTGAGGATGGGTCATAATGTGGGATTGTGTCCATTGAGACATTGGAATGGGGCGGTGGCTCCAGTGACGTGAAATTTTCTCCTAACTGGAGGTTTTGACACAGTTCCATATAGCATGATTCCCATGTGGCATGCGATTTGTTCTGATTGGTAGCTCCAGAAACCCCCATGTGCTGGTATTGGAATCCAGGCCTCTGAGGAGAGATACATGAAAACAAAAGCAATGAATTCGTTTAGGGCCTAGGTGCCTGTCCTCTTCAATCTTCTTTTCTATGGATATCTATCTACAGGTCTGATTGGAGGTAGTGGCTCAGCTTGTGGCAGATGGTCCCTGTTTGTCCCGGACATCCTACAATATTGGGGTGGCCTCGGGGACTTCGGATGTTTCTCCTAATCTGTCAGGTTGTGCCAAAGGAATGAGCAGAATTCCCATGGAGAGGGCAGGCACAGTCCTGAGGTGTGGCTCCATGGGGCCAAGCCTTGAGGGTGTGTGGGTCAGGACAATGGAGACAGAAGTCTGAAAACACAAACGTGGCTTAGGTTTGGGGACATAGGTATGGCAGGCCCGATCTACAGACCGTGAGAATTTTTCAGGCTTTGAACAAAGGGCGAGTGTGTGGCGCTTTTTCAGGCTTTTGTCTCCGGATTTTGTGTCAATGGTGGCCGTGGAATGTCAGGATGGCCTCATCAGCCATGGACGAGTATTTCTCTCTGTGAATTTGGTCCAATTCCAAGTGTTTGCGGTCATTCTTTGGACGGTAGGAGTCCTTTCTCTATTTTTTTTTTAACCTCATGTTTCCCACCAAGGAGGGATTCTAGAGAAGAGATCTGAGTAGGGGTGACTAGACTTCTCAAGCACTGGTTAAGGTTTGGGGAGTAGGGGCATGGTAATCTCCATATGTGGGCTCTTGGTCCAGCCCCAGAGAGGCTTTACTTGAGGCCAGGGTTCATGCTTAGGGTCCTAATGTGTGTTTGTGCCCATCGCAGCCCTCAAGCATGTCTGAGGCCTCATGGGCCATGCTGGTTTCTCCTACACTGCACGTTGGACAACATGCCAACCACAGGGTTTCTGGTCATGGGGAAGGAGGAGTTCTGATTTCTGCATCACGTACATGGCATGGCAGTGAGTAGAGATAAGGTCTAGATTCTGAAGCCTGAAAACCGAGGTTGGTAAGAGATGACGACCTAAGGCCATGGTGGGTCCGATGCACTTAGTGTGCGGCCAGATGCCTGTGTCCATCATGAGGCCTGGGCTCAGGCTGTGTCAGGTTGGGCATTAGTCCCCAGGCTAGACTGTATAATTGGGGTACAGTCGAGTGATGTGAAGGTTGGTCCTCATTTGGGGTTTCTGGTTGGCCCCATAGGGCAAAGATTTTCTTCTGGAGGGCAGGCAGAGTGCTGCATTCTGGCTCCAGAATTGCCAACTTCAGGGCTTGTGGGCCAGGTGTTTTTGGACAGAAGTCTGAGAACACAAGTTCAGCTTAGAATTCGCAGCGGTGACATGGCAGGCACACTCTACAGACCTGAAATGAGATCTCGTGCATCTGAAGTCAGGGCGAGGATCAGATGTTGGCTTAGGTTGGAGTTTCTGTACATGATGTCCCCTTCATGAAGGTGGGGGGGCATCAGGAAACCATGGAAGATTTCCAACTTTGTGAGTGTGTGATGCTCCAAACCACAAGAATTCCGTCAGCGGGACAGTCACGACCTTTTGGATGGATCAAGGACGTCCCATAAGAAATGCTCCAAAGCACAGTTCTAATGATGGATGCCTGGGCAGTCCAACTTGCATTCCAGTTGTGTCCTAGTGAAAAGGAGGATTCGATCTGCTGTCACTGGGGGAACAATCGAGGGGGCTGAAATGAAATGGACTCTCATGAGGATCAGTCATGATGTGGATTTGTGTCCATGGATCCCTTGGAATGGGGCAGTGGCTCTGTTGCCCTGAAGAATTCTCCTAACCTGAGGTTTTGATGCAGCTCCAAAGAGCAAGTTTCCCATGTAGAGACGAGATTTGTTCTGAAACCCCCACAACCTGGTATTGGAAACCAAGCATCTGGGGAACAATGCCTGGAATCCAAAGCAATGGATCTGATTACGGTCTAGGGGCCTGTCCTTTTCAATATTCTCCTCTGAGTGTCTCTGTCTAAGATTCAGAATGGAGGTCACTGCTCAGCTTGTGTCAGATCACCCATGTTTGTTGGGGGAGGCCAACACTATTGGGCTGGTCTTGGGAATTGGAGGTTTCTCCTAATCTGTAAGGTTGTGGCAAATGAAACGGGCAGAGTTCCCTTGGAGAGCACTGGCACAGTCCTTAGGTGTGACACCACCTTTCTGGGTGTCATCCAGGAGGTCCAGGCTCAGGCTGTGTCAGACAGGGCATTAGTGCCAAGCTTAGACTGTGTAATTGGAGTAAAGTTGAGTGGCATGCAGGTTGATCCTCATTTGGCGTTTCTGGGTAGCCCCAGGGGCAACGTTTTTCTTCTGGAGGGAAGGAAGAGTGCTGCATTGTGGCGACGGAATTCTCACACTGGAGGGCTTGTGGGCCAGAATTGTGAGGAAGGAAGTGTGAGAACACAAGCTAGGCTTAGGTTTTGGGTCAAGATCATGGCAGGCACACTCTGTAGAGCTAAATCTAAATCTCATGCATCTGAAGTCAGGGCGAGGATCAGACGTAGGCTCAGGTTGAAGTTTCTGTTCAGGATGGCCCCTTCATGATGGTGGGGGGCATCATGGGGCTATGGAGACTTTCCCACGATTGGCATTGTAAGTTGCTCCAATCGGCAAGGATTCCTTCTACGGGACAGTCGAGACCGGTCAGATTGCTCCAGGACGTCCCATGCGGAACCACGGCAGTGCAGGGTTCTAAGGATGGATTCCTGGAGTGCCCGCCTCACATTCCTATTGTCTCCTAGTGACAAGGCAGGTTCGATCTGCTTCTTTTGGGGAGCAACCAAAGGGGATGTGTTGAAATGGACTCGCCTGCGGATGGGTCATAATGCGGGTTTGTGTCCATGGAGACCTTGGAATGGGGTGTTGGCTGCTGGGACCTGAAGGTTTCCCTTAACTGGAGGTTGTGACACAGCTCCAAAATGCATGTTTCCCATGTGGAAATGAGATTTGTTCAGACTGGTACCTCTTGAAGAACACATATGCTGGTATTGGAAACCAGGCCTCTGAGGAGAGATGCCTGGAATCAAAAGCAATGGATCTGATTAGGGCCTAGGTGCCTGTCCGGTTCAATCTTCTTCTCTGGGGTTATCTGTCTATGGATCTGAGTTGAGGTAGTTGCTCATCTTGGGACAGATCACCCTGTTTGCCCTGAGTGGCCAACACTATTGGGATGGCCTCAGGGACGTTGGAGTGTTCTCCTAATCTTTAGGGTTGTGGCCAATGGAATGGGCAGAATTTGCTTGGAGAAGGCAGGCACAGTCCTGAGGCATGGCTCCAGGGGCCCCAGCCTGGAGGGTGTGTGGGCCAGGACAGTGGGGACAGAAACCTGAAAACCCAAACTCAGCTTAGATTTGGGGACGTAGGTATGACATGCCTGTTCTATAGACCGTGAGAAGAATTTATCAGGCTATGAACAAAGGGCAAGTGTGAGGCATATCTCCAGGCTTTTGTCTCTAGATTTTGTGTCAATGGTGGCCATGGAATGACGGGATGGCCTCTTTGGCCATGGATGATTCTTTCTCTTTTAAGATTAGGTCAGATCCCAAGTTTTGGGGCTCATTCAGGGGATGGAGGAGACCCTTCAATATTTTTTTTCCTCAGGGGTTCCAGAGCAGAGACCTGAATAGGGGTGATTAGAACTCTCAACCTCTCATTAATATTGGGGGACTAGGGATGGCAATGCGGGTCTTGGTCCAGACCCTGAGAGGCTTTACTTGAGGACAGGGCTCACACTGAGGGTCCCAATGTGTTTGTGCCCATTGCGGTTCTCAAGCATGGGCGGGGACTCATGGGCTACACTGGATTCTCCTACACTGAACGTTGGAAAACATGCCAACCACAAGGTTTCTTGCCTTGAGGAAGAAGGAGTTTTATTTCTACATCACGTTCACCCCTGGGTAGTGAGTATATATAAGGTCTAGGTTCTGAAGCCTGAAAACCAAGGTTGAAAAGAGATGATGACCTAAAGCCATGGCGGGTCTGATGTGCTCAGTGTACAGCCAGCTGTCTGGGTGTCGGTTGAAAATTCAGACCTCAGGCTGTGCAAGACAGGGCATTAACGCCGAAGCGAAACTGTATAATTGGGGTAGAGTCAAGTGGCATGCAGGTTGATCCTCATTTGGTGTTTCTGGTTAGCCCCATAGGACAACGTTTCTCTTCTGGAGGGCAGTCAGAGTGCTGCATTGTGTCTCTCCAGAATTCCCTAACTGGAGGGCTGGTGGGCTCGGAGTGTGAGGACGAAGTCTGAGAACAATAGCTAGGTTTTGCTTCGGGGCGGGGTTTCGGCAGGCACACTCTGCAGAGTTGAATCAAGATTTCGTGCATCGGAAGTCAGGGCGAGGATTAGACGTTGGCTCAGGTTGGAGTTTCTGTCCAAGATGGCTCTTTCATGAAGGGGACAGTGCACCACGAGGCCACAGAGCTTTTCCCATGATGGGAGTTGTGAGGTGCTCCAAAGCGCAAGGATTCCTTCTGCAGGACAGCTGTGACCTGTTGGATGGCTCCAGGACGTCCCATATGGAATTACTTCAGAGTAGTTTTCTACAGATGGATGCCTAGCCAGTCCGCCTCACATTCCAATTGTCTCCTAGTGACAAGATAGGTTCTATCTGCTGACTCTAGGGGAGCACCCAAGGGCACTGAGTTGAAATAGACTCTCCTGCAGATGGGTCCTAATGTGGGATTGTGTCCATGGAGACCTTGGAATGAGGTGGTGTTACCGGGGCCCTGAAGGATTTTCCTAGCCGGAGGTTTTGACACAGCTTGAAAGAGCACGTTTCCCATGTGGAGAAGACATTTGTTCTGACTGATGCCTCAGGAAACCCCCATATGGTGGTATTGAAAACCAGGCCTCTGAGGTTCTGACATAGCTCCTCGAGCAAGTTTCCAATGTGCAGACAAGACTTGCTCTGAAGGAGCCTATGGAAACCCCATAGGCTGGTATTGGAAACCAGGCCTCTGAGAAGAGATGCCTGGAAACCAAAGCAATGGATCTGATTAGGGCCTAGGGGCCTGTCCAGTTCAATGTTCTTCTCTGGGGACATCTGTCTCCGAGTCTGTGTGGAGCTAGTTGCTCAGCTAGTGTCAGATCACCCCTGTTTGTTCCGAGCAGCCTACAATATTGGGATGGTCCCAGGGACATTGGAGATTTCTCCTGATTTATATGGTTGTGGCCAATGGAATATGAAGAATTCCCTTTGAGAGGGCAGGAACAATCCTGATGTGTGGTTCCAGGGGCCCTAGCATGGAGGAAGTGTGTTTTCACACAACTGTCCAAACAACCCTGGCCTACACAACCTACAGGCTCAGGCCCCTGGAGCCAAACCTGAGGACTGTACTTGTCCTCTCAGAGGGAATTGTGTGTGCCCATTCCAAAGGCCACAACCCTTCTAATAGGATAAACCTCCAAGTCCGTGATCCATCTCAATAGTGGTGGCTTCCCAGGAAAAACAGGGGTAATCTGAGCCCAACAGAGCACCTACCTGCACTCAGACCCATAGACAGATGTCCCCAGAGGTATGAAGGAAAGAACAGGCAACTAGGCACTAATTAGATCCATTGCTTTGGTTTCCAGGCATCTCTCCTCAGAGACCTGGATTTCAAGAGCAGCATATAGCTGTATCTTGACTCACCCATCAGAAAACATCTCATCTACACATGGGAAACTTGCACGTTGGGGCTGTGTCAAAGCCTCTGTTTAGGAGAACCCTTTAGGGCCCCAGTGCCACCGCTTCATTCCAAGGTCTCCATAGACACAAAGCACATTAGGACCCATCCCCAGGGGTGTCGATTTCAACTCAGCGTCCACGGTTGCTCCCCACAGATCCAGGAGATCTAACCTGTCTTGTTGATAGGAGACAATTGAAATGTGAGGTGGGCTACCCATCCATCCATCCTTAGAACCCTGCTCAGAATCATTGGCCTGGAGCCAAACAACAGGTCTCAATTGTCCTGCAGAAGACTCTCTGCAGTTTGGAGCTTCTCACAACTCCCATCGTGGGAAAACACCCATGGCCCCGTGATGCCCCCCCCATTCATGAAGGGGCCATCAGGGACAGAAACTCCAACCTGAGCGATCGTCTGATCCTCGCCCTGACTTCAGATGCACGAGATCTCGATTCAGGTCTGTAGATTGTGCCTGCCATTGACTCACCCAGAAACCTAAGACTAGCTTGTGTTCTCAGACTTTTGTCGTCAGACTACTGGCCCACAAGCCCTCCAGTTTGTCAATCCAGAACTACAATGCAGCACTCTGCCGGACCTCCAGAAGAAAAACATTGTCCTCTGGGGCTACCCAGTAACCCCAAATGAGGATCAACCTGCACCGACTTTGGCTGTACCCCAAATACATAGGCTGACCAGGGCACTAATGCCCTTTCTGACACAGCCTGAGCCTGGACCCCCTGGACCCTCCCAGACAGCTGGCCGCACACTGAGCACATCGAGCCGCCATGGCCTTAGGTCGTCATCGATTCCCAAACTCGGTTTTCAGGTTTCAGAACCTAGACCTTATCTCCAATCACTGCCCAGGGTTGAAGGTGATGCAGAAATCAGAACTGCTTCCCCATGGCAAAAAACTTTGTGGTTGGCATGTTGTCCAACGTTCAGTGTAGTTGAAACCAGTGTGGCCCATGAGGCCCCGCCCATGCTGGCGGGCCACATTGGTCAGAAACACACATTGTGACGCTCAGGCTGAGCCCAGTCCTCAAGTAAGGCCACTCAGTGGCTGGATGAAGAGATAGCATATTGGACTTGCCATGCCCGTAGGCCCCAATTTTTAACCATAGTTCGGGTTGTCCCTTCAGTCTTCCCCACGGCTTGGCTTTGGAATTCCTCTTTTGGTGGGACACCTGACGTAACAAAACTGAAATGAGTCCTCCCATCCCACAGATTGACGAAAAGCAATTGGGAATTGGGCCAAATCCTCAGAGAGGAAGATTCGTCCATGGCCCATGAGGCCTCCCCGACATTCCACGGCCATCGCTGATACAAAATCCAGAGAAAAAAGCCTGAGCAAGCACCTCAGACTCGCACTTCCTTCGTATCCTGAAGAGTTCTTCTCATGGTTTGTAGATCGGGCCTGCCATACCTACGTCCTCAAAACTAAGCTGAGTTTGTGTTTTCAGACTTCTGTTCTCAAAGTCTTGGGCCACACACCCTCCAGGCTGGGCCCCTGGAGCCACACATTAGGACTGTGCCTACCAATCCATGGGAATTCTGCCCATTCCATGGTCCAAAATCGTACAAATTAGGAGAAACCACCAAAGTCCCTGAGGCCATCCCATAGATTTGGTCGCCCTGAACAAACAAGGGCTGTCTAACGCCAGCTGATAATCGACCTCCACTCATACCATAGATGGATGTCCCCAGAGAAGAAGATTGAACCAGACAGGACCCTAGGCCATAATAGGATCCATTGCTTTGGGTTACAGGCATGTGTCCTCAAAAGCCTGATTCCAATACGAGCATAGGGGTTTTCCTGAGGCACCCATCAGAACTCATCTCGTCTCCACAAGGAAACCTGTGCATGGGAGCCATGTCCAAAGCTTAGGAGAGTACTTCAGGTTCCCGGTGCCACCGCCCCATTCCAAGGCCCTCATGGACACAAAAACACATTAGGACCCATCCTCAGTAAAGTCCATTTCAAGTCAGCCACCCCATTGCTCAGGCAGAGCCATCAGATCTAAACAGTCTTGTTGCTAGGAGAAAATTGGAATGCGAGGCGGGCTTCCCAGGCATCCATCTGCGAACGGTGCTCTGGAGTCATTCCATATGGGATGTCCTGGAGCTGTCCAACAGGTCTCAATTGTCCCGCAGAAGGAATCCTTGAAGGGGGCATCGCACAACTCCCAACGTGGGAAAACCTCAATGGCCTCGAGATTCTGCTCCCTTCATGAAGCGGCCGTCATGCTCAGAAACTCCAACCTGAGCCAACGTCTGATCCTCGCCCTGACTTCACATGGATGAGATATTGGTTCGGATATGCAGGGGGTACCTGCCATGCCCCCCCGAAACCCAAGTCTAGCTTGTCTTCTCAGACTTCCGTCCTCACACTCCTGGCCCCGAAGCCCTCAAGTTTGGCAATTCCGGACCCACAATGCAGCACTCTGCCTGCCCTCTAGAAAAAAAATTATTGCCTCATGAGCTGCCCAGGCACCTTAAATGAGGGTAAACCTACTCAGCACTCGACTTTACCCAAATTATATAGTCTAACCTGGGCACTAATGCACTGTCGAACACAACCTGAGCCCGGACCTCCTGACCAACACCCAGAAAGCTGACCGCACACTGAGCACATAAAACCCGCCATGGCCTTAGGTCATCATGTCTTCCCTACCTCAGTTTTCAGGCTTCAGAACGAGACCTTATCTCCAATCACTGCCCAGGGGTGAGTGTGATGCAGAAATCAGAACTCCTCTTTACCCATGGCAAGAACCCTTGTGGTTGGCACGTTGTTCAAAGTTCAGTTTAGGAGAAACCAGCATTCACCCTGAGGCCCCACCAATTCTTGAGTGTTACGAGGGCATACACACGCATTGTGACCCTCAGCATAAGTCCTGTCCTCTAGTAAGTCCTCTCAGTGGCTGGACCATTAGATGTCATAATGGGCTTGACATGTCCCTAGGCCCCAATTTTTAACCAGATTTCTTATCGTCCAGGCGCCCCTCCCCAGGGCTCTACTCTGGAATCCATCATTTGGTGGGACACCTGAGGTTAAAAAAGAAAACAACAACAACAACAACAAAAACGGACTTCTTCCAGCCACAGAATGAACCCAAACTCTTTGGACGGGGCCAAACCACCTGAGAGTAAGACTCGTCCATTTCCCATGAAGTCACCCAGAAATTCCACGACCATGAGTGACACGATATCCAGAGACAAAAACTTGAGCAGGAGCCTCACACTCGCCCTTCTTTCAAATCCCGAAGGGTTCTCCTCTGGGTCTGTAGATCAGTCATGCCATACCTATGACCCGAAACATAAGCCGAGTTTGTGTTTTCAGACAACTCTCCAAACAGCCCTGGCCTACACAAACTACTGGCTCAGGCCCCTGGAGCCAAACCTGAGGACTGTACTTGCCCTCTCCAAGGGAATTGTGTGTGCCCATTCCAATGGCCACAGCCCTTCTAATAGGATAAACCGCCAAAGTCCCTGATCCATCTCAATAGTGGTGGCTTCCCAGGAAAAACAGGGGCAATCTGAGCCCAAGTGAGCACCTACCTGCACTCAGACCCATAGACAGATGTCCCCAGAGGTAAAAAGGAAAGAACAGGCCCCTAGGCACTAATCAGATCCATTGCTTTGGTTTCCAGTCATCTCTCCTCAGATTCCTGGATTTCAAAAGCAGCATATAGCTGTTTCTTGACTCACCCATCAGAAAACATCTCATCTACACATGGGAAACTGGCACGTTGGAGCTGTGTCAAAGCCTCTGTTTAGGAGAACCCTTTATGGCCCCAGTGCCACCGCTTCATTCCAAAGTCTCCATAGACACAAAAGCACGTTAGGATCCATCCCCAGGGTTGTCCATTTCAACTCAGCGTCCTCGGTTGCTCCCTACAGATCCAGGAGATCTAACCTGTCTGGTTGCTAGGAGACAATTGGAATGCGAGGTGGGATACCCAGCCATCCATCTTTAGAACCCTGCTCAGAATCATTGGCGTGGAGCCAAACAACAGGTCTCAATTGTCCTGCAGAAGACTCTCTGCAGTTTGGAGCTTCTCACAACTCCCCTCGTGGGAAAACCCCCATGGCCTCGTGATGCCCCCGCCCATTCATGAAGAGGCCATCAGGGACAGAAACTCCAACCTGGGCGATAGTCTGATCCTCGCCCTGACTTCAGATGCACGAGATCTCGATTCAGGTCTGAAGATTGTGCCTGCCATGGCCTCACCCAGAAACCTAAGCCTAGCTTGTGTTCTCAGACTTTTGTCGTCAGACTACTGGCCCACAAGCCCTCCAGTTTGGCAATCCAGAACTACAATGCAGCACTCTGCTAGCCCTCCAGAAGAAAAACATTGCCTCTGGGGCTACCCAGTAACCCCAAATGAGGATCAACCTGCACCGACCTTGGCTGTACCCCAAATACTTAGGCTGACCAGGGCACTAATGCCCTTTCTGACACAGCCTGAGCCTGGACCCCGTGGACCCTCCCAGACAGCTGGCCGCACACTGAGCACATCGAGCCGCCATGGCCTTAGGTCCTCATCTCTTCCCAACCTCGGTTTTCAGGTTTCAGAACCTAGACCTTATCTCCAATCACTGCCCAGGGTTGAAGGTGATGCAGAAATCAGAACTCCTTCCCCCCATGGCAAAAAACCTTGTGGTTGGCATGTTGTCCAACGTTCAGTGTAGTTGAAACCAGTGTGGCCCATGAGGCCCCGCCCATGCTGGCGGGCCACATTGGTCAGAAACACACATTGTGACGCTCAGGCTGAGCCCAGTCCTCAAGTAAGGTCACTCAGTGGCTGGATGAAGAGATAGCATATTGGGCTTGCCATGCCCCTAGGCCCCAATTTTTAACCATAGTTCTGGTTGTCCCTTCAGTCTTCCCCACGGCTTGGCTTTGGAATTCCTCTTTTGGTGGGACATCTGAGATGACAAACCTGAAATGAGTCCTCCCATCCCACAGATTGAAGAAAAGCAATTGGGAATCGGGCCAAATCCTCAGAGAGGAAGATTCGTCCATGGCCCATGAGGCCTCCCCGACATTCCACGGCCATCGCTGATACAAAATCCAGAGACAAAAGCCTGAGCAAGCACCTCAGACTCGCACTTTCTTCATATCCTGAAGAGTTCTTCTCATGGTTTGTCGATCGGGCCTGCCATACCTACGTCCCCAAACATAAGCTGAGTTTGTGTTGTCATACTTCTGTCCTCAATGTCTTGGGCCACACACCGACCAGGCTGGGCCCCTGGAGCCACACATTAGGACTGTGCCTTCCAATCCATGGGAATTCTGCCCATTCCATGGTCCAGAATCGTACAAATTAGGAGAAAACTCCAAATTCCCTGAGGCCATCCCAATAGTGTGCATCGCCCGGAACAAACAAGGGCTGTCTGACACCAGCTGATAATCGACCTCCACTCATAGCATAGATGGATGTCCCCAGAGAAGAAGATTGAACCAGACAGGACCCTAGGCCATAATAGGATCCATTGCTTTGGGTTTCAGGCATGTGTCCTCAAAAGCCTATTCCAATACGAGCATAGGGGTTTTCCTGAGGCACCCATCAGAACTCATCTCGTCTCCACAAGGAAACCTGTGCATGGGAGCCATGTCCAAAGCTTAGGAGAGTACTTCAGGGTCCCTGTGCCACCGCCCCATTCCAAGGCCCTCATGGACACAAAAACACATTAGGACCCATCCTCAGGAAAGTCCATTTCAAATCAGCCACACCGGTTGCTCCCGCAGAGCCATCAGATCAAAACAGTCTTGTTGCTAGGAGAAAATTGGAATGCGAGGCAGGCTTCCCTGGCATTCATTCGCGAACCGTGCTCTGGAGTCATTCCATATGGGATGTCCTGGAGCTGTCCAACAGGTCTCAATTGTCCCGCAGAAGGAATCCTTGAAGGGGGCATCCCACAACTCCCAACGTGGGAAAACCTCAATGGCCTCGAGATTCCGCTCCCTTCATGAAGCAGCCAACATGAAAGATACTCCACCCTGAGCCAACGTCTGATCCTCGCCCTGACTTCACATGGATGAGATATTGTTTCAGATCTGCAGGGGGTACCTGCCGTGCCCTCGCCCTGAAACCCAAGTCTAGCTTGTCTTCTCAGACTTCCGTCCTCACACTCCTGGCCCCGAAGCCCTCAAGTTTGGCAAATCCGGACCCACAATGCAGCACTCTGCCTGCTCTCTAGAAAAAAAATTATTGCCTCATGAGCTGCCCAGGCACCTTAAATGAGGGTAAAACTACACAGCACTCGACTTTACCCAAATTATATAGTCTAACCTGGGCACTAATGCACTGTCGAACACAACCTGAGCCCGGACCTCCTGACCAACACCCAGAAAGCTGACCGCACACTGAGCACATAAAACCCGCCATGGCCTTAGGTCATCATCTCTTCCCTACCTCAGTTTTCAGGCTTCAGAACCGAGACCTTATCTCCAATCACTGCCCAGGTGTGAGTGTGATGCAGAAATCAGGACTCCTCCTTACCCATGGCAAGAACCCTTGTGGTTGGCACGTTGTCCAACGTTCAGTGTAGGAGAAACCAGCATTCACCCTGAGGCCCCGCCCATTCTTGAGTGCGACGAGGGCATACACACGCATTGTGACCCTCAGCATGAGTCCTGTCCTCTAGTAAGTCCTCTCAGTGGCTGGACCATTAGATGTCATAATGGGCTTGACATGTCCCTAGGCCCCAATTTTTAACCAGATTTCTGAATGTCCAGTCCCCCCTCCCCAGGGCTCTACTCTGGAATCCATCATTTGGTGGGACACCTGAGGTTAAAAAAGAAAACAACAACAACAACAACAACAACAACAACAACAAAAAACCGTACTTCTTCCAGCCCACAGAATGACCGCAAACTGTTTGGACGGGGCCAAACCACCAGAGAGTAAGACTCGTCCATTTCCCATGAAGTCACCCAGAAATTCCACGACCATGAGTGACACGATATCCAGTGAAAAAAACTTGAGCAGAGCCTCACACTCGCCCTTCTTTCAAATTCCGAAGTGTTCTCCTCATGGTCTGTAGATCAGTCCTGCCATACCTATGACCCGAAACATAAGCCGAGTTTGTGTTTTCAGACAACTGTCCAAACAGCCCTGGCCTACACAACCTATGGGCTTAGGCCCCTAGAGCCAAACCTGAGGACTGTACTTGCCCTCTCCTATGGAATTGTATGTGCCCATTCCAATGGCCACAACCCTTCTAATAGGATAAACCTCCAAAGTCCCTGATCCATCTCAATAGTGGTGGCTTCCCAGGAAAAACAGGGGCAATCTGAGCCCAACTGAGCACCTACCTGCACTCAGACCCATAGACAGATGTCCCCAGAGGTAAAAAGGAAAGAACAGGCCCCTAGGCACTAATCAGATCCATTGCTTTGGTTTCCAGGCATCTCTCCTCAGATTCCTGGATTTCAAAAGCAGCATATAGCTGTTTCTTGACTCACCCATCAGAAAACATCTCATCTACACATGGGAAACTTGCACGTTGGGGCTGTGTCAAAGCCTCTGTTTAGCAGAACCCTTTAGGGCCCCAGTGCCACCGCTTCATTCCAAGGTCTCCATAGACACAAAAGCACATTAGGACCCATCCCCAGGGGTTTCCATTTCAACTCAGCGTCCACGGTTGCTCCCCACAGATCCAGGAGATCTAACCTGTCTTGTTGCTAGGAGACAATTGAAAGGCGAGGTGGGCTACCCATCCATCCATCCTTAGAACCCTGCTCAGAATCATTGGCCTGGAGCCAAACAACAGGTCTCAATTGTCCTGCAGAAGACTCTCTGCAGTTTGGAGCTTCTCACAACTCCCGTCGTGGGAAAACACCCATGGCCCCGTGATCCCCCCCCCCATTCATGAAGGGGCCATCAGGGTCAGAAACTCCAACCTGAGTGATCGTCTGATCCTCGCCCTGACTTCAGATGCACGAGATCTCGATTCAGGTCTGTAGATTGTGCCTGCCATGGCCTCACCCAGAAACCTAAGCCTAGCTTGTGTTCTCAGACTTTTGTCGTCAGACTACTGGCCCACAAGCCCTCCAGTTTGGCAATCCAGAACTACAATGCAGCACTCTGCCGGTTCTCCAGAAGAAAAACATTGTCCTCTGGGGCTACCCAGTAACCCCAAATGAGTATCAACCTGCACCGACATTGGCTGTACCCCAAATACATAGGCTGACCAGGGCACTAATGCACTTTCTGACACAGCCTGAGCCTGGACACCCTGGACCCTCCCAGACAGCTGGCCGCACACTGAGCACATAGAGCCGCCATGGCCTTAGGTCGTCATCTCTTCCCAACCTCGGTTTTCAGGTTTCAGAACCTAGACCTTATCTCCAATCACTGCCCAGGGTTGAAGGTGATGCAGAAATCAGAACTCCTTCCCCATGGCAAAAAACCTTGTGGTTGGCATGTTGTCCAACGTTCAGTGTAGTTGAAACCAGTGTGGCCCATGAGGCCCCGCCCATGCCTGCGGGCCACATTGGTGAGAAACACACATTGTGACGCTCAGGCTGAGCCCAGTCCTAAAGTAAGGGCACTCAGTGGCTGGATGAAGAGATAGCATATTGGACTTGCCATGCCCCTAGGCCCCAATGTTTAACCATAGTTCGGGTTGTCCCTTCAGTCTTCCCCACGGCTTGGCTTTGGAATTCCTCTTTTGGTGGGACACCTGACGTAACAAAACTGAAATGAGTCCTCCCATCCCACAGATTGACGAAAAGCAATTGGGAATCTGGCCAAATCCTCAGAGAGGAAGATTCGTCCATGGCCCATGAGGCCTCCCCGACATTCCACGGCCATCGCTGATACAAAATCCAGAGACAAAAGCCTGAGCAAGCGCCTCAGACTAGCACTTTCTTCATATCCTGAAGAGTTCTTCTCATGGTTTGTAGATCGGGCCTGCCATACCTACGTCCCCAAAACTAAGCTGAGTTTGTGTTTTCAGACTTCTGTCCTCAAAGTCTTGGGCCACACACCCTCCAGGCTGGGCCCCTGGAGCCACACATTAGGACTGTGCCTACCAATGCAGGGGAATTCTGCCCATTCCATGGTCCAAAATCGTACAAATTAGGAGAAACCTCCAAAGTCCCTGAAGCCATCCCAATAGTGTGGGTCGCCCGGAACAAACAAGGGCTGTCTAACGCCAGCTGATAATCGACCTCCACTCATACCATAGATGGATGTCCCCAGAGAAGAAGATTGAACCAGACAGGACCCTAGGCCATAATAGGATCCATTGCTTTGGGTTACAGGCATGTGTCCTCAAAAGCCTGATCCCAATACGAGCATAGGGGTTTTCCTGAGGCACCCATCAGAACTCATCTCGTCTCCACAAGGAAACCTGTGCATGGGAGCCATGTCCAAAGCTTAGGAGAGTACTTCAGGTTCCTGGTGCTTCCGCCCCATTCCAAGGCCCTCATGGACACAAAAACACATTAGGACCCATCCTCAGGAAAGTCCATTTCAAGTCAGCCACCCCATTGCTCAGGCAGAGCCATCAGATCTAAACAGTCTTGTTGCTAGGAGAAAATTGGATTGCGAGGCGGGCTTCCCAGGCATCCATCCGCGAACGGTGCTCTGGAGTCATTCCATATGGGATGTCCTGGAGCTGTCCAACAGGTCTCAATTGTCCCGCAGAAGGAATCCTTGAAGGGGGCATCCCACAACTCCCAACGTGGGAAAACCTCAATGGCCTCGAGATTCTGCTCCCTTCATGAAGCGGCCCTCATGCTCAGAAACTCCAACGTGAGCCAACGTCTGATCCTCGCCCTGACTTCACATGGATGAGATATTGGTTCAGATATGCAGGGGGTACCTGCCATGCCCCCCCGAAACCCAAGTCTAGCTTGTCTTCTAACTTCCGTCCTCACACTCCTGACCCCGAAGCCCTCAAGTTTGGCAATTCCGGACCCACAATGCAGCACTCTGCCTGCCCTCTAGAAAAAAAATTATTGCCTCATGAGCTGCCCAGGCACCTTAAATGAGGGTAAACCTACACAGCACTCGACTTTACCCAAATTATATAGTCTAACCTGGGCACTAATGCACTGTCGAACACAACCTGAGCCCGGACCTCCTGACCAACACCCAGAAAGCCGACCGCCCACTGAGCACATAAAACCCGCCATGGCCTTAGGTCATCATCTCTTCCCTACCTCAGTTTTCAGGCTTCAGAACGAGACCTTATCTCCAATCACTGCCCAGGGGTGAGTGTGATGCAGAAATCAGAACTCCTCTTTACCCATGGCAATAACCCTTGTGTTTGGCACGTTGTTCAACGTTCAGTTTAGGAGAAACCAGCATTCACCCTGAGGCCCCACCAATTCTTGAGTGTTAGGAGGGCATACACACGCATTGTGACCCTCAGCATAAGTCCTGTCCTCTAGTAAGTCCTCTCAGTGGCTGGACCATTAGATGTCATAATGGGCTTGACATGTCCCTAGGCCCCAATTTTTAACCAGATTACTTATTGTCCAGGCGCCCCTCCCCAGGGCTCTACTCTGGAATCCATCATTTGCTGGGACACCTGAGGTTAAAAAAGAAAACAACAACAACAACAACAAAAACGGACTTCTTCCAGCCCACAGAATGAACCCAAACTCTTTGGACAGGGCCAAACCACCTGAGAGTAAGACTCGTCCATTTCCCATGAGGTCACCCAGAAATTCCACGACCATGAGTGACACGATATCCAGAGACAAAAACTTGAGCAGGAGCCTCATACTCGCCCTTCTTTCAAATCCCGAAGGGTTCTCCTCATGGTCTGTAGATCAGTCATGCCATACCTATGACCGAAACATAAGCCGAGTTTGTGTTTTCAGACAACTCTCCAAACAGCCCTGGCCTACACAACCTACAGGCTCAGGCCCCTGGAGCCAAACCTGAGGACTGTACTTGCCCTCTCCAAGGGAATTGTGTGTGCCCATTCCAATGGCCACAACCCTTCTAATAGGATAAACCTCCAAAGTCCCTGATCCATCTCAATAGTGGTGGCTTCCCAGGAACAACAGGGGCAATCTGAGCCCAACTGAGCACCTACCTGCACTCAGACCCATAGACAGATGTCCCCAGAGGTAAAAAGGAAAGAACAGGCCCCTAGGCACTAATCAGATCCATTGCTTTGGTTTCCAGGCATCACTCCTCAGATTCCTGGATTTCAAAAGCAGCATATAGCTGTTTCTTGACTCACCCATCAGAAAACAGCTCATCTACACATGGGAAACTGGCACGTTGGAGCTGTGTCAAAGCCTCTGTTTAGGAGAACCCTTTAGGGCCCCAGTGCCACTGCTTCATTCCAAAGTCTCCATAGACACAAAAGCACGTTAGGACCCATCCCCAGGGGTGTCCATTTCAACTCAGCGTCCTCGGTTGCTCCCCACATATCCAGGAGATCTAACCTGTATTGTTGCTAGGAGATAATTGGAATGCGAGGTGGGATACCCATCCATCCATCCTTAGAACCCTGCTCAGAATCATTGGCCTGGAGCCAAACAACAGGTCTCAATTGTCCTGCAAAAGACTCTCTGCAGTTTGGAGCTTCTCACAACTCCCCTCGTGGGAAAACACCCATGGCCTCGTGATGCCCCCCCCCATTCATGAAGGGGCCATCAGGGACAGAAACTCCAACTTGAGCGATCGTCTGATCCTCGCCCTGACTTCAGATGCACGAGATCTCGATTCAGGTCTGTAGATTGTGCCTGCCATGGCCTCACCCAGAAACCTAAGCCTAGCTTGTGTTCTCAGACTTTTGTCGTCAGACTACTGGCCCACAAGCCCTCCAGTTTGGCAATCCAGAACTACAATGAAGCAATCTGCCGGCCCTCCAGAAGAAAAACATTGTCCTCTGGGGCTACCCAGTAACCCTAAATGAGGATCAACCTGCACCGACCTTGGCTGTACCCCAAATACTTAGGCTGACCAGGGCACTAATGCCCTTTCTGACACAGCCTGAGCCTGGGCCCCGTGGACCCTCCCAGACAGCTGGCCGCACACTGAGCACATAGAGCCGCCATGGCCTTAGGTCGTCATCTCTTCCCAACCACGGTTTTCAGGTTTCAGAACCTAGACCTTATCTCCAATCACTGACCAGGGTTGAAGGTGATGCAGAAATCAGAACTCCTTCCCCCCATGGCAAAAAACCTTGTGGTTGGCATGTTGTCCAACGTTCAGAGTAGTTGAAACCAGTGTGGCCCATGAGGCCCTGCCCATGCTCGCGGGCCACATTGGTCACAAACACACATTGTGACGCTCAGGCTGAGCCCAGTCCTCAAGTAAGGTCACTCGGTGGCTGGATGAAGAGATAGCATATTGGGCTTGCCATGCCCCTAGGCCCCAATTTTTAACCATAGTTCGGGTTGTCCCTTCAGTCTTCCCCACGGCTTGGCTTTGGAATTCCTCTTTTGGTGGGACATCTGAGGTAACAAAACTGAAATGAGTCCTCCCATCCAACAGATTGACGAAAAGCAATTGGGAATCGGGCCAATTCCTCAGAGAGGAAGATTCGTCCATGGCCCATGAGGCCTCCCCGACATTCCACGGCCATCGCAAATACAAAATCCAGAGACAAAAGCCTGAGCTAGCGCCTAGACTCGAACTTTCTTCATATCCTGAAGAGTTCTTCTCATGGTTTGTCGATCGGGCCTGCCATACCTACGTCCCCAAACATAAGCTGAGTTTGTGTTTTCATACTTCTGTCCTCAACGTCTTGGGCCACACACCCTCCAGGCTGGGCCCCTGGAGCCACACATTAGGACTGTGCTTTCCAATCCATGGGAATTCTGCCCATTCCATGGTCCAGAATCATACAAATTAGGAGAAACCTCCAAAGTCCCTGAGGCCATCCCAATAGTGTGGGTCGCCCGGAACAAACAAGGGCTGTCTGACTCCAGCTGATAATCGACCTCCACTCATACCATAGATGGATGTCCCCAGAGAAGAAGATTGAACCAGACAGGACCCTAGGCCATAATAGGATCCATTGCTTTGGGTTTCAGGCATGTGTCCTCAAAAGCCTGATCCCAATACGAACATAGGGGTTTTCCTGAGGCACCCATCAGAACTCATCTCGTCTCCACAAGGAAACCTGTGCATGGGAGCCATGTCCAAAGCTTAGGAGAGTACTTCAGGGTCCCGGTGCCACCGACCCATTCCAAGCCCCTCATGGACACAAAAACACATTAGGACCCATCCTCAGGAAAGTCCATTTCAACTCAGCCACCCCGGTTGCTCCCATAGAGCCATCAGATCTAAACAGTCTTGGTGCTAGGAGACAATTGGAATGGGAGGCAGGCTTCCCAGGCATCCATCCACGAACGGTGCTCTGGAATCATTCCATATGGGATTTCCTGGAGCTGTCCAACAGGTCTCAATTGTCCCGCAGAAGGAATCCTTGAAGGGGGCATCCCACAACTCCCAACGTGGGAAAACCTCAATGGCCTCGAGATTCCGCTCCCTTCATGAAGCTGCCGTCATGCTCAGAAACTCCAACCTGAGCCAACGTCAGATCCTCGCCCTGACTTCAGATGCATGAGATATTGGTTCAGATCTGCAGGGGGTACCTGCCGTGCCCTCGCCCTGAAACCCAAGTCTAGCTTGTCTTCTCAGGCTTCTGTCCTCACACTCCTGGCCCCGAAGCCCTCAAGTTTGGCAAATCCGGACCCACAATGCAGCACTCTGCCTGCCCTCTAGAAAAAAAATTATTGCCTCATGAGCTTCCCAGGCACCTTAAATGAGGGTAAACCTACACAGCACTCGACTTTACCCAAATTATATAGTCTAACCTGGGCACTAATGCACTGTCGAACACAACCTGAGCCCGGACCTCGTGACCAACACCCAGAAAGCTGACCGCACACTGAGCACATAAAACCCGCCATGGCCTTAGGTCATCATCTCTTCCCTACCTCAGTTTTCAGGCTTCAGAACCGAGACCTTATCTCCAATCACAGCCCAGGGGTGAGTGTGATGCAGAAATCAGGACTCCTCCTTACCCATGGCAAGAACGCTTGTGGTTGGCACGTTGTCCAAAGTTCAGTGTAGGAGAAACCAGCATTCACCCTGAGGCCCCGCCCATTCTTGAGTATTACGAGCGCATACACACGCATTGTGACCCTCAGCATGAGTCCTGTCCTCTAGTAAGTCCTCTCAGTGGCTGGACCATTAGATGTCATAATGGGCTTGACATGTCCCTAGGCCCCTATTTTTAGCCAGATTTCTGATTGTCCAGTCGCCCCTCCCCAGGGCTCTACTCTGGAATCCATCATTTGGTGGGACACCTGAGGTTAAAAAAGAAAACAACAACAACAAAAACAAAACAAAAAAAAACGTACTTCTTCCAGCCCACAGAATGACCGCAAACTCTTTGGACGGGGCCAAACCACCAGAGAGTAAGACTCGTCCATTTCCCATAAAGTCACCGAGAAATTCCACGACCATGAGTGACACGATATCCAGTGACAAAAACTTGAGCAGAGCCTCACACTCGCCCTTCTTTCAAATCCCGAAGAGTACTCCTCATGGTCTGTAGATCAGTCCTGCCATACCTATGACCCGAAACATAAGCCGAGTTTGTTTTTTCAGACAACTGTCCAAACAGCCCTGGCCTACACAACCTACAGGCTCAGGCCCCTGGAGCCAAACCTGAGGACTGTACTTGCCCTCTCCAAGGGAATTGTGTGTGCCCATTCCAATGGCCACAACCCTTCTAATAGGATAAACCTCCAAAGTCCATGATCCATCTCAATAGTGGTGG
The DNA here is from genome assembly GCF_964662115.1 of Mustela nivalis. Lineage (NCBI taxonomy): Eukaryota > Metazoa > Chordata > Mammalia > Carnivora > Mustelidae > Mustela > Mustela nivalis. The sequence continues at coordinate 415,879 of NW_028136543.1, read as the reverse complement.
CTTCCCAGGAAAAACAGGGGCAATCTGAGCCCAACTGAGCACCTACCTGCACTCAGACCCATAGACAGATGTCCCCAGAGGTAAAAAGGAAAGAACAGGCCCCTAGGCACGAATCAGATCCATTGCTTTGGTTTCCAGGCATCTCTCCTCAGATTCCTGGATTTCAAAAGCAGCATATAGCTTTTTCTTGACTCACCCATCAGAAAACATCTCATCTACACATGGGAAACTTGCACGTTGGAGCTGTGTCAAAGCCTCTGTTTAGGAGAACCCTTTAGGGCCCCAGTGCCACCGCTTCATTCCAAAGTCTCCATAGACACAAAAGCACGTTAGGATCCATCCCCAGGGGTGTCCATTTCAACTCAGCGTCCTCGGTTGCTCCCCACAGATCCAGGAGATCTAACCTGTATTGTTGCTAGGAGACAATTGGAATGCGAGGTTGGCTACCTATCCATCCATCCTTAGAACCCTGCTCAGAATCATTGGCCTGGAGCCAAACAACAGGTCTCAATTGTCCTGCAGAAGACTCTCTGCAGTTTGCAGCTTCTCACAACTCCCATCGTGGGAAAACACCCATGGCCTCGTGATGCCCCCCCATTCATGAAGGGGCCATAGGGACAGAAACTCCAACCTGAGCGATCGTCTGATCCTCGCCCTGACTTCAGATGCACGAGATCTCGATTCAGGTCTGTAGATTGTGCCTACCATGGCCTCACCCAGAAACCTAAGCCTAGCTTGTGTTCTCAGACTTTTGTCGTCAGACTACTGGCCCATAAGCCATCCAGTTTGGCAATCCAGATCTACAATGCAGCACTCTGCCGGCCCTCCAGAAGAAAAAAATTGTCCACTGGGGCTACCCAGTAACCCCAAATGAGGATCAACCTGCACCGAACTTGGCTGTACCCCAAATACTTAGGCTGACCAGGGCACTGATGCCCTTTCTGACACAGCCTGAGCCTGGACCCCGTGGACCCTCCCAGACAGCTGGCCGCACACTGAGCACATCGAGCTGCCATGGCCTTAGGTCGTCATCTCTTCCCAACCTCGGTTTTCAGGTTTCAGAACCTAGACCTTATCTCCAATCACTGCCCAGGGTTGAAGGTGATGCAGAAATCAGAACTCCTTCCCCATGGCAAGAAACCTTGTGGTTGGCATGTTGTCCAACGTTCAGTGTAGTTGAAACCAGTGTGGCCCATGAGGCCCCGCCCATGCTGGCGGGCCACATTGGTCAGAAACACACATTGTGACGCTCAGGCTGAGCCCAGTCCTCAAGTAAGGTCACTCAGTGGCTGGATGAAGAGATAGCATATTGGGATTGCCATGCCCCTAGTCCCCAATTTTTAACCATATTTCGGGTTGTCCCTTCAGTCTTCCCCACGGCTTGGCTTTGGAATTCCTCTTTTGGTGGGACATCTGAGGTAACAAAACTGAAATGAGTCCTCCCATCCCACAGATTGACGAAAAGCAATTGGGAATCGGGCCAAATCCTCAGAGAGGAAAATTCGTCCATGGCCCATGAGGCCACCCCGACATTCCACGGCCATCGCTGATACAAAATCCAGAGACAAAAGCCTGAGCAAGCGCCTCAGACTCGCACTTTCTTCATATCCTGAAGAGTTCTTCTCATGGTTTGTAGATCGGGCCTGCCATACCTACGTCCCCAAACCTAAGATGAGTTTGTGTTTTCAGACTTCAGTCCTCAAAGTCTTGGGCCAACCACCCTGCAGGCTGGGCCCCTTGAGCCACACATTAGGACTGTGCCTACCAATCCATGGGAATTCTGCCCATTCCATGGTCCAAAATCGTACAAATTAGGAGAAACCTCCAAAGTCCCTGAGGCCATCCCAATAGTGTAGGTCGCCCGGAACAAACAAGGGCTGTCTGACACCAGCTGATAATCGACTTCCACTCATACCATAGATGGATGTCCCCAGAGAAGAAGATTGAACCAGAGAGGACCCTAGGCCATAATAGGATCCATTGCTTTGGGTTACAGGCAGGTGTCCTCAAAAGCCTGATTCCAATACGAGCATAGGGGTTTCCTGAGGCACCCATCAGAACTCATCTCGTCTCTACAAGGAAACCTGGGAGCCATGTCCAAAGCTTAGGAGAGTACTTCTGGGTCCCGGTGCCACCGCCCCATTCCAAGGCCCTCATGGACACAAAAACACATTAGGACCCATCCTCAGTAAAGTCCATTTCAACTCAGCCACCCCGGTTGCTCCGGCAGAGCCATCAGATCTAAACTGTCTTGTTGCTAGGAGATAATTGGAATGCGAGGCGGGCTTCCCAGGCATCCATCCGCGAACGGTGCTCTGGAGTCATTCCATATGGGATGTCCTGGAGCTGTCCAAGAGGTCTCAATTGTCCCGCAGAAGAAATCCTTGAAGGGGGCATCCCACAACTCCCAACGTGGGAAAACCTCAATGGCCTCGAGATTCTGCCTCCTTCATGAAGCGGCCGTCATGCTCAGAAAGTCCCACCTGAGCCAACGTCTGATCCTCGCCCTGACTTCAGATGCATGAGATATTGGTTCAGATCTGCAGGGGGTACCTGCCGTGCCCTCGCCCTGAAACCCAAGTCTAGCTTGTCTTCTCAGACTTCCGTCCTCACACTCCTGGCCCCGAAGCCCTCAAGTTTGGCAAATCCGGACCCACAATGCAGCACTCTGCCTGCCCTCTAGAAAAAAAATTATTGCCTCATGAGCTGCCCAGGCACCTTAAATGAGGGTAAACCTACACAGCACTCGACTTTACCCAAATTATATAGTCTAACCTGGGCACTAATGCACTGTCGAACACAACCTGAGCCCGGACCTCCTGACCAACACCCAGAAAGCTGACCGCACACTGAGCACATAAAACCCGCCATGGCCTTAGGTCATCATCTCTTTCCTACCTCAGTTTTCAGGCTTCAGAACCGAGACCTTATCTCCAATCACTGCCCAGGGGTGAGTGTGATGCAGAAGTCAGAACTCCTCCTTACCCATGGCAAGAATCCTTGTGGTTGGCATGTTGTCCAACGTTCAGTGTAGGAGAAACCAGCATTCACCCTGAGGCCCCGCCCATTCTTGATTGCGACGAGGGCATACACACGCATTGTGACCCTCAGCATGAGTCCTGTCCTCTAGTAAGTCCTCTCCGTGGCTGGACCATTAGATGTCATAATGGGCTTGACATGTCCCTAGGCCCCAATTTTTAACCAGATTTCTGATTGTCCAGTCGCCCCTCACCAGGGCGCTACTCTGGAATCCATCATTTGGTGGGACACTTGAGGTTAAAAAAGAAAACAACAACAACAACAAAAAAAAAAACGGACTTCTTCCAGCCCACAGAATGACCCCAATCTCTTTGGACGGGGCCAAACCACCAGAGAGTAAGACTCGTCCATTTCCCATAAAGTCACCGAGAAATTCCACGACCATGAGTGACACGATATCCAGAGACAAAAACTTGAGCAGGAGCCTCACCCTCGCCCTTCTTTCAAATCCCGAAGAGTTCTCCTCATGGTCTGTAAATCAGTCCTGCCATACCTATGACCCGAAACATAAGCCGAGTTTGTGTTTTCAGACAACTGTCCAAACAGCCCTGGCCTACACAACCTACAGGCTCAGGCCCCTGGAGCCAAACCTGAGGACTGTACTTGCCCTCTCCAAGGGAATTGTGTGTGCCCATTCCAATGGCCACAACCCTTCTCATAGGATAAACCTCCAAAGTCACTGATCCATCTCAAAAGTGGTGGCTTCCCAGGAAAAACAGGGGCAATCTGAGCCCAAATGAGCACCTACCTGCACTCAGACCCATAGACAGATGTCCCCAGAGGTAAAAAGGAAAGAACAGGCCCCTAGGCACTAATCAGATCCATTGCATTGGTTTCCAGGCATCTCTCCTCAGAGGCCTGGATTTCAAAAGCAGCATATAGTTGTTTCTTGACTCACCCATCAGAAAACATCTCATCTACACATGGGAAACCTGCATGTTGGAGCTGTGTCAAAGCCTCTGTTTAGGAGAACCCTTTAGGACACCAGTGCCACCTCTTCATTCCAAGGTCTCCATAGACACAAAAGCACATTAGAAACCATCCTTAGGGGTGTCCATTTCAACACAGCGACCTCGGTTGCTCCCCACAGATCCAGGACATTTAACCTGTCTTGGTGCTAGGAGACAATTGGAATGCGAGGTGGGCTACCCAGCCATCCATCCTTAGAACCCTGCTCAGAATCATTGGCCTGGAGCCAAACAACAGGTCTCAATTGTCCTGCAGAAGACTCTCTGCAGTTTGGAGCTTCTCACAACTCTCATCGTGGGAAAACCCCCATGGCCTCGTGATGCCCCCGCCTATTCATGAAGGGGCCATCAGGGACAGAAACTCCAACCTGAGCGATTGTCTGATCCTCGCGCTGACTTCAGATGCACGAGATCTCGATTCAGGTCTGTAGATTGTGCTTGCCATGGCCTCACCCAGAAATCTAAGCCTAGCTGGTGTACTCAGACTTTTGTCGTCAGACTACGGGCCCAAAGCTCTCTAGTTTGGCAATCCAGAACTACAATGCAGCACTCTGCCGGCCCTCCAGAAGAAAAACATTGTCCTCTGGGGCTACCCAGTAACCCCAAATGAGGATCAAACTGCACCGACCATGGCTGTACCCCAAATACATAGGCTGACCAGGGCACTAATGCCCTTTCTGACACAGCCTGAGCCCTGAGCCCCTGGCCCCTCCCAGACAGCTGGCCGCACACTGAGCACATCCAGCCGCCATGGCCTTAGGTTGTCATCTCTCCCCAACCTCGGTTTTCAGGTTTCAGAACCTAGACCTTATCTCCAATCACTGACCAGGGTTGAAGGTGATGCAGAAATCAGAACTCCTTCCCATGGCAAGAAACCTTGTGGTTGGCATGTTGTCCAACGTTCAGTGTAGTTGAAAACAGTGTGACCCATGAGGCCCCGCCCATGCTCGCGGGCCACATTGGTCACAAACACACATTGTGACGCTCAGGCTGAGCCCAGTCCTCAAGTAAGGCCGCTCAGTGTTTGGATGAAGAGATAGCATATTGGGCTTGCCATGCCCCTAGGCCCCAATTTTTAACCATAGTTCGGGTTTTCCCTTCAGTCTTCCCCACGGCTTGGCTTTGGATTTCCTCTTTTTGTGGGACACCTGAGGTAACAAACCTGAAATGAGTCCTCCCATCCCACAGATTGACGAAAAGCAATTGGGAATCGGGCCAAATCCTCAGAGAGGAAGATTCGTCCACGGCCCATGAGGCCTCCCCGACATTCCACGGCCATCGCAAATACAAAATCCAGAGACAAAAGCCTGAGCAAGCCCCTCAGACTAGCACTTTCTTCATATCCTGAAGAGTTCTTCTCATGGTTTGTAGATCGGGCCTGCCATACCTACGTCCCCAAATCTAAGCTGAGTTTGTGTTTTCAGACTTCTGTCCTCAAAGTCTTGGGCCAACCACCCTGCAGGCTGGGCCCCTGGAGCCACACATTAGGACTGTGCCTACCAATCCATGGGAATTCTGCCCATTACATGGTCCAAAATAGTACAAATTAGGAGAAACCTCCAAAGTCCCTGAGGCCATCCCAATAGTGTAGTTCGCCCGTAACAAACAAGGGCTGTCTGACACCAGCTGATAATCGCCCTCCACTCATACCATAGATGGATGTCCCCAGAGAAGAAGATTGAACCAGACAGGACCCTAGGCCATAATAGGATCCATTGCTTTGGGTTACAGGCATGTGTCCTCAAAAGCCTGATTCCAATACGAGCATAGCGGTTTTCCTGAGGCACCCATCAGAACTCATCTCGTCTCCACAAGGAAACCTGTGCATGGGAGCCATGTCCAAAGCTTAGGAGAGTACTTCAGGGTCCCGGTGCCACCGCCCCATTCCAAGGCCCTCATGGACAGAAAAACACATTAGGACCCATCCTCAGGAAAGTCCATTTCAACTCAGCCACCCCGGTTGCTCCGGCAGAGCCATCAGATCAAAACTGTCTTGTTGCTAGGAGACAATTGGAATGCGAGGCGGGCTTCCCAGGCATCCATCCGCGAACGGTGCTCTGGAGTCATTCCATATGGGATGTCCTGGAGCTGTCCAACAGGTCTCAATTGTCCCGCAGAAGGAATCCTTGAAGGGGGCATCCCACAACTCCCAACGTGGGAAAACCTCAATGGCCTCGAGATTCCGCTCCCTTCATGAAGCGGCCGTTTGCTCAGAAACTCCAACCTGAGCCAACGTCTGATCCTCGCCCTGACTTCAGATGCATGAGATAGTGGTTCAGATCTGCAGGGGGTACCTGCCGTGCCCTCGCCCTGAAACCCAAGTCTAGCTTGTCTTCTCAGACTTCTGTCCTCACACTCCTGGCCCCGAAGCCCTCAAGTTTGGCAATTCCGGACCCACAATGCAGCACTCTGCCTGCCCTGTAGAAAAAAAATTATTGCCTCATGAGCTGCCCAGGCACCTTAAATGAGGGTAAACCTACACAGAACTCGACTTTAACCAAATTATATAGTCTAACCTGGGCACTAATGCACTGTCGAACACAACCTGAGCCCGGACCTCCTGACCAACAGCCAGAAAGCTGACAGCACACTGAACACATAAAACGCGCCATGGCCTTAGGTCATCATCTCTTCCCTACCTCAGGTTTCAGGCTTCAGAACCGAGACCTTATCTCCAATCACTGTCCAGGGATGAGTGTGATGCAGAAATCAGAACTCCTCTTTACCCATGGCAAGAATCCTTGTGGTTGGCACGTTCAGTGTAGGAGAAACCAGCATTCACCCTGAGGCCCCCCCCATTATTGAGTGCGATGAGGGCATACACACACATTGTGACCCTCAGCATGAGTCCTGTCCTCTAGTAAGTCCTCTCAGTGGCTGAACCATTTGATGTCATAATGGGCTTGACATGTCCCTATGCCCCAATTTTTAACCAGATTTCTGATTGTCCAGGCGCCCCTCCCCAAGGCTCTACTCTGGAATCCATCATTTGGTGGGACACCTGAGGTTAAAAAAGAAAACAACAACAACAACAACAACAACAAAAAACGGACTTCTTCCAGCCCACAGAATGACCCTAAACTCTTTGGACTGGGCCAAACCACCAGAGAGTAAGACTCGTCCATTTCCCATGAAGTCACCCAGAAATTCCACGACCATGAGTGACACGATATCAAGAGACAAAAACTTGAGCAGGAGCCTCACACTCGCCTTTCTTTCAAATCCCGAAGAGTTCTCCTCATGGTCTGTAGATCAGTCCTGCCATACCTATGACCCGAAACATAAGCCGAGTTTGTGTTTTCAGACAACTGTCCAAACACCCCTGGCCTACACAACCTACAGGCTCAGGCCCCTGGAGCCAAACCTGAGGACTGTACTTGCCCTCTCCAAGGGAATTGTGTGTGCCCATTCCAATGGCCACAACCCTTCTAATAGGATAAACCTCCAAAGTCCCTGCTCCATCTCAATAGTGGTGGCTTCCTAGGAAAAACAGGGGCAATCTGAGCCCAAGTGAGCACCTACCTGCACTCAGACCCATAGACAGATGTCCCCAGAGGTAAAAAGGAAAGAACAGGCCCCTAGGCACTAATCAGATCCATTGCTTTGGTTTCCAGGCATCTCTCCTCAGAGGCCTGGATTTCAAAAGCAGCATATAGCTGTTTCTTGACTCACCCATCAGAAAACATCTCATCTACTCATGGGAAATTTGCACGTTGGAGCTGTGTCAAAGCCTCTGTTTAGGAGAACCCTTTAGTGCCCCAGTGCCACCGCTTCATTCCAAGGTCTCCATAGATACAAAAGCACATTAGCACCCATCCCCAGGGGTGTCCATTTCCACTCAGCGTTTTCAGTTGCTCCCGACAGATCCAGGAGATCTAACCTGTCTTGTTGCTAGGAGACATTTGGATTGCGAGGTGGGCTACCCATCCATCCATCCTTGGAACCCTGCTCAGAATCATTGGCCTGGAGCCAAACAACAGGTCTCAATTGTCCTGCAGAAGACTCTCTGCAGTTTGGAGCTTCTCACAACTCCCATCGTGGGAAAACAACCATGGCCTCGTGATGCCCACCCCCATTCATGAAGGGGCCATCAGGGACAGAAACTCCAACCTGAGCGATCGTCTGATCCTCGCCCTGACTTCAGATGCACGAGATCTCGATTCAGGTCTGTAGATTGTGCCTGCCATGGCCTCACCCAGAAACCTAAGCCTAGCTTGTGTTCTCAGACTTTTGTCGTCAGACTACTTGCCCACAAGCCCTCCAGTTTGGCAATCCAGAACGACAATGCAGCATTCTGCCGGCCCTCCAGAAGAAAAACATTGTCCTCTGGGCCTACCCAGTAACCCCAAATGAGGATCCACCTGCACCGACCTTGGCTGTACCCCAAATACATAGGCTGACCAGGGCACTAATGCCCTTTCTGACACAGCCTGAGCCTGGACCCCCTGGCCCCTCCCAGACAGCTGGCCGCACACTGAGCACATCCAGCCGCCATGGCCTTAGGTCGTCATCTCTTCCCAACCTCGGTTTTCAGGTTTCAGAACCTAGACCTTATCTCCAATCAGTGCCCAAGGTTGAAGGTGATGCAGAAATCAGAACTCCTTCCCCATGGCAAGAAACCTTGTGGTTGGCATGTTGTCCAACGTTCAGTGTCGTTGAAACCATTGTGGCCGATGAGGCCCCGCCCATGCTCGCGGGCCACATTGGTGAAAAACACACATTGTGACCCTCAGGCTGAGCCCAGTCCTCAAGTAAGGCCACTCAGTGGCTGGATGAAGAGATAGCATATTGGGCTTGCCATGCCCCTAGGCCCCATTTTTTAACCATAGTTCGGGTTGTCCCTTCAGTCTTCCCCACGGCTTTGCTTTGGAATTCCTCTTTTGGTGGGACACCTGAGGTAACAATCCTGAAATGAGTCCTCCAATCCCACAGATTGACGAAAAGCAATTGGGAATCGGGCCAAATCCTCAGAGAGGAAGATTCGTCCATGGCCCATGAGGCCTCCCCGACATTCCTCGGCCATCGCTGATACAAAATCCAGAGACAAAAGCCTGAGCAAGCGCCTCAGTCTCGCACTTTCTTCATATCCTGAAGATTTCTTCTCATGGATTGTCGATCGGGCCTGCCATACATACGTCCCCAAACCTACGCTGAGTTTGTGTTTTCAGACTTCTGTCCTCAAAATCTTGGGCCACACACGCTCCAGGCTGGGCGCCTGGAGCCACACATTAGGACTCTGCCTACCAATCCATGGGAATTCTGCCCATTCCATGGTCTAAAATCGTACAAATTAGGAGAAACCTCCAAAGTCCCTGAGGCCATCCCAATAGTGTAGGTCGCCCGGAACAAACAAGGACTGTCTGACACCAGCTGATTATCGACATCCACTCATACCATAGATGGATGTCCCCAGAGAATAAGATTGAACCAGACAGGACCCTAGGCCATAATAGGATCCATTGCTTTGGGTTACAGGCATGTGTCCTCAAAAGCCTGATTCCAATACGAGCATAGCGGTTTTCCTGAGGCACCCATCAGAACTCATCTCGTCTCCACAAGGAAACCTGTGCATGGGAGCCATGTCCAAAGCTTAGGAGAGTACTTCAGGGTCCCGGTGCCACCGCCCCATTCCAAGGCCCTCATGGACATAAAAATACATTAGGACCCATCCTCAGGAAAGTCCATTTCAACTCAGCCACCCCGGTTGCTCCGGCAGAGCCATCAGATCAAAACTGTCTTGTTGTTAGGAGACAATTGGAATGCGAGGCGGGCTTCCCAGTCATCCATCCACGAACGGTGCTCTGGAGTCATTCCATATGGGATGTCCTGGAGCTGTCCAACAGGTCTCAATTGTCCCGCAGAAGGAATCCTTGAAGGGGGCATCCCACAACTCCCAACGTGGGGAAACCTCAATGGCCCCGAGATTCCGCTCCCTTCATAAAGCGGCCGTCATGCACAGGAACTCCAACCTGAGCCAACGTCTGATCCTCGCCCTGACTTCAGAAGCATGAGATAGTGGTTCAGATCTGCAGGGGTTACCTGTCGTGCCCTCGCCCTGAAACCCATGTCTAGCTTGTCTTCTCACACTTCCGTCCTCAAACTCATGGCCCTGAAGTCCTAAAATTTGGCAATTCCAAACCCACAATGCAGCACTCTGCCGGCCCTCTAGAAAAAAAAAAATATTGCCTCATGAGCTGCCCAGGCACCTTATGAGGGTAAACCTACACAGAACTCGACTTTAACCAAATTATATAGTCTAACCTGGGCACTAATGCACTGTCGAACACAACCTGAGCCCGGACCTCCTCACCAACACCCAGAATGCTGACCGCACACTGAACACATAAAACCCGCCATGGCCTTAGGTCATCATCTCTTCCCTACCTCAGTTTTCAGGCTTCAGAACCGAGACCTTATCTCCAATCACTGCCCAGGGGTGAGTGTGATGCAGAAATCAGAACTCCTCCTTACCCATGGCAAGAATCCTTGTCGTTGGCACGTTCAGTGTAGGAGAAACCAGCATTCACCCTGAGGCCCCCCCCATTATTGAGTGCGATGAGGGCATACAAACACATTGTGACCCTCAGCATGAGTCCTGTCCTCTAGTAAGTCCTCTCAGTGGCTGAACCATTTGATGTCATAATGGGCTTGACATGTCCCTAGGCCCCAATTTTTAACCAGATTTCTGATTGTCCAGACGCCCCTCCCCAGGGCTCTACTCGGGAATCCATCATTTGGTGGGACACCTGAGGTTAAAAAAGAAAACAACAACAACAACAACAAAAAAAAAAAACGGACTTCTTCCAGCCCACAGAATGACCCTAAACTCTTTGGACTGGGCCAAACCACCAGAGAGTAAGACTCGTCCATTTCCCATGAAGTCACCCAGAAATTCCACGACCATGAGTGACACGATATCAAGAGACAAAAACTTGAGAAGGAGCCTCACTCGCCCTTCTTTCAAATCCCGAGGAGTTCTCCTCATGGTCTGTAGATCAGTCCTGCCATACCTATGACCCGAAACATAAGCCGAGTTTGTGTTTTCAGACAACTGCCCAAACAGCCCTGGCCTACACAACCTACAGTCTCGGGCCCCTGGAGCCAAACCTGAGGACTGTACTTGCCCTCTCCAAGGGAATTGTGTGTGCCCATTCCAATGGCCACAACCCTTCTAATAGGATAAACCTCCAAAGTCCCTGATATATCTCAATAGTGGTAGCTTCCCAGGAAAAACAGGGGCAATCTGAGCCCAAATGAGCCCCTACCTGCACTCAGACCCATAGACAGATGTCCCCAGAGGTAAAAAGGAAAGAACAGGCCCCTAGGCACTAATCAGATCCATTGCTTTGGTTTCCAGGCATCTCTCCTCAGAGGCCTGGATTTCAAAAGCAGCATATAGCTGTTTCTTGACTCACCCATCAGAAAACATGTCATCTGCACATGGGAAATTTGCACGTTGGAGCTGTGTCAAAGCCTCTGTTTAGGAGAACCCTTTAGGGCCCCAGTGCCACCGCTTCATCCAAGGACTCCATAGATACAAAAGCACGTTAGGACCCATCCCCAGGGGTGTCCATTTCAACTCAGCGTTTTCGGTTGCTCCCCACAGATCCAGGAGATCTAACCTGTCTTGTTGCTAGGAGACAATTGGAATGCGAGGTGGGCTACCCAGCCATCCATCCTTAGAACCCTGCTCAGAATCATTGGCCTGGAGCCAAACAACACGTATCAATTGTCCTGCAGAAGACTCTCTGCAGTTTGCAGCTTCTCACAACTCCCATCGTGGGAAAACACCCATGGCCTCGTGATGCCCCCCCCATTCATGAAGGGGCCATCAGGGACAGAAACTCCAACCTGAGCGATCGTCTGATCCTCGCCCTGACTTCAGATGCACGAGATCTCGATTCAGGTCTGTAGATTGTGCCTGCCATGGCCTCACCCAGAAACCTAAGCCTAGCTTGTGTTCTCAGACTTTTGTCGTCAGACTCCTTGCCCACAAGCCCTCCAGTTTGGCAATCCAGAACTACAATGCAGCACTCTGCCGGCCCTCCAGAAGAAAAACATTGTCCTCTGGGGCTACCCAGTAACCCCAAATGAGGATCAACCTGCAACGACCTTGGCTGTACCCCAAATACATAGGCTGACCAGGGCACTAATGCCCTTTCTGACACAGCCTGAGCCTGGACCCCCTGGCCCCTCCCAGACAGCTGGCCGCACACTGAGCACATCCAGCCGCCATGGCCTTAGGTCGTCATCTCTTCCCAACATCGGTTTTCAGGTTTCAGAACCTAGACCTTATCTCCAATCAGTGCCCAAGGTTGAAGGTGATGCAGAAATCAGAACTCCTTCCCCATGGCAAGAAACCTTGTGGTTGGCATGTTGTCCAACGTTCAGTGTCGTTGAAACCAGTGTGGCCCATGAGGCCCCGCCTATGCTCGCGGGCCACATTGGTCACAAACACACAATGTGACCACAGGCTGAGCCCAGTCCTCAAGTAAGGCCACTCAATGGCTGGATGAAGAGATAGCATATTGGGCTTGCCATGCCCCTTGGCCCCAATTTTTAACCATAGTTCGGGTTGTCCCTTCAGTCTTCCCCACGGCTTTGCTTTGTAATTCCTCTTTTGGTGGGACACCTGAGGTAACAAACCTGAAATGAGTCCTCCCATCCCACAGTTTGACGAAAAGCAATTGGGAATCGGGCCAAATCCTTAGAGAGGAAGATTCGTCGATGGCCCATGAAGCCTCCCCGACATTCCTCGGCCATCGCTGATACAAAATCCAGAGACAAAAGCCTGAGCAAGCGCCTCAGACTCGCACTTTCTTCATATCCTGAAGATTTCTTCTCATGGTTTGTCGATCGGCCTGCCATACATACGTCCCCAAACCTAAGCTGAGTTTGTGTTTTCAGACTTCTGTCCTCAAAATCTTGGGCCACACACGCTCCAGGCTGGGCGCCTGGAGCCACACATAGGACTGTGCCTACCAATCCATGGGAATTCTGCCCATTACATGGTCCAAAATCGTAAAAATTAGGAGAAACCTCCAAAGTCCCTTAGGCCATCCCAATAGTGTAGGTTGCCCGGAACAAACAAGGACTGTCTGACACCAGCTGATAATCGACCTCCACTCATACCATAGATGGATGTCCCCAGAGAAGAAGATTGAACCAGACAGGACCCTAGGCCATAATAGGATCCATTGCTTTGGGTTACAGGCATGTGTCCTCAAAAGCCTGATTCCAATACGAGCATAGGGGTTTTCCTGAGGCACCCATCAGAACTCATCTCGTCTCCACAAGGAAACCTGTGCATGGGAGCCATGTCCAAAGCTTAGGAGATTACTTCAGGTCCCTGTGCCACCGCCCCATTCCAAGGCCCTCATGGACACAAAAACACATTAGGACCCATCCTCAGGAAAGTCCATTTCAACTCAGCCACCCCGGTTGCTCCGGCAGAGCCATCAGATCAAAACTGTCTTGTTGTTAGGAGACAATTGGAATGCGAGGCGGGCTTCCCTGGCATCCATCCGCGAACGGTGCTCTGGAGTCATTCCATATGGGATGTCCTGGAGCTGTCCAACAGGTCTCAATTGTCCCGCAGAAGGAATCCTTGAAGGGGGCTTTCCCACAACTCCCAACGTTGGAAAACCTCAATGGCCCCGAGAATCCGCTCCCTTCATAAAGCGGCCGTCATGCACAGGAACTCCAACCTGAGCCAACGTCTGATCCTCGCCCTGACTTCAGAAGCATGAGATAGTGGTTCAGATGTGCAGGGGTTACCTGTCGTGCCCTCGCCCTGAAACCCATGTCTAGCTTGTCTTCTCACACTTCCGTCCTCAAACTCCTGGCCCCGAAGTCCTAAAATTTGGCAATTCCGGACCCACAATGCAGCACTCTCCCGGCCCTCTAGAAAAAGAAAATTATTGCCTCATGAGCTGCACTGGCACCTTAAATGAGGATAAACCTACACAGCACTCGACCTTACCCAAATTATATAGTCTAACCAGGGCACTAATGCACTGTCGAACACAACCTGAGCCCGGACCTCCTAACCAACACCCAGAAAGCTGACCGCACACTGAGCACATAAAACCCGCCATGGCCTTAGGTCATCATCTCTTCCCTACCTCAGTTTTCAGGCTTCAGAAACGAGACCTTATCTGCAATCACTGCCCAGGGGTGAATGTTATGCAGAAATCAGAACTCCTCCTTACCCATGGCAAGACCCTTGTGGTTGGCACGTTGTCCAACATTCAGTGTAGGAGAAACCAGCATTCACCCTGAGGCCCCGCCCATTCTTGAGTGCGACGAGGGCATACACACGCATTGTGACCCTCAGCATGAGTCCTGTCCTCTAGTAAGTCCTCTCAGTGGCTGGACCTTTAGATGTCATAATGGGCTTGACATGTCCCTAGGCCCCAATTTTTAACCAGATTTCTGATTGTCCAGTCGCCCCTCCCCAGGTCTCTACTCTGGAATCCCTCATTTGGTGGGACACCTGAGGTTAAAAAAGAAAACAACAACAACAAAAAAAAAAAAAAACGGACTTCTTCCAGCCCACAGAATGACCCCAATCTCTTTGGACGGGGCCAAACCACCAGAGAGTAAGACTCGTCCATTTCCCATAAAGTCACCCAGAAATTCCACGACCATGAGTGACACGATATCCAGGGACAAAAACTAGAGCAGAGCCTCACACTAGCCCTTCTTTCAAATCCAGAAGAGTTCTCCTCATGGTCTGTACATCAGTCCTGCCATACCTATGACCCGAAACATAAGCCGAGTTTGTGTTTTCAGACAACTGTCCAAACAGCCCTGGCCTACACAACCTACAGGCTCAGGCCCCTGCTTTCAAACCTGAGGACTGTACTTGCCCTCTCCAAGGGAATTGTGTGTGCCCATTCCAATGGCCACAACCCTTCTAATAGGATAAACCTCCAAAGTCCCTGATCCATCTCAAAAGTGGTGGCTTCCCCGGAAAAACAGGGGCTATCTGAGCCCAAATGAGCACCTACCTGCACTCAGACCCATAGACAGATGTCCCCAGAGGTAAAAAGGAAAGAACAGGCCCCTAGGCACTAATCAGATCCATTGCTTTGGTTTCCAGGCATCTCTCCTCAGTGGCCTGGATTTCAAAACAGCATATAGCTGTTTCTTGACTCACCCATCAGAAAACATCTCATCTACACATGGGAATCTTGCACGTTGGAGCTGTGTCAAAGCCTCTGTTTAGGAGAACACTTTAGGGCACCAGTGCCACCTCTTCATTCCAAGGTCTCCATAGACAAAAAAGCACATTAGGACCCATCCTTAGGGGTGTCCATTTCAACACAGCGTCCTCGGTTGCTCCCCACAGATCCATGAGATCTAACCTGTCTTGTTGCTAGGAGACAATTGGAATGCGAGGTGGGCTACGCAGCCATCCATCCTTAGAACCCTGCTCAGAATCATTGGCCTGGAGCCAAGCAACGGTCTCAATTGACCTGCAGAAGACTCTCTGCAGTTTGGAGCTTCTCACTACTCCCATCGTGGGAAAACACCCATGGCCTCGTGATGCCCCCCCATTCATGAAGGGGCCATCAGGGACAGAAACTCCAACCTGAGCGATCGTCTGATCCTCGCCCTGACATCAGATGTACGAGATCTCGATTCAGGTCTGTAGATTGTGCCTGCCATGGCCTCACCCAGAAACCTAAGCCTAGCTTGTGTTCTCAGACTTTTGTCGTCAGACTACTGGCCCAGAAGCCCTCCAGTTTGGCAATCCAGAACTACAATGCAGCACTTGCCAGCCCTCTAGAAGTAAAACATTGTCCTCTGGTGCTACCCAGTAACCCCAAATGAGGATCAACCTACACCGACCTTGGCTGTACCCCAAATACATAGGCTGACCAGGGCACTAATGCCCTTTCTGACACAGCCTGAGCCTGGACTCCCTGGCCCGTCCCAGAAAGCTGGCCGCACACTGAGCACATCGAGCCTCCATGGCCTTTGGTCGTCATCTCTTCCCAACCTCGGTTTTCAGGTTTCAGAACCTAGACCTAATTTCCAATCATGCCCAAGGTTGAGGGTGATGCAGAAATCAGAACTCCTTCTCCATGGCAGAAACCTTGTGGTTGGCATGTTGTCCAACGTTCAGTGTCGTTGAAACCAGTGTGGCCCATGAGGCCCCGCCAATGCTCGCGGGCCACATTGGTCACAAACACACATTGTGACCCTCAGGCTGAGCCCAGTCCTCAAGTAAGGCCACTCAGTGGCTGGATGAAGAGATAGCATATTGGGCTTGCCATGCGGCTAGGCCCCAATTTTTAACCATAGTTCGGGTTGTCCCTTTAGTCTTCCCCACGGCTTTGCTTTGTAATTCCTCTTTTGGTGGGACACCTGAGGTAACAAACCTGAAATGAGTCCTCCCATCCCACAGATTGACGAAAAGCAATTGGGAATCGGGCCAAATTCTCAGAGAGGAAGATTCGTCCATGGCCCATGAGGCCTGGCCGACATTCCACGGCCATCGCTGATACAAAATCCAGAGACAAAAGCCTGAGCAAGCGACTCAGACTCGCACTTTCTTCATATCCTGAAGGGTTCTTCTCATGGTTTGTCGATCGGGCCTTCCATACCTACGTCCCCAAACCTAAGCTGAGTTTGTTTACAGACAACTGTCTAAACAGCCCTGGCCTACACTACCTACAGGCTCAGGCCCCTGGAGCCAAACCTGAGGAAAGTACTTGCCTTCTCCAAGGGAATTGTTTGTGCCCATTCCTATGGTCACAACCCTTCTAATAGGATAAACCTCCAAAGTCCCTGATCCATCTCAAAAGTGGTGGCTTCCCAGGAAAAACAGGGGCAATCTGAGCCCAAATGAGCACCTACCTGCACTCAGACCCATAGACAGATGTCCCCAGAGGTAAAAAGGAAAGAACAGGCCCCTAGGCACTAATCAGATCCATTGCTTTGATTTCCAGGCATCTCTCCTCAGAGCCTGGATTTCAAAAGCAGCATATAGCTATTTCTTAATTCACCCATCAGAAAACATCTCATCTTCACATGGGAAACTTGCACGTTGGAGCTGTGTCAAAGCCTCTGTTTAGGAGAACCCTTTTGGGCTCCAGTGCCACCGCTTCATTCCAAGGTCTCCATAGACACAAAAGCACATTAGGACCCATCCCCAGGGGTGTCCATTTCAACTCAGCATCCTCGGTAGCTGCCCACAGATCCAGGAGATCTAACCTGTCTTGTTGCTAGGAGACAATTGATATGTGAGGTGGGCTACCCAGCCATCCATCCTTAGAACCCTGCTAAGAATCATTGGCCTGGAGCCAAACAACAGGTCTCAATTGTCCTGCAGAAGACTCTCTGCAGTTTGGAATTTCTCACAACTCCCATAGTGGGAAAACCCCCATGGCCTCATGATGCCTACCCATTCATGAAGGGGCCATCAGGGACAGAAACTCCAACCTGAGCAATCGTCTGATCCTAGCCCTGACTTCAGATGCACGAGATCTCGATTCAGGTCTGTAGATTGTGCCTACCATAGCCAAACCAAGAAACCTAAGCCTAGCTTGTGTTCTTAGACATTTGTCGTCAGACTACTGGCCCACAAGCCCTTCATTTGGAAATCCAGAACTACAATGGAGCACTCTGCCTGCCCTCCAGAAGAAATACATTGTCCTCTGGGGCTACCCAGTAACCCCAAATGAGGATCAACCTGCACCGACATTGGCATTACCCCAAATACATAGGCTGACCAGGGCACTAATGCCCTTTCTGACACAGCCTGAGCCTGGACCCCCTGGCCCCTCCCAGACAGCTGGCCGCACACTGAGCACATCCAGCCGCCATGGCCTTAGGTCGTCATCTCTTCCCAACCTCGGTTTTCAGGTTTCAGAACCTAGACCTTATCTCCAATCAGTGCCCAAGGTTGAAGGTGATGCAGAAATCAGAACTCCTTCCCCATGGCAAGAAACCTTGTGGTTGGCATGTTGTCCAACGTTCAGTGTCGTTGAAACCAGTGTGGCCCATGAGGCCCCGCCCATGCTCGCGGGCCACATTGGTGAAAAACACACATTGTGACCTTCAGGCTGAGCCCAGTCCTCAAGTAAGGCCACTCAGTGGCTGGATGAAGATATAGCATATTGGGCTTGCCATGTCCCTAGGCCCCAATTTTTAACCATAGTTCGGGTTGTCCCTTCAGTCTTCCCCACGGCTTTGCTTTGGAATTCCTCTTTTGGTGGGACACCTGAGGTAACAAACCTGAAATGAGTCCTCCCATCCCACAGATTGACGAAAAGCAATTGGGAATCGGGCCAAATCCTCAGAGAGGAAGATTCGACCATGGCCCATGAGTCCTCCCCGACATTCCACGGCCATCGCTGATACAAAATCCAGAGACAAAAGCCTGAGCAAGCGCCTCAGACTCGCACTTTCTTCATATCTTGAAGAGTTCTTCTCATGGTTTGTAGATCGGGCCTGCCATACCTACGTCCCCAATCCTAAGCTGAGTTTGTGTTTTCAGACATCTGTCCTCAAAGTCTTGGGCCACACACGCTCCAGGCTGGGCGCCTGGAGCCACACATTAGGACTGTGCCTACCAATCCATGGGAATTCTGCCCATTCCATGGTCCAAAATCGTACAAATTAGGAGAAACCTCCAAAGTCCCTGAGGCCATCCCAATAGTGTTGGTCGCCCGGAACAAACAAGGACTGTCTGACACCAGCTGATAATCGACATCCACTCATACCATAGATGGATGTCCCCAGAGAAGAAGATTGAACCAGACAGGACCCTAGGCCATAATAGGATCCATTGCTTTGGGTTACAGGCATGTGTCCTCAAAAGCCTGATTCCAATACGAGCATAGGGGTTTTCCTGAGGCACCCATCAGAACTCATCTCGTCTCCACAAGGAAACCTGTGCATGGGAGCCATGTCCAAAGCTTAGGAGAGTACTTCAGGGTCCCGGTGCCACCGCCCCATTCCAAGGCTCTCATGGACACAAAAACACATTAGGACCCATCCTCAGGAAAGTCCATTTCAACTCAGCCACCCCGGTTGCTCCGGCAGAGCCATCAGATCTAACCTGTCTTGTTGCTAGGAGACAATTGGAATGCGAGGCGGGCTTCCCAGGCATCCATCCGCGAACGGTGCTCTGGAGTCATTCCATATGGGATGTCCTGGAGCTGTCCAACAGGTCTCAATTGTCCCGCAGAAGGAATCCTTGAAGGGGGCATCCCACAACTCCCAACGTGGGAAAACCTCAATGGCCCCGAGATTCCGCTCCCTTCATAAAGCGGCCGTCATGCACAGGAACTCCAACCTGAGCCAACGTCTGATCCTCGCCCTGACTTCAGAAGCATGAGATATTGGTTCAGATCTGCAGGGGTTACCTGTCGTGCCCTCGCCCTGAAACCCATGTCTAGCTTGTCTTCTCACACTTCCGTCCTCAAACTCCTGGCCCCGAAGTCCTAAAATTTGGCAATTCCGGACCCACAATGCAGCACTCTCGGCCCTCTAGAAAAAAAAAAAAATTATTGCCTCATGAGCTGCCCTGGCACCTTAAATGAGGATAAACCTACACAGCTCTCGACCTTGCCCAAATTATATAGTCTAACCTGGGCACTAATGCACTGTCGAACACAACCTGAGCCCGGAACTCCTGACCAACACCCAGAAAGCTGACCGCACACTGAGCACATAAAACCCGCCATGGCCTTAGGTCATCATCTCTTCCCTACCTCAGTTTTCAGGCTTCAGAACCGAGACCTTATCTCCAATCACTGCCCAGGGGTGAATGTTATGCAGAAATCAGAACTCCTCCTTACCCATGGCAAGAACCCTTGTGGTTGGCACGTTGTCCAACGTTCAGTGTAGGAGAAACAAGCATTCACCCTGAGGCCCCGCCCATTCTTGAGTGCGACGAGGGCATACACACGCATTGTGACCCTCAGCATGAGTCCTGTCCTCTAGTAAGTCCTCTCAGTAGCTGGACATTTAGATGTCATAATGGGCTTGACATGTCCCTAGGCCCCAATTTTTAACCAGATTTCTGACTGTCCAGTCGCCCCTCCCCAGGTCTCTATTCTGGAATCCCTCATTTGGTGGGCCACCTGAGGTTAAAAAAGAAAACAACAACAACAACAACAACAAAAAAAAAAACGGACTTCTTCCAGCTCACAGAATGACCCCAATCTCTTTGGACGGGGCCAAACCACCAGAGAGTAAGACTTGTCCATTTCCCAGGAAGTCACCCAGAAATTCCCCGAACATGAGTGACACAATATCAATAGACAAAAACTTTAGCAGGAGCCTCACTCGCCCTTCTTTCAAATCCCGAAGAGTTCTCCTCATGGTCTGTAGATCAGTCCTGCCATACCTATGACCCGAAACATAAGCCGAGTTTGTGTTTTCAGACAACTGTCCAAACAGCCCTGGCCTACACAACCTACAGGCTCAGGCCCCTGGAGCCAAACCTGAGGACTGTACTTGCCCTCTCCAAGGAAATTGTGTGTGCCCATTCCAATGGCCAAAACCCTTCTAATAGGATAAACCTCCAAAGTCCCTGATCCATCTCAATAGTGGTGGCTTCCCAGGAAAAACAGGGGCAATCTGAGCCCTACAGAGCACCTACCTGCACTCAGACCCATAGACAGATGTCCCCAGAGGTAAAAAGGAAAGAACAGGCCCCTAGTCACTAATCAGATCCATTGCTTTGGTTTCCAGGCATCTCTCCTCAGAGGCCTGGATTACAAAAGCAGCATATAGTTGTTTCTTGACTCACCCATCAGAAAACATCTCATCTACACATGGGAAACTTGCACGTTGGAGCTGTGTCAAAGCCTCTGTTTAGGAGAACCCTTTAGGGCCCCAGTGCCACCTATTCATTCCAAGGTCTCCATAGACACAAAAGCACATTAGGACCCATCCTTAGGGGTGTCCATTTCAACACAGCATCCTCGGTTGCTCCCCACAGATCCAGGAGATTTAACCTGGTTTGTTGCTAGGAGACAATTGGATTGCGAGGTGGGCTACCCAGCCATCCATCCTTAGAACCATGCTCAGAGTCATTGGTCTGGAGCCAAACAACAGGTCTCAATTGTCCTGCAGAAGACTCTCTGCAGTTTGGAGCTTCTCACAACTCCCATCGTGGGAAAACACCCATGGCCTCGTGATGCCCCCCCCCATTCATGAAGGGGCCATCAGGGACAGAAACTCCAACCTGAGCGATCCTCTGATCCTCGCGCTGACTTCAGATGCACGAGATCTCGATTCAGGTCTGTAGATTGTGCCTGCCATGGCCTCACCCAGAAATCTAAGCCTAGCTTGTGTTCTCAGACCTTTGTCGTCAGACTACTGGCCCACAAGCCCTCCAGTTTGGCAATCCAGAACTACAATGCAGCACTCTGCCGACCCTCCAGAAGAAAAACATTGTCTTCTGGGGCTACCCAGTAACCCCAAATGAGGATCAACCTGCACCGACCATGGCTGTACCCCAAATGCATAGGCTGACCAGGGCACTAATGCCCTTTCTGACACAGCCTGAGCCTGGAGCCCCTGGCCCCTCCCAGACAGCTGACCGCACACTGAGCACATCCAGCCGCCATGGCCTTAGGTCGTCATCTCTTCCCAACCTCGGTTTTCAGGTTTCAGAAACTAGATTTTATCTCCAATCACTGCCCAGGGTTGAAGGTGATGCAGAAATCAGAACTCCTTCCCATGGCAAGAAACCTTGTGGTTGGCATGTTGTCCAACGTTCACTGTAGTTGAAACCAGTGTGGCCCATGAGGCCCCGCCCATGCTCGCGGGCCACATTGGTCACAAACACACATTGTGACGCTCAGGCTGAGCACAGTCCTCAAGTAAGGCCGCTCAGTGGCTGGATGAAGAGATAGCATATTGGGATTGCCATGCCCCTAGGCCCCAATTTTTAACCATAGTTCGGGTTGTCCCTTCAGTCTTCCCCACGGCTTGGCTTTGGAATTCCTCTTTTGATGGGACACCTGAGGTAACAAAACTGAAATGAGTCCTCCCATCCCACAGATTGACGAAAAGCAATTGGGAATCGGGCCAAATCCTCAGAGAGGAAGATTCCTCCATGGCCCATGAGGCCTCCCCGACATTCCACGGCCATCGCTGATACAAAATCCAGAGACAAAAGCCTGAGCAAGCGCCTCAGACTAGCACTTTCTTCATATCCTGAAGAGTTCTTCTCATGGTTTGTAGATCGGGCCTGCCATACCTACGTCCCCAAATCTAAGCTGAGTTTGTGTTTTCAGACTTCTGTCCTCAAAGTCTTGGGCCAACCACCCTGCAGGCTGGGCCCCTGGAGCCACACATTAGGACTGTGCCTACCAATCCATGGGAATTCTGCCCATTACATGGTCCAAAACAGTACAAATTAGGAGAAACCTCCAAAGTCCCTGAGGCCATCCCAATAGTGTAGTTCGCCCGGAACAAACAAGGGCTGTCTGACACCAGCTGATAATCGCCCTCCACTCATACCATAGATGGATGTCCCCAGAGAAGAAGATTGAACCAGACAGGACCCTAGGCCATAATAGGATCCATTGCTTGGGGTTTCAGGCATGTGTCCTCAAATCCTGATTCCAATACGAGCATAGGGGTTTTCCTGAGGCACCCATCAGAACTCATCTCGTCTCCACAAGGAAACCTGTGCATGGGAGCCATGTCCAAAGCTTAGGAGAGTACTTCAGGGTCCCGGTGCCACCGCCCCATTCCAAGGCCCTCATGGACACAAAATCACATTAGGACCCATCCTCAGGAAAGTCCATTTCAACTCAGCCACCCCGGTTGCTCCGGCAGAGCCATCAGATCTAAACTGTCTTGTTGCTAGGAGACAATTGGAATGCGAGGCGGGCTTCCCAGGCATCCATCCGCGAACGGTGCTCTGGAGTCATTCCATATGGGATGTCCTGGAGCTGTCCAACAGGTCTCAAATGTCCCGCAGAAGGAATCCTTGAAGGGGGCATCCCACAACTCCCAACGTGGGAAAACCTCAATGGCCCCGAGATTCCCCTCCCTTCATAAAGCGGCCGTCATGCACAGGAACTCCAACCTGAGCCAACGTCTGATCCTCGCCCTGACTTCAGAAGCATGAGATAGTGGTTCAGATCTGCAGGGGGTACCTGTCGTGCCCTCGCCTGAAACCCATGTCTAGCTGTCTTCTCACACTTCTGTCCTCAAACTCCTGGCCCCGAAGTCCTCAAGTCCTCATAATGGGCTTGACATGTCACTAGGCCCCAATTTTTAACCAGATTTCTGACTGTCCAGTCACCCCTCCCCAAGTCTCTACTCTGGAATCCTTCATTTGGTGGGACACCTGAGGTTAAAAAAGATAACAACAACAACAACAACAACAAAAAAAAAAAAAAACGGACTTCTTCCAGCCCACAGAATGACCCCAATCTCTTTGGACGGGGCCAAACCACCAGAGAGTAAGACTCGTCCATTTCCCATAAAGTCACCCAGAAATTCCACGACCATGAGTGACACGATATCCAGAGACAAAAACCTGAGAAGTATCCTCACACTCGCCCTTCTTTCAAATCCCGAAGAGTTCTCCTCATGGTCTGTACATCAGTCCTGCCATACCTATGACCCGAAACATAAGCCGAGTTTGTGTTTTCAGACAACTGTCCAAACAGCCCTGGCCTACACAACCTACAGGCTCAGGCCCCTGGAGCCAAACCTGAGGACTGTACTTGCCCTCTCCAAGGGAATTGTGTGTGCCCATTCCAATGGCCACAACCCTTCTAATTGGATAAACCTCCAAAGTCCCTGATCCATCTCAATAGTGGTGGCTTCCCAGGAAAAACAGGGGCAATCTGAGCACTACAGCGCACCTACCTGCACTCAGACCCATAGACAGATGTCACCAGAGGTAAAAAGGAAAGAACAGGCCCCTAGGCACTAATCAGATCCATTGCTTTGGTTTCCAGGCATCTCTCCTCAGAGGCCTGGATTTCAAAAGCAGCATATAGCTGTTTCATGACTCACCCATCAGAAAACATCTCATCTACACATAGGAAACTTGCACGTTGGAGCTGTGTGAAAGCCTCTGTTTAGGAGAAGACGTTAGGGCACCAGTGCCACCTCTTCATTCCAAGGTCTCCATAGACACAAAAGCACATTAGGACCCATCCTTAGGGGTGTCCATTTCAACACAGCGTCCTCGGTTGCTCCCCACAGATCCAGGAGATTTAACCTGTCTTGTTGCTAGGAGACAATTGGAATGCGAGGTGGGCTACGCAGCCATCCATCCTTAGAACCCTGCTCAGAATCATTGTCCTGGAGCCAAGCAACGGTCTCAATTGACCTGCAGAAGACTCTCTGCTGTTTGGAGCTTGTCATATCTCTCATCGTGGGAAAACCCCCATGGCCTCCTGGTGCCCCCCCCCCATTCATGAAGGGGCCATTAGGGACAGAAACTCCAACCTGAGCGAACGTCTGATCCTCACCCTGACTTCAGATGCACGAGATCTCTATTCAGGTCTGTAGATTGTGCCTGCCATGGCCTCACCCAGAAACCTAAGCCTAGCTTGTGTTCTCAGACTTTTGTCATCAGACTACTGGCCCACAAGCCCTCCAGTTTGGCAATCCAGAACTACAATGCAGCACTTGCCGGCCCTCCAGAAGAAAAACATGGTCCTCTGGGGCTACCCAGTAACCCCAAATGAGGATCAACCTACACCGACCTTGGCTGTACCCCAAATACATATGCTGACCAGAGCACTAATGCCCTTTCTGACACAGCCTGAGCCTGGAGCCCCTAGCCCGTCCCAGACAGCTGGCAGCACACTGAGCACATCGAGCCTCCGTGGCCTTAGGTCGTCATCTCTTCCCAACCTCGGTTTCCAGGTTTCAGAACCTAGACCTAATCTCCAATCACTGCCCTAGTTTGAAGGTGATGCAGAAATCAGAACTCCTTCCCCATGGCAAGAAACCTTGTGGTTGGCATGTTGTCCAACGTTCAGGGTCGTTCAAACCAGTGTGGACCATGAGGCCCCGGGAATGCTCGCGGGCCACATTGGTCACAAACACACATTGTGACCCTCAGGATGAGCCCAGTCCTCAAGTAAGGCCACTCAGTGGCTGGATGAAGAGATAGCATATTGGGCTTGCCATGCCCCTAGGCCCCAATTTTTAAAAATATTTCGGGTTGTCCCTTCAGTCTTCCCCACGGCTTGGCTTTGGAATTCCTCTTTTGGTGGGACACCTGAGGTAACAAACCTGAAATGAGTCCTCCGATCCCACAGATTGACGAAAAGCAATTGGGTATCGGGCCAAATTCTCAGAGAGGAAGTTTCGTCCATGGCCCATGAGGCCTCCCCGACATTCCACGGCCATCGCTGATACAAAATCCAGAGACAAAATCCTGAGCAAACGACTCAGACTCGCACTTTCTTCATATCCTGAAGAGTTCTTCTCATGGTTTGTAGATCAGGCCTGCCATACCTACGTCCCCAAACCTAATCTGAGTTTGTTTTCAGACAACTGTCCAAACAGCCAAGGCCTACACAACCTACATGCTCAGGCCCCTGGAGCCAAACCTGACGACTGTACTTGCCTAATCCAAGGGAATTGTTTGTGCCCATTCCATGGCCACAACCCTTCAAATAGGATAAACCTCCAAAGTCCCTGATCCATCTCAAAAGTGGTGGCTTCCCAGGAAAAACAGGGGCAATCTGACCCAAATGAGCACCTACCTGCACTCAGACCCATAGACAGATGTCCCCAGAGGTAAAAAGGAAAGAACAGGCCCCTAGGCACTAATCAGATCCATTGCTTTGGTTTCCAGGCATCTCTCCTCAGAGGCCTGGATTTCAAAAGCAGCATATAGCTGTTTCTTGATTCACCCATCAGAAAACATCTCATCTACACATGGGAAACTTGCACGTTGGAGCTGTGTCAAAGCCTCTGTTTAGGAGAACCCTTTAGGGCCCCAGTGCCACCGCTTCATTCCAAGGTCTCCATAGACACAAAAGCACATTAGGACCCATCCCCAGGGGTGTCCATTTCAACTCAGCATCCTCGGTAGCTGACCACAGATCCAGGAGATCTAACCTGTCTTGTTGCTAGGAGACAATTGGAATGCGAGGTGGGCTACCCAGCCATCCATCCTTAGAACCCTGCTCAGAATCATTGCCCTGGAGCCAAACAACAGGTCTCAATATTCCTGCAGAAGACTCTCTGCAGTTTGGAGCTTCTCACAACTCCCCTCGTGGGAAAACACCCATGGCCTCGTGATGCCCCCCCCCATTCATGAAGGGGCCATCAGGGACAGAAACTCCAACCTGAGCGATCGTCTGATCCTCGCCCTGACTTCAGATGCACGAGATCTCGATTCAGGTCTGTAGATTGTGCCTGCCATAGCCTCACCCAGAAACCTAAGCCGAGCTTGTGTTCTTAGACTTTTGTCGTCAGACTACTGGCCCACAAGCCCTCCATTTGGAAATCCAGAACTACAATGGAGCACTATGCCTGCGCTCCAGAAGAAAAACATTGTCCTCTGGGGCTACCCAGTAACCCCAAATGAGGATCAACCTACACCGAACTTGGCTGTACCCCAAATACATAGGCTGACCAGGGCACTAATGCCCTTTCTGACACAGCCTGAGCCTGGACCCCCTGGCCCCTCCCAGACAGCTGGTCACACACTGAGCACGTCTAGCCGCCATGGCCTTAGGTCGTCATCTCTTCCCAACCTCGGTTTTCAGGTTTCAGAACCTAGACCTTATCTCCAATCAGTGCCCAAGGTTGAAGGTGATGCAGAAATCAGAACTCCTTCCCCATGGCAAGAAACCTTGTGGTTGGCATGTTGTCCAACGTTCAGTGTCGTGGAAACCAGTGTGGCCCATGAGGCCCCGCCCATGCTCGCGGGCCACATGGTTCACAAACACACATTGTGACCCTCAGGCTGAGCCCAGTCCTCAAGTAAGGCCACTCAGTGGCTGGATGAAGAGATAGCAAATTGGGCTTGCCATGCCCCTAGGCCCCAATTTTTAACCATAGTTCGGGTTTTCCTTTCAGTCTTCCCCACTGCTTTGCTTTGGAGTTCCTCCTTTGGTGGGACACCTGAGGTAACAAACCTGAAATGAGTCCTCCCATCCCACAGATTTACGAAAAGCAATTGGGAATCGGGCCTAATCCTCAGAGAGGAAGATTCGTCCATGGCCCATGAGGCCTCCCCGACATTCCACGGCCATCGCTGATACAAAATCCAGAGACAAAAGCCTGAGCAAGCTACTCAGACTCGCACTTTCTTCATATCCTGAAGAGTTCTCATGGTTTGTCGATCGGGCCTGCCATACCTACGTCCCCAAACCTAAGCTGAGTTTGTGTTTTCAGACTTCTGTCCTCAAAGTCTTGGGCCACACACCCTCCAGGCTGGGCACCTTGAGCCACACATTAGGACTGTGCCTACCAATCCATGGGAATTCTGCCCATGCCATGGTCCAAAATCGTACAAATTAGGAGAAACCTCCAAAGTTCCTGAGGCCATCCCAATAGTGTAGGTCGACCGGAACAAACAAGGGCTGTCTGACACCAGCTGATAATCGACCTCCACTCATACCATAGATGGATGTCCCCAGAGAAGAAGATTGAACCAGACAGAACCCTAGGCCATAATAGGATACATTGCTTTGGGTTACAGGCATGTGTCCTCAAAAGCCTGATTCCAATACGAGCATAGGGGTTTTCCTGAGACACCCATCAGAACTCATCTCGTCTCCACAAGGAAACCTGTGCATGGGAGCCATGTCCAAAGCTTAGGAGAGTACTTCAGGGTCACGGTGCCACCGCCCCATTCCAAGGCCCTCATGGACAGAAAAACACATTAGGACCCATCCTCAGGAAAGTCCATTTCAACTCAGCCACCCCGGTTGCTCCGGCAGAGCCATCAGATCAAAACTGTCTCGTTGCTAGGAGACAATTGGAATGCGAGGCGGGCTTTCCAGGCATCCATCCGCGATCGGTGCTCTAGACTATATCCATATGGGATGTCCTGGAGCTGTCCAACAGGTCTCAATTGTCCCGCAGAAGGAATCCTTGAAGGGGGCATCCCACAACTCCCAACGTGGGAAAACCTCAATGGCCTCGAGATTCCGCTCCCTTCATGAAGCGACCGTCATGCTCAGAAACTCCAACCTGAGCCAACGTCTGATCCTCGCCCTGACTTCAGATGCATGAGATATTGGTTCAGATCTGCAGGGGGTACCTGCCGTGCCTTTGCCCTGAAACCCAAGTCTAGCTTGTCTTCTCACACTTCCGTCCTCACACTCCTGGCCCCGAATTCCTAAAATTTGGCAATTCCGGACCCACAATGCAGCACTCTGCCGGCCCTCTAGAAAAAAAAAAAAAAATATTGCCTCATGAGCTACCCAGGCACCTTAAATGAAGATAAACCTACACAGCACTCGACCTTACCCAAATTATATAGTCTAACCTCGGCACTAATGCACTGTCGAACACAACCTGAGCCCGGACTTCCTGACCAACACCCAGAAAGCTGACCGCACACTGAGCACATAAAACCCGCCATGGCCTTAGGTCATCATCTCTTCCCTACCTCAGTATTCACGCTTCAGAACCGAGACCTTATCTCCAATCACTGCCCAGGGGTGAATGTGATGCTGAAATCAGTACTCCTCCTTACCCATGGCAAGAACCCTTGTGGTTGGCAAGTTGTCCAACATTCAGTGTAGGAGAAACCAGCATTCACCCTGAGGCCCCGCCCATTCTTGAGTGAGACGAGGGCATACACACGCATTGTGACCCTCAGCATGAGTCCTGTCCTCTAGTAAGTCCTCTCAGTGGCTGGATCATTAGATGTCATAATGGGCTTGACATGTCCCTAGGCCCCAATTTTTAACAAGATTTCTGATTGTCCAGTCGCCCCTCCCCAGGGCTCTACTCCGGAATCCCTCATTTAGTGGGACAACTGAGGTTAAAAAAGTAAACAACAACAACAACAACAAAACGGACTTCTTCCAGCCCACAGAATGACCCCAAACTCTTTGGACGGGGCCAAACCACCAGAGAGTAAGACTCGTCCATTTCCCATGGGTCACCCAGAAATTCCACGACCATGAGTGACACGATATCCAGAGACAAAATCTTGAGCAGGAGCCTCACACTCGCCCTTCTTTCAAATCCAGAAGAGTTCTCCTCATGGTCTGTAGATCAGTCCTGCCATACCTATGACCCGAAACATAAGCCGAGTTTGTGTTTTCAGACAACTGTCCAAACAGCCCTGGCCTACACAACCTACAGGCTCAGGCCCCTGGAGCCAAACCTGAGGACTGTACTTGCCCTCTCCAAGGGAATTGTGTGTGCCCATTCCAATGGCCACAACCCTTCTAATAGGATAAACCTCCAAAGTCCCTGATCCATCTCAATAGTGGTGGCTTCCCAGGAAAAACAGGGGCAATCTGAGCCCAACTGAGCACCTACCTGCACTCAGACCCATAGACAGATGTCCCCAGAGGTAAAAAGGAAAGAACAGGCCCCTAGGCACTAATCAGATCCATTGCTTTGGTTTCCAGGCATCTCTCCTCAGAGGCCTGGATTTCAAAAGCAGCATATCGCTGTTTCTTGATTCACCCATCAGAAAACATCTCATCTACACATGGGAAACTTGCACGTTGGAGCTGTGTCAAAGCCTCTGTTTAGGAGAACCATTTAGGGCACCAGTGCCACCGCTTCATTCCAAGGTCTCCATAGACTTAAAAGTACATTAGGACCCATCCTTAGGGGTGTCCATTTCAACTCAGCGTCCTCGGTTGCTCCCCACAGATCCAGGAGATCTAACCTGTCTTGTTGCTAGGAGACAATTGGAATGCGAGGTGGGCTACGCAGCCATCCATCCTTAGAACCCTGCTCAGAATCATTGGCCTGGAGCCAAGCAACAGGTCTCAATTGACCTGCAGAAGACTCTCTTCTGTTTGGAGCTTCTCATAACTCCCATCGTGGGAAAACCCCCATGGCCTCGTGATACCACCCCCCAATTCATGAAGGGGCCAGCAGGGACAGAAACTCCAACCTGAGCGATCGTCTGATCCTCGCCCTGACTTCAGATGCACGAGATCTCTATTCAGGTCTGTAGATTGTGCCTGCCATGGCCTCACCCAGAAACCTAAGCCTAGCTTGTGTTCTCAGACTTTTGTCGTCATACTACTGGCACACAAGCCCACCAGTTTGGCAATCCAGAACTACAATGCAGCACTCTGCCGGCCCTCCAGTAGAAAAACATGGTCCTCTGGGGCTACCCAGTAACCCCAAATGAGGATCAACCTGCACCGACCTTGGCTGTACCCCAAATACATAGGCTGACCAGGGCACTAATGCCCTTTCTGACACAGTCTGAGCCTGGACTCCCTGGCCCGTCCCAGACAGCTGGCCGCACACTGAGCACATTGAGCCTCCGTGGCCTTAGGTTTCCAGGTTTCAGAACCTAGACCTTATCTCCAATAACTGCCCAAGGTTGAAGGTGATGCAGAAATCAGAACTCCTTTCCCATGGCAAGAAACCTTGTAGTTGGCATGTTGTCTAACGTTCAGTGTGGTTGAAACCATAGTGGCCCATGTGGCCTCGCCCATGCTCACGGGCCACATTGGTCACAAACACACATTGTGACCCTCAGGCTGAGCCCAGTCCTCAATTAAGGCCACTCAGTGGCTGGATGAAGAGATAGCAAATTGGGCTTGCCATGCCCCTAGGCCCCAATTTTTAACCATATTTCGGGATGTCCCTTCAGTCTTCCCCACGGCTTTGCATTGGAATTCCTCTTTTGGTGGGACACATGAGGTAACAAACCTGAAATGAGTCCTCCCATCCCACAGATTGACGAAAAGCAATTGGGAATCGGGCCAAAACCTCAGAGTGGAAGATTCGTCCATGGCCCATGAGGCCTCCCCGACATTCCACGGCCATCGCTGATAAAAAATCCAGACACAAAAGCCTGAACAAGCGACTCAGTCTCGCACTTTCTTCATATCCTGAAGAGTTCTTCTCATGGTTTGTAGATCGGGCCTGCCATACCTACGTCCCCAAACCTAAGCTGAGTTTATTTTCAGACAACTGTCCAAACAGCCCTGGCTTACACAACCTACAGGCTCAGAATCCTGGAGCCAAACCTGAGGACTGTACTTGCCCTCTCCAAGGGAATTGTGTGTTCCCATTCCAATGGCCACAACCCTTCTAATAGGATAAACCTCCAAAGTCCCTGATCCATCTCAATAGTGGTGGCTTCCCAGGAAAAACAGGGGCAATCTGAGCCCAACTGAGCACCTACCTGCACTCAGACCCATAGACAGATGTCCCCAGAGGTAAAAAGGAAAGAACAGGCCCCTAGGCACTAATCAGATCCATTGCTTTGGTTTCCAGGCATCTCTCATCAGAGGCCTGGATTTCAAAAGCAGCATATAGCTGTTTCTTGATTCACCCATCAGAAAAGATCTCATCTACACATGGGAAACTTGCACGATGGAGCTGTGTCAAAGCCTCTGTTTAGGAGAATCCTTTAGGGCCCCAGTGCCACCGCTTCATTCCAAGGTCTCCATAGACACAAAAGCACATTCGGACCCATCCTTAGGGGTGTCCATTTCAACTCAGCATCCTCGGTAGCTCCCCACAGATCCAGGAGATCTAACCTGTCTTGTTGCTAGGAGACAATTGGAATGCGAGGTGGGCTACCCAGCCATCCATCCTTAGTACCCTGCTCAGAATCATTGGCCTGGAGCCAAACAACAGGTCTCAATTGTCCTGCAGAAGACTCTCTGCAGTTTGGAGCTTCTCACAACTCCCATCGTGGGAAAACACCCATGGCCTCGTGATGCCCCCCCATTCATGAAGGGGCCATCAGGGACAGAAACTCCAACCTGAGCGATCGTCTGATCCTCGCCCTGACTTCAGATGCATGAGATCTCGATTCAGGTCTGTAGATTGTGCCTGCGATGGCCTCACCCAAAAACCTAAGCCTAGCTTGTGTTCTCAGACTTCCATCCTCACACTCCTGGCCCCGAAGCCCTCAAGTTTGGCAATTCCGGACCCACAATGCCGCACTCTGCCTGCCCTCTAGAAAAAAAATTATTGCCTCATGAGCTGCCCCGGCACCATAAATGAGGGTAAACCTACACAGCACTCGACTTTACCCAAATTATATAGTCTAAACTGGGCACTAATGCACTGTCGAACACATCCTGAGCCCGGACCTCCTGACAAACACCCAGAAAGCTGACCGCACACTGAGCACATGAAACCCTCCATGGCGTTAGGTCATCATCTCTTCCCTACCTAAGTTTTCAGGCTTCAGAACCGAGACCTTATCTCCAATCACTGCTCAGGGGTGAGTGTGATGCTGAAATCAGAACTCTTCCTTACCCATGGCAAGAACCCTTGTGGTTGGCACGTTGTCCAACGTTCAGTGTAGGAGAAACCAGCATTCACCCTGAGGCCCTGCCCATTCTTGAGTGCGACGAGGGCATACACACGCATTGTGACCCTCAGCATGAGTCCTGTCCTCTAGTAAGTCCTCTCCTTGGCTGGACAATTAGATGTCATAATGGGCTTGACATGTCCCTAGGCCCCAATTTTTAACCAGATTTCTGATTGTCCAGTCGCCCCTCCCCAGGGCCCTACTCTGGATTCCCTCATTTGGTGGGACACCTGAGGTTAAAAAAGAAAACAACAACAACAACAAAAAAAAAAACGGACTTCTTCAAGACCACAAAATGACCCCAAACTCTTTGGACGGGGCCAAACCACCAGAGAGTAAGACTCGTCCATTTCCCATGAAGTTACCCAGAAATTCCACGACCATGAGTGACACGATATCCAGAGACAAAAACTTGAGAAAAGGAGCCTCACACTCGTCCTTCTTTCAAATCCAGAAGAGTTCTCCTCATGGTCTGTAGATCAGTCCTGCCATACCTATGACCCGAAACATAAGCCGAGTTTGTGTTTTCAGACAACTGTCCAAACAGCCCTGGCCTACACAACCTACAGGCTCAGGCCCCTGGAGCCAAACCTGAGGACTGTACTTGCCCTCTCCAAGGGAATTGTGTGTGCTCATTCCAATGGCCACAACCTTTCTAATAGGATAAACCTCCAAAGTCCCTGATCCATCTCAATAGTGGTGGCTTCCCAGGAAAAACAGGGGCAATCTGAGCCCAACTGAGCACCTACCTGCACTCAGACCCATAGACAGATGTCCCCAGAGGTAAAAAGGAAAGAACAGGCCCCTAGGCACTAATCAGATCCATTGCTTTGGTTTCCAGGCATCTCTCCTCAGAGGCCTGGATTTCAAAAGCAGCATATAGCTGTTTCTTGACTCACCTATCATAAAACATCTCATCTACACATGGGAAACTTGCACGTTGGAGCTGTGTCAAAGCCTCTGTTTAGTAGAACTCTTTAGGGCCCAAGTGCCACCGCTTCATTCCAAGGTCTACTTAGACACAAAAGCACATTAGGACCCATGCCCAGGGGTGTCCATTTCAATGCAGCGTCCTCGGTTACTCCCCACAGATCCAGGAGATCTAACCTGTCTTGTTGCTAGGAGATAATTGGAATGCGAGGTGGGCTACCCAGCCATCCATCCTTAGAACCCTGCTCAGAATCATTGGCCTGGAGCCAAACAACAGGTCTCAATTGTCCTGCAGAAGACTCTCTGCAGTTTGGAGCTTCTCACAACTCCCATCGT
Organism: Mustela nivalis; assembly: GCF_964662115.1. NCBI lineage: Eukaryota > Metazoa > Chordata > Mammalia > Carnivora > Mustelidae > Mustela > Mustela nivalis. Next base: position 382,159 of record NW_028136543.1, on the reverse strand, counting down.
GGGAAAACGCCCATGGCCTCGTGATGCCCCCCCCATTCATGAAGGGGCCATCAGGGACAGAAACTCCAACCTGAGCGATCGTCTGATCCTCGCCCTGACTTCAGATGCACGAGATCTCGATTCAGGTCTGTAGATTGTGCCTGCCATGGCCTCACCCAGAAACCTAAGCCTAGCTTGTGTTCTCAGACTTTTGTCGTCAGACTACTGGCCCACAAGCCCTCCAGTTTGGCAATCCAAAACTACAATGCAGCACTCTGCCTGCCCTCCAGATAAAAAACATTGTCCTCTGGGGCTAACCAGTAACCCCAAATGAGGATCAACCTGCACCGACCTTGGCTGTACCCCAAATACATAGGCTGACCAGGGCAGTAATGCCCTTTCTGACACAGCCTGAGCCTGGACCCCTGGCCACTCCCAGACAGCTGGCCGCACACTGAGCACATCGAGCCCCCATGGCCTTAGGTCGTCATCTCTTCCCAACCTCAGTTTCCAGGTTTCAGAACCTAGACCTTATCTCCAATCACTGCCCAGGTTGAAGGTGATGCAGAAATCAGAACTCCTTTCCCCATGGCAAGAAACCATGTGGTTGGCATGTTGTCAAACGTTCAGTGTCGTTGAAACAAGTGTTGCCCATGAGGCACCGCCCATGCTCGTGGGCCACATTGGTTACAAACACACATTGTGACCCTCAGGCTGAGCCCAGTCCTCAAGTAAGGCCACTCAGTGGCTGGATGAAAGGATAGCATATTGGGCTTGCCATGCCCCTAGGCCCCAATTTTTAAACATAGTCCGTGTTGTCTCTTCAGTCTTCCCCACGGCTTGGCTTTGGAATTCCTCTTTTGGTCGGACACCTGAGGTAACAAAACTGAAATGAGTCATCCCATCCCACAGATTGACGAAAATCAATTGGGAATCTGGCCAAATCCTCAGAGAGGACGATTCGTCCATGGCCCATAAGGCCTGCCCGACATTCCAAGGCCATCGCTGATACAAAATCCAGAGCTAAAAGCCTGAGCAAGCACCTCAGACTCGCACTTTCTTCATATTCTGAAGAGTTCTTCTCATGGTTTGTAGATCGGGCCTGCCATACCTACGTCCCCAAACCTAAGCTGAGTTTGTGTTTTCAGACTTCTGTCCTCAAAGTCTTGGGCCACACACTCTCCAGACTGGGACCCTGGAGCCACACATTAGGACTGTGCCTACCAATCCATGGGAATTCTGCCCATTCCATGGTCCATAATCGTACAAATTAAGAGAAACCTCCAAAGTTCCTAAGGCCATCCCAATAGTGTAGGTCGCCCGGAACAAACAAGGGCTGTCTGACACCAGCTGATAATCGACCTCCACTCATACCATAGATGGATGTCCCCAGAGAAGAAGATTGAACCAGACAGGACCCTAGGCCATAATAGGATCCATTGCTTTGGGTTACAGGCATGTGTCCTCAAAAGCCTGATTCCAATACGAGCATAGGGGTTTTCCTGAGGCACCCATCAGAACTCATCTCGTCTCCACAAGGAAACCTGTGCATGGGAGCCATGTCCAAAGCTTAGGAGAGAACTTCAGATTCCCGGTGCCACCGCCCCTTTCCAAGGCCCTCATGGACACAAAAACACATTAGGCCACATCCTCAGGAAAGTCCATTTCAACTCTGCCACCCCGGTTGCTCCGGGAGAGCCATCAGATCTAAACTGTCTTGTTGCTAGGAGACAATTGGAATGCGAGGCGGGCTTCCCAGGCATCCATCCGCGAACGGTGCTCTGGAGTCATTCCATATGGGATGTCCTGGAGCTGTCCAACAGGTCTCAATTATCGCGCAGAAGGAATCCTTGAAGGGGGCATCCCACAACTCCCAACGTGGGAAAACCTCAATGGCTTCGAGATTCCGCTCCCTTCATGAAGCGTCCATCATGCACAGAAAATCCAACCTGAGCCAACGTCTGATCCTCGCCCTGACTTCAGATGCATGAGATATTGGTTCAGATCTGCAGGGGGTACCTGCCGTGACCTCGCCCTGAAACCGAAGTCTAGCTTGTCTTCTCAGACTTCTGTCCTCACACTCCTGGCCCCGAAGCCCTCAAGTTTGGCAATTCCGGACCCACAATGCAGCACTGTGCCTGCCCTCTAGAAAAAAAATTATTGCCTCATGAGCTACCCAGGCACCTTAAATGAGGGTAAACCTACACAGCACTCGACTTTACCCAAATTATATAGGCTAACATGGGCACTAATGCACTGTCGAACACAATCTGAGCCCGGAACTCCTGACCAACACCCAGAAAGCTAACCGCACACTGAGCACATAAAACCCGCCATGGCCTTAGGTCATCATCTCTTCCCTACCTCAGTTTTCAGGCTTTAGAACCGAGACCTTATCTCCAATCACAGCCCAGGTGTGAGTGTGATGCAGAAATCAGAACTCCTCCTTACCCATGGCAAGAACCCTTGTGGTTGGCACGTTGTCCAACGTTCAGTGTAGGAGAAACCAGCATTCACCCTGAGGCCCTGCCCATTCTTTAGTGCGACGAGGGCATACACACGCATTGTGACCCTCAGCATGAGTCCTCTCCTCTAGTAAGTCCTCTCCTTGGCTGGACCATTAGAGGTCATAATGGGCTTGACAAGTTCCTAGGCCCCAATTTTTAACCAGATTTCTGATTGTCCAGTCGCCCCTCCCCAGGGCTCTACTCTGGAATCCCTCATTTGGTGGGACACCTGAGGTTAAAAAAGAAAACAACAACAACAAAAAAAAACGGACTTCTTCCAGCCCACAGAATGACCCCAAACTCTTTGGACGGGGCCAAACCACCAGAGAGTAAGAATCGTCCATTTCCCATGAAGTCACCCAGAAATTCCACGACCATGAGTGACACGATATCCAGAGACAAAAACTTGAGAAGGAGCCTCACACTCGCCCTTCTTTCAAATCCAGAAGAATTCTCCTCATGGTCTGTAGATCAGTCCTGCCATACCTATGTCCCGAAACATAAGCCGAGTTTGTGTTTTCAGACAACTGTCCAAACAGCCCTGGCTTACACAACCTACAGGCTCAGGCCCCTGGAGCCAAACCTGAGGACTGTACTTGCCCTCTCCAAGGGAATTGTGTGTGCCCATTCCAATGGCCACAACCCTTCTAATAGGATAAACCTCCAAAGTCCCTGATCCATCTCAATAGTGGTGGCTTCCCAGGAAAAACAGGGGCAATCTGAGCCCTTCAGAGCACCTACCTGCACTCAGACCCATAGACAGATGTGCCCAGAGGTAAAAAGGAAAGAACAGGCCCCTAGGCACTAATCAGATCCATTGCTTTGGTTTCCAGGCATCTCTCCTCAGAGGCCTGGATTTCAAAAGCAGCATATAGCTGTTTGTTGACTCACCCAACAGAAATCAACTCATCTACACATGGGAAACTTGCACGATGGAGCTGTGTCAAAGCCTCTGTTTAGTAGAACTCTTAAGGGCCCAAGTGCCACCGCTTCATTCCAAGGTCTCCTTAGACACAAAAGCATATTAGGACCCATGCCCAGGGGTGTCCATTTCAAAGCAGCGTCCTCGGTTACTCCCCACAGATCCAGGAGATCTAACCTGTCTTGTTGCTAGGAGACAATTGGAATGCGAGGTGGGCTACCCATCCATCCATCCTTAGAACCCTGCTCAGAATCATTGGCCTGGAGCCAAACAACAGGTCTCAATTGTCCTGCAGAAGACTCTCTGCAGTTTGGAGCTTCTCACAACTCCCATCGTGGGAAAACCCCCATGGCCTCGTGATCCCCCCCATTCATGAAGGAGCCTTCAGGGACAGAAACTACAACCTGAGCGATCGTCTGATCCTCGCCCTGACTTCAGATGCACGAGATCTCGATTCAGGTCTGTAGATTGTGCCTGCCAAGGACTCACCCAGAAACTTAAGCCTAGCTTGTTTTCTCAGACTTTTGTCGTCAGACTACTGGCCCACAAGCCCTCCAGTTTGGCAATCCAGAACTACAATGCAGCACTCTGCCTGCCCTCCAGATAAAAAAAACATTGTCCTCTGGGGCTAACCAGTAACCCCAAATGAGGATCAACCTGCACCGACCTTGGCTGTACCCCAAATACATAGGCTGACCAGGGCACTAATGCCCTTTCTGACACAGCCTGAGCCTGGACGCCTGGCCCCTCCCAGACATCTGGCCGCACACTGAGCACATTGAGCCGCCATGGCCTTAGGTCGACATCTCTTCCCAACCTCGGTTTCCAGGTTTCAGAACCTAGACCTTATCTCCAATCACTGCCCATGCTGAAGGTGATGCAGAAATGAACTCCTTCCCCATGGCAAAAAACCTTGTGGTTGCCATGTTGTCCAACGTTCAGTGTCGTTGAAACCAGTGTGTCCCATGAGGCCCCTCCCATGCTCGCGGGTCACATTGGTCACAAACACACATGTGACCCTCAGGCTGAGCCCAGTCCTGATGTAAGGCCACTCAGTGGCTGGATGAAGAGATAGCATATTGGGCTTGCCATGCCCCAGGCCCCAATTTTTAACCATAGTTCGGGTTGTCCCTTCAGTCTTCCCCACGGCTTGGCTTTGGAATTCCTCTTTTGGTGGGACACCTGAGGTAACAAAACTGAAATGAGTCATCCCATCCCACAGATTGACGAAAAACAATTGGAAATCGAGCCAAATCCTAAGAGAGGAAGATTCGTCCATGGCCCACGAGGCCTCCCCGACATTCCACGGCCATCGCTGATACAAAATCCAGAGAAAAAAGCCTGAGCAAGTGCCTCAGACTCGCACTTTCTTCATATCCTGAAGAGTTCTTCTCATGTTTTGTCGATCGGGCCTGCCATACCTACATCCCCAAACCTAAGCTGAGTTTGTGTTTTCAGACTTCTGTCCTCAAAGTCTGGGGCCACACACTCTCCAGGCTGGGACCCAGGAGCCAAACATTAGGACTGTGCCTACCAATCCATGGGAATTCTGCCCATTTCATGGTCCATAATCGTACCAATTAGGAGAAACCTCCAAAGTCCCTAAGGCCATCCCAATAGTGTAGGTCGCCCGGAATAAACAAGGGCTGTCTGACACCAGCTGATAATCGACCTCCACTCATACCATAGGTGGATGTCCCCAGAGAAGAAGATTGAACCAGACAGAACCCTAGGCCATAATAGGATCCATTGCTTTGGGTTACAGGCATGTGTCCACTAAAGCCTGATTCCAATACGAGCATAGAGGCACCCATCAGAACTCATCTCGTCTCCACAAGGAAACCTGTGCATGGGAGCCATGTCCAAAGCTTAGGAGAGAACTTCAGATTCCCGGTGCCACCGCCCCTTTCCAAGGCCCTCATGGACACAAAAACACATTAGGACACATCCTCAGGAAAGTCCATTTCAACTCTGCCACCCCGGATGCTCCGGGAGAGCCATCAGATCTAAACTGTCTTGTTGCTAGGAGACAATTGGAATGCGAGGCGGGCTTCCCAGGCATCCATCCGCGAACGGTGCTCTGGAGTCATTCCATATGGGATGTCCTGGAGCTGTCCAACAGGTCTCAATTGTCCCGCAGAAGGAATCCTTGAAGGGGGCATCCCACAACTCCCAACGTGGGAAAACCTCAATGGCCTCGAGATTCCGCTCCCTTCATGAAGCGTCCATCATGCACAGAAAATCCAACCTGAACCAAAGTCTGATCCTCGCCCTGACTTCAAATGCATGAGATATTGGTTCAGATCTGCAGGGGGTACCTGCCGTGCCCACGCCCTGAAACCCAAGTCTAGCTTGTCTTCTCAGACTTCCGTCCTCACACTCCTGGCCTCGAAGCCCTCAAGTTTGGCAATTCCGGCCCCACAATGCAGCACTGTGCCTGCCCTCTAGAAAAAAAAATTATTGCCTCATGAGCTAGCCAGGCACCTTAAATGATGGTAAACCTACACAGCCCTCGACTTTACCCAAATTATATAGTCTAACCTGGGCACTAATGCACTGTCGAACACAACCTGAGCCCGGAACTCCTGACCAACACCCAGAAAGCTGACCGCACACAGAGCACATAAAACCCGCCATGGCCTTAGGTCATCATCTCTTCCCTACCTCAGTTTTCAGGCTTCAGAACCGAGACCTTATCTCCAATCACTGCCCAGGTGTGAGTGTGATGCAGAAATCAGAACTCCTCCTTACCCATGGCAAGAACCCTTGTGGTTGGCACGTTGTCCAACGTTCAGTGTAGGAGAAACCAGCATTCACCCTGAGGCCCTGCCCATTCTTGAGTGCGACGAGGGCATACACACGCATTGTGACCCTCAGCATGAGTCCTCTCCTCTAGTAAGTCCTCTCCTTGGCTGGACCATTAGATGTCATAATGGGCTTGACATGTTCCTAGGTCCCAATTTTTAACCAGATTTCTGATTGTCCAGTCGCCCCTCCCCAGGGCTCTACTCTGGAATCCCTCATTTGGTGGGACACCTGAGGTTAAAAAAGAAAACAACAACAAAAAAACAAAAAAACAAAAAAAAAAAAACGGACTTCTTCCAGCCCACAGAATGACCCCAAACTCTTTGGACGGGGCCAAACCACCAGAGAGTAAGACTCCTCCATTTCCCATGAAGTCACCCAGAAATTCCACGACCATGAGTGACACGATATCAAGAGACAAAAACTTGAGCAGGAGCCTCACACTCGCCCTTCTTTCAAATCCCAAAGTGTTCTCCTCATGGTCTGTAGATCAGTCCTGCCATACCTATGACCCGAAACATAAGCTGAGTTTGTGTTTTCAGACAACTGTCCAAACAGCCCTGGCCTACAAAACCTACAGGCTCAGGCCCCTGGAGCCAAACCTGAGGACTGTACTTGCCCTCTCCAAGGGAATTGTGTGTGCCCATTCCAATGTCCACAACCCTTCTAATAGGATAAACCTCCAAAGTCCCTGATCCATCTCAATAGTGGTGGCTTCCCAGGAAAAACAGGGGCAATCTGAGCACTGCAGAGCACCTACCTGCACTCAGACCCATAGACAGATGTCCCCAGAGGTAAAAAGGAAAGAACAGGCCCCTAGGCAGTAATCAGATCCATTGCTTTCGTTTCCAGGCATCTCTCCTCAGAGGCCTGGAATTCAAAAGCAGCATATAGCTGTTTCTTGACTCACCCAACAGAAAACATCTCATCTAAACATGGGATACTGCACGTTGGAGCTGTGTCAAAGCCTCTCTTTAGTAGAACTCTTAGGGCCCAAGTGCCACCGCTTCATTCCAAGGTCTCCTTAGACACAAAAGCACATTAGTACCCATGCCCAGGGGTGTCCATTTTAATGCAGCGTCCTCGGTTGCTCCCCACAGATCCAGGAGATCTAACCTGTCTTGTTGCTAGGAGACAATTGGAATGCGAGGTGGGCTACCCAGCCATCCATCCTTAGAACCCTGCTCAGAATCATTGGCCTGGAGCCAAACAACAGGTCTCAATTGTCCTGCAGAAGACTCTCTGCAGTTTGGAGCTTCTCACAACTCCCATCGTGTGAAAACCCCCATGGCCTCGTGATCCACCCCCCCCCATTCATGACGGGGCCATCATGGACAGAAACTACAACCTGAGCGATCGTCTGATCCTCGCCCTGACTTCAGATGCATGAGATCTCGATTCAGGTCTGTAGATTGTGCCTGCCATGGCCTCACCCAGAAACCTAAGCCTATCTTGTGTTCTCAAACTTTTGTCGTCAGACTACTGGCCCACAAGCCCTCCAGTATGGCAATCCAGAACTACAATGCAGCACTCTGCCGGCCCTCCAGAAGAAAAACATTGTCCTCTGGGGCTACCCAGTAACCCCAAATGAGGATCAACCTGCACCGACCTTGGCTGTACCCCAAATACATAGGCTGACCAGGGCACTAATGCCCTTTCTGACACAGCCTGAGCCTGGACTCCCTGGCCCGTCCCAGACAGCTGGCCGCATACTGAGCACATCGAGCCGCCATGGCCTTAGGTCGTCATCTCTTCCCAACCTCGGATTTCAGGCTTTAGATTCTAGACCTTACCTCCAATCAGTGCCCAGGGTTGAACGGGATGCAGAAATCAGAACTCCTTCCCCATGGCAAGATACCTGTGTTTGGCATGTTGTCCAACTTTCAGTGTAGTTGAATCCAGTGTTGCCCATGAGGCCCCGCCATGCTCGCAGGCTACATTGGTCACAAACACACATTGTGACCCTCAGCCTGACCAAAGTCCTCAAGTAAGGCCTCTCAGTGGCTGGATGAAGAGATAGCATATTGGGCTTGCCATGCCCCTAGTCCCAATTTTGAACCATAGTTCTGGTGGTCCCTTCAGTCTTCCCCACGGCTTTGCTTTGGAATTCCTCTTTTCGTGGGACACCTGAGGTAACAAAACTGAAAGGAGTTCTCCCATCCCACAGTTTGACGAAAAAAAATTGGGAATCGGGCAAAATCCTCATAGAGGTAGATTTGTCCATGGCCCATGAAGCATCCCCGACATTCTACGGCCATTGCTGATACAAATTCCAGAGACAAATGCCTGAGCAAGCACCTCAGACTCGCTCTATATTCAAATCTTCATGAGTTCTTCTCATGGTTTGTATATTGGGCCTGCCATACCGACGTCCCCAAAAAAAGCTGAGATCGTGTATCAGAATCACAATCAGAACTCTGCATTCCACATGGCTGTAATGCTTGTTCTTCACATGGAGTCACACCTTCACGTGGGGAACCCTTCATGGCCCCTGATGCCACGCCAAAACATGAGTGCTGCTTTGGCACAAATTCACACTATGACCCTAGCATGAGCCCCATGTCAAAGAAAGGCCTGTCAGGTTCGGGACGAAGATCCTGCATATAGTCCCTGCCATGCCCATAGGCACCCAGGACTAACTACATGGTGTGTATTCCAGTTGAAGGAACCCACTGCTGTGCTCTAGAGCCCCTATCCTGGGGGGTTCTTTCTGGCAGAAAACAGTACTCTTCACTTCCCACAGAATGAACCCAAACACTTGGGAGCTTGGACAATTCCCCGAGAGGAAGGCTCTTCCTCGGCCCCTGAGGCAACCCCTACCCTGACCGGACACTGTGAACGCAACACCCAGAGACAAAAGCGTGAGCAATTGCCTCCCACTTGCCCTCCTTTGATATTCAGAGAATCTCCCCTCACGGACTGGAGATCAGGCCTGCCATTACCTTGGCCCCTTCCTGAGCCAAGTTTGCTTTTTCAGACATCAGTCCCCACAGCCCTGGCAAACACAGCCTCTAGGCTGGGTCCTCTGGAGCCATACAACAGAACCGTGCCTGCTCTCTCCTGGGAAACTGTGTCCATTCCTTTGGACACACACCTCCAGAATATGAGAAACCTCAAGGCCCCCGAGGACATCCCACTACTGGGAGGCTCCCTGGACACACAGGGGCATTCGGACACAAGCTGAGCAGCTACCTCCACGAAGGCATGCACACAGATGTCAACAGAGATAGAAGGTTGAGCCGGACAGGCCCTTAGGCCATAATCTCAACTCTTGCTTTGGGTTCCAGGTGTTACTCCTCAGAGGCTTTGGTTCGAAGAACAGGATATAGGGCTTTCCTGAGGCACTGAACAGAACTCCTCTCGTCTCCACATGGGGAGCTTTCTTACTGGGGATGTATCAAACCCTTCAGGTAGTGCCCAAGCAGCACTTGAGTGCTGATTGGGAACAAATTCACACTGTGACCCTAGCATGAGCCCCATGTCAAAGAAAGGCCTGTCAGGGCCTGGACAAAGAGCCCGCATATGGGGCTTGCCAAGCCCCTATGCACCCAATCCTCACCAGGGTTTGAGATTTCCAGTCGCCCCGCCCGTACCTGGGGCTCTGATCTGGAATCCCTTTCTTGGAGAGACACATGAGCCAGACAACACGACTCCACAATTCCCACAAAATGACCCCAAACTCTTGGGAGCTGGGACAAATCCCCAGAGAGGGATACGCGTCCACAGTCCTGAGGCCACCGCTCCAATCCACGGCTATCCCGGACACAACATCCAGAGACAAAAGCCTGAAGGAACGCCTTCCACTCGCCCTTGTTTCAGAGGCCCAGGAGTTCCCTCTCGGGCTATACCTCCGGCCTGCCATACCCTAGGCACCACTCATAAGCTGACTTTGTGTTTTAAGACTTCTGTGCCCACAGCCTGGACCCACACACCTCCAGGCTAGGGCCTCTGGAGCCACAGCGAAAGTTTGTGCCTGCCCTCTCCAAGGAAAGTGTGCCCAATCCATTGACCACAACCCTACAGGTTAGGGAAAAGCTCCAAGGCCCCTGAGGACATCAATAGTGTAGGCCACCCTGGACTAAGAGGGGCTCTCTGACACCAGCGGAGCAACTATCTCCACTTAGACTCTCAGAAAGTGTCCCCAGAGACAGAAGGTTGAAATGGACAGGCCCCCAGGCCCTAATATGAACCTTAGCTTTGTTCCATGTGTCCGTTCTCAGAGGACTGTTTTCGTAGACCAGCACATGGGGCTTTTCTGAGGCACCAAACAGCGGATCTCTTGTCTCCACATGGGCAGCTTTCTTACTGGGGATGTATCAAACCCTTCAGGTAGGAGAGTTCCGCAGGGCCACTGAACAACCAGCACATTCCAAGGTCTCCATGGACCCAAACGAACATTATGACGCATCCTCAGGAGAGGCCATTTCAACTCAGCCCCCTGGGTCGCGTGTTCCAGAGGCCCCAGATCAAACATATCTTATCGCTAATGGCCAATTGGAATGCGAGGCATGCTGTACAGGGATCCATCCTTCGAACCCTGCTCTCCAGTCCTTCCGTATGGTATGTCCTGGAGCCATGCAACAGGACTCGAATGTCCCGCAGAAGGAAACCTTGTGGTTTGGGGCAACCTCCAAACTCAGCGTGGGAAAACTTCCTTGGCCTCATGAGGCCCCCGCTTCATGAAGGTGCCATCATGGACACATACTCCAGCCTCAGCCAACGTCTGATCCTCAGCCTGACTTCAGATGCAGGAGATTTTGATTCAGCCTCTGCAGAGTGGGCCTGCTCTGCCCTTGGCTCCAATCCTCACCCTAGCTTGTGTTTTCAGACTTCCGTCCTCTCACTCCAGGCCCACAAGCCCTCCCTACTGGGAATTCTGGGGCCACAATGAAGCACTCTGCCGGCCTCCCAGGAGAAAAACATTGTTTATGGTGCTGCCCAGAAACCCCAAATGAGGATCAAACTGCTTGGCCCTCCGCAACACCCTAATTGCATAGGCTACCTTAAACACTGATGCTCTGAGGCAAATAGCCTGAGCCCAGACCTTCCAACAGACACCGACACAGCTGGCTGCACACCCAGCACATTGGACCCACCACTGCCTTAGGCCACCATCCATTCCCAACCTGGGTTTTCAGTCATCGGAACCTAGACTTTATCTCCAATCCCTGCACAGGGGGCAACCTGATACACAAGTCAGAACCCCTCCTTCCCCATGGAAAGAAAACTTGCTGCTGGCAGTGAGTCAAACCTTCAGTGTAGGAGAAAACGGCATGGCCCATGAGGCAACGCCCAAGCGTTAGGGCCGCCTTGGGCACAAACACACATTGTGACCCTCAGCGTGAGTACCTTATTCAAGTAACGCCTCTCAGTGACTGGACCAAGAGCCCGCATATGTGGCTTGCCATGCCCATAGGCACCCAGGATTAACTAGATGGTGTGTATTCCAGTTCAGGGAACCCACTGCTGTGCTCTAGAGTCCCTCTCCTGGGGGGTCCCCTGTGGCAGAAAACAGTACTCTTCCCTTCCCACAGAATGAATCCAAACACTTGGGAGATTGGACAATCCCCCGAGAGGAAGGCTCTTCCTCGGCCTCTGAGACAACCCCTACCCTGACCGGACACTGTGAACGCAACACCCAGAGACAAAATCCTGAGTGACTGCCTCCCACTTGCCCTCCTTTGATATCCAGAGGATCTCCCCTCACGGACTGGAGATCAGTCCTGCCATTACCTTGGCCACTAGCTGAGCCAAGTTTGCTTTTTCAGACATCTGTCCCCACAGCCCTGGCAAACACAGCCTCTAGGCTGAATCCTCTGGATCCATACCACAGGACCGTGCCTGCTCTCTCCTGGGAAACTTTGTCCATTCCTTTGGACACACACCTCCAGAATATGAGAAACCTCAAGGCCCCCGAGGACATCCCACTACTGGGAGGCTCCCTGGACACACAGGGGCATTCGGACACAAGCTGAGCAGCTACCTCCACGAAGGCATGCACACAGATGTCAACAGAGATAGAAGGTTGAGCCGGACAGGCCCTTAGGCCATAATCTCAACTCTTGCTTTGGGTTCCAGGTGTTACTCCTCAGAGGCTTTGGTTCGAAGAACAGGATATGGGGCTTTCCTGAGGCACTGAACAGAACTCCTCTCGTCTCCACATGGGGAGCTTTCTTACTGGGGATGTATCAAACCCTTCAGGTAGTGCCCAAGCAGCACTTGAGTGCTGATTGGGAACAAATTCACACTGTGACCCTAGCATGAGCCCCATGTCAAAGAAAGGCCTGTCAGGGCCTGGACAAAGAGCCCGCATATGGGGCTTGCCAAGCCCCTATGCACCCAATCCTCACCAGGGTTTGAGATTTCCAGTCGCCCCGCCCGTATCTGGGGCTCTGATCTGGAATCCCTTTCTTGGAGAGACACATTAGCCAGACAACACGACTCCACAATTCCCACAAAATGACCCCAAACTCTTGGGATCTGGGACAAATCCCCAGAGAGGGATACGCGTCCACAGTCCTGAGGCCACCGCTCCAATCCACGGCTATCCCGGACACAACATCCAGAGACATAAGCCTAAAGGAACGCCTTCCACTCGCCCTTGTTTCAGAGGCCCAGGAGTTCCCTCTCGGGCTATACCTCCGGCCTGCCATACCCTAGGCACCACTCATAAGCTGACTTTGTGTTTTAAGACTTCTGTGCCCACAGCCTGGACCCACACACCTCCAGGCTAGGGCCTCTGGAGCCACAGCGAAAGTTTGTGCCTGCCCTCTCCAAGGAAAGTGTGCCCAATCCATTGACCACAACCCTACAGGTTAGGGAAAAGCTCCAAGGCCCCTGAGGACATCAATAGTGTAGGCCACCCTGGACTAAGAGGGGCTCTCTGACACCAGCGGAGCAACTATCTCCACTTAGACTCCAGAAAGTGTCCCCAGAGACAGAAGGTTGAAATGGACAGGCCCCCAGGCCCTAATATGAACCTTAGCTTTGTTCCATGTGTCCGTTCTCAGAGGACTGTTTTCGTAGACCAGCACATGGGGCTTTTCTGAGGCACCAAACAGCGGATCTCTTGTCTCCACATGGGCAGCTTTCTTACTGGGGATGTATCAAACCCTTCAGGTAGGAGAGTTCCGCAGGGCCACTGAACAACCAGCACATTCCAAGGTCTCCATGGACCCAAACGAACATTATGACGCATCATCAGGAGAGGCCATTTCAACTCAGCCCCCTGGGTCGCGTGTTCCAGAGGCCCCAGATCAAACATATCTTATCGCTAATGGCCAATTGGAATGCGAGGCATGCTGTACAGGGATCCATCCTTCGAACCCTGCTCTCCAGTCCTTCCGAATGGTATGTCCTGGATCCATGAAACAGGACTCGAATGTCCCGCAGAAGGAAACCTTGTGGTTTGGGGCAAACTCCAAACTCAGCGTGGGAAAACTTCCTTGGCCTCATGAGGCCCCCGCTTCATGAAGGTGCCATCATGGACACATACTCCAGCCTCAGCCAACGTCTGATCCTCAGCCTGACTTCAGATGCAGGAGATTTTGATTCAGCCTCTGCAGAGTGGGCCTGCTCTGCCCTTGGCTCCAATCCTCACCCTAGCTTGTGTTTTCAGACTTCCGTCCTCTCACTCCAGGCCCACAAGCCCTCCCTACTGGGAATTCTGGGGCCACAATGAAGCACTCTGCCGGCCTCCCAGGAGAAAAACATTGTCTATGGTGCTGCCCAGAAACCCCAAATGAGGATCAAACTGCTTGGCCCTCCGTAACACCCTAATTGCATAGGCTACCTTAAACACTGATGCTCTGAGGCAAATAGCCTGAGCCCAGACCTTCCAACAGACACCGACACAGCTGGCTGCACACACAGCACATTGGACCCACCACTGCCTTAGGCCACCATCCATTCCCAACCTGGGTTTTCAGTCATCGGAACCTAGACTTTATCTCCAATCCCTGCACAGGGGGCAACCTGATACACAAGTCAGAACCCCTCCTTCCCCATGGAAAGAAAACTTGCTGCTGGCAGTGAGTCAAACCTTCAGTGTAGGAGAAAACGGCATGGCCCATGAGGCAACGCCCAAGCGTTAGCGCCGCCTTGGGCACAAACACACATTGTGACCCTCAGCATGAGTACCTTATTCAAGTAACGCCTCTCAGTGACTGGACCAAGAGCCCGCATATGTGGCTTGCCATGCCCATAGGCACCCAGGATTAACTAGATGGTGTGTATTCCAGTTCAGGGAACCCACTGCTGTGCTCTAGAGTCCCTCTCCTGGGGGGTCCCCTGTGGCAGAAAACAGTACTCTTCCCTTCCCACAGAATGAATCCAAACACTTGGGAGATTGGACAATCCCCCGAGAGGAAGGCTCTTCCTCGGCCTCTGAGACAACCCCTACCCTGACCGGACACTGTGAACGCAACACCCAGAGACAAAATCCTGAGTGACTGCCTCCCACTTGCCCTCCTTTGATATCCAGAGGATCTCCCTTCACGGACTGGAGATCAGTCCTGCCATTACCTTGGCCACTAGCTGAGCCAAGTTTGCTTTTTCAGACATCTGTCCCCACAGCCCTGGCAAACACAGCCTCTAGGCTGAATCCTCTGGATCCATACCACAGGACCGTGCCTGCTCTCTCCTGGGAAACTTTGTCCATTCCTTTGGACACACACCTCCAGAATATGAGAAACCTCAAGGCCCCCGAGGACATCCCACTACTGGGAGGCTCCCTGGACACACAGGGGCATTCGGACACAAGCTGAGCAGCTACCTCCACGAAGGCATGCCCACAGATGTCAACAGAGATAGAAGGTTGAGCCGGACTGGCCCTTAGGCCGTAATCTCAACTCTTGCTTTGGGTTCCAGGTGTTACTCCTCAGAGGCTTTGGTTCGAAGAACAGGATATGGGGCTTTCCTGAGGCACTGAACAGAACTCCTCTCCTCTCCACATGGGAAGCTTCCCTGTTGGAGCTGTGTCAAACACCTCAGTTTGGAGAACCCTGCAGAGTCCCTGAGCCACCTCCACATTCCAAGGTCTCCCAGGCCACCAAGCCACAGTAGGACTCATCTTCAGGAGAGTCCATTTCAACTCTCCCCTCTGGGTAGCTCACCCAGGAGCCTGCAGATTGAGCCTGCCTTGTCCTGAGTAAAGAGTGGGAATATGAGGTGGCGTTCCCAGGCATCCATGCTTAGACACCTGCTCTCGAGTCTTTCCGTATGGGGCCTCCTGGAACCATCCAGTAGGACTCGACTGTCGTGCAGAAGGAAACCTTGAGGTTTGGAGTAGTTCACAAATCCCATCGTAGGCAAACATCCCTGGCCTAATGAAGCCCTCACCCTTCAGGAAGAGGCCATGCTGGACAAAAACTCTAGCCTGAGGCACGTCTCATAGTTGACATGACCTCAGTGCAGGAGATCTCGATTCAGCCTCTGCAGAGTGGGCCTGCCGTGCCCTCGGTCCCAAACCTCACGCTAGCTTGTGTTTTCAGACTTCCTTCCTCACACTCCTGGCAAACAAGCCCTCCGGACAAGAAACTTCAGAACCAAAACCCAGCCCAGTGTCTGCCCAACGGAAGAAAAACCTTTCCCTGTGGGGCTCTCCAGAAAACCCAGATGAGGATCAACCTGCTCGGGCCTCGACGGACCTTGAACTGGATATGCTGCTCTGGGAACTTATGCTCTGTCTGACACAGCCTGAAACCAGACGTCCAGAGAGACAAGGAGACAGCTGGCCGCACACCCAGCACTTCGGACACGCCATGGTCTTATGCCGTCACCTCTTCCTAACCTTGGTTTTCAGATATCTGAACCTAGATATTATATCAATTCTCCACACAGCTGGGTATCGCAAGCACAAAACAGAACTCCTCCTTCCCCATGGCTGTCAAGCTTGCTCTTGGCATGGAGTCACACCTTCAGGGTGGGAGAAACCTTCATGGCCCCTGATGCCACGCCCAAACTTGAGTGCTGCTTGGGCACAAATTCACACTGTGACCCTCAGCATGAGCCCCATGTCAAAGAAAGGCCTGTCAGGACCTGGACCAAGAGCCCGCATATGGGGCTTGCCAAGCCCCTATGCACCCAATCCTCACCAGGGTTTGAGATTTCCAGTCGCCCCGCCCGTACCTGGGGCTCTGATCTGGAATCCCTTTCTTGGAGAGACACATGAGCCAGACAACACGACTCCACCCTTCCCTCAAAATGACCCCAAACTCTTGGGAGCTGGGACAAATCCCCAGAGAGGGATACGCGTCCACAGTCCTGAGGCCACCGCTCCAATCCACGGCTATCCCGGACACAACATCCAGAGACAAAAGCCTGAAGGAACGCCTTCCACTCGCCCTTGTTTCAGAGGCCCAGGAGTTCCCTCTCGGGCTATACCTCCGGCCTGCCATACCCTAGGCACCACTCATAAGCTGACTTTGTGTTTTAAGACTTCTGTGCCCACAGCCTGGACCCACACACCTCCAGGCTAGGGCCTCTGGAGCCACAGCGAAAGTTTGTGCCTGCCCTCTCCAAGGAAAGTGTGCCCAATCCATTGACCACAACCCTACAGGTTAGGGAAAAGCTCCAAGGCCCCTGAGGACATCAATAGTGTAGGCCACCCTGGACTAAGAGGGGCTCTCTGACACCAGCGGAGCAACTATCTCCACTTAGACTCTCAGAAAGTGTCCCCAGAGACAGAAGGTTGAAATGGACAGGCCCCCAGGCCCTAATATGAACCTTAGCTTTGTTCCATGTGTCCGTTCTCAGAGGACTGTTTTCGTAGACCAGCACATGGGGCTTTTCTGAGGCACCAAACAGCGGATCTCTTGTCTCCACATGGGCAGCTTTCTTACTGGGGATGTATCAAACCCTTCAGGTAGGAGAGTTCCGCAGGGCCACTGAACAACCAGCACATTCCAAGGTCTCCATGGACCCAAACGAACATTATGACGCATCCTCAGGAGAGGCCATTTCAACTCAGCCCCCTGGGTCGCGTGTTCCAGAGGCCCCAGATCAAACATATCTTATCGCTAATGGCCAATTGGAATGCGAGGCATGCTGTACAGGGATCCATCCTTCGAACCCTGCTCTCCAGTCCTTCCGTATGGTATGTCCTGGAGCCATGCAACAGGACTCGAATGTCCCGCAGAAGGAAACCTTGTGGTTTGGGGCAACCTCCAAACTCAGCGTGGGAAAACTTCCTTGGCCTCATGAGGCCCCCGCTTCATGAAGGTGCCATCATGGACACATACTCCAGCCTCAGCCAACGTCTGATCCTCAGCCTGACTTCAGTTGCAGGAGATTTTGATTCAGCCTCTGCAGAGTGGGCCTGCTCTGCCCTTGGCTCCAATACTCACCCTAGCTTGTGTTTTCAGACTTCCGTCCTCTCACTCCAGGCCCACAAGCCCTCCCTACTGGGAATTCGGGGGCCACAATGAAGCACTCTGCCGGCCTCCCAGGAGAAAAACATTGTCTATGGTGCTGCCCAGAAACCCCAAATGAGGATCAAACTGCTTGGCCCTCCGCAACACCCTAATTGCATAGGCTACCTTAAACACTGATGCTCTGAGGCAAATAGCCTGAGCCCAGACCTTCCAACAGACACCGACACAGCTGGCTGCACACCCAGCACATTGGACCCACCACTGCCTTAGGCCACCATCCATTCCCAACCTGGGTTTTCAGTCATCGGAACCTAGACTTTATCTCCAATCCCTGCACAGGGGGCAACCTGATACACAAGTCAGAACCCCTCCTTCCCCATGGAAAGAAAACTTGCTGCTGGCAGTGAGTCAAACCTTCAGTGTAGGAGAAAACGGCATGGCCCATGAGGCAACGCCCAAGCGTTAGGGCCGCCTTGGGCACAAACACACATTGTGACCCTCAGCGTGAGTACCTTATTCAAGTAACGCCTCTCAGTGACTGGACCAAGAGCCCGCATATGTGGCTTGCCATGCCCATAGGCACCCAGGATTAACTAGATGGTGTGTATTCCAGTTCAGGGAACCCACTGCTGTGCTCTAGAGTCCCTCTCCTGGGGGGTCCCCTGTGGCAAAAAACAGTACTCTTCCCTTCCCACAGAATGAATCCAAACACTTGGGAGATTGGACAATCCCCCGAGAGGAAGGCTCTTCCTCGGCCTCTGAGACAACCCCTACCCTGACCGGACACTGTGAACGCAACACCCAGAGACAAAATCCTGAGTGACTGCCTCCCACTTGCCCTCCTTTGATATCCAGAGGATCTCCCCTCACGGACTGGAGATCAGTCCTGCCATTACCTTGGCCACTAGCTGAGCCAAGTTTGCTTTTTCAGACATCTGTCCCCACAGCCCTGGCAAACACAGCCTCTAGGCTGAATCCTCTGGATCCATACCACAGGACCGTGCCTGCTCTCTCCTGGGAAACTTTGTCCATTCCTTTGGACACACACCTCCAGAATATGAGAAACCTCAAGGCCCCCGAGGACATCCCACTACTGGGAGGCTCCCTGGACACACAGGGGCATTCGGACACAAGCTGAGCAGCTACCTCCACGAAGGCATGCCCACAGATGTCAACAGAGATAGAAGGTTGAGCCGGACAGGCACTTAGGCCGTAATCTCAACTCTTGCTTTGGGTTCCAGGTGTTACTCCTCAGAGGCTTTGGTTCGAAGAACAGGATATGGGGCTTTCCTGAGGCACTGAACAGAACTCCTCTCCTCTCCACATGGGAAGCTTCCCTGTTGGAGCTGTGTCAAACACCTCAGTTTGGAGAACCCTGCAGAGTCCCTGAGCCACCTCCACATTCCAAGGTCTCCCAGGCCACCAAGCCACTGTAGGACTCATCTTCAGGAGAGTCCAGTTCATTCTCCCCTCTGGGTAGCTCACCCAGGAGCCTGCAGATTGAGCCTGCCTTGTCCTGACTAAAGAGTGGGAATATGAGGTGGCGTTCCCAGGCATCCATGCTTAGACACCTGCTCTCGAGTCTTTCCGTATGGGGCCTCCTGGAACCATCCAGTAGGACTCGACTGTCGTGCAGAAGGAAACCTTGAGGTTTGGAGTAGTTCACAAATCCCATCGTAGGCAAACATCCCTGGCCTAATGAAGCCCTCACCCTTCAGGAAGAGGCCATGCTGGACAAAAACTCTAGCCTGAGGCACGTCTCATAGTTGACATGACCTCAGTGCAGGAGATCTCGATTCAGCCTCTGCAGAGTGGGCCTGCCGTGCCCTCGGTCCCAAACCTCACGCTAGCTTGTGTTTTCAGACTTCCTTCCTCACACTCCTGGCAAACAAGCCCTCCGGACAAGAAACTCCAGAACCAAAACCCAGCCCAGTGTCTGCCCAACGGAAGAAAAACGTTTCCCTGTGGGGCTCTCCAGAAAACCCAGATGAGGATCAACCTGCTCGGGCCTCGACGGACCTTGAACTGGATATGCTGCTCTGGGAACTCATGCTCTGTCTGACACAGCCTGAAACCAGACGTCCAGAGAGACAAGGAGACAGCTGGCCGCACACCCAGCACTTCGGACACGCCATGGTCTTATGCCGTCACCTCTTCCTAACCTTGGTTTTCAGATATCTGAACCTAGATATTATATCAATTCTCCACACAGCTGGGTATCGCAAGCACAAAACAGAACTCCTCCTTCCCCATGGCTGTCAAGCTTGCTCTTGGCATGGAGTCACACCTTCAGGGTGGGAGAAACCTTCATGGCCCCTGATGCCACGCCCAAACTTGAGTGCTGCTTGGGCACAAATTCACACTGTGACCCTCAGCATGAGCCCCATGTCAAAGAAAGGCCTGTCAGGACCTGGACCAAGAGCCCGCATATGGGGCTTGCCAAGCCCCTATGCACCCAATCCTCACCAGTGTTTGAGTTTTCCAGTCGCCCCACCTGTACCTGGGCTCTGCTCTGGAATCCCTTTCTTTGAGAGACACATGAGCCAGACAACACGACTCCACCCTTCCCTCAAAATGACTGCAAACTCTTGGGAGCTGGGACAAATCCCCAGAGAGCGATACTCGTCCACAGTCCCTGAGGCCACCGCTCCAATCCACGGCTATCCCGGACACAACATCCAGAGAAAAAAGCCTGAAGGAACGACTTCCACTCGCCCCTGTTTCAGAGGCCCAGGAGTTCCCTCTCGGGCTGTACATCCGGCCTGTCATACCCTAGGCACCACTCATAAGCTGACTTTGTGTTTTAAGACTTCTGTGCCCACAGCATGGACCCACACACCCTCCAGGCTAGGGCCTCTGAAGCCACAGCGAAAGATTGTGCCGGCCCTCTCTAAGGAAAGTGTGTCCAATCCATTGACCACAACACTACAGTTTAGGGAAAAGCTCCAAGGCCCCTGAGGCCATCAATAGATAGGCCACCCTGGACTAAGAGGGGCTCTCTGACACCAGCAGAGCAACTATCTCCACTTAGATTCTCAGACAGTGTCCCCAGAGACAGAAGGTTGAAATGGACAGGCCCCCAGGCCCTAATATGAACCTTAGCTTTGTTTCCATGTGTCCGTTCTCAGAGGACTGTTTTCGTAGACCAGAACATGGGGCTTTTCTGAGGCACCAAACCAAGCATCTCTCGTCTCCACATGGGCAGCTTTCTTACTGGGGATGTATCAAACCCTTCAGGTAGGAGAGTTCCGCAAGGCCACCGAACAACCAGCACATTCCAAGGTCTCCATGGATCCAAACGCACATTATGACACATCCTCAGGAGAGGCCATTTCAACTCAGCCCCCTGGGTAGCGTGACCCAGAGGCAGCAGATCAAATATATCTTGTCGCTTATGGCCAATTGGAATGCGAGGAATGCTGTACAGGGATCCATCCTTCGAACCCTGCTCTCCAGTCCTTCCATATGGTATGTCCTGGAGCCATGCAACAGGACTCGAATATCCCGCAGAAGGAAACCTTGTGGTTTGGGGCAACCTCCAAACTCAGCGTGGGAAAACTTCCTTGGCCTCATTAGGCCCCCGCTTCATGAAGGTGCCATCATGGACACATACTCCAGCCTCAGCCAACGTCTGATCCTCAGCCTGACTTCAGATGCAGGTGATTTTGATTCAGCCTCTGCAGAGTGGGCCTGCTCTGCCATTGGCTCCAATACTCACCCTAGCTTGTGTTTTCAGACTTCCGTCCTCACACTCCTTGCCCACAAACCCTCCCTACTGGGAATTCTGGGGCCACACTGAAGCACTCTGCCTGCCTCCCAGGAGAAAAACATTGTCTATGGTGCTGCCCAGAAACCCCAAATGAGGATCAAACTGCTTGGCCCTCGGCAACACACCAATTGCATAGGCTACCTTAAACACTGATGCTCTGTCGCAAATAGCCTGAGCCCAGACCTTCCAACAGACACCGACACAGCTGGCTGCACTCCTAGGACATTGGACCCGCCACTGCCTTAGGCCACCATCCATTCCCAACCTGGGTTTTCAGTCATCGGATCCTAGACCTTATCTCCAATCCCTGCACAGGGGGGAACCTGATGCAAAAATCAGAACCCCTCCTTCCCCATGGCAAGAAAACTTGCTGCTGGCAGTGAGTCAAACCTTCAGTGTAGGAAAAACGACATGGCCCATGAGGCCACGCCCAAGCGTGAGGGCCGCCTTGGGCACAAACACACATTGTGACCCTCAGCGTGAGTACCTTATTCAAGTAACGCCTCTCAGTGACTGGACCAAGAGCCCGCATATGTGGCTTGCCATGCCCATAGGCACCCAGGACTAACTAGATGGTGTGTATTCCAGTTCAGGGAACCCACTGCTGTGCTCTAGAGTCCCTCTCCTGGGGGGTTCCCTGTGGCAGAAAACAGTACTCTTCCCTTCCCACAGAATGAACCCTTACACTTGGAAGCTTGAACAATCCCCCGAGAGGAAGGCTCTTCCTCGGCCTCTGAGACAACCCCTACCCTGACCGGACACTGTGAACGCAACACCCAGAGACAAAATCCTGAGTGACTGCCTCCCACTTGCCCTCCTTTGATATCCAGAGGATCTCCCCTCACGGACTGGAGATCAGTCCTGCCATTACCTTGGCCACTAGCTGAGCCAAGTTTGCTTTTTCAGACATCAGTCCCCACAGCCCTGGCAAACACAGCCTCTAGGCTGGGTCCTCTGGAGCCATACCACAGGACCGTGCCTGCTCTCTCCTGGGAAACTGTGTCCATTCCTTTGGACACACACCTCCAGAATATGAGAAACCTCAAGGCCCCCGAGGACATCCCACTACTGGGAGGCTCCTTGGACACACAGGGGCATTCGGACACAAGCTGAGCAGCTACCTCCACGAAGGCATGCCCACAGATGTCAACAGAGATAGAAGGTTGAGCCGGACAGGCCCTTAGGCCGTAATCTCAACTCTTGCTTTGGGTTCCAGGTGTTACTCCTCAGAGGCTTTGGTTCGAAGAACAGGATATGGGGCTTTCCTGAGGCACTGAACAGAACTCCTCTTCTCTCCACATGGGAAGCTTCCCTGTTGGAGCTGTGTCAAACACCTCAGTTTGGAGAACCCTGCAGAGTCCCTGAGCCACCTCCACATTCCAAGGTCTCCCAGGCCACCAAGCCACAGTAGGACTCATCTTCAGGAGAGTCCATTTCAACTCTCCCCTCTGGGTAGCTCACCCAGGAGCCTGCAGATTGAGCCTGCCTTGTCCTGACTAAAGAGTGGGAATATGAGGTGGCGTTCCCAGGCATCCATGCTTAGACACCTGCTCTCGAGTCTTTCCGTATGGGGCCTCCTGGAACCATCCAGTAGGACTCGACTGTCGTGCAGAAGGAAACCTTGAGGTTTGGAGTAGTTCACAAATCCCATCGTAGGCAAACATCCCTGGCCTAATGAAGCCCTCACCCTTCATGAAGAGGCCATGCTGGACAAAAACTCTAGCCTGAGGCACGTCTCATAGTTGACATGACCTCAGTGCAGGAGATCTCGATTCAGCCTCTGCAGAGTGGGCCTGCCGTGCCCTCGGTCCCAAACCTCACGCTAGCTTGTGTTTTCAGACTTCCTTCCTCACACTCCTGGCAAACAAGCCCTCCGGACAAGAAACTTCAGAACCAAAACCCAGCCCAGTGTCTGCCCAACGGAAGAAAAACCTTTCCCTGTGGGGCTCTCCAGAAAACCCAGATGAGGATCAACCTGCTCGGGCCTCGACGGACCTTGAACTGGATATGCTGCTCTGGGAACTTATGCTCTGTCTGACACAGCCTGAAACCAGACGTCCAGAGAGACAAGGAGACAGCTGGCCGCACACCCAGCACTTCGGACACGCCATGGTCTTATGCCGTCACCTCTTCCTAACCTTGGTTTTCAGATATCTGAACCTAGACATTATATCAATTCTCCACACAGCTGGGTATCGCAAGCACAAAACAGAACTCCTCCTTCCCCATGGCTGTCAAGCTTGCTCTTGGCATGGAGTCACACCTTCAGGGTGGGAGAAACCTTCATGGCCCCTGATGCCACGCCCAAACTTGAGTGCTGCTTGGGCACAAATTCACACTGTGACCCTCAGCATGAGCCCCATGTCAAAGAAAGGCCTGTCAGGACCTGGACCAAGAGCCCGCATATGGGGCTTGCCAAGCCCCTATGCACCCAATCCTCACCAGTGTTTGAGTTTTCCAGTAGCCCCACCTGTACCTGGGCGCTGCTTTGGAATCCCTTTCTTGGAGAGACCCATGAGCCAGACAACACGACTCCACCCTTCCCTCAAAATGACCCCAAACTCTTGGGAGCTGGGACAAATCCCCAGAGAGGGATACTCGTCCACAGTCCCTGAGGCCACTGCTCCAATCCACGGCTATCCCGGACACAACATCCAGAGACAAAAGCCTAAAGGAACGCCTTCCACCCCCTTGTTTCAGAGGCCCAGGAGTTCCCTCTCGGGCTGTACATCCGGCCTGTCATACCCTAGGCGCCACTCATAAGCTGACTTTGTGTTTTAAGACTTCTGTGCCCACAGCATGGACCCACACAACCTCCAGGCTAGGGCCTCTGAAGCCACAGCGAAAGATTGTGCCGGCCCTCTCTAAGGAAAGTGTGTCCAATCCATTGACCACAACCCTACAGGTTAGGGAAAAGCTCCAAGGCCCCTGAGGCCATCAATAGATAGGCCACCCTGGACTAAGAGGGGCTCTCTGACACCAGCAGAGCAACTATCTCCACTTAGATTCTCAGACAGTGTCCCCAGAGACAGAAGGTTGAAATGGACAGGCCCCCAGACCCTAATATGAACCTTAGCTTTGTTTCCATGTGTCCGTTCTCAGAGGACTGTTTTCATAGACCAGCACATGGGGCTTTTCTGAGGCACCAAACCAAGCATCTCTCGTCTCCACATGGGCAGCTTTCTTACTGGGGATGTATCAAACCCTTCAGGTAGGAGAGTTCCGCAAGGCCACCGAACAACCAGCACATTCCAAGGTCTCCATGGACCCAAACGCACATTATGACACATACTCAGGAGAGGCCATTTCAACTCAGCCCCCTGGGTAGCGTGACCCAGAGGCAGCAGATCAAACATATCTTGTCGCTTATGGCCAATTGGAATGCGAGGAATGCTGTACAGGGATCCATCCTTCGAACCCTGCTCTCCAGTCCTTCCATATGGTATGTCCTAGAGCCATGCAACAGGACTCGAATGTCCCGCAGAAGGAAACCTTGTGGTTGGGGGCAACCTCCAAACTCAGCGTGGGAAAACTTCCTTGGCCTCATGAGGCCCCCGCTTCATGAAGGTGCCATCATGGACACATACTCCAGCCTCAGCCAACGTCTGATCCTCAGCCTGACTTCAGTTGCAGGAGATTTTGATTCAGCCTCTGCAGAGTGGGCCTGATCTGCCCTTGGCTCCAATACTCACCCTAGCTTGTGTTTTCAGACTTCCGTCCTCACACTCCTGGCCCACAAACCCTCCCTACTGGGAATTCTGGGGCCACAATGAAGCACTGTGCCTGCCTCCCAGGAGAAAAACATTGTCTATGTCGCTGCCCAGAAACCCCAAATGAGGATCAAACTGCTTGGCCCTCGGCAACACCCCAATTGCATAGGCTACCTTAAACACTGATGCTCTGTCGCAAATAGCCTGAGCCCAGACCTTCCAACAGACACCGACACAGCTGGCTGCACTCCTAGGACATTGGACCCGCCACTGCCTTAGGCCACCATCCATTCCCAACCTGGGTTTTCAGTCATCGGATCCTAGACCTTATCTCCAATCCCTGCACAGGGGGGAACCTGATGCACAAATCAGAACCCCTCCTTCCCCATGGCAAGAAAACTTGCTGCTGGCAGTGAGTCAAACCTTCAGTGTAGGAAAAACGACATGGCCCATGAGGCAACGCCCAAGCTTTAGGGCCGCCTTGGGCACAAACACACATTGTGACCCTCAGCGTGAGTACCTTATTCAAGTAACGCCTCTCAGTGACTGGACCAAGAGCCCGCATATGTGGCTTGCCATGCCCATAGGCACCCAGGACTAACTAGATGGTGTGTATTCCAGTTCAGGGAACCCACTGCTGTGCTCTAGAGTCCCTCTCCTGGGGGGTTCCCTGTGGCAGAAAACAGTACTCTTCCCTTCCCACAGAATGAACCCAAACACTTGGGAGCTTGGACAATCCCCCGAGAGGAAGGCTCTTCCTCGGCCTCTGAGACAACCCCTACCCTGACCGGACACTGTGAACGCAACACCCAGAGACAAAATCCTGAGTGACTGCCTCCCACTTGCCCTCCTTTGATATCCAGAGGATCTCCCCTCACGTACTGGAGATCAGTCCTGCCATTACCTTGGCCACTAGCTGAGCCAAGTTTGCTTTTTCAGACATCTGTCCCCACAGCCTTGGCAAACACAGCCTCTAGGCTGAATCCTCTGGAGCCATACCACAGGACCGTGCCTGCTCTCTCCTGGGAAACTGTGTCCATTCCTTTGGACACACACCTCCAGAATATGAGAAACCTAAAGGCCCCCGAGGACATCCCACTACTGGGAGGCTCCTTGGACACACAGGGGCATTCGGACACAAGCTGAGCAGCTACCTCCACGAAGGCATGCCCACAGATGTCAACAGAGATAGAAGGTTGAGCCGGACAGGCCCTTAGGCCGTAATCTCAACTCTTGCTTTGGGTTCCAGGTGTTACTCCTCAGAGGCTTTGGTTCGAAGAACAGGATATGGGGCTTTCCTGAGGCACTGAACAGAACTCCTCTCCTCTCCACATGGGAAGCTTCCCTGTTGGAGCTGTGTCAAACACCTCAGTTTGGAGAACCCTGCAGAGTCCCTGAGCCACCTCCACATTCCAAGGTCTCCCAGGCCACCAAGCCACAGTAGGACTCATCTTCAGGAGAGTCCATTTCAACTCTCCCCTCTGGGTAGCTCACCCAGGAGCCTGCAGATTGAGCCTGCCTTGTCCTGACTAAAGAGTGGGAATATGAGGTGGCGTTCCCAGGCATCCATGCTTAGACACCTGCTCTCGAGTCTTTCCGTATGGGGCCTCCTGGAACCATCCAGTAGGACTCGACTGTCGTGCAGAAGGAAACCTTGAGGTTTGGAGTAGTTCACAAATCCCATCGTAGGCAAACCTCCCTGGCTTCATGAAGCCCCCACACCCTTCAGGAAGAGGCCATGCTGGACAAAAACTCTAGCCTGAGGCACGTCTCATAGTTGACATGACCTCAGTGCAGGAGATCTCGATTCAGCCACTGCAGAGTGGCCCTGCCATGCCCTCGGTCCCAAACCTCACACTAGCTTTTGTTTTCAGACTTCCTTCCTCACACTCCTGGCAAACAAGCCCTACGGACTAGGAACTCCAGAAACACAACCCAGCCCAGTGTCTGCCCAACGGAAGAAAAACGTTTCCCTATGGGGCTCTCCAGAAAACCCAGATGATGATCAACCTGCTCGGGCCTCGACGGTCCCCGAAGTGGATATGCTGCTCTGGGCACTCATGCTCTGTCTGACACAGCCTGAAGCCAGACGTCCAGACAGACAAAGAGACAGCTGGCCGCACACCCAGCACTTCGGACACGCCATGGTCTTATGCCGTCACCTCTTCCTAACCTTGGTTTTCAGATATCTGAACCTAGACATTATATCAATTCTCCAAACAGCTGGGTATAGCAAGCACAGAACAGAACTCCTCCTTCCCCATGGCTGTCAAGCTTGCTCTTGGCATGGAGTCACACCTTCAGGGTGGGAGAAACCTTCATGGCCCCTGATGCCACGCCCAAACTTGAGTGCTGCTTGGGCACAAATTCACACTGTGACCCTCAGCATGAGCCCCATGTCAAAGAAAGGCCTGTCAGGACCTGGACCAAGAGCCCGCATATGGGGCTTGCCAAGCCCCTATGCACCCAATCCTCACCAGTGTTTGAGTTTTCCAGTCGCCCCACCTGTACCTGGGCTCTGCTCTGGAATCCCTTTCTTGGAGAGACCCATGAGCCAGACAACACGACTCCACCCTTCCCACAAAATGACCCCAAACTCATGAGGCCCCCGCTTCATGAAGGTGCCATCATGGACACATACTCCATCCTCAGCCAACTTCTGATCCTCAGCCTGACTTCAGATGCAGGAGATTTTGATTCAGCCTCTGCCGATTGGGCCTGCTCTGCCCTTGGTTTCAATCCTCACCCTAGCTTGTGTTTTCAGACTTCCGTCCTCACACTCCTGGCCCACAAACCCTCCCTACTGGGAATTCTGGGGCCACACTGAAGCACTCTGCCTGCCTCCCAGGAGAAAAACATTGTCTATGGTGCTGCCCAGAAACCCCAAATGAGGATCAAACTGCTTGGCCCTCGGCAACACCCCAATTGCATAGGCTACCTTAAACACTGATGCTCTGTCGCAAATAGCCTGAGCCCAGACCTTCCAACAGACACCGACACAGCTGGCTGCACACTCAGCACATTGGACCCGCCACTGCCTTAGGCCACCATCCATTCCCAACCTGGGTTTTCAGTCATCGGAACCTAGACCTTATCTCCAATCCCTGCACAGGGGGAACCTGATGCACAAGTCAGAACCCCTCCTTCCCCATGGTAAGAAACCTTGCTGCTGGCCGTGAGTCAAACCTTCAGTGTAGGAGAAAACGGCAAACCTGCCGGGCCTCATGAAGCCCCCCATATCCTTCAGGGAGAGGCCATCATGGACAAAAACTCTAGCTTGAAGCACGTCTCATAGTAGATATGACCGCAATGCAGGAGGTCTTGATTAAGCCTCTGCAGAGTCGCCTGCCGTGCCCTCGGTCCCAAACCTCACGCTAGCTAGTGTTTTCAGACTTCCTTCCTCACACTCCTGGCAAACAATCCCTCCAGAGTAGAATTTGCAGAACCACAAGCCAGCCCAGTTACTGCCCACCGGTAGAAAACGTTTCCTTGTGGGGCTCTCCATAAAACCCAGATGAGGATCAACCTGCTCTTGCCTCGACGTCACTCAGATTTGATAGGCTGCTCTGGGCACTAATGCTCTGCCTTTCACAGCCTGATGCCAGACGTCCAGACAGGCAAGGAGACAGCTGGCCACACACCTAGCACTTCTGACACGCCATGGTCTTATGCCGTTATCTCTTCCTAACCTTGGTTTTCAGATATCTAAACCCAGATATTATATCAATTCCCCACCCAGTTGGGCATCTGAATCACAAATCAGAACTCCTTCTTCCCCATGGCTGTAAGGCTTGCTCTTGGCATGGAGTCACACCTTCAGGGTGGGAGAAACCTTCATTTCCCCTGAAACCACGCCCAAACTAGAGTGCTGCCTTGGGCACAAATTCACTCTGTGACCCTCAGCATGAGCCCAATATCAAAGAAAGGCCTGTCAGGGCCTTGACCAAGAGCCCGCATATTAGGCGTGCCAAGCCCCTATACACCCAATCCTCACCAGTGTTTGAGTTTTCCAGTCTCCCCCCCGTTCCTGGGGCTCTGCTCTGGAATCACTTTCTTGGAGAGACACATGAGCCAGACAACAGGACTCCACCCTTCCCACAAAATGACCCCAAACTCCTGTTAGCTGGGACAAATCCCCAGAGAGGGAAACTTGTCCACAGTCACTGAGGCCACCCCCTACAATCTACGGCTATCCTGGATGCATCCAGAGACAAAAGCCTAAAGGAATCTCGCCCTTGAATCACAAGCCAAGGAGCTCAATCTCTATCTGTACATCCGGCCTGCCATACCCTCGGCGCCACTCATAAGCTGAGTTTGTGTTTTCAGACTTCTGTGCCCACAGCCTGGACCCACACACCCTCCAGGCTAGGGCATCTGGAGCCACAGCGAAAGATTGTGCCTGCCCTCTCCAAGGAAAGTGTGCCCAATCCATTGACCACAACCCTACAGGTTAGGGAAAAGCTCCAAGGCCCCTGAGGCCATCCTGATAGTGTAGGCTGCCCTGGAATAAAAGGGGCACTCTGACACCAGCTGAGCCATTATCACCACTTAGACTCTCAGACAGTGTCCCCAGAGACAGAAGATTGAAATGGACAGGCCCTTAGGCCCTAATATGAACCTTAGCTTTAGTTTTCGTGTCTGTCCTCAGAGGACTGGTTTCGTATACCAGCATATTAGGTTTTTCTGAGGCTCCAAACCAAACCTCTCTCGTCTCCACATGGAGTGCTTTCTTACTGGATCTGTATCAAACCCTTCTGGTCGGAGAATTCCGCAGGGCCACAGTACAACCATCACATTCCAAGGTCTCCATGTACAGAAACACACATTATGACACATCCTCAGGAGAAGCCATTTCAACTCAGCCCGCTGGTTAGCTTGCCCCAGAGCCAGCAGATCAAACATATCTTGTCGTTAATGGCCAAAGGGAATGTGAGGCATGCTGTTCAGGGATCCTTCCTTTGAACCCTCCTCTTCAGTCCTTCCGTATGGTATGTACTGGAGCCACTCAACAGGACTCGACTGTCTTGCAGAAGGAAACCTTGTGGTTTGTGGCAACCTCCAAACTCAGCGTGGGAAAATTTCGTTGGCCTCATGAGGCACCTGCTTCATGAAGGTGCTATCAAGGGCACAATCCAACCTCAGCCAACGTCTGATCCTCAGCCTGACTTCAGATGCATGAGATATCCTTTCAGCCTTTGCAGAGTGTGCCTGCTCCCAACCTCACCCTATCTTTTGTTTTCAGACTCTACCCTAGCACTCCTGGCCCAAAAGCCCTCATGATTGGGAATTCTGGTTCCAGAACGAAGCACTCTGCCTGCCCCCCAAAGAAAAACATTGTCTATGGCATTGCTCAGAAACCCCAAATGAAAATCAACCTGCTCAGCCCTCGGCAACACCCCAATTGCATAGGCTACCCTAAACACTATGCTCTGTCTTACATAGCCTGAGCCCAGACCTTGTGAGAGACATTGAGACAGTTGGCTTCACACCCAGCACATCGAGCCTGCCATGGGTTAGGCCATTTCATCCCTTCCCATTGACCTGGGTGTCTTCCTGGAGGTATATTCTGAGGCTGTGTCAGACTATGCATTTTCTCTGGAGCTTCCTATGGAATTGGGGTGGTATTAGGGGCCTTGCAATTTTCTCTTAATCTGGTGGGTTGGGAAACTGAGACAGGCTGACATTCCTTGGGAGAGCTGGCCCAGTGCTGTTGTGTGTTCCTGGAGGCCCCATCCTGGAGGGCATATGGGTCAGGACTCTGGGTCCAAAGTCTTCAGACACAAACTGGTAAGAGTTAAGCTCGAGGTGATGGCAGACCCAATCTGCAGACCCTGAGCGAAGCATCTCCAGATATGAAATTCGGACGGCTCTGAGGGAGGAGCACAGTCTTTTCTGTCTGACTTGTTTGTCTATGATGGCCACGAAATGGAGGGGTGGCCTCATGGGTCCATGTGAGATTCTACCTCTCTGGGAATTCTGCTCGGCACCCAAGAGTTTGGTGTATTTCCGGGGGATGGGAGGAGCGCAGTTTTCTGAGTCAGGGATCGCGTCCAAACAGCCATTCCAGAGATGGGTCCTGGGTTCTGGAGCCTGGATCACCGCAACAAGGCTTAGGATTTGGGCCTAGGGTCCTGCTCTATGTTTTCCTGGTACAGCTCCCGAGTGTTCTTGTTGGAAATGGGTCTCATTCTGAGGGTCACAATGCCTGTTTTTGCCCAGATGCCCATGCTGAGTGGGTGTGACCTCATGGGCTATGCACTTGGCTCCCACTCTGAGGGTTGGACTGTCATCTCAACATTCAGTTTTCCTGCCATGGGGAAGGAGGGGTACTTTTTTATGCTTCAGGTTCCCCCATGGGCAGGAATTTGAGCTAAGTTCTGGGACCGGTGCCTGAATACCCAGTTCACTTTGAGATGAGGTCCTCGGGCCAAGGCAGGACCCACCTGCAGAAAATGAGGCCTGCTTTCTGGGTGGCTGTCAGGAGCTCGGGCTCGAGCTGTGTCAGACAGAACATTCGTGGAGAGTTCGGCCTATGATATTGGGGTGCTTTTGAGAGCTGTGCAACTGGATCCTCATGGGGGATTTTTGCACAGACCCTTTCTTCACTTCTTCTATTTGGTGAGCAGGCAGATGGCTGCATTACGGCTCCAGAATATCCAAGTTGGAGGGTTTGCAGGCGAGGAGTGTGAGGACAGAAGTATGAAAACATAAGCTACGGTTACGCTCAGTGCCGAGCACATGTCTATTCCAATGTACAGCAGTTGTTTCGAGATCTCCAGCACCTGGGCGAGGGGAAGATGTCTGCTCACGCTGGAGTTTGTATCCATGATGGCCAACAAATGGTGGGGAGGCCTCAAGAATTCTTGGAGGTTTGTCCAAGCTGGAGCTTGTGAGCTGCTCCAAAC
The DNA here is from genome assembly GCF_964662115.1 of Mustela nivalis. Classification (NCBI taxonomy): domain Eukaryota; kingdom Metazoa; phylum Chordata; class Mammalia; order Carnivora; family Mustelidae; genus Mustela; species Mustela nivalis. Next base: position 350,190 of record NW_028136543.1, on the reverse strand, counting down.
ATCAAGGTGTCCTACTAAGGGACAGCAGAAGTCTTCTTACAGGGCTCCAGGGTCCCCCATATGGAAGATTCGATAGCAATGCTCTCTGAATGGAGGCCTGGGAAGCCAATCTCGTGTTACCATTGCAGCTGAGGAACAGGGTAAGCTTGAACCAATGACACTGATTCCAAGTTCCAAGTGATTTTCGTTGATGGAAGTTCTCAGTCTAACAGGTCCCAATGCTGCTTGGTGTCCAGGGAGACCTTAGAATGTGGTGGCGGCTCTCTGACCATTGAGGATTCTCTATCCTTAGGATTATACCCAGTACCCAGGAGCCAGGTTTCCTTCTTGGGACAGGAGGTGTGCTCTTGTATGGCTCACGGACCACAGGTTGGACCATATGCTTGAATTTCCAGAACAGACCTCTAGGAAGAGAGACCTCAAAACATAAGCTAGGGTTCTGATGAAGTTTTAGGGCCATGGAAGTTTCAATCTTCGGACTAAGTGCCATTGGCCTGCATGTCATCCTGGAGGTAGGTGCTGAGGCTGTGTCAGGCTGTGCACTTTTTCCAGAGTGGCCTATGATATTGGGGTGCAGTCAGGGGCCTTGCAGTTTTCTCCTAATCTGGATATTTTGGGAAACTGAGATGGGCAGGGTTTCCTCAGGAGAGCAGGGCCAGTGATGTCATGGGTTTCTCGAGGCCCCATCCTGGAGGTCATGTGTGTCAGGACTTTGGGACCAAAGACTTTAGACACAACCTCGGATAAGAGGTAGGAGTGAGGTGATGGCAGTCCGAATCTGAAGACCCTGAGGGAAGCTCCTCGGGATTTGAAATTCAGGTGGCTGGGAGGGAGGAGCACAGGCTTTTCTGTCTGGATTTTGTGTCTAGGATGGCCACTAAATGGAGGGGTGACCTCATGTGTCCATGGGATATTCTTCCACTCTGGTGATTCTGCTTGGCACCCAAGAGTTTGATTTCTTTCTGGGGAAGAGGAAAAGACTGTATTCCATCTCTGGGATCCTGTCCAAACAGGGATTCCAGAGATGGGTTCTGGGTCCAGACACTGGGAAAACTTAACCAAAGCTTCGATTTGGGATCCTGGTCCAGATCCCAAGGGGGATCTTTGGAAAGGGGTCTCATTCTGAGGGTCACAATGCCTATTTGTGCCCAGCTGCCCATCCTGTGTAGGCATGGTCTCATGGACCATGCACCTGGTTCCCACTCAGGGTTGTACAGCCATCTCAACATTCAGTTTTCTGGCCATGGGGAAGGAGGAGCACTCTTTTGTGCTTCCGAGTCCCCTATGGGCAGGAATTTGAGCTAAGTCTGGGACAGGTACCTGAATATCCAGGTTGCTTCAAGATGATGGCCTCGGGCCAAGGTTGGACCCACCTGGAGGATATGGGGTCCACTATCTGGGTGGCTGACAGGAGGTCGGGGATCAGGCGGTGTCAGATAGACAATGTATGCAGAGGTCAGTCTATTATATTGGGGTGACATTGAGGGCCGTGCAGGAGGATCCTCATGTGGGTTTCTACGAAGACCCATAGGGCACTTCTTTCTGGTGGGCAGGCAGAAAGCTGCACTGTGGCTTCAGAATTCCCAATATGAAGGGCTTGTAGGCGAGGAGTGTGAAGACAGAAGTCTGAAAACACAAGCCACGGATAAGCTCAGTGCCGACCACAGGACCATTCCATTGTGCAGTGGTTGTTTCGAGATTTCCAGCACCTGAGTATGGGCGAGGGTCAGATGTCTGCTCACGCTGGGTTTGCATCCATGATGGTCAACGAATTGTGGGGTGGCCTCAAGAATTCTTGGAGATTTTCCCAAGCAGGACCTTGTGAGCTGCTCCAAACAGCAAGGTGTCCTACTGTGGGACAGGGGATGTCCGCTTACAAGGCTCCAGGGTCCCCCATATAGAAAGATTCGACAGCAGAGGTCTCTGAATGGGGGCCTGGGAAGTCTTCCTTGCATGACCATTGCAGCTGAGGAACATTGCAGGCTTGATCTGCTGGTTTTTGTTCAAATTTCCAAGTGATCTAAGTTGACGGATGTTCTCAGTCTAATGAGTCACAATGCTGCTTGGTGTCCAGGGAGACCTTAGAATGTGGTGGTGAGGGTGCCTGGGTGGCTCAATGGGCTAAGCTGCTGCCTTCGGCTCAGGTCATGATCTCAGGGTCCTGTTATTGAGTCCCGCATCAGGCTCTCTGCTTAGCACGGAGCCTGCTTCTTCCTCTCTCTCTCTCTGCCTTCCTCTATGCCTACTTGTGATCTCTCTCTGTCAAATAAATAAATAAAATCTATATAAAAAAAAAGAATGTGGTTGTGGATCTGTGGCCATGCAGGATTCTCCTACCTGAGGGTTTGACCCAGTTCCCAGGAGCCAGGTTCCCTTCTCGGGACAGGAGGGGTTCTCTTGTATGGCTCAGGGACCACATGTCGGATCATATGTTGGATTTCAAGACCAGGCCTCTGGGCACAGAGGCCTGAATATCTAGGCTAGGGTTCTTATGAGGTTGTAGGGGCATGTCATCCTCAACCTTCGGACTTAGGGACTTTGACCTGTGAGTCTTCCTGGAGGTAGATGCTCAGGCTGTGTCAGACTGTGCATTTTTTCCAGAGTGGCCTATGAAATTGGGGTGGGCTCAGGGGCCTTGCAGGCTTTTCCTAATCTGGAGGGTTTGTGCAACTGAGACGGCAGAATTTCATCCAGAGATCAGGCCCAGTGATGTAGTGTGGTTCTGTCAGCCCCATCCTGCAGGGATGTGGTTAAGGGCTCTGGGACCAAAGTCTTCAGACACAAAATTGTGTATCAATTAGGAGGGAGGTGATGGCAGCCCCGATCTGCAGACGCTGAGGGCAGCTCCTCAGGATTTGAAATTCGTGTGGCTGGGAGGCAGGAGCAAAGGCTTTTCTGTCTGGATTGTGTCTAGGATGGCCTTGGAATGGTGGGGTGTCCTCATGTGTCCATGGAATATTCTACCTCTCTGGGGATTCTGCCCAGCACCCAAGAGTTTGGTGTCTCACTGGGAAGGAGAGAGCGTGGTTTACTGTTTCAGTGTTTCCGTCAACACAGGGATTCCAGAGATGGGTTATAGGTCCCTGTGCCTGGATAACCCTACAAAGGCTTAGTATTTGGGCCTAGAGGCTTGACTGCCTGGCTCTGTGGGGCTTTGGTTCAGCTCCCATGGAGACTTGTTGGAAATGGGTCTCAGGGTAAGGGTCACAATGCCTGTTTTTGCCCAGATGCCCATCCTGAGTGGGCATTGGCTCTTGTTCCATGCACCTGGATCCCAATATGAGGGTTGGACCACCATATCAACATTTAATTTTCCTTCTATGAGGAAGGAGGAGTACTCTTTGTGCTTCAGATTCCCCCATGCACAGTAATTTGAGCTATGTTCTGGGACTGGTACGTGAATAACCAGGTTGGTTTGAGATGAAGGACTCAGGTCAAGGCAGGTCACACCTGCCAGATATGGGTCCCGCTATCTAGGTGGCTACCAGGAGGTCGGGGCTCGAGCTGTGTCAGACAAAGCATTAGTTCACAAGGTGGCCTATGATATTGTGGTGCTATAGAGGGCTGTGCTGGTGGAACCTTATATGGAGTTTCACGCAGACCCATAGGGCACCTCTTTTTTCTGGTGGGCAGGCAGAAGGCATTGTGGCTCCCAAATTCCCAATATGGGGGACTTGAAGGCGAGGAGTGTGAGAACAGAAGGCAGAAAACACAATCTATGCTTAATCTCAGTGCCGAGAACATGGCCGTTCCAATGTGCAGTGGTTTTTTCGAGATCTCCAGCATCTGAGTACAGGCGAGGGTCAGATGTCTGCTCATGATAGAGTTTGTATCTATCGTGGCCAACAAATGAAATATCCAGCACCTGAGTAAAGGTGGATTTCAGATGTTTACGCACACTGGAGTTTGTGTCTCTGATGACCGAATGGAGGAGTGGCATCAAGAGGCTGATGCATGTGAGATGCTCCAAACAGCAAGGTTGTTTTTTCTACTGGACAGTTAGAGTCTGGTATGTTTTCTGCAGGGCCCCCCATGTGAAAAGTATGGGTAGCAGAGCCCTTCCACATGGATGCCTGGAAAGCACACCTCCATTGACCAATGCAGCTGAGGAACATGCAGGTTCTTTACGGTGCTTCTGGGGCGAAGCACCAAGGTCTTGAGTTGACATGGAATCTCTTGAAGATGGGTTACAATGCTGGTTTTTTTTACCAGGTAGATCTTAGAATGTGTTGGTGGCTAAGGTGCCTGCAAGATTCTCCTACCCTGAGGGTTTAACACAGGTCGAAGAGCACGGTTACCTTCTGGGGACAGGAGATGTAGTGTTTTGTGGCTCAGGGACCACATGCCATATCATAAGTTCCTATTCAAGAACAGGCCTCTGAAGACAGATGCCCGACAACCTAATCTAGGGTTCCAATGAGTCCCAGGGGCATGAGAGGTTCAATCTTCAGACTTAGGACAGTTGACTTGGGTGTCTGCCAGGATGTAGGTGATCAGGGAGTTTCAGACTGCGCACTTATGTCCAGAGTAACCTCCAATATTGGGGTGGCCACAGGGGTCTTGAATGTTTCAACCAACTCTGGAGGGTTTGGTTAACTGACATGCACAATTTCCATGGGGATGGCAAGCACAGTCCTGTGGTGTGGCTCCAGAGACTCCACCCTGGAGGGCATGTGAGCCATGGTTCTGGGAGGGAAGTCTGCAAACACAAACTCGGGTTAGGTTTAGTGGCTAGGTTATCGCAGGGCAATGTGTAGACCTGGAAGGCTACTCGTCAGGAACAGTAACTGGAATGACCCGAAGGTGGAAGCACAGGCTTTTATATCTGGATTGTGTGTCTAGGGTGACCTCAGAATGTAGCTGTGGCCTCATGGGTCTATGGGAGATTTTTCCTCTAAGGATACTGGCGGCTCCCAATATTTTGATGACTTTTTGAGATGGGAAGACTGCTATTTTCGATCTTAGGTGTGCCCCAAAACAGGGATTCCAGAGATGGGCTCTGGGTCTAGGCGCCTGGAAAATCCCACCAAGGGTTGGGATTTGGGCTTATGGGCAGACCAGGACTGCAATGCAGGATCTTGGTGGTGCAACTGAGAGGGCTTGTTTGGAAGCATGCTCAGGCTGAGCATTACAATGCCTGTTTGTGCCCAGGGTGGCCCTCAGGAGTGGGCGTGGTCCCATTGTCCATTTTCTGGCTCCCACACTGAGGGATGGACACACATTCCAATGGCCAGTTTTCCAGCCATGGGGAAGGAGGAAATATCTATTGTGCTTCATGTTCCCCCATAGGCAGGGATTACAGCAAAGGTCTGGGGACAGATGCCTGAATACCAAGGATGCATAGAGATGACAGATTTGGGCCATGGCCGTTCTCACATGCTGGATATGGGCCCCGCTCTCTGGGTGGCTGACACGAGGTCTGGGCTCAGGCTGTGTCAGACACAGCACTAGTGGCCAGAGAAGTCTATATATTGGGGTTCTCTCCAGGGCCGAGTAAATTGATCCTCATGTAGGGTTTCTGGCGAGACTCACGAAGCACTTCTTTCTGGCAGAATGCTGCCTTATGGATCCAGAATTCCCTATCAAGAGGGTTTGGGGACAAATAGGGTGAGAATGCAATTGTAAACACCAGCTATGCTTAAATTGAGTGCCAAGCGGAAGTCAGTTTCAATGTGCAGCAGCTTATACGAGATATCCAGCACCTGAGTAAGGGCAGATGTCAGATATTTGCTCACACTGGAGTTTGTGTCTAGGATGACGACTAATGGAGGGGTGGCTTCAGGAGGCAATGGAGGATTACCCACGCTTAAGATTGTGAGATGCTCCAAACAACAAGGTTTCCTTCTAATGGACAGGAGGAGTCTGTTTTTTTTTCCTCCAGGGTCCCTCAAGTGGAAGTTTGCGTAGCAGAGCCCTCCCGCATGGATGACTGGAAAGCACACGTCCAATGACCATTGCAGCTGAGGAACATGACAGGTTCGTTTTGGTGGTTCTGGTGCCAAGTACCAAGGCCTTGAGTTGACTTGGAATCTCTTACAGATGTGTCCCAAAACTGGTTTGTTACAAGGGAGGTCTTAGAATGTATTGGTGGCTATGGGCCACGCTGAGGGTTTGGCACAGGTCGATGTGCACAGTTTCCATCTTGGGAGAGGAGATGTTCTGTTTTGTGGCTCAGGGTACATATGTTGTATCCTGACTTGGTATTCAAGAACAGGCCTCTGAGGATTGATGCTGGCAACCTAATCTAGAGATCCAATGATGTCCTTGGTGCCCATCAGGTTCAATTTTCTTACTAAGGACCATTGATATGGTTGTCTGACTGGATGTAGGTGATCAGGGTGTTTCAGACTGTGCATTTGCATCCAGAGCCACTTCCAATATTGGGGTGGGCTCAGGGGCCTTGCAGGTTTCTCCTAACTTGGAGGCTTTGGGGAACTGTGATGGGCACAGTTTCCTTGGGGATGGCAGGCCCAGTCCTGTGGTAAGGCTTCAGAGACCACCTCCTTGAGGATATGAGAGCCATGGTTTTGGGAGGGAAGTCTGCAAACACAAATTTGGGTCAGGGATAGTGGCAAGGTGATCGCAGGTCCAATGCATAGACCTAGAAGGCATCACGTCAGGAACTGTAATTAGGGTGACTGAAAGCTGGTAGCACAGGCATTTCTATCTGGATTGTGTGTCCAGGATGGGCTCTGAATGTAGACGTGGTCTCATGGTTCAATGGGAGACTTTTCCTCTCTAAGGATCCTGGTGGATCTCCATAGATTGGTGGTTTTTCAGAGAACAAAAGAGTGCTCTTTTCCATCTTAGGGGTGCTCCAAAACAGGGAAGAATGCTGTTTTCCAACTTAGGCTTATGCCAAAACAGGGATTCCAGAGACGGGCTCTGGGTCTGGGTGCCCGGATATCCCACCAAGTGTTAGGATTTGGGCCTAGGGGCATTTTAGGCCTGCAATGCAGGATCCTAATGGTGTAACAGAGAGGGCTTGTTTGAAAGCATGCTCAGGCTGAGGGTCATCATGCCTCTTTGTGCCCAGGGGGGCCCTCAGGAGAGGGCGTAGGCTCATTGGCCATATAGCTGGATCCCACTTTGAGGGTTGGACACCCATTGCAACAGCCAGGCTTCCTGCAATGGAAAGAGGAGTTCTCTATTGTGCTTCAGGTTCCCCCATTGGCAGGGTTACAGGAAAGGTCTGTGGAAAGTTGCCTTAATACCAAGGATGTGTACAGATGACAGGCTAAAAATTCCCAGGTAACAAAACAGCATTGTTACCCATGTTCATGACATTCCATGTAGAAATAAGCCCTTAGTACTTCGCCCCAGAGCCACCAGAATGAACTTGCCATGTTCCTAAGCTGCAATGGTCAGTGGAGGTGTGGTTTCCAGGCAACCATACGGGGGTGCTCTGCTACACAAACTTTGCAATTGGCGGGGACCCTGGAGACAAAAAAACAGAATGCCCCTGTCCGGTAGAAGGAAACCTTCTGTTTGGAGCATCTCACAAGCCCCAGCGTGGGAAATTCTCCATTTCCTCTTGAAGCCACCACTCCATTTGTCAGTCATCATAGACACAAACTCCAGCATGAGCAAACATCTGACATCCGCCCTTACTCAGGTGATGGATTTCAATTCGATCGCTGCAAACTGGAATTGCCTTTAGTTTGACTGAATTAAGCCATAGCTTGGGTTTACAATTCCATCCTCAGTCTACTGGTCCACAAGCCCTATTGTGAGGGAATTCTGGAGCTACAACACAATATTCTGCCTTCCCCATAGAAAGAAAAAGGGCCTGGAGAGTCTGCCCAGAAACTCCATATGATGGTCAATCTTCTCGGTGCTAGACGGAACCCTGATTCATAGGCTGCCCTGGGCACTAGTGCTGTGTCTGACATAGCCGGAGCCAGGACCTAGTGTCAGCCACTGAGAGATCAGGGCCCATATCCAGCATGTGAGACCAGCTATGGCCCAAGTCTGTCTTCTCTTCTATTCTTGGTATTCAGGCATCTGTACCCACACCTTTGCTGAAATCCTTGCCATTGGGGGAACCTGAAGCACAATAGAGAACTCCTCCTTCCCCATGGAAGGTATTCTGACAGTTGGGATAGTTGCTCAACCCTCAAAGTGGAAGGCAGCTCCATGGCCAAGGAGACCATGTGCACTCATGATGGCTTCCCCGGGCACAAGCAGGCATTGTGACCTCAGCCTGAGCATGCTTTCAACCAAACGCTCTCAATTGCATCTCTGGGACCCCGAATTGCAGGCCTAGTACACACCTAGGCCCAAATCCTAACCCTGGTGGGATTTACAGGGGCCCAGACACAGAGCCCATCTCTGGAATCCCTATTTTGGGGGACCCTTAAGATGGAAAACAGCACTCTTCCCTTCCCCGAGATAGTCACCAAACTCATGGTAGCCACCAGGATCCTTGAGTGGAAAAATCTGCCATAGACCCATGAGAACACACCTGCATTCCGAGGCCATCCTGGACATACAATCCAGATACATATCATGTGCTATCACCTTTGAGTCATCGGATTTACAGTTCCTGACGAGCTGCCTTCCAGGTCTATGCATTGGGCCTGCAATCACCTTGCCATTAACCTAAACTGAGTTTGTGTTTGCAGACTTCCTTCCTAAAACCATGGCTCACATGACCTCCAGGTTCTGGCATCTGAAGCCACACCACAAGACTGTGCATGAGATCCTCAAGGAAACTGTGCCCATCACTTTTGCCCGATACCTTTAGATTAGGAGAAACCTGCAAGGCCCCTGAGCGAAGCCAAATAATGGAGGCCGCTCTGGGCACAAATGCACAGTCTGAGACACCCTGATCACCTCCATACATGCAGACACCCAAGTCAATGCTCCTGAGTCAGAAGATTGAACCTGACATGCCCCGAGGACTTCATTGGCACACTAGATTAGGTTTACAGGTATCTGTCGTCAGAGGCCTGCTCTGGAATATCAACTTATGATAAAATATATAGTCCCTGAGCCACAGAACAGAATATGTCCTCCCGAAAAAGGAAGCCATGCTCCTGGAATTGTGTCATACCCTAAGGGTATTTGGATCCTGAATGGCCCCTTAGCAACCAGCACATTCTATGATATTCCTGGTAACAAACCATCATTGTGCCCCATCTTCATGAGACTCCATGTCAACTCAAGGTCTCGATATATTGCCCCAGAGCCACCAGAATGCACCTGCCATGTTCCTCAGCTGCAATGGTCAATGGAGGGGTGATTTCCAGGCATCCCTGTGGCGTTCTCTGCTACAAAACTTTCCACATGGAGAAACCAGAGAAAACAAACCAGACTTCTCCTGTCCGGTAGAAAGAAACTTTGCTATTTGGAGCATCTCACAAGCCCCAGCATGGGAAATCCTCCATGGCCTCTTGACGCCACCCTTCCATTTGTGGGTAATCACAGACACAAACTCCAGTGTGAGCAAACATCTGACATCCACCCTTACTCAGGTGCTGGATATTCGAAACGGCAGCTGCACACTGGAACTGCCTTTTGCTTTTCACTGAACTTAACCATAGCTTTGTATTACTATTCTATCCTCACCACACTGCTCCACAATATCACTTGATAGGGAATTCTGGAGCCACAACGCAGTATTCTGCCTTCCACATAGAAAGAAGAAGGACCTGTTGAGTCTGCCCAGAAACCTCACATGAGGATCAATCTACTCAGACCACGAGGCAACCCTGATTAATAGATTTCCCTGACCACTAGTGCTGTGTCTGACAGAGTCTAAGCCCCGACCTCGTGTCAGCCACCCAGAGGTGAGGGCCCATATTTAGCATGAGAGATCGGCCATGGCCCTGGGCCATCATCTGTACCCATCCTTGGTATCCAGTCATCTGTCCCCCAAACTTTGCTGGAATTCCTGCCAATGGCGAACCTGAAACACAATAGAGAACACCTCCTTCCCCATGGCAGGAATATTGGCTGTTGGGATGGTTGTCCAACAGCGTGGGAGCCAGCTGCATGGCCAAGGAGACCATGCCCACTCCTGAGGGCCGACATGGGCACAGGCAGGCATGGTGATCCTCAGCCTGAGCATGTTTTCAAACAAACACTCTCAGTTGCTCCTCCAGTACCAGCATTTCAGGCCTGGTATGCCCCTAGGCCCAAATCCTAACCCTTGGTGGAATTTTCCAGGTGCCCAGACCCAGAGTCTGTCTCAGAATCCCTGTTTGGGGCACCCTTAAGATGGAAAACAGCACTCTTCCCTTCCCTGAGAAAGGCACCAAACTATTGGGAGCCGCCAGGATCCTTAGAGAGAAAAAATCTCCCATGGACCCATGAAAACAAACCTGCATTCCGAGGCCATCCTGTCCACACAATCCAGAGAGAAAAGTCTTTGCTACCGACTTCGAGTCATCCTATTTACATTTCCTGACGAGCTGACCTCCATGTCTATGCATTGGGCCTATGATCATCTCGACACTAACCCTAACCCCAGTTTGTGTTTGCCGACTTCTCTCCCAAAACCATGGCTTACATGCCCACCAAGATGTGGTCCCTCAAGCCACATCACAGGAAAGTTCCTGCCATCCCCAAGAAAACTGTGCCCATCAGGTTGTCCAAACCCTCCAGATTAGGAGAAACCTGCCAGGCCCCTGAACCCACCCCAATATTGGCGGTTGCTCTGGATGCAAACGTGCAGTCTGAAACACCCTGAACACCTCCATCGAGGCAGAAAGCCAAGTCAATGGTTCTGAGTCAGATGATTGAACCTGACATGCCCCTAGGACTTCACTGGAACCCTAGATTGGGTCTTCAGACATCTGTTCTCAGAGTCCTGTTCTGGAATACCAAGTTATGATACAACATGTGGTCCCTGATTCCCACAACAGAACATCTCCTGTCTCCAGAAGGAAAATGTGCTCTTGGATCTATGTCCAACTTTCAGGGTAGATGGATCCTGCATGACCCATTAGCCCCAGCACCTTCTATGATCTCCCTGGTAACAAACCAGCATTGTGACCCAACTTCCCGAGACTTGATGCCAACTCAAGGTGTTGGTACTTTGCCCAAGAGCCATGAAACGAATCTGCCATGTTCCTCAGGTACAAAGGTCAATGGACGTGTGCTTTCTAGGCATCCAAGAGGTAGTTCTCTGCTACACAAAAATTCCACATAGGGAACCCTAGAGCAAACAAATAAGACTGCTCCTGTCAGGTTGAAGGAAACCTTGGTTGTTTGGAGCATCTCACAAGCCCCAGCCTGGGAAGTCCTCCAAATTCTCTTGATGCCAACCCTCCATTTGTTAGTCATCATAGACACAAATTCCAGCATGAGCAAACATCTGACATCTGCTCTTACTCAGGTGCTGGATATTCGAATCAGTCACGCACACTGGAAATACCTTTCACTTGACACTGTATTCTTGCATAGTTTGGGTTTACAATTCCATCCTCACCCTACTGGACCGCAAGTCCTCTTGAGAGGGAATTAGGGAGACAAAACGCAACATTCTGCCTTCCCCATAGAAAGAAGGGCCTGGTGAGTCTGCCCAGAAACTCCCCATGAAGATCAATCTACTTGGCCCTCGAGGGAACCCCGATTTATACCTTGCGCTGGCCACTAGCGCTGTTTCTGAGAGAGCCTGAGCCCCAACCTCGTGTCAGCCACCCAGAGTGTGGGGCCCTTATCCAGCATGTGGGACTGGCCATGGCCCAGTCATCTCTACCCATCCTTGGTATTCCGGCAACTATCCCAGACCTTTGCTGGAATCCCTACCAGTGGGGGAATCTGAAGCACAATTGAGAACTCCTCCTTCCCCATGGCAGGAAGCCTGGCTGTTGCTATGGGTGCCCAACCCTCAGAATTAGAACCAGGTGCATGGCCAATGAGACAACGCCCATTTATAAGGGCCGCCTGGGCCAAAGCAGGCATTGTGTCCCTCAACCTTAGCATGCATTCAAACAAATGCTCTCAGTTGTTTCTGCAGGGTCCCGCATCGCAGGCCTGGTATGCCCTTAGGAGAAAATCCTAACACTTCGTGGGATTTTCCATGCCAACATAACCAGAGCCCGTCTCTGGAATCTCTGTTTTGAAGCACCCCTATGATGGAAAACAGCAATCTTCCCTCCCCTGAGAAAACTATTAGGAGCTGCCAGGATGCGTAGAGAGAAAAAATCTCCCAGGGCTCCATAAGACCACACCTTCATTCCGAGGCCATCCTGGACACACAATCCAGATACAAGAGACTGTGCTACCACCTTCGAATCACCTGGTTTACAGTTCCAGACGAGCTGCCCTACAGACCTATGCATTGGGCCTGTGATCACCTCGCCATTAACCCTACCCCAAGTTTGTGTTTGCAGACTTCTTTCCCAAAACCATGGCTCACATGCCCTCTATGATGGGTCTCTGTAGCCACACCACAGGAAAGATCCTGCTATCCCCAATGAAACTGTGTCAATCACAGTTGCCCAAACCCTCCAGATTAGGAGAGACCTGCAAGTCCCCTGAGCCCAGTCCAATATTGGAGGCCACTCTGGACACAAATGCACAGTGTGCAACACCCTGATCACCTCCATCCAGGAAGACACCCAAGTCAATGGTCCTGAGTCAGAAGATTGGTCCCTGAACCCCACAATAGAATATCTCCTGTCCCCAGATGGAATTCGTGCTCTTCAACTTGTGTCAAGGGTCGGGGTATATGAATTATGCACAGCCCCTTAGCCCCCAGCACATTCTAAGATCTCTCTGGTAACAAACAAACAGCATTGTGATCCATCTTCATGAGATTCCATGTCACTTCAAGTCCTTGGTAATTCGCCCCAGAGCCACCAGAATGAACCTGCCATGTTCCTCACCTGATATGGTCAGTGGAGGTGTGCTTTCCAGGCATCCATGTGGGAGTGCTCTTCTACTTATTCTTTCCACATGTGGGACCCTGGAGCAAAAAAACCAGACTGCCACTGACCAGTAGAAGGGAACCCTCTGTTTGGAGCATCTCAGAAGCACCAGCAGGAGAAATCCTCCATGGCCCTTGACACAACCCCTCCTTTTGTCAGTCATCATAGACAAAAACTTCCAGCATGAGAAAACATCTGAAATCTGCCGTTATTTAGATTCTGCATTTTCTTTTCCACCACTGCACACTAGAACTGCGTTTCACTTGACACTGAATTTATCCATAACTTGGGTTTAGAATTCCATCCTCAGCCTCCTGGTCTGCAAGCCCTCTATAGAGGGAATTTGGAGCCACAAGGCAACATTCTCCATTCCCACTAGAAAGAAATAGGGCCTGGTGAATCTTGCCAGAAACTCCACATGAGGTTCAATCTACTTGGCACTCGATGGAACGTTGATTTATAGGCTGTCCTGGGCACTAGTACTAGTACTAGTACTAGTACTAGTACTGTGTCTGACAGAGCCTGAGCCAAGACCTAGTTTCAGGCACCCAGAGATATGAGCCCATATCCAGCATGTGAGATTGGCCAGGGCCCAAGTCCATCATCTCTACCCATCCTTGGTATTCAGGCACCTGTCCCCAGACCTTTTATGTAATCCCTACCAATGGGGTAACCTAAAGCACAATAGAGAACTCCTCCTTCCCCATGGTAGGAATCCTGGCTGTTGATATGAGTGTCCAAACCTCAAAGTGGGAGCCAGCTGCATGGCCAAGGAGACAATGCCCACTCATGAGGGCTGCCCTCGGCACAAGTAGCCATTGTAACCCTCAGCTTGATCAAGCCTTCAAAAAAATGCTCTTAGTTGCACCTCCAGGATCCTGCATTGCAGGCCTGATATGCCCTTAAGCCCAAATCCTAACACATCGTGGGATGTTCCATGTGCACATACCCAGAGCCCGTCACTGGAATCCCTGTTTTGAGGCACCCCTAAGATGGAAAACAGCACTCTTCACTTCCCTGAGAAAGCCACCAAACTAATGGGATCCCCCAGGATCCTTGAGAAGAAGAATCTCCCATGGTCCCATGAGTCCACACCTGTATTCCGAGGCCAGCGTGGATATGCTATCCAGATACAAGAGACTGTGCTACTGGCTTCGAGTCACCTGATTTACAGTTCCTGACGTGCTGCCCTCCAGATCTTTGGATTGGGACTGTGAACACCTCTCCATTAACCTTATCCCGAGTTTGTGTTTGCAGATCTCTCTCTAAAAACCATAGCTCACATGTCCTCCAGGATGGGGCCCCTAGAGTCACACCACAAGACTGTGCTTGCCATCCCCAAGGAAACTGGGCCCATCACAGTTGCCCAAACCCTCCTGATTAGGAGAAACCCGGAAGGCTCCTGAGCACATCCCAATATTGGAGGCTGCTCTGGATGCAAATGCACAGTCTGAAACACCCTGATCACCTCCATCCAGGCAGACACCCAAATCAATGGTCCTGAGTCAGATAATTGAACCTGACATGGCCCTAGGACCTCATTGGAAGAGGGATTAACTTTTCAGGCACCTGTCCTCAGAGGCCTCTTCTGGAATACCAACTTATGATACAAATTATGGCCCCTGAGCCCCAGGGTGGGAAATCCTCCATGGCCTCTTTACGCCACCTCTCCATTTGTTGGTCATCGTAGACACAAACTCCAGCCTGAGCAAACATCTGACATCCGCCCATATTCAGGCACTGATATTGGAATCAGCTGCTGCACACTGGAACTGCCTTTCGCTTTGCAATGAATTTAAGCCTAGCTTTAGACTACAATTTCATCCTCACCCTACTGGTCTGCCATATCTCTTGATAGGGAATTCTGGAGCCACAACGCAACATTCTGCCTTCTTCATAGATAGAAGGACCTGGTGAGTCTGCCCATAAACTGCACATGAAGATCAATATACTCAGCCCAGGAGGGAACCCCTATTTATAGTTTGCCCTAGCCACTAGTGCTGTGTCTGACAGAGCCTGAGCCCCTACCTCGTGTCAGCAACCCAGAGGGTGGGGCCCACATTAACCATGTGAGACCGGCCATGGCCCAGGGCTGTCATTACTACCCATCCTTGGTATTCAGGCATCTGTCCCCTAGATCTTAGCTGGAATCCCTACCAATGGGGGGACCTGAAGCACAATAGAGAATTCATCCTTCGCCATGGCAGGAATCCTGGCTTTTGGATGGGTGTCCAACCCTAGGAATGGGAACTGGCTGCATGGCTGAGTAGACATCGCCCAATCCTGATGGCCTCCGGGGCACAAGCAGGCATTGGGACCCTCAGCTTGACCATACTTTCAAACAAACGCTCTCAGTTGCACCTCCAGGATCCCGCATTGCAGGCCTGGTATGGCCCTAGGCCTAAATATTAACCCTTGGTGGGATTTTCCAAGCACTTAGACCCAGAGCTCATCTCTGGAATGCCTGTTTTGGGGCACGCCTAAGCTCGAAAACAGTACTCATCCCTTCCCGGAGAAATCCAACAAACTATTGAGAACCGCCAGGATCCTTGAGAGGAGAAATCTCCCATGGACCCTTGAGACAACACCTGCAATAAAGGCCATTCTGGAAATTAAATCCAGATACAATTACCTGTGCTACCACCTTTGAGTTACGTGATTTACAGTTCCAGACTTGCTGCCCTCCTGGTCTATGGATTGGGACTATGATCACCTTGCCACTAACCCTAACCTAAGTTTGTGTTTGCAGACTTCTCTCTCAAAATCATGGCGCACATGTCCTCCAGGATGGGGTCTCTGGAGTCACACCACAGGACAGTTCCTGCAATCCCCAAGGAAACTGCCCATCACAGTTGTCCAAAAACCCCATATAAGGAGAAACCTGCAAGGAACCTGAGCCAACCCTAGTATTGGATGCCACTCTGGACACAAATGCACAGTCTGAAACACCCTCATCACCTGCATCCAGTCAGACACCAGAGTCAATGATCCTGAGTCAGAAGATTGAATGACATTCCCCTAGGGCCTCATTCAAACCCTTTATTAGGTTTTCAGGCTTCTGTCCTCAGAGACCTGTTCTGGATTACCAATTTATGATACAACATATGGCCGCTGAGCCCCACAACAGAATATCTCCTGCCCCCAGAAGCAATCCGGGCTCTTGGGCCTGTGTCAAATCCTCAGGCTAGATGAATCCTGCATGGCCCATTAACCACCAGCACATTCTAAGATCTCCCTGGTAACAAACCAACATTTTGACCCATCTTCATGAGGTTCCATGTCCAATCCAGTCTTTATTTCTTCGCCTCAAAGCCACCAGATGCCATGTTCCTTCGCTGTCATGGTCAATGAAGGTGTGCTTTCCAGTCACCCATGTAGGAGATCTATGTTATCCGATCTTTCGACATGGGGAACCATGGAGGAAACAAATCAGACTGCCCCTGTCTGGTAGAAGGAAACCTTGCTGTTTGGAGCATCTCAAAAACACCAGATTGGGAAATCCTCCATGGCCTCTTGACGCCACCCCTCTATTTTTGTGTCATCATAGACACAAACTCCAGCATGAGCAAATATCTGACATCCACCCTCACTCAAGTGCTGAATATGGGATTCAAACATTGCACACTGGAAATTTCTTTCGCTTGATACAGATGTAACCATAGCTTAGGTTTACAATTCCATCCTCAGCCTCCTGGTCCACAAGCCCTCTTGATAGTGAATTCTAGAGCCACAAAACAGCATTCTGCCTTCCCCTTACAAACAAGAAGGGCCTGGTGAGTCTGCCCAGAAACCATACATGAGGATCAATCTGCTCGGCACTCGAGGGAACCCCAGGGGACCAAACCCAGAGTCCGTCTCTGGAATCCATATTTTGGGTCACCCCTAACATGAAAAAAAGCACTCTTCCCTTCCCCGAAAAAGCCACCAACTATTGGGAGCCACCAGGATCCTTAGAGAGGAAAAACCTCCCATGGACCCATGAGGCCACAACTGCATTCTGAGGCCATCCTGCACACAATACAGAGAAAAAAGCCTGTGATTCTGCCTTTGAGTCACCCGATTAACAGTTCCTGAAGAGCTGCCATCCATGTCTATGCATTGGGCCTGTGATAACCTTGCCACTAACCCTAACCCAAGTTTGTGTTTTCAGACTTCCCTCCCAAAACCGTGGCTCACATGCCCTCCAGTTTGTGATAACTGGAGCCACACCACGGGATTGTACCTGTCTTCCCAAAGGAAACTGTGATTGTCACTATTAAACAAACCCTCTAGATTAGGAGAACCCTGCAAGTTCCCTAAGCCCAGCCCAATATTGGAGGCCACTCTGGACGCAAATGCACAGTCTGACACACCATATCACCTACATCCAGGCTGATATCCAAGTCAATGGTCCTCAGACAGAAGATTGAACCTGACATGCTCCTAGGATTCACTGGAACACTAGAATAGGTTTTCAGGTATCTGTACTCAGAAGGCTGTTCTGAATATCAATGTATGATACAATATGGTCACTGAGCCACACAAAAGAACATCTCCTGTCCTTAGAAGAAAGCTGTGCTCTGGACCTGTGTCAAACACTCTGGGTAGATGAATCCTTCAAGGCCCCCTGGCAACCAGCACATTCTATGATCTCCCTGACAACATACCAGCATTGTGACCCATCTTCATGAGACTCCATGACAACTCCAGCCCTTGGTACTTCGGCCCAGAGCCACCAGAATGAAACTGCCATGTTCCTCTGCTGCCATGGTCAATGTAGGTGTACTTTCCAGGCATCCAGCGGGAGTGCTCTGATACCAACTTTCCACATGGGGAACCCTGGAGGAAACAAACCAGACTCCCCTGTACGGTAAAAGGAATCTTTTCTGTATGGAGTATCTCAAGCCTGAGGGTGGGTAATCCTCCATGCCCTCTTGAGGCCACCCATCCTTTTGTTGGTCATCATAGACACTAACTCCAGCGTGAGCAACCAAATTCTTACAGGATAAAAGGGACCAAAATGCCCCACGTCTGCTAGGCATCAAGAAGCTTGACCCACTATGGGAACTCAGAAAGTGGAACACAGCTATGGCTCTTGCCATGAACAGAAAAATTTTTAAAGGGTATAAATTCCATCAAGCCCTATATCTGGGCTTGATGTCTGATCAAAACTTTTTTTTTAAAGATTTTATTTATTATTTATTTGACAGACAGAGATCACAAGTAGGCAGGAGACAGGCAGAGAGAGAGGTGGGGACACAGGCTCCGCACTGAGCAGAGAGCACAACAGGGGGCTCGATCCCAGGACCTTGGGATCATGACCTGAGCCAAAGGCAGAGGCTTTAACCCACTGAACCACCCAGGTGCCCCTGATCAAAACTTTTATAGGCAGGGATAAATAGGTATTCTAAACAAAGTGTTATTTATGAAAATGAAAAATTATATGTAATTTGTATATTCAAAACAAAGAAATGGTTAACTAAATTATGACATACCCACTCAACAAATCTGACAAGTATGAGGTTTACTAGAAAAATGATAATGCATGTGATACAATGTTAAATTTGTAAGAGGCAAAGTACAAAGTTTAGATATATTACAACTTTGATTATATAAAAATATAAACACAAAGAAACTGAAAGTTCATATAAGACTGATGAGTTTTATGTTAGGGCTATTTTTGTTGTTGTTACTATTTTTTCCTTATGTAATTAAAAGGATAATGATGGGGCGCCTGGGTGTCCCAGTTGGTTAAGTATATGACTCTTGATCTCAGTTCAGGTTATGATCTCAGGGTTGTGAGGTCAAGCCCCATGATGGGCTCCCTGCTCAGTGCAGAGTCTGCTTGAGATTTTCTCTCTCCCTCTCCTTCTGCCCCTCCCCTTATTCTCTCTCTAAAATAAATAAATCTGTTTTAAAATTGATTAAGTAATTAAATAAAAGTATGAGATTTGTATTGATGGGTTTTGTTAAGCACCAACCCGCCTCCCCAAAAAAAATTTCATTAGTTTTTTTCATACTATTTAATTTCTCAATTTTTAAAAAAATTAAATTTAAAAAAAATATTTGGGGTTGCAAAAAGATCCAGATAATTACAGTCTAACACCCTTCATTAATGTTTAGTTGCTTTGCCCAAAGTGATCAGCATTTGAACATACAGGGGGAAAGTTTATAAATTTCAACCAAGTAAGAGTTGATGCCTGCAATATATAGGCTACTCTACATTATTGGTAGTATAAAAATTGATTCCTACTACCAATAATTATAAAATCAATATAAAGCAGCATTAATCTCTGCAAAAACTGCTACTGAAGAATTAAATATAGGCCTTTGATGAAAGAACAGAGAACTTCACTGGAGAAAGAAAAAAGTTATCATTGTTTACTGTACACAATACCATGGAAGACAATATCACTTTCCTAGAAGTTTTAACAATATGAAGTTTCTTTGAAATACTTATCTGGGGCACCTGGGTGGCTCAGTTCATTAAGCAACTGCCTTCTGCTCAGGTCATGATCCTGGAGTGACAGGATCGAGCCCCACAGCGGGCTCCCTGCTCGGCAGGGAGTCTGCTTCTCCATCTGACCTCTCTCCTCTATGCACTCGTTCTCTCATTCTCTCTCTCTCAAATAAATAAAATCTTTTAAATACATATCTGACTTCAGACCAGTTGTTTATTTAATACAATTTAAATAATCTATGTGAAAATCCTTATTGCAATGCTATAATACAAAGCAAACAGCAGCTGTATCTTCCACTGTCACTAAAAATCTTTATCTAATAACAAAGAAAAATAGAGCCAAAACCAGCATCTAGTAGCACATAAGAAACAACTGTTTTTTATTTTTTTATTATTTTTTTAAGATTTTATTTATTTATTTGACAAAGAGAGGGAGAGCACACAAGCAGGAGGAGCAGCAGAGGAAGAGAGAGAAACAGGCTTTCCACTGAGGAGAGGCTGATGTGGGGACTCATTCCAGGGCCCTCGGATCATGACCTAAGCCAAAGGCAGGCACTTAACAAATGTGCCACCCAGGTGCCCCAATAGAACTATTTTTTAGATGAACAACAAAAGTTTCCCTAATACTAGTGATATGCCAGGTCAAAGTTTCCAAACTCCCAATATACTCTCCCTATCCCACCAACTCTACATTTGATTTTACTCTAAGATCAAATAGGAAGAGAGCAAAAATTTCATTGGTAAAATAAATCAGGTTCCCAACCTAATTGCTACTAAAGATAATGAACCCACCTCTAAATCCTACCTACCTGCAAAGCACTAAAACTGACTAAAATTTTAAGTAGAACAGTCTCTGCAGGTAGAAGAGATGTAATAAATGAATAAGCAAATGCACAACCCATACCACTCTAGCTAAAACCAGGTAAAAAAAGAAGGCAAACCAGCAAAATCTGAGTTAATAATAGATTAATTTGCAGAAGAACCTGAGTTGACTAAAAATAAATGCTTTTGCAAAAAATTTGAAGAAAACATTGCTATATGATACTATGCACACTTTTTATACTTAGCAAAATTAGTTCTGAAACTGGAAAGAATACTAGTATTAGAAATTAAGTAACAGACAACCTCAAAATCTTGGGGATTTATCAGACATCTAGAAATATTTCTTATAAAATGTAACTTTCAGCATTGATTGTGTTACTCTATTTCGCCCTTGGTCTACCACAAAAACCAATTAGGAAGATTTTCACAAATACAAAGTTTGACAAGCCAGCTGCAAACATGCAGATCACCTTGACAAGAGTGCTTTAAATACATAACCTGATCCTTGTGCTACAATTGGATAACCCAATTATATCTTAGGCCCCTCAGTACCACTCCCATACTATTGAGAGCTAAGAACTTACCACATACAGATGAAGTGAAAAGGTACATTTGCAAAAGACAAATACTATTCCTGGGGGGGGGCAGGGGGGATGTTTAAATTTCATGAAAAGCATTTCAAGGCTTCCCAAGGGAGTTTTCAGGCTCAACCTCTCTTAGTTTACCACATACTCTCTAGATGATATCATCTACTTCCTTAATTTTAATTAACCCCAATGTTAACAAAAAATAAAACTCTAGGGGCGCCTGGGTGGCTCAGTCAGTTGAGCATCTGACTCTTGATTTCAGTGCAGGTCATGATTTCCCGGTCATGAGATAGAGCCCCACATTGGGCTCCATATTGGACAAGGAGTCGGTTTAAGATTTTCTCTCTCCCTCTCCCCCGGACCCCCGGACCTCCTCCTCCCACCGCTATTCATGCTCTCTCTCTCTCTTTCTCAAAAAAAAAAAAAAAAAACCTGTAAATCTAATCCAGATCTCTGCTGAACTTCAAATTCTTATTTTCCTGTTCCATAAATATCTCTACCTAAATGCCCTGAAAGCACACCAAAGCCAGCATATTCAAAACCAAATTACCTTTTTTCATAAATCTTTCACCCATTTGCATTCTCTACCGCAAATAACAGAAACAGCACACAGCCACCTTGCCTAAATCCAAACCATTGTTACCCTTAACTTCCCTCTTCCTTAACCTTCATATCCAATCATCTACATAAATTCTGAATCTATCCTTTCTCCAACTCCTTTGCCATTACTTTAGTTCAAGATGCCATCATCTCTCACCTAGACTATAAAAGAGAGACCTAATTTAGTTGTGCTTTTTTTTTTTAAAGATTTTATTTATTTATCAGAGAGAGAGGGGGAGAGAGCGAGCACAGGCAGACAGAATGGCAGGCAGATGCAGAGGGAGAAGCAGGCTCCCCGCTGAGCAAGGAGCCCGATGTGGGACTCGATCCCAGGACGCTGGGATCATGACCTGAGCCGAAGGCAGCTGCTTAACCAACTGAGCCACCCAGGCGTCCCGAGAGACCTAATTTAGCACTCTATACTTCTATACTCACATTTCCAATTGCTTTCCCTAAACACCTCAAATGAATCATATCCAAAATTAAACCCTTCATTTATCTCAACCCTTTACCATCCCAGAGGAAAAGTTTTCTTTTCCTCCTATGTTCTCCAGCATAGTTAATAATAATACTTTTATTAAAAGCTCAATTAGGGGCACCTCAGTGGCTCAGTGGGTTAAGCCTCTGCCTTCAGCTCAGGTCATGATCTCAGTGTCCCGGGATCAAGCCCCGCATCGGGCCCTCTGCTCTGCAGGGAGCCTGCTTCCCCCTCCCGCTCTACCTGCCTCTCTATCTACTTGTGATCTCTCTCTCTCTCTGTCAAAAAAAAAATAAATAAAAATAAAATAAAATAAAACCTCAGTTAAAATCGATGTGAACCAGAATAGAAATTTGCACACCAAAGTTCATACCAGCATTATTCACAATAGCTAAAAGATGGGAACACCCCAATGTTCATTGATGGGTAAATGGATAAACAAAATGTGGTATACACATACAATGGAATATTACCAACATTTAAAAGGAAGGAAATTTTAATACATGCTACATACGATATGGATAAACCTAGGAAGACGGGTTTTATGCTAGGTGAAATAAGCCAAAGACACAAATGGACTAGTATGTACAGCTTAATTTATATGAGGTACCTAGAAAAACCAAATTCATACAGACAGAAAGTAGAAGAATAGTTACCAGAGGGTAGGAGGTACAGGAAATAAGAAGTTACTGTTGAATGGTAGAGTTTCAGTGTGGGATGATAAAACCTAGAGACAGATAGTTCTGATGGATGCAGAAAAATATGAATGTACTTAATGCCACTGAATTGTACATTTTAAAAATGGAAAATTTTAGGGGTACCTAGGTGGCTCAGTCAGTTAAGCATCTGCCTTTGGCGAAGGTCATGATCCCAGAGTCCTAGGATCGAGCCCCGCCCTGGGTTCCCTGTTCAGTGAAGAGCCTGCTTCTCCCTCTACTTGTGCTCTCTCTCTGTCAAATAAAGAAATAAAATATTTAAAAATAAAATAAAATAAAGTAAAGTAAAATGGAAAATTTTATACTCTGGTTTCTCTTCAGATCGCATAGCTGAATCTCAAGTTGCTGTTAAGCCAACCACCTGGAAAATAGCTATTTCAAGTGATTTAAGAACTACATGGGGGTGCCTGGGTGGTTCAGTTGGTTAAACATCTGCCTTTGGCTCTAATCATGATCCCAGGATCCTGGATAGAGTCCTGCATGAGGCTCCCTACTCAGTGGGGAGTCTGTTTCTCCCTCTCCCTCTGCCCCTCTCCTTGCTTGTGCTTTCTTTCTGAAATATTTTTTTTTGTTTGTTAAAGAACTACACAGACTTAGTGAGATACATAGTTTAAGGACAAAAATAACTCCTTTTAAAAAAACACCAAAATTCATTCAGTAATCTTTTTTTTTAATTTTTTTAAAATTATTTTTATTTATTTATTTGAAAGATAAGAAGAGAGGCAGGCAGAGAGAGAGAGAGGAGGAAGCAGGCTCCCCGCTGAGCAGTGAGCCCGATGCGGGGCTCGATCCCAGGACCCCGAGACCATGACCCGAGCTGAAGGCAAAGGCTTTCACCCACTGAGCCACCCAGGAGCCCCTCATTCAGTAATCTTATAAATGGTAATATTGGTACTGTTTTGTTAAAGCTATTTATATATTTTTTTGAAAAAAATATCTATGTAAATGTTAGGAACCAAGATATTCAGTATAAGACTAAAAAGATATAAATATAAACTCGTAGTAAAAACTATTTTATACTCTTAAATTTGAACTCATGTTTTGTTTTGCCATATATATAGGGATATAAATATTCCTAGTTCTTATCACTTAAAAACTTATCAATGACAACCCAGAAGCAATGAGCACCCTTAGTGCCCAAACAATTGTATCTAAATAGCATTCCCTACTGAAAGGAACCAGGGCTCTAAAGAGAAATGACTGATTTCAGCCGGGAGGAGAAATATTACAAGATGAACCTGGGACATACTATTGTGTCAAAAGAAACTAGTGTTGACTAATCGGGTCCTGTCAAAATGACAAGTCACTTTGAAAGCACTTCCATTAGTTAAAGCTGGGGCAATGTGCACATCAAAAACGTCCCAATGACTTCAATTGATTGAAATCTACCAAATATATATAAATCTGTGAGTTCATTTAAAATCCACAAGCTCTCTTACTTCAAGGACAGAAAAAGTCAAAAGACAAGCAAGGCTCATTCATCACTGCTAGTGTATGTACCAACTCTTATTCTGAAAATTAGTAATTAAAGAAAGAAAGACTCCACCCCCAAACTACTAGAACTCATACAGCAATTCAGTAATGTGGCAGGATACAAAATCAATGTACAGAAATCAGTTGCTTCCTTATACACTAACAATGAAAATACAGAAATTAGAGAATCGATTCCATTTACTATAGCACCACGAACCATAAGATACCTGGGAATAAACCTAACCAAAAAAGTAAAGGATATGCACTCAAGGAACTACAGAACACTCATGAAAGAAACAGAAGAACAATTAGATGGAAAAGCATTCCATGCTCATGGATCGGAAGAATAAACATTGTTAAAATGTCTGTACTGCCTAGAGCAATCTATACTTTCAATGCCATCCTGATCAAAATTCCACTGGCAATTTTCAAAGTGCTAGAACAATCGTAAAATTTATATGGAGCCAGAAGAGACCCCGAATTGCGAAAAAAATGTTGAAAAAGAAAAACAAAACTGGGGACATCACATTGCCTGATTTCAAACTTTACTACAAAGCTGTGATCACCAAGACAGCATGGTACGGGCACAAAAACAGACACATAGACCAGTGGAAAAGAGTAGAGAGCCCAGATATGGACCCACAACTCTATGGTCAAATAATCTTTGACAAACTAGGAAAAAACATACAGTAGAAAAAGACAGTCTCTTCAATAAATGATGCTGGGAAAATTGGACAGCTATGTATAGAAGAATGAAACTCGACCATTTTCTTACACCATACACAAAGATAAACTCGAAATGGATAAAAGACCTCAATGTGAGGCAGGAATCTATCAAAACCCTAGAGAGTAGTAACCTCTTTGACATTGGCCACAGCAACTTCTTTCAAGACAGGTCTCCAAAGGCAAAGGAGATAAAAGTGAAAATGAACTTTTGGGACTTCATCAAGATCAAAAGCTTGTTCACAGCAAAGGAAACAGTCAATAAAACAAAGAGGCAACCCACAGAATGGGAAAAGATATTCACAAATGACAATACAGACAAAGGGCTGATATCCAAGATCTATAAAGAACTCCTCAAACTCAACATATATAAAACAGATAATCATGTCAAAAAATGGGCAGAAGACATGAACAGACACTTCTCCAAAGAAGACATACAAATGGCTAACAGACACATGAAAAAATGTTCATCATCACTAGCCATCAGAGAGATTCAAGTCAAAACCACATTGAGACACCAGCTTACACTAGTTAGAATGGCCAAAATTAACAAGACAGTGAACAACAAGTATTGAAGAGGATATAGAGAAAGAGGAACCCTCTTACAGTGTTGGTGGGAATGCAAGTTGGTGCAGTCACTCTGGAAAACAGTGTGGAGATTCCTCAAAAAATTAAAAATAGAGCTACCCTATGACCCTGCAATTGCACCTACAGGCATTTACCCCAAAGATACAGATGTAGTGAGAAGAAGGGCCATCTTTACCCCAATGTTCATAGTAGCAATGGCCATAGTCGCCAGAAGGAACAGCCAAGATGTCCTTCAATGGACGAATAGATAAGGAAGATGTGATCCATATATACAATGGAGTATTATACCTCCATCAGAAAGGATGAATACCCAACTTTTGTATCAACATGGACAGGACTGGAAGAGATTATGTTGAGTGAAATAAGTCAAACAGAGAGAGTCAATTATCATATGTTTTCACTTACTTGTGGAGCATAAGGAATAACACAGTGGACGTTGGGAGAAGGAGAGCAGAAGTGAGTTGGGAGAAATCAAAGGGGGAGACAAACCATGAGAGACTGTGGACTCTGAGAAACAAACATTGTTTTGGAGGGCAGGGAGTTGGGGGGTTTTATGAGCCTGGTGGTAGGTATTAAGGAGGGCACATATTGCATAGAGCACTGGGTATGGTGCATAAACAATGAATCTGGAAACACTGAAAAAATTAAATTAAATTAAAAAAAAAAAAAAGAAAGAAATAACTGGGGCTCCTGGATGGCTCAGTTGGTTAAGCCACTGCCTTCATGACTCAGGTCATGATCCCCGAGTCCTAGGATCGAGGCCCCTATCAGGCTTCCCCTGCTCTGCAGAGATCCTGCTTCTCCCTCCTTCTGCCTGCCACTGCCCTTGCTTATGCTCTCTCTCTCTCTCTCTCTCTGTCAAATAAATAAATAAAATCTTTAAAAGAAAAAAAAAGAATTAAGCATTTACTCTGTCCTTCCAGTATACACTGAAATTCATGGCAACCAAACAGCCCGCTTGATGTTTAAAAAGTTCTTTACAGAAAAATGTCAGCTAATGTATGCAGAAGGAATGAAAGAAATGAAAGATTTAGAAAAAATCAGTATTCTCAACTTCAGTGACATAAAACCTCTCCTGAATCTCCCTCTTCAAATAAGCAATATTCTGACCTTTAAATTCTATCAGGTCTCTTACTTATATTCTTTTAACACTTAATCATAATATAAGGAAGAAGAAAGTTATGTCTGTGTGAAATTGTTTCGATAATGACCCTCAATGAATCACACCTATATTTTAATGCTCTTCTAATTCTCTTGTGTAATCCTCTCCCACATGGACTCTGGACTGGCCATGAGACTTGCCTTGGCTAATGGTAGAGTAGCAAGCGAGATACAAACACAGACTTGAAAAGTTTTTGCACAACGGGATTTGCTCTCTTATTGATGGAAACTCCTCTGCTACAATATAAGCCCAGGCTAGCCTTAGACTTATATGGCCCAACGAATATATTCAGCCATCTGAGTAAGTACTTTAGACTATCCACTGAATCAAACTGACAAATAACCCCAGCTATAAGAATAACTTCAAGAGAGTCCACCAGAAGAACCACTCAGCCAGACCTAACCCAAATTGCTGACCCACAAAATCTAGAGCAAACAAAATGGTGGTTGTTTTAAGTTAAGCCAAAGTTTGAGGATGGTTTACTTTGCAATAGATACAACTAGATACAGTAGATATAATGTGGTCTCTTCTCCACAAAATAGAAAAGGAACCTTATTGAGGCTAATACCCCTAAATAGAATGAGGTATTCACATTTCCTAATAAGGTCACAATAAAAGTGTTCACCTGAATTTAATGGACCATACAACAGTTTTAGTACATTTTTAAAAAAGGATTAATATAACTACTCCATACTTCATTTTGTTTTCCATCTTTTCTTTTTTAACTGTTCAAGTTAAACAAGAAACCGTAAAATTAAACAACTGTCAATCTAGTTTTCAGGGTATTTGAGTAAAATCAAGATGTTTTTATTCTTTGACAATAGTTATTGGTGGAAAGAATGTTGGAAAACCACCCCTTTCATACCTGGTTAGTGGCAGTATAACTAAACGTAAAAAAGGTACATACTCGGGGCACCTGGGTGGCTCAGTGGGTTAAGCCGCTGCCTTCGGCTCAGGTCATGATCTCAGGGTCCTGGGATCGAATCCCGAATCGGGCTCCCTGCTCAGCAGGGAGCTTGCTTCCCTCTCTCTCTCTCTGCCTGCCTCTCTGTCTACTGTGATCTCTCTCTGTCAAATAAATAAATAAAATCTTTAAAAAAAAAAAGAAGGTACATACTCTCTGACTTAATGCTTAGGAAATTACTCAGTGGTCAAAACTACCCCCTATATATGTATAAGCATGTTCACTGTGGTATTGTTTATAACAGCAAAACTGAAAACAAAACTAAAATGTCCTTCAACAGGGGACTACTTAAATTTTGATAATCCATAGACTATAATATAGCTATTAAAAATAAACAAATAATATTGTTTTATTTGGGGAACCTGGGTGGCTCAGTCAGTTAAGTGTCCTACTTTTGATTTTGGCATGATCTCAGGGTCATGAGATCAAGCCCCATCTGGGGCTCCATACTCTCTCTCCCTCCCCTTCTGAGCCTCTACCCCCTGCCCCACCCGCTCACACTCTCTCTCAAAAAGTAAAGGTAGTTCTGGAAGTGGTGGTACTAAAAGATGTCCAAAGTATATTAAGTGCAAAAAAATCAAACTCATGAAGAATATCATATTTGAATAATATTAATGGATATATGTATGAGAAAATTGTGAAAAAACAGAAAGAAACTACTAGCAAGGATTACTGAGGCAGGGACCTTCTACTTTTCATTTTATACCTTCTGTATTCCCAATTCTAACTCCTGGTTGTCAGCCTCAAACCTCATATAAAATTTGTTTCAAGTCCTTTCTGCTTGCTTCTAAGTCTTCAACCTTGAAAATGGTCACTAACACTCTTCACTAATCTCCATTATAATTCTACCATTTAAACTTGTCTCATAATTCATTTTCACTAATTACTTTTTTTTGTCCTTAGAGTTCCTTATTTCTCTGCCTTCTTAAAACTGAATATATCCTGATCCATATTAAAGTAGAAGGTTACTCGGATTTTTGCAATAATATGACCTGAAAATTTATGGTACCAAATAACTCCACAGATGATTCTCTATCCATCATACAACCATATACAATAACAGTAAGCTTCTTGGGGCACTTGGCTGGCCCAACAGGTAGCACATGATAGGCAGACTCTTGATGTCTGGGTCCTGAGTTCAAGCCCCATGTTGGGTAGGGTTACTTAAAATAAATAAATAAATAATTTAAAACAAAACAAAACAAAAAAAAAACCAACAACAGTAAGCTTCTTTACCAATATATCACACATTTAACTCTAACTCATTTGTATCAGCTGAGAACAATTCCTATTTCTTGAAATGTGAGCAATTCCACCTAACTAGAGCCATTCTATAACTTTAATGAGCAAGCAAATACAGCCACCCATGTTGTTAAACTACTGAGGCTAAATAGAGTCCACTTCTTGTTCAATTTGCCTTTCCAAGTGGCTTCTAAGGCCACGCCCCCTGTTGCATCTAATTCCAACCCTTTCCAAAATTTCGCAAGTGCTAACACACAATATACTTCTGCATCCTAAGACTCTCCTGCTGACCTACTGATACACAATACTACACTATGCCAGAGAAGGGGGTCAGAAGCATATTCTTACTGAAGAACTGGCTCTTGTTTTCAGCAGGGTCTGTCAAGTGTTCCAAAAACAGAAGTCCACCTAAAACTAGGAAGAGTGATTCAAAATATAGAAGTTGGAATCACGCAGACCTGTATTCAACTTCCAGTTTACCCACTTAGAAGTTCTGTAGATTTATTTAACTTCTCTAAGCCCAAATTCACATTTGTAAAGTAGAACTAATAATGTCAGCCCTACAGCCCTACAACCTACAGGTTGTAAGAATTAAATGAAATAATACATTTAAAATGTTTAAACCAGTGTCTAACATTTGATACATACATTATAAATAATAGTCACTCATCATATTAAGACTTGAATCAAACTTTAAAAGTTGGAGAGCATCTCAGAAATTATATTCCAATTTTATCACTTCATAGATGATGAAACTAAGCCCCTAGAAAGTACAACTGGCTTACCTGATATCACTCTGCTATCTAGTGGTAAAGGTGCAATTAAAACTTAGTCTTCCCAGGTCCTAATTCAATATTCTCTCTACTAACCAAAATTTCTTGGTCACCTGTCAATACCCATCAAGACACTTAATTTCTCTAATCTCAATCTCTTCAGTGATAAATTACAGGGACAGATGGTGAATCATGAGTAAGGATCCTTCCAGCTCTAAAATTCTCGTTCTATGATTTATCTGGGTCCTAAACTGGCTAACTTAAAAGTATGTCCCTATAAACAGTCAACTATATTTCCAGTCTCAATATGTACTTTGCTAATGGTTACATAAAAGTAATTTTACCTCTCAAAAGAAGCCAAATCAAGAAAGGAAGAAAGGAAGGAAGAAAGGGGCAGCCAAGTCAGTAAGAAACTGAGATTATTAAAATTACATTATTAGTAACTAAACTGAGTTTGCACACTGCACACAATTAAGTCAACGTTTAAGGGTTTTTTAAATATTTAACATATTTTTAAAATATCTAACATAAGGATGCCTGGTAGCTCAATCAGTTAAACATCTGCCTTTGGCTCAGGTCATGATTTTAGAGTCCTGGGATCAAGCCCCACATTGGGCTCCTTCCTCAGCAGGGAGCCTGCTTCTCAGAACTTCTGCCTGCAGCTCCCACTGCTTGTATGTGCACTCTGGCGCGCTCTCTCTCTCCCCCCCTCTATCTGACAAATAAATAGATAAATAAATCCTTACAAAAAATCTAACATATAATTAAATATCTAACATGTAGTTAAAATTGAGCTACATATTTGATGGAAATTTAGAGTATTATTTTTTTTAAGATTTTATTTATTTGAGAGAGCTAAAGAGGAAAGGACAAAAGCAGGGGAAGTACACAGTACTTTAGAATCTAACAAATTTTCATCTACTGGCTATGGATTCCTATTGTAAGTAATATGTAGAATATCAGTTTCAAAGAAGTAGAACATAAAGTTCATAAAATTAATATATATATAATCATCTTTTATGATACAAAAATCCCTAAGAAAGACTATCTCAACAGCAGATGACTTATAATTTGAGTTCCCAAGGGAACAGACTCTAACACTCTGAAATCTGCAAGCAGGCTTACTGGGGAGTGCTCTGAAGAACACCTCTGCGGACACAAGGGAAGCATGACTGGGCAGAGGGTGAAGATAAACAGTACTGATGAGAAGCAGTTGCAACAGCAGCCTCAGTTAATCCTCCCAAGAGTCCTGAAGCTGATGGCCCTTCACAAAAATCCCAAATCAAGGCAGGAGGATGATTCTTTGTATTCCCTACATCAGCCAGCAATGAGGCTGATTCCAGGAAAGGGACATAATCTTGGGTGAGGAAGCTTCTTTCTATTAGGGTAACTCCCACAGAAGGACACAGCTATGAGCCATGAGCAACCATGACTCTAGGCAGCTAGGGTAATGTGTCTCTGTCTGAAGGAAGACCTAAGTGCCACATCAAAGTACCCACTGCAACAAATGCACCTTACTTGCATTTGAGATACTCATAAAGGGCTATACATGGCGGAGTGGGGGGAGACAGTGGATATCTTGGTAAAGAAGGAAAAGACATACTATCTTCTGGAACCTACTACATGTATGGCAGGTCCTGTGACAGTCGTCTTACATGAGTTATCAAATTCTATCACTGAATCCTTGTTTCCTATAGACAGTTTTTTCTCAGCAAAGACGCTAGAAAACAGGGAAAAAGTAATCTGCACGTATTATATAACATATTTAAAATGCTCCTTTAGTGTGGCAAATGATGGTTTTCAAATAATAGTTTTACCCTAACGGCACTTCAGAAATCACGTGGGTGGTGTGCTCAGTGGACAGAGAAGGAAAGTGAAGCCAAGAAATACTCAATGATTTGCCTAAGACATGAACTCAAGTCTCTTGCTTCCAAATTCAGTGATTTCTCTACTTACTTTGGTGACTTTATACTCAAAAACTTAATAAAATAAAATAAAATAATCCTGAGGCATGAATCTTATTTTAAAACTCAATACCAATTTCTTCTAGGTCATTTGCATTTTCAAAATCATAAACATAAGAAACTTGAGTTTTATTCTAGTTAAAGAAATGCCAATTGGTAGTCGGGCTAAATGAAATATTCTATCTTTCTATTAAAAATAATAGCTAACATACAACCTCTACGATGGGCATGAAGCCAAGCACTTTGTCTACATTATGTCATTTAATGCTTATAACAATCCTTTGAATAAAGTCAAAGGGATTGCTCCCATGTAACCAACGGGGAAAAATACAGTTAAAGAAGCTAAATAAGTTGTTAGCTAAGATTACAAATGTAATGCACAAAGCTGGGCCTCAATCTGACTTCAAAGCTTGTGCTCTTAATGTTAAACCATCCACTATACTACAGCCCTGTGCTGCTTCTCAATTTTCCTTTTCTGATCTACTCAAATTTCTATGACATACATGGTTTATTTTGATAACCAGAAACATGTTATTTTCAAATTTTTTTTAAGATTTTATTTATTTATTTGACAGAGATCACAAGTAGGCAGAGAGGCAGTCAGAGAGAGAGGAAGGGAAGCATGCTCCCTGCTGAGCAGAGAGCCTGATGTAGGGCTCGATCCCAGGACCCTGAGATCATGACCTGAGCTGAAGGCAGAGGTTTTAACCCACTGAGCCACCCAGGTGCCCCTCAAATATTTTTTAAAACTATATTATTGCATAAAATATGTAAAAGCTGCAAAGAGATAGGAGGTTATGTCAAAAAATAAAAGTCTCACAGAACAAAATAAATTCATACCTCCTTATCAGATATCTAACTCAGTATGACTTCCCACTTAATTCACCCCACACAACAATGTATTTTGGCATAGCACATAAAGACAGAAATTTTTAAAACATTTTCCAAATATTAAATAAAGTATCACTGAGACTCTAAAACTTTTATATTAGCACAGTTATGTAACACTTAGCCATATTCTCTGATATTAGAGACTGAAATGAGGGGAAAAGGGTGGTTTTAAATTTCAACTACTGCAGTAGTCTATGCAACACTTAAACAGATGCCAATGCAACTAAATTATTCATGTTCTTGTATTCAATATGTCAATCAATCATAATGCAGGTGACAGCCGTGCTTCCATCCTAAAGCAAACTATCCTCCCATAGACCACGTTGAGAACATAGTCCAAGGTAGCCAGGTTATATGACCCCGTGTCTGTTGCCAATTGACCAAAGATGTGATCACCTGGACCAAACACCAGGTATTCACAAGCTAGCTAGCAGCCCATAACATGGCCCAGTGTCAAATAAATAAATAAATAAAAGAAAAAGAAAACAGAAAGGAAAGAAAGAAAGAGCCCAAAGCCAAGAAAAAATACTGCTGAGTTCCATGCTTAGGACTCTGAATGGCAAACTATAAAGAGAAATTATTAATTAGCCACACAAACTGGCACTAAACAGATAAACATCGTAGTCATGAGGTAAAGTCAGAGTACATGAAAGATGTCAGCAAATCAAAGCTATAACCAAACCAAAGTTTGAAAAGACTATAGACTCTGAGTATGCAGAAGTCATGAAGAAAAGAAACTACACTAGAGGGTAAGAAAATGAGCCAAGAGTGGAAACAAAAGTATATAGATACAGTGGACACAGATACATTAAACATTAAGAGTCACTGAGTACTTTAACATGAAAGTCCCTAATAGCCCTACCTCGGAGCCTTCAAAGCCTTGTAAAAACATCTGAGAGGCTCAGCCCCATATTAAATGTTTGATTTTGAATTTTCATGAAATTCCATCTTTCTTATTGCCAAGTGCATCCTTATGAACGACTATTATGCTATTTTTGAGCTAACCTGATGGATCTTTTATTCCTAG
Source organism: Mustela nivalis (assembly GCF_964662115.1). Taxonomy (NCBI): domain Eukaryota; kingdom Metazoa; phylum Chordata; class Mammalia; order Carnivora; family Mustelidae; genus Mustela; species Mustela nivalis. The sequence goes on along the minus strand of NW_028136543.1, from coordinate 316,863 downwards.
AGCCAAATGAACTTAATCAGATAACTATTATCACTACTTCAGAACCATGGTAAAGCTCATTTCTAGAAAAATAATGTGCAAATTATCTGTTTCATAGTACCACAACTCCTAGAAGGAATAGTCTTAAGTATTATATGACCATGCTCCACTTCCAACCTCAGTTGACTAAACCATCAATGAACACCTCTGGCCAGCCAGAGAACTATGCATGACCCAATGAAAAAAGATGCAGAGGACATTCTGAAGTCTTCTCTTGGGTTTGGAAACTGAGACACTGGGCCAGCCAACTACACAAAGAAGTACATAGAATTGAGCGGTCAGAAGTCCATCTGGGATCTTTAACACACTGAGTAAACAGAAACAAGGAGGTTGGACACAGAGAGAGACAGATAAGATGCCAGTGGTCCATGAGAGAGTAAGACAAAGAGAAAAAGTGCCTCTATCCCGTACACCATTAACATGAGGATTAACTGCACAGCAATTCTTCTTCATGGATCACTTTGAAACCTTCCAATAAATACCCCTTTCAACTTAAACTGAGTTAAGGAAGTTTATAAACCTTGAAAATAAAAATCATTTGTTAGAATATTGTCCAAGGATGGCAAATTTCATTCCTGCATTTAATATTTAGTTTCCGCTTCCTCTACTCCATATTCCTCCGAAAGTGCTTCCAGATTCTACTCCCTTACTTCCCAATTTATCTTTATGACCTTCCTGAAATTGAACTAAGTACAACTCAACTGTTCCATTCAGTGGAGACTTCTCAGTATTTATTTGACTTCTCTTCAAGGTATGTATTTATACATATCTAATACTTGCTTCCACTTGTCTCCAGAGTGCTGGGCCTATATTTTCACCCTACTTGTGAACATCTCCATTAGAATGGCCACACCTCTAGTTCATCAGCAGCAGGATTTTGTCTCTGGGTGTTGCGTTTACAGTGTCCGGTCAGGGTAGGGGTTGTCTCAGAAGCCGAGGGAGTTGGAATGAAGAGTACTGTTTTCTGCCACAGGGGACGCCCCAGGAGAGGGACTCTAGAGCACAGCAGTGGGTTCCCTCAACTGGAATACACACCATCTAGTTAGTCCTGGGTGCCTATGGGCATGGCAAGCCACATATGCGGGCTCTTCGTCCAGTCACTGAGAGGCTTTACTTGAATAAGGTACTCACGCTGAGGATCACAATGTGTGTTTGTGCCCAAGGCGGCCCTCACGCTTGGGCGTGGCCTCATGGGCCATGCCGTTTTCTCCTACACTGAAGGTTTGACTCACTGCCAGCAGCAAGGTTTCTTGCCAGGGGGAAGGAGGGGTTCTGACTTGTGCATCAGGTTCCCACCTGTGCAGGGATTGGAGATAAGGTCTAGGTTCCGATGACTGAAAACCCAGGTTGGGAATGGATGGTGGCCTAAGGCAGTGGCGGATCCAACGTGCTGGGTGTGCAGCCAGCTGTGTCGGTGTCTGTTGGAAGGTCTGGGCTCAGGCTATTTGCGACAGAGCATCACTGTTTAAGGTAGCCTATGCAATTGGGGTGTTGCCGAGGCCAAGCAGTTTGATCCTCATTTGGGGATTCTGGGCAGCGCCATAGACAATGTTTTTCTCCTGGGAGGCAGGCACAGTGCTTCATTGAGGCCCCAGAATTCCCAGTAGGGAGGGTTTGTGGGCCAGGAGTGTGAGGACGGAAGTCTGAAAACACAAGCTAGTGTGAGGATTGGAGCCAAGGGCAGAGCAGGCTCACTCTGCAGAGGCTGAATCAAAATCTCCTGCATCTGAAGTCAGGCTGAGGATCAGACGTTGGCTGAGGCTGGAGTATGTGTCCATGATGGCACCTTCATGAAGTGGGGGCCTCATGAGGCCAAGGAAGTTTTCCCACGCTGAGTTTGGAGGTTGCCCCAAACCACAAGGTTTCCTTCTGCGTGACATTCGAGTCCTGTTGCATGGCTCCAGGACATACCATATGGAAGGACTGGAGAGCAGGGTTCGAAGGATGGATCCCTGTACAGCATGCCTCGCATTCCCATTGGCTATTAGCGACAAGATATGTTTGATCTGCTGCCTCTGGAACACGCGACCCAGGGGGCTGAGTTGAAATGGCCTCTCCTGAGGATGCGTCATAATGTGCGTTTGGGTCCATGGAGACCTTGGAATGTGCTGGTTGTTCAGTGGCCCTGATACATCCCAGTAAGAAAGCTGCCCATGTGGAGATGAGAGAGGTTTGGTTTGGTGCCTCAGAAAAGCCCCATGTGCTGGTCTACGAAAACAGTCCTCTGAGAACGGAAACATGGAAACCAAAGCTAAGGTTCAGATTAGGGCCTGGGGGCCTGTCCATTTCAACCTTCTGTCTCTGGGGACACTGTGTGAGAGTCTAAGTGGAGATAGTTGCTCCGCTGGTGTCAGAGAGCCCCTCTTAGTCCAGGGTGGCCTATACTATTGATGGCCTCAGGGACCTTGGAGCTTTTCCCTAACCTGTAGGGTTGTGGTCAATGGATTGGGCACACATTCCTTGGAGAGGGCAGGCACAATCTTTCGCTGTTAGGTACAGAGGCCCTAGCCTGGATGTTGTGTGGGTCCAGGCTGTGGGCACAGAAGTCTGAATACACAAACTCAGCTTATGAGTGGCGCCTAGGGTATGGCAGGCCGGATGTACAGCCCGAGAGGGAGCTCCTGGGATTCTGAAAAAAGGGCGAGTGGGAGGCGTTCCTTCAGGCTTTTGTCTCTGGATGTTGTGTCCGGGATAGCCGTGGATTGGAGCGGTGGCCTCAGGTACTGTGGACGAGTATCCCTCTCTGGGGATTTGTCCCAGCTCCCAAGAGTTTGGGGTCATTTTGTGGGAAGGGTGGAGTCGTGTTGTCTGGCTCATGGGTCTCTCCAAGAAAGGGATTCCAGAGCAGAGCTCCAGGTACGGGCGGGGCGACTGGAAAATTCAAACCGTGGTGAGGATTGGGTGCATAGGGGCTTGGCAAGCCCCATATGTGGGCTCTTGGTCCAGGCCCTGACAGGCCTTTCTTTGACATGGGGCTCATGCTGAGGGTCACAGTGTGAATTTGTGCCCAAGCAGCACTCAAGTTTGTGCGTGGAATCAGGGGCCCTGAAGGATTCTCCCACCCTGAAGGTGTGACTCCATGCCAAGAGCAAGCTTGACAGCCATGGGGAAGGAGGGGTTCTGTTTTGGGCTTGCTATACCCAGCTGTGTGGAGAATTGATATAATGTCTAGGTTCAGATATCTGAAAACCAAGGTTAGGATGAGGTGACAGCATAAGACCATGGCGTGTCCGAAGTGCTGGGTGTGCGGCCAGCTGTCTCCTTGTCTGTCTGGACGTCTGGCTTCAGGCTGTGTCAGGCAGAGCATGAGTGCCCAGAGCAGCCTATCCAGTTCGGGTACCGTCGAGGCCCGAGCAGGTTGATCCTCATCTGGGTTTTCTGGAGAGCCCCACAGGGAAACGTTTTTCTTCCATTGGGCAGACACTGGGCTGGGTTTTGGTCCCGGCGTTCCTAGTCCGGAGGGCTTGTTTGCCAGGAGTGTGAGGAAGGAAGTCTGAAAACACAAGCTAGCGTGAGGTTTGGGACCGAGGGCACGGCAGGCCCACTCTGCAGAGGCTGAATCGAGATCTCCTGCACTGAGGTCATGTCAACTATGAGAAGTGCCTCAGGATAGAATTCTTGTCCAGCATGGCCTCTTCCTGAAGGGTGTGGGGGCTTCATGAGGCCAGAAAGTTTTGCCTACGATGGGATTTGTGAACTGCTCCAAAACTGAAGGTTACCTTCTGCACGACAGTCGAGTCCTATTGGATGGTTCCAAGAGGCCCCATATGGAAAGACTCGAGAGCAGGTGTCTAAGCATGGATGCCTGGGAACGCCACCTCATATTCCCACTCTTTAGTCAGGACAAGGCAGGCTCAATCTGCGGGCCCCTGGTGAGCTACCCAGAGGGGAGAGTTGAAATGGACTCTCCTGAAGATGAGTCCTACTGTGGCTTGGTGGCCTGGGAGACCTTGGAATGTGGAGGTGGCTCAGGGACTCTGCAGGATTCTCCAACATGAGGTGTTTGACATGGCTCCAACAAGGAAACTTCCCAAGTGGAGACGAGAGGAGTTCTGTTCCGTGCCTCAGGAAAGCCCCATACCCTGTTCTTCGAACCAAAGCCTCTGAGGAGTGACACCTGGAAACCAAAGCAAGAGTTGAGACTACGGCCTAAAGGCCTGTCCGGCTCAACCTTCTATCTCTGTTGACATCTGTGTGCATGCATTCATGGATGTAGCTGCTCAGCTTGTGTCCGAATGCCCCTGTGAGTCCTGTGAGGCTCCCAGTAGTGGGATGTCCTCGGAGGCCTTGAGGTTTCTCATATTCTGGAGGTGTGTGGCCAAAGGAATGGACACAGTTTCCCAGGAGAGAGCAGGCACGGTCCTGTGGTATGGCTCCAGAGGACCCAGCCTAGAGGCTGTGTTTGCCAGGGCTGTGGGGACAGATGTCTGAAAAAGCAAACTTGGCTCAGCTAGGGGCCAATGTAATGGCAGGCCTGATCTCTAGTCCGTGAGGGGAGATCCTCTGGAAATCAAAGTAGGGCAAGTGGGAGGCAGTCACTCAGGATTTTGTCTCTGGGTGTTTCGTTTACAGTGTCCGGTCAGGGTAGGGGTTGTCTCAGATGCCGAGGGAGTTGGAATGAAGAGTACTGTTTTCTGCCACAGGGGACCCCCCAGGAGAGGGACTCTAGAGCACAGCAGTGGGTTCCCTCAACTGGAATACACACCATCTAGTTAGTCCTGGGTGCCTATGGGCATGGCAAGCCACATATGCGGTCTCTTGGTCCAGTCACTGAGAGGCGTTACTTGAATAAGGTACTCACGCTGAGGGTCACAATGTGTGTTTGTGCCCAAGGCGGCCCTCACGCTTGGGCGTGGCCTTATGGGCCATGCCGTTTTCTCCTACACTGAAGGTTTGACTCACTGCCAGCAGCAAGGTTTCTTGCCAGGGGGAAGGAGGGGTTCTGACTTGTGCATCAGGTTCCCCCCTGTGCAGGGATTGGAGATAAGGTCTAGGTTCCGATGACTGAAAACCCAGGTTGGGAATGGATGGTGGCCTAAGGCAGTGGCGGGTGCAATGTGCTGGGTGTGCAGCCAGCTGTGTCGGTGTCTGTTGGAAGGTCTGGGCTCAGGCTATTTGCGACAGAGCATCACTGTTTAAGGTAGCCTATGCAATTGGGGTGTTGCCGAGGGCCAAGCAGTTTGATCCTCATTTGGGGTTTCTGGGCAGCGCCATAGACAATGTTTTTTTCCTGGGAGGCAGGCACAGTGCTTCATTGTGGCCCCAGAATTCCCAGTAGGGAGGGTTTGTGGGCCAGGGGTGTGAGGACGGAAGTCTGAAAACACAAGCTAGTGTGAGGATTGGAGCCCAGGGCAGAGCAGGCCCACTCTGCAGAGGCTGAATCAAAATCTCCTGCATCTGAAGTCAGGCTGAGGATCAGACGTTGGCTGAGGCTGGAGTATGTGTCCATGATGGCACCTTCATGAAGTGGGGGCCTCATGAGGCCAAGGAAGTTTTCCCACGCTGAGTTTGGAGGTTGCCCCAAACCACAAGGTTTCCTTCTGCGTGACATTCGAGTCCTGTTGCATGGCTCCAGGACATACCATATGGAAGGACTGGAGAGCTGGGTTCGAAGGATGGATCCCTGTACAGCATGCCTCGCATTCCCATTGGCTATTAGCGACAAGATATGTTTGATCTGCGGCCTCTGGAACACGCGACCCAGGGGGCTGAGTTGAAATGGCCTCTCCTGAGGATGCGTCATAATGTGCGTTTGGGTCCATGGAGACCTTGGAATGTGCTGGTTGTTCAGTGGCCCTGCGGAACTCTCCTACCTGAAGTGTTTGATACATCCCAGTAATAAAGCTGCACATGTGGAGATGAGAGAGGTTTGGTTTGGTGCCTCAGAAAAGCCCCATGTGCTGGTCTACGAAAACAGTCCTCTGAGAACGGAAACATGGAAACCAAAGCTAAGGTTCAGATTAGGGCCTGGGGGCCTGTCCATTTCAACCTTCTGTCTCTGGGGACACTGTCTGAGAGTCTAAGTGGAGATAGTTGCTCCGCTGGTGTCAGAGAGCCCCTCTTAGTCCAGGGTGGCCTATACTATTGATGGCCTCAGGGACCTTGGAGCTTTTCCCTAACCTGTAGGGTTGTGGTCAATGGATTGGGCACACTTTCCTTGGAGAGGGCAGGCACAATCTTTCGCTGTTTAGTCCAGAGGCCCTAGCCTGGATGTTGTGTGGGTCCAGGCTGTAGGCACAGAAGTCTGAATACACAAACTCAGCTTATGAGTGGCGCCTAGGGTATGGCCGGCCGGATGTACAGCCCGAGAGGGAGCTCCTGGGCCTCTGAAACAAGGGCGAGTGGGAGGCGTTCCTTCAGGCTTTTGTCTCTGGATGTTGTGTCCGGGATAGCCGTGGATTGGAGCGGTGGCCTCAGGTACTGTGGACGAGTATCCCTCTCTGGGGATTTGTCCCAGCTCCCAGGAGTTTGGGGTCATTTCGTTGGAAGGGTGGAGTCGTGTTGTCTGGCTCATGGGTCTCTCCAAGAAAGGGATTCCAGAGCAGAGCTCCAGGTACGGGCAGGGCGACTGGAAAATTCAAACCGTGGTGAGGATTGGGTGCATAGGGGCTTGGCAAGCCCCATATGTGGGCTCTTGGTCCAGGCCCTGACAGGCCTTTCTTTGACATGGGGCTCATGCTGAGGGTCACAGTGTGAATTTGTGCCCAAGCAGCACTCAAGTTTGGGCGTGGCATCAGGGGCCATGAAGGTTTCTCCCACCCTGAAGGTGTGACTCCATGCCAAGAGCAAGCTTGACAGCCATGTGGAAGGAGGAGTTCTGCTTTGTGCTTGCTATACCCAGCTGTGTGGAGAATTGATATAATGTCTAGGTTCAGATATCTGAAAACCAAGGTTAGGATGAGGTGACGGCATAAGACCATGGCGTGTCCGAAGTGCTGGGTGTGCGGCCAGCTGTCTCCTTGTCTGTCTGGACGTCTGGCTTCAGGCTGTGTCAGGCAGAGCATGAGTGCCCAGAGCAGCCTATCCAGTTCGGGTACCGTCGAGGCCCGAGCAGGTTGATCCTCATCTGGGTTTTCTGGAGAGCCCCACAGGGAAACGTTTTTCTTCCGTTGGGCAGACACTGGGCTGGGTTTTGGTTCCGGAGTTCCTAGTCCGGAGGGCTTGTTTGCCAGGAGTGTGAGGAAGGAAGTCTGAAAACACAAGCTAGCGTGAGGTTTGGGACCGAGGGCACGGCAGGCCCACTCTGCAGTGGCTGAATCGAGATCTCCTGCACTGAGGACATGTCAACTATGAGACGTGCCTCAGGCTAGAGTTCTTGTCCAGCATGGCCTCTTCCTGAAGGGTGTGGGGGCTTCATGAGGCCAGAAAGATTTGCCTACGATGGGGTTTGTGAACTGCTCCAAAACTGAAGGTTACGTTCTGCACGAAAGTCGAGTCCTATTGGATGGTTCCAAGAGGCCCCATATGGAAAGACTCGAGAGCAGGTGTCTAAGCATGGATGCCTGGGAAGGCCACCTCATATTCCCACTCTTTAGTCAGGACAAGGCAGGCTCAATCTGCGGGCTCCTGGGTGAGCTACCCAGAGGGGAGAGTTGAAATGGACTCTCCTGAAGATGAGTCCTACTGTGGCTTGGTGGCCTGGGAGAGCTTGGAATGTGGAGGTGGCTCAGGGACTCTGCAGGATTCTCCAACATGAGGTGTTTGACACGGCTCCAACAAGGAAACTTCCCATGTGGAGACGAGAGGAGTTCTGTTCCGTGCCTCAGGAAAGCCCTATACCCTGTTCTTCGAACCACAGCCTCTGAGGAGTGACACCTGGAAACCAAAGCAAGAGTTGAGACTACGGCCTAAAGGCCTGTCCGGCTCAACCTTCTATCTCTGTTGACATCTGTGTGCATGCATTCATGGATGTAGCTGCTCAGCTTGTGTCCGAATGCCCCTGTGAGTCCAGTGAGGCTCCCAGTAGTGGGATGTCCTCGGAGGCCTTGAGGTTTCTCATATTCTGGAGGTGTGTGGCCAAAGGAATGGACACAGTTTCCCAGGAGAGAGCAGGCACGGTCCTGTGGTATGGCTCCAGAGGACCCAGCCTAGAGGCTGTGTTTGCCAGAGCTGTGGGGACAGATGTCTGAAAAAGCAAACTTGGCTCAGCTAGGGGCCAATGTAATGGCAGGCCTGATCTCTAGTCCGTGAGGGGAGATCCTCTGGAAATCAAAGTAGGGCAAGTGGGAGGCAGTCACTCAGGATTTTGTCTCTGGGTGTTGCGTTTACAGTGTCCGGTCAGGGTAGGGGTTGTCTCAGAGGCCGAGGAAGAGACTTCCTCTCGTGGGATTGTCTAAGCTCCCAAGTGTTTGTGTTCATTCTGTGGGAATGAAGAGTACTGTTTTCTGCCACAGGGGACCCCCCAGGAGAGGGACTCTAGAGCACAGCAGTGGGTTCCCTCAACTGGAATACACACCATCTAGTTAGTCCTGGGTGCCTATGGGCATGGCAAGCCACATATGCGGGCTCTTGGTCCAGTCACTGAGAGGCGTTACTTGAATAAGGTACTCACGCTGAGGGTCACAATGTGTGTTTGTGCCCAAGGCGGCCCTCACGCTTGGGAGTGACCTCATGGGCCATGCCGTTTTCTCTTACACTGAAGGTTTGACTCACTGCCAGCAGCAAGGTTTCTTGCCCTGGGGAAGGAGGGGTTCTGACTTGTGCATCAGGTTCCCCCCTGTGCAGGGATTGGAGATAAGGTCTAGGTTCTGATGACTGAAAACCCAGGTTGGGAATGGATGGTGGCCTAAGGCAGTGGCGGGTCCAATGTGCTGGGTGTGCAGCCAGCTGTGTCGGTGTCCGTTGGAGGTCTGGGCTCAGGCTATTTGCGACAGAGCATCACTGTTTAAGGTAGCCTATGCAATTGGGGTGTTGCCGAGAGACAAGCAGTTTGATCCTCACTTGGTGTTTCTGGGCAGCGCCATAGACAATGTTTTTCTCCTGGGAGGCAGGCACAGTGCTTCATTGTGGCCCCAGAATTCCCAGTAGGGAGGGTTTGTGGGCCAGGAGTGTTTGGACGGAAGTCTGAAAACACAAGCTAGTGTGAGGATTGGAGCCAAGGGCAGAGCAGGCCCACTCTGCAGAGGCTGAATCAAAATCTCCTGCATCTGAAGTCAGGCTGAGGATCAGACGTTGGCTGAGGCTGGCGTATGTGTCCATGATGGCACCTTCATGAAGTGGGGACCTCATGAGGCCAAGGAAGTTTTCCCAAGCTGAGTTTGGAGGTTGCCCCAAACCACAAGGTTTCCTTCTGCGGGACATTCGAGTCCTGTTGCATGGCTCCAGGACATACCATATGGAAGGACTGGAGAGCTGGGTTCGAAGGATGGATCCCTGTACAGCATGCCTCGCATTCCCATTGGCTATTAGCGACAAGATATGTTTGATCTGCTGCCTCTGGAACACGCGACCCAGGGGGCTGAGTTGAAATGGCCTCTCCTGAGGATGCGTCATAATGTGCGTTTGGGTCCATGGAGACCTTGGAATGTGCTGGTTGTTCAGTGGCCCTGCGGAACTCTCCTACCTGAAGTGTTTGATACATCCCAGTAAGAAAGCTGCCCATGTGGAGATGAGAGAGGTTTGGTTTGGTGCCTCAGAAAAGCCCCATGTGCTGGTCTACGAAAACAGTCCTCTGAGAACGGAAACATGGAAACCGAAGCTAAGATTCAGATTAGGGCCTGGGGGCCTGTCCATTTCAACCTTCTGTCTCTGGGGACACTGTGTGAGAGTCTAAGTGGAGATAGTTGCTCCGCTGGTGTCAGAGAGCCCCTCTTAGTCCAGGGTGGCCTATACTATTGATGGCCTCAGGGACCTTGGAGCTTTTCCCTAACCTGTAGGGTTGTGGTCAATGGATTGGGCACACTTTCCTTGGAGAGGGCAGGCACAATCTTCGCTGTTTGGTCCAGAGGCCCTAGCTTGGATGTTGTGTGGGTCCAGGCTGTGGGCACAGAAGTCTGAATACACAAACTCAGCTTATGAGTGGTGCCTAGGGTATGGCCGGCCGGATGTACAGCCCGAGAGGGAGCTCCTGGGCCTCTGAAACAAGGGCGAGTGGGAGGCGTTCCTTCAGGCTTTTGTCTCTGGATGTTGTGTCCAGGATAGCCGTGGATTGGAGCGGTGGCCTCAGGTACTGTGGACGAGTATCCCTCTCTGGGGATTTGTCCCAGCTCCCAGGAGTTTCGGGTCATTTTGTGGGAAGGGTGGAGTCGTGTTGTCTGGCTCATGGGTCTCTGCAAGAAAGGGATTACAGAGCAGAGCTCCAGGTACGGGCGGGGCGACTGGAAAATTCAAACCGTGGTGAGGATTGGGTGCATAGGGGCTTGGCAAGCCCCATATGTGGGCTCTTGGTCCAGGCCCTGACAGGCCTTTCTTTGACATGGGGCTCATGCTGAGGGTCACAGTGTGAATTTGTGCCCAAGCAGCACTCAAGTTTGGGCGTGGCATCAGGGGCCATGAAGGTTTCTCCCACCCTGAAGGTGTGACTCCATGCCAAGAGCAAGCTTGACAGCCATGGGGAAGGAGGAGTTCTGCTTTGTGCTTGCTATACCAAGCTGTGTGGAGAATTGATATAATGTCTAGGTTCAGATATCTGAAAACCAAGGTTAGGATGAGGTGACGGCATAGACCATGGCGTGTCCAAGTGCTGGGTGTGCGGCCAGCTGTCTCCTTGTCTGTCTGGACGTCTGTCTTCAGGCTGTGTCAGGCAGAGCATGAGTGCCCAGAGCAGCCTATCCAGTTCGGGTACCGTCGAGGCCCGAGCAGGTTGATCCTCATCTGGGTTTTCTGGAGAGCCCCACAGGGAAAAGTTTTTCTTCTGTTGGGCAGACACTGGGCTGGGTTGTGGTTCTGGAGTTCCTAGTCCGGAGGGCTTGTTTGCCAGGAGTGTGAGGAAGGAAGTCTGAAAACACAAGCTAGCGTGAGGTTTGGGATTGAGGGCACGGCAGGCCCACTCTGCAGAGGCTGAATCGAGATCTCCTGCACTGAGGTCATGTCAACTATGAGACGTGCCTCAGGCTAGAGTTTTTGTCCAGCATGGGCTCTTCCTGAAGGGTGTGGGGGCTTCATGAGGCCAGAATGTTTTGCCAACGATGGGATTTGTGAACTGCTCCAAAACTGAAGGTTACCTTCTGCACGACAGTCGATTCCTATTGGATGGTTCCAAGAGGCCCCATATGGAAAGACTCGAGAGCAGGTGTCTAAGCATGGATGCCGGGGAACGCCACCTCATATTCCCACTCTTTAGTCAGGACTAGGCAGGCTCAATCTGCGGGCTCCTGGGTGAGCTACCCAGAGGGGAGAGTTGAAATGGTCTCTCCTGAAGATGAGTCCTACTGTGGCTTGGTGGCCTGGGAGACCTTGGAATGTGGAGGTGGCTCAGGGACTCTGCAGGATTCTCCAACATGAGGTGTTTGACACGGCTCCAACAAGGAAACTTCCCATGTGGAGACGAGAGGAGTTCTGTTCCGTGCCTCAGGAAAGCCCCATACCCTGTTCTTCCAACCAACGCCTCTGAGGAGTGACACGTGGAAACCAAAGCAAGAGTTGAGACTACGGCCTAAAGGCCTGTCCGGCTCAACCTTCTATCTCTGTTGACATCTGTGTGCATGCATTCATGGATGTAGCTGCTCAGCTTGTGTCCGAATGCCCCTGTGAGTCCAGTGAGGCTCCCAGTAGTGGGATGTCCTCGGAGGCCTTGAGGTTTCTCATATGCTGGAGGTGTGTGGCCAAAGGAATGGACACAGTTTCCCAGGAGCAGCAGGCACGGTCCTGTGGTATGGCTCCAGATGACCCAGCCTAGAGGCTGTGTTTGCCAGGGCTGTGGGGACAGATATCTGAAAAAGCAAACTTGGCTCAGCTAGGGGCCAATGTAATGGCAGGCCTGATCTCTAGTCCGTGAGGGGAGATCCTCTGGAAATCAAAGTAGGGCAAGTGGGAGGCAGTCACTCAGGATTTTGTCTCTGGGTGTTGCGTTTACAGTGTCCGGTCAGGGTAGGGGTTGTCTCAGAGGCCGAGGAAGAGCCTTCCTCTCCGGGGATTGTCCAAGCTCCCAAGTGTTTGTGTTCATTCTGTGGCAATGAAGAGTACTGTTTTCTGCCACAGGGGACCCCCCAGGAGAGGGACTCTAGAGCACAGCAGTGGGTTCCCTCAACTGGAATACACACCATCTAGTTAGTCCTGGGTGCCTATGGGCATGGCAAGCCACATATGCAGGCTCTTGGTCCAGTCACTGAGAGGCGTTACTTGAAAAAGGTACTCACGCTGAGGGTCACAATGTGTGTTTGTGCCCAAGGCGGCCCTCACGCTTGGGCGTGGCCTCATGGGCCATGCCGTTTTCTCCTACACTGAAGGTTTGACTCACTGCCAGCAGCAAGGTTTCTTGCCAGGGGGAAGGAGGGGTTCTGACTTGTGCATCAGGTTCCTCCCTGTGCAGGGATTGGAGATAAGGTCTAGGTTCCGATGACTGAAAACCCAGGTTGGGAATGGATGGTGGCCTAAGGCAGTGGTGGGTGCAATGTGCTGGGTGTGCAGCCAGCTGTGTCGGTGTCTGTTGGAAGGTCTGGGCTCAGGCTATTTTCGACAGAGCATCACTGTTTAAGGTAGCCTATGCAATTGGGGTGTTGCCCATGGCCAAGCAGTTTAATCCTCATTTGTGGTTTCTGGGCAGCGCCATAGACAATGTTTTTCTCCTGGGAGGCAGGCACAGTGCTTCATTGTGACCCCAGAATTCCCAGTAGGGAGGGTTTGTGGGCCAGGAGTGTGAGGACGGAAGTCTGAAAACACAAGCTAGTGTGAGGATTGGAGCCAAGGGCAGAGCAGACCCACTCTGCAGAGGCTGAATCAAAATCTCCTGCATCTGAAGTCAGGCTGAGGATCAGACGTTGGCTGGGCTGGAGTATGTGTCCAGGATGGCACCTTCATGAAGTAGGGGCCTCATGAGGCCAAGGAAGTTTTCCCACGCTGAGTTTGGAGGTTGCCCCCAACCACAAGGTTTCCTTCTGCGGGACATTCGAGCCCTGTTGCATGGCTCCAGGACATACCATATGGAAGGACTGGAGAGCAGGGTTCGAAGGCTGGATCCCTGTACAGCATGCCTCACATTCCCATTGGCTATTAGCGACAAGATATGTTTGATCTGCTGCCTCTGGAACACGCGACCCAGGGGGCTGAGTTGAAATGGCCTCTCCTGAGGATGCGTCATAATGTGCGTTTGGGTCCATGGAGACCTTGGAATGTGCTGGTTGTTCAGTGGCCCTGCGGAAATCTCCTACCTGAAGTGTTTGATACATCCCAGTAAGAAAGCTGCCCATGTGGAGATGAGAGATGTTTGGTTTGGTGCCTCAGAAAAGCCCCATGTGCTGGTCTACGAAAAGAGTCCTCTGAGAAAGGAAACATGGAAACCAAAGCTAAGGTTCAGATTAGGGCCTGGGGGCCTGTCCATTTCAACCTTCTGTCTCTGGGGACACTGTCTGAGAGTCTAAGTGGAGATAGTTGCTCCGCTGGTGTCAGAGAGCCCCTCTTAGTCCAGGGTGGCCTATACTATTGATGGCCTCAGGGACCTTGGAGCTTTTCCCTAACCTGTAGGGTTGTGGTCAATGGATTGGGCACACTTTCCTTGGAGAGGGCAGGCACAATCTTTCGCTGTTTGGTCCAGGGGCCCTAGCCTGGATGTTGTGTGGGTTCAGGCTGTGAGCACAGAAGTCTGAATACACAAACTCAGCTTATGAGTGGCGCCTAGGGTATGGCAGGCCGGAGTACAGCCCGAGAGGGAGCTCCTGGACCTCTGAAACAAGGGCGAGTGGGAGGCGTTCCTTCAGGCTTTTGTCTCTGGATGTTGTGTCCGGGATAGCCGTGGATTGGAGCGGTGGCCTTAGGTACTGTGGACGAGTATCCCTCTCTGGGTATCTGTCCCAGCTCCCAAGAGTTTGGGGTCATTTTGTGGGAAGGGTGGAGTCGTGTTGTCTGGCTCATGGGTCTCTCCAAGAAAGGGATTCCAGAGCAGAGCTCCAGGTACGGGTGGGGCGACTGGAAAATTCAAACCGTGGTGAGGATTGGGTGCATAGGGGCTTGGCAAGCCCCATATGTGGGCTCTTGGTCCAGGCCCTGACAGGCCTTTCTTTGACATGGGGCTCATGCTGAGGGTCACAGTGTGAATTTGTACCCAAGCAGCACTCAAGTTTGGGCGTGGCATCAGGGGCCATGAAGGTTTCTCCCACCCTGAAGGTGTGACTCCATGCCAAGAGCAAGCTTGACAGCCATGGGGAAGGAGGAGTTCTGCTTTGTGCTTGCTATACCCAGCTGTGTGGAGAATTGATATAATGTCTAGGTTCAGATATCTGAAAACCAAGGTTAGGATGAGGTGACGGCATAAGACCATGGCGTGTCCGAAGTGCTGGGTGTGCGGCCAGCTGTCTCCTTGTCTGTCTGGACGTCTGGCTTCAGGCTGTGTCAGGCAGAGCATGAGTGCCCAGAGCAGCCTATCCAGTTCGGGTACCGTCGAGGCCCGAGCAGGTTGATCCTCATCTGGGTTTTCTGGAGAGCCCCACAGGGAAACGTTTTTCTTCCGTTGGGCAGACACTGGGCTGGGTTTTGGTTCCGGAGTTCCTAGTCCGGAGGGCTTGTTTGCCAGGAGTGTGAGGAAGGAAGTCTGAAAACACAAGCTAGCGTGAGGTTTGGCCGAGGGCACGGCAGGCTCACTCTGCAGTGGCTGAATCGAGATCTCCTGCACTGAGGTCATGTCAACTATGAGACGTGCCTCAGGCTAGAGTTCTTGTCCAGCATGGCCTCTTCCTGAAGGGTGTGGGGGCTTCATGAGGCCAGAAAGTTTTGCCTACGATGGGATTTGTGAACTGCTCCAAAACTGAAGGTTACCTTCTGCACGACAGTCGAGTCCTATTGGATGGTTCCAAGAGGCCCCATATGGAAAGACTCGAGAGCAGGTGTCTAAGCATGGATGCCTGGGAATGCCACCTCATATTCCCACTCTTTAGTCAGGACAAGGCAGGCTCAATCTGCGGGCTCCTGGGTGAGCTACCCAGAGGGGAGAGTTGAAATGGTCTCTCCTGAAGATGAGTCCTACTGTGGCTTGGTGGCCTGGGAGACCTTGGAATGTGGAGGTGGCTCAGGGACTCTGCAGGATTCTCCAACATGAGGTGTTTGACACGGGCCAACAAGGAAAATTCCCAAGTGGAGACGAGAGGAGTTCTGTTCCGTGCCTCAGGAAAGCCCCATACCCTGTTCTTCGAACCAAAGCCTCTGAGGAGTGACACCTGGAAACCAAAGCAAGAGTTGAGACTACGGCCTAAAGGCCTGTCCGGCTCAACCTTCTATCTCTGTTGACATCTGTGTGCATGCATTCATGGATGTAGCTGCTCAGCTTGTGTCCGAATGCCCCTGTGAGTCCAATGAGGCTCCCAGTAGTGGGATGTCCTCGGAGGCCTTGAGGTTTCTCATATTCTGGAGGTGTGTGGCCAAAGGAATGGACACAGTTTCCCAGGAGAGAGCAGGCACGGTCCCGTGGTATGGCTCCAGAGAACCCAGCCTAGAGGCTCTGTTTGCCAGGGCTGTGGGGACAGATGTCTGAAAAAGCAAACTTGGCTCAGCTAGGGGCCAATGTAATGGCAGGCCTGATCTCTAGTCCGTGAGGGGAGATCCTCTGGAAATCAAAGTAGGGCAAGTGGGAGGCAGTCACTCAGGATTTTGTCTCTGGGTGTTTCGTTTACAGTGTCCGGTCAGGGTAGGGGTTGTCTCAGAGGCCGAGGAAGAGCCTTCCTCTTGGGGAGTTGTCCTAGCTCCCAAGTGTTTGTGTTCATTCTGTGGGAATGAAGAGTACTGTTTTCTACCACAGGGGACCCCCCAGGAGAGGGACTCTAGAGCACAGCAGTGGGTTCCCTCAACTGGAATACACACCATCTAGTTAGTCCTGGGTGCCTATGGGCATGGCAAGCCACATGTGCGGGCTCTTGGTCCAGTCACTGAGAGGCGTTACTTGAAAAAGGTACTCACGCTGAGGGTCACAATGTGTGTTTGTGCCCAAGGCTGCCCTCACGCTTGGGCGTGGCCTCATGGGCCATGCCGTTTTCTCCTACACTGAAGGTTTGACTCACTGCCAGCAGCAAGGTTTCTTGCCAGGGGGAAGGAGGGGTTCTGACTTGTGCATCAGGTTCCCCCCTGTGCAGGGATAGGAGATAAGGTCTAGGTTCCGATGACTGAAAACCCAGGTTGGGAATGGATGGTGGCCTAAGGCAGTGGCGGGTGCAATGTGCTGGGTGTGCAGCCAGCTGTGTCGGTGTCTGTCGGAGGGTCTGGGCTCAGGCTATTTGCGACAGAGCATCACTGTTTAAGGTAGCCTATGCAATTGGGGTGTTGCCGAGGGCCAAGCAGTTTGATCCTCATTTGGGGTTTCTGGGCAGCGCCATAGACAATGTTTTTCTCCTGGGAGGCAGGCACAGTGCTTCATTGTGGCCCCAGAATTCCCAGTAGGGAGGGTTTGTGGGCCAGGAGTGTGAGGACGGAAGTCTGAAAACACAAGCTATTGTGAGGATTGGAGCCAAGGGCAGAGCAGGCCCACTCTGCAGAGGCTGAATCAAAATCTCCTGCATCTGAAGTCAGGCTGAGGATCAGACGTTGGCTGAGGCTGGAGTATGTGTCCATGATGGCACCTTCATGAAGTGGGGGCCTCATGAGGCCAAGGAAGTTTTCCCACGCTGAGTTTGGAGGTTGCCCCAAACCACATGAGATAGTGGTTCAGATCTGCAGGGGATACCTGTCGTGCCCTCGCCCTGAAACCCATGTCTAGCTTGTCTTCTCACACTTCCGTCCTCAAACTCCTGGCCCCGAAGTCCTATTTTTGGCAATTCCGGACCCACAATGCAGCACTCTGCCGGCCCTCTAGAAAAAAAAAAAAAATATTGCCTCATGAGCTGCCCAGGCACATTAAATGAGGATAAACCTACACAGCACTCGACCTTACCCAAATTATATAGTCTAACCTGGGCACTAATGCACTGTCGAACACAACCTGAGCCCGGAACTCCTGACCAACACCCAGAAAGCTGACCGCAACTGAGCACATAAAACACGCCATGGCCTTAGGTCATCATCTCTTCCCTACCTCAGTTTTCAGGCTTCAGAACCGAGACCTTATCTCCAATCACTGCCCAGGGGTGAATGTTATGCAGAAATCAGTACTCCTCCTTACCCATGGCAAGAACCCTTGTGGTTGGCACGTTGTCCAACGTTCAGTGTAGGAGAAACCAGCATTCACCCTGAGGCCCCGCCCATTCTTAAGTGCGAGGAGGGCATACACACGCAGTGTGACCCTCAGCATGAGTCCTGTCCTCTAGTAAGTCCTCTCAGTGGCTGGACCTTTAGATGTCATAATGGGCTTGACATGTCACTAGGCCCCAATTTTTAACCAGATTTCTGACTGTCCAGTCGCCCCTCCCCAGGACTCTATTCTGGAATCCCTCATTTGGTGGGACACCTGAGGTTAAAAAAGAAAACAACAACAACAACAACAAAAAAAAAAAAGGACTTCTTCCAGCCCACAGAATGACCCCAATCTCTTTGGACGGGGCCAAACCACCAGAGAGTAAGACTCGTCCATTTCCCATAAAGTCACCCAGAAATTCCACGACCATGAGTGACACGATATCCAGAGACAAAAACCTGAGAAGGATCCTCACACTCGCCCTTCTTTCAAATCCCGAAGAGTTCTCCTCATGGTCTGTACATCAGTCCTGCCATACCTATGACCCGAAACATAAGCCGAGTTTGTGTTTTCAGACAACTGTCCAAACAGCCCTGGCCTACACAACCTACAGGCTCAGGCCCCTGGAGCCAAACCTGAGGACTGTACTTGCCCTCTCCAAGGGAATTGTGTGTGCCCATTCCAATGGCCACAACCCTTCTAATTGGATAAACCTCCAAAGTCCCTGATCCATCTCAATAGTGGTGGCTTCCCAGGAAAAACAGGGGCAATCTGAGCCCAAATGAGCACCTACCTGCACTCAGACCCATAGACAGATGTCCCCAGAGGTAAAAAGGAAAGAACAGGCCCCTAGGCACTAATCAGATCCATTGCTTTGGTTTCCAGGCATCTCTCCTCAGAGGCCTGGATTTCAAAAGCAGCATATAGCTGTTTCATGACTCACCCATCAGAAAACATCTCATCTACACATAGGAAACTTGCACGTTGGAGCTGTGTCAAAGCCTCTGTTTAGGAGAACACGTTAGGGCACCAGTGCCACCTCTTCATTCCAAGGTCTCCATAGACACAAAAGCACATTAGGACCCATCCTTAGGGGTGTCCATTTCAACACAGCGTCCTCGGTTGCTCCCCACAGATCCAGGAGATTTAACCTGTCTTGTTGCTAGGAGACAATTGGAATGCGAGGTGGGCTACGCAGCCATCCATCCTTAGAACCCTGCTCAGAATCATTGTCCTGGAGCCAAGCAACGGTCTCAATTGACCTGCAGAAGACTCTCTGCTGTTTGGAGCTTGTCATATCTCTCATCGTGGGAAAACCCCCATGGCCTCCTGGTGCCCCCCCCCATTCATGAAGGGGCCATCAGGGACAGAAACTCCAACCTGAGCGATCGTCTGATCCTCACCCTGACTTCAGATGCACGAGATCTCTATTCAGGTCTGTAGATTGTGCCTGCCATGGCCTCACCCAGAAACCTAAGCCTAGCTTGTGTTCTCAGACTTTTGTCGTCAGACTACTGGCCCACAAGCCCTCCAGTTTGGCAATCCAGAACTACAATGCAGCACTTGCCGGCCCTCCAGAAGAAAAACATTGTCCTCTGGGGCTACCCAGTAACCCCAAATGAGGATCAACCTACACCGACCTTGGCTGTACCCCAAATACATAGGCTGACCAGAGCACTAATGCCCTTTCTGACACAGCCTGAGCCTGGAGCCCCTAGCCCGTCCCAGACAGCTGGCCGCACACTGAGCACATCGAGCCTCCGTGGCCTTAGGTCGTCATCTCTTCCCAACCTCGGTTTCCAGGTTTCAGAACCTAGACCTAATCTCCAATCACTGCCCAAGTTTGAAGGTGATGCAGAAATCAGAACTCCTTCCCCATGGCAAGAAACCTTGTGGTTGGCATGTTGTCCAACGTTCAGGGTCGTTCAAACCAGTGTGGACCATGAGGCCCCGGCAATGCTCGCGGGCCACATTGGTCACAAACACACATTGTGACCCTCAGGATGAGCCCAGTCCTCAAGTAAGGCCACTCAGTGGCTGGATGAAGAGATAGCATATTGGGCTTGCCATGCCCCTAGGCCCCAATTTTTAAAAATATTTCGGGTTGACCCTTCAGTCTTCCCCACGGCTTGGCTTTGGAATTCCTCTTTTGGTGAAACACCTGAGGTAACAAACCTGAAATGAGTCCTCCCATCCCACAGATTGACGAAAAGCAATTGGGAATCGGGCCAAATCCTCAGAGAGGAAGATTCGACCATGGCCCATGAGGCCTCCCCGACATTCCACGGCCATCGCTGATACAAAATCCAGAGACAAAAGCCTGAGCCAGCGCCTCAGACTCGCACTTCCTTCATATCTTGAAGAGTTCTTCTCATGGTTTGTCGATCGGGCCTGCCATACCTACGTCCCCAAACCTAAGCTGAGTTTGTGTTCTCAGACTTCTGTCCTCAAAGTCTTGGGCCACACACGCTCCAGGCTGGGCGCCTGGAGCCACACATTAGGACTGTGCCTACCAATCCATGGGAATTCTGCCCATTTCGTGGTCCAAAATCGTACAAATTAGGAGAAACCTCCAAAGTCCCTGAGGCCATCCCAATAGTGTAGGTCGCCCGGAACAAACAAGGACTGTCTGACACCAGCTGATAATCGACCTCCACTCATACCATAGATGGATGTCCCCAGAGAAGAAGATTGAACCAGACAGGACCCTAGGCCATAATAGGATCCATTGCTTTGGGTTACAGGCATGTGTCCTCAAAAGCCTGATTCCAATACGAGCATAGGGGTTTTCCTGAGGCACCCATCAGAACTCATCTCGTCTCCACAAGGAAACCTGTGCATGGGAGCCATGTCCAAAGCTTAGGAGAGTACTTCAGGGTCCCGGTGCCACCGCCCCATTCCAAGGACCTCATGGACACAAAAACACATTAGGAGCCATCCTCAGGAAAGTCCATTTCAACTCAGCCACCCCGGTTGCTCCGGCAGAGCCATCAGATCAAAACTGTCTTGTTGCTAGGAGACAATTCGAATGCGAGGCGGGCTTCCCAGGCATCCATCCGCGAACGGTGCTCTGGAGTCATTCCATATGGGATGTCCTGGAGCTGTCCAACAGGTCTCAATTGTCCCGCAGAAGGAATCCTTGAAGGGGGCATCCCACAACTCCCAACGTGGGAAAACCTCAATGGCCCCGAGATTCCGCTTCCTTCATAAAGCGGCCGTCATGCACAGGAACTCCAACCTGAGCCAACGTCTGATCCTCGCCCTGACTTCAGAAGCATGAGATAGTGGTTCAGATCTGCAGGGGATACCTGTCGTGCCCTCGCCCTGAAACCCATGTCTAGCTTGTCTTCTCACACTTCCGTCCTCAAACTCCTGGCCCCGAAGTCCTAAAATTTGGCAATTCCGGACCCACAATGCAGCACTCTGCCGGCCCTCTAGAAAAAAAAAAATTATTGCCTCATGAGCTGCCCAGGCACCTTAAATGAGGATAAACCTACACAGCACTCGACCTTACCCAAATTATATAGTCTAACCTGGGCACTAATGCACTGTCGAACACAACCTGAGCCCGGAACTCCTGACCAACACCCAGAAAGCTGACCGCAACTGAGCACATAAAACACGCCATGGCCTTAGGTCATCATCTCTTCCCTACCTCAGTTTTCAGGCTTCAGAACCGAGACCTTATCTCCAATCACTGCCCAGGGGTGAATGTTATGCAGAAATCAGTACTCCTCCTTACCCATGGCAAGAACCCTTGTGGTTGGCACGTTGTCCAACGTTCAGTGTAGGAGAAACCAGCATTCACCCTGAGGCCCCGCCCATTCTTAAGTGCGAGGAGGGCATACACACGCATTGTGACCCTCAGCATGAGTCCTGTCCTCTAGTAAGTCCTCTCAGTGGCTGGACCTTTAGATGTCATAATGGGCTTGACATGTCACTAGGCCCCAATTTTTAACCAGATTTCTGACTGTCCAGTCGCCCCTCCCCAGGACTCTATTCTGGAATCCCTCATTTGGTGGGACACCTGAGGTTAAAAAAGAAAACAACAACAACAACAACAAAAAAAAAAGAGGGACTTCTTCCAGCCCACAGAATGACCCCAATCTCTTTGGACGGGGCCAAACCACCAGAGAGTAAGACTCGTCCATTTCCCATAAAGTCACCCAGAAATTCCACGACCATGAGTGACACGATATCCAGAGACAAAAACCTGAGAAGGATCCTCACACTCGCCCTTCTTTCAAATCCCGAAGAGTTCTCCTCATGGTCTGTACATCAGTCCTGCCATACCTATGACCCGAAACATAAGCCGAGTTTGTGTTTTCAGACAACTGTCCAAACAGCCCTGGCCTACACAACCTACAGGCTCAGGCCCCTGGAGCCAAACCTGAGGACTGTACTTGCCCTCTCCAAGGGAATTGTGTGTGCCCATTCCAATGGCCACAACCCTTCTAATTGGATAAACCTCCAAAGTCCCTGATCCATCTCAATAGTGGTGGCTTCCCAGGAAAAACAGGGGCAATCTGAGCCCAAATGAGCACCTACCTGCACTCAGACCCATAGACAGATGTCCCCAGAGGTAAAAAGGAAAGAACAGGCCCCTAGGCACTAATCAGATCCATTGCTTTGGTTTCCAGGCATCTCTCCTCAGAGGCCTGGATTTCAAAAGCAGCATATAGCTGTTTCATGACTCACCCATCAGAAAACATCTCATCTACACATAGGAAACTTGCACGTTGGAGCTGTGTCAAAGCCTCTGTTTAGGAGAACACGTTAGGGCACCAGTGCCACCTCTTCATTCCAAGGTCTCCATAGACACAAAAGCACATTAGGACCCATCCTTAGGGGTGTCCATTTCAACACAGCGTCCTCGGTTGCTCCCCACAGATCCAGGAGATTTAACCTGTCTTGTTGCTAGGAGACAATTGGAATGCGAGGTGGGCTACGCAGCCATCCATCCTTAGAACCCTGCTCAGAATCATTGTCCTGGAGCCAAGCAACGGTCTCAATTGACCTGCAGAAGACTCTCTGCTGTTTGGAGCTTGTCATATCTCTCATCGTGGGAAAACCCCCATGGCCTCCTGGTGCCCCCCCCCATTCATGAAGGGGCCATCAGGGACAGAAACTCCAACCTGAGCGATCGTCTGATCCTCACCCTGACTTCAGATGCACGAGATCTCTATTCAGGTCTGTAGATTGTGCCTGCCATGGCCTCACCCAGAAACCTAAGCCTAGCTTGTGTTCTCAGACTTTTGTCGTCAGACTACTGGCCCACAAGCCCTCCAGTTTGGCAATCCAGAACTACAATGCAGCACTTGCCGGCCCTCCAGAAGAAAAACATTGTCCTCTGGGGCTACCCAGTAACCCCAAATGAGGATCAACCTACACCGACCTTGGCTGTACCCCAAATACATAGGCTGACCAGAGCACTAATGCCCTTTCTGACACAGCCTGAGCCTGGAGCCCCTAGCCCGTCCCAGACAGCTGGCCGCACACTGAGCACATCGAGCCTCCGTGGCCTTAGGTCGTCATCTCTTCCCAACCTCGGTTTCCAGGTTTCAGAACCTAGACCTAATCTCCAATCACTGCCCAAGTTTGAAGGTGATGCAGAAATCAGAACTCCTTCCCCATGGCAAGAAACCTTGTGGTTGGCATGTTGTCCAACGTTCAGGGTCGTTCAAACCAGTGTGGACCATGAGGCCCCGGCAATGCTCGCGGGCCACATTGGTCACAAACACACATTGTGACCCTCAGGATGAGCCCAGTCCTCAAGTAAGGCCACTCAGTGGCTGGATGAAGAGATAGCATATTGGGCTTGCCATGCCCCTAGGCCCCAATTTTTAAAAATATTTCGGGTTGACCCTTCAGTCTTCCCCACGGCTTGGCTTTGGAATTCCTCTTTTGGTGAAACACCTGAGGTAACAAACCTGAAATGAGTCCTCCCATCCCACAGATTGACGAAAAGCAATTGGGAATCGGGCCAAATCCTCAGAGAGGAAGATTCGACCATGGCCCATGAGGCCTCCCCGACATTCCACGGCCATCGCTGATACAAAATCCAGAGACAAAAGCCTGAGCCAGCGCCTCAGACTCGCACTTCCTTCATATCTTGAAGAGTTCTTCTCATGGTTTGTCGATCGGGCCTGCCATACCTACGTCCCCAAACCTAAGCTGAGTTTGTGTTCTCAGACTTCTGTCCTCAAAGTCTTGGGCCACACACGCTCCAGGCTGGGCGCCTGGAGCCACACATTAGGACTGTGCCTACCAATCCATGGGAATTCTGCCCATTTCGTGGTCCAAAATCGTACAAATTAGGAGAAACCTCCAAAGTCCCTGAGGCCATCCCAATAGTGTAGGTCGCCCGGAACAAACAAGGACTGTCTGACACCAGCTGATAATCGACCTCCACTCATACCATAGATGGATGTCCCCAGAGAAGAAGATTGAACCAGACAGGACCCTAGGCCATAATAGGATCCATTGCTTTGGGTTACAGGCATGTGTCCTCAAAAGCCTGATTCCAATACGAGCATAGGGGTTTTCCTGAGGCACCCATCAGAACTCATCTCGTCTCCACAAGGAAACCTGTGCATGGGAGCCATGTCCAAAGCTTAGGAGAGTACTTCAGGGTCCCGGTGCCACCGCCCCATTCCAAGGACCTCATGGACACAAAAACACATTAGGAGCCATCCTCAGGAAAGTCCATTTCAACTCAGCCACCCCGGTTGCTCCGGCAGAGCCATCAGATCAAAACTGTCTTGTTGCTAGGAGACAATTCGAATGCGAGGCGGGCTTCCCAGGCATCCATCCGCGAACGGTGCTCTGGAGTCATTCCATATGAGATGTCCTGGAGCTGTCCAACAGGTCTCAATTGTCCCGCAGAAGGAATCCTTGAAGGGGGCATCCCACAACTCCCAACGTGGGAAAACCTCAATGGCCCCGAGATTCCGCTCCCTTCATAAAGCGGCCGTCATGCACAGGAACTCCAACCTGAGCCAAAGTCTGATCCTCGCCCTGACTTCAGAAGCATGAGATAGTGGTTCAGATCTGCAGGGGATACCTGTCGTGCCCTCGCCCTGAAACCCATGTCTAGCTTGTCTTCTCACACTTCCGTCCTCAAACTCCTGGCCCCGAAGTCCTAAAATTTGGCAATTCCGGACCCACAATGCAGCACTCTGCCGGCCCTCAAGAAAAAAAAAAAATTATTGCCTCATGAGCTGCCCAGGCACCTTAAATGAGGATAAACCTACACAGCACTCGACCTTACCCAAATTATATAGTCTAACCTGGGCACTAATGCACTGTCGAACACAACCTGAGCCCAGAACTCCTGACCAACACCCAGAAAGCTGACCGCAACTGAGCACATAAAACACGCCATGGCCTTAGGTCATCATCTCTTCCCTACCTCAGTTTTCAGGCTTCAGAACCAAGACCTTATCTCCAATCACTGCCCAGGGGTGAATGTTAT
The DNA here is from genome assembly GCF_964662115.1 of Mustela nivalis. NCBI lineage: Eukaryota > Metazoa > Chordata > Mammalia > Carnivora > Mustelidae > Mustela > Mustela nivalis. The sequence goes on along the minus strand of NW_028136543.1, from coordinate 292,102 downwards.
GCAGAAATCAGTACTCCTCCTTACCCATGGCAAGAACCCTTGTGGTTGGCACGTTGTCCAACGTTCAGTGTAGGAGAAACCAGCATTCACCCTGAGGCCCCGCCCATTCTTAAGTGCGAGGAGGGCATACACACGCATTGTGACCCTCAGCATGAGTCCTGTCCTCTAGTAAGTCCTCTCAGTGGCTGGACCTTTAGATGTCATAATGGCTTGACATGTCACTAGGCCCCAATTTTTAACCAGATTTCTGACTGTCCAGTCGCCCCTCCCCAGGACTCTATTCTGGAATCCCTCATTTGGTGGGACACCTGAGGTTAAAAAAGAAAACAACAACAACAACAACAAAAAAAAAAAGGACTTCTTCCAGCCCACAGAATGACCCCAATCTCTTTGGACGGGGCCAAACCACCAGAGAGTAAGACTCGTCCATTTCCCATAAAGTCACCCAGAAATTCCACGACCATGAGTGACACGATATCCAGAGACAAAAACCTGAGAAGGATCCTCACACTCGCCCTTCTTTCAAATCCCGAAGAGTTCTCCTCATGGTCTGTACATCAGTCCTGCCATACCTATGACCCGAAACATAAGCCGAGTTTGTGTTTTCAGACAACTGTCCAAACAGCCCTGGCCTACACAACCTACAGGCTCAGGCCCCTGGAGCCAAACCTGAGGACTGTACTTGCCCTCTCCAAGGGAATTGTGTGTGCCCATTCCAATGTCCACAACCCTTCTAATTGGATAAACCTCCAAAGTCCCTGATCCATCTCAATAGTGGTGGCTTCCCAGGAAAAACAGGGGCAATCTGAGCCCAAATGAGCACCTACCTGCACTCAGACCCATAGACAGATGTCCCCAGAGGTAAAAAGGAAAGAACAGGCCCCTAGGCACTAATCAGATCCATTGCTTTGGTTTCCAGGCATCTCTCCTCAGAGGCCTGGATTTCAAAAGCAGCATATAGCTGTTTCATGACTCACCCATCAGAAAACATCTCATCTACACATGGGAAACTTGCACGTTGGAGCTGTGTCAAAGCCTCTGTTTAGGAGAACACGTTAGGGCACCAGTGCCACCTCTTCATTCCAAGGTCTCCATAGACACAAAAGCACATTAGGACCCATCCTTAGGGGTGTCCATTTCAACACAGCGTCCTCGGTTGCTCCCCACAGATCCAGGAGATTTAACCTGTCTTGTTGCTAGGAGACAATTGGAATGCGAGGTGGGCTACGCAGCCATCCATCCTTAGAACCCTGCTCAGAATCATTGTCCTGGAGCCAAGCAACGGTCTCAATTGACCTGCAGAAGACTCTCTGCTGTTTGGAGCTTGTCATATCTCTCATCGTGGGAAAACCCCCATGGCCTCAAGGTGCCCCCCCCCATTCATGAAGGGGACATCAGGGACAGAAACTCCAACCTGAGCGATCGTCTGATCCTCACCCTGACTTCAGATGCACGAGATCTCTATTCAGGTCTGTAGATTGTGCCTGCCATGGCCTCACCCAGAAACCTAAGCCTAGCTTGTGTTCTCAGACTTTTGTCGTCAGACTACTGGCCCACAAGCCCTCCAGTTTGGCAATCCAGAACTACAATGCAGCACTTGCCGGCCCTCCAGAAGAAAAACATTGTCCTCTGGGGCTACCCAGTAACCCCAAATGAGGATCAACCTACACCGACCTTGGCTGTACCCCAAATACATAGGCTGACCAGAGCACTAATGCCCTTTCTGACACAGCCTGAGCCTGGAGCCCCTAGCCCGTCCCAGACAGCTGGCCGCACACTGAGCACATCGAGCCTCCGTGGCCTTAGGTCGTCATCTCTTCCCAACCTCGGTTTCCAGGTTTCAGAACCTAGACCTAATCTCCAATCACTGCCCAAGTTTGAAGGTGATGCAGAAATCAGAACTCCTTCCCCATGGCAAGAAACCTTGTGGTTGGCATGTTGTCCAACGTTCAGGGTCGTTCAAACCAGTGTGGACCATGAGGCCCCGGCAATGCTCGCGGGCCACATTGGTCACAAACACACATTGTGACCCTCAGGATGAGCCCAGTCCTCAAGTAAGGCCACTCAGTGGCTGGATGAAGAGATAGCATATTGGGCTTGCCATGCCCCTAGGCCCCAATTTTTAAAAATATTTCGGGTTGACCCTTCAGTCTTCCCCACGGCTTGGCTTTGGAATTCCTCTTTTGGTGAAACACCTGAGGTAACAAACCTGAAATGAGTCCTCCCATCCCACAGATTGACGAAAAGCAATTGGGAATCGGGCCAAATCCTCAGAGAGGAAGATTCGACCATGGCCCATGAGGCCTCCCCGACATTCCACGGCCATCGCTGATACAAAATCCAGAGACAAAAGCCTGAGCCAGCGCCTCAGACTCGCACTTCCTTCATATCTTGAAGAGTTCTTCTCATGGTTTGTCGATCGGGCCTGCCATACCTACGTCCCCAAACCTAAGCTGAGTTTGTGTTCTCAGACTTCTGTCCTCAAAGTCTTGGGCCACACACGCTCCAGGCTGGGCGCCTGGAGCCACACATTAGGACTGTGCCTACCAATCCATGGGAATTCTGCCCATTTCGTGGTCCAAAATCGTACAAATTAGGAGAAACCTCCAAAGTCCCTGAGGCCATCCCAATAGTGTAGGTCGCCCGGAACAAACAAGGACTGTCTGACACCAGCTGATAATCGACCTCCACTCATACCATAGATGGATGTCCCCAGAGAAGAAGATTGAACCAGACAGGACCCTAGGCCATAATAGGATCCATTGCTTTGGGTTACAGGCATGTGTCCTCAAAAGCCTGATTCCAATACGAGCATAGGGGTTTTCCTGAGGCACCCATCAGAACTCATCTCGTCTCCACAAGGAAACCTGTGCATGGGAGCCATGTCCAAAGCTTAGGAGAGTACTTCAGGGTCCCGGTGCCACCGCCCCATTCCAAGGACCTCATGGACACAAAAACACATTAGGAGCCATCCTCAGGAAAGTCCATTTCAACTCAGCCACCCCGGTTGCTCCGGCAGAGCCATCAGATCAAAACTGTCTTGTTGCTAGGAGACAATTCGAATGCGAGGCGGGCTTCCCAGGCATCCATCCGCGAACGGTGCTCTGGAGTCATTCCATATGGGATGTCCTGGAGCTGTCCAACAGGTCTCAATTGTCCCGCAGAAGGAATCCTTGAAGGGGGCATCCCACAACTCCCAACGTGGGAAAACCTCAATGGCCCCGAGATTCCGCTCCCTTCATAAAGCGGCCGTCATGCACAGGAACTCCAACCTGAGCCAACGTCTGATCCTCGCCCTGACTTCAGAAGCATGAGATAGTGGTTCAGATCTGCAGGGGATACCTGTCGTGCCCTCGCCCTGAAACCCATGTCTAGCTTGTCTTCTCACACTTCCGTCCTCAAACTCCTGGCCCCGAAGTCCTAAAATTTGGCAATTCCGGACCCACAATGCAGCACTCTGCCGGCCCTCTAGAAAAAAAAAAATTATTGCCTCATGAGCTGCCCAGGCACCTTAAATGAGGATAAACCTACACAGCACTCGACCTTACCCAAATTATATAGTCTAACCTGGGCACTAATGCACTGTCGAACACAACCTGAGCCCGGAACTCCTGACCAACACCCAGAAAGCTGACCGCAACTGAGCACATAAAACACGCCATGGCCTTAGGTCATCATCTCTTCCCTACCTCAGTTTTCAGGCTTCAGAACCGAGACCTTATCTCCAATCACTGCCCATGGGTGAATGTTATGCAGAAATCAGTACTCCTCCTTACCCATGGCAAGAACCCTTGTGGTTGGCACGTTGTCCAACGTTCAGTGTAGGAGAAACCAGCATTCACCCTGAGGCCCCGCCCATTCTTAAGTGCGAGGAGGGCATACACACGCATTGTGACCCTCAGCATGAGTCCTGTCCTCTAGTAAGTCCTCTCAGTGGCTGGACCTTTAGATGTCATAATGGGCTTGACATGTCACTAGGCCCCAATTTTTAACCAGATTTCTGACTGTCCAGTCGCCCCTCCCCAGGACTCTATTCTGGAATCCCTCATTTGGTGGGACACCTGAGGTTAAAAAAGAAAACAACAACAACAACAACAACAACAACAAAAAGGACTTCTTCCAGCCCACAGAATGACCCCAATCTCTTTGGACGGGGCCAAACCACCAGAGAGTAAGACTCGTCCATTTCCCATAAAGTCACCCAGAAATTCCACGACCATGAGTGACACGATATCCAGAGACAAAAACCTGAGAAGGATCCTCACACTCGCCCTTCTTTCAAATCCCGAAGAGTTCTCCTCATGGTCTGTACATCAGTCCTGCCATACCTATGACCCGAAACATAAGCCGAGTTTGTGTTTTCAGACAACTGTCCAAACAGCCCTGGCCTACACAACCTACAGGCTCAGGCCCCTGGAGCCAAACCTGAGGACTGTACTTGCCCTCTCCAAGGGAATTGTGTGTGCCCATTCCAATGGCCACAACCCTTCTAATTGGATAAACCTCCAAAGTCCCTGATCCATCTCAATAGTGGTGGCTTCCCAGGAAAAACAGGGGCAATCTGAGCCCAAATGAGCACCTACCTGCACTCAGACCCATAGACAGATGTCCCCAGAGGTAAAACGGAAAGAACAGGCCCCTAGGCACTAATCAGATCCATTGCTTTGGTTTCCAGGCATCTCTCCTCAGAGGCCTGGATTTCAAAAGCAGCATATAGCTGTTTCATGACTCACCCATCAGAAAACATCTCATCTACACATAGGAAACTTGCACGTTGGAGCTGTGTCAAAGCCTCTGTTTAGGAGAACACGTTAGGGCACCAGTGCCACCTCTTCATTCCAAGGTCTCCATAGACACAAAAGCACATTAGGACCCATCCTTAGGGGTGTCCATTTCAACACAGCGTCCTCGGTTGCTCCCCACAGATCCAGGAGATTTAACCTGTCTTGTTGCTAGGAGACAATTGGAATGCGAGGTGGGCTACGCAGCCATCCATCCTTAGAACCCTGCTCAGAATCATTGTCCTGGAGCCAAGCAACGGTCTCAATTGACCTGCAGAAGACTCTCTGCTGTTTGGAGCTTGTCATATCTCTCATCGTGGGAAAACCCCCATGGCCTCCTGGTGCCCCCCCCCATTCATGAAGGGGCCATCAGGGACAGAAACTCCAACATGAGCGATCGTCTGATCCTCACCCTGACTTCAGATGCACGAGATCTCTATTCAGGTCTGTAGATTGTGCCTGCCATGGCCTCACCCAGAAACCTAAGCCTAGCTTGTGTTCTCAGACTTTTGTCGTCAGACTACTGGCCCACAAGCCCTCCAGTTTGGCAATCCAGAACTACAATGCAGCACTTGCCGGCCCTCCAGAAGAAAAACATTGTCCTCTGGGGCTACCCAGTAACCCCAAATGAGGATCAACCTACACCGACCTTGGCTGTACCCCAAATACATAGGCTGACCAGAGCACTAATGCCCTTTCTGACACAGCCTGAGCCTGGAGCCCCTAGCCCGTCCCAGACAGCTGGCCGCACACTGAGCACATCGAGCCTCCGTGGCCTTAGGTCGTCATCTCTTCCCAACCTCGGTTTCCAGGTTTCAGAACCTAGACCTAATCTCCAATCACTGCCCAAGTTTGAAGGTGATGCAGAAATCAGAACTCCTTCCCCATGGCAAGAAACCTTGTGGTTGGCATGTTGTCCAACGTTCAGGGTCGTTCAAACCAGTGTGGACCATGAGGCCCCGGCAATGCTCGCGGGCCACATTGGTCACAAACACACATTGTGACCCTCAGGATGAGCCCAGTCCTCAAGTAAGGCCACTCAGTGGCTGGATGAAGAGATAGCATATTGGGCTTGCCATGCCCCTAGGCCCCAATTTTTAAAAATATTTCGGGTTGACCCTTCAGTCTTCCCCACGGCTTGGCTTTGGAATTCCTCTTTTGGTGAAACACCTGAGGTAACAAACCTGAAATGAGTCCTCCCATCCCACAGATTGACGAAAAGCAATTGGGAATCGGGCCAAATCCTCAGAGAGGAAGATTCGACCATGGCCCATGAGGCCTCCCCGACATTCCACGGCCATCGCTGATACAAAATCCAGAGACAAAAGCCTGAGCCAGCGCCTCAGACTCGCACTTCCTTCATATCTTGAAGAGTTCTTCTCATGGTTTGTCGATCGGGCCTGCCATACCTACGTCCCCAAACCTAAGCTGAGTTTGTGTTCTCAGACTTCTGTCCTCAAAGTCTTGGGCCACACACGCTCCAGGCTGGGCGCCTGGAGCCACACATTAGGACTGTGCCTACCAATCCATGGGAATTCTGCCCATTTCATGGTCCAAAATCGTACAAATTAGGAGAAACCTCCAAAGTCCCTGAGGCCATCCCAATAGTGTAGGTCGCCCGGAACAAACAAGGACTGTCTGACACCAGCTGATAATCGACCTCCACTCATACCATAGATGGATGTCCCCAGAGAAGAAGATTGAACCAGACAGGACCCTAGGCCATAATAGGATCCATTGCTTTGGGTTACAGGCATGTGTCCTCAAAAGCCTGATTCCAATACGAGCATAGGGGTTTTCCTGAGGCACCCATCAGAACTCATCTCGTCTCCACAAGGAAACCTGTGCATGGGAGCCATGTCCAAAGCTTAGGAGAGTACTTCAGGGTCCCGGTGCCACCGCCCCATTCCAAGGACCTCATGGACACAAAAACACATTAGGAGCCATCCTCAGGAAAGTCCATTTCAACTCAGCCACCCCGGTTGCTCCGGCAGAGCCATCAGATCAAAACTGTCTTGTTGCTAGGAGACAATTCGAATGCGAGGCGGGCTTCCCAGGCATCCATCCGCGAACGGTGCTCTGGAGTCATTCCATATGGGATGTCCTGGAGCTGTCCAACAGGTCTCAATTGTCCCGCAGAAGGAATCCTTGAAGGGGGCATCCCACAACTCCCAACGTGGGAAAACCTCAATGGCCCCGAGATTCCGCTCCCTTCATAAAGCGGCCGTCATGCACAGGAACTCCAACCTGAGCCAAAGTCTGATCCTCGCCCTGACTTCAGAAGCATGAGATAGTGGTTCAGATCTGCAGGGGATACCTGTCGTGCCCTCGCCCTGAAACCCATGTCTAGCTTGTCTTCTCACACTTCCGTCCTCAAACTCCTGGCCCCGAAGTCCTAAAATTTGGCAATTCCGGACCCACAATGCAGCACTCTGCCGGCCCTCAAGAAAAAAAAAAAATTATTGCCTCATGAGCTGCCCAGGCACCTTAAATGAGGATAAACCTACACAGCACTCGACCTTACCCAAATTATATAGTCTAACCTGGGCACTAATGCACTGTCGAACACAACCTGAGCCCAGAACTCCTGACCAACACCCAGAAAGCTGACCGCAACTGAGCACATAAAACACGCCATGGCCTTAGGTCATCATCTCTTCCCTACCTCAGTTTTCAGGCTTCAGAACCAAGACCTTATCTCCAATCACTGCCCAGGGGTGAATGTTATGCAGAAATCAGTACTCCTCCTTACCCATGGCAAGAACCCTTGTGGTTGGCACGTTGTCCAACGTTCAGTGTAGGAGAAACCAGCATTCACCCTGAGGCCCCGCCCATTCTTAAGTGCGAGGAGGGCATACACACGCATTGTGACCCTCAGCATGAGTCCTGTCCTCTAGTAAGTCCTCTCAGTGGCTGGACCTTTAGATGTCATAATGGCTTGACATGTCACTAGGCCCCAATTTTTAACCAGATTTCTGACTGTCCAGTCGCCCCTCCCCAGGACTCTATTCTGGAATCCCTCATTTGGTGGGACACCTGAGGTTAAAAAAGAAAACAACAACAACAACAACAAAAAAAAAAAGGACTTCTTCCAGCCCACAGAATGACCCCAATCTCTTTGGACGGGGCCAAACCACCAGAGAGTAAGACTCGTCCATTTCCCATAAAGTCACCCAGAAATTCCACGACCATGAGTGACACGATATCCAGAGACAAAAACCTGAGAAGGATCCTCACACTCGCCCTTCTTTCAAATCCCGAAGAGTTCTCCTCATGGTCTGTACATCAGTCCTGCCATACCTATGACCCGAAACATAAGCCGAGTTTGTGTTTTCAGACAACTGTCCAAACAGCCCTGGCCTACACAACCTACAGGCTCAGGCCCCTGGAGCCAAACCTGAGGACTGTACTTGCCCTCTCCAAGGGAATTGTGTGTGCCCATTCCAATGGCCACAACCCTTCTAATTGGATAAACCTCCAAAGTCCCTGATCCATCTCAATAGTGGTGGCTTCCCAGGAAAAACAGGGGCAATCTGAGCCCAAATGAGCACCTACCTGCACTCAGACCCATAGACAGATGTCCCCAGAGGTAAAAAGGAAAGAACAGGCCCCTAGGCACTAATCAGATCCATTGCTTTGGTTTCCAGGCATCTCTCCTCAGAGGCCTGGATTTCAAAAGCAGCATATAGCTGTTTCATGACTCACCCATCAGAAAACATCTCATCTACACATGGGAAACTTGCACGTTGGAGCTGTGTCAAAGCCTCTGTTTAGGAGAACACGTTAGGGCACCAGTGCCACCTCTTCATTCCAAGGTCTCCATAGACACAAAAGCACATTAGGACCCATCCTTAGGGGTGTCCATTTCAACACAGCGTCCTCGGTTGCTCCCCACAGATCCAGGAGATTTAACCTGTCTTGTTGCTAGGAGACAATTGGAATGCGAGGTGGGCTACGCAGCCATCCATCCTTAGAACCCTGCTCAGAATCATTGTCCTGGAGCCAAGCAACGGTCTCAATTGACCTGCAGAAGACTCTCTGCTGTTTGGAGCTTGTCATATCTCTCATCGTGGGAAAACCCCCATGGCCTCCTGGTGCCCCCCCCCATTCATGAAGGGGCCATCAGGGACAGAAACTCCAACCTGAGCGATCGTCTGATCCTCACCCTGACTTCAGATGCACGAGATCTCTATTCAGGTCTGTAGATTGTGCCTGCCATGGCCTCACCCAGAAACCTAAGCCTAGCTTGTGTTCTCAGACTTTTGTCGTCAGACTACTGGCCCACAAGCCCTCCAGTTTGGCAATCCAGAACTACAATGCAGCACTTGCCGGCCCTCCAGAAGAAAAACATTGTCCTCTGGGGCTACCCAGTAACCCCAAATGAGGATCAACCTACACCGACCTTGGCTGTACCCCAAATACATAGGCTGACCAGAGCACTAATGCCCTTTCTGACACAGCCTGAGCCTGGAGCCCCTAGCCCGTCCCAGACAGCTGGCCGCACACTGAGCACATCGAGCCTCCGTGGCCTTAGGTCGTCATCTCTTCCCAACCTCGGTTTCCAGGTTTCAGAACCTAGACCTAATCTCCAATCACTGCCCAAGTTTGAAGGTGATGCAGAAATCAGAACTCCTTCCCCATGGCAAGAAACCTTGTGGTTGGCATGTTGTCCAACGTTCAGGGTCGTTCAAACCAGTGTGGACCATGAGGCCCCGGCAATGCTCGCGGGCCACATTGGTCACAAACACACATTGTGACCCTCAGGATGAGCCCAGTCCTCAAGTAAGGCCACTCAGTGGCTGGATGAAGAGATAGCATATTGGGCTTGCCATGCCCCTAGGCCCCAATTTTTAAAAATATTTCGGGTTGACCCTTCAGTCTTCCCCACGGCTTGGCTTTGGAATTCCTCTTTTGGTGAAACACCTGAGGTAACAAACCTGAAATGAGTCCTCCCATCCCACAGATTGACGAAAAGCAATTGGGAATCGGGCCAAATCCTCAGAGAGGAAGATTCGACCATGGCCCATGAGGCCTCCCCGACATTCCACGGCCATCGCTGATACAAAATCCAGAGACAAAAGCCTGAGCCAGCGCCTCAGACTCGCACTTCCTTCATATCTTGAAGAGTTCTTCTCATGGTTTGTCGATCGGGCCTGCCATACCTACGTCCCCAAACCTAAGCTGAGTTTGTGTTCTCAGACTTCTGTCCTCAAAGTCTTGGGCCACACACGCTCCAGGCTGGGCGCCTGGAGCCACACATTAGGACTGTGCCTACCAATCCATGGGAATTCTGCCCATTTCATGGTCCAAAATCGTACAAATTAGGAGAAACCTCCAAAGTCCCTGAGGCCATCCCAATAGTGTAGGTCGCCCGGAACAAACAAGGACTGTCTGACACCAGCTGATAATCGACCTCCACTCATACCATAGATGGATGTCCCCAGAGAAGAAGATTGAACCAGACAGGACCCTAGGCCATAATAGGATCCATTGCTTTGGGTTACAGGCATGTGTCCTCAAAAGCCTGATTCCAATACGAGCATAGGGGTTTTCCTGAGGCACCCATCAGAACTCATCTCGTCTCCACAAGGAAACCTGTGCATGGGAGCCATGTCCAAAGCTTAGGAGAGTACTTCAGGGTCCCGGTGCCACCGCCCCATTCCAAGGACCTCATGGACACAAAAACACATTAGGAGCCATCCTCAGGAAAGTCCATTTCAACTCAGCCACCCCGGTTGCTCCGGCAGAGCCATCAGATCAAAACTGTCTTGTTGCTAGGAGACAATTCGAATGCGAGGCGGGCTTCCCAGGCATCCATCCGCGAACGGTGCTCTGGAGTCATTCCATATGGGATGTCCTGGAGCTGTCCAACAGGTCTCAATTGTCCCGCAGAAGGAATCCTTGAAGGGGGCATCCCACAACTCCCAACGTGGGAAAACCTCAATGGCCCCGAGATTCCGCTCCCTTCATAAAGCGGCCGTCATGCACAGGAACTCCAACCTGAGCCAACGTCTGATCCTCGCCCTGACTTCAGAAGCATGAGATAGTGGTTCAGATCTGCAGGGGATACCTGTCGTGCCCTCGCCCTGAAACCCATGTCTAGCTTGTCTTCTCACACTTCCGTCCTCAAACTCCTGGCCCCGAAGTCCTAAAATTTGGCAATTCCGGACCCACAATGCAGCACTCTGCCGGCCCTCAAGAAAAAAAAAAATTATTGCCTCATGAGCTGCCCAGGCACCTTAAATGAGGATAAACCTACACAGCACTCGACCTTACCCAAATTATATAGTATAACCTGGGCACTAATGCACTGTCGAACACAACCTGAGCCCGGAACTCCTGACCAACACCCAGAAAGCTGACCGCAACTGAGCACATAAAACACGCCATGGCCTTAGGTCATCATCTCTTCCCTACCTCAGTTTTCAGGCTTCAGAACCAAGACCTTATCTCCAATCACTGCCCAGGGGTGAATGTTATGCAGAAATCAGTACTCCTCCTTACCCATGGCAAGAACCCTTGTGGTTGGCACGTTGTCCAACGTTCAGTGTAGGAGAAACCAGCATTCACCCTGAGGCCCCGCCCATTCTTAAGTGCGAGGAGGGCATACACACGCATTGTGACCCTCAGCATGAGTCCTGTCCTCTAGTAAGTCCTCTCAGTGGCTGGACCTTTAGATGTCATAATGGGCTTGACATGTCACTAGGCCCCAATTTTTAACCAGATTTCTGACTGTCCAGTCGCCCCTCCCCAGGACTCTATTCTGGAATCCCTCATTTGGTGGGACACCTGAGGTTAAAAAAGAAAACAACAACAACAACAAAAAAAAAAAAAAAAGGACTTCTTCCAGCCCACAGAATGACCCCAATCTCTTTGGACGGGGCCAAACCACCAGAGAGTAAGACTCGTCCATTTCCCATAAAGTCACCCAGAAATTCCACGACCATGAGTGACACGATATCCAGAGACAAAAACCTGAGAAGGATCCTCACACTCGCCCTTCTTTCAAATCCCGAAGAGTTCTCTTCATGGTCTGTACATCAGTCCTGCCATACCTATGACCCGAAACATAAGCCGAGTTTGTGTTTTCAGACAACTGTCCAAACAGCCCTGGCCTACACAACCTACAGGCTCAGGCCCCTGGAGCCAAACCTGAGGACTGTACTTGCCCTCTCCAAGGGAATTGTGTGTGCCCATTCCAATGGCCACAACCCTTCTAATTGGATAAACCTCCAAAGTCCCTGATCCATCTCAATAGTGGTGGCTTCCCAGGAAAAACAGGGGCAATCTGAGCCCAAATGAGCACCTACCTGCACTCAGACCCATAGACAGATGTCCCCAGAGGTAAAAAGGAAAGAACAGGCCCCTAGGCACTAATCAGATCCTTTGCTTTGGTTTCCAGGCATCTCTCCTCAGAGGCCTGGATTTCAAAAGCAGCATATAGCTGTTTCATGACTCACCCATCAGAAAACATCTCATCTACACATAGGAAACTTGCACGTTGGAGCTGTGTCAAAGCCTCTGTTTAGGAGAACACGTTAGGGCACCAGTGCCACCTCTTCATTCCAAGGTCTCCATAGACACAAAAGCACATTAGGACCCATCCTTAGGGGTGTCCATTTCAACACAGCGTCCTCGGTTGCTCCCCACAGATCCAGGAGATTTAACCTGTCTTGTTGCTAGGAGACAATTGGAATGCGAGGTGGGCTACGCAGCCATCCATCCTTAGAACCCTGCTCAGAATCATTGTCCTGGAGCCAAGCAACGGTCTCAATTGACCTGCAGAAGACTCTCTGCTGTTTGGAGCTTGTCATATCTCTCATCGTGGGAAAACCCCCATGGCCTCCTGGTGCCCCCCCCCATTCATGAAGGGGCCATCAGGGACAGAAACTCCAACATGAGCGATCGTCTGATCCTCACCCTGACTTCAGATGCACGAGATCTCTATTCAGGTCTGTAGATTGTGCCTGCCATGGCCTCACCCAGAAACCTAAGCCTAGCTTGTGTTCTCAGACTTTTGTCGTCAGACTACTGGCCCACAAGCCCTCCAGTTTGGCAATCCAGAACTACAATGCAGCACTTGCCGGCCCTCCAGAAGAAAAACATTGTCCTCTGGGGCTACCCAGTAACCCCAAATGAGGATCAACCTACACCGACCTTGGCTGTACCCCAAATACATAGGCTGACCAGAGCACTAATGCCCTTTCTGACACAGCCTGAGCCTGGAGCCCCTAGCCCGTCCCAGACAGCTGGCCGCACACTGAGCACATCGAGCCTCCGTGGCCTTAGGTCGTCATCTCTTCCCAACCTCGGTTTCCAGGTTTCAGAACCTAGACCTAATCTCCAATCACTGCCCAAGTTTGAAGGTGATGCAGAAATCAGAACTCCTTCCCCATGGCAAGAAACCTTGTGGTTGGCATGTTGTCCAACGTTCAGGGTCGTTCAAACCAGTGTGGACCATGAGGCCCCGGCAATGCTCGCGGGCCACATTGGTCACAAACACACATTGTGACCCTCAGGATGAGCCCAGTCCTCAAGTAAGGCCACTCAGTGGCTGGATGAAGAGATAGCATATTGGGCTTGCCATGCCCCTAGGCCCCAATTTTTAAAAATATTTCGGGTTGACCCTTCAGTCTTCCCCACGGCTTGGCTTTGGAATTCCTCTTTTGGTGAAACACCTGAGGTAACAAACCTGAAATGAGTCCTCCCATCCCACAGATTGACGAAAAGCAATTGGGAATCGGGCCAAATCCTCAGAGAGGAAGATTCGACCATGGCCCATGAGGCCTCCCCGACATTCCACGGCCATCGCTGATACAAAATCCAGAGACAAAAGCCTGAGCCAGCGCCTCAGACTCGCACTTCCTTCATATCTTGAAGAGTTCTTCTCATGGTTTGTCGATCGGGCCTGCCATACCTACGTCCCCAAACCTAAGCTGAGTTTGTGTTCTCAGACTTCTGTCCTCAAAGTCTTGGGCCACACACGCTCCAGGCTGGGCGCCTGGAGCCACACATTAGGACTGTGCCTACCAATCCATGGGAATTCTGCCCATTTCATGGTCCAAAATCGTACAAATTAGGAGAAACCTCCAAAGTCCCTGAGGCCATCCCAATAGTGTAGGTCGCCCGGAACAAACAAGGACTGTCTGACACCAGCTGATAATCGACCTCCACTCATACCATAGATGGATGTCCCCAGAGAAGAAGATTGAACCAGACAGGACCCTAGGCCATAATAGGATCCATTGCTTTGGGTTACAGGCATGTGTCCTCAAAAGCCTGATTCCAATACGAGCATAGGGGTTTTCCTGAGGCACCCATCAGAACTCATCTCGTCTCCACAAGGAAACCTGTGCATGGGAGCCATGTCCAAAGCTTAGGAGAGTACTTCAGGGTCCCGGTGCCACCGCCCCATTCCAAGGACCTCATGGACACAAAAACACATTAGGAGCCATCCTCAGGAAAGTCCATTTCAACTCAGCCACCCCGGTTGCTCCGGCAGAGCCATCAGATCAAAACTGTCTTGTTGCTAGGAGACAATTCGAATGCGAGGCGGGCTTCCCAGGCATCCATCCGCGAACGGTGCTCTGGAGTCATTCCATATGGGATGTCCTGGAGCTGTCCAACAGGTCTCAATTGTCCCGCAGAAGGAATCCTTGAAGGGGGCATCCCACAACTCCCAACGTGGGAAAACCTCAATGGCCCCGAGATTCCGCTCCCTTCATAAAGCGGCCGTCATGCACAGGAACTCCAACCTGAGCCAACGTCTGATCCTCGCCCTGACTTCAGAAGCATGAGATAGTGGTTCAGATCTGCAGGGGATACCTGTCGTGCCCTCGCCCTGAAACCCATGTCTAGCTTGTCTTCTCACACTTCCGTCCTCAAACTCCTGGCCCCGAAGTCCTAAAATTTGGCAATTCCGGACCCACAATGCAGCACTCTGCCGGCCCTCAAGAAAAAAAAAAAATTATTGCCTCATGAGCTGCCCAGGCACCTTAAATGAGGATAAACCTACACAGCACTCGACCTTACCCAAATTATATAGTCTAACCTGGGCACTAATGCACTGTCGAACACAACCTGAGCCCGGAACTCCTGACCAACACCCAGAAAGCTGACCGCAACTGAGCACATAAAACACGCCATGGCCTTAGGTCATCATCTCTTCCCTACCTCAGTTTTCAGGCTTCAGAACCGAGACCTTATCTCCAATCACTGCCCAGGGGTGAATGTTATGCAGAAATCAGTACTCCTCCTTACCCATGGCAAGAACCCTTGTGGTTGGCACGTTGTCCAACGTTCAGTGTAGGAGAAACCAGCATTCACCCTGAGGCCCCGCCCATTCTTAAGTGCGAGGAGGGCATACACACGCATTGTGACCCTCAGCATGAGTCCTGTCCTCTAGTAAGTCCTCTCAGTGGCTGGACCTTTAGATGTCATAATGGGCTTGACATGTCACTAGGCCCCAATTTTTAACCAGATTTCTGACTGTCCAGTCGCCCCTCCCCAGGACTCTATTCTGGAATCCCTCATTTGGTGGGACACCTGAGGTTAAAAAAGAAAACAACAACAACAACAAAAAAAAAAAAGAGGGACTTCTTCCAGCCCACAGAATGACCCCAATCTCTTTGGACGGGGCCAAACCACCAGAGAGTAAGACTCGTCCATTTCCCATAAAGTCACCCAGAAATTCCACGACCATGAGTGACACGATATCCAGAGACAAAAACCTGAGAAGGATCCTCACACTCGCCCTTCTTTCAAATCCCGAAGAGTTCTCCTCATGGTCTGTACATCAGTCCTGCCATACCTATGACCCGAAACATAAGCCGAGTTTGTGTTTTCAGACAACTGTCCAAACAGCCCTGGCCTACACAACCTACAGGCTCAGGCCCCTGGAGCCAAACCTGAGGACTGTACTTGCCCTCTCCAAGGGAATTGTGTGTGCCCATTCCAATGGCCACAACCCTTCTAATTGGATAAACCTCCAAAGTCCCTGATCCATCTCAATAGTGGTGGCTTCCCAGGAAAAACAGGGGCAATCTGAGCCCAAATGAGCACCTACCTGCACTCAGACCCATAGACAGATGTCCCCAGAGGTAAAAAGGAAAGAACAGGCCCCTAGGCACTAATCAGATCCTTTGCTTTGGTTTCCAGGCATCTCTCCTCAGAGGCCTGGATTTCAAAAGCAGCATATAGCTGTTTCATGACTCACCCATCAGAAAACATCTCATCTACACAGGGGAAACTTGCACGTTGGAGCTGTGTCAAAGCCTCTGTTTAGGAGAACACGTTAGGGCACCAGTGCCACCTCTTCATTCCAAGGTCTCCATAGACACAAAAGCACATTAGGACCCATCCTTAGGGGTGTCCATTTCAACACAGCGTCCTCGGTTGCTCCCCACAGATCCAGGAGATTTAACCTGTCTTGTTGCTAGGAGACAATTGGAATGCGAGGTGGGCTACGCAGCCATCCATCCTTAGAACCCTGCTCAGAATCATTGTCCTGGAGCCAAGCAACGGTCTCAATTGACCTGCAGAAGACTCTCTGCTGTTTGGAGCTTGTCATATCTCTCATCGTGGGAAAACCCCCATGGCCTCCTGGTGCCCCCCCCCATTCATGAAGGGGCCATCAGGGACAGAAACTCCAACCTGAGCGATCGTCTGATCCTCACCCTGACTTCAGATGCACGAGATCTCTATTCAGGTCTGTAGATTGTGCCTGCCATGGCCTCACCCAGAAACCTAAGCCTAGCTTGTGTTCTCAGACTTTTGTCGTCAGACTACTGGCCCACAAGCCCTCCAGTTTGGCAATCCAGAACTACAATGCAGCACTTGCCGGCCCTCCAGAAGAAAAACATTGTCCTCTGGGGCTACCCAGTAACCCCAAATGAGGATCAACCTACACCGACCTTGGCTGTACCCCAAATACATAGGCTGACCAGAGCACTAATGCCCTTTCTGACACAGCCTGAGCCTGGAGCCCCTAGCCCGTCCCAGACAGCTGGCCGCACACTGAGCACATCGAGCCTCCGTGGCCTTAGGTCGTCATCTCTTCCCAACCTCGGTTTCCAGGTTTCAGAACCTAGACCTAATCTCCAATCACTGCCCAAGTTTGAAGGTGATGCAGAAATCAGAACTCCTTCCCCATGGCAAGAAACCTTGTGGTTGGCATGTTGTCCAACGTTCAGGGTCGTTCAAACCAGTGTGGACCATGAGGCCCCGGCAATGCTCGCGGGCCACATTGGTCACAAACACACATTGTGACCCTCAGGATGAGCCCAGTCCTCAAGTAAGGCCACTCAGTGGCTGGATGAAGAGATAGCATATTGGGCTTGCCATGCCCCTAGGCCCCAATTTTTAAAAATATTTCGGGTTGACCCTTCAGTCTTCCCCACGGCTTGGCTTTGGAATTCCTCTTTTGGTGAAACACCTGAGGTAACAAACCTGAAATGAGTCCTCCCATCCCACAGATTGACGAAAAGCAATTGGGAATCGGGCCAAATCCTCAGAGAGGAAGATTCGACCATGGCCCATGAGGCCTCCCCGACATTCCACGGCCATCGCTGATACAAAATCCAGAGACAAAAGCCTGAGCCAGCGCCTCAGACTCGCACTTCCTTCATATCTTGAAGAGTTCTTCTCATGGTTTGTCGATCGGGCCTGCCATACCTACGTCCCCAAACCTAAGCTGAGTTTGTGTTCTCAGACTTCTGTCCTCAAAGTCTTGGGCCACACACGCTCCAGGCTGGGCGCCTGGAGCCACACATTAGGACTGTGCCTACCAATCCATGGGAATTCTGCCCATTTCATGGTCCAAAATCGTACAAATTAGGAGAAACCTCCAAAGTCCCTGAGGCCATCCCAATAGTGTAGGTCGCCCGGAACAAACAAGGACTGTCTGACACCAGCTGATAATCGACCTCCACTCATACCATAGATGGATGTCCCCAGAGAAGAAGATTGAACCAGACAGGACCCTAGGCCATAATAGGATCCATTGCTTTGGGTTACAGGCATGTGTCCTCAAAAGCCTGATTCCAATACGAGCATAGGGGTTTTCCTGAGGCACCCATCAGAACTCATCTCGTCTCCACAAGGAAACCTGTGCATGGGAGCCATGTCCAAAGCTTAGGAGAGTACTTCAGGGTCCCGGTGCCACCGCCCCATTCCAAGGACCTCATGGACACAAAAACACATTAGGAGCCATCCTCAGGAAAGTCCATTTCAACTCAGCCACCCCGGTTGCTCCGGCAGAGCCATCAGATCAAAACTGTCTTGTTGCTAGGAGACAATTCGAATGCGAGGCGGGCTTCCCAGGCATCCAACCGCGAACGGTGCTCTGGAGTCATTCCATATGGGATGTCCTGGAGCTGTCCAACAGGTCTCAATTGTCCCGCAGAAGGAATCCTTGAAGGGGGCATCCCACAACTCCCAACGTGGGAAAACCTCAATGGCCCCGAGATTCCGCTCCCTTCATAAAGCGGCCGTCATGCACAGGAACTCCAACCTGAGCCAACGTCTGATCCTCGCCCTGACTTCAGAAGCATGAGATAGTGGTTCAGATCTGCAGGGGATACCTGTCGTGCCCTCGCCCTGAAACCCATGTCTAGCTTGTCTTCTCACACTTCCGTCCTCAAACTCCTGGCCCCGAAGTCCTAAAATTTGGCAATTCCGGACCCACAATGCAGCACTCTGCCGGCCCTCTAGAAAAAAAAAAAAATTATTGCCTCATGAGCTGCCCAGGCACCTTAAATGAGGATAAACCTACACAGCACTCGACCTTACCCAAATTATATAGTCTAACCTGGGCACTAATGCACTGTCGAACACAACCTGAGCCCGGAACTCCTGACCAACACCCAGAAAGCTGACCGCAACTGAGCACATAAAACACGCCATGGCCTTAGGTCATCATCTCTTCCCTACCTCAGTTTTCAGGCTTCAGAACCAAGACCTTATCTCCAATCACTGCCCAGGGGTGAATGTTATGCAGAAATCAGTACTCCTCCTTACCCATGGCAAGAACCCTTGTGGTTGGCACGTTGTCCAACGTTCAGTGTAGGAGAAACCAGCATTCACCCTGAGGCCCCGCCCATTCTTAAGTGCGAGGAGGGCATACACACGCATTGTGACCCTCAGCATGAGTCCTGTCCTCTAGTAAGTCCTCTCAGTGGCTGGACCTTTAGATGTCATAATGGGCTTGACATGTCACTAGGCCCCAATTTTTAACCAGATTTCTGACTGTCCAGTCGCCCCTCCCCAGGACTCTATTCTGGAATCACTCATTTGGTGGGACACTTGAGGTTAAAAAAGAAAACAACAACAAAAAAAAAAAAAAAAAAAGGACTTCTTCCAGCCCACAGAATGACCCCAATCTCTTTGGACGGGGCCAAACCACCAGAGAGTAAGACTCGTCCATTTCCCATAAAGTCACCCAGAAATTCCACGACCATGAGTGACACGATATCCAGAGACATAAACCTGAGAAGGATCCTCACACTCGCCCTTCTTTCAAATCCCGAAGAGTTCTCCTCATGGTCTGTACATCAGTCCTGCCATACCTATGACCCGAAACATAAGCCGAGTTTGTGTTTTCAGACAACTGTCCAAACAGCCCTGGCCTACACAACCTACAGGCTCAGGCCCCTGGAGCCAAACCTGAGGACTGTACTTGCCCTCTCCAAGGGAATTGTGTGTGCCCATTCCAATGGCCACAACCCTTCTAATTGGATAAACCTCCAAAGTCCCTGATCCATCTCAATAGTGGTGGCTTCCCAGGAAAAACAGGGGCAATCTGAGCCCAAATGAGCACCTACCTGCACTCAGACCCATAGACAGATGTCCCCAGAGGTAAAAAGGAAAGAACAGGCCCCTAGGCACTAATCAGATCCATTGCTTTGGTTTCCAGGCATCTCTCCTCAGAGGCCTGGATTTCAAAAGCAGCATATAGCTGTTTCATGACTCACCCATCAGAAAACATCTCATCTACACAGGGGAAACTTGCACGTTGGAGCTGTGTCAAAGCCTCTGTTTAGGAGAACACGTTAGGGCACCAGTGCCACCTCTTCATTCCAAGGTCTCCATAGACACAAAAGCACATTAGGACCCATCCTTAGGGGTGTCCATTTCAACACAGCGTCCTCGGTTGCTCCCCACAGATCCAGGAGATTTAACCTGTCTTGTTGCTAGGAGACAATTGGAATGCGAGGTGGGCTACGCAGCCATCCATCCTTAGAACCCTGCTCAGAATCATTGTCCTGGAGCCAAGCAACGGTCTCAATTGACCTGCAGAAGACTCTCTGCTGTTTGGAGCTTGTCATATCTCTCATCGTGGGAAAACCCCCATGGCCTCCTGGTGCCCCCCCCCATTCATGAAGGGGCCATCAGGGACAGAAACTCCAACCTGAGCGATCGTCTGATCCTCACCCTGACTTCAGATGCACGAGATCTCTATTCAGGTCTGTAGATTGTGCCTGCCATGGCCTCACCCAGAAACCTAAGCCTAGCTTGTGTTCTCAGACTTTTGTCGTCAGACTACTGGCCCACAAGCCCTCCAGTTTGGCAATCCAGAACTACAATGCAGCACTTGCCGGCCCTCCAGAAGAAAAACATTGTCCTCTGGGGCTACCCAGTAACCCCAAATGAGGATCAACCTACACCGACCTTGGCTGTACCCCAAATACATAGGCTGACCAGAGCACTAATGCCCTTTCTGACACAGCCTGAGCCTGGAGCCCCTAGCCCGTCCCAGACAGCTGGCCGCACACTGAGCACATCGAGCCTCCGTGGCCTTAGGTCGTCATCTCTTCCCAACCTCGGTTTCCAGGTTTCAGAACCTAGACCTAATCTCCAATCACTGCCCAAGTTTGAAGGTGATGCAGAAATCAGAACTCCTTCCCCATGGCAAGAAACCTTGTGGTTGGCATGTTGTCCAACGTTCAGGGTCGTTCAAACCAGTGTGGACCATGAGGCCCCGGCAATGCTCGCGGGCCACATTGGTCACAAACACACATTGTGACCCTCAGGATGAGCCCAGTCCTCAAGTAAGGCCACTCAGTGGCTGGATGAAGAGATAGCATATTGGGCTTGCCATGCCCCTAGGCCCCAATTTTTAAAAATATTTCGGGTTGTCCCTTCAGTCTTCCCCACGGCTTGGCTTTGGAATTCCTCTTTTGGTGGGACACCTGAGGTAACAAACCTGAAATGAGTCCTCCCATCCCACAGATTGACGAAAAGCAATTGGGTATCGGGCCAAATCCTCAGAGAGGAAGATTCGTCCATGGCCCATGAGGCCTCCCCGACATTCCACGGCCATCGCTGATACAAAATCCAGAGACAAAATCCTGAGCAAACGACTCAGACTCGCACTTTCTTCATATCCTGAAGAGTTCTTCTCATGGTTTGTCGATCGGGCCTGCCATACCTACGTCCCCAAACCTAATCTGAGTTTGTTTTCAGACAACTGTCCAAACAGCCAAGGCCTACACAACCTACAGGCTCAGGCCCCTGGAGCCAAACCTGACGATTGTACTTGCCCTCTCCAAGGGAATTGTGTGTGCCCATTCCAATGGCCACAACCCTTCTAATAGGATAAAACTCCAAAGTCCCTGATCCATCTCAAAAGTGGTGGCTTCCCAGGAAAAACAGGGGCAATCTGACCCAAATGAGCACCTACCTGCACTCAGACCCATAGACAGATGTCCCCAGAGGTAAAAAGGAAAGAACAGGCCCCTAGGCACTAATCAGATCCATTGCTTTGTTTTCCAGGCATCTCTCCTCAGAGGCCTGGATTTCAAAAGCAGCATATAGCTGTTTCTTGATTCACCCATATGAAAACATCTCATCTACACATGGGAAACTTGCACGTTGGAGCTGTGTCAAAGCCTCTGTTTAGAAGAACCCTTTAGGGCCCCAGTGCCACCGCTTCATTCCAAGGTCTCCATAGACACAAAAGCACATTAGGACCAATCCCCAGGGGTGTCCATTTCAACTCAGCATCCTCGGTAGCTGACCACAGATCCAGGAGATCTAACCTGTCTTGTTGCTAGGAGACAATTGGAATGCGAGGTGGGCTACCCAGCCATCCATCCTTAGAACCCTGCTCAGAATCATTGCCCTGGAGCCAAACAACAGGTCTCAATATTTTTGCAGAAGACTCTCTGCAGTTTGGAGCTTCTCACAACTCCCATAGTGGGAAAACACCCATGGCCTCGTGATGCCCCCCCCCCATTCATGAAGGGGCCATCAGGGACAGAAACTCCAACCTGAGCGATCGTCTGATCCTCGCCCTGACTTCAGATGCACGAGATCTCGATTCAGGTCTGTAGATTGTGCCTGCCATAGCCTCACCCAGAAACCTAAGCCGAGCTTGTGTTCTTAGACTTTTGTCGTCAGACTACTGGCCCACAAGCCCTCCATTTGGAAATCCAGAACTACAATGGAGCACTATGCCTGCGCTCCAGAAGAAAAACATTGTCCTCTGGGGCTACCCAGTAACCCCAAATGAGGATCAACCTACACCGACCTTGGCTGTACCCCAAATACATAGGCTGACCAGGGCACTAATGCCCTTTCTGACACAGCCTGAGCCTGGACCCCCTGGCCCCTACCAGACAGCTGGCCACACACTGAGCACATCTAGCCGCCATGGCCTTAGGTCGTCATCTCTTCCCAACCTCGGTTTTCAGGTTTCAGAACCTAGACCTTATCTCCAATCACTGCCCAAGGTTGAAGGTGATGCAGAAATCAGAACTCCTTCCCCATGGCAAGAAACCTTGTGGTTGGCATGTTGTCCAACGTTCAGTGTCGTGGAAACCAGTGTGGCCCATGAGGCCCCGCCCATGCTCGCGGGCCATATTGGTCACAAACACACATTGTGACACTCAGGCTGAGCCCAGTCCTCAAGTAAGGCCACTCAGTGGCTGGATGAAGAGATAGCAAATTGGGCTTGCCATGCCCCTAGGCCCCAATTTTTAACCATTGTTCGGGTTGTCCTTTCAGTCTTCCCCACGGCTTTGCTTTGGAGTTCCTCCTTTGGTGGGACACCTGAGGTAACAAACCTGAAATGAGTCCTCCCATCCCACAGATTTACGAAAAGCAAGTGGGAATCGGGCCTAATCCTCAGAGAGGAAGTTTCGTCCATGGCCCATGAGGCCTCCCCGACATTCCACGGCCATCGCTGATACAAAATCCAGAGACAAAAGCCTGAGCAAGCGCCTCAGACTCGCACTTTCTTCATATCCTGAAGAGTTCTCATGGTTTGTCGATCGGGCCTGCCATACCTACGTCCCCAAACCTAAGCTGAGTTTGTGTTTTCAGACTTCTGTCCTCAAAGTCTTGGGCCACACACCCTCCAGGCTGGGCGCCTTGAGCCACACATTAGGACTGTGCCTACCAATCCATGGGAATTCTGCCCATTCCATGGTCCAAAATCGTACAAATTAGGAGAAACCTCCAAAGTTCCTGAGGCCATCCCAATAGTGTAGGTCGACCGGAACAAACAAGGGCTGTCTGACACCAGCTGATAATCGACCTCCACTCATACCATAGATGGATGTCCCCAGAGAACAAGATTGAACCAGGCAGACCCTAGGCCATAATAGGATACATTGCTTTGGGTTACAGGCATGTGTCCTCAAAAGCCTGATTCCAATACGAGCATAGGGGTTTTCCTGAGACACCCATCAGAACTCATCTCGTCTCCACAAGGAAACCTGTGCATGGGAGCCATGTCCAAAGCTTAGGAGAGTACTTCAGGGTCCCGGTGCCACCGCCCCATTCCAAGGCCCTCATGGACAGAAAAACACATTAGGACCCATCCTCAGGAAAGTCCATTTCAACTCAGCCACCCCGGTTGCTCCGGCAGAGCCATCAGATCAAAACTGTCTCGTTGCTAGGAGACAATTGGAATGCGAGGCGGGCTTTCCAGGCATCCATCCGCGATCGGTGCTCTAGAGTATATCCATATGGGATGTCCTGGAGCTGTCCAACAGGTCTCAATTGTCCCGCAGAAGGAATCCTTGAAGGGGGCATCCCACAACTCCCAACGTGGGAAAACCTCAATGGCCTCGAGATTCCGCTCCCTTCATGAAGCGGCCGTCATGCTCAGAAACTCCAACCTGAGCCAACGTCTGATCCTCGCCCTGACTTCAGAAGCATGATATATTGGTTCAGATCTGCAGGGGGTACCTGCCGTGCCTTTGCCCTGAAACCCAAGTCTAGCTTGTCTTCTCACACTTCCGTCCTCACACTCCTGGCCCCGAATTCCTAAAATTTGGCAATTCCGGACCCACAATACAGCACTCTGCCGGCCCTCTAGAAAAAAAAAAAAAAATATTGCCTCATGAGCTACCCAGGCACCTTAAATGAAGATAAACATACACAGCACTCGACCTTACCCAAATTATATAGTCTAACCTGGGCACTAATGCACTGTCGAACACAACCTGAGCCCGGACTTCCTGACCAACACCCAGAAAGCTGACCGCACACTGAGCACATAAAACCCGCCATGGCCTTAGGTCATCATCTCTTCCCTACCTCAGTTTTCCCGCTTCAGAACCGAGACCTTATCTCCAATCACTGCCCAGGGGTGAATGTGATGCTGAAATCAGTACTCCTCCTTACCCATGGCAAGAACCCTTGTGGTTGGCACGTTGTCCAACATTCAGTGTAGGAGAAACCAGCATTCACCCTGAGGCCCTGCCCATTCTTGAGTGAGACGAGGGCATACACACGCATTGTGACCCTCAGCATGAGTCCTGTCCTCTAGTAAGTCCTCTCAGTGGCTGGATCATTAGATGTCATAATGGGCTTGACATGTCCCTAGGCCCCAATTTTTAACCAGATTTCTGATTGTCCAGTCGCCCCTCCCCAGGGCTCTACTCCGGAATCCCTCATTTAGTGGGACACCTGAGGTTAAAAAAGTAAACAACAACAACAACAACAAAAAGGACTTCTTCCAGCCCACAGAATGACCCCAAACTCTTTGGACGAGGCCAAACCACCAGAGAGTAAGAATCGTCCATTTCCCATGAAGTCACCCAGAAATTCCACGACCATGAGTGACACGATATCCAGAGACAAAATCTTGAGCAGGAGCCTCACACTCGCCCTTCTTTCAAATCCAGAAGAGTTCTCCTCATGGTCTGTAGATCAGTCCTGCCATACCTATGACCCGAAACATAAGCCGAGTTTGTGTTTTCAGACAACTGTCCAAACAGCCCTGGCCTACACAACCTACAGGCTCAGGCCCCTGGAGCCAAACCTGAGGACTGTACTTGCCCTCTCCAAGGGAAATGTGTGTGCCCATTCCAATGGCCACAACCCTTCTAATAGGATAAACCTCCAAAGTCCCTGATCCATCTCAATAGTGGTGGCTTCCCAGGAAAAACAGGGGCAATCTGAGCCCAAATGAGCACCTACGAGAACTCAGACCCATAGACAGATGTCCCCAGAGGTAAAAAGGAAAGAACAGGCCCCTAGGCACTAATCAGATCCATTGCTTTGGTTTCCAGGCATCTCTCCTCAGAGGCCTGGATTTCAAAACAGCATATAGCTGTTTCTTGATTCACCCATCAGAAAACATCTCATCTACACATGGGAAACTTGCACGTTGGAGCTGTGTCAAAGCCTCTGTTTAGGAGAACCATTTAGGGCACCAGTGCCACCGCTTCATTCCAAGGTCTCCATAGACTTAAAAGTACATTAGGACCCATCCTTAGGGGTGTCCATTTCAACTCAGCGTCCTCGGTTGCTCCCCACAGATCCAGGAGATCTAACCTGTCTTGTTGCTAGGAGACAATTGGAATGCGAGGTGGGCTACGCAGCCATCCATCCTTAGAACCCTGCTCAGAATCATTGGCCTGGAGCCAAGCAACAGGTCTCAATTGACCTGCAGAAGACTCTCTTCTGTTTGGAGCTTCTCATAACTCCCATCGTGGGAAAACCCCCATGGCCTCGTGATACCACCCCCCAATTCATGAAGGGGCCAGCGGGACAGAAACTCCAACCTGAGCGATCGTCTGATCCTCGCCCTGACTTCAGATGCACGAGATCTCTATTCAGGTCTGTAGATTGTGCCTGCCATGGCCTCACCCAGAAACCTAAGCCTAGCTTGTGTTCTCAGACTTTTGTCGTCAGACTACTGGCCCACAAGCCCACCAGTTTGGCAATCCAGAACTACAATGCAGCACTCTGCCGGCCCTCCAGTAGAAAAACATTGTCCTCTGGGGCTACCCAGTAACCCCAAATGAGGATCAACCTGCACCGACCTTGGCTGTACCCCAAATACATAGGCTGACCAGGGCACTAATGCCCTTTCTGACACAGTCTGAGCCTGGACTCCCTGGCCCGTCCCAGACAGCTGGCCGCACACTGAGCACATCGAGCCTCCGTGGCCTTAGGTGGTCATCTCTTCCCAACCTCGGTTCCAGGTTAAAGAACCTAGACCTTATCTCCAATAACTGCCCAAGGTTGAAGGTGATGCAGAAATCAGAACTCCTTTCCCATGGCAAGAAACCTTGTGGTTGGCATGTTGTCTAACGTTCAGTGTGGTTGAAACCAGTGTGGCCCATGTGGCCTCGCCCATGCTCGCGGGCCACATTGGTCACAAACACACATTGTGACCCTCAGGGTGAGCCCAGTCCTCAATTAAGGCCACTCAGTGGCTGGATGAAGAGATAGCAAATTGGGCTTGCCATGCCCCTAGGCCCCAATTTTTAACCATATTTCGGGATGTCCCTTCAGTCTTCCCCACGGCTTTGCTTTGGAATTCCTCTTTTGGTGGGACACCTGAGGTAACAAACCTGAAATGAGTCCTCCCATCCCACAGTTTGACGAAAAGCAATTGGGAATCGGGCCAAAACCTCAGAGAGGAAGATTCGTCCATGGCCCATGAGGCCTCCCCGACATTCCACGGCCATCGCTGATAAAAAATCCAGACACAAAAGCCTGAACAAGCGACTCAGTCTCGCACTTTCTTCATATCCTGAAGAGTTCTTCTCATGGTTTGTAGATCGGGCCTGCCATACCTACGTCCCCAAACCTAAGCTGAGTTTGTTTTCAGACAACTGTCCAAACAGCCCTGGCCTACACATCCTACAGGCTCAGAACCCTGGAGCCAAACCTGAGGACTGTACTTGCCCTCTCCAAGGGAATTGTGTGTTCCCATTCCAATGGCCACAACCCTTCTAATAGGATAAACCTCCAAAGTCCCTGATCCATCTCAATAGTGGTGGCTTCCCAGGAAAAACAGGGGCAATCTGAGCCCAACTGAGCACCTACCTGCACTCAGACCCATAGACAGATGTCCCCAGAGGTAAAAAGGAAAGAACAGGCCCCTAGGCACTAATCAGATCCATTGCTTTGGTTTCCAGGCATCTCTCATCAGAGGCCTGGATTTCAAAAGCAGCATATAGCTGTTTCTTGATTCACCCATCAGAAAACATCTCATCTACACATGGGAAACTTGCACGTTGGAGCTGTGTCAAAGCCTCTGTTTAGGAGAATCCTTTAGGGCCCCAGTGCCACCGCTTCATTCCAAGGTCTCCATAGACACAAAAGCACATTAGGACCCATCCTTAGGGGTGTCCATTTCAACTCAGCGTCCTCGGTTGCTCCCCACAGATCCAGGAGATCTAACCTGTCTTGTTGCTAGGAGACAATTGGAATGCGAGGTGGGCTACGCAGCCATCCATCCTTAGAACCCTGCTCAGAATCATTGGCCTGGAGCCAAGCAACAGGTCTCAATTGACCTGCAGAAGACTCTCTTCTGTTTGGAGCTTCTCATAACTCCCATCGTGGGAAAACCCCCATGGCCTCGTGATACCACCCCCCAATTCATGAAGGGGCCAGCAGGGACAGAAACTCCAACCTGAGCGATCGTCTGATCCTCGCCCTGACTTCAGATGCACGAGATCTCTATTCAGGTCTGTAGATTGTGCCTGCCATGGCCTCACCCAGAAACCTAAGCCTAGCTTGTGTTCTCAGACTTTTGTCGTCAGACTACTGGCCCACAAGCCCACCAGTTTGGCAATCCAGAACTACAATGCAGCACTCTGCCGGCCCCCCAGTAGAAAAACATTGTCCTCTGGGGCTACCCAGTAACCCCAAATGAGGATCAACCTGCACCGACCTTGGCTGTACCCCAAATACATAGGCTGACCAGGGCACTAATGCCCTTTCTGACACAGTCTGAGCCTGGACTCCCTGGCCCGTCCCAGACAGCTGGCCGCACACTGAGCACATCGAGCCTCCGTGGCCTTAGGTGGTCATCTCTTCCCAACCTCGGTTTCCAGGTTTCAGAACCTAGACCTTATCTCCAATAACTGCCCAAGGTTGAAGGTGATGCAGAAATCAGAACTCCTTTCCCATGGCAAGAAACCTTGTTGTTGGCATGTTGTCTAACGTTCAGTGTGGTTGAAACCAGTGTGGCCCATGTGGCCTCGCCCATACTCGCGGGCCACATTGGTCACAAACACACATTGTGACCCTCAGGCTGAGCCCAGTCCTCAATTAAGGCCACTCAGTGGCTGGATGAAGAGATAGCAAATTGGGCTTGCCATGCCCCTAGGCCCCAATTTTTAACCATATTTCGGGATGTCCCTTCAGTCTTCCCCACGTCTTTGCTTTGGAATTCCTCTTTTGGTGGGACACCTGAGGTAACAAACCTGAAATGAGTCCTCCCATCCCACAGATTGACGAAAAGCAATTGGGAATCGGGCCAAAACCTCAGAGAGGAAGATTCGTCCATGGCCCATGAGGCCTCCCCGACATTCCACGGCCATCGCTGATAAAAAATCCAGACACAAAAGCCTGAACAAGCGACTCAGTCTCGCACTTTCTTCATATCCTGAAGAGTTCTTCTCATGGTTTGTAGATCGGGCCTGCCATAACTACGTCCCCAAACCTAAGCTGAGTTTGTTTTCAGACAACTGTCCAAACAGCCCTGGCCTACACATCCTACAGGCTCAGAACCCTGGAGCCAAACCTGAGGACTGTACTTGCCCTCTCCAAGGGAATTGTGTGTTCCCATTCCAATGGCCACAACCCTTCTAATAGGTAAACCCACAAAGTCCCTGATCCATCTCAATAGTGGTGGCTTCCCAGGAAAAACAGGGGCAATCTGAGCCCAACTGAGCACCTACCTGCACTCAGACCCATAGACAGATGTCCCCAGAGGTAAAAAGGAAAGAACAGGCCCCTAGGCACTAATCAGATCCATTGCTTTGTTTTCCAGGCATCTCTCCTCAGAGGCCTGGATTTCAAAAGCAGCATATAGCTGTTTCTTGACTCACCTATCATAAAACATCTCATCTACACATGGGAAACTTGCACGTTGTAGCTGTGTCAAAGCCTCTGTTTAGTAGAACTCTTTAGGGCCCAAGTGCCACCGCTTCATTCCAAGGTCTCCTTAGACACAAAAGCACATTAGGACCCATGCCCAGGGGTGTCCATTTCAATGCAGCGTCCTCGGTTACTCCCCACAGATCCAGGAGATCTAACCTGTCTTGTTGCTAGGAGACAATTGGAATGCGAGGTGGGCTACCCAGCCATCCATCCTTAGAACCCTGCTCAGAATCATTGGCCTGGAGCCAAATAACAGGTCTCAATTGTCCTGCAGAAGACTCTCTGCAGTTTGGAGCTTCTCACAACTCCCATCGTGGGAAAACACCCATGGCCTCTTGATGCCCCCCCCATTCATGAAGGGGCCATCAGGGACTGAAACTCCAACCTGAGCGATCGTCTGATCCTCGCCCTGACTTCAGATGCACGAGATCTCTATTCAGGTCTGTAGATTGTGCCTGCCATGGCCTCACCCAGAAACCTAAGCCTAGCTTGTGTTCTCAGACTTTTGTCGTCAGACTACTGGCCCACAAGCCCTCCAGTTTGGCAATCCAAAACTACAATGCAGCACTCTGCCTGCCCTCCAGATAAAAAACATTGTCCTCTGGGGATAACCAGTAACCCCAAATGAGGATCAACCTGCACCGACCTTGGCTGTACCCCAAATACATAGGCTGACCAGGGCAGTAATGCCCTTTCTGACACAGCCTGAGCCTGGACCCCTGGCCACTCCCAGACAGCTGGCCGCACACTGAGCACATCGAGCCCCCATGGCCTTAGGTCGTCATCTCTTCCCAACCTCAGTTTCCAGGTTTCAGAACCTAGACCTTATCTCCAATCACTGCCCAGGTTGAAGGTGATGCAGAAATCAGAACTCCTTCCCCATGGCAAGAAACCATGTGGTTGGCATGTTGTCAAACGTTCAGTGTCGTTGAAACAAGTGTTGCCCATGAGGCACCGCCCATGCTCGTGGGCCACATTGGTTACAAACACACATTGTGACCCTCAGGCTGAGCCCAGTCCTCAAGTAAGGCCACTCAGTGGCTGGATGAAAGGATAGCATATTGGGCTTGCCATGCCCCTAGGCCCCAATTTTTAACCATAGTCCATGTTGTCTCTTCAGTCTTCCCCACGGCTTGGCTTTGGAATTCCTCTTTTGGTCAGACACCTGAGGTAACAAAACTGAAATGAGTCATCCCATCCCACCGATTGACGAAAATCAATTGGGAATCTGGCCAAATCCTCAGAGAGGAAGATTCGTCCATGGCCCATTAGGCCTCCCCGACATTCCAAGGCCATCGCTGATACAAAATCCAGAGCCAAAAGCCGGAGCAAGCACCTCAGACTCGCACTTTCTTCATATCCTGAAGAGTTCTTCTCATGGTTTGTAGATCGGGCCTGCCATACCTACGTCCCCAAACCTAAGCTGAGTTTGTGTTTTCAGACTTCTGTCCTCAAAGTCTTGGGCCACACACTCTCAGGCTGGGACCCTGGAGCCACACATTAGGACTATGCCTACCAATCCATGGGAATTCTGCCCATTCCATGGTCCATAATCGTACAAATTAGGAGAAACCTCCAAAGTTCCTAAGGCCATCCCAATAGTGTAGGTCGCCCGGAACAAACAAGGGCTGTCTGACACCAGCTGATAATCGACCTCCACTCATACCATAGGTGGATGTCCCCAGAGAAGAAGATTGAACCAGAGAGGACCCTAGGCCATAATAGGATCCATTGCTTTGGGATACAGGCATGTGTCCTCAAAAGCCTGATTCCAATACGAGCATAGGGGTTTTCCTGAGGCACCCATCAGAACTCATCTCGTCTCCACAAGGAAACCTGTGCATGGGAGCCATGTCCAAAGCTTAGGAGAGAACTTCAGATTCCCGATGCCACCGCCCCTTTCCAAGGCCCTCATGGACACAAAAACACATTAGGCCACATCCTCAGGAAAGTCCATTTCAACTCTGCCACCCCGGTTGCTCCGGGAGAGCCATCAGATCTAAACTGTCTTGTTGCTAGGAGACAATTGGAATGCGAGGCGGGCTTCCCAGGCATCCATCCGCGAACGGTGCTCTGGAGTCATTCTATATGGGATGTCCTGGAGCTGTCCAACAGGTCTCAATTGTCCCGCAGAAGGAATCCTTGAAGGGGGCATCCCACAACTCCCAACGTGGGAAAACCTCAATGGCTTCGAGATTCCGCTCCCTTCATGAAGCGTCCATCATGCACAGAAAATCCAACCTGAGCCAACGTCTGATCCTCGCCCTGACTTCAGATGCATGAGATATTGGTTCAGATCTGCAGGGGGTACCTGCCGTGACCTCGCCCTGAAACCGAAGTCTAGCTTTCTTCTCAGACTTCTGTCCTCACACTCCTGGCCCCGAAGCCCTCAAGTTTGGCAATTCCGGACCCACAATGCAGCACTGTGCCTGCCCTCTAGAAAAAAAATTATTGCCTCATGAGCTACCCAGGCACCTTAAATGAGGGTAAACCTACACAGCACTCGACTTTACCCAAATTATATAGTCTAACATGGGCACTAATGCACTGTCGAACACAATCTGAGCCCGGAACTCCTGACCAACACCCAGAAAGCTGACCGCACACTGAGCACATAAAAATCGCCATGGCCTTAGGTCATCATCTCTTCCCTACCTCAGTTTTCAGGCTTCAGAACCGAGACCTTATCTCCAATCACTGCCCAGGTGTGAGTGTGATGCAGAAATCAGAACTCCTCCTTACCCATGGCAAGAACCCTTGTGGTTGGCACGTTGTCCAACGTTCAGTGTAGGAGAAACCAGCATTCACCCTGAGGCCCTGCCCATTCTTGAGTGCGACGAGGGCATACACACGCATTGTGACCCTCAGCATGAGTCCTCTCCTCTAGTAAGTCCTCTCCTTGGCTGGACCATTAGAGGTCATAATGGGCTTGACATGTTCCTAGGCCCCAATTTTTAACCAGATTTCTGATTGTCCAGTCGCCCCTCCCCAGGGCTCTACTCTGGAATCCCTCATTTGGTGGGACACCTGAGGTAAAAAAGATAACAACAACAACAAAAAAAAAAACGGACTTCTTCCAGCCCACAGAATAACCCCAAACTCTTTGGACGGGGCAAAACCACCAGAGAGTAAGAATCGTCCATTTTCCATGAAGTCACCCAGAAATTCCACGACCATGAGTGACACGATATCCAGAGACAAAAACTTGAGAAGGAGCCTCACACTCGCCCTTCTTTCAAATCCAGAAGAGTTCTCCTCATGGTCTGTAGATCAGTCCTGCCATACCTATGACCCGAAACATAAGCCGAGTTTGTGTTTTCAGACAACTGTCCAAACAGCCCTGGCCTACACAACCTACAGGCTCAGGCCCCTGGAGCCAAACCTGAGGACTGTACTTGCCCTCTCCAAGGGAATTGTGTGTGCCCATTCCAATGGCCACAACCCTTCTAATAGGATAAACCTCCAAAGTCCCTGATCCATCTCAATAGTGGTGGCTTCCCAGGAAAAACAGGGGCAATCTGAGCCCTTCAGAGCACCTACCTTCACTCAGACCCATAGACAGATGTGCCCAGAAGTAAAAAGGAAAGAACAGGCCCCTAGGCACTAATCAGATCCATTGCTTTGGTTTCCAGGCATCTCTCCTCAGAGGCCTGGATTTCAAAAGCAGCATATAGCTGTTTGTTGACTCACCCAACAGAAATCAACTCATCTACACATGGGAAACTTGCACGTTGGAGCTGTGTCAAAGCCTCTGTTTAGTAGAACTCTTTAGGGCCCAAGTGCCACCGCTTCATTCCAAGGTCTCCTTAGACACAAAAGCATATTAGGACCCATGCCCAGGGGTGTCCATTTCAATGCAGCGTCCTCGGTTACTCCCCACAGATCCAGGAGATCTAAACTGTCTTGTTGCTAGGAGACAATTGGAATGCGAGGTGGGCTACCCATCCATCCATCCTTAGAACCCTGCTCAGAATCATTGGCCTGGAGCCAAACAACAGGTCTCAATTGTCCTGCAGAAGACTCTCTGCACTTTGGAGCTGCTCACAACTCCCATCGTGGGAAAACCCCCATGGCCTCGTGATCCCCCCCATTCATGAAGGAGCCTTCAGGGACAGAAACTACAACCTGAGCGATCGTCTGATCCTCGCCCTGACTTCAGATGCACGAGATCTCGATTCAGGTCTGTAGATTGTGCCTGCCATGGACTCACCCAGAAACGTAAGCCTAGCTTGTTTTCTCAGACTTTTGTCGTCAGACTACTGGCCCACAAGCCCTCCAGTTTGGCAATCCAGAACTACAATGCAGCACTCTGCCTGCCCTCCAGATAAAAAAAACATTGTCCTCTGGGGCTAACCAGTAACCCCAAATGAGGATCAACCTGCACCGACCTTGGCTGTACCCCAAATACATAGGCTGACCAGGGCACTAATGCCCTTTCTGACACAGCCTGAGCCTGGACTCCCTGGCCCGTCCCAGACAGCTGGCCGCATACTGAGCACATCGAGCCGCCATGGCCTTAGGTCGTCATCTCTTCCCAACCTCGGTTTCCAGGTTTCAGAACCTAGACCTTATCTCCAATCACTGCCCATGCTGAAGGTGATGCAGAAATCAGAACTCCTTCCCCATGGCAAAAAACCTTGTGGTTGGCATGTTGTCCACCATTCAGTGTCGTTGAAACCAGTGTGTCCCATGAGGCCCCGCCCATGCTCGCGGGCCACATTGGTCACAAACACACATGTGACCCTCAGGCTGAGTCCAGTCCTGATGTAAGGCCACTCAGTGGCTGGATGAAGAGATAGCATATTGGGCTTGCCATGCCCCTAGGCCCCAATTTTTAACCATAGTTCGGGTTGTCCCTTCAGTCTTCCCCACGGCTTGGCTTTGGAATTCCTCTTTTGGTGGGACACCTGAGGTAACAAAACTGAAATGAGTCATCCCATCCCACAGATTGACGAAAAACAATTGGAAATCGGGCCAAATCCTAAGAGAGGAAGATTCGTCCATGGCCCATGAGGCCTCCCCGACATTCCACGGCCATCGCTGATACAAAATCCAGAGAAAAAGCCTGAGCAAGTGCCTCAGACTCGCACTTTCTTCATATCCTGAAGAGTTCTTCTCATGTTTTGTCGATCGGGCCTGCCATACCTACATCCCCAAACCTAAGCTGAGTTTGTGTTTTCAGACTTCTGTCCTCAAAGTCTGGGGCCACACACTCTCCAGGCTGGGACCCAGGAGCCAAACATTAGGACTGTGCCTACCAATCCATGGGAATTCTGCCCATTTCATGATCCATAATCGTACAAATTAGGGGAAACCTCCAAAGTCCCTAAGGCCATCCCAATAGTGTAGGTCGCCCGGAACAAACAAGGGCTGTCTGACACCAGCTGATAATCGACCTCCACTCATACCATAGGTGGATGTCCCCAGAGAAGAAGATTGAACCAGACAGAACCCTAGGCCATAATAGGATCCATTGCTTTGGGTTACAGGCATGTGTCCACTAAAGCCTGATTCCAATACGAGCATAGGGATTTTCCTGAGGCACCCATCAGAACTCATCTCGTCTCCACAAGGAAACCTGTGCATGGGAGCCATGTCCAAAGCTTAGGAGAGAACTTCAGATTCCCGGTGCCACCGCCCCTTTCCAAGGCCCTCATGGACACAAAAACACATTAGGACACATCCTCAGGAAAGTCCATTTCAACTCTGCCACCCCGGATGCTCCGGGAGAGCCATCAGATCTAAACTGTCTTGTTGCTAGGAGACAATTGGAATGCGAGGCGGGCTTCCCAGGCATCCCTCCCCGAACGGTGCTCTGGAGTCATTCCATATGGGATGTCCTGGAGCTGTCCAACAGGTCTCAATTGTCCCGCAGAAGGAATCCTTGAAGGGGGCATCCCACAACTCCCAAAGTGGGAAAACCTCAATGGCCTCGAGATTCCGCTCCCTTCATGAAGCGTCCATCATGCACAGAAAATCCAACCTGAACCAAAGTCTGATCCTCGCCCTGACTTCAGATGCATGAGATATTGGTTCAGATCTGCAGGGGGTACCTGCCGTGCCCACGCCCTGAAACCCAAGTCTAGCTTGTCTTCTCAGACTTCCGTCCTCACACTCCTGGCCTCGAAGCCCTCAAGTTTGGCAATTCCGGCCCCACAATGCAGCACTGTGCCTGCCCTCTAGAAAAAAAATTATTGCCTCATGAGCTACCCAGGCACCTTAAATGATGGTAAACCTACACAGCCCTCGACTTTACCCAAATTATATAGTCTAACCTGGGCACTAATGCACTGTCGAACACAACCTGAGCCCGGAACTCCTGACCAACACCCAGAAAGCTGACCGCACACAGAGCACATAAAACCCGCCATGGCCTTAGGTCATCATCTCTTTCCTACCTCAGTATTCAGGCTTCAGAACCGAGACCTTATCTCCAATCACTGCCCAGGTGTGAGTGTGATGCAGAAATCAGAACTCCTCCTTACCCATGGCAAGAACCCTTGTGGTTGGCACGTTGTCCAACGTTCAGTGTAGGAGAAACCAGCATTCACCCTGAGGCCCTGCCCATTCTTGAGTGCGACGAGGGCATACACACGCATTGTGACCCTCAGCATGAGTCCTCTCCTCTAGTAAGTCCTCTCCTTGGCTGGACCATTAGAGGTCATAATGGGCTTGACATGTTTCTAGGCCCCAATTTTAAACCAGATTTCTGATTGTCCAGTCGCCCCTCCCCAGGGCTCTACTCTGGAATCCCTCATTTGGTGGGACACCTGAGGTTAAAAAAGAAAACAACAACAACAAAAAAAAACGGACTTCTTCCAGCCCACAGAATGACCCCAAACTCTTTGGACGGGGCCAAACCACCAGAGAGTAAGAATCGTCCATTTCCCATGAAGTCACCCAGAAATTCCACGACCATGAGTGACACGATATCCAGAGACAAAAACTTGAGAAGTAGCCTCACACTCGCCCTTCTTTCAAATCCAGAAGAGTTCTCCTCATGGTCTGTAGATCAGTCCTGCCATACCTATGACCCGAAACATAAGCCGAGTTTGTGTTTTCAGACAACTGTCCAAACAGCCCTGGCCTACATAACCTACAGGCTCAGGCCCCTGGAGCCAAACCTGAGGACTGTACTTGCCCTCTCCAAGGGAATTGTGTGTGCCCATTCCAATGGCCACAACCCTTCTAATAGGATAAACCTCCAAAGTCCCTGATCATTCTCAATAGTGGTGCCTTCCCAGGAAAAACAGGGGCAATCTGAGCACTACAGAGCACCTACCTGCACTCAGACCCATAGACAGATGTCCCCAGAGGTAAAAAGGAAAGAACAGGCCCTTAGGCAGTAATCAGATCCATTGCTTTCGTTTCCAGGCATCTCTCCTCAGAGGCCTGGAATTCAAAAGCAGCATATACCTGTTTGTTGACTCACCCAACAGAAAACATCTCATCTAAACATGGGATACTTGCACGTTGGAGCTGTGTCAAAGCCTCTCTTTAGTAGAACTCTTTAGGGCCCAAGTGCCACCGCTTCATTCCAAGGTCTCCTTAGACACAAAAGCACATTAGTACCCATGCCCAGGGGTGTCCATTTTAATGCAGCGTCCTCGGTTGCTCCCCACAGATCCAGGAGATCTAACCTGTCTTGTTGCTAGGAGACAATTGGAATGCGAGGTGGGCTACCCAGCCATCCATCCTTAGAACCCTGCTCAGAATCATTGGCCTGGAGCCAAACAACAGGTCTCAATTGTCCTGCAGAAGACTCTCTGCAGTTTGGAGCTTCTCACAACTCCCATCGTGGGAAAACCCCCATGGCCTCGTGATCCACCCCCCCCATTCATGACGGGGCCATCATGGACAGAAACTACAACCTGAGCGATCGTCTGATCCTCGCCCTTACTTCAGATGCATGAGATCTCGATTCAGGTCTGTAGATTGTGCCTGCCATGGCCTCACCCAGAAACCTAAGCCTAGCTTGTGTTCTCAAACTTTTGTCGTCAGACTACTGGCCCACAAGCCCTCCAGTATGGCAATCCAGAACTACAATGCAGCACTCTGCCGGCCCTCCAGAAGAAAAACATTGTCCTCTGGGGCTACCCAGTAACCCCAAATGAGGATCAACCTGCACCGACCTTGGCTGTACCCCAAATACATAGGCTGACCAGGGCACTAATGCGCTTTCTGACACAGCCTGAGCCTGGACTCCCTGGCCCGTCCCAGACAGCTGGACGCATACTGAGCACATCGAGCCGCCATGGCCTTAGGTCGTCATCTCTTCCCAACCTCGGATTTCAGGCTTTAGATTCTAGACCTTACCTCCAATCACTGCCCAGGGTTGAACGGGATGCAGAAATCAGAATTCCTTCCCCATGGCAAGATACCTTGTGTTTGGCATGTTGTCCAACTTTCAGTGTAGTTGAATCCAGTGTTGCCCAAGAGGCCCCGCCATGCTCGCAGGCTACATTGGTCACAAACACACATTGTGACCCTCAGCCTGACCAAAGTCCTCAAGTAAGGCCTCTCAGTGGCTGGATGAAGAGATAGCATATTGGGCTTGCCATGCCCCTAGTCCCAATTTTGAACCATAGTTCTGGTGGTCCCTTCAGTCTTCCCCACGGCTTTGCTTTGGATTTCCTCTTTTCGTGGGACACCTGAGGTAACAAAACTGAAAGGAGTTATCCCATCCCACAATTTGACGAAAAAAAATTGGGAATCGGGCGAAATCCTCATAGAGGTAGATTTGTCCATGGCCCATGAAGCATCCCCGACATTCTACGGCCATTGCTGATACAAATTCCAGAGACAAATGCCTGAGCAAGCACCTCAGACTCGCTCTATATTCAAATCTTCATGAGTTCTTCTCATGGTTTGTATATTGGGCCTGCCATACCGACGTCCCCAAAAAAAGCTGAGTTTGTGTATCAGAATCACAATCAGAACTCTGCATTCCACATGGCTGTAATGCTTGTTCTTCACAAGGAGTCACACCTTCACGTGGGGAACCCTTTATGGCCCCTGATGCCACGCCAAAACATGAGTGCTGCTTTGGCACAAATTCACACTATGACCCTAGCATGAGCCCCATGTCAAAGAAAGGCCTGTCAGGTTCGGGACGAAGATCCTGCATATAGTCCCTGCCATGCCCATAGGCACCCAGGACTAACTACATGGTGTGTATTCCAGTTGAAGGAACCCACTGCTGTGCTCTAGAGCCCCTCTCCTGGGGGGTTCTTTCTGGCAGAAAACAGTACTCTTCACTTCCCACAGAATGAACCCAAACACTTGGGAGCTTGGACAATCCCCCGAGAGGAAGGCTCTTCCTCGGCCCCTGAGGCAACCCCTACCCTGACCGGACACTGTGAACGCAACACCCAGAGACAAAAGCGTGAGCAATTGCCTCCCACTTGCCCTCCTTTGATATTCAGAGAATCTCCCCTCACGGACTGGAGATCAGGCCTGCCATTACCTTGGCCCCTTCCTGAGCCAAGTTTGCCTTTTCAGACATCAGTCCCCACAGCCCTGGCAAACACAGCCTCTAGGCTGGGTCCTCTGGAGCCATACAACAGAACCGTGCCTGCTCTCTCCTGGGAAACTGTGTCCATTCCTTTGGACACACACCTCCAGAATATGAGAAACCTCAAGGCCCCCGAGGACATCCCACTACTGGGAGGCTCCCTGGACACACAGGGGCATTCGGACACAAGCTGAGCAGCTACCTCCACGAAGGCATGCACACAGATGTCAACAGAGATAGAAGGTTGAGCCGGACAGGCCCTTAGGCCATAATCTCAACTCTTGCTTTGGGTTCCAGGTGTTACTCCTCAGAGGCTTTGGTTCGAAGAACAGGATATGGGGCTTTCCTGAGGCACTGAACAGAACTCCTCTCGTCTCCACATGGGGAGCTTTCTTACTGGGGATGCATCAAACCCTTCAGGTAGTGCCCAAGCAGCACTTGAGTGCTGATTGGGAACAAACTCACACTGTGACCCTAGCATGAGCCCCATGTCAAAGAAAGGCCTGTCAGGGCCTGGACAAAGAGCCCGCATATGGGGCTTGCCAAGCCCCTATGCACCCAATCCTCACCAGGGTTTGAGATTTCCAGTCGCCCCGCCCGTACCTGGGGCTCTGATCTGGAATCCCTTTCTTGGAGAGACACATGAGCCAGACAACACGACTCCACAATTCCCACAAAATGACCCCAAACTCTTGGGAGCTGGGACAAATCCCCAGAGAGGGATACGCGTCCACAGTCCTGAGGCCACCGCTCCAATCCACGGCTATCCCGGACACAACATCCAGAGACAAAAGCCTGAAGGAACGCCTTCCACTCGCCCTTGTTTCAGAGGCCCAGGAGTTCCCTCTCGGGCTATACCTCCGGCCTGCCATACCCTAGGCACCACTCATAAGCTGACTTTGTGTTTTAAGACTTCTGTGCCCACAGCCTGGACCCACACACCTCCAGGCTAGGGCCTCTGGAGCCACAGCGAAAGTTTGTGCCTGCCCTCTCCAAGGAAAGTGTGCCCAATCCATTGACCACAACCCTACAGGTTAGGGAAAAGCTCCAAGGCCCCTGAGGACATCAATAGTGTAGGCCACCCTGGACTAAGAGGGGCTCTCTGACACCAGCGGAGCAACTATCTCCACTTAGACTCTCAGAAAGTGTCCCCAGAGACAGAAGGTTGAAATGGACAGGCCCCCAGGCCCTAATATGAACCTTAGCTTTGTTCCATGTGTCCGTTCTCAGAGGACTGTTTTCGTAGACCAGCACATGGGGCTTTTCTGAGGCACCAAACAGCGGATCTCTTGTCTCCACATGGGCAGCTTTCTTACTGGGGATGTATCAAACCCTTCAGGTAGGAGAGTTCCGCAGGGCCACTGAACAACCAGCACATTCCAAGGTCTCCATGGACCCAAACGAACATTATGACGCATCCTCAGGAGAGGCCATTTCAACTCAGCCCCCTGGGTCGCGTGTTCCAGAGGCCCCAGATCAAACATATCTTATCGCTAATGGCCAATTGGAATGCGAGGCATGCTGTACAGGGATCCATCCTTCGAACCCTGCTCTCCAGTCCTTCCGTATGGTATGTCCTGGAGCCATGCAACAGGACTCGAATGTCCCGCAGAAGGAAACCTTGTGGTTTGGGGAAACCTCCAAACTCAGCGTGGGAAAACTTCCTTGGCCTCATGAGGCCCCCGCTTCATGAAGGTGCCATCATGGACACATACTCCAGCCTCAGCCAACGTCTGATCCTCAGCCTGACTTCAGATGCAGGAGATTTTGATTCAGCCTCTGCAGAGTGGGCCTGCTCTGCCCTTGGCTCCAATCCTCACCCTAGCTTGTGTTTTCAGACTTCCGTCCTCTCACTCCAGGCCCACAAGCCCTCCCTACTGGGAATTCTGGGGCCACAATGAGCACTCTGCCGGCCTCCCAGGAGAAAAACATTGTCTATGGTGCTGCCCAGAAACCCCAAATGAGGATCAAACTGCTTGGCCCTCCGCAACACCCTAATTGCATAGGCTACCTTAAACACTGATGCTCTGAGGCAAATAGCCTGAGCCCAGACCTTCCAACAGACACCGACACAGCTGGCTGCACACCCAGCACATTGGACCCACCACTGCCTTAGGCCACCATCCATTCCCAACCTGGGTTTTCAGTCATCGGAACCTAGACTTTATCTCCAATCCCTGCACAGGGGGGAACCTGATACACAAGTCAGAACCCCTCCTTCCCCATGGAAAGAAAACTTGCTGCTGGCAGTGAGTCAAACCTTCATGTAGGAGAAAACGGCATGGCCCATAAGGCAACGCCCAAGCGTTAGGGCCGCCTTGGGCACAAACACACATTGTGACCCTCAGCGTGAGTACCTTATTCAAGTAACGCCTCTCAGTGACTGGACCAAGAGCCCGCATATGTGGCTTGCCATGCCCATAGGCACCCAGGATTAACTAGATGGTGTGTATTCCAGTTCAGGGAACCCACTGCTGTGCTCTAGAGTCCCTCTCCTGGGGGGTCCCCTGTGGCAGAAAACAGTACTCTTCCCTTCCCACAGAATGAATCCAAACACTTGGGAGCTTGGACAATCCCCCGAGAGGAAGGCTCTTCCTCGGCCTCTGAGACAACCCCTACTCTGACCGGACACTGTGAACGCAACACCCAGAGACAAAATCCTGAGTGACTGCCTCCCACTTGCCCTCCTTTGATATCCAGAGGATCTCCCCTCACGGACTGGAGATCAGTCCTGCCATTACCTTGACCACTAGCTGAGCCAAGTTTGCTTTTTCAGACATCTGTCCCCACAGCCCTGGCAAACACAGCCTCTAGGCTGAATCCTCTGGATCCATACCACAGGACCGTGCCTGCTCTCTCCTGGGAAACTGTGTCCATTCCTTTGGACACACACCTCCAGAATATGAGAAACCTCAAGGCCCCCGAGGACATCCCAATACTGGGAGGCTCCCTGGACACACAGGGGCATTCGGACACAAGCTGAGCAGCTACCTCCACGAAGGCATGCCCACAGATGTCAACAGAGATAGAAGGTTGAGCCGGACAGGCCCTTAGGCCGTAATCTCAACTCTTGCTTTGGGTTCCAGGTGTTACTCCTCAGAGGCTTTGGTTCGAAGAACAGGATATGGGGCTTTCCTGAGGCACTGAACAGAACTCCTCTCCTCTCCACTTGGGAAGCTTCCCTGTTGGAGCTGTGTCAAACACCTCAGTTTGGAGAACACTGCAGAGTCCCTGAGCCACCTCCACATTCCAAGGTCTCCCAGGCCACCAAGCCACAGTAGGACTCATCTTCAGGAGAGTCCATTTCAACTCTCCCCTCTGGGTAGCTCACCCAGGAGCCTGCAGATTGAGCCTGCCTTGTCCTGACTAAAGAGTGGGAATATGAGGTGGCGTTCCCAGGCATCCATGCTTAGACACCTGCTCTCGAGTCTTTCCGTATGGGGCCTCCTGGAACCATCCAGTAGGACTCGACTGTCGTGCAGAAGGAAACCTTGAGGTTTGGAGTAGTTCACAAATCCCATCGTAGGCAAACATCCCTGGCCTAATGAAGCCCTCACCCTTCAGGAAGAGGCCATGCTGGACAAAAACTCTAGCCTGAGGCACGTCTCATAGTTGACATGACCTCAGTGCAGGAGATCTCGATTCAGCCTCTGCAGAGTGGGCCTGCCGTGCCCTCGGTCCCAAACCTCACGCTAGCTTGTGTTTTCAGACTTCCTTCCTCACACTCCTGGCAAACAAGCCCTCTGGACAAGAAACTCCAGAACCAAAACCCAGCCCAGTGTCTGCCCAACGGAAGAAAAACGTTTCCCTGTGGGGCTCTCCAGAAAACCCAGATGAGGATCAACCTGCTCGGGCCTCGACGGACCTTGAACTGGATATGCTGCTCTGGGAACTCATGCTCTGTCTGACACAGCCTGAAACCAGACGTCCAGAGAGACAAGGAGACAGCTGGCCGCACACCCAGCACTTCGGACACGCCATGGTCTTATGCCGTCACCTCTTCCTAACCTTGGTTTTCAGATATCTGAACCTAGATATTATATCAATTCTCCACACAGCTGGGTATCGCAAGCACAAAACAGAACTCCTCCTTCCCCATGGCTGTCAAGCTTGCTCTTGGCATGGAGTCACACCTTCAGGGTGGGAGAAACCTTCATGGCCCCTGATGCCACGCCCAAACTTGAGTGCTGCTTGGGCACAAATTCACACTGTGACCCTCAGCATGAGCCCCATGTCAAAGAAAGGCCTGTCAGGACCTGGACCAAGAGCCCGCATATGGGGCTTGCCAAGCCCCTATGCACCCAATCCTCACCAGTGTTTGAGTTTTCCAGTCGCCCCACCTGTACCTGGGCTCTGCTCTGGAATCCCTTTCTTGGAGAGACCCATGAGCCAGACAACACGACTCCACCCTTCCCTCAAAATGACCGCAAACTCTTGGGAGCTGGGACAAATCCCCAGAGAGGGATACTCGTCCACAGTCCCTGAGGCCACCGCTCCAATCCACGGCTATCCCGGACACAACATCCAGAGACAAAAGCCTGAAGGAACGACTTCCACTCGCCCTTGTTTCAGAAGCCCAGGAGTTCCCTCTCGGGCTGTACATCCGGCCTGTCATACCCTAGGCTCCACTCATAAGCTGACTTTGTGTTTTAAGACTTCTGTGCCCACAGCATGGACCCACACAACCTCCAGGCTAGGGCCTCTGAAGCCACAGCGAAAGATTGTGCTGGCCCTCTCTAAGGAAAGTGTGTCTAATCCATTGACCACAACCCTACAGTTTAGGGAAAAGCTCCAAGGCCCCTGAGGCCATCAATAGATAGGCCACCCTGGACTAAGAGGGGCTCTCTGACACCAGCAGAGCAACTATCTACACTTAGATTCTCAGACAGTGTCCCCAGAGTCAGAAGGTTGAAATGGACAGGCCCCCAGGCCCTAATATGAACCTTAGCTTTGTTTCCATGTGTCCGTTCTCAGAGGACTGTTTTCGTAGACCAGCACATGGGG
Organism: Mustela nivalis; assembly: GCF_964662115.1. Lineage (NCBI taxonomy): Eukaryota > Metazoa > Chordata > Mammalia > Carnivora > Mustelidae > Mustela > Mustela nivalis. The sequence goes on along the minus strand of NW_028136543.1, from coordinate 248,452 downwards.
CTTTTCTGAGGCACCAAACCAAGCATCTCTCGTCTCCACATGGGCAGCTTTCTTACTGGGGATGTATCAAACCCTTCAGGTAGGAGAGTTCCGCAAGGCCACCGAACAACCAGCACATTCCAAGGTCTCCATGGACCCAAACGCACATTATGACACATCCTCAGGAGAGGCCATTTCAACTCAGCCCCCTGGGTAGCGTGACCCAGAGGCAGCAGATCAAACATATCTTGTCGCTTATGGCCAATTGGAATGCGAGGAATGCTGTACAGGGATCCATCCTTCGAACCCTGCTCTCCAGTCCTTCCATATGGTATGTCCTGGAGCCATGCAACAGGACTCGAATGTCCCGCAGAAGGAAACCTTGTGGTTTGGGGCAACCTCCAAACTCAGCGTGGGAAAACTTCCTTGGCCTCATGAGGCCCCCGCTTCATGAAGGTGCCATCATGGACACATACTCCTGCCTCAGCCAACGTCTGATCCTCAGCCTGACTTCAGATGCAGGAGATTTTGATTCAGCCTCTGCAGAGTGGGCCTGCTCTGCCCTTGGCTCCAATACTCACCCTAGCTTGTGTTTTCAGTCTTCCGTCCTCACACTCCTTTCACACAAACCCTCCCTACTAGGAATTCAGGGGCCACACTGAAGCACTCTGCCTGCCTCCCAGGAGAAAAACATTGTCTATGGTGCTGCCCAGAAACCCCAAATGAGGATCAAACTGCTTGGCCCTCGGCAACACCCCAATTGCATAGGCTACCTTAAACACTGATGCTCTGTCGCAAATAGCCTGAGCCCAGACCTTCCAACAGACACCGACACAGCTGGCTGCACTCCTAGGACATTGGACCCGCCACTGCCTTAGGCCACCATCCATTCCCAACCTGGGTTTTCAGTCATCGGATCCTAGACCTTATCTCCAATCCCTGCACAGGGGGGAACCTGATGCACAAATCAGAACCCCTCCTTCCCCATGGCAAGAAAACTTGCTGCTGGCAGTGAGTCAAACCTTCAGTGTAGGAAAAACGACATGGCCCATGAGGCAACGCCCAAGCTTTAGGGCCGCCTTGGGCACAAACACACATTGTGACCCTCAGCGTGAGTACCTTATTTAAGTAACGCCTCTCAGTGACTGGACCAAGAGCCCGCATATGTGGCTTGCCATGCCCATAGGCACCCAGGACTAACTAGATGGTGTGTTTTCCAGTTCAGGGAACCCACTGCTGTGCTCTAGAGTCCCTCTCCTGTGGGTTCCCCTGTGGCAGAAAACAGTACTCTTCATTCCCACAGAATGAACACAAACACTTGGGAGCTTGGACAATCCCCCGAGAGGAAGGCTCTTCCTCGGCTTCTGAGACAACCCCTACCCTGACCGGACACTGTGAACGCAACACCCAGAGACAAAATCCTGAGTGACTGCCTCCCACTTGCCCTCCTTTGATATCCAGAGGATCTCCCCTCACAGACTGGAGATCAGTCCTGCCATTACCTTGGCCACTAGCTGAGCCAAGTTTGCTTTTTCAGACATCAGTCCACACAGCCCTGGCAAACACAGCCTCTAGGCTGGGTCCTCTGGAGCCATACCACAGGACCGTGCCTGCTCTCTCCTGGGAAACTGTGTCCATTCCTTTGGACACACACCTCCAGAATATGAGAAACCTCAAGGCCCCCGAGGACATCCCACTACTGGGAGGCTCCTTGGACACACAGGGGCATTCGGACACAAGCTGAGCAGCTACCTCCACGAAGGCATGCCCACAGATGTCAACAGAGATAGAAGGTTGAGCCGGACAGGCCCTTAGGCCGTAATCTCAACTCTTGCTTTGGGTTCCAGGTGTCACTCCTCAGAGGCTTTGGTTCGAAGAACAGGATATGGGGCTTTCCTGAGGCACTGAACAGAACTCCTCTCCTCTCCACATGGGAAGCTTCCCTGTTGGAGCTGTGTCAAACACCTCAGTTTGGAGAACCCTGCAGAGTCCCTGAGCCACCTCCACATTCCAAGGTCTCCCAGGCCACCAAGCCACAGTAGGACTCATCTTCAGGAGAGTCCATTTCAACTCTCCCCTCTGGGTAGCTCACCCAGGAGCCTGCAGATTGAGCCTGCCTTGTCCTGACTAAAGAGTGGGAATATGAGGTGGCGTTCCCAGGCATCCATGCTTAGACACCTGCTCTCGAGTCTTTCCGTATGGGGCCTCCTGGAACCATCCAGTAGGACTCGACTGTCGTGCAGAAGGAAACCTTGAGGTTTGGAGTAGTTCACAAATCCCATCGTAGGCAAACATCCCTGGCCTAATGAAGCCCTCACCCTTCAGGAAGAGGCCATGCTGGACAAAAACTCTAGCCTGAGGCACGTCTCATAGTTGACATGACCTCAGTGCAGGAGATCTCGATTCAGCCTCTGCAGAGTGGGCCTGCCGTGCCCTCGGTCCCAAACCTCACGCTAGCTTGTGTTTTCAGACTTCCTTCCTCACACTCCTGGCAAACAAGCCCTCCGGACAAGAAACTCCAGAACCAAAACCCAGCCCAGTGTCTGCCCAACAGAAGAAAAACGTTTCCCTGTGGGGCTCTCCGGAAAACCCAGATGAGGATCAACCTGCTCGGGCCTCGACGGACCTTGAACTGGATATGCTGCTCTGGGAACTCATGCTCTGTCTGACACAGCCTGAAGCCAGACGTCCAGAGAGACAAGGAGACAGCTGGCCGCACACCCAGCACTTCGGACACGCCATGGTCTTATGCCGTCACCTCTTCCTAACCTTGGTTTTCAGATATCTGAACCTAGATATTATATCAATTCTCCACACAGCTGGGTATCGCAAGCACAAAACAGAACTCCTCCTTCCCCATGGCTGTCAAGCTTGCTCTTGGCATGGAGTCACACCTTCAGGGTGGGAGAAACCTTCATGGCCCCTGATGCCACGCCCAAACTTGAGTGCTGCTTGGGCACAAATTCACACTGTGACCTTCAGCATGAGCCCCATGTCAAAGAAAGGCCTGTCAGGACCTGGACCAAGAGCCCGCATATGGGGCTTGCCAAGCCCCTATGCACCCAATCCTCACCAGTGTTTGAGTTTTCCAGTCGCCCCACTTGTACCTTGGCGCTGCTCTGGAATCCCTTTCTTGGAGAGACACATGAGCCAGACAAAACGACTCCACCCTTCCCTCAAAATGACCCCAAACTCTTGGGAGCTGGGACAAATCCCCAGAGAGGGATACTCGTCCACAGTCCCTGAGGCCACCGCTCCAATCCACGGCTATCCCGGACACAACATCCAGAGACAAAAGCCTGAAGGAACGCCTTCCACTAGCCCTTGTTTCAGAGGCCCGGAGTTCCCTCTCGGGCTGTACATCCGGCCTGTCATACCCTAGGCGCCACTCATAAGCTGACTTTGTGTTTTAAGACTTCTGTACCCACAGCATGGACCCACACAACCTCCAGGCTAGGGCCTCTGAAGCCACAGCGAAAGATTGTGCCGGCCCTCTATAAGGAAAGTGTGTCCAATCCATTGACCACAACCCTACAGTTTAGGGAAAAGCTCCAAGGCCCCTGAGGCCATCAATAGATAGGCCACCCTGGACTAAGAGGGGCTCTCTGACACCAGCAGAGTAACTATCTCCACTTAGATTCTCAGACAGTGTCCCCAGAGACAGAAGGTTGAAATGGACAGGCCCCCAGTCCCTAATATGAACCTTAGCTTTGCTTCCATGTGTCCGTTCTCAGAGGATTGTTTTCGTAGACCAGCACATGGGGCTTTTCTGAGGCACCAAACCAAGCATCTCTCGTCTCCACATGGGCAGCTTTCTTACTGGGGATGTATCAAACCCTTCAGGTAGGAGAGTTCCGCAAGGCCACCGAACAACCAGCACATTCCAAGGTCTCCATGGACCCAAACGCACATTATGACACATCCTCAGGAGAGGCCATTTCAACTCAGCCCCCTGGGTAGCGTGACCCAGAGGCAGCAGATCAAACATATCTTGTCGCTTATGGCCAATTGGAATGCGAGGAATGCTGTACAGGGATCCATCCTTCGAACCCTGCTCTCCAGTCCTTCCATATGGTATGTCCTGGAGCCATGCAACAGGACTCGAATGTCCCGCAGAAGGAAACCTTGTGGTTTGGGGCAACCTCCAAACTCAGCGTGGGAAAACTTCCTTGGCCTCATGAGGCCCCCGCTTCATGAAGGTGCCATCATGGACACATACTCCAGCCTCAGCCAACGTCTGATCCTCAGCCTGACTTCAGATGCAGGAGATTTTGATTCAGCCTCTGCAGAGTGGGCCTGCTCTGCCCTTGGCTCCAATACTCACCCTAGCTTGTGTTTTCAGACTTCCGTCCTCACACTCCTTGCCCACAAACCCTCCCTACTAGGAATTCGGGGGCCACACTGAAGCACTCTGCCTGCCTCCCAGGAGAAAAACATTGTCTATGGTGCTGCCCAGAAACCCCAAATGAGGATCAAACTGCTTGGCCCTCGGCAACACCCCAATTGCATAGGCTACCTTAAACACTGATGCTCTGTCGCAAATAGCCTGAGCCCAGACCTTCCAACAGACACCGACACAGCTGGCTGCACTCCTAGGACATTGGACCCGCCACTGCCTTAGGCCACCATCCATTCCCAACCTGGGTTTTCAGTCATCGGATCCTAGACCTTATCTCCAATCCCTGCACAGGGGGGAACCTGATGCACAAATCAGAACCCCTCCTTCCCCATGGCAAGAAAACTTGCTGCTGGCAGTGAGTCAAACATTCAGTGTAGGAAAAACGACATGGTCCATGAGGCAACGCCCAAGCTTTAGGGCCGCCTTGGGCACAAACACACATTGTGACCCTCAGCGTGAGTACCTTATTCAAGTAACGCCTCTCAGTGACTGGACCAAGAGCCCGCATATGTGGCTTGCCATGCCCATAGGCACCCAGGACTAACTAGATGGTGTGTATTCCAGTTCAGGGAACCCACTGCTGTGCTCTAGAGTCCCTCTCCTGGGGGGTTCCCTGTGGCAGAAAACAGTACTCTTCCCTTCCCACAGAATGAACCCAAACACTTGGGAGCTTGGACAATCCCCCGAGAGGAAGGCTCTTCCTCGGCCTCTGAGACAACCCCTACCCTGACCGGACACTGTGAACGCAACACCCAGAGACAAAATCCTGAGTGACTGCCTCCCACTTGCCCTCCTTTGATATCCAGAGGATCTCCCCTCACGGACTGGAGATCAGTCCTGCCATTACCTTGGCCACTAGCTGAGCCAAGTTTGCTTTTTCAGACCTCTGTCCCCACAGCCCTGGCAAACACAGCCTCTAGGCTGAATCCTCTGGAGCCATACCACAGGACCGTGCCTGCTCTCTCCTGGGAAACTGTGTCCATTCCTTTGGACACACACCTCCAGAATATGAGAAACCTCAAGGCCCCCGAGGACATCCCACTACTGGGAGGCTCCTTGGACACACAGGGGCATTCGGACACAAGCTGAGCAGCTACCTCCACGAAGGCATGCCCACAGATGTCAACAGAGATAGAAGGTTGAGCCGGACAGGCCCTTAGGCCGTAATCTCAACTCTTGCTTTGGGTTCCAGGTGTTACTCCTCAGAGGCTTTGGTTCGAAGAACAGGATATGGGGCTTTCCTGAGGCACTGAACAGAACTCCTCTCCTCTCCACATGGGAAGCTTCCCTGTTGGAGCTGTGTCAAACACCTCAGTTTGGAGAACCCTGCAGAGTCCCTGAGCCACCTCCACATTCCAAGGTCTCCCAGGCCACCAAGCCACAGTAGGACTCATCTTCAGGAGAGTCCATTTCAACTCTCCCCTCTGGGTAGCTCACCCAGGAGCCTGCAGATTGAGCCTGCCTTGTCCTGACTAAAGAGTGGGAATATGAGGTGGCGTTCCCAGGCATCCATGCTTAGACACCTGCTCTCGAGTCTTTCCGTATGGGGCCTCCTGGAACCATCCAGTAGGACTCGACTGTCGTGCAGAAGGAAACCTTGAGGTTTGGAGTAGTTCACAAATCCCATCGTAGGCAAACCTCCCTGGCTTCATGAAGCCCCCACACCCTTCAGGAAGAGGCCATGCTGGACAAAAACTCTAGCCTGAGGCACGTCTCATAGTTGACATGACCTCAGTGCAGGAGATCTCGATTCAGCCACTGCAGAGTGGCCCTGCCATGCCCTCGGTCCCAAACCTCACACTAGCTTTTGTTTTCAGACTTCCTTCCTCACACTCCTGGCAAACAAGCCCTATGGACTAGGAACTCCAGAAACACAACCCAGCCCAGTGTCTGCCCAACGGAAGAAAAACGCTTCCCTATGGGGCTCTCCAGAAAACCGAGATGATGATCAACCTGCTCGGGCCTCGACGGTCCCCGAAGTGGATATGCTGCTCTGGGCACTCATGCTCTGTCTGACACAGCCTGAAGCCAGACGTCCAGACAGACAAAGACACTGGCCGCACACCCAGCACTTCGGACACGCCATGGTCTTATGCCGTCACCTCTTTTTAACCTTGGTTTTCAGATATCTGAACCTAGACATTATATCAATTCTCCACACAGCTGGGTATCGCAAGCACAAAACAGAACTCCTCCTTCCCCATGGCTGTCAAGCTTGCTCTTGGCATGGAGTCACACCTTCAGGGTGGGAGAAACCTTCATGGCCCCTGATGCCACGCCCAAACTTGAGTGCTGCTTGGGCACAAATTCACACTGTGACCCTCAGCATGAGCCCCATGTCAAAGAAAGGCCTGTCAGGACCTGGACCAAGAGCCCGCATATGGGGCTTGCCAAGCCCCTATGCACCCAATCCTCACCAGTGTTTGAGTTTTCCAGTCGCCCCACCTGTACCTGGGCTCTGCTCTGGAATCCCTTTCTTGGAGAGACCCATGAGCCAGACAACACGACTCCACCCTTCCCACAAAATGACCCCAAACTCATGAGGCCCCCGCTTCATGAAGGTGCCATCATGGACACATACTCCATCCTCAGCCAAATTCTGATCCTCAGCCTGACTTCAGATGCAGGAGATTTTGATTCAGCCTCTGCAGAGTGGGCCTGCTCTGCCCTTGGCTCCAATCCTCACCCTAGCTTGTGTTTTCAGACTTCCGTCCTCACACTCCTGGCCCACAAACCCTCCCTACTGGGAATTCTCGGGCCACACTGAAGCACTCTGCCTGCCTCCCAGGAGAAAAACATTGTCTATGGTGCTGCCCAGAAACCACAAATGAGGATCAAACTGCTTGGTCCTCGGCAACACCCCAATTGCATAGGCTACCTTAAACTCTGATGCTCTGTCGCAAATAGCCCGAGCCCAGACCTTCCAACAGACACCGACACAGCTGGCTGCACACCCAGCACATTGGACCCGCCACTGCCTTAGGCCACCATCCATTCCCAACCTGGGTTTTCAGTCATCGGAACCTAGACCTTATCTCCAATCCCTGCAGGGGGAACCTGATGCACAAGTCAGAACCCCTCCTTCCCCATGGCAAGAAACCTTGCTGCTGGCCGTGAGTCAAACCTTCAGTGTAGGAGAAAACGGCAAACCTGCCGGGCCTCATGAAGCCCCCCATATCCTTCAGGGAGAGGCCATCATGGACAAAAACTCTAGCTTGAAGCACGTCTCATAGTAGATATGACCGCAATGCAGGAGATCTTGATTAAGCCTCTGCAGAGTCGCCTGCCGTGCCCTCGGTCCCAAACCTCACGCTAGCTAGTGTTTTCAGACTTCCTTCCTCACACTCCTGGCAAACAATCCCTCCAGAGTAGGATTTGCAGAACCACAAGCCAGCCCAGTTACTGCCCACCGGTAGAAAACGTTTCCTTGTGGGGCTCTCCATAAAACCCAGATGAGGATCAACCTGCTCTTGCCTCGACGGCACTCAGATTTGATAGGCTGCTCTGGGCACTAATGCTCTGCCTTTCACAGCCTGATGCCAGACGTCCAGACAGGCAAGGAGACAGCTGGCCACACACCTAGCACTTCTGACACGCCATGGTCTTATGCCGTTATCTCTTCCTAACCTTGGTTTTCAGATATCTAAACCCAGATATTATATCAATTCCCCACCCAGTTGGGCATCTGAATCACAAATCAGAACTCCTTCTTCCCCATGGCTGTAAGGCTTGCTCTTGGCATGGAGTCACACCTTCAGGGTGGGAGAAACCTTCATTTCCCCTGAAACCACGCCCAAACTTGAGTGCTGCCTTGGGCACAAATTCACTCTGTGACCCTCAGCATGAGCCCAATATCAAAGAAAGGCCTGTCAGGGCCTTGACCAAGAGCCCGCATATTAGGCGTGCCAAGCCCCTATACACCCAATCCTCACCAGTGTTTGAGTTTTCCAGTCTCCCCCCCGTTCCTGGGGCTCTGCTCTGGAATCACTTTCTTGGAGAGACACATGAGCCAGACAACAGGACTCCACCCTTCCCACAAAATGACCCCAAACTCCTGTTAGCTGGGACAAATCCCCAGAGAGGGAAACTTGTCCACAGTCACTGAGGCCACCCCCTACAATCTACGGCTATCCTGGATGCATCCAGAGACAAAAGCCTAAAGGAATCTCGCCCTTGAATCACAAGCCAAGGAGCTCACTCTCTATCTGTACATCCGGCCTGCCATACCCTCGGCGCCACTCATAAGCTGAGTTTGTGTTTTCAGACTTCTGTGCCCACAGCCTGGACCCACACTCCCTCCAGGCTAGGGCATCTGGAGCCACAGCGAAAGATTGTGCCTGCCCTCTCCAAGGAAAGTGTGCCCAATCCATTGACCACAACCCTACAGGTTAGGGAAAAGCTCCAAGGCCCCTGAGGCCATCCTGATAGTGTAGGCTGCCCTGGACTAAAAGGGGCACTCTGACACCAGCTGAGCCATTATCACCACTTAGACTCTCAGACAGTGTCCCCAGAGACAGAAGATTGAAATGGACAGGCCCTTAGGCCCTAATATGAACCTTAGCTTTAGTTTTCGTGTCTGTCCTCAGAGGACTGGTTTCGTATACCAGCATATTAGGTTTTTCTGAGGCTCCAAACCAAACCTCTCTCGTCTCCACATGGAGTGCTTTCTTACTGGATCTGTATCAAACCCTTCTGGTCAGAGAATTCCGCAGGGCCACAGTACAACCATCACATTCCAAGGTCTCCATGGACAGAAACACACATTATGACACATCCTCAGGAGAAGCCATTTCAACTCAGCCCGCTGGTTAGCTTGCCCCAGAGCCAGCAGATCAAACATATCTTGTCGTTAATGGCCAAAGGGAATGCGAGGCATGCTGTTCAGGGATCCATCCTTTGAACCCTCCTCTTCAGTCCTTCCGTATGGTATGTACTGGAGCCACTCAACAGGACTCGACTGTCTTGCAGAAGGAAACCTTGTGGTTTGTGGCAACCTCCAAACTCAGCGTGGGAAAATTTCGTTGGCCTCATGAGGCACCTGCTTCATGAAGGTGCTATCAAGGGCACAATCCAACCTCAGCCAACGTCTGATCCTCAGCCTGACTTCAGATGCATGAGATATCCTTTCAGCCTTTGCAGAGTGTGCCTGCTCCCAACCTCACCCTATCTTTTGTTTTCAGACTCTACCCTAGCATTCCTGGCTCAAAAGCCCTCATGATTGGGAATTCTGGTTCCAGAACGAAGCACTCTGCCTGCCCCCCAAAGAAAAACATTGTCTATGGCATTGCTCAAAAACCCCAAATGAAAATCAACCTGCTCAGCCCTCGGCAACACCCCAATTGCATAGGCTACCCTAAACACTATGCTCTGTCTTACATAGCCTGAGCCCAGACCTTGTGAGAGACATTGAGACAGTTGGCTTCACACCCAGCACATCGAGCCTGCCATGGGTTAGGCCATTTCATCCCTTCCCATTGACCTGGGTGTCTTCCTGGAGGTATATTCTGAGGCTGTGTCAGACTATGCATTTTCTCTGGAGCTTCCTATGGAATTGGGGTGGTATTAGGGGCCTTGCAATTTTCTCTTAATCTGGTGGGTTGGGAAACTGAGACAGGCTGACATTCCTTGGGAGAGCTGGCCCAGTGCTGTTGTGTGTTCCTGGAGGCCCCATCCTGGAGGGCATATGGGTCAGGACTCTGGGTCCAAAGTCTTCAGACACAAACTGGTAAGAGTTAAGCTCGAGGTGATGGCAGACCCAATCTGCAGACCCTGAGCGAAGCATCTCCAGATATGAAATTCGGACGGCTCTGAGGCAGGAGCACAGTCTTTTCTGTCTGACTTGTTTGTCTATGATGGCCACGAAATGGAGGGGTGGCCTCATGGGTCCATGTGAGATTCTACCTCTCTGGGAATTCTGCTCGGCACCCAAGAGTTTGGTGTATTTCCGGGGGATGGGAGGAGCGCAGTTTTCTGAGTCAGGGATCCCGTCCAAACAGCCATTCCAGAGATGGGTCCTGGGTTCTGGAGCCTGGATCACCGCAACAAGGCTTAGGATTTGGGCCTAGGGTCCTGCTCTATGTTTTCCTGGTACAGCTCCCGAGTGTTCTTGTTGGAAATGGGTCTCATTCTGAGGGTCACAATGCCTGTTTTTGCCCAGATGCCCATGCTGAGTGGGTGTGACCTCATGGGCTATGCACTTGGCTCCCACTCTGAGGGTTGGACTGTCATCTCAACATTCAGTTTTCCTGCCATGGGGAAGGAGGGGTACTTTTTTATGCTTCAGGTTCCCCCATGGGCAGGAATTTGAGCTAAGTTCTGGGACCGGTGCCTGAATACCCAGTTCACTTTGAGATGAGGTCCTCGGGCCAAGGCAGGACCCACCTGCAGAAAATGAGGCCTGCTTTCTGGGTGGCTGTCAGGAGCTCGGGCTCGAGCTGTGTCAGACAGAACATTCGTGGAGAGTTCGGCCTATGATATTGGGGTGCTTTTGAGAGCTGTGCAACTGGATCCTCATGGGGGATTTTTGCACAGACCCTTTCTTCACTTCTTCTATTTGGTGAGCAGGCAGATGGCTGCATTACGGCTCCAGAATATCCAAGTTGGAGGGTTTGCAGGCGAGGAGTGTGAGGACAGAAGTATGAAAACATAAGCTACGGTTACGCTCAGTGCCGAGCACATGTCTATTCCAATGTACAGCAGTTGTTTCGAGATCTCCAGCACCTGGGCGAGGGGAAGATGTCTGCTCACGCTGGAGTTTGTATCCATGATGGCCAACAAATGGTGGGGAGGCCTCAAGAATTCTTGGAGGTTTTTCCAAGCTGGAGCTTGTGAGCTGCTCCAAATATCAAGGTGTCCTACTAAGGGACAGCAGAAGTCTTCTTACAGGGCTCCAGGGTCCCCCATATGGAAGATTCGATAGCAATGCTCTCTGAATGGAGGCCTGGGAAGCCAATCTCGTGTTACCATTGCAGCTGAGGAACAGGGTAAGCTTGAACCAATGACACTGATTCCAAGTTCCAAGTGATTTTCGTTGATTGAAGTTCTCAGTCTAACAGGTCCCAATGCTGCTTGGTGTTCAGGGAGACCTTAGAATGTGGTGGCGGCTCTCTGAACATTGAGGATTCTCTATCCTTAGGATTAGACCCAGTACCCAGGAGCCAGGTTTCCTTCTTGGGACAGGAGGTGTGCTCTTGTATGGCTCACGGACCACAGGTTGGACCATATGCTTGAATTTCCAGAACAGACCTCTAGGAAGAGAGACCTCAAAACATAAGCTAGGGTTCTGATGAGGTTTTAGGGCCATGGAAGTTTCAATCTTCGGACTAAGTGCCATTGGCCTGCATGTCATCCTGGAGGTAGGTGCTGAGGCTGTGTCAGGCTGTGCACTTTTTCCAGAGTGGCCTATGATATTGGGGTGCAGTCAGGGGCCTTGCAGTTTTCTCCTAATCTGGACATTTTGGGAAACTGAGATGGGCAGGGTTTCCTCAGGAGAGCAGGGCCAGTGATGTCATGTGTTTCTCGAGGCCCCATCCTGGAGGTCATGTGTGTCAGGACTTTGGGACCAAAGACTTTAGACACAACCTCGGATAAGAGGTAGGAGTGAGGTGATGGCAGTCCGAATCTGAAGACCCTGAGGGAAGCTCCTCGGGATTTGAAATTCAGGTGGCTGGGAGGGAGGAGCACAGGCTTTTCTGTCTGGATTTTGTGTCTAGGATGGCCACTAAATGGAGGGGTGACCTCATGTGTCCATGGGATATTCTTCCACTCTGGTGATTCTGCTTGGCACCCAAGAGTTTGATTTCTTTCTGGGGAAGAGGAAAAGACTGTATTCCATCTCTGGGATCCTGTCCAAACAGGGATTCCAGAGATGGGTTCTGGGTCCAGACACTGGGAAAACTTAACCAAAGCTTCGATTTGGGATCCTGGTCCAGATCCCAAGGGGGATCTTTGGAAAGGGGTCTCATTCTGAGGGTCACAATGCCTATTTGTGCCCAGCTGCCCATCCTGTGTAGGCATGGTCTCATGGACCATGCACCTGGTTCCCACTCAGGGTTGTACAGCCATCTCAACATTCAGTTTTCTGGCCATGGGGAAGGAGGAGCACTCTTTTGTGCTTCCGAGTCCCCTATGGGCAGGAATTTGAGCTAAGTCTGGGACAGGTACCTGAATATCCAGGTTGCTTCAAGATGATGGCCTCGGGCCAAGGTTGGACCCACCTGGAGAATATGGGGTCCACTATCTGGGTGGCTGACAGGAGGTCGGGGATCAGGCGGTGTCAGATAGACAATGTATGCAGAGGTCAGTCTATTATATTGGGGTGCCATTGAGGGCCGTGCAGGAGGATCCTCATGTGGGTTTCTACGAAGACCCATAGGGCACTTCTTTCTGGTGGGCAGGCAGAAAGCTGCACTGTGGCTTCAGAATTCCCAATATGAAGGGCTTGTAGGCGAGGAGTGTGAAGACAGAAGTCTGAAAACACAAGCCACGGATAAGCTCAGTGCCGACCACAGGACCATTCCATTGTGCAGTGGTTGTTTCGAGATTTCCAGCACCTGAGTATGGGCGAGGGTCAGATGTCTGCTCACGCTGGGTTTGCATCCATGATGGTCAACGAATTGTGGGGTGGCCTCAAGAATTCTTGGAGATTTTCCCAAGCATGACCTTGTGAGCTACTCCAAACAGCAAGGTGTCCTACTGTGGGACAGGGGAAGTCCGCTTACAAGGCTCCAGGGTCCCCCATATAGAAAGATTCGACAGCAGAGGTCTCTGAATGGGGGCCTGGGAAGTCTTCCTTGCATGACCATTGCAGCTGAGGAACATTGCAGGCTTGATCTGCTGGTTTTTGTTCAAATTTCCAAGTGATCTAAGTTGACGGATGTTCTCAGTCTAATGAGTCACAATGCTGCTTGGTGTCCAGGGAGACCTTAGAATGTGGTGGTGAGGGTGCCTGGGTGGCTCAATGGGCTAAGCTGCTGCCTTCGGCTCAGGTCATGATCTCAGGGTCCTGGGATTGAGTCCCGCATCAGGCTCTCTGCTTAGCACGGAGCCTGCTTCTTCCTCTCTCTCTCTCTGCCTTCCTCTATGCCTACTTGTGATCTCTCTCTGTCAAATAAATAAATAAAATCTATATAAAAAAAAGAATGTGGTTGTGGATCTGTGGCCATGCAGGATTCTCCTACCTGAGGGTTAGACCCAGTTCCCAGGAGCCAGGTTCCCTTCTCGGGACAGGAGGGGTTCTCTTGTATGGCTCAGGGACCACATGTCGGATCATATGTTGGATTTCAAGACCAGGCCTCTGGGCTCAGAGGCCTGAATATCTAGGCTAGGGTTCTTATGAGGTTGTAGGGGCATGTCATCCTCAACCTTCGGACTTAGGGACTTTGACCTGTGAGTCTTCCTGGAGGTAGATGCTCAGGCTGTGTCAGACTGTGCATTTTTTCCAGAGTGGCCTATGAAATTGGGGTGGGCTCAGGGGCCTTGCAGGCTTTTCCTAATCTGGAGGGTTTGTGCAACTGAGACGGCAGAATTTCATCCAGAGATCAGGCCCAGTGATGTAGTGTGGTTCTGTCAGCCCCATCCTGCAGGGAATGTGGTTAAGGGCTCTGGGACCAAAGTCTTCAGACACAAAATTGTGTATCAATTAGGAGGGAGGTGATGGCAGCCCCGATCTGCAGACGCTGAGGGCAGCTCCTCAGGATTTGAAATTCGTGTGGCTGGGAGGCAGGAGCAAAGGCTTTTCTGTCTGGATTGTGTCTAGGATGGCCTTGGAATGGTGGGGTGTCCTCATGTGTCCATGGAATATTCTACCTCTCTGGGGATTCTGCCCAGCACCCAAGAGTTTGGTGTCTCACTGGGAAGGAGAGAGCGTGGTTTACTGTTTCAGTGTTTCCGTCAACACAGGGATTCCAGAGATGGGTTATAGGTCCCTGTGCCTGGATAACCCTACAAAGGCTTAGTATTTGGGCCTAGAGGCTTGACTGCCTGGCTCTGTGGGGCTTTGGTTCAGCTCCCATGGAGACTTGTTGGAAATGGGTCTCAGGGTAAGGGTCACAATGCCTGTTTTTGCCCAGATGCCCATCCTGAGTGGGCATTGGCTCTTGTTCCATGCACCTGGATCCCAATATGAGGGTTGGACCACCATATCAACATTTAATTTTCCTTCTATGAGGAAGGAGGAGTACTCTTTGTGCTTCAGATTCCCCCATGCACAGTAATTTGAGCTATGTTCTGGGACTGGTACGTGAATAACCAGGTTGGTTTGAGATGAAGGACTCAGGTCAAGGCAGGTCACACCTGCCAGATATGGGTCCCGCTATCTAGGTGGCTACCAGGAGGTCGGGGCTCGAGCTGTGTCAGACAAAGCATTAGTTCACAAGGTGGCCTATGATATTGTGGTGCTATAGAGGGCTGTGCTGGTGGAACCTTATATGGAGTTTCACGCAGACCCATAGGGCACCTCTTTTTTCTGGTGGGCAGGCAGAAGGCATTGTGGCTCCCAAATTCCCAATATGGGGGACTTGAAGGCGAGGAGTGTGAGAACAGAAGGCAGAAAACACAATCTATGCTTAATCTCAGTGCCGAGAACATGGCCGTTCCAATGTGCAGTGGTTTTTTCGAGATCTCCAGCATCTGAGTACAGGCGAGGGTCAGATGTCTGCTCATGATAGAGTTTGTATCTATCGTGGCCAACAAATGAAATATCCAGCACCTGAGTAAAGGTGGATTTCAGATGTTTACGCACACTGGAGTTTGTGTCTCTGATGACCGAATGGAGGAGTGGCATCAAGAGGCTGATGCATGTGAGATGCTCCAAACAGCAAGGTTGTTTTTTCTACTGGACAGTTAGAGTCTGGTATGTTTTCTGCAGGGCCCCCCATGTGAAAAGTATGGGTAGCAGAGCCCTTCCACATGGATGCCTGGAAAGCACACCTCCATTGACCAATGCAGCTGAGGAACATGCAGGTTCTTTACGGTGCTTCTGGGGCGAAGCACCAAGGTCTTGAGTTGACATGGAATCTCTTGAAGATGGGTTACAATGCTGGTTTTTTTTACCAGGTAGATCTTAGAATGTGTTGGTGGCTAAGGTGCCTGCAAGATTCTCCTACCCTGAGGGTTTAACACAGGTCAAAGAGCACGGTTACCTTCTGGGGACAGGAGATGTAGTGTTTTGTGGCTCAGGGACCACATGCCATATCATAAGTTCCTATTCAAGAACAGGCCTCTGAAGACAGATGCCCGACAACCTAATCTAGGGTTCCAATGAGTCCCAGGGGCATGAGAGGTTCAATCTTCAGACTTAGGACAGTTGACTTGGGTGTCTGCCAGGATGTAGGTGATCAGGGAGTTTCAGACTGCGCACTTATGTCCAGAGTAACCTCCAATATTGGGGTGGCCACAGGGGTCTTGAATGTTTCAACCAACTCTGGAGGGTTTGGTTAACTGACATGCACAATTTCCATGGGGATGGCAAGCACAGTCCTGTGGTGTGGCTCCAGAGACTCCACCCTGGAGGGCATGTGAGCCATGGTTCTGGGAGGGAAGTCTGCAAACACAAACTCGGGTTAGGATTAGTGGCTAGGTTATCACAGGGCAATGTGTAGACCTGGAAGGCTACTCGTCAGGAACAGTAACTGGAATGACCCGAAGGTGGAAGCACAGGCTTTTATATCTGGATTGTGTGTCTAGGGTGACCTCAGAATGTAGCTGTGGCCTCATGGGTCTATGGGAGATTTTTCCTCTAAGAATACTGGCGGCTCCCAATATTTTGATGACTTTTTGAGATGGGAAGACTGCTATTTTCGATCTTAGGTGTGCCCCAAAACAGGGATTCCAGAGATGGGCTCTGGGTCTAGGCGCCTGGAAAATCCCACCAAGGGTTGGGATTTGGGCTTATGGGCAGACCAGGACTGCAATGCAGGATCTTGGTGGTGCAACTGAGAGGGCTTGTTTGGAAGCATGCTCAGGCTGAGCATTACAATGCCTGTTTGTGCCCAGGGTGGCCCTCAGGAGTGGGCGTGGTCCCATTGTCCATTTTCTGGCTCCCACACTGAGGGATGGACACACATTCCAATGGCCAGGTTTCCAGCCATGGGGAAGGAGGAAATATCTATTGTGCTTCATGTTCCCCCATAGGCAGGGATTACAGCAAAGGTCTGGGGACAGATGCCTGAATACCAAGGATGCATAGAGATGACAGATTTGGGCCATGGCCGTTCTCACATGCTGGATATGGGCCCCGCTCTCTTGGTGGCTGACATGAGGTCTGGGCTCAGGCTGTGTCAGACACAGCACTAGTGGCCAGAGAAGTCTATATATTGGGGTTCTCTCCAGGGCCGAGTAAATTGATCCTCATGTAGGGTTTCTGGCGAGACTCACGAAGCACTTCTTTCTGTGGGGCAGGCAGAATGCTGCCTTATGGATCCAGAATTCCCTATCAAGAGGGTTTGGGGACAAATAGGGTGAGAATGCAATTGTAAACACCAGCTATGCTTAAATTGAGTGCCAAGCGGAAGTCAGTTTCAATGTGCAGCAGCTTATACGAGATATCCAGCACCTGAGTAAGGGCAGATGTCAGATATTTGCTCACACTGGAGTTTGTGTCTAGGATGACGACTAATGGAGGCGTGGCTTCAGGAGGCAATGGAGGATTACCCACGCTTAAGATTGTGAGATGCTCCAAACAACAAGGTTTCCTTCTAATGGACAGGAGGAGTCTGTTTTTTTTTCCTCCAGGGTCCCTCAAGTGGAAGTTTGCGTAGCAGAGCCCTCCCGCATGGATGACTGGAAAGCACACGTCCAATGACCATTGCAGCTGAGGAACATGACAGGTTCGTTTTGGTGGTTCTGGTGCCAAGTACCAAGGCCTTAAGTTGACTTGGAATCTCTTACAGATGTGTCCCAAAACTGGTTTGTTACAAGGGAGGTCTTAGAATGTATTGGTGGCTATGGGCCACGCTGAGGGTTTGGCACAGGTCGATGTGCACAGTTTCCATCTTGGGAGAGGAGATGTTCTGTTTTGTGGCTCAGGGTACATATGTTGTATCCTGACTTGGTATTCAAGAACAGGCCTCTGAGGATTGATGCTGGCAACCTAATCTAGAGATCCAATGATGTCCTTGGTGCCCATCAGGTTCAATTTTCTTACAAAGGACCATTGATATGGTTGTCTGACTGGATGTAGGTGATCAGGGTGTTTCAGACTGTGCATTTGCATCCAGAGCCACTTCCAATATTGGGGTGGGCTCAGGGGCCTTGCAGGTTTCTCCTAACTTGGAGGCTTTGGGGAACTGTGATGGGCACAGTTTCCTTGGGGATGGCAGGCCCAGTCCTGTGGTAAGGCTTCAGAGACCACCTCCTTGAGGATATGAGAGCCATGGTTTTGGGAGGGAAGTCTGCAAACACAAATTTGGGTCAGGGATAGTGGCAAGGTGATCGCAGGTCCAATGCATAGACCTAGAAGGCATCACGTCAGGAACTGTAATTAGGGTGACTGAAAGCTGGTAGCACAGGCTTTTCTATCTGGATTGTGTGTCCAGGATGGGCTCTGAATGTAGACGTGGTCTCATGGTTCAATGGGAGACTTTTCCTCTCTAAGGATCCTGGTGGATCTCCATAGATTGGTGGTTTTTCAGAGAAGAAAAGAGTGCTCTTTTCCATCTTAGGGGTGCTCCAAAACAGGGAAGAATGCTGTTTTCCAACTTAGGCTTATGCCAAAACAGGGATTCCAGAGACGGGCTCTGGGTCTGGGTGCCCGGATATCCCACCAAGTGTTAGGATTTGGGCCTAGGGGCATTTTAGGCCTGCAATGCAGGATCCTAATGGTGTAACAGAGAGGGCTTGTTTGAAAGCATGCTCAGGCTGAGGGTCATCATGCCTCTTTGTGCCCAGGGGGGCCCTCAGGAGAGGGCGTAGTCTCATTGGCCATATAGCTGGATCCCACTTTGAGGGTTGGACACCCATTGCAACAGCCAGGCTTCCTGCAATGGAAAGAGGAGTTCTCTATTGTGCTTCAGGTTCCCCCATTGGCAGGGTTACAGGAAAGGTCTGTGGAAAGTTGCCTTAATACCAAGGATGTGTACAGATGACAGGCTAAAAATTCCCAGGTAACAAAACAGCATTGTTACCCATGTTCATGACATTCCATGTAGAAATAAGCCCTTAGTACTTCGCCCCAGAGCCACCAGAATGAACTTGCCATGTTCCTAAGCTGCAATGGTCAGTGGAGGTGTGGTTTCCAGGCAACCATACGGGGGTGCTCTGCTACACAAACTTTGCAATTGGCGGGGACCCTGGAGACAAAAAAACAGAATGCCCCTGTCCGGTAGAAGGAAACCTTCTGTTTGGAGCATCTCACAAGCCCCAGCGTGGGAAATTCTCCATTTCCTCTTGAAGCCACCACTCCATTTGTCAGTCATCATAGACACAAACTCCAGCATGAGCAAACATCTGACATCCGCCCTTACTCAGGTGATGGATTTCAATTCGATCGCTGCACACTGGAATTGCCTTTAGTTTGACTGAATTAAGCCATAGCTTGGGTTTACAATTCCATCCTCAGTCTACTGGTCCACAAGCCCTATTGTGAGGGAATTCTGGAGCTACAACACAATATTCTGCCTTCCCCATAGAAAGAAAAAGGGCCTGGAGAGTCTGCCCAGAAACTCCATATGATGGTCAATCTTCTCGGTGCTAGACGGAACCCTGATTCATAGGCTGCCCTGGGCACTAGTGCTGTGTCTGACATAGCCGGAGCCAGGACCTAGTGTCAGCCACTGAGAGATCAGGGCCCATATCCAGCATGTGAGACCAGCTATGGCCCAAGTCTGTCTTCTCTTCTATTCTTGGTATTCAGGCATCTGTACCCACACCTTTGCTGAAATCCTTGCCATTGGGGGAACCTGAAGCACAATAGAGAACTCCTCCTTCCCCATGGAAGGTATTCTGACAGTTGGGATAGTTGCTCAACCCTCAAAGTGGAAGGCAGCTCCATGGCCAAGGAGACCATGTGCACTCATGATGGCTTCCCCGGGCACAAGCAGGCATTGTGACCTCAGCCTGAGCATGCTTTCAACCAAACGCTCTCAATTGCATCTCTGGGACCCCGAATTGCACGCCTAGTACACACCTAGGCCCAAATCCTAACCCTAGTGGGATTTTACAGGGGCCCAGACACAGAGCCCATCTCTGGAATCCCTATTTTGGGGGACCCTTAAGATGGAAAACAGCACTCTTCCCTTCCCCGAGATAGTCACCAAACTCATGGTAGCCACCAGGATCCTTGAGTGGAAAAATCTGCCATAGACCCATGAGAACACAGCTGCATTCCGAGGCCATCCTGGACATACAATCCAGATACATATCATGTGCTATCACCTTTGAGTCATCGGATTTACAGTTCCTGACGAGCTGCCTTCCAGGTCTATGCATTGGGCCTGCAATCACCTTGCCATTAACCTAAACTGAGTTTGTGTTTGCAGACTTCCTTCCTAAAACCATGGCTCACATGACCTCCAGGTTCTGGCATCTGAAGCCACACCACAAGACTGTGCATGAGATCCTCAAGGAAACTGTGCCCACCACTTTTGCCCGATACCTTTAGATTAGGAGAAACCTGCAAGGCCCCTGAGCGCAGCCAAATAATGGAGGCCGCTCTGGGCACAAATGCACAGTCTGAGACACCCTGATCACCTCCATACAGGCAGACACCCAAGTCAATGCTCCTGAGTCAGAAGATTGAACCTGACATGCCCCGAGGACTTCATTGGCACACTAGATTAGGTTTACAGGTATCTGTCGTCAGAGGCCTGCTCTGGAATATCAACTTATGATAAAATATATAGTCCCTGAGCCACAGAACAGAATATGTCCTCCCCAAAAAGGAAGCCATGCTCCTGGAATTGTGTCATACCCTAAGGGTATTTGGATCCTGAATGGCCCCTTAGCAACCAGCACATTCTATGATATTCCTGGTAACAAACCATCATTGTGCCCCATCTTCATGAGACTCCATGTCAACTCAAGGTCTCGATATATTGCCCCAGAGCCACCAGAATGCACCTGCCATGTTCCTCAGCTGCAATGGTCAATGGAGGGGTGATTTCCAGGCATCCCTGTGGCGTTCTCTGCTACAAAACTTTCCACATGGAGAAACCAGAGAAAACAAACCAGACTTCTCCTGTCCGGTAGAAAGAAACTTTGCTATTTGGAGCATCTCACAAGCCTCAGCATGGGAAATCCTCCATGGCCTCTTGACGCCACCCTTCCATTTGTGGGTAATCACAGACACAAACTCCAGTGTGAGCAAACATCTGACATCCACCCTTACTCAGGTGCTGGATATTCGAAACGGCAGCTGCACACTGGAACTGCCTTTTGCTTTTCACTGAACTTAACCATAGCTTTGTATTACTATTCTATCCTCACCACACTGCTCCACAATATCACTTGATAGGGAATTCTGGAGCCACAACGCAGTATTCTGCCTTCCACATAGAAAGAAGAAGGACCTGTTGAGTCTGCCCAGAAACCTCACATGAGGATCAATCTACTCAGACCACGAGGCAACCCTGATTAATAGATTTCCCTGACCACTAGTGCTGTGTCTGACAGAGTCTAAGCCCCGACCTCGTGTCAGCCACCCAGAGTTGAGGGCCCATATTTAGCATGAGAGATCGGCCATGGCCCTGGGCCATCATCTGTACCCATCCTTGGTATCCAGTCATCTGTCCCCCAAACTTTGCTGGAATTCCTGCCAATGGCGAACCTGAAACACAATAGAGAACACCTCCTTCCCCATGGCAGGAATATTGGCTGTTGGGATGGTTGTCCAACCCTCAGCGTGGGAGCCAGCTGCATGGCCAAGGAGACCATGCCCACTCCTGAGGGCCGACATGGGCACAGGCACGCATGGTGATCCTCAGCCTGAGCATGTTTTCAAACAAACACTCTCAGTTGCTCCTCCAGTACCAGCATTGCAGGCCTGGTATGCCCCTAGGCCCAAATCCTAACCCTTGGTGGGATTTACCAGGTGCCCAGACCCAGAGTCTGTCTCAGAATCCCTGTTTGGGGCACCCTTAAGATGGAAAACAGCACTCTTCCCTTCCCTGAGAAAGGCACCAAACTATTGGGAGCCGCCAGGATCCTTAGAGAGAAAAAATCTCCCATGGACCCATGAAAACAAACCTGCATTCCGAGGCCATCCTGTCCACACAATCCAGAGAGAAAAGTCTTTGCTACCGACTTCGAGTCATCCTATTTACATTTCCTGACGAGCTGCCCTCCATGTCTATGCATTGGGCCTATGATCATCTCGACACTAACCCTAACCCCAGTTTGTGTTTGCCGACTTCTCTCCCAAAACCATGGCTTACATGCCCACCAAGATGTGGTCCCTCAAGCCACATCACAGGAAAGTTCCTGCCATCCCCAAGAAAACTGTGCCCATCAGGTTGTCCAAACCCTCCAGATTAGGAGAAACCTGCCAGGCCCCTGAACCCACCCCAATATTGGAGGTTGCTCTGGATGCAAACGTGCAGTCTGAAACACCCTGAGCACCTCCATCGAGGCAGAAAGCCAAGTCAATGGTTCTGAGTCAGATGATTGAACCTGACATGCCCCTAGGACTTCACTGGAACCCTAGATTGGGTCTTCAGACATCTGTTCTCAGAGTCCTGTTCTGGAATACCAAGTTATGATACAACATGTGGTCCCTGATTCCCACAACAGAACATCTCCTGTCTCCAGAAGGAAAATGTGCTCTTGGATCTATGTCCAACTTTCTGGGTAGATGGATCCTGCATGACCCATTAGCCCCAGCACCTTCTATGATCTCCCTGGTAACAAACCAGCATTGTGACCCAACTTCCTGAGACTTGATGCCAACTCAAGGTGTTGGTACTTTGCCCAAGAGCCATGAAACGAATCTGCCATGTTCCTCAGGTACAAAGGTCAATGGACGTGTGCTTTCTAGGCATCCAAGAGGTATTTCTCTGCTACACAAAAATTCCACATAGGGAACCCTAGAGCAAACGAATAAGACTGCTCCTGTCAGGTTGAAGGAAACCTTGGTTGTTTGGAGCATCTCACAAGCCCCAGCCTGGGAAGTCCTCCAAATTCTCTTGATGCCAACCCTCCATTTGTTAGTCATCATAGACACAAATTCCAGCATGAGCAAACATCTGACATCTGCTCTTACTCAGGTGCTGGATATTCGAATCAGTCACGCACACTGGAAATACCTTTCACTTGACACTGTATTCTTGCATAGTTTGGGTTTACAATTCCATCCTCACCCTACTGGACCGCAAGTCCTCTTGAGAGGGAATTAGGGAGACAAAACGCAACATTCTGCCTTCCCCATAGAAAGAAGGGCCTGGTGAGTCTGCCCAGAAACTCCCCATGAAGATCAATCTACTTGGCCCTCGAGGGAACCCCGATTTATACCTTGCGCTGGCCACTAGCGCTGTGTCTGAGAGAGCCTGAGCCCCAACCTCGTGTCAGCCACCCAGAGTGTGGGGCCCTTATCCAGCATGTGGGACTGGCCATGGCCCAGTCATCTCTACCCATCCTTGGTATTCCGGCAACTATCCCAGACCTTTGCTGGAATCCCTACCAGTGGGGGAATCTGAAGCACAATTGAGAACTCCTCCTTCCCCATGGCAGGAAGCCTGGCTGTTGCTATGGGTGCCCAACCCTCAGAATTAGAACCAGGTGCATGGCCAATGAGACAACGCCCATTTATAAGGGCCGCCTGGGCCAAAGCAGGCATTGTGTCCCGCAACCTTAGCATGCATTCAAACAAATGCTCTCAGTTGTTTCTGCAGGGTCCCGCATCGCAGGCCTGGTATGCCCTTAGGAGAAAATCCTAACACTTCGTGGGATTTTCCATGCCAACATAACCAGAGCCCGTCTCTGGAATCTCTGTTTTGAAGCACCCCTATGATGGAAAACAGCAATCTTCCCTCCACTGAGAAAACTATTAGGAGCTGCCAGGATGCGTAGAGAGAAAAAATCTCCCAGGGCTCCATAAGACCACACCTTCATTCCGAGGCCATCCTGGACACACAATCCAGATACAAGAGACTGTGCTACCACCTTCGAATCACCTGGTTTACAGTTCCAGACGAGCTGCCCTACAGACCTATGCATTGGGCCTGTGATCACCTCGCCATTAACCCTACCCCAAGTTTGTGTTTGCAGACTTCTTTCCCAAAACCATGGCTCACATGCCCTCTATGATGGGTCTCTGTAGCCACACCACAGGAAAGATCCTGCTATCCCCAATGAAACTGTGTCAATCACAGTTGCCCAAACCCTCCAGATTAGGAGAGACCTGCAAGTCCCCTGAGCCCAGTCCAATATTGGAGGCCACTCTGGACACAAATGCACAGTGTGCAACACCCTGATCACCTCCATCCAGGAAGACACCCAAGTCAATGGTCCTGAGTCAGAAGATTGGTCCCTGAACCCCACAATAGAATATCTCCTGTCCCCAGATGGAATTCGTGCTCTTCAACTTGTGTCAAGGGTCGGGGTATATGAATTATGCACAGCCCCTTAGCCCCCAGCACATTCTAAGATCTCTCTGGTAACAAACAAACAGCATTGTGATCCATCTTCATGAGATTCCATGTCACTTCAAGTCCTTGGTAATTCGCCCCAGAGCCACCAGAATGAACCTGCCATGTTCCTCACCTGATATGGTCAGTGGAGGTGTGCTTTCCAGGCATCCATGTGGGAGTGCTCTTCTACTTATTCTTTCCACATGTGGGACCCTGGAGCAAAAAAACCAGACTGCCACTGACCAGTAGAAGGGAACCCTCTGTTTGGAGCATCTCAGAAGCACCAGCAGGAGAAATCCTCCATGGCCCTTGACACAACCCCTCCTTTTGTCAGTCATCATAGACAAAAACTTCCAGCATGAGAAAACATCTGAAATCTGCCGTTATTTAGATTCTGCATTTTCTTTTCCACCACTGCACACTAGAACTGCGTTTCACTTGACACTGAATTTATCCATAACTTGGGTTTAGAATTCCATCCTCAGCCTCCTGGTCTGCAAGCCCTCTAGAGAGGGAATTTGGAGCCACAAGGCAACATTCTCCATTCCCACTAGAAAGAAATAGGGCCTGGTGAATCTTGCCAGAAACTCCACATGAGGTTCAATCTACTTGGCACTCGATGGAACCTTGATTTATAGGCTGTCCTGGGCACTAGTACTAGTACTAGTACTAGTACTAGTACTGTGTCTGACAGAGCCTGAGCCAAGACCTAGTTTCAGGCACCCAGAGATATGAGCCCATATCCGGCATGTGAGATTGGCCAGGGCCCAAGTCCATCATCTCTACCCATCCTTGGTATTCAGGCACCTGTCCCCAGACCTTTTATGTAATCCCTACCAATGGGGTAACCTAAAGCACAATAGAGAACTCCTCCTTCCCCATGGTAGGAATCCTGGCTGTTGATATGAGTGTCCAAACCTCAAAGTGGGAGCCAGCTGCATGGCCAAGGAGACAATGCCCACTCATGAGGGCTGCCCTCGGCACAAGTAGCCATTGTAACCCTCAGCTTGATCAAGCCTTCAAAAAAATGCTCTTAGTTGCACCTCCAGGATCCTGCATTGCAGGCCTGATATGCCCTTAAGCCCAAATCCTAACACATCGTGGGATGTTCCATGTGCACATACCCAGAGCCCGTCACTGGAATCCCTGTTTTGAGGCACCCCTAAGATGGAAAACAGCACTCTTCACTTCCCTGAGAAAGCCACCAAACTAATGGGATCCCCCAGGATCCTTGAGAAGAAGAATCTCCCATGGTCCCATGAGTCCACACCTGTATTCCAAGGCCAGCGTGGATATGCTATCCAGATACAAGAGACTGTGCTACTGGCTTCGAGTCACCTGATTTACAGTTCCTGACGTGCTGCCCTCCAGATCTTTGGATTGGGACTGTGAACACCTCTCCATTAACCTTATCCCGAGTTTGTGTTTGCAGATCTCTCTCTAAAAACCATAGCTCACATGTCCTCCAGGATGGGGCCCCTAGAGTCACACCACAAGACTGTGCTTGCCATCCCCAAGGAAACTGGGCCCATCACAGTTGCCCAAACCCTCCTGATTAGGAGAAACCCGGAAGGCTCCTGAGCACATCCCAATATTGGAGGCTGCTCTGGATGCAAATGCACAGTCTGAAACACCCTGATCACCTCCATCCAGCCAGACACCCAAATCAATGGTCCTGAGTCAGATAATTGAACCTGACATGGCCCTAGGACCTCATTGGAAGAGGGATTAACTTTTCAGGCACCTGTCCTCAGATTCCTCTTCTGGAATACCAACTTATGATACAAATTATGGCCCCTGAGCCCCAGGGTGGGAAATCCTCCATGGCCTCTTTACGCCACCTCTCCATTTGTTGGTTATCGTAGACACAAACTCCAACCTGAGCAAACATCTGACATCCGCCCATATTCAGGCGCTGATATTGGAATCAGCTGCTGCACACTGGAACTGCCTTTCGCTTTGCAATGAATTTAAGCCTAGCTGTAGACTACAATTTCATCCTCACCCTACTGGTCTGCCATATCTCTTGATAGGGAATTCTGGAGCCACAACGCAACATTCTGCCTTCTTCATAGATAGAAGGACCTGGTGAGTCTGCCCATAAACTGCACATGAAGATCAATATACTCAGCCCAGGAGGGAACCCCTATTTATAGTTTGCCCTAGCCACTAGTGCTGTGTCTGACAGAGCCTGAGCCCCTACCTCGTGTCAGCAACCCAGAGGGTGGGGCCCACATTAACCATGCGAGACCGGCCATGGCCCAGGGCTGTCATTACTACCCATCCTTGGTATTCAGGCATCTGTCCCCTAGATCTTAGCTGGAATCCCTACCAATGGGGGGACCTGAAGCACAATAGAGAATTCATCCTTCGCCATGGCAGGAATCCTGGCTTTTGGATGGGTGTCCAACCCTAGGAATGGGAACTGGCTGCATGGCTGAGTAGACATCGCCCAATCCTGATGGCCTCCGGGGCACAAGCAGGCATTGGGACCCTCAGCTTGACCATACTTTCAAACAAACGCTCTCAGTTGCACCTCCAGGATCCCGCATTGCAGGCCTGGTATGGCCCTAGGCCTAAATATTAACCCTTGGTGGGATTTTCCAAGCACTTAGACCCAGAGCTCATCTCTGGAATGCCTGTTTTGGGGCACGCCTAAGCTGGAAAACAGTACTCATCCCTTCCCGGAGAAATCCAACAAACTATTGAGAACCGCCAGGATCCTTGAGAGGAGAAATCTCCCATGGACCCTTGAGACAACACCTGCAATAAAGGCCATTCTGGAAATTAAATCCAGATACAATTACCTGTGCTACCACCTTTGAGTTACGTGATTTACAGTTCCAGACTTGCTGCCCTCCTGGTCTATGGATTGGGACTATGATCACCTTGCCACTAACCCTAACCTAAGTTTGTGTTTGCAGACTTCTCTCTCAAAATCATGGCGCACATGTCCTCCAGGATGGGGTCTCTGGAGTCACACCACAGGACAGTTCCTGCAATCCCCAAGGAAACTGCCCATCACAGTTGTCCAAAAACCCCATATAAGGAGAAACCTGCAAGGAACCTGAGCCAACCCTAGTATTGGATGCCACTCTGGACACAAATGCACAGTCTGAAACACCCTCATCACCTGCATCCAGTCAGACACCAGAGTCAATGATCCTGAGTCAGAAGATTGAATGACATTCCCCTAGGGCCTCATTCAAACCCTTTATTAGGTTTTCAGGCTTCTGTCCTCAGAGACCTGTTCTGGATTACCAATTTATGATACAACATATGGCCGCTGAGCCCCACAACAGAATATCTCCTGCCCCCAGAAGCAATCCGGGCTCTTGGGCCTGTGTCAAATCCTCAGGCTAGATGAATCCTGCATGGCCCATTAACCACCAGCACATTCTAAGATCTCCCTGGTAACAAACCAACATTTTGACCCATCTTCATGAGGTTCCATGTCCAATCCAGTCTTTATTTCTTCGCCTCAAAGCCACCAGATGCCATGTTCCTTCTCTGTCATGGTCAATGAAGGTGTGCTTTCCAGTCACCCATGTAGGAGATCTATGTTATCCGATCTTTCGACATGGGGAACCATGGAGGAAACAAATCAGACTGCCCCTGTCTGGTAGAAGGAAACCTTGCTGTTTGGAGCATCTCAAAAACACCAGATTGGGAAATCCTCCATAACCTCTTGACGCCACCCCTCCATTTTTGTGTCATCATAGACACAATCTCCAGCATGAGCAAATATCTGACATCCACCCTCACTCAAGTGCTGAATATGGGATTCAAACATTGCACACTGGAAATTTCTTTCGCTTGATACAGATGTAACCATAGCTTAGGTTTACAATTCCATACTCAGCCTCCTGGTCCACAAGCCCTCTTGATAGTGAATTCTAGAGCCACAAAACAGCATTCTGCCTTCCCCTTACAAACAAGAAGGGCCTGGTGAGTCTGCCCAGAAACCATACATGAGGATCAATCTGCTCGGCACTCGAGGGAACCCCAGGGGACCAAACCCAGAGTCCGTCTCTGGAATCCATATTTTGGGTCACCCCTAACATGAAAAAAAGCACTCTTCCCTTCCCCGAAAAAGCCACCAACTATTGGGAGCCACCAGGATCCTTAGAGAGGAAAAACCTCCCATGGACCCATGAGGCCACAACTGCATTCTGAGGCCATCCTGCACACAATACAGAGAAAAAAGCCTGTGATTCTGCCTTTGAGTCACCCGATTAACAGTTCCTGAAGAGCTGCCATCCATGTCTATGCATTGGGCCTGTGATAACCTTGCCACTAACCCTAACCCAAGTTTGTGTTTTCAGTATTCCCTCCCAAAACCGTGGCTCACATGCCCTCCTGTTTGTGATAACTGGAGCCACACCACGGGATTGTACCTGTCTTCCCAAAGGAAACTGTGATTGTCACTATTAAACAAACCCTCTAGATTAGGAGAACCCTGCAAGTTCCCTAAGCCCAGCCCAATATTGGAGGCCACTCTGGACGCAAATGCACAGTCTGACACACCATATCACCTACATCCAGGCTGATATCCAAGTCAATGGTCCTCAGACAGAAGATTGAACCTGACATGCTCCTAGGATTCACTGGAACACTAGAATAGGTTTTCAGGTATCTGTACTCAGAAGGCTGTTCTGAATATCAATGTATGATACAATATGGTCACTGAGCCACACAAAAGAACATCTCCTGTCCTTAGAAGAAAGCTGTGCTCTGGACCTGTGTCAAACACTCTGGGTAGATGAATCCTTCAAGGCCCCCTGGCAACCAGCACATTCTATGATCTCCCTGCCAACATACCAGCATTGTGACCCATCTTCATGAGACTCCATGACAACTCCAGCCCTTGGTACTTCGGCCCAGAGCCACCAGAATGAAACTGCCATGTTCCTCTGCTGCCATGGTCAATGTAGGTGTACTTTCCAGGCATCCAGCGGGAGTGCTCTGATACCAACTTTCCACATGGGGAACCCTGGAGGAAACAAACCAGACTCCCCTGTACGGTAAAAGGAATCTTTTCTGTATGGAGTATCTCAAGCCTGAGGGTGGGTAATCCTCCATGGCCTCTTGAGGCCACCCATCCTTTTGTTGGTCATCATAGACACTAACTCCAGCATGAGCAATCAACTGACATCTGCACTTACTCAAGTGCTGGATATTTGAATCAGCTGCTACACACTGGAATTGCCTTATGCTTGGCACTGAATTTAAAAGTAGCTTGGCGGGACGCCTGGGTGGCTCAGTTGGTTAAACAGCTGCCTTCGGCTCAGGTCATGATCCCAGCGTCCTGGGATCGAGTCCCACATCAGGCTCCTTGCTCCGCAGGGAGCCTGCTTCTCCGTCTGACTCTGCCTTCCACTCTGTCTGCCTGTGCTTGCTCTCGCTCGCTCTCTGACAAATAAATAAAATCTTGAAAAAAAAAAAGTAGCTTGGGTTTGCAATTCCATCCTCACCCTGGTGTTCAGTAAGCTCTCTTGATAGGGAATTCTGAAGCCACAACACAGCATTCTGCCTTCCCCATAGCAAGAAAAAACAGCCTGGAGAGACTGCCCAGAAACCCTACATGAGGATAAATCTACTCGACCCTCGAGTGAACCCCATTTATAGGTTTACCTGGCCACTAGCGCTGAGTCTGACAGAACCTCGTCTCTGACCTCGTGTCAGGACCCAGAGACTGGGCTCCAACTCCAGAATGTGAGACCAGCCATGTCCCAGGGCTGTCATCTCTACCCATTCTTGATTCAGGCATCTGTCCCCAGACATTTGCTGAAATCCCTGCCAATGGGGGAACCAGAAGCACAATAGGGAAATCCTCCTTCCCCATGGCAGGAATGATGGCTCTTGGGATGGGTTTCCAGACCTCAGAGTGGTAGCCAGCTGAATGGCCAATGATAACCCGCCCACTCATGAGGGCCGCCCTGGACACAAGCAGGCATTGTGACCCCCAACATGAGCATGCTTTCAAACAAACACTCTCAGTTGCATTCCAGAATCCAAATTTGCAGGCCTGATATGCCCCTAAGCACAAATCATAACACCTGGTGGGATTTTTCAGGGGCCCAGAAACACAGCCTGTCTCTGGAATCCCTGTTTTGGGACACCCCTAAGATGGAAAATAGCACTCTCCCCTTCGCCAAGAAAGCCACCATAGTATAGGGAGCCGCTAGGATCCTTGAGAGGAAAAATCTCCCATGGATCCATGAGACCACACCTGTATTCCGAGGCCATCCTGGACACAAAAGCCAGATACACAAGCCTGTGCTACCACCTTCAAGGCAACTAATTTATAGTTCCAGACGAGCTGCCCTCCAGGTCTATGCATTGGGCCTGCGATCACCTCACCGCTAAACTTAACCCGAGTTTGTGCTTACAGACTTCTATCCCGAAACCATGGCTCATATTTCCTCCAGTATGGGGTCTCTGGAGCCACACCAAAGGACTGTGCCTGCCATCCCCAAGGAAAATGTGTCCGTCACATTTGCCTAAAACTTCGAGATAAGGAGAAACCTGCAAGGCCCCTGAGCCCACCCCAATACTGGAGGCCCCTCTGGACACAAATGTGCAGTCTGAAATACGCTGATCACCTGAATCCAGGCAGATACCCAAGTCAGTGTTTCTCAGTCAGAAGATTGAACCTGACATGCTCCTATGACCTCATTGTAACCCCTGATTAGGTTTTCAGGCATCTGTAATCAGAGACCTGTTCTGGAGTACCAACTTAAGATACAACATATGGTCCCTGATCCCCACAACAGAACATCTCCTTTCTCTAGATGGAAGCCGTGCTCTTGGAACTGTGTCAAACCCTCAGAGTAGATGAATCCTACTTGGCCCGTAGCCACCAGCAGATTCTAAGATCTCACTGGTAACAAGCCAGCATTGTGAGCCATCTTCATGAGATTCCATGTCAACTACAGGCCTTGGTACTTCACCCCAGAGCCTTCAGAAAGAACCTGTCATGTTCCTCAGCTGCAATGTTCAGTGGAAGTGTGCTTTCCAGGCATCCATGTGGGAGTGCTCTGCTACCCAAACTTTCCACATGGGGGACTCTCGAGCAAACAAATCTGACTGCCCTGTCCTGTAGAAGGAAACCTGGCTGTTTGGAGCATCTCACAAGCTCAAGTGTGGGAAATCCTCTATGACCTCTTTTCAACTCCTCTCCATTTGTCGGTCATTATAGACACAAACTCCAGCTTGAGCAAACATCTGACGTCTGCGCTTACTCAGGTGCTGGATATTCGAATCATCCGCTGCACACTGGAAATGCCATTCGCTTGTCACTGAATTTATTCATAGCTTGGGTTTACAATTCCATCCTCACCCTACTGGTCCACAAGCCCTCATGATAGGGAATTCTGCAGCCACAACACAGCATTCTGCCTTCCCAATAGAAAGAAGAAGGGCCTGGTGAGTCTGCCCAGAAACTCCACATTATGATCAATCTACTTGTCCCTTGAGGGAACCCTGAATTATAGACAGCCCTGGCCCCTAGTGTTGTGTCTGACAGAGCCTAAGCCCCGACCTCGTGTCAGCCACCTAGAAGGCGGGGCCCATATCCCGCATGTTAGACTGGCCACGGAACAGAGCCCTCATCTTTACCCATCCTTGGTATTCAGGCATGTGTCCCCAGACCTTTCCTGGAATCCCTACCAATGAGGGAACCTGAATCACAATAGAGAAATCCTCATTCCCCATGGCAGGATTCCTGTAAGTTCGGAAGGGTGTCCAACACTCAGAGTGTTAGCCTACTGAATGGCCATTGAGACCACCCCCATTCCTGAGGGCCACCCTATGCAAAAGCTTGCATAGTGACCCTCAACCTGAGCATGCTTTCAAACAAACGCTCTCAGTTGTATCTCCAGGACTTGCATTGGAGGCCTGGTAAGCCCCTATGCCCAAATCATAACCCTTGGTGGGTATTTCCAGGTGCCCAGAGCCAGAGCACTTCTCTGCAATCCCTGTTATGGGACACCCTTAATATGGAAAACAGAACTCTTTCCTCTCTGAGAAAGCCACCACATTATAAGGAGCCGCCAGGATACTTGAGAGGAAATATCACCCATGGACACCTGAGACCACACCTGCATTCTTAGTCCATCGTGGATACACAATCCAGATAAAAAAGCCTGTGCTACCTCCTTTGAGGCATGCGATTTACATTTCACACGGAGCTTCCCTCCAGGAGTATGCATTGGGCCTACAATCACTTCGCCACTAAACCTAACCCGTATTTGTGTTTGCACACTTCCCTCCGAAAACCATGGCTCTCATGCCCTCCAGCATGGGGTCTTTGGAGCCACACCACAGGACTGTGCCCACCATTGCCAAGGAAACTGTGCCCATCAAATTGCCCTATCTTTCCAGATTAGGAGAAACCTGCAAGGCCCCTGAGCCCACCCCAATACTGGTTGCCACTCTGTACACAAATGCACAGTCTGGAACATCCTGATCACCTACATCTAGGCAGACTTTGAAGTCAATGATACTGAGTCAGAGGATTGAACCTGACATTCCGTTAGGATTTTATTGGAACCCTAGATTAAATTTTCAGGCATCTATCCTCAGAGGCCTGTTCTGCAATATCAAATTATGATACATTTGGTCCGTTAGCCCCACATCAGAACATCTCTGGTCCGAGAAGGAAACCGTGCCCTTTGACCAGTGTCAAACCCTCAGGGTAGATGAATCCTACATGGTCCCTTAGCCACCAGCACACTGTAAGGTCTCCATGGTAACAAACCTGCATTCTGACCCATCTTCATGAGACTTCATGTCAACTCCAGGCCTTGGTAATTCGCCCAAGAGCCACCAGAACGAATTGGCCATGTTTCTCAGCTGCAAATTTAATGGAGGTGTGCTTTTCAGGCATCCACGTGGGAGTGCTCTGCTACCCAAACTTTCCACATGGGGGACCCTGGAGCAAATAAACCAGACTCCCCCTGTGTGGTAGAAGGAAACTTTGCTGTTTGAAGCATCTCACAAGCCCCAGCATGTGAAATCCTCCATGGTCTCTTGACGCCACCCCTCCATTCATCGGTCATCATAGACATAAACTCCAGCATGAGGAAATGTCTGACTTTCACCTTTACTCAGGTGCTGGATATCTGGAATCAGACACTACACAATGGAACTGCCTTTTGCTTGGCACTGAATTGAACCTTAGCTTGAGTTTACAATTCCATCCTCACCCTACTGGTCCCCAAGCCCGCTTGATAGGGAATTCTGGGGCCACAACGCAGCTTTTTGCCTTCCCCTTAGAAAGAAGAAGGGCATGGTGATTCTGCCCAGAAACTCTGCATGAGGATCAATCTGCTCAGCCCTTGAGGGATCCCTGATTCATACTCAGCCCTGACCACTAGTTCTGTTTCTGACAGAGCCTGAGTGCTCAATTCATGTCAGCTACTCAGAGAGTCAGGCATGTGAGACTGGCCATGTCTCAGGTCCCTCATCTCTACCCATCCTTGGTATTCAGGCATCTGTCCCCAGACATTTGCTAGAATACCTGCTAATGGGGGAACCTGAGGCACAATAGAGAATTCTTCCTTTTCCATGGCAGGAATCCTGGTAGTTGGGATGGGTGTCCTACATTAAAGTGGTAGCCAGCTGCATGGCCAAGGAGACAACTCCCACTCATAAGGGCTGCCCTAATCACATCAGGCATTGTGACACTCAGACTAGCATGCTTTCAAACAAACGCTCTCAGTTGTACCTCCAAGTCACACATTGTAGGCCTGGTACTCCCCTAGGCCCAAATCCTAATCCTGGTGGGATTTTCCAAGCACCCAGACTCACAGCCCTTCTCTGGAATCCCTTTTTGGGGAACATCTAAGATTGAAAACAGCACTCTTCCATTCAAACGAGAAAGCCACCATACTATTCGGAGCTTCCAGGATCCGTAGAGAGGAAAATATTCTCATGGAAACATTAGAACACACCTGCATTCCAAGGCTATCATGGACACACAATCCAGATACAAAAGCCAGTGCTAGTGCCTTCGAGGTACGTGATTTACAGTTCCTGACGATCTGCCCTCCAGGTCTATGCATTGGGCCTACGATCACCTCGCAACTCAACCTAATCCGAGCTTGTGATTGCAGACTTCTCTCCCAAAACCATGGCTTACATGCCCTCCACGATGGAGTCTCTGGAGCCACACCACAGGACTGTGCCTGCCACCCCCAAGGAAAACGTGCCCACAAATTTGCCTAAACCTTCAAGATTAGGAGAAACCTGCAAGGCCCCAGAGCCCACCCCAATATTGGAGGCCACTCTGTACACAAAGGCACAGTCAGAAACATTCTGGTTGCCTACATATAGGCAGACACCGAAGTCAATGTTCCTGAGTCTGATGATTCAACCTGAAATTCCCCTTGGACTTCATTGGAACCCTAGATGAAGTTTTTAGGCATCTGTCCTCAGAGGCCTGTTCTGGAATACCAACTTATGATACAACATTTGGTCCGTGAGCCCCACAACAGAACATCTCCGATACCCAGAAAGAAACCGTGTTCTTCGACCGGTGTCAAACCATCAGGATAGACTAATCATACATGGCCCCTTAGCCACCAGCACATAGTAAGATTTCCGTGGTAACAAAACTGCATTGTGACCCAACTTTATTAGAATCCAGGCCTTGGTACTTTGCCCTAGAGCAACCAGAAAGAACCTGCCATGTTCCTTAGGTGCAATGGTCAATGTAGGTGTGCTTTCCAGTATCCACGTGCGAGTACTATGCTACCCAAACTTTGCACATGGGGGAACCTGGTGTAAACAAACCAGACCTCCCCTGTCCAGTAGAAGGAAACCTTATGTTTGGATCAACTCACAGGCCTCAGCGTGTAAACTGCTCCATGGCCTCTTGATGCCACCACTCCATTGGTCGGTCATCATAGACACAAACTCCAGTCTAAGCAAACATCTGACATGCACCCTTATCCCGGTGCTGGATGTCTTGAATAAACCACTGCACATTGGAACTGCCTTCCACTTGGCACTGAATTGAACCATAGCTTGTGTTTACAATTCCATCCTCACCTGACTGGTCCCTAAGCCCTCTTGATAGGGAAATCTGGGGCCACAACGCAGCATTCTGCCTTCCCCATCGAATGAAGAAATGCCTGGTGAGTCTGCCCTGAAAACCCACATGAGGATCAATCAGGTCGGCCCTCGAGTCAACACCGATTTATAGGCTGCCATGGCCACTAGTGCCGTGTCTGACAGAGCCTGAGCTCGACTGAGTTTCAGCCACTAAAGAGCAGGCCCCATATCTAGCATTTGGGATTGCCATGGCCAAAGTATGTCATCTCTACCCATCCTTGATATTCAGGCACCTGTCCCCAGACCTTGGCAGGGATCCCTGCCAATTAGGGAACTTGAAGCACAATAGAGAACTCTTCTTTCCCCATGGCAATAAACCTGGCTTTTGGGATGGGTGTTCTACCCTCAAAGGGGGAGCCAGTTACAACATCAATGACACCACACACACTCCTGAGGACTACCCTTGGCACAAACAGGCATTGTGACCCTCACCCTGAGCATGCTTTCAAAAAATCCCTCTCAGATTCACCACAATGATCCCTCATTTCAGGCCTGGTATGCCTGTAGGTTCAAATCATAAAACTTGGTGGGATTTTCGAGGTGCCCAGACCCAGAGACCATCTCTGGAATTTTTGTTTTGGTGCACCCTTCAGATGGAAAACAGCACTCATCCCTTCCCCAAAAATGTCACCAAATTATGAGGAGCCACCAGGATCCATAGAGAGGCAATGTCTCCCATGGACCCATGAGAACACACCTGCATTCCGAGGCCATCCTGGACACACAATCCGGAGAGAAAAGCCTGTGCTACTGCCTTCCATTCACCCTAATTACAGTTCCAGATGAGCTGCTCTCAAGGTATATGCATTGGGCCTGTGATCACCTCGCCACTCACCCTAATTCGAATTTGTGTTTGCAGACTTATCTACCAAAACCATGGCACACATGCCCTCCAGGATGGGGTCTCTGGATCCACACTGCAGGACTGTCCCTGCCATCCACAAGGAAACTGTTTCCATCACAGTTGCCCAAACTGTCTAGATTAGGAGAAACCTACAAGGCCTCTGGGCCTACCCCAATTTCGGCGGCCGCTCTGAACACAAATGCACAGTCTGAAATACCCTGATCTCCTACATCCAGGAACACAGCCAAGTCAATGGTCCTGAGTCAGAATAATGAACCTAACATGCCCCTAGGACGTCATTGGAACAATTGATTCGGTTTTCAGACATGTGTCCTCAGAGGCCTGTTCTAGAATGCGAACTTATGATACAACATGTGGTGCCTGGGCCACACAACAGAACATCTCCTGTCCCCAGAAGGAAACCGTGCCCTACAATCTGTGCAAAATCCCAGAGTAGTAGATTCCTGCACAACTACTAAGCCACCAGCACATTCTAAGATCTACCTGGTAACAAACCAGCTGTGTGGCCCATCTGCAAGAGATTCCATGTCAAATCAAGGACTTGGTACTTTGCTACAGAGACACCAGAATAAAGCTGCCATGTTCTTCAGTTGCAATGGTCAATGAAGTTGAACATTCCAGGCATCCATGCGGTAGAGCTCTGCTACCCAAACTTTCCACATGGGGGACCCTGGAGCAAATAAACCACACTCCACCTGTCCAGTAGAATGAAACCTTGCTATTTGGAGCAGCTCATGAGTCTCAACGTGAAAATCCCTACATGGCTTCTTGACGCCACCCCTCCATTTGTCAGTCATCATAGACACAAACTCCAGTGTGAGCAAATATCCGACGTCCTCCCTTACTAAGGTGCTGGATATCTCGAAAAAGCTGCTGGACACAGGAACTGCCTTCCGCTTGGCAGTGAATTGAACTGTAGCTTGTGTTTACAATTCCTTCCTCACCCGACTGGTCCCCAAGCCTTCTTGATAGCGAATTATGGAGACACAACACAGCATTCTGCCTTCCCGATAGAAACAAGTGCCTGGTGAGTCTGGCCAGAAACCCCACATGAGGATCAATCTGCTCGGCCCTATATCGGAGGGACCCTGATTTATAGGTTGCCCTGGCCACTAGTGCTGTGTCTGACAGAGCCTGAGCCCAGACCTAGTGTCAGTCACCAGAGTTTGAGCCCCACATCTAGTATTTGGGAATGCCATGGCTCAAGTATTTCATCTCTACCCATCCTTGGTATTCAGGCACCTATCCCCAGACCTTTGCTGGAATCCCTGATAATGGGGCATCCTGAAGCACAATAGAGAACTCCTCCTTCTTCATATCAGGAAACTTGGCTGTTAGGATGGGTGTTCAACCCTGAAAGGGGGAGTCATTTACAAGTCCAGTGAGACCACACAAACGCCTCAGGGATGCCCTGGAGGCAAACAGGCCTTGTGACCCTCAGCCTGAGCATGCTTTCAAACAATCCTTCTCTGTTGCACCACCATGAACCCGCATTGCAGGCCTAATATGCCCTAAGCCCAAATCCTAGCACTGGTTGTGATGTCCCAGATGCCATGAACTAGAGCCCGTCTCTGGAATCCCTGTTTTGGGGCACCCATAAGGTGGAAAACATCACTCTCCCCTTCCCCGAAAAAGCCACCAAACTATGGAGAGCCACCAGGATCCATAGAGAGGAAAAGACTCCCATGGACCCATGAGACCACACCTGCATTCCAAGGCCATCCTGGACACACAATCCAGAGAGAAAAGCCTGTGCTACTGCCTTCCAGTCTCCCTAAATATAGTTCATGACGAGCTTCCCTCCAGGTCTACGCATTGGGCCTGTGATCACCTCGCCACTCACCCTAATTTGTATTTGTGTTTGCAGACTTCTCTCCCAAAACCATGGCTCACATGCCCACCAGAATGTGATCTCTGGAGCCACACCACAGAACTCTGGCTGCCAACCCCAAGGACACTGTGCATATCAGATTTGCCCAAACCTTCCAGATTAGGAGAAACCTGTGTGGCCCCTGAGCCCACAGCAATATTGCCGGCCACTCGGGATGGAAATGCGCAGTCTGAAACACCCTTATCACCTACATCCAGGGAAATAGCCAAGTCAATGATCGTGAGATAGACGATTGAACCTAAAATGCCCCTAGGCTCTCAATGGAACCCCATTAGGTTTTTAGGCATCTGTCCTCAGGGGCCTGTTCTTAAATACCAATCTATGACACATCATATGGTCTCTGAGCCACACGCCAGAACATCCCCTGTCCCCAGAAGAATACCATGCTCTTCGACCTGTGCCAAACCCTCAGGGTAGGAGAATCCTGCATGGCACCTTAGCAACCAGCACATTCTAAGTTCTCCCTGGTAACAAACAAGCATTGTGACCCATCTGCAAGAGATCCCATGTCAACTCAAGGCCTTGGCACTTTGTCCCAGAGCCACCAGAACGAATCTGCCATGTTCCTCAGCTGCAATTGTCAATGGAGGTGTGCTTTCCTGGCATCCATGCCGGAGAGCTCTTCTTCACAAACTTTCCACATGGGGAAACCTAGAGTAAACAAACCAGACTTCACCTACACTGTACAAAAAAAATGTTACTTTTTGCAGCAGTTCACAGGCCTCAGCATGTGAACTCCTCCATGGCCTCTTTATACCACCCCTCCACTTGTCGGTCATCATAGACAAAAACTCTAGTGTGAGCAAGCATCTGACATCCACCCTTATTCCAGTGCTGGATATCTCGAGTAAACTGCTACAAATTGGAACTGCCTTCTGCTTGGCACTGAATTGAACCATAGCTTTTGTTTACAATTCCACCCAAAACTGACTGGTTCCCAAGCTCTCGTGATTGGGAAACCTGGAGCCACAACACAGCATTCTGCCTTCCCTATTGAATAAACAAATGCCTGGGAATCTTCCCAAGAAACTCCACATGAGGATCAATCTGCTCCGCCCTCGAATCTACTCTGATATAAAGGCTGCCATGGCCACTAGCGCTGTGTCTGACAGAGCCTGAGCCCCGACCGAGTTTTAGGCCTCATATCTAGCATTTGGGATTGCTATGGCCCAAGTACGTCATCTCCACCCATCCTTGGTATTCAGGCACCTATCTCGAGACCTTGCTGGAAACCCTGCCAATGGGGCAACCTGAAGCACAGAGGAACCTGACGGAAGAGAACTCATCCTTCCTCATGGCAGGACATTTGGCTGTTGGGTTGGGTGTCCAACTCTCTAAGAGGGAGCCAGATATATGACCAATGAGACCACTCCCACTCCTGAGGGCCGCCATGGGAGCAAACAGGCATTGTGAGACTCAGCCTGAGCAAGCTTTCAAACAATCCCTCTCAGTTGCACCATCATGATCCCGCATTGCAGGCCTCATACACCCCTAGGTGCAAATCCTAACCCTTGGTGGGAAGTCCCAGATGCCCAGAAAAAGAGCCTGTATCTGGAATCCCTGTTTTGGGGCACCCATAAGATGGAAAACAACACTCTTCCCTTCCCCAAAAAAGCCACCAAACTATGAGCTGCACAGATCCATAGAGAGGAAAAGTTTCCCATGGACCCATGAGACTATACCTGCATTCCAAGGCCATCCTGGACACACAATATAGAGAGAAAAGCCTGTGCTACTGCCTTCCAGTCACCCTAATTACTCCTGACAAGCTGCACTCCAGGTCTACTCATTGGGCCTGTGATCACCTTTCCACTAACCATAACCCACATTTGTGTTTGCAGACTTCTCTCCCAAAACCATGGCTCATATGCCCTCCAGGACAGGGTCTCTGGATCCACAACACATGACTGGGCCTGCCATCCCCAAGGAAACTGTGCCCGTCAAACCTGCCCAAACCTTCCAGTTTAGGAGAAACACGCAAGAGCCCTGAGCCCGACCCAATATTGTCGGCAGCACTGGACACAAATGCCAGTCTGAAACGCCCTGATCACCTACATCCAAGCAGACAGCCATTTCAATGTTCCTGGGTCAGAAGATTGTACCTGACATGCTCCTAGGACGTCATTGGAACACTAGATTAGGTTTTCAGGCATCTGTCCTCAGGGTCCTGTTCTGAAATACCAACTTAGGATACAACATGTGGTCCCTGAG
Source organism: Mustela nivalis (assembly GCF_964662115.1). Classification (NCBI taxonomy): domain Eukaryota; kingdom Metazoa; phylum Chordata; class Mammalia; order Carnivora; family Mustelidae; genus Mustela; species Mustela nivalis. Next base: position 208,430 of record NW_028136543.1, on the reverse strand, counting down.
CCACACAATAGAATATCTCCTGTCCCCAGTAGGAAAACATGCCCTTCGACCTGTGCCAAACCCTCAAGATTGGAGAATCCTGCACAGCACCTTAGACACCAGCACAAACTCTAGTTTGTGCGTTGACCCATACCACAAGCTTTCCATCTGCTGGACAGTCGAGTCCTGTTGAATGGCTCCAGGATGTCCCATACGGAAAGACTGGAGAGCAGGATTCGAAGGATGGATGCCTGTACAGCATACCTCACATTCCCATTGGCTCTTTGTGACAAGACATGTTTGAACTACTGGCTCTGGGGCGAGCTAACTAGGGGGCTGAATTGAAATGGACTCTCCTGCGGATGGGTCATAATGTGGGTTTGTGTGCATGGAGACCTTGGAATATGTTGGCAGCTCAGGGGCCATGAAGTATTCGCCTAACCGAAGGGTGTAATATTGCTCCAATTAAAAAGAGATCCCTATGTGGAGATGAGACAGGTTCTCTTTGGTGCCTCAGAAAAGCCCCAGATACTGGTCTTCAAACCAGTTCTCTGAGTAGAGACACCTGGAAACCAAAGCTAGGGTTCAGATTAGAGCCTAGATGCCTGTCCATTTCAATCTTCTGTCTCTGGGGACACTGTCTGAGTATCTAAGTGGAGATAGTTGCTCAGCTGGTGTCAGAGTGCCCCTCTTAGTCCATGGCCGAGGCATGGCCTTGGAGACCTTATTGGATTTTCCTAATCTCTAGGGTTGTGGACAATGGATTGGGTACAGTTTTCTTGGAGAGGACTGGCACAGTCCTTCAGTGTGTCTCCATAGGCCCTAGCCTGGAGGGTGTGTGGGTCCGGGCTGTGGGCACAGAAGTCTGAAAACACAAACTCGGCTTGGGTGCGGAGCCGAGAGCATGGCAGGATGGACCCACAGACCGTGAGAGGAGATCCTCAGCTTATGAAAGAAGGGCAAATGGGAGGCAGTCACGCAAGCTTTTGTCTTTGGATGTTTTGTCTCCCATAGCCGTGGAATGTAGGGGTGACCTCAGGGGCTATGGAAGAGTCTCCCTCTCTGAGGAGTTGGTCCAGCTCTTAAGATTTTGGGGACATTTTGTGGGAAGGGTGGAGTCCTGCTGTCTGGCTCAGGTGTTCTTCCAGGAGAGGGACTCCAGATCACAGTCCTGGGTTCGAGCAAATGGAATACTCGAGCTCTTGTGAAGATTGGGATCATAGGGGCTTGGCAAGCCCCATATGCGGGCTCTTGGTCGAGGCCCTGAGAGACCTTACTTCGACATGGGGCCCATGCTGATGGTCCCATTGCGAGTTTGTACCCAAGGAGGCACTCAAGTTTAGGCTTGGCCTCAGGGGCCATGAAGGTTTCTCCTACACTGAAGGTATGACTCCATGCCAACAGCAAGTTTTCCAGCCATGGGGAAGGAGAAGATCTGATTTGTGCTTCAGTTACCCTCGTTTGCCAGGATTTGATATAATATCTAGGGTCAGATGTCTGAAAACCCAGGTTGGGAAGAGATGACGGCATAAGGCCATGGCCTGTCTGATGTGCTTAGTGTGAAGCCAGCTGTTTCCTTGTCTGTCGGGACGTCAGGCTGTGTCAGACAGAGCATTACTGACCAGGGTAGCCTTTCCAGTTAGGGTGCGGTCGAGGCCAGAGCAGGTTGGTTCTCATTTGTGGTTTCTGGAGAGCCCCATAGGGCAACGTTTTTCTTCTGGTGGGCAGGCAGAAAACTGTGCTGTGGCTCTGGAATTCCCAGTCTGGAGGGCTTGTTTGCCAGGAGTGTGAAGAGGGAAGTCTGAAAACACAAGCTAGCGTTAGGTTTGGGGCCGAGGGCATGGCAGGCCCACTCTGCAGAGACTGAATCAAGATCTCCTGCATCTGAGGTCAGGGCGAGTATCAGACGTTGCCTCAGGTTGGAGTTTGTGTCCATTATGGCCCCTTCCTGAAGGGGGTGGGGGCGTCATGAGGCCAGGGAGGTTTCCCAACGCTGGGAGTTATGAGCTGCCCCAAACATCAAGGTTTCCTCTGTAGGACAGTCGAGTACTATGAGATGGTTCTAGGATGACCCCTACAGAAAGACTCGAGAGAAGGGGTCTAAGCATGAATGTCTGCAAATGCCACCTCACATTCCCACTGGCTGCTTGGGGCAAGGCAGGCTCAATCTGCAGGCTCTTGGGCGGGTTTCTCAGAGGGCTGAGTAGAAATGGACTCTCCTGAGGATGAGTCATACTGTGGGTTGGTGGCCATGGAGACCTTGGGATGTGGCGGGGGCTCAGGGACTCTGCAGGTTTCTCCAAACCGAAGGGTTTGACACAGCTCCAACAATGAAGCTTCCCATGTGGAGACGATAGTTGTTCTGTTTGGTGTCTCAGGAAAGCCCCAGATGCTGGTCTTCAAACCCAGGCCTCTGAGGAGTGACACCTGGAAACCAAAGCAAGAGTTCAGATTAGGGCCCAGGGGCCTGTCTGGTTCAATCTACTGTCTCTGCCGACATCTGTCTGTGTTTCTGCATGGAGGTAGTTGCTCAGCTTGTGTCAGGATGCCTTTGTCCAGAGTGACTTATAGTAGTGGGATGTCCTCGGGGGCCTTGATGTTTCTCCTATTCTGTGGGGTTATGGGCAATGGAATGGGCATAGTCTCCTTGGAGAGAGCAGGACAGTCCTGTGGTGTGGCTCCAGAGGCCCCAGCCTGGCGGCTGTGTGGTCCAGGGCTGTGGGGACAGACATCCAAAAACACAAACTCGGCTGAGGTTTGGGGCTGAGGTTATGGCAGGAGTGATCTACAGTCCGTGAGGGGAGCTCATTGTGATTAGAAAGTAAGGCGAGTGAGAGGCGGTCGTTCAGGCTTATGTCTCTGGATGTTGTATTCATGATGGTCATTTAATGTAAGCATGGTCTCATGGGCCATGGAAGTCTCCCTCTCTGGTGATTTGTCCGGCTCCCAAGAGATTGGGGTCATTTTGTGGGAAGGGAGGAGTCCTGTTTTCTGCCTCATGTGTCCCCACAATAGAGGGATTCTAGAGCAGAGCACTGGGTACATACAACTGGAATACCCACCCTCTGGTTAGGCCTGGGGTCCTATGGGCATGGCAAGCCCATATGCAGATTCTTGGTCCAGCCACTGAGAGACGTTACTTGAATAGTGGACTCATGCTGAGGGTCACAATGTGTGTTTGTGCCCAAGGTGGTCCTCAATATTGGGCGGGACCTCATTGAGCTTGCAGGTTTCTCCTACAGTGAACCTTGGACATGCCAACCTCAGGGTTTCTTGCCATGGGGAAGGAGGAGTTTTGATTTCTGCATCACGTTCACCTCTGGGCACTAATTGGAGATAAGGTCTAGGTTCTGAAGCCTGAAAACCGAGGTTTGGAAGAGATGACGACCTAAGGCCATGGCGGGTCCGATGTGTTCAGTTTGGGGCCAGCTTTCTAGGTGTCGTTCAGGAGGTCTGCACTCAGGCTGTGCCAGACAGGGCATTCGTGCCCAGATACGCTGTATAATTGGGGTACAGTTGAGTGGCATGCAGAAGATAATTATTTGGGGTTTCTCCGTAGCCCCATAAGGCAAAGTCTTTCTTCTGGAGGGCAGGCAGAGTGCTGCATTCTGGCTCCGGAACTGCCAAACTGGAGGCCTTGCGGCCAGGAATGCAAGGATGTAAGTCTGAGAACTGAAGCTTTGCTTTGGTTTCAGGGCGAGGAAATGACAGGCACACTCTGCAGAGCTGAATTTAGATTTCATGCATCTGAGGTCAGGGCGAGGTTCATATATTGGCTCAGGTTGGAGTTTCTGTCCATGATGGCCCCTTCATGAAGGGGGGTCATCACACCGCCATTGGTGTTTTCCCATGATGGCAGTAGTGAGATGCTCCAAACCACAAGGATTTTCTGCGGGTCAGTTGAAACCTGTTGGATGGCTCCAGGACATCCCATATGGAACAATTGCAGAGCAGGGTTCTAAGGATGGATGCCTGGGCATCCGGCCTTGCATTCCAATTGTCTCCTAGCGAAACGGCACGTTTGATTGCTGCCTATGATGTAGCAGCCGAGGGGGCTGAGTTGAAATGCATTCTCCTGAGGATCGGTCATAATGTGGGGTTATGTCCATGGAGACCTTGGAATGGGGCAGTGGCACCAGGGCTCTGAAGGATGCTCCTAACCAGAGGTTTTGACACAGCTCCAAGAAGCATTTTTCCCATGGGGAAACAAGATTTGTTCTCATTGGTGCTTCAGTAACCCCCAATATGCTGGTATTGGAAACCAGAACTCTGAGGAGAGATGCCTGGAAACCAAGGCAATGGATCTGATTAGGGCCTGGGGCCTGTCTGGTTTAATCTTCTTCTCTCGGTTCATCTGTCTATGGGATTGAGTGGAGGTAGTTCCTCAGCTGGTGTCAGATTGCCCCTATTTGTCCTGGGCAGTCTACACTATTGGGATTGCCACTTTGACTTTGGAGGTTTCTCCTAATTTGCAAGTTTGTGGCCAATGAAATGGGCAGAATTCCTTTGGGGAGGGAAGGCACAATCCTGAGGTGTGGCTCTAGGGGCTCAAGCATGGAGGGTGTGTGGGTCAGAGCTGTGGGGACAGAAGTCTGAAAACAGAAACTCGTCTTAGGTTTGGGGACATAGGTATGGGAGGCCCGATCTACAGACCTTGAGCAGAACTCTTCAGGATATGAACAAAGAGTGAATGTGAGGCACTTGCTCAGGCTTTTGACTCTGGATTTTGTGTCACTGATGGCCGTGGAATGTAGGGGCGTCCTCATGGACCATGGGTGAGACTTCCTCTATGGGGATTTGGATGATCCCAATATTTTGGGGTCATTCCGTGGGATGGGAGGAGTCCATTCTGTTTTTTTTTGTTTTTGTTTTTGTTTTTTTTTTTTTTTTTACCTCAGGTGTGCCACTAAAGAGGGATTCCAGAGCAGAACCCTGGGAAGGGGCGACTGGACAACCCGAACTCTGTATAAGATTGGGGGCCTAAGGGCATGGCAATCCCCATATGGGGTACCTTGGTCCAGCCACTGAGAGGTCTTACTTGAGTACAGTGCTCACACTGAGGGTCACAATGCATGTTTGTGCCCAATGTAGGCATCAAGCATGGGCGGGGACTCATGGGCCATGCTTGATTCTCCTACACTGAACTTTGGACAACATACGAACCACAAGGTTTCTTTCCATGGGGAAGGAGGAATTCTGATTTCTGCATCATGTTCACGCCTGGGCAGTGACTGGAGATAAGATCTAAGTTCTGAATCCAGAAAATCGAGGTTGGGATGAGATGATAACCTAAGGTCATGGAGGGTCCGATGTGCTCAGTGTGCGGTCAGCTTTCTGGGTGTTGTTCAGGAGGTATGGATTCAGGCTGTGTCAGACAATGCATTAGTGCCCAGGTTAGAATGTATAATTTGGGTACAGTTGAGTTCCATGTAGGTTCATCCTCATTTATTGTGTCAGGGAAGCTCACTGGGGCAACATTTTTCTTCTGGTGGGCAGGCAGAGTGCAGCATTGTGGGTCCAGAATTGCCAAACTTGAGGGCGTCGGGACCAGGAGTGTGAGGACGTAAGTCTGAGATCATAAGCTAAACTTAAGTTTCAGGGCGAGGGCACGGCAGGCACCCTCTGCAGATCCGAATCAAAATCTCATTCATCTGAAGTAGGACGAGGATCAGACTTAGGCGCAGGTTGGAGTTTCTGTCCATGATGGCCCCTTCATCAAACGGGTGGAATCTCGAGGCCATGGAGGTTTTCCCACGTTGGGAGTTGTGGGATGCTCCAAACTGCAAGGATTCCTTCTGCGGGAAAATTGAGAACTGTTGGATGGCTCCAGGACATCCCATATGGAATGACTCCAGAGCCGGGTTCTAAGGATGGATGCCTGAGCAGACTGCCTCTTACACCAATTGTCTCCCTGCCACAAGACAGGTACGATCTGATGGCTATGCAGGAGCAATCGTGGGAGCTGAGTTGAAATGGACTCTCCTGAAGATGGGTCTTAATGTGTGTTTGTGTCCATGAGGACGTTGGAATGGGGTGGTGGCCCCAGGGCTCTAAAGGATTCTAACCGGAGATTTTGAAACAACTCGAAAGAGCAAGTTTTCCATGTGGAGACAAGATTTGTTCTAATTGGTGCCTCAGGAAACCCACATATGCTGGTATTAGAACCAGGCCTCTGAGGAGAGATACATATAAACCGCAGCAATGCATCCAATTAGGTGTTAGGAGCCTCTCTGGTTCAATCTTCTTCTCTGTCGACATCTGTCTATTTTATGAAATGGAGGTAGTTGCTCAGCTGGTGTCAGACCGCTCCTGTTTGTCCGGGCGGCCTACACTATAGGGATGGCCTCGGGGACTTTGGAGGTTTCTCCTAAATTGTATGATTATGGACAATGGCATGGGCAGAATTCCTGTGGAGTGGACAGGCACAGACCTGATGTGTGGCTCCAAGGGCCCAGCCTTGAGGGTGTGTGGGCAAGGACTGTGGGGACAGATGTCTGAAAACACAAACTCAGCTTAGCTTTGGGGACGTAGGTATGGCAGGTCCGATTTACAGACTATGAGGAGAACTTTTTGGGATATGAATAAAGGGTGAAAGTGTGACACTTGTCAGGCTTTTGCCCCTGGATTTTGTGTCAATGATGGCTGTGGAATGTCAAGGAGTCCTCATGGGCCATGGAAGAGTCTTTCTCTCTGTGGATTTGGCCAGATCCCAATTGTTTTGGGTTAATCTGTGGGATTCAGTTTTGTTAACTAAGGTGTCCCACCAAAAGAGGGATTCCAGAGCAGAGCCCTGGACAACAAGAAATCTAACTAAAAATACGGGCCTAGGGGCATGGCAAGCCCAATATGCCTTCTAATGGTCCAGCCACTGAGAGGCCTTCATTGAGGACAGAACTCATGCTGAGGGTCACAATGCGTGTTTATGCCCTCGTGGTACTCAAGCATGGGTGGGGACTCATGGTGCATGCTTGTTTCTCCTACACTGAATGATAGTCAACATGTCAACCACATGAGTTCTTGCCATGGGGAAGTATTAATTCTGATTTCTGCATGTCATTCACCCCTGGGCAGTGATTGGAGATAAGGTCTAGGTTGTGAAGTCTGAAAACCGAGGTTGGGAAGAGATGATGACCTAAGACCATGTTGGGTCCGATATGCTCAGCGTGGAGCCAGCTGTCTGGGTGTTGGTCGGGAGGTCCAAGCTTGTGCTGTGTCAGACAGGGCATTAGTGCCCAGGGTAGATTGTATAATTGGGGTACAACTGAGTGCCGTGCAGGTTGATCTTTATTTGGCATTTCTGGGTAGCCCCAAGGGCAATGTTTTTCTTCTGGAGAACAGGCAGAGTGCTGCATTGTGGCTCCGGAATTTCCAAAGTGGATGCCTTGTGGACGGGGAGTGTGAGGACGGAAGTCTGAGAACACATGTTAGGCGTAGGTTCTGGGCGAGGGCACGGCAGGCACCCTCTGCAGATCTGAATCGGGATATCATGAATCTGAAGTCAGGGCGAGGTTCAAACCTAGGCTTAGGTTTGAATTTCTGTCCATTCTGGCCACTTTATGAAGGGGACAGCATCTCCAGTCCATGGAGGTTTACCCACAATGGAAGTTGTGAGATGCTCCAAACAACAAAGATTCCTTCTGATCAACAATTGAGACCTTTTGTATCACTCCAGTACATACCATACAGAATGACACCAGAGCAGGGATCTAAGGATGGATGCATGGGAAGCCCGCCTCACATTGCAGTTGTCTCCTAGCAAATAGACAGGTTTGATATGCTGGCTCTGTCAGAGCAACCAAGGGGGCTGAGTTGAAATGGACTCTCCTGAGGATGGATGCTAATGTGGGTTTGTGTCCATGGAGACCTTGGAATGGGGCGTTGGTGCATGGGCCCTGAAGGATTCTCCTAACCGGAGGTTTTGAGACATCTCCAAAGGACAAGTTTCCCATGTGGAGACGAGATTTGTTCTGATTGGTGCCTCAGGAAACCCCCATATACTGTTATTGGAATATAGGCCTCTGAAGAGAGATAACTGGAAACCAAAGCAATGGCTCAGTTTAGAGCCTAGGGGCCTGTCCGGTTGAATCTTCTTCTCTGTGTACATCCATCTAAGGTATTAGTGGAGTTAGATGCTCAGCTGGTGTCAGATGGCCCTTGTTTGTCCCAGGCGGCCTACACTATTGTGAAGGCCTTGGGGACTTTGGAGGTTTCTCCTAATTTTATGATTATGGACAATGGAATGGGCAGAATTCCCGTGGAGAGGGAAGGCACAGTTTTGATGTGGCTCCAGGGGCCCCAGCCTGCAGGGTGTGTGCACCAGGACTGTGGAGACAGAAGTCTAAAACACAAACTCAGTTTAGGTTTAGGGACGTAGGTATGGCAGGCCCGATCTACAGACCGTGAGGAGAATTCTTCCGGATATGAAGAAAGAGAGATTGTGAGGCACTTGTTCAGGCTTTTGTTTCTGGATTTTGTGTCAACGATGGGCGTGGAATGTCGGGGAGGCCTCATGGGCCATGGACGAGTCTTCCGCTCTGTGGATTTGGCCCGATTCCAATTGTATTGGGTCAAACTGTGGGATGGGAGGAGTCCTTTCAGTTTTGTTACCTCAGGTGTCCCACCAAAAGAGGGATTCCAAAGCCGAGCCCTGGGGAGGGGAGACTGGACAACCAGAAATCTGGTTAAAAATTGGGGCCTAGGGGCATTGCAAGCCCAATATGCTGTCTTTTGGTCCAGCCGCGGAGAGGCCTTACTTGAGAACTGGCTCACGTTGAGGGTCACAATGCATGTTTGTGACCGACTTGGTCCTCAAGCATCTGCAGGGCCTCATGGGCCACACTGGTTTCAACTACACTTTACGTTGGACAACATGCCAACCACAAGGTTTCTTGCCATGGGGAAGGAGTTCTGATTCCTGCATCATGTTCAACCCTGGGTGGTGACTGGAGATAAGGTTTAGGATCTGAAGCCTGAAAACCGAGGTTGGAAAGAGATGATGACCTAAGGCCATGGCGGGTCCGATGTGCTCAGTGTGTGGCTAGCTGGGTGGGTGCGAGCCAGGAGGTTCAGTCTCAGGCTGTGCCAGAAAGGGCAGTAGTGCCCAGGGCAGCCTGTATAATTGGGGTCCAGTCAAGTGGCATGCAGGTTGATCCTCATTTGGGGAATCTGGGTAGCCCCAGAGGGCAAAGTTTTTCTTCCGGAAAGCAGGCAGAGTGCTGCCTTGTAGTTCTGGAATTGCCAAACTGGAGGGCTTGTGGGCCAGGAATGTGAGGATGGAAGTTGAGAACACAAACTAGACTTACGTTTGTGGGCAAGGGCACGGCAGGCACACTCTGCAGAGCTGAATCAAGATGTCCTGCATCTGAAGTCAGGGCGAGGATCAGACGATCGCTCAGGTTGGAGCTTCTGTCCCTGATGGCCCCTTCATGAAGCGCAGGGGGTGGGATCACGAGGCCATGGAGGTTTTCCCACGATGGGAGTTGTGAGATGCTCCAAACAGTAAAGATTCTTCTGCGGGACTATTGAGACCTGTTGGTTGGCTCCAGGACTTCCCATACAGCATAATTCTGAGAATGGTTCTAAGTATGGATGTCTGGGAAGCCTGCCTCTCATTCCAATCATCTCCTAGCGACAAGACGGGTTAGATCTGCTGGATCAGGGGGAGCAACTGAGGGGGCTGAGTTGAAATGGACTCTCCTGTGGATGGGTCCTAATGTGGGTGTGTCTCCATGGAGACCTTGGAATGAGGCGCTGGCACCGGGAACCTGAAATGTCCTTCTAACCAGAGGCTTTGAGAGAGCTCCAACATGCAAGTTTCCCATGTGGAAACGAGATTTGTTCTGATGGGTGCCTCAGGAAAAGCCCTCAGCTGGTATTGGAAACCAGGCTTTTGAAGAGACATGCCTGTAAACCAAAGCTATGGATCCCATTATGGCCTGGGGTCCTGTCTGGTCAATCTTCTTCTCTGGGGACATCCATCTATGGTATGAGTGGAGGTAGATGCTCAGCTGGTGTCAGACGGCCCTTTTTTGTCCCGGACAACCTACACCATTGGTATGGCCTCAGGGAATTTGGAGGTTTCTCCTAATTTGTATGGTTTTGGATAATGGAATGGGCAGAATTCCCATGGATTGGTAAGGCACAGTCCTAATGTGTGGTTCCAGGGGCCCAGCCTGGAGGGTGTGTGGCCCAGGACTTTGAGGACAGAACTCAAAAAACACAAACTCAGCTTAGGTTTGGGGACGTAGGTATGGCACGGCCGAACTACAAATCATGAGAAGAACTCTTCAGGATATGAAGAAAGAGCGAGTCTGAGGCGCTTGCTTAGGCTTTTGTCTCTGGATTTTGTATCAGCGATGGCCATGGAATGTCGGGGAGGCCTCATGGGCCATGGACGAATCTTCCTCTCTGTGGATTTGGCCCTATCCCAATTCTTTTTCGTGAATCTGTGGAATGGGAGGACTCCTTTAAGGATTGTTACCTGAGGTGTCCCACCAAAAGAGGAATTCCAAAGCAGAGCCCTGGGCAAGAGTGAAGGGACAACCCGAACTTGGTTAAAAATTGGGGTCTAGGGGCATGGCAAGCCCAATATGCTCTTTCTTCATGCAGCCACTGAGAGGCCTTGCCTGAGGACCGGGCTCAGGCTGAGGGTCACAATGTGTGTTTGAGACCAATGTGGCCCTCAAGCGTGGGCTGGGTCTCATGTGCCACACTGGTTTCAACTACACTGAAAGTTGGACAACATGCCAACCACGAGGTTTCTTGCCAAGGGAACGAGTTCGGATTTCTGCAACATTTTCAAACCTGGGCAGTGATTGGAGATAAGGTCAAGGTTCTGAAGCCTGAAAACCGAGGTTGGGTAGAGATGACGACCTATGGCCATGGCGGGTCCGATGTGCTCAGTGTGTGGCCAGCTGTCTGGGTGGGGCCAGGAGTTCCAGGCTCAGGCTGTGTCAGAATGGGCAATTGTGCCCACTTCAGCCTATATATTTGGTGTACAGCCAAATGGCGTGCAGGTTGATCCTCATTTGGGGTTTCTGGGTAGCCCCAGAGGGCAATGTTCTTCTTCCAGGGAGCAGGCAGAGTGCCGCATTGTACTTCTGGATTGCCAAACTGGAGGGCTTATGGGCCGGTAGTCTGAGGACGGAACTCTGAGAACACAAGCAAGGCTTAGGTTTTATGTGTGAGGACATGGCAGACCTGAATCGAGGTCTCTTGCACCTGAAGTCAGGTTGAGCATCAGACGATGCCTCAGGTTTGACTTTCTGTCCCTGATGGCCCCTTCATAAAGGGGGGGAATCACGAGGCCGTGGGGGTTTTCCCACCATGGGAGTTGTGAGAAGCTCCAAACTGCAAAGATTCTACTGTGGGACAATTGAGACCAGTTGGTTGGCTCCAGGCCAACGATTCTGAGCAGGGTTCTAAGGATGGATGGCTGGGTAGCCCACCTCGCATTCCAATATTCTCCTAGCTACAAGACAGGCTAGATCTGTTGGATCTCGGGGAGCAACCGAGGAGGCTGAGTTTAAATGGACTCTCCTGTGGATGGGTCTTAATATGTTTTTGTGTCTATGGAGACTGTGGCATTAAGCGGTGGCACTAGGGCCCTGAAGGCTTCTCCTAAACAGAGGTTTGACACAGGTCCACCATGCAAGTTTCCCATGTGTAGAGGAGATTTGTTCTGATGGGTGAGTCAAGAAACAGCCATATTCTGGTATTGAAATCCAGGCCTCTGAGGAGAGATGCCTGGAAACCAAAGCAATGGATCCGATTAGTGCCTAGGGGCCTGTTGGTTTCTTTTTACCTCAGGCGACATCTATCTATGGGTCAGAGTGCAGGTAGGTGCTCAGATGAACTCAGATTGCCCGTGTTTGTACTTGGAAGCCAACACTATGGGATGGCATCAGGGAATTTAAAGGTTTATACTTTTAGTTGCGTTGTCGCCATGGGAATGGGCTCACACAATTCCCTTGCGAGGGCAAGAACAGTCCTCAGGTTTGGCTTCAGGGGCCTGAGCCTATAGGGTGTGTAGGCCAGGGCTGTTTGGACAGTTGTCTGAAAACACAAACTCGACTTCTGTTTCGGGTCATAGGTAGGGCAGGACTGATCTACAGACCATAAGGAGAACATTTCGGTATATGAAAAAAGGGCGATTGTGAGGCTATTGCTCATGTTTTTGTCTCTGCATATCATGTCACTCATGGTCGTGAAATTTCCGGGTGACTTCATGGGAAATGGATGAGTCTTACTCTCTGGGGATTTGGCCCCTTCCAAAGAGGTTGGGGTCATTCTGTGGGATGGAAGAAGTCGTTTTTTTTTGTTGTTGTTGCTTTGTTTTGTTTCATTTTTTAACCTCCGTTGTCCCACCACATGAGGAATTCCAGAGTAGAGCTCTGGGGAGGGGTGACTGAACAACCAGAAATCTGCTTAAAAATTGGGGCCTAGGGCTATGTCAAGCCCATTATGACATCTAGTGATCCAGGCTCTGGGAGGACTTACTAGAAGACAGGACTCACACTGAGGGTCACAATGCATATTTATGCCCTCGTCGCACTCAAGAATAGGCGGGCCTCAGGGTGAATGCTAGTTTCTCCTACAATGAACGTTGGACAACATGCCAACCACAAGGTTTCTTGCCATGTGTAAGGAGAAGTTCTGATTTCTGCATCACACTCACCCCCAGGCAGAGATAAAGTCTAGTTTCTGAGGCCTGAAAACTGAGGTAGGGAAGAGATGAGGACATAAGGCCATGGCGAGTCTGATGTGCTCAGTGTGCGGTCAGCTGTCTGGGTGTTGGTCAGGAAGTCCGGGCTCAGGTTGTGTCAGACAGGGCATTAGTGCCCAGGTTAGACTATATAATTCGGGCAAAGTCGAGTACCGTGTAGGTTTATCTTCATATAAGGTGCCTTGGTAGCTCTTTAGGCAATATTTTTTTTCCAGAAAGCAGGCCATGTGCTTAATTGTGGGACCGGATTTACCAATCATGAGGGCTTTGAGGCCAGGAGAGTGAGGTCGGAATTCTGAGAACAAAAGTTATACTTGGGCTAAGGGCAAGGGCACGGCAGGTACCCCCTGCAGATCTGAACCAATATCTCATCCATTTCAAGTCAGGGAGAGAATTAGACTTTGGCTTAGGTTGGAGTTTCTGTGCCTGACGGCTCCTTCATGAAGGGAGCGGAATCTCGTGTCCATGGAGTTTTTCCCACGTGGGAGTTGCCCCCTTCAAGAATTCCTTCTGCGGGACAATTGAGACCTTTGGGCAGCTCCAGGACATCCCATATGGAGTGACTCCAAAGCACCGTTCGAGGGAGGATGCCTGGGAAGCCAGCCTCGCATTCCAATTGTCTCCTAGCAACAAGCCAGTTTAGATCTGATGGCTCTGCGGGAGCAACCGGGGTGACTGACTTGAAATGGACTTTCCTCAGGATGGGTCCTAATGTGTCTTTGTGTCCATGGGGCCTTGGAATGGGGCCGTGGCACCGGGACCCTGAAGTATTCTCCTAAGCTTTTGACAGAGCTCGATGCACATGTTTCCTTGTGGAGACGAGATTTGTTCTGATTGCTGCCTCAGGAAAACCCCTATGCTGGTATTGGAATCCAGGCTTTTGAGGAGACATGCCTCTCACCAAAGCAATGGATCCGATTGGCCAGGGTCCTGTCTGGTTCAATCTTCTTCTCTGGGGACATCCATCTATGGTATGAGTGGAGGTTGATGCTCAGCTGATATCAGACCGCGCTTGTATGTCACGGGCGACATGCCCTTTTGGGATGGCCTCAGGGATTTGGAGGGTTCTCCTAATTTTACGGTTTTGGACAATGGAATGGGCAGAGTTCCCAAGGATTGGGTAGGCACAGTCCTTTTGTGTGGCTCCAGGGACTGCAGCCTGGAGGGTGTGTGGCCCAGGACTTTGAGGACAGAAGTCTGAAAACATAAACTCAGCTTAGGTTTGGAGACGTAGGTATGGCAGGCCCGATCTACAAACCATGAGAAGAACTCTTCAGGATATGAAGAAAGAGCGAGTCTGAGGTGCTTGTTCAGTCTTTTGTCTCTAGATTCGGTATCAGCGATGGCCGTGGATTGTCTGGGAAACCTCATGGGCCATGGACGAATCTTCCTCTCTGTGGATTTGGCCACGGGGAAGGAGTTGTGATTTCTGCATCACTTACAAGCCTGGGCAGTGATTGGAGATAAGGTCTAGGTTCTGAGACTTGAAACCGAGGTTGGGAAGAGATGACGACCTAAGGACATGGCTCGTCCGGCGTGCTCAGTGTTCGACCAGCTTTCTGGGTGGGGCCAGGAAGTCCAGGCTCAGGCTGTGTCAGAAAGGGCAATAGTGCCTAGGTCATCCTATATATTTGGGTACAGTCGAATGGCATGCAGGTTGATCCTCATTTGGAGTTTCTGGGTAGCCCCACAGGGCTATGTTTTTCTTCCTGAAGGCTGGCAGAGTGCTGCATTATAGTTCTGGTTTGCAAACTGGAGGGCTTCATGGGAAATGGACGAGTCTTACTCTCTGGAGTTTTGCCCCGTCCCAAGAGTTTTGGGTCATTCTGGGGATGGAAGAAGTCCGTTTTGTTGTTGTTGTTGTTGATTTGTTTTGTTTTGTTTTTTAACCTCAGGTGTCTCACCAAATGAGGTATTCCAGAGTAGAGCCCTGGGGAGGGCCGACCGGACAACCAGAAATCTGGTTTAAAATTGGGGCCTAGGGACATGTCAAGCCCATTATGACATCTAATGGTGGAGCCACTGAGAGGACTTACTAGAGCACAGGACTCACGCTGAGGGTCACAATGCGTGTTTATGCCCTCTTCGCACTCAAGAATTGGCGGGGCCTCCGGGTGAATGCTGGTTTCTCCTACACTGAACGTTGGACAACATGCCAACCACAAGGTTTCTTGCCATGGGTAAGGACAAGGTCTGATTTCTGCATCACAGGCACCCCTGGGCAGTGGTTGGAGATAAGGTCTAGGTTCTGAAGCCTGAAAAACCGCAGTTGGGAAGAGATGATAACCTAAGGCCATGGCGGTTCTGATGTGCTCAGTGTGCGGTCAGCTGTCTGGGTGTTGGTCAGGATGTCCGAGCTCAGGTTGTGTCAGACAGTGCATTAGTGCCCAGGTTAGACTATATACTTTGGGTATAGTCGAATGCCATGTAGATTTATCCTCATATAAGGTGCCTGGGCAGCTCATTAGGCCAAATTTTTTTTCTAGAGGGCAGGCAGAGTGCTGCATTGTGGGTCTGGAATTGCGAATCTTCCGGGCTTCGGGGAAGTGTGAGGACGGAAGTCTGAGAACACAAGCTAGACTTGGGTTTCAGGGCCAGGGCACGGCAGGTACCCCTGTAGATCTGAACCTATATCTCATGCATCTGAAGTCAGGGCGAGGATCAGAAGTTGGCTCAGGTTGGAGTTTCTGTGCATGACGGCCCCTTCATGAAGGGAGCGGAATCTCAAGGCCATGGAGTTTTTCCCACGTTGGGAGTTGTGGGATGCCCCCTTCAAGGATTCCTTCTGCGGGACAATTGAGACTTGTTGGGCAGCTCCAGGACATCCCATATGGAATGACTCCAGGTCACCGTTCGCGGATGGATGCCTGGGAAGCCCGCCTCGCATTCCAATTGTCTCCTAGCAACAAGACAGTTTAGATCTGATGGCTTAGCGGGAGAAACCGGGGTGGCTGACTTGAAATGGACTTTCCTGAGGATGGGTCCTAATGTGTGTTTGTGTCCATGAGGGCCTTAAAATGGGGGTGTGGCACCGGGACCCTGAAGTATTCTCCTAAGCTTTTGACATAGCTCGATGCACAAGGTTCCTTGTGGAGAAGATTTGTTTTGATGGGTGCCTCAGGAAAACCTCTATGCTGGTATTGGTATCCAGGCTTTTGAGGAGACATGCCTGTAATCCAAAGCAATGTATCCGATTATGGCCTAAGGTCCTGTCTGGTTCAATCTTCTTCTCAGGGGACATCCATCTATGGTATGAGTGGAGGTAGATGCTCAGCTGGTATCAGACCGCCCTTGTTTGTCCCGGGCGACCTGCACTATTGGGATGGCCTCAGGGATTTGGAGGGTTCTCCAAATTTTACTGTTTTGGACAATGGCATCGGCAGAATTCCCATGGATTGGGTAGGCACAGTCCTACTGTGTGACTCCAGGGGCCCCAGCCTGGAGGGTGTGTGGCCCAGGACTTTGAGGACAAAAGTCTGAAAACACAAACTCAGCTTAGGTTTGGGGACGTAGGTATGGCAGGCCCGATCTATAAACCATGAGAAGAACTCTTCCGGATATGAAGAAAGAGCGAGTCTGAGGCGCTTGCTCAGGCTTTTGTCTCTGGATTTTGTATCAGAGATGGCCGTGGAATGTCGGGGAGGCCTCATGGGCCATGGACGAATCTTCCTCTCTGTGGATTTGGCTCGATCCCAATTGTTTTTCGTCAATCTGTGGAATGGGAGGACTCCTTTCAGGTTTGTTACCTCAGGTGTCCCGCCAAAAGAGGAATTCCAAAGAAGAGCCCCGGGGAAAAGTGAAGGGAGAACCCGGACTATGGGTAAAATTTGGGGCCGAGGGGCATGGCAAGCACAATATGCTATCTCTTCATCCAGCCACTGAGAGGCCTTATTGAGGACTGGGATCAGGGTGAGGGTCACAATGTGTGGTTTTGACCAATGTGGCCCACAAACATGAGCGGGGCCTCATGGGCCACCCTGGTTTCAACTACTCTGAACGTTGGACAACATGCCAACCACATGGTTTCTTGCCACGGGGAAGGAGTTGTATTTTCTGCATCACTTTCAAGCCTGGGCAGTGATTGGAGATAAGGTCTAGGTTCTGAAACTTGACAACCGAGGTTGGGAAGAGATGACGACCTAAGACCATGGCGGGTCCGATGTGCTCAGTGAGCGGCCAGCTTTCTGTGTGGGGCCAGGTAATCCAGGCTCAGGCTGTGTCAAAAAGGGCAATAGTGCCCAGGTCAGCCTATATATTTGGGGTACAGTCGTATGGCGTGCAGGTTGATCCTCTTTTGGAGTTTCTGGGTAGCCCCAGAGGGCAATGTTTTTCTTCCTGAGGGCAAAAAGAGTGCTGCATTATAGTTCTGGTTTTCAAACTGGAGGCTTGTGGTCCAGTAGTCTGAGGAAGGAAATCTGAGAACAAGCTAGGCTTAGGTTTCTGGGTGAGGACAAGGCAGGAACAATCTACAGACCTGAATCGAGATCTCGTGCTTATGATGTCAGGGCGAGGATCAGAAGATCGCTCAGGTTGGTGTTTCTGTCCCTGATGGCCCTTCATGAAGGGGCGGGGCGGTCATGAGGCCATGGGGGTTTTCCCACGATGTTAGTTGTGAGAAGCTCCAAACTGCAAAGATTCTTCTGCAGGACAATTGAGACCTGTTTGTTGGCTCCAGGGCAACGATTCCGAGCAGGGTTCTAAGGATGGATGGCTGGGTAGCCCACCTCGCATTCCAATTGTGTCCTAGCAACAAGACAGGTTAGATCTGCTGGATCTGGGGGAGCAACCCAGGAGGCTGAGTTGAAATGGACTCTCCTGTGGATGGGTCCTAATATGTTTTTGTGTCTATGGAGATCGTGGAATGAAGCGGTGGCACTGGGGCCCTGATGGGTTTTTTCAAACAGGCTTTGACACAGCTCCAACGTGCAAGTTTTCCATATGTAAATGAGATTTGTTCTGAGGGATGAGTCAGGAAACAGCAATACGCTGGTATTGAAATCCAGGCCTCTGAGGAGAGATGACTGGATAGCACAACAATGAATCCAAATAGTGCCTAGGGGCCTATTCGTACCTTTTTACCTCTGGGGACATCAGTCTATGCATCTGAGTGCATGTAGGTGTCAGATGGGCTCAGATTGCTCCTGTTTGTCCTGGAGAGCCACCACTATTGGGATGGCCTCAGGGAGTTTGGAGGTTTATCCTATTAGTAGGTTGTGGCCATTGGAATGGGCACATACAATTCCCTTGGAGAGGGCAAGTACAGTCCTCAGGTTTGGCTCCAGGGGCCTGAGCCTGTAGGGTGTGTAGGCAGAGCTGTTTGGACAGTTGTCTGAAAACACAAACGCGGCTTATGTTTCGGGTAATAGGTATGGCAGTATTGATCTACAGACCATGAGGAGAACTCTTCGGGATATGAAAAAAGGGCGAGTGTCAGGCTCTTGCTCAAGTTTTTGTCTCTGGATATCGTGTCACTCATGGTCATGAAATTTCCGGTTGACTTCATGGGAAATGGACGAGTCTTACTCTCTGGTGGTTTGTCCCCATCGCAAGATTTTGGGGTCATTCTGTGGGATGGAAGAAGTCCGTTTTGTTGTTGTTGTGATTTGCCTTGTTTTGTTTTTTAACCTCAGGTGTCCCACCAAATGAGGTATTCTAGAGTAGAGCCCTGGGGAGGGCCGACTGGACAACCAGAAATCTGGTTACAAATTTGGGCCTAGGGACATGTCAAGCCCATTATGACATCTAATGGTCGAGCGACTGAGAGGACTTACTAGAGGACAGGACTCACACTGAGGGTCACAATGCGTGTTTATGCCCACTTCGCAAACAAGAATGGGCGGGGCCTCATGGTGAATCCTGGTTTCTCCTACACTGAACGTTGGACAACCTGCCAATGACAAGATTTCTTGCCATGGGTAAGGAAGAGTTCTGATTTCTGCATCACAGTCACCCTTGGGCAGTGATTGGAGATAAGGTCTAGATTCTGAAGCCTGAAAACAGAGGTAGGGAAGAGATGATAACCTAAGTCCATGGCGGGTCTGATGTGCTCAGTGTGTGGTCAGCTGTCTGGGTGTTGGTCAGGAGGTCCGGGCTCAGGTTGTGTCAGACAGTGCATTAGTGCCCCCGTAGACTATATAATTTGGGTAAAGTCGAGTGCCATGTAGATTTATCCTCATATAAGTTGTCTGGGCAGCTCATTAGGCAAAATTTGTTTTCTAGAGGGCAGGCAGAGGGCTTCATTGTCGGTCCGGAATTGCCAAACTTGAGGGCTTCGTGTCCAGGAGTGTGAGGACGGAAGTCTGAGAACACAAGCTGGACTTGTGTATCAGGGCGAGGACACTGCAGGGGCCACTGTAGATCTGAACCAATATCTCATGCATCTGAAGTCAGGGCGAGGATCAGACGTTGTCTCACGTTGGAGTTTATGTGCATGACGGCCCCTTCATGAAGAGAGCGAAATCTCGAGGCCATGTAGGTTTTCCCACGTTGGGTGTTGTGGGATGCCCCCTTCAAGGATACCTTCTGCGGGACAATTGAGACCTGTTGGGCAGCTTCAGGACATCCCATATGGAATGACTCCAGGGCACCTTTCGAGAATGGATGACTGGGAAGCAGGCCTCGCATTCCAATTTTCTCCTAGCAACAAGAGAGTTTAGATCTGATGGCTCTGCGTGAGCAACAGGAGTGACTGACTTGAAATGGACTTTCCTGAGGATGGGTCCTAATGTGTGTTTGTGTCCATGAGGGCCTTAAAATGGCGGGGTGGCACCGGGACCCTGAAGTATTCTCCTAAGCTTTTGACATAGCTCGATGCACAAGGTTCCTTGTGGAGACGAGATTTGTTCTAATGGGTGCCTCAGAAAAACCCCTATGCTTGTATTGGAATCCAGGCTTTTGAGGAGACATGCCTGTAAACCAAAGCAATGTATCCGATTATGGCCTAGGGTCCTGTCTGGTTCAATCTGCTTCTCAGGGGACATCCATCTATGGTATGAGTAGAGGTAGATGCTCAGCTGGTATCAGACCGCCCTTGTTTGTCCCGGGCGACCTGCACTACTGGGATGGCCTCAGGGATTTGGAGGGTTCTCCTAATTTTACGGTTTTGGACCATGGAATGGGCAGAATTCCCATGGATTGGGTAGACACAGTCCTAATGTGTGACACCTGGGGCCCCAGCCTGGAAGGTGTGTGGCCCAGGACTTTGGGGACAGAAGTCTGAAAACACAAACTCAGCTTAGCTTTGGGGAGGTAGGTATGGCAGGCCCGATCTATAAACCATGAGAAGAACTCTTCCGGATATAAAGAAAGAGCGAGTCTGAGGCACTTGCTCAGGCTTTTGTCTCTGGATTTTGTATCAGAGATGGCCGTGGAATGTCGGGGAAGCCTCATGGGCCATGGACGAATCTTTCTCTCTGGGGATTTGGTCCGATCCCAATTGCTTTTCATCAATCTGTGGAATGGGAGGACTCCTTTCAGGTTTGTTACCTCAGGTGTCCCGCCAAAAGAGGAATTTCAAAGATGAGCCCTGGGGAAAAGTGAAGGGAGAACCCGGACTATGGGTAAAATTTGGGGCCTAGGGGCATGGCAAGCCGAATATGCTGACTCTTCATCCAGCCACTGATAGGCCTTACCTGAGGCCTGGGATCAGGCTGAGGGACACAATGTGTGTTTGTGACCAATGTGGCCCATAAACATGGGCGGGGCATCATGGGCCACACTGGTTTCAACTACACTGAACGTTGGAAAAACATGCCAACCACTAGGTTTCTTGCCAAGGCGAAGGAAAAGTTCTGATTCTTGCATCACGTTCACTCCTGAGCAGTGAGTCGAGATAAGGTCTAGGTTCTGAAGGTGAAAACTGAGGTTGTGTAGAGTTGATGGCCTAAAGCCATTGTGGGTGTGATATGCTCTGTTTATGGCCAGCTGTCTGGGTGTTGGACTGGAGGTCTGCCCTCAGGCTGTTTCAGACAGGGCTTTAGTGCACAGGCTAGACTGTATAAGTGGGGTATGGTCGAGTGGCATGCAGGTTGTTACTCATTTGGTGTTTCTGGTTAGGCCTATAGGGCAACATTTTTCTTCTGGAGGGCAGGCAGAGTGCTGCATTGTGTCTCCAGAATTGCCAAACTGGAGGGGTGTGGCCAGGATTGTGAGGAAGGAAGTCTGAAAACACAAGCTAGCACGAGTTTTGGGGCCAAGAGCATGGCAGGCCCACTCTGCAGAGGCTGAATCGAGATCTCCTGCAGGTGAGGTCAGGGCTAGTATCAGATGTTGCCTCAAGCTGGAGTTTGTGTCCATGACGGCCCCTTCCTGAAAGGGGTGGGGGCGTCATGAGGCCAGGGAGGTTTCCCTACGCTGGGAGTTGTGAGCTGCTCCAAACTTCAAAGTTTCCTTCTTCAGGACAGTCGAGTACTATTGGATGGTTCCAGGATGCCCCATACAAAAAGACTCGAGAGCAGGGCCCTAAGCATGGATGCCTAGAAACGCCAACTCACCTTCCCATTGCCTGGTCGAGACAAGGCACGCTCAATCTGCGGGCTTTTGGGTGAGCTACCCAGAAGGCTGAGTTTAAATGGATTCTCCTGAGGATGAGTCATAATGTGGGTTGGTGGCCATGGAGACCTTGGAATGTGGCAGTAGCTAAGGGACTCTGCAGGATTCTCCAACCCGAAGGGCTTGACACAACTCCAACAAGGAAGCTTCCCAGGTGGAGATGAGAGATCTTCTGTCTGGTGCCTCAGGAAAGCCCCGTATGCTGGTCTTCGAACCCAGGCCTCTGAGGAGTGATACCTGGACACCAAAGCAAGAGTTCATAATAGGGCCTAGGGGCCTGTCTGGTTCAATCTTCTGTCTCTGCGGATATCTGTCTGTGTGTCTGCATGGAGGTAGTAGTTGCTCAGCTTGTGTCATAATGCCCCTATTTGTCCAGTGCGGCTTGCGGTAGTGGGATGTCCTTGGGGACCTTGAGGTTTCTACTATTTTGTAGAGTTGTGGCCAATGGAATGGGCAGTTTCTTAGGAGAGAGTAGGCACAGTTCTGTGGTGTGGCTCCAGAGACCCCAGCCTGGAGGCTGTGTGGGCCATGGCTGTGCAGACAGACATCCAAAAACCCTAACTCAGCTCAGGTTTGGGGCCGAGGTTACGGCAGGCCTGATCTACAGTCCATGAGGGGAGCTCCTCTGGATATGAAAGAAGGGTGAGAGGGAGGCAGTCGCTCAGGCTTTTGTCTCTGGATGTTTTGTCCACAATGGCCGTTTAATGTAGGAGTTGCCTCATGGGTCGTAGAAGTCTCCCTCTCTGGTAGTTTGTCCAGCCCCCAAGAGTTTGGGGTCATTCTGTGGGAAGGGAAGTGTCCTGTTTTCTGCTTCATGTGTCCCCCCAGTAGAGGGATTCTAGAGCATAGCAGTGGGTACTGACAACTGGAATACTCGCCCTCTGGTTAAGCCTGGGGGCCTATGGATATGACAAGCCCCATATGCAGGATCTTGGTCCAGCCACTGAGAGGCGTTACTTTAATACGGGACACACGCTGCAGGTCACAATGCATGTCTGTGCCCTAGGCGGCCCTCAAACACTGGCGTGGCCTTCCGGACAATGCAGGTTTTCCCACATTGAACGTTGGACAACATGCCAACCACAAGGTTTCTGGCCATGGGGAAGGAGGAATTCTAATTTCTGCATCACGTTCACCCCTGGGCAGTGATTGGAGATAAGGTCTAGGTTCTGAAGCCTGAAAACCGAGGTTGGGAAGAGATGACGACCTACAGCCATAGCGGGTCCTATGTGTCTAGGTTGGGGCCAGCTGTCTGGGTATCGTTTGGGATGTCTTGTCTCAGGCTGTGCCAGACAGGGCATTAGTATACAGGGTAGGCTGTATAATTGCTTTACAATCAAGTGGCATGCATTAGAAAATCATTTGGGGTTTCTTATTAGCAGCATAGGGCAAAGTTTTTCTTCTGGAGGGCAGGCAGAGTGCTGCATTGTGGCTTCGGAATTCCCAAACTGGAGGGCTTGTGGGCCAGGAGAGTGAGGACGGAAGTCTGAGAACACAAGCTAGGCTTAGGTTTCGGGGCAAGGACATGGCAGGCACACTCTGCAGAGCTGAATTGACATCTCATGCCTCTGAAGTCAGGTCGAGGATCAGACTTTGGCTCAGGTGTGAGTTTCTGTCCATGTTGGCCCCTTCAGGAAGGGGGGACATTATGAGCCCATGGGGGTTTTCCCACTATTGGAGTTGTGAGATGCTCCAAACCGCAAGGATTCCTTCTGTGGGACAATTAAGATTTGTTGGATGGCTCCAGGACGTCTTATAAGGTATTTTTCCAGAACAGGGTTCTAAGTATGAATGCCTGGGCAGTCAGCCTCACATTCCAATTGTCTCCTAGCAACAAGAAACGTTTGATCTGCTGGCTTGGGGTAGCAACAGAGGGGGCTGAGTTGAAATGGACTTTCCTGAGGATGGTCTTAATGTTGGTTTGAGTCCATGGAGACCTTGGTATGGGGTAGTGGCACCAGGGCCCGGAAGGATTCTCCTAACCAGAGGTTATGACAAAGCTCCAATGAGCAAGTTTTCCATGGGGAGACGAGATTTGTTCTTATTGGTGCCTCAGGAAACCACCATATGCTGGTATTGGAAACGAGGCCTCTGAAGAGAGATGCCTGAAAACCAAAGCAATGGATCTGATTAGGGCCTAGGGGCCTGTCCGGTTCAATATTCTTCTCTGGGGACATCTGTTGTCTGAGTGGAGGTAGTTGCTCAGCTGGTTTGAGATCACCCCTGTTTGTCCTGGGCAGCCTACACTATTAAGATGGCCTCGGTGACTTTGGAGGTTTTTCCTCATTTGCAAGGTTGTGGCCAATGGAATGGGAAGAATTCCCTTGAAAGGGAAGCACAGTCCTGAGGTGTGGCTCCAGGGACCCAATTGTGGAGCGTGTTTGGTCCAGGGGTATTTGGACAAAAGTCTGAAAACACAAACTCCACTTAGGTTGGTGGATGTAGGTATGGCCGACCCGATCTATAGACCGTGAGGAGAACTCTTCGGGATATGAACAAAGGGCGAATGTGAGGTGCTGGCTCATGCTTTTTTTTTTGTTCTGGAATTGTGTCACCGATTGCCATGGAATGTCGGGGTGTCCTCATGGGTCATTGATGAGGCTCCCTTTCTGGGGATTTGACCCGATCCCAAGAGTTTGGGGTCATTCTGTGGGAAGGGAGGAGGCCTTTCTTGTTTTTTTTTGTTTATTTTTTTAGTATTATTATTTTTTTTTACCTAAGGTGGACCACCAAAAGAGGGATCCAAGAGCAGAGTCCTGACGAGGAGCGACTGGACAACCAGACCTCTGGTTAACATTGGGACCTAAGAACATGGCAAGCCCCATATGTGGACTCTTGGTCCAGACACTGAGAGGCCTTCCTTGAGGATAGGTCTCACACTGAGTTTCACAATGTGTTTTTGTGCCCAAGGAGCCCCTCAAGTCAGGGCGTGGCCTAATGTACCATGCTGGTTTCTCCTACAGTGAACGTTGCACAATATGGCAACCACAAGTTTTCTGGCCATGGGGAAGAAGGAGTTCTAATTTCTGCAACACTTTCACTCCTGGACTGTGATTGGATTTAAGGTCTAGGTTCTGAAGCCTGAAAACTGAGGTTGGGAAGAGATGAAGACCTAAGGCCATGGTGTGGCTGATGTGCTCAGTGTTCGGCCAACTGTTGAGTGTGGGTTGGGAGGTTCAGGCTCAGGCTGTGGCAGACAGGGAATTAGTGCCCAGGCTAGACTGTATCATTGGGGTGCAGCCGAGTTTCGTGCAGGATGGTACTCATTTGTGGTTACTGGGTAGCCCCAGAGGGCAACGTTTTTCTTCTGGAGGGAAGACACAGTGCCACATAGTGGCTCCAGAATTCCCAAACTGGAAGTCTTGTGGGCCAGGAGTGTGAGAAAAAAATTCTGAGAACACAAGCCAGACTTAGATTTCGGGGTGAGGGGACGGCAGGCACCCTCTGCAGAGATGATTCGAGATCCTGTATGCCTGAAGACAGAGCTAGGATCAGACGTTGGCTTACGTCGGAGTTTCTCTCCATGACGGCCCCTTCATGAAGGGGACGGTGTCACGAGGACATGGAGGTTTTCCCACGATGGGAATTGTGAGATGCTCCAAACCGCAATGATTCCTTCTGTGGGACAGTCGAGACCTGTTGGATGGCTCCAGGACATCCCATAAGGAAGTTATCCAGAGCAGGGTTCTAAGGATGGATGACTGGGCAGCCTGCCTCCCATTCCAGGTGTCTCATAGCGCCAAGGCAAGTTCGATCTGTTGGATCTAGGGGAGCAACCGAGGCGGGTGTGTTGAAATGGGTGAGTTGAGGATGGGTCATAATGTGCATTTGTGTCCATGGAGACCTTGGAATGGGGTGCTTGATCCGGGGCCTTGAGGGATGTTCATAACCGGAGGTTTTGATGGGCTCTAAAGAGTACGTTTCCTATGTAGAGAAGAGAATTGTTTTGATGAGTGCCTAAGGAATCTCCCATATGCTGGTATGGGAAACCAGGCCTCTGAGGAGAGATGACTGGAAACAAAAGCAATCGAGATGATTAGGGCCTAGGTGCCTGTCCGGTTCAATCTCTTTCCTGAGGATACGTGTCTAAGGATCTGAGGGGATGTAGTTGCTCAGCTTGTGTCAGATCGCCCCTGTTTGTCCTGGGCAGCCTATAATATTGGGATGGCTTCCGGACTTTGGAGTTTCTCCTAATCTATAGGTTTGTGGCCAATGGAATGGGCAGAAATCCCCTGGAGAGGGCAGGCACAGTTCTGAGTTTGGCTCTAGGGGCCCAGCCTTGAGGCTGTGTGGGCCAGGCCTGTGGGGACAAAAGTCTGAAAACACAAACTCCGCTTAGGATTGGGGACATAGGTATGGCACGCCCAATCTACAGACTGTGATAACACTTAGGGATATGAAAAAGGGTGAGTTTGAGGTGCTTGCTCAGGTTTTGTCTCTGGATTTGTGTCAACAATGTGGGTGGAATGCTGGCGTGGCCTCATGGGTTGTGGATGGCTTTCCTTCTCTGAGGATTTGACCCGATCCCAAGAGTTTGGGTACATTCTGTGGGATGGGAGGAGTCTTTTCTGTTTTTTATTTTATTTTATTTTATATTTTATTTTATGTACCTCAAGTGTCCCAATAAAAGAGGGATTCCAGAGCAGAGTCCTTGGGAGGGACAACTGGATATCCCCACCTCTGTTTAAGTTTGGGGGCCTAGGGGCATGGCAAGTCCAATAGGCGGGCTCTTGATTCAGACACTGAGAGGCCTTCCTTGAGGACAGGGCTCATGCTGAGGTTCACAATGCCTATTTGTGCCCAACAAGGCCCTCAAGCATGGGAAGTGCCTCTTTGGCCACGCTATATTATTCTACACTGAACGTTGGAGAATATGCCAACCACAAGGTTTCCAGCCATGGCGAAGGAAGAGTTGTGATTTCTGCATCACGTTCACCCCTGGACAGTGTTTGGAGTTTAGGTCTAGGTTCTGAAACCCGAAAACTGAGGTTGGAAGAGATGAAGACCTAAGGACCTGATGGGTCCAATGAGCTCAGTGTGCAGCCAGCTGTTGAGCGTAGGTCTGGAGGTGTGGGCTCATGCTGTGTCAGACAAGGCATTAGACAGGGTAGACTGCATATTTGGGGTGCAGTCGAGTGGCGTTCAGTTGATCCTTATTCGGGTTTCTAGGTACCTCCATAAGGCAACGTTTTTCTTCTGGAGGGCAGGCAGTGTGCTGCATTATGGCCCCAGTATTGCCAATCTGTAGGGCTTTTGGGGCAGGGGTGTGAGGACGGTAGTCTGAGAACACAAGCTAGGCTTAGTTTTGGGGGTGAGTGCACAGAAGGCACACTCTGCAGAGCTGAATCAAGATCTCATGCACCTGAAGTCAGGGCGAATATCAGACGTTTGCTCAGGTTGGAGTTTCTGTCCATGATGGCCCCTTTATAAAGTGGAGCGTCTCAAGAGGCCATGTAGATTTTCCCACAATGGGAGTTGTGAGATGCTCCAGACTGCAAAGATTCCTTCTGTGGGACACTTGAGACCTGTTGGATGGCTCTAGGATGTCCCATGTGGAACGACTCCAGAGTAGGGTTCTAAGGATGGAAGCCTGGGCAGCCCGCCTCCCATTCTAGTTGTCTCCTAGCAACAAGGCAGGTTTGATCTGCAGGCCCTGGGGGAGAAACCAAGGGGGTTGAGTTGACATGGACTCTCCCGACAATAGATCATAATGTGGGTTTAAGTCCATGGAGACCTTGGAATGGGGCGCTTGTTCCAGGGCCCTGAAAGATTCTCCTAAACAGAGGTTTTTATAGAGCTCCAAAGAGTACATTTCCTATGTGGAGATGAGATTTTTCTGATGAGTGCCTCAGTAATCCCCCGTATTCTGGTATTGGAAACCAGGCCTCTGATGAGAGATGCCTGGAAACAAAAGCAATGGATCCGATTAGAGCCTAAGTGCCTGTCCAGTTCAATCTTATTCTATGGGGATATCTGTCTCTGGGTCTGAGTGGAGGTAGTTTCCTAACTTGTGAAAGATCATCCCTGTTTGTCCTGGGCAGCCAACACTATTGGGATGGCCTCGGGGAGTTTGGAGGATTCTCCTAATCTATAGGGGTGTGGCCAATGGAAATGGCAGAATCCCCTGGAGAGGGAAGCCACAGTCCTGAGGTGTGTCTCCAGGGGCCCCAGCTTGGATGGTGTGTGGGCCAGGACTGTGGGGACAGAAGTCTGAAAACACAAACTCAGCTTAGGTTTGGGGATGTATGTATGAAGGCTCGATCTACAGACCGTGAGAATTTTCCGGGCTATGAACAAAGGGCGAGTATGTGGCGCTTGCTCAGGGTTTTGTCTCTGGATTTTGAGTCAACGGTGGCCGTGGAATGTCGGGGTGTCCTCAAGGGCCATGGACAATTCTTTCTCTGTTGATTTGGCCTGATCCCAAGGGGTTGGGATCATTCTGTGGATGGGAAGAGTCCTTTCTGTATTTTTTTTTTACCTCAGGTGCTCCACCAAAGAGGGATTCCAGAGTAGAGCCCTGAGTAGGGGTGACTAGACATCTCGAACTCTGGTTGAGATTGGGGGACTAGGGGCTTGGCAAGCCCCATATGTGGGCTGTTGTTCCAGTCACTGAGAGGCTTTACATGAGGATAGGGTTCACGCTGAGGGTCACAATGTGTGTTTGTGCAAATTGTGGCCCTCAGGGATAGGTGGGGCCTCATAGTCCATGCTGCATTCTCCTACAATGAACATTGGACAACATGCCAACCACTAGGTTTCTTGCCAAGGCGAAGGAGAAGTTCTGATTCTTGCATCACGTTCACTCCTGAGCAGTGAGTGGAGATAATGTCTACGTTCTGAAGGTGAAAACTGAGGTTGGGTAGAGATGATGTCCTAAAGCCATTGTGGGTGTGATATGCTCTGTGTACGGCCAGCTGTCTGGGTGTTGGACTGGAGGTCTGCCCTCAGGCTGTGTCAGACAGGGCTTTAGTGCACAGGCTAGACTGTATAATTCGGGTATGGTCGAGTGGCATGCAGGTTGTTACTCATTTGGCGTTTCCGGTTAGCCCTATAGGGCAACATTTTTCTTCTGGAGGGCAGGCAGAGTGCTGCATTGTGTCTCCAGAATTGCCAAACTGGAGGGGTGTGGCCAGGATTGTGAGGAAGGAAGTCTGAAAACACAAGCTAGCACGAGTTTTGGGACCAAGAGCATGGCAGGTCCACTCTGCAGAGGCTGAATCGAGATCTCCTGCAGTGAGGTCAGGGCGAGTATCAGATGTTGCCTCAAGCTGGAGTTTGTGTCTATGACGGCCCTACATGAAAAGGGTGGGGGCGTCATGAGGCCAGGGAGGTTTCCCTACACTGGGAGTTGTGAGCTGCTCCAAACTTCAAAGTTTCCTTCTTCAGGACAGTCGAGTACTATTGGATGGTCCCTTGATGCCCCATACAGAAAGACTCGAGAGCAGGGGCCTAAGCATGGATGCCGAGAAACGCCAACTCACCTTCCCATTGCCTGGTCGAGACAAGGCACGCTCAATCTGAGGGCTCTTGGGTGAGATACACAGAAGGCTGAGTTTAAATGGACTCTCCTGAGGATGAGTCATAATGTGGTTTAGTGGCCATGGAGACCTTGGAATGTGGCAGTAGCTAAGGGACTCTGCAGGATTCTCCAACCCGAAGGGCTTGAACAACTCCAACAAGGAAGCTTCCCAGGTGGAGATGAGAGATCTTCTGTCTTGTGCCTCAGGAAAGCCCCGTATGCTGGTCTTCGAACCCAGGCCTCTGAGGAGTGATACCTGGACACCAAAGCAAGAGTTCATAATAGGGCCTAGGGGCCTGTCTGGTTCAATCTTCTGTCTCTGCGGATATCTGTCTGTGTGTCTGCATGGAGGTAGTAGTTGCTCAGCTTGTGTCATAATGCCCCTATTTGTCCAGTGCGGCTTGCGGTAGTGGGATGTCCTTGGGGACCTTGAGGTTTCTACTATTTTGTAGAGTTGTGGCCAATGGAATGGGCAGTTTCTTAGGAGAGAGCAGGCACAGTTCTGTGGTGTGGCTCCAGAGACCCCATCCTGGAGGCCGTGTGGGCCATGGCTGTGCGGACAGACATCCAAAATCCCTAACTCAGCTCAGGTTTGGGGCCGAGGTTACGGCAGGCCTGATCTACAGTCCATGAGGGGAGCTCCTCTGGATATGAAAGAAGGGTGAAAGGGAGGCAGTCGCTCAGGCTTTTGTCTCTGGATGTTTTGTCCACAATGGCCGTTTAATGTAGGAGTTGCCTCATGGGTCGTAGAAGTCTCCCTCTCTGGTAGTTTGTCCAGCCCCCAAGAGTTTGGGGTTATTCTGTGGGAAGGGAAGTGTCCTGTTTTCTGCTTCATGTGTCCCCCCTGTAGAGGGAATCTAGAGCATAGCAGTGGGTACTGACAACTGGAATACTCGCCCTCTGGTTAAGCCTGGGGGCCTATGGATATGACAAGCCCCATATGCAAGATCTTGGTCCAGCCACTGAGAGGCGTTACTTTAATACGGGACTCACGCTGCAGGTCACAATGCATGTCTGTGCCCTAGGCGGCCCTCAAGCACTGGCGTGGCCTTTCGGACAATGCAGGTTTTCCCACATTGAACGTTGGACAACATGCCAACCACAAGGTTTCTGGCCATGGGGAAGGAGGAATTCTAATTTCTGCATCACGTTCACCCCTGGGCAGTGATTGGAGATAAGGTCTAGGTTCTGAAGCCTGAAAACCGAGTTTGGGAAGAGATGACGACCTACAGCCATAGCGGGTCCTATGTGACCATGTTGGGGCCAGCTGTCTGGGTATCGTTTGGGATGTCTTGTCTCAGGCTGTGCCAGACAGGGCATTAATATACAGGGTAGGCTGTATAATTGCTTTACAATCGAGTGGCATGCATTAGAAAATCATTTGGGGTTTCTTATTAGCAGCATAGGGCAAAGTTTTTCTTCTGGAGGGCAGGCAGAGTGCTGCATTGTGGCTTCGGAATTCCCAAACTGGGGGGCTTGTGGGCCAGGAGAGTGAGGACGGAAGTCTGAGAACACAAGCTAGGCTTAGGTTTCGGGGCAAGGACATGGCAGGCACACTCTGCAGAGCTGAATTGACATCACATGCTTCTGAAGTCAGGTCGAGGATCAGACTTTGGCTCAGGGTTGAGTTTCTGTCCATGTGGGCCCCTTCATGAAGGGGGGACATTATGAGCCCATGGGGGTTTTCCCACTATTGGAGTTGTGAGATGCTCCAAACCGCAAGGATTCCTTCTGTGGGACAATTAAGATTTGTTGCATGGCTCCAGGACGTCTTATAAGGTATTTTTCCAGAACAGCGTTCTAAGTATGGATGCCTGGGCAGCCAGCCTCACATTCCAATTGTCTCCTAGCAACAAGAAACGTTTGATCTGCTGGCTTGGGGTAGCAACAGAGGGGGCTGAGTTGAAATGGACTTTCCTGAGGATGGTCTTAATGTTGGTTTGAGTCCATGGAGACCTTGGTATGGGGCAGTGGCACCAGGGCCCTGAAGGATTCTCCTAACCAGAGGTTATGACAAAGCTCCAATGAGAAAGTTTTCCATGGGGAGACGAGATTTGTTCTTATTGGTGCCTCAGGAAACCACCATATGCTGGTATTGGAAACGAGGCCTCTGAGGAGAGATGCCTGAAAACCAAAGCAATGGATCTGACTAGGGCCTAGGGGCCTGTCCGGTTCAATATTCTTCTCTGGGGACATCTGTTGTCTGAGTGGAGGTAGTTGCTCCGCTGATTTGAGATCACCCCTGTTTGTCCTGGGCGGCCTACACTATTGGGATGGCCTCGGTGACTTTGGAGGTTTTTCCTCATTTGCAAGGTTGTGGCCAATGGAATGGGAAGAATTCCCTTGAAAGGAAAGCACAGTCCTGAGGTGTGGCTCCAGGGACCCAAGTGTGGAGCGTGTGTGGTCCAGGGCTATTTGGACAAAAGTCTGAAAACACAAACTCCACTTAGGTTGGGGGATGTAGGTATGGCCGGCCCGATCTATAGACCGTGAGGAGAACTCATCGGGATATGAACAAAGGGCGAATGTGAGGTGCTGGCTCATGCTTTTTTTTTTTTTCTGGAAATCTGTCACCGATTTCCATGGAATGTCGGGGTGACTCATGGGCCATCGATGAGGCTCCTTTTCTGGGGATTTGACCTGATCCCAAGAGTTTGGGGTCATTCTGTGGGAAGGGAGGAGGCCTTTCTTGTTTTTTTGTTTACTTTTTTATTATTATTATTATTTTTTTACCTAAGGTAGACCACCAAAAGAGGGATTCCAGAGCAGAGACCTGGGGAGGGGCGACTGGACAACCAGACCTCTGGTTAACATTGGGACCTAAGAACATGGCAAGCCCCATATGTGGACTCTTGGTCCAGACACTGAGAGGCCTTCCTTGAGGATAGGTCTCACACTGAGTTTCACAATGTGTTTTTGTGCCCAAGGAGCCCCTCAAGTCAGGACGTGGCCTAATGTACCATGCTTGCTTCTCCTACACGGAACGTTGGACAATATGGCAACCACAAGTTTTCTGGCCATGGGGAAGAAGGAGTTCTAATTTCTGCAACACTTTCACTCCTGGACTGTGATTGGATTTAAGGTCTAGGTTCTGAAGCCTGAAAACTGAGGTTGGGAAGAGATGAAGACCTAAGGCCATGGTGTGGCTGATGTGCTCAGTGTTCGGCCAGCTGTTGAGTGTGGATTGGGAGGTGCAGGCTCAGGCTGTGGCAGACAGGGAATTAGTGCCCAGGATAGACTGTATCATTGGGGTGCAGTCGAGTTTCGTGCAGGATGGTGCTCATTTGTGGTTACTGGGTAACCCCAGAGGGCAACGTTTTTCTTCTGGAGGGAAGACACAGTGCCACATAGTGGCTCCAGAATTCCCAAACTGGAAGGCTTGTGGGCCAGGAGTGTGAAAAAAAAATTCTGGAAACCAGGCCTCTGAGGAGAGATGACTGGAAACTAAAGCTATCGAGATGATTAGGCCCTAGGTGCCTGTCCGGTTCAATCTCTTTCCTGAGGATACGTGTCTAAGGATCTGAGGGGATGTAGTTGCTCAGCTTGTGTCAGATCGCCCCTGTTTGTCCTGGGCAGCCTATAATATTGGGATGGCCTCAGGACTTTGGAGTTTCTCCTAATCTATAGGGTTGTGGCCAATGGAATGGGCAGAAATCCCCTGGAGAGGGCAAGCAGAGTTCTGAGTTTGGCTCTAGGGGCCCAGCCTTGAGGCTGTGTGGGCCCGGCCTGTGGGGACAAAAGTCTGAAAACACAAACTCCGCTTAGGATTGGGGACATAGGTATGGCACGCCCAATCTACAGACCATGATAACACTTAGGGATATGAAAAAGGGTGAGTTTGAGGTGCTTGCTCAGGTTTTGTCTCTGGATTTGTGTCAACAATGTGGGTGGAATGCTGGCGTGGCCTCATGGGTTGTAGATGGCTTTGCTTTTCTGAGGATTTGACCCAATCCCAAGAGTTTGGGTACATTCTGTGGTATGGGGGGAGTCTTTTCTGTTTTTTATTTTATTTTATTTTATATTTTATTTTATGTACTTCAAGTGTCCCAATAAAAGAGGGATTCCAGAGCAGAGTCCTTGGGAGGGTCAACTGGATATCCCCACCTCTGTTTAAGTTTGGGGGCCTAGGGGCATGGCAAGTCCAATAGGCGGGCTCTTGATTCAGACACTGAGAGGCCTTCCTTGAGGACAGGGCTCATGCTGAGGGTCACAATGCCTATTTGTGCCCAAGAAGGCCCTCAAGCATGGGAAGTGACTCATGGGCCACGCTGGATTCTCCTACACTGAACGTTGGAGAATATGCCAACCACAAGGTTTCCAGCCATGGCGAAGGAAGAGTTGTGATTTCTGCATCACGTTCACCCCTGGACAGTGATTGGAGTTTAGGTCTAGGTTCTGAAACCCGAAAACTGAGGTTGGGAAGAGATGAAGACCTAAGGACCTGATGGGTCCAATGAGCTCAGTGTGCGGCCAGCTCTTGAGCGTAGGTCTGGAGGTGTGGGCTCATGCTGTGTCAGACAAGGCATTAGACAGGGTAGACTGCATATTTGGGATGCAGTCGAGTGGTGTTCAGTTGATCCTTATTCGGGTTTCTAGGTAGCTCCATAAGGCAACTTTTTTCTTCTGGAGGGCAGGCAGTGTGCTGCATTGTGGCCCCAGTATTGCCAATCTGTAGGGCTTTTGGGGCAGGGGTGTGAGGACGGTAGTCTGAGAACACAAGCTAGGCTTAGTTTTGGGGGTGAGTGCACAGAAGGCACACTCTGCAGAGCTGAATCAAGATCTCATGCACCTGAAGTCAGGGCGAATATCAGACGTTTGCTCAGGTTGGAGTTTCTGTCCATGATGGCCCCTTTATAAAGTGGAGCGTCTCAAGAGGCCATGTAGATTTTCCCACAATGGGAGTTCTGAGATGCTCCAGACTGCAAAGATTCCTTCTGTGGGACACTTGAGACCTGTTGGATGGCTCTAGGATGTCCCATGTGGAACGACTCCAGAGTAGGGTTCTAAGGATGGATGCCTGGGCAGCCCGCCTCCCATTCTAGTTGTCTCCTAGCAACAAGGCAGGTTTGATCTGCAGGCCCTGGGGGAGAAACCAAGGGGGTTGAGTTGACATGGACTCTCCCGACAATAGATCATAATGTGGGTTTAAGTCCATGGAGACCTTGGAATGGGGCGCTTGATCCGGGGCCCTGAAAGATTCTCCTAAACAGAGGTTTATATAGAGCTCCAAAGAGTACATTTCCTATGGGGAGATGAGATTTTTCTGATGAGTGCCTCAGTAATCCCCCGTATTCTGGTATTGGAAACCAGGCCTCTGATGAGAGATGCCTGGAAACAAAAGCAATGGATCTGATTAGAGCCTAAGTGCCTGTCCAATTCAATCTTATTCTATGGGGATATCTGTCTCTGGGTCTGAGTGGAGGTAGTTTCCTAACTTGTGAAAGATCATCCCTGTTTGTCCTGGGCAGCCAACACTATTGGGATGGCCTCGGGGAGTTTGGAGGATTCTCCTAATCTATAGGGTTGTGGCCAATGGAAATGGCAGAATTCCAGTGGAGAGGGAAGCCACAGTCCTGAGGTGTGTCTCCAGGGGCCCCAGCTTGGATGGTGTGTGGGCCAGGACTGTGGGGACAGAAGTCTGAAAACACAAACTCAGCTTAGGTTTGGTTGTATGAAGG
This sequence comes from Mustela nivalis, assembly GCF_964662115.1. Taxonomy (NCBI): domain Eukaryota; kingdom Metazoa; phylum Chordata; class Mammalia; order Carnivora; family Mustelidae; genus Mustela; species Mustela nivalis. The sequence goes on along the minus strand of NW_028136543.1, from coordinate 173,980 downwards.
CTTGATCTACAGACAGTAAGAATTTCCCGGGCTATGAACAAAGGGCGAGTATGTGGCGCTTGCTCAAGCTTTTGTCTCTGGATTTTGTGTCAACAGTGGCCGTGGAATGTCGGGGTGTCATCAAGGGCCATGGACAATTCTTTCTCTGGTGATTTGGCCTGATCCCAAGGGGTTGGGATCATTCTGTGGATGGGAAGAGTCCTTTCTGTATTTTTTTTTTTTTACCTCAGGTGCTCCACCAAAGAGGGATTCCAGAGTAGAGCCCTGAGTAGGGGTGACTAGACATCTCGAACTCTGGTTGAGATTGGGGGACTAGGGGCTTGGCAAGCCCCATATGTGGGCTGTTGTTCCAGTCACTGAGAGGCTTTACATGAGGATAGGGTTCACGCTGAGGGTCACAATGTGTGTTTGTGCAAATTGTGGCCCTCAGGGATAGGTGGGGCCTCATAGTCCATGCTGCATTCTCCTACAATGAACATTGGACAACATGCCAACCACTAGGTTTCTTGCCAAGGCGAAGGAGAAGTTCTGATTCTTGCATCACGTTCACTCCTGAGCAGTGAGTGGAGATAATGTCTACGTTCTGAAGGTGAAAACTGAGGTTGGGTAGAGATGATGTCCTAAAGCCATTGTGGGTGTGATATGCTCTGTGTACGGCCAGCTGTCTGGGTGTTGGACTGGAGGTCTGCCCTCAGGCTGTGTCAGACAGGGCTTTAGTGCACAGGCTAGACTGTATAATTCGGGTATGGTCGAGTGGCATGCAGGTTGTTACTCATTTGGCGTTTCCGGTTAGCCCTATAGGGCAACATTTTTCTTCTGGAGGGCAGGCAGAGTGCTGCATTGTGTCTCCAGAATTGCCAAACTGGAGGGGTGTGGCCAGGATTGTGAGGAAGGAAGTCTGAAAACACAAGCTAGCACGAGTTTTGGGACCAAGAGCATGGCAGGTCCACTCTGCAGAGGCTGAATCGAGATCTCCTGCAGTGAGGTCAGGGCGAGTATCAGATGTTGCCTCAAGCTGGAGTTTGTGTCTATGACGGCCCTACATGAAAAGGGTGGGGGCGTCATGAGGCCAGGGAGGTTTCCCTACACTGGGAGTTGTGAGCTGCTCCAAACTTCAAAGTTTCCTTCTTCAGGACAGTCGAGTACTATTGGATGGTCCCTTGATGCCCCATACAGAAAGACTCGAGAGCAGGGGCCTAAGCATGGATGCCGAGAAACGCCAACTCACCTTCCCATTGCCTGGTCGAGACAAGGCACGCTCAATCTGAGGGCTCTTGGGTGAGATACACAGAAGGCTGAGTTTAAATGGACTCTCCTGAGGATGAGTCATAATGTGGTTTAGTGGCCATGGAGACCTTGGAATGTGGCAGTAGCTAAGGGACTCTGCAGGATTCTCCAACCCGAAGGGCTTGAACAACTCCAACAAGGAAGCTTCCCAGGTGGAGATGAGAGATCTTCTGTCTTGTGCCTCAGGAAAGCCCCGTATGCTGGTCTTCGAACCCAGGCCTCTGAGGAGTGATACCTGGACACCAAAGCAAGAGTTCATAATAGGGCCTAGGGGCCTGTCTGGTTCAATCTTCTGTCTCTGCGGATATCTGTCTGTGTGTCTGCATGGAGGTAGTAGTTGCTCAGCTTGTGTCATAATGCCCCTATTTGTCCAGTGCGGCTTGCGGTAGTGGGATGTCCTTGGGGACCTTGAGGTTTCTACTATTTTGTAGAGTTGTGGCCAATGGAATGGGCAGTTTCTTAGGAGAGAGCAGGCACAGTTCTGTGGTGTGGCTCCAGAGACCCCATCCTGGAGGCCGTGTGGGCCATGGCTGTGCGGACAGACATCCAAAATCCCTAACTCAGCTCAGGTTTGGGGCCGAGGTTACGGCAGGCCTGATCTACAGTCCATGAGGGGAGCTCCTCTGGATATGAAAGAAGGGTGAAAGGGAGGCAGTCGCTCAGGCTTTTGTCTCTGGATGTTTTGTCCACAATGGCCGTTTAATGTAGGAGTTGCCTCATGGGTCGTAGAAGTCTCCCTCTCTGGTAGTTTGTCCAGCCCCCAAGAGTTTGGGGTTATTCTGTGGGAAGGGAAGTGTCCTGTTTTCTGCTTCATGTGTCCCCCCTGTAGAGGGAATCTAGAGCATAGCAGTGGGTACTGACAACTGGAATACTCGCCCTCTGGTTAAGCCTGGGGGCCTATGGATATGACAAGCCCCATATGCAAGATCTTGGTCCAGCCACTGAGAGGCGTTACTTTAATACGGGACTCACGCTGCAGGTCACAATGCATGTCTGTGCCCTAGGCGGCCCTCAAGCACTGGCGTGGCCTTTCGGACAATGCAGGTTTTCCCACATTGAACGTTGGACAACATGCCAACCACAAGGTTTCTGGCCATGGGGAAGGAGGAATTCTAATTTCTGCATCACGTTCACCCCTGGGCAGTGATTGGAGATAAGGTCTAGGTTCTGAAGCCTGAAAACCGAGTTTGGGAAGAGATGACGACCTACAGCCATAGCGGGTCCTATGTGACCATGTTGGGGCCAGCTGTCTGGGTATCGTTTGGGATGTCTTGTCTCAGGCTGTGCCAGACAGGGCATTAATATACAGGGTAGGCTGTATAATTGCTTTACAATCGAGTGGCATGCATTAGAAAATCATTTGGGGTTTCTTATTAGCAGCATAGGGCAAAGTTTTTCTTCTGGAGGGCAGGCAGAGTGCTGCATTGTGGCTTCGGAATTCCCAAACTGGGGGGCTTGTGGGCCAGGAGAGTGAGGACGGAAGTCTGAGAACACAAGCTAGGCTTAGGTTTCGGGGCAAGGACATGGCAGGCACACTCTGCAGAGCTGAATTGACATCACATGCTTCTGAAGTCAGGTCGAGGATCAGACTTTGGCTCAGGGTTGAGTTTCTGTCCATGTGGGCCCCTTCATGAAGGGGGGACATTATGAGCCCATGGGGGTTTTCCCACTATTGGAGTTGTGAGATGCTCCAAACCGCAAGGATTCCTTCTGTGGGACAATTAAGATTTGTTGCATGGCTCCAGGACGTCTTATAAGGTATTTTTCCAGAACAGCGTTCTAAGTATGGATGCCTGGGCAGCCAGCCTCACATTCCAATTGTCTCCTAGCAACAAGAAACGTTTGATCTGCTGGCTTGGGGTAGCAACAGAGGGGGCTGAGTTGAAATGGACTTTCCTGAGGATGGTCTTAATGTTGGTTTGAGTCCATGGAGACCTTGGTATGGGGCAGTGGCACCAGGGCCCTGAAGGATTCTCCTAACCAGAGGTTATGACAAAGCTCCAATGAGAAAGTTTTCCATGGGGAGACGAGATTTGTTCTTATTGGTGCCTCAGGAAACCACCATATGCTGGTATTGGAAACGAGGCCTCTGAGGAGAGATGCCTGAAAACCAAAGCAATGGATCTGACTAGGGCCTAGGGGCCTGTCCGGTTCAATATTCTTCTCTGGGGACATCTGTTGTCTGAGTGGAGGTAGTTGCTCCGCTGATTTGAGATCACCCCTGTTTGTCCTGGGCGGCCTACACTATTGGGATGGCCTCGGTGACTTTGGAGGTTTTTCCTCATTTGCAAGGTTGTGGCCAATGGAATGGGAAGAATTCCCTTGAAAGGAAAGCACAGTCCTGAGGTGTGGCTCCAGGGACCCAAGTGTGGAGCGTGTGTGGTCCAGGGCTATTTGGACAAAAGTCTGAAAACACAAACTCCACTTAGGTTGGGGGATGTAGGTATGGCCGGCCCGATCTATAGACCGTGAGGAGAACTCATCGGGATATGAACAAAGGGCGAATGTGAGGTGCTGGCTCATGCTTTTTTTTTTTTTCTGGAAATCTGTCACCGATTTCCATGGAATGTCGGGGTGACTCATGGGCCATCGATGAGGCTCCTTTTCTGGGGATTTGACCTGATCCCAAGAGTTTGGGGTCATTCTGTGGGAAGGGAGGAGGCCTTTCTTGTTTTTTTGTTTACTTTTTTATTATTATTATTATTTTTTTACCTAAGGTAGACCACCAAAAGAGGGATTCCAGAGCAGAGACCTGGGGAGGGGCGACTGGACAACCAGACCTCTGGTTAACATTGGGACCTAAGAACATGGCAAGCCCCATATGTGGACTCTTGGTCCAGACACTGAGAGGCCTTCCTTGAGGATAGGTCTCACACTGAGTTTCACAATGTGTTTTTGTGCCCAAGGAGCCCCTCAAGTCAGGACGTGGCCTAATGTACCATGCTTGCTTCTCCTACACGGAACGTTGGACAATATGGCAACCACAAGTTTTCTGGCCATGGGGAAGAAGGAGTTCTAATTTCTGCAACACTTTCACTCCTGGACTGTGATTGGATTTAAGGTCTAGGTTCTGAAGCCTGAAAACTGAGGTTGGGAAGAGATGAAGACCTAAGGCCATGGTGTGGCTGATGTGCTCAGTGTTCGGCCAGCTGTTGAGTGTGGATTGGGAGGTGCAGGCTCAGGCTGTGGCAGACAGGGAATTAGTGCCCAGGATAGACTGTATCATTGGGGTGCAGTCGAGTTTCGTGCAGGATGGTGCTCATTTGTGGTTACTGGGTAACCCCAGAGGGCAACGTTTTTCTTCTGGAGGGAAGACACAGTGCCACATAGTGGCTCCAGAATTCCCAAACTGGAAGGCTTGTGGGCCAGGAGTGTGAAAAAAAAATTCTGGAAACCAGGCCTCTGAGGAGAGATGACTGGAAACTAAAGCTATCGAGATGATTAGGCCCTAGGTGCCTGTCCGGTTCAATCTCTTTCCTGAGGATACGTGTCTAAGGATCTGAGGGGATGTAGTTGCTCAGCTTGTGTCAGATCGCCCCTGTTTGTCCTGGGCAGCCTATAATATTGGGATGGCCTCAGGACTTTGGAGTTTCTCCTAATCTATAGGGTTGTGGCCAATGGAATGGGCAGAAATCCCCTGGAGAGGGCAAGCAGAGTTCTGAGTTTGGCTCTAGGGGCCCAGCCTTGAGGCTGTGTGGGCCCGGCCTGTGGGGACAAAAGTCTGAAAACACAAACTCCGCTTAGGATTGGGGACATAGGTATGGCACGCCCAATCTACAGACCATGATAACACTTAGGGATATGAAAAAGGGTGAGTTTGAGGTGCTTGCTCAGGTTTTGTCTCTGGATTTGTGTCAACAATGTGGGTGGAATGCTGGCGTGGCCTCATGGGTTGTAGATGGCTTTGCTTTTCTGAGGATTTGACCCAATCCCAAGAGTTTGGGTACATTCTGTGGTATGGGGGGAGTCTTTTCTGTTTTTTATTTTATTTTATTTTATATTTTATTTTATGTACTTCAAGTGTCCCAATAAAAGAGGGATTCCAGAGCAGAGTCCTTGGGAGGGTCAACTGGATATCCCCACCTCTGTTTAAGTTTGGGGGCCTAGGGGCATGGCAAGTCCAATAGGCGGGCTCTTGATTCAGACACTGAGAGGCCTTCCTTGAGGACAGGGCTCATGCTGAGGGTCACAATGCCTATTTGTGCCCAAGAAGGCCCTCAAGCATGGGAAGTGACTCATGGGCCACGCTGGATTCTCCTACACTGAACGTTGGAGAATATGCCAACCACAAGGTTTCCAGCCATGGCGAAGGAAGAGTTGTGATTTCTGCATCACGTTCACCCCTGGACAGTGATTGGAGTTTAGGTCTAGGTTCTGAAACCCGAAAACTGAGGTTGGGAAGAGATGAAGACCTAAGGACCTGATGGGTCCAATGAGCTCAGTGTGCGGCCAGCTCTTGAGCGTAGGTCTGGAGGTGTGGGCTCATGCTGTGTCAGACAAGGCATTAGACAGGGTAGACTGCATATTTGGGATGCAGTCGAGTGGTGTTCAGTTGATCCTTATTCGGGTTTCTAGGTAGCTCCATAAGGCAACTTTTTTCTTCTGGAGGGCAGGCAGTGTGCTGCATTGTGGCCCCAGTATTGCCAATCTGTAGGGCTTTTGGGGCAGGGGTGTGAGGACGGTAGTCTGAGAACACAAGCTAGGCTTAGTTTTGGGGGTGAGTGCACAGAAGGCACACTCTGCAGAGCTGAATCAAGATCTCATGCACCTGAAGTCAGGGCGAATATCAGACGTTTGCTCAGGTTGGAGTTTCTGTCCATGATGGCCCCTTTATAAAGTGGAGCGTCTCAAGAGGCCATGTAGATTTTCCCACAATGGGAGTTCTGAGATGCTCCAGACTGCAAAGATTCCTTCTGTGGGACACTTGAGACCTGTTGGATGGCTCTAGGATGTCCCATGTGGAACGACTCCAGAGTAGGGTTCTAAGGATGGATGCCTGGGCAGCCCGCCTCCCATTCTAGTTGTCTCCTAGCAACAAGGCAGGTTTGATCTGCAGGCCCTGGGGGAGAAACCAAGGGGGTTGAGTTGACATGGACTCTCCCGACAATAGATCATAATGTGGGTTTAAGTCCATGGAGACCTTGGAATGGGGCGCTTGATCCGGGGCCCTGAAAGATTCTCCTAAACAGAGGTTTATATAGAGCTCCAAAGAGTACATTTCCTATGGGGAGATGAGATTTTTCTGATGAGTGCCTCAGTAATCCCCCGTATTCTGGTATTGGAAACCAGGCCTCTGATGAGAGATGCCTGGAAACAAAAGCAATGGATCTGATTAGAGCCTAAGTGCCTGTCCAATTCAATCTTATTCTATGGGGATATCTGTCTCTGGGTCTGAGTGGAGGTAGTTTCCTAACTTGTGAAAGATCATCCCTGTTTGTCCTGGGCAGCCAACACTATTGGGATGGCCTCGGGGAGTTTGGAGGATTCTCCTAATCTATAGGGTTGTGGCCAATGGAAATGGCAGAATTCCAGTGGAGAGGGAAGCCACAGTCCTGAGGTGTGTCTCCAGGGGCCCCAGCTTGGATGGTGTGTGGGCCAGGACTGTGGGGACAGAAGTCTGAAAACACAAACTCAGCTTAGGTTTGGTTGTATGAAGGCTTGATCTACAGACAGTAAGAATTTCCCGGGCTATGAACAAAGGGCGAGTATGTGGCGCTTGCTCAAGCTTTTGTCTCTGGATTTTGTGTCAACAGTGGCCGTGGAATGTCGGGGTGTCATCAAGGGCCATGGACAATTCTTTCTCTGGTGATTTGGCCTGATCCCAAGGGGTTGGGATCATTCTGTGGATGGGAAGAGTCCTTTCTGTATTTTTTTTTTTTTTACCTCAGGTGTTCCACCAAAGAGGGATTCCAGAGTAGAGCCCTGAGTAGGGGTGACTAGACATCTCGAACTCTGGTTGAGATTGGGGGACTAGGGGCTTGGCAAGCCCCATATGTGGGCTGTTGTTCCAGTGACTAAGAGGCTTTACATGAGGATAGGGCTCACGCTGAGGGTCACAATGTGTGTTTGTGCACATTGTGGCCCTCAGGGATAGGTGGGGCCTCATAGTCCATGCTGCTTTCTCCTACAATGAACATTGGACAACATGCCAACCACTAGGTTTCTTGCCAAGGCGAAGGAGAAGTTCTGATTCTTGCATCACGTTCACTCCTGAGCAGTGAGTGGAGATAAGGCCTAGGTTCTGAAGGTGAAAACTGAGGTTGGGTAGAGATGATGGCCTAAAGCCATTGTGGGTGTGATATGCTCTGTGTACGGCCAGCTGTCTGGGTGTTGAACTGGAGGTCTGCCCTCAGGCTGTGTCAGACAGGGCTTTAGTGCACAGGCTAGACTTATAATTGGGGTATGGTCGAGTGGCATGCAGGTTGTTACTCATTTGGCGTTTCCGGTTAGCCCTATAGGGCAACATTTTTCTTCTGGAGGGCAGGCAGAGTGCTGCATTGTGTCTCCAGAATTGCCAAACTGGAGGGGTGTGGCCAGGATTGTGAGGAAGGAAGTCTGAAAACACAAGCTAGCACGAGTTTTGGGGCCAAGAGCATGGCAGGCCCACTCTGCAGAGGCTGAATCGAGATCTCCTGCAGGTGAGGTCAGGGCGAGTATCAGATGTTGCCTCAAGCTGGAGTTTGTGTCCATGACGGCCCCTTCCTGAAGGGGGTGGGGGCGTCATGAGGCCAGGGAGGTTTCCCTACGCTGGGAGTTGTGAGCTGCCCCAAACTTCAAAGTTTCCTTCTTCAGGACAGTCGAGTACTATTGGATGGTTCCAGGATGCCCCATACAGAAAGACTCGAGAGCAGGGGCCTATGCATCGATGCCGAGAAACGCCAACTCACCTTCCCATTGCCTGGTCGAGACAAGGCACGCTCAATCTGCGGGTTCTTGGGTGAGCTACCCAGAAGGCTGAGTTTAAATGGACTCTCCTGAGGATGAGTCATAATGTGGGTTGGTGGCCATGGAGACCTTGGAATGAGGCAGTAGCTAAGGGACTCTGCAGGATTCTCCAACCCGAAGGGCTTGACACAACTCCAACAAGGAAGCTTCCCATGTGGAGATGAGAGGTCTTCTGTCTGGTGCCTCAGGAAAGCCCCGTATGCTGGTCTTCGAACCCAGGCCTCTGAGGAGTGATACCTGGACACCAAAGCAAGAGTTCATAATAGGGCCTAGGGGCCTGTCTGGTTCAATCTTCTGTCTCTGCGGATATCTGTCCGTGTGTCTGCATGGAGGTAGTAGTTGCTCAGCTTGTGTCATAATGCCCCTATTTGTCCAGTGCGGCTTGCGGTAGTGGGATGTCCATGGGTACCTTGAGGTTTCTACTATTTTGTAGAGTTGTGGCCAATGGAATGGGCAGTTTCTTAAGAGAGAGCAGGCACAGTTCTGTGGTGTGGCTCCAGAGACCCCAGCCTGGAGGCTGTGTGGGCCATGGCTGTGCAGACAGACATCCAAAAACCCTAACTCAGCTCAGGTTTGGGGCCGAGGTTACGGCAGGCCTGATCTACAGTCCATGAGGGGAGTTCCTCTGGATATGAAAGAAGGGTGAGAGGGAGGCAGTCGCTCAGGCTTTTGTCTCTGGATGTTTTGTCCACAATGGCCGTTTAATGTAGGAGTTGCCTCATGGGTCGTAGAAGTCTCCCTCTCTGGTAGTTTGTCCAGCCCCCAAGTGTTTGTGGTCATTCTGTGGGAAGGGAAGTGTCCTGTTTTCTGCCTCATGTGTCCCCCAGTAGAGGGATTCTTGAGCATAGCAGTGGGTACTGACAATTGGAATACTCGCCCTCTGGTTAAGCCTGGGGGCCTATGGATATGACAAGCCCCATATGCAGGATCTTGGTCCAGCCACTGAGAGGCGTTACTTTAATACGGGACTCACGCTGCAGGTCACAATGCATGTCTGTGCCCTAGGCGGCCCTCAAGCACTGGCGTGGCCTTTCGGACAATGCAGGTTTTCCCACATTGAACGTTGGACAACATGCCAACCACAAGGTTTCTGGCCATGGGGAAGGAGGAATTCTAATTTCTGCATCACGTTCACCCCTGGGCAGTGATTGGAGATAAGGTCTAGGTTCTGAAGCCTGAAAACCGAGGTTGGGAAGAGATGACGACCTACAGCCATAGCGGGTCCTATGTGTCCATGTTGGGGCCAGCTGTCTGGGTGTCATTTGTGATGTCTTGTCTCTGGCTGTGCCAGACAGGGCATTAGAATACAGGGTGGGCTGTATAATTGCTTTACAATCGAGTGGCATGCATTAGAAAATCATTTGGGGTTTCTTATTAGCAGCATAGGGCAAAGTTTTTCTTCTGGAGGGCAGGCAGAGTGCGGCATTGTGGCTTCGGAATTCCCAATCTGGAGGGCTTGTGGGCCAGGAGAGTGAGGACGGAAGTCTGAGAACACAAGCTAGGCTTAGGTTTCGGGGCAAGGACATGGCAGGCACACTCTGTAGAGCTGAATTGAGATCTCATGCGTCTGAAGTCAGGTCGAGGTTCAGACTGTGGCTCAGGTTTGAGTTTCTTTCCATGTGGGCCCCTTCAGGAAGGGGGGACATTATGAGCCCATGGGGGATTTCCCACTATTGGAGTTGTGAGATGCTCCAAACCGCAAGGATTCCTTCTGTGGGACAATTAAGATTTGTTGGATGGCTCCAGGACGTCTTATAAGGTATTTTTCCAGAACAGGGTTCTAAGTATGGATGCCTGGGCAGCCAGCCTCACATTCCAATTGTCTCCTAGCAACAAGAAACGTTTGATCTGCTGGCTTGGGGTAGCAACAGAGGGGGCTGAGTTGAAATGGACTTTCCTGAGGATGGTCTTAATGTTGGTTTGAGTCCATGGAGACCTTGGTATGGGGCAGTGGCACCAGGGCCCTGAAGGATTCTCCTAACCAGAGGTTATGACAAAGCTCCAATGAGCAAGATTTCCATGGGGAGACGAGATTTGTTATTAATGGTGCCTCAGGAAACCACCATATGCTGGTATTGGAAACGAGGCCTCTGAGGACAGATGCCTGGAAACAAAAGCAATGGATCTGATTAGGGCCTAGGGGCCTGTCCGGTTCAATATTCTTTTCTGGGGACATCTGTTGTCTGAGTGGAGGTAGTTGCTCAGCTGGTTTGAGATCACCCCTGTTTGTCCTGGGCGGCCTACACTATTGGGATGGCCTCGGTGACTTTGGAGGTTTTTCCTCATTTGCAAGGTTGTGGCCAATGGAAAGGGAAGAATTCCCTTGAAAGGGAAGCACAGTCCTGAGGTGTGGCTCCAGGGACCCAAGTGTGGAGCGTGTGTGGTCCAGGGCTATTTGGACAAAAGTCTGAAAACACAAACTCCACTTAGGTTGGGGGATGTAGGTATGGCTGGCTCGATCTATAGACCGTGAGGAGAACTCTTCGGGATATGAACAAAGGGCGAATGTGAGGTGCTTGCTAATGCTTTTTTTTTTTTTCTGGAAATCTGTCATCGATTGCCATGGAATGTCGGGGTGTCCTCATGGGCCATCGATGAGGCTCCCTTTCTGGGGATTTGACCTGATCCCAAGAGTTTGGGGTCATTCTGTCGGAAGGGAGGAGGCCTTTCTGGTTTTTTTGTTTATTTTTTGTTTATTTATTTATTTTTTTTACCTCAGGTGGACCACCAAAATAGGGATTCCAGAGCAGAGACGTGGGTTGGGGCAACTGGACAACCAGACCTCTGGTTAACATTGGGACCTAAGAACATGGCAATCCCCATATGTGGGCTCTTGGTCCAGACACTGAGAGGCCTTCCTTGAGGATAGGTCTCACACTGAGTTTCACAATGTGTTTTTGTGCCCAAGGAGCCCCTCAAGTCAAGGTGTGGCCTATGTACCATGCTGGTTTCTCCTACACTGAACGTTGCACAATATGGCAACCACAAGTTTTCTGGCCATGGGGAAGATGGAGTTCTAATTTCTGCAACACTTTTACTCCTGGACTGTGATTGGATTTAAGGTCTAGGTCCTGAAGCCTGAAATCTGAGGTTGGGAATAGATGAAGACCTAAGGCCATGGTGTGTCTGATGTGCTCAGTGTTCGGCCAGCTGTTGAGTGTGGGTTGGGAGGTGCAGGCTCAGGCTGTGGCAGACAGGGAATTAGTGCCCAGGCTAGACTGTATCATTGGGGTGCAGTCGAGTTTCGTGCAGGATGGTACTCATTTGTGGTTACTGGGTAGCCCCAGAGGGCAACGTTTTTCTTCTGGAGGGAAGACACAGTGCCATATAGTGGCTCCAGAATTCCCAAACTGGAAGGCTTGTGGGCCAGGAGTGTGAGGAAAAATTCTGAGAACACAAGCCAGACTTAGATTTCGGGGTGAGGGGACGGCAGGCACCCTCTGCAGAGATGATTCGAGATCCCTTATACCTGAAGACAGAGCTAGGATCAGACGTTGGCTTAGGTCGAAGTTTCTGTCCATGACGGCCCCTTCATGAAGGGGAGGGTGTCACGAGGACATGGAGGTTTTCCCACGATGGGAATTGTGAGATGCTCCAAACCGCAATGATTCCATCTGTGGGACAGTCGAGACCTGTTGGATGGCTCCAGGACATCCCATAAGGAAGTTATCCAGAGCAGGGTTCTAAGGATGGATGCCTGGGCAGCCTGCCTCCCATTCCAGGAGTCTCATAGCGCCAAGGCAAGTTCGATCTGCTGTATCTAGGGGAGCAACCGAGGCGGGTGTGTTGAAATGGGTGAGTTGAGGATGGTTCATAATGTGCATTTGTGTCCATGTAGACCTTGGAATGGTGTACTTGAACCGGAGCCTTGAGGGATGTTCATAACCGGAGGTTTTGATGGAGCTCTAAAGAGTATGTTTCCTATGTAGAGAAGAGAATTGTTTTGATGAGTGCCTAAGGAATCTCCCATATGCTGGTATTGGAAAACAGGCCTCTGAGGAGAGATGACTGGAATCAAAAGCAATGGATCTGATTAGGGCCTAAGTGCCTGTCCAGTTCAATCTTATTCTATGGGGATATCTGTCTCTGGGTCTGAGTGGAGGTAGTTTCCTAACTTGTGAGAAATCATCCCTGTGTGTCCTGGGCAGCCAACATTATTCGGATGGCCTGGGGGAGTTTGGCGGATTCTCCTAATCTATTGGGTTGTGGCCAATGGAAATAGCAGAATTCCCCTGGAGAGGGAAGCCACAGTCCTGAGTTGTGGCTCCAGGGGCACCAGCTTGGATGGTGTGTTGGCCAGGCCTGTGGGGACAGAAGTCTGAAAACACAAACTCAGCTTAGTTTTGGGGATGTATGTATGAAGGCTCGATCTACAGACCGTGAGAATTTTCCGGGCTATGAACAAAGGGCGAGTATGTGGCGCTTGCTCAGGCTTTTGTCTCTGGATTTTGTGTCAAAGGTGGCCGTGGAATGTCGGAGTGTCCTCAAGGGCCATGGACAATTCTTTCTCTGGTGATTTGGCCTGATCCCAAGTGGTTGGGATCATTCTGTGGATGGGAAGAGTCCTTTATGTATTTTTTTTTTTTACCTCAGTTCTCCCACCAAAGAGGGATTCCAGAGTAGAGCCCTGAGTAGGGGTGACTAGACATCTCAAACTCTGGTTGAGATTGGGGGACTAGGGGCTTGGCAAGCCCCATATGTGGGCTGTTTTTCCAGTCACTAATAGGCTTACATGAGGATAGGGCTCACGCTGAGGGTCACAATGAGTGCTTGTGCAAATTGTGGCCCTCAGGGATAGGTGGGGCCTCATAGTCCATGCTGCTTTCTCCTACAATGAACATTGGACAACATGCCAACCACTAGGTTTCTTGCCAAGGCGAAGGAGAAGTTCTGATTCTTGCATCATGTTCACTCCTGAGCAGTGAGTGGAGATAAGGTCTAGGTTCTGAAGGTGAAAACTGAGGTTGGGTAGAGATGATGGCCTAAAGCCATTGTGGGTGTGATATGCTCTGTGTACGGCCAGCTGTCTGGGTGTTGGACTGGAGGTCTGCCCTCAGGCTGTGTCAGACAGGGCTTTAGTGCACAGGCTAGACTGTATAATTGGGGTGTGGTCGAGTGGCATGCAGGTTGTTACTCATTTGGTGTTTCCGTTAGCCCTATAGGGCAACATTTTTCTTCTGGAGGGCAGGCAGAGTGCTGCATTGTGTCTCCAGAATTGCCAAACTGGAGGGGTGTGGCCAGGATTGTGAGGAAGGAAGTCTGAAAACACAAGCTAGCACGAGTTTTGGGGCCAAGAGCATGGCAGGCCCACTCTGCAGAGGCTGAATCGAGATCTCCTGCAGGTGAGGTCAGGGCGAGTATCAGATGTTGCCTCAAGCTGGAGTTTGTGTCCATGACGGCCCCTTCCTGAAGGGGGTGGGGGCGTCAAGAGGCCAGGCAGGTTTCCCTACTCTGGGAGTTGTGAGCTGCTCCAAACTTCAAAGTTTCCTTCTTCAGGACAGTCGAGTACTATTGGATGGTTCCAGGATGCCCCATACAGAAAGACTCGAGTGCAGGGGCCTAAGCATGGATGCCGAGACACGCCAACTCACCTTCCCATTGCCTGGTCGAGACAAGGCACGCTCAATCTGCAAGTTCTTGGGTGAGCTACCCAGAAGGCTGAGTTTAAATGGACTCTCCTGAGGATGAGTCATAATGTGGGTTGGTGGCCAAGGAGACCTTGGAATGTGGCAGTAGCTAAGGGACTCTGCAGGATTCTCCAACCCGAAGGGCTTGACACAACTCCAACAAGGAAGCTTCCCATGTGGAGATGAGAGGTCTACTGTCTGGTGCCTCAGGAAAGCCCCGTATGCTGGTCTTCGAACCCAGGCCTCTGAGGAGTGATACCTGGACACCAAAGCAAGAGTTCATAATAGGGCCTAGGGGCCTGTCTGGTTCAATCTTCTGTCTCTGCGGATATCTGTCTGTGTGTCTGCATGGAGGTAGTAGTTGCTCAGCTTGTGTCATAATGCCCCTATTTGTCCAGTGCGGCTTGCGGTAGTGGGATGTCCTTGGGGACCTTGAGGTTTCTACTATTTTGTAGAGTTGTGGCCAATGGAATGGGCAGTTTCTTAGGAGAGAGCAGGCACAGTTCTGTGGTGTGGCTCCAGAGACCCCAGCCTGGAGGCTGTGTGGGCCATGGCTGTGCAGACAGACATCCAAAAACCCTAACTCAGCTCAGGTTTGGGGCCGAGGTTACGGCAGGCCTGATCTACAGTCCATGAGGGGAGTTCCTCTGGATATGAAAGAAGGGTGAGAGGGAGGCAGTCGCTCAGGCTTTTGTCTCTGGATGTTTTGTCCACAATGGCCGTTTAATGTAGGAGTTGCCTCATGGGTCGTAGAAGTCTCCCTCTCTGGTAGTTTGTCCAGCCCCCAAGAGTTTGTGGTCATTCTGTGGGAAGGGAAGTGTCCTGTTTTCTGCCTCATGTGTCCCCCCAGTAGAGGGATTCTAGAGCATAGCAGTGGGTACTGACAACTGGAATACTCGCCCTCTGGTTAAGCCTGGGGGCCTATGGATATGACAAGCCCCATATGCAGGATCTTGGTCCAGCCTGAAAGGCGTTACTTTAACACGGGACTCAAGCTGCAGGTCACAATGCATGTCTGTGCCCTAGGCGGCCCTCAAGCACTGGCGTGGCCTTTCGGACAATGCAGGTTTTCCCACATTGAACGTTGGACAACATGCCAACCACAAGGTTTCTGGCCATGGGGAAGGAGGAATTCTAATTTCTGCATCACGTTCACCCCTGGGCAGTGATTGGAGATAAGGTCTAGGTTCTGAAGCCTGAAAACCGAGGTTGGGAAGAGATGACGACCTACAGCCATAGCGGGTCCAATGTGTCCAGCTTGGGGCCAGCTGTCTGGGTGTCGTTTGGGATGTCTTGTCTCAGGCTGTGCCAGACAGGGCATTAGAATACAGGGTGCGCTGTATAATTGCTTTACCATCGAGTGGCATGCATTAGAAAATCATTTGGGGTTTCTTATTAGCAGCATAAGGCAAAGTTTTTCTTCTGGAGGGCAGGCAGAGTGCTGCATTGTGGCTTTGGAATTCCCAAACTGGAGGGCTTGTGGGCCAGGAGAGTGAGGACGGAAGCTGAGAACACAAGCTAGGCTTAGGTTTCGGGGCAAGGACATGGCAGGCACACTCTGCAGAGCTGAATTGAGATCTCATGCGTCTGAAGTCAGTCGGGGTTCAGACTTACCTCAGGGTTGAGTTTCTGTCCATGTTGGCCCCTTCAAGAAGAGGGGGGATTATGAGGCCATGGGGGTTTTGCCACTATTGGAGTTGTGAGATGCTCCAAACCGCAAGGATTCCTTCTGTGGGACAATTAAGATTTGTTGGATGGCTCCAGGACGTCTTATAAGGTATTTTTCCAGAACAGCGTTCTAAGTATGGATGCCTGGGCAGCCAGCCTCACATTCCAATTGTCTCCTAGCAACAAGAAACGTTTGATCTGCTGGCTTGGGGTAGCAACAGAGGGGACTGAGTTGAATGGACTTTCCTGAGGATGGCCTTAATGTTGGTTTGAGTCCATGGAGACCTTGGTATGGGGCAGTGGCACCAGGGCCCTGAAGGATTCTCCTAACCAGAGGTTATGACAAAGCTCCAATGAGAAAGTTTTCCATGGGGAGACGAGATTTGTTCTTATTGGTGTCTCAGGAAACCACCATATGCTGGTATTGGAAACGAGGCCTCTGAGGAGAGATGCCTGGAAACCAAAGCAATGGATTTGATTAGGGTCTACAGGCCTGTCCGGTTCAATATTTTTTCTGGGGACATCTGTTGTCTGAGTGGAGGTAGTTGCTCAGCTGGTTTGAGATCACCCCTGTTTGTCCTGGTCGGCCTAAACTATTGGGATGGCCTCGGTGACTTTGGAGGTTTTTCCTTTTTTGCAAGGTTGTGGCCAATGGAATGGGAAGAATTCCCTTGATAGGGAAGCACAGTCCTGAGGTGTGGCTCCAGGGAGCCAAGTGTGGAGCGTGTGTGGTCCAGGGCTATTTGGACAAAAGTCTGAAAACACAAACTCCACTTAGGTTGGGGGATGTAGGTATGGCCGGCCCGATCTATAGACCTTGAGGAGACCTCTTCGGGATATGAACAAAGGGCGAATGTGATGTGCATGCTCATGCTTTTTTTTTTTTTTTTCTGGAAATGTGTCACCGATTGCCATGGAATGTCGGGGGATCCTCATGGGCCATCGATGAGGCTCCCTTTCTGGGGATTTGAACCGATCCCATGAGTTTGGGTCATTCTGTCAGAAGGGAGGAGTCTTTCTGTTTTTTGTTTTTTTGTTGTTGTTGTTGTTTTTTTTTTTTTTTACCTCAGGTGGACCACCAAAAGAGGCATTCCAGAGCAGAGTCGTGGGTGGGGGCAACTGGACAACCAGACCTCTGGTTAACATTGGGACCTAAGAACATGGCAAGCCCCATATTTGGGCTCTTGGTCCAGACACTGAGAGGCCTTCCTTGAGGATAGGTCTCACACTGAGTTTCACAATGTGTTTTTGTGCCCAAGGAGCCCCTCAAGTCAGGGCGTGGCCTAATGTACCATGCTGGTTTCTCCTACACTGAACGTTGCACAATATGGCAACCACAAGTTTTCTGGCCATGGGGAAGAAGGAGTTCTAATTTCTGCAGCAATTTCACTCCTGGACTGTGATTGGATTTAAGGTCTAGGTTCTGTAGCCTGAAAACTGAGGTTGGGAAGAGATGAAGCCCTAAGGCCATGGTGTGTCTGATGTGCTCAGTGTTCGGCCAGCTGTTGAGTGTGGGTTGGGAGGTGCAGGCTCAGGCTGTGGCAGACAGCGAATTAGTGTCCAGGCTAGACTGTATCATTGGGGTGCAGTCGAGTTTCGTGCAGGATGGTACTCATTTGTGGTTACTGGGTAGCCCCAGAGGGCAACGTTTTTCTTCTGGAGGGAAGACACAGTGTCACATACTGGCTCCAGAATTCCCAAACTGGAAGGCTTGTGGGCCAGGAGTGTGAGGAATAAATACAGAGAACACAAGCCAGCCTTAGATTTCGGGGTGAGGGGACGGCAGGCACCCTCTGCCGAGATGATTCGAGATCCCTTATACCTGAAGACAGAGCTAGGATCAGACGTTGGCTTAGGTCGGAGTTTCTGTCCATGACGGCCCCTTCATGAATGGGAGGGTGTCACGAGGACATGGAGGTTTTCCCACGATTTGAATTGTGAGATGCTCCAAACCGCAATGATTCCTTCTGTGGGACAGGTGAGACCGGTGGATGGCTCCAGGACATCCCATAAGGAAGTTATCCAGAGCAGGGTTCTAAGGATGGATGCCTGGGCAGCCTGCCTCCCATTCCAGGTGTCTTATAGATCCAAGGCAAGTTCGATCTGCCTGATCTAGTGGAGCAACCGATCGGGTGTGTTGAAATGGGTGAGTTGAGGATGGGTCATAATGTGCATTTGTGTCCATGGAGACCTTGGAATGGGGTCTTGATCCAGGTCCTTGAGGGATGTTCATAATCGGAGGTTTGATGGAGCTCTAAAGAGTATGTTTCCTATGTAGAGAAGAGAATTGTTTTGATGAGTGCCTAAGGAATCTCCCATATGCTGGTATTGGAAAACAGGCCTCTGAGGAGAGATGACTGGAAACAAAAGCAATGGATATGATTAGAGCCTAGGTGCCTGTCCGGTTCAATCTCTTTGCTGGGGATACGTGTCTAAGTATCTGAGGTGAGGTAGTTGCTCAGATTGTGTCAGATCGCCCCTGTTTGTCCTGGGCGACCTATAATATTGGAATGGCCTCGGGACTTTGGAGTTTCTCCTAATCTATAGGGTTGTGGTCAATGGAATGGGCAGAAATCCCCTGGAGAGGGCAGGCAAAGTTCTGAGTTTGGCTCTAGGGGCCCAACCTTGAGGGTGTGTGGGCCAGGCCTGTGGAGCAAAAATCTGAAAACACAAACTCCGCTTAGGATTGGGGACATAGTTATGGCACGCCCAATCTACAGACCGTGATAACACTTCAGGATATGAAAAAGTGTGAGTTTGAGGTGCTTGCTCAGATTTTGTCTCTGGATTTGTGTCAACAATGTGGGTGGAATGCTGGCGTAGCCTCATGGGTTGTGGACGGCTTTCCTTCTCTGAGGATTTGACCCAATCCCAATAGTTTGTGTATGTTCTGTGGGATGGGAGGAGTCCTTTCTTTTATTTTATTTTATTTTATTTTATTTTTTGTACCTCATGTGTCCCAATAAAGGAGGGATTCCAGAGCAGAGTCCTCGGGAGAGACAACTGGACAACCCCACCTCTGTTTTAGTCTGGGGGCCTAGGGGCATGGCAAGTCCAATATGTGGGCTCTTGATTCAGACACTGAGAGGCCTTCCTTGAGGACAGGGCTCGTGCTGAGGGTCACAATGCCTATTTGTGCCAACAAGGCCCTCAAGCATGGGAAGGGCCTCATGGGCCACGCTGGATTCTCTGACACTGAACGTTGGAGAATATGCCAACCACAAGGTTTCTGGCCATGGCGAAGGAAGAGTTGTGACTTCTGCATCACGTTCACCCCTGGACAGTGTTTGGAGTTTAGGTTTAGGTTCTGAAACCCGAAAACCGAGGTTGGGAAGAGATGAAGACCTAAGGACCTGTTGGTTCCAATGAGCTCAGTGTGCGGCCAGCTGTTGAGCGTAGGTCTGGAGGTGTGGGCTCATGCTGTGTCAGACAAGGCATTAGACAGGGTAGACTGAATATTTGGGGTGCAGTCGAGTGGCGTTCAATTGATCCTCATTCGGGTCTCTAGGTAGTTCCATAAGGCAACGTTTTTTCTCTGGGAGAGCAGGCAGAGTGCTGCATTGTGGCCCCAGTATTGCCAAACTGTAGGGCTTTTGGGCCAGGGGTGTGAGGACTGTAGTCTGAGAACACAAGCTAGGCTTAGTTTTTGGGGTGAGGGCACAGAAGGCACACTCTGCAGAGCTGAATCATGATCTCATGCACCTGAAGTCAGGGCGAATATCAGACGTTTGCTCAGGTTGGAGTTTCTGTCCATGATGGCCACTTTATAAAGTGGAGCGTCTCAAGAGGCCATGTAGATTTTCCCACAATGGGAGTTCTGAGATGCTCCAGACTGCAAAGATTCCTTCTGTGGGACACTTGAGACCTGTTGGATGGCTCTAGGATGTCCCATATGGAATGACTCCAGAGTAGGGTTCTAAGGATTGATGCCTAGGCAGCCCACCTCCCATTCTAGTTGTCTCCTAGCAACAAGGCAGGTTTGATCTGCAGGCCCTGGGGGAGAAACCAAGGGGGTTGAGTTGACATGGACTCTCCCGAGGATAGATCATAATGTGGGTTTAAGTCCATGGAGACCTTGGAATGGGGCGCTTGATCCGGGGCCCTGAAAGATTCTCCTAAACAGAGGTTTTTATAGAGCTCCAAGGAGTACATTTCCTATGTGGAGACGAGATTTTTCTGATGAGTGCCTCAGCATTCCCCCTATGCTGGTATTGGAAACCAGGCCTCTGAGGAGAGATGCCTGGAAACAAAAGCAATGGATCTGATTAGGGCCTAAGTGCCTGTCCAGTTCAATCTTATTCTATGGGGATATCTGTCTCTGGGTCTGAGTGGAGGTAGTTTCCTAAATTGTGAAAGATCATCCCTGTTTGTCCTGGGCAGCCAACACTATTGGGATGGCCTCGGGGAGCTTGGAGGTTTCTCCTAATCTATAAGGTTGTGGCCAATGGAAATGGCAGAATTCCCCTGGAGAGGGAAGCCACAGTCCTGAGGTGTCGCTCCAGGGGCCCCAGCTTGGATGGTGTGTGGGCCAGGACTGTGGGGACAGAAGTCTGAAAACACAAACTCAGCTTAGGTTTGGGGATGTATGTATGAAGGCTCGATCTACAGAACGTGAGAATTTTCCGGGCTATGAACAAAGGGCGAGTATGTGGCGCTTGCTCAGGCTTGTCTCTGGATTTTGTGTCAACGGTGGGCGTGGAATGTCGGGGTGTCCTCAAGGGCCATGGACAATTCTTTCTCTGGTGATTTGGCCTGATCCCAAGGGGTTGGGATCATTCTGTGGATGGGAAAAGTCCTTTCTGTATTTTTTTTTTTTTTTTTACCTCAGGTGTCCCACCAAAGAGGGATTCCAGAGCAGAGCCCTGAGTCGGGTCACTAGACATCTCGAACTCTGGTTGAGATTGGGTGACTAGGGGCTTGGCAAGCCCCATATGTCGGCTGTTGTTCCAGTCACTAAGAGGCTTCACATGAGAATAGGGCTCACGCTGAGGGTCACAATATGTGTTTGTGCAAATTGTGGCCCTCAGGGATAGGTGGGACCTCATAGTCCATGCTGCTTTCTCCTACAATGAACGTTGGACAACATGCCAACCACAAGGTTTCTTGCCATGGCGAAGGAGAAGTTCTGATTCTTGCATCACGTTCACTCCTGAGCAGTGAGTGTAGATAAGGTCTAGGTTATGAAGGTGAAAATTGAGGTTGGGTAGAGATGATGGCCTAACGCCATTGTGGGTATGATATGCTCAGTGTACGGCCAGCTGTCCTGGTGTTGGACTGGAGGTCTGCCCTCAGGCTGTGTCAGACAGGGCTTTAGTGCACAGGCTAGACTGTATAATTGGGGTATGGTCGAGTGGCATGCAGGTTGTTACTCATTTGGCGTTTCTGGTTAGCCCTATAGGGCAACATTTTTCTTCTGGAGGCCAGGCAGAGTGCTGCATTGTGTCTCCAGAATTTCCAAACTGGAGGGGTGTGGCCAGGATTCTGAGGACGGAAGTCTGAGAACACAAGATAGGCTTAGGTTTCAAGACGAGGGCCCAGCAGGCACACTCTCAAGTGCTGAATCGAGATCTCATGCTTCTGAATTCAGGGCGAGGATCAGACTTTGGCTTAGGATGGAGTTTCTGTTCATGATGGCCCATTTATGAAGGTGTGGGGCATCATAAGGAAATGGAGGATTTCTCACAGTGTTATTGTGTGATGCTTCAAACCACAAGGATTCATTCTGCGAGACAGTAAAGACAGGTTGGTTGGATTCAAGACGTCCCATAAAGAAGTTCTCCAGAGCAGGGTTCTAAGGATGGATGCCTGGGCAGCCCGCCTCCCATTCTAACTGTCTCCTAGTGACAAGGAAGGTTTGATCTGCTGGCTCTGGGTGAGCAGCCGAGTGGGCTGATTTGAAATGGACTCTCCTGAGAATGGTTCATAATGTAAGTTTGTGTCCTTGGAGACCTTAGGATTGGGCCATGGCACCAGCGCCCTGAAGGATCCTCCTAACCTGAGGTATTGACACAGCTCCAAAGAGCAAGTTTCCCATGTGGAGATGAGATCTGTTCTGATTGTTTCCTTAGGAAACCCCCATATTCTGATATTGGAAACCAGGCCTCTGAGGAGAGATACCTAGAAACCAAAGCAATGCATCAGAAGTTGGCTCAGGTTGGAGTTTCTGTCTATGATGGCCCCTTTATAAAGGGGAGCATCTCATGAGGCCATGTAGGTTTTCCCATGATAGGAGTTGTGAGATGCTCCAATCTGCAAGGATTCCTTCTGTGGGACAGTCAAGACCTGTTGGAAGGCTCCAGGACATCCCATATGGAACGGCGCCAGAGCAGGATTCCATGGATGGATGCCTAGAGAGTCTGCTTTGCATTCCAGTTGTCTCCTAGCGACAAGGCAGGTTTGATATTCTGCCTCTGGGGGAGTAATCGACGGGGCTGAGTTGAAATGTACTCTCCTGCCGAATGGTCATAATGCGGGTATGTGTCATGGAGACCTTGGAATAGGGCGGTTGCTCCAGCTACCTGAAGGTTTCTCCTAACTGGAGGCTTTTACAGAGCTCCAAAGGATAAGTTTCCCATGTGAAGACAAGATTTGTTCTGATTGGTATCTCTGGAATCCCCCATATGCTGGTATTGGAAAACAGGCCTCTGAGGAGAGATGCTTAGAAAAAAAAGCAATGGAACCAATTACATTCTAGGGACCAGTCCAGTTTAATCTTCTTCTCTTGGGTTATCTGTCTACGGGTGAGTTGACGTCGTTGCTCAGCTTGTGAGAGATCGCCCCTCTTTGTCCTGGGTGGCCTACACTATTGGAATGGCCTCTGGGACTTTGGAGGTTTCTCCTTATCTGTAGGGTTGTGGCCAATGGAATGGGAAGAATTTCCTTGGAGAGGGCAGGCACAGTCCTGAGGTGTGGCTCCAGGGGCCTCAGTCTGGAGGGTGTGTGGGACAGGGATGTCAGGATAGAAGTCTGAAAATACAAACTCGGCTTAGGTTTGGGGACGTAGGTATGGCAGGCCCAATCTACAGACTATGAGGAGAATTTTTTGGGCTATGACCTAAGGGTGAGTGTGAACGCTTGCTGAAGCTTATGTCTCTGGATTTTGTGTCAATAGTGGCCGTGGAATGTCGGGCTGGCCTCATGGGCCATGGACGAGTCTTTCTCTCTGGACCCCAATCACTTGGGATGGCCCAATCCCAAGTGATTGGGGTCATTCTGTGAGTGGGAGGAGTCCTTTCTGTGTTTATTTACCTCAAATGTCCCACCAAAGAGGGATTCCAGAGCAGAGCCCTGAGTAGGGGTGACTAGATGTCTCTACCTCTGGTTAAGATTGGGTGACTTGGGGCATGGCAGGCCCCATATGCGGGCTCATGGTCCAGCCACTGAGAGGCTTTACTTGAGGACAGGGCTCAAACTGAGGGTCCCAATGTGTGTTTGAGCCCACCGCAGCTCTTAAGCATAGGCAGGGCCTCAGGGACCCTACACTACCCTCAGGGGCCCTACTACTGCCCCTGTAGGCCCTACAGGGGTCCTACACTGAACGTTGGACAAGATGCCAACCACAAGATTCTGGCGAGAGGGAAGGAGGAGTTCTGATTTCTGCATTACGTTCACCCATGGGAAGTGAGTAGAGATAAGGTCTAGGATTCTGTAGCCTGAAAACCGAAGTTGGAAAGAGATGGCGACCTAAGGCCATGGCGGTTCAGATGTTCTCAGTGTACTGCAAGCTCTCTGGGTGTCGGTTGGGAATTCAGGCCTCAGGTTCTGTCAGAAAGGGCATTAGTGCACAGGCTAGACTATATAATTGGTGTACAGTTGAGTGACGTGCAGGTTTATCCTCATTGGAGGTTTCTGGGTAGACCCATAGGGCAATATTTTTCTTCTAGAGGGCAGGCAGAGTGCAGCACTGTGTCATCGGAAATCCCAAAATAGAGGGCGTGTGGTCCAGGAGAGTGAGTACGGAAGTCGGAGAACACTAGCTACGCTTAGGTTTTGGGGTGAGGGCACAGCAGGTACACTCTGAAGAGCTGAATCAAGATCTCGTGCATCTGAAGTCAAGGCGAAGATCAGCTGTTGGCTCAGGTTGGAGTTTCTTTCCATGATCTGCCTTCATGAAGATTGGGGGCATCATGTGACCTTGGAAGCTTTCCATGATATGAGTTGTTAGGTGGTCCATGCACAAGGACTCCTGTGGGACAGTTGAGACCTGTTGGATGGCTCAAGGATGTCCCATAAGGAATGACGCAAGAGCAGGGTTCTAAGGATGGATGCCTGAAGAGCCCAACTCGCATTTCAATTGTCTCCTAGCGATAAGGCAGGTTCAATCTGCTGGCTCTGGAGTAGCAACCGAGGGGGTTTAGTTGAAATGGACTCTCCTGAGGATGGGTCATAATTTGGGATTGTGTCCATGGAGATATTCAAATGGGGCAGTGGCTCCAGTGACCTGAAGTTTTCTCCTAACTGGAGGTTATGACACAGCTCCATAGAGCAAGATTCCCATGTGGAGACGAGATTTTTTCTGATAGGTAGCTCTGGAAACCCCCTTATGCTGGTATTGGAATCCAGGCCTCTGAGGAGAGATGCCTGAAAACAAAAGCAATGGATCCAATTAGGACCTAGGTACCTGTCTTGTTCAATATTCTTTTCTATGGATATCTGTCTAAGGTTCTGATTGGAGGTAGTGGCTCAGCTTGTGCCAGAGGGTCCCTGTATGTCCAGGACATCCTACACTATTGGGATGGCCTCAGAGATTTTGGATGATTCTCCTAATCTGTCAGGTTGTGCCACATGAATGAGCAGAATTCCCTTGGAGAGGGCAGGCACAGTCCTGAGGTGTGGCTCCATGGGGCCCAGCCTTTAGAATGTGTGGGTGAGGACAATGGAGACAGAAGTCTGAAAACACAAACTAGGCTTAGGTTTGGGGACATAGGTATGGCAGGCCCGATCTACAGACCTTGAGAATTTTGGGGGCTCTGAACAAAGGGCAAGTGTGTGGCGCTTTTTCAGGTTTTTGTCTCCGGATTTTGTGTCAATGGTGGCCGTGGAATGTCAGGCTGGCCTCATCGACCATGGACGAGTATTTCTCTCTGTGGATTTGGCCAGATTCCAAGTGTTTGGAGTCATTCTTTGGATGGTAGGAGTCCTTACTTTTTTTTTTCTTTATCTTGGTTTTTTTTTTTTTTTTTTTTTTTTTTTTTTTTTTTTTTTTTTTTTTTTTTACCTTATGTGTCCCACCAAAGAGGGATTCCAGAAAAGAGCTCTGAATAAGGTTGACTAGACTTCTCAAGCTCTGGCTAGGATTGGGGGAGTAGGGGCATGGCAAGTCCCATATGCAGGCTCTTGGTCCAGCCCCGGAGAGGCTTTACTTGAGGCCAGGGTTCATGCTTAGGGTCCTAATGTGTGTTTGTGCCCATCGCAGCCCTCAAGCATGTCTGAGGTCTCATGGGCCATGCTGGGTTCTCATATACTGAACGTTGGACAACATGCCAACCACAAGGTTTCTGGTCATGGGGAAGGTGAAGTTCTGATTGCTGCATCACGTACATCACTTAGTTGTGAGTGGAGATAATGTCTAGGTTCTGAAGCCTGAAGACCAAGGTTGGGAAGAGATGATGACCTAAGGCCATGGCATGTTCGATGTGTTCAGTGTGAGGCCAGGTGTCTGGGTGTCGGTCACGAGGTCTGGGGTCAGGCTGTGTCAGACAGCGCATTAGTGCCCAGGCTAGACTGTATAATTGGGGTACAGTCTAGAGAATTGCAGGTTGATCCTCATTTGATGTTTCTGGGTAGACCCCTAGGGCAAAGTCTCTCTTCTGGAGGGCAGGCAGAGTGCTGCATTTTGTCTCCAGAATTCCCAAAGTGGAAGGCTTGTGGGCCAGGAGTGTGAGGACGAAAGTCTGAGAACGTGAGCTGGCTTAGGTTTTGGGGCGAGGGCAAGGCAGGCACACTCTGCAGAGCTGAATTGAGATCTCGTGCATCTGAAGTCAGGGCGAGGATCAGACGGGAGTTTCTGTCCATGATGTCCTCTACCTGAAGGTGGAGGCATCACGAGGCCATGGAGGTTTTCCCACGGTGCGAGTGTGTGATGCTACAAACCACAAGGATTCCTTCTGCAGGACAGTTGAGACCTGTTGAATGGATCAAGGACACCCCATTAGGAATTTCTCCAGAGCAGAGTTCTAACAACGGATACCTGGGCAACGAACTCGCATTCCAATTGTCTCCTAGTGACAAAGCAGGTTTGATCTGCTGGCACTGGGTGAGCAACCGCCAGGTTTGAGTTGAAATGGACTCTCCTGAGGATGGGTCATAATGTGGGATTGTGTCCATTGAGACATTGGAATGGGGCGGTGGCTCCAGTGACGTGAAATTTTCTCCTAACTGGAGGTTTTGACACAGTTCCATATAGCATGATTCCCATGTGGCATGCGATTTGTTCTGATTGGTAGCACCAGAAATCCCCATGTGCTGGTATTGGAATCCAGGCCTCTGAGGAGAGATACGTGAAAACAAAAGCAATGGATCCGTTTAGGGCCTAGGTGCCTGTCCTGTTCAATCTTCTTTTCTATGGATATCTATCTACAGGTCTGATTGGAGGTAGTGGCTCAGCTTGTGGCAGATGGTCCCTGTTTGTCCCGGACATCCTACAATATTGGGGTGGCCTCGGGGACTTCGGATGTTTCTCCTAATCTGTCAGGTTGTGCCAAAGGAATGAGCAGAATTCCCATGGAGAGGGCAGGCACAGTCCTGAGGTGTGGCTCCATGGGGCCAAGCCTTGAGGGTGTGTGGGCCAGGACAATGGAGACAGAGGTCTGAAAACACAAACGTGGCTTAGGTTTGGGGACATAGGTATGGCAGGCCCGATCTACAGACCTTGAGAATTTTGGGGGCTCTGAACAAAGGGCAAGTGTGTGGCGCTTTTTCAGGTTTTTGTCTCCGGATTTTGTGTCAATGGTGGCCGTGGAATGTCAGGATGGCCTCATCAGCCATGGACGAGTATTTCTCTCTGTGAATTTGGCCCAATTCCAAGTGTTTGTGGTCATTCTTTGGACGGTAGGAGTCCTTTCTCTATTTTTTTTTTTTAACCTCATGTGTCCCACCAAGGAGGGATTCTAGAGAAGAGATCTGATTAGGGGTGACTAGACTTCTCAAGCACTGGTTAAGGCTTGGGGAGTAGGGGCATGGTAATCTCCATATGTGGGCTCTTGGTCCAGCCCCGGAGAGGCTTTACTTGAGGCCAGGGATCATGCTTAGGATCCTAATGTGTGTTTGTGCCCATCGCAGCCCTCAAGCATGTCTGAGGCCTCATGGGCCATGCTGGTTTCTCCTACACTGCACGTTGGACAACATGCCAACCACAGGGTTTCTGGTCATGGGGTAGGAGGAGTTCTGATTTCTGCATCACGTACACGGCATGGCAGTGAGTAGAGATAAGGTCTAGATTCTGAAGCCTGAAAACCGAGGTTGGTAAGAGATGAAGACCTAAGGCCATGGTGGGTCCGATGCACTTAGTGTGCGGCCAGATGTCTGTGTCCATCATGAGGTCTGGGCTCAGGCTGTGTCAGGCAGGGCATTAGTCCCCAGGCTAGACTGTATAATTGGGGTACAGTCGAGTGATGTGAAGGTTGGTCCTCATTTGGGGTTTCTGGTTGGCCCCATAGGGCAAAGATTTTCTTCTGGAGGGCAGGCAGAGTGCTGCATTCTGGCTCCAGAATTGCCAACTTCAGGGCTTGTGGGCCAGGTGTTTTAGGACAGAAGTCTGAGAACACAAGTTCAGCTTTGAATTCGCAGCGGTGACATGGAAGGCACACTCTACAGACCTGAAATGAGATCTCGTGCATCTGAAGTCAGGGCGAGGATCAGATGTTGGCTTAGGTTGGAGTTTCTGTACATGATGTCCCCTTCATGAAGGTGGGGGGGGCATCAGGAAACCATGGAAGATTTCCAACTTTGTGAGTGTGTGATGCTCCAAACCACAAGGATTCCGTCAGCGGGACAGTCACCACATTTTGGATGGATCAAGGACGTCCCATAAGATATGTTCCAAAGCACAGTTCTAATGATGGATGCCTGGGCAGTCCAACTTGCATTCCAGTTGTGTCCTAGTGAAAAGGAGGATTTTATCTGCTGTCACTGGGGGAACAACCGAGGGGGCTGAATTGAAATGGAATCTCATGAGGATCAGTCGATGTGGATTTGTGTCCATGGATCCCTTGGAATGGGGCAGTGGCTCTGTTGCCCTGAAGAATTCTCCTAACCTGAGGTTTTGATGCAGCTCCAAAGAGCAAGTTTCCCATGTAGAGACGAGATTTGTTCTGAAACCCCCTCAACCTGGTATTGGAAACCAAGCATCTGGGGAACAATGCCTGGAATCCAAAGCAATGGATCTGATTACGGTCTAGGGGCCTGTCCTTTTGAATATTCTCCTCTGAGTGTCTGTGTCTAAGATTCAGAATGGAGGTCACTGCTCAGCTTGTGTCAGATCACCCATGTTTGTTGGGGGAGGCCAACACTATTGGACTGGTCTTGGGAATTGGAGGTTGCTCCTAATCTGTAAGGTTGTGGCAAATGAAACGGGCAGAGTTCCCTTGGAGAGCACTGGCACAGTCCTTAGGTGTGACACCACCTTTCTGGGTGCCATCCAGGAGGTCCAGGCTCAGGCTGTGTCAGACAGGGCATTAGTGCCAAGCTTAGACTGTATAATTGGAGTAAAGTTGAGTGGCATGCAGGTTGATCCTCATTTGGCGTTTCTGGGTAGCCCCAGGGGCAACGTTTTTCTTCTGGAGGGAAGAAAGAGTGCTGCATTGTGGCGAAGGAATTCTCACACTGGAGGGCTTGTGGGCCAGAATTGTGAGGAAGGAAGTGTGAGAACACAAGCTAGGCTTAGGTTTTGGGTAAAGATCATGGCAGGCACACTCTGTAGAGCTAAATCTAAATCTCATGCATCTGAAGTCAGGGCGAGGATCAGACGTAGGCTCAGGTTGAAGTTTCTGTTCAGGATGGCCCCTTCATGATGGTGGGGGGCATCATGGGGCTATGGAGACTTTCCCACGATTGGCATTGTATGTTGCTCCAATCGGCAAGGATTCCTTCTACGGGACAGTCGAGACCGGTCAGATTGCTCCAGGAGGTACCATGCGGAACCACGGCAGTGCAGGGTTCTAAGGATGGATTCCTGGAGTGCCCGCCTCACATTCCTATTGTCTCCTAGTGACAAGGCAGGTTCGATCTGCTTCTTTTGGGGAGCAACCAAAGGGGATGTGTTGAAATGGACTCGCCTGCGGATGGGTCATAATGTGGGTTTGTGTCCATGGAGACCTTGGAATGGGGTGTTGGCTGCTGGGACCTGAAGGTTTCCCTTAACTGGAGGTTGTGACACAGCTCCAAAATGCATGTTTCCCATGTGGAAATGAGATTTGTTCAGACTGGTACCTCCAGAAGAACACATATGCTGGTATTGGAAACCAGGCCTCTGAGGAGAGATGCCTGGAATCAAAAGCAATGGATCTGATTA
Organism: Mustela nivalis; assembly: GCF_964662115.1. Classification (NCBI taxonomy): domain Eukaryota; kingdom Metazoa; phylum Chordata; class Mammalia; order Carnivora; family Mustelidae; genus Mustela; species Mustela nivalis. The sequence continues at coordinate 144,943 of NW_028136543.1, read as the reverse complement.
GGTCCTAGGTGCCTGTCCGGTTCAATCTTCTTCTCTGGGGTTATCTGTCTATGGGTCTGAGTTGAGGTAGTTGCTCATCTTGGGACAGATCACCCTGTTTGCCCTGAGTGGCCAACACTATTGGGATGGCCTCAGGGACGTTGGAGTGTTCTCCTAATCTTTAGGGTTGTGGCCAATGGAATGGGCAGAATTTGCTTGGAGAAGGCAGGCACAGTCCTGAGGCATGGCTCCAGGGGCCCCAGCCTGGAGGGTGTGTGGGCCAGGACAGTGGGGACAGAAATCTGAAAACCCAAACTCAGCTTAGGTTTGGGGACGTAGGTATGACAGGCCTGATCTATAGACCGTGAGGAGAATTTTTCAGGCTATGAACAAAGGGCAAGTGTGAGTCATATATCCAGGCTTTTGTCTCTAGATTTTGTGTCAATGGTGGCCATGGAATGACGGGATGGCCTCTTTGGCCATGGATGATTCTTTCTCTTTTAAGATTTGGTTAGATCCCAAGTTTTGGGGCTCATTCAGGGGATGGAGGAGACCCTTCGATATTTTTTTCCTCAGGGGTTCCAGAGCAGAGACCTGAATAGGGGTGACTAGACCTCTCAACCTCTCATTAATATTGGGGGACTTGGGATGGCAATGCGGGTTCTTGGTCCAGCCCCTGAGAGGCTTTACTTGAGGACAGGGCTCACACTGAGGGTTCCAATGTGTTTGTGCCCATTGCGGTTCTCAAGCATGGGCGGGGACTCATGGGCTACACTGGATTCTCCTACACTGAACGTTGGAAAACATGCCAACCACAAGGTTTCTTGCCTTGAGGAAGAAGGAGTTTCATTTCTGCATCACGTTCACCCCTGGGTAGTGAGTATATATAAGGTCTAGGTTCTGAAGCCTGAAAACCAAGGTTGAAAAGAGATGATGACCTAAAGCCATGGCGGGTCTGATGTGCTCAGTGTACAGCCAGCTGTCTGGGTGTCGGTTGAAAATTCAGACCTCAGGTTGTGCAAGACAGGGCATTAACGCCGAAGTGAAACTGTATAATTGGGGTAGAGTCAAGTGGCATGCAGGTTGATCCTCATTTGGTGTTTCTGGTTAGCCCCATAGGACAACGTTTCTCTTCTGGAGGGCAGTCAGAGTGCTGCATTGTGTCTCTCCAGAATTCCCTAACTGGAGGGCTGGTGGGCTCGGAGTGTGAGGACGAAGTCTGAGAACAATAGCTAGGTTTTGCTTCGGGGCAGGGTTTCGGCAGGCACACTCTGCAGAGTTGAATCAAGATTTCGTGCATCTGAAGTCAGGGCGAGGATTAGACGTTGGCTCAGGTTGGAGTTTCTGTCCAAGATGGCTCGTTCATGAAGGGGACGGTGCACCACGAGGCCACAGAGCTTTTCCCATGATGGGAGTGGTGAGGTGCTCCAAAGCGCAAGGATTCCTTCTGCAGGACAGCTGTGACCTGTTGGATGGCTCCAGGACGTCCCATATGGAATTACTTCAGAGTAGTTTTCTACAGATGGATGCCTAGCCAGCCCGCCTCACATTCCAATTGTCTCCTAGTGACAAGATAGGTTCGATCTGCTGGCTCTAGGGGAGTACCCAAGGGCACTGAGTTGAAATAGACTCTCCTGCAGATGGGTCCTAATGTGGGATTGTGTCCATGGAGACCTTGGAATGAGGTGGTGGCACCGGGGCCCTGAAGGATTTTCCTAGCCGGAGGTTTTGACACAGCTTGAAAGAGCACGTTTCCCATGTGGAGAAGACATTTGTTCTGACTGATGACTCAGGAAACCCCCATATGGTGGTATTGAAAACCAGGCCTCTGAGGTTCTGACATAGCTCCACGAGCAAGTTTCCAATGTGCAGACAAGACTTGCTCTGAAGGGGCCTCTGGAAACCCCATAGGCTGGTATTGGAAACCAGGCCTCTGAGAAGAGATGCCTGGAAACCAAAGCAATGGATCTGATTAGGGCCTAGGGGCCTGTCCAGTTCAATGTTCTTCTCTGGGGACATCTGTCTCCGAGTTGTTGTGGAGCTAGTTGCTCAGCTAGTGTCAGATCACCCCTTTTTGTTCCAAGCGACCTACAATATTGGTATGGTCCCAGGGACATTGGAGATTTCTCCTGATTTATATGGTTGTGGCCAATGGAATATGAAAAATTCCCTTTGAGAGGGCAGGAACAATCCTGAGGTGTGGTTCCAGGGGCCCTGGCCTGGAGGGTGTGTGTTTTCAGACAACTGTCCAAACAGCCCAGGCCTACACAACCTACAGGATCAGGCCCCTGGAGCCAAACCTGAGGAATGTACTTGCCCTCTCCAAGGGAATTGTGTGTGCCCATTCGAATGGCCACAACCCTTCTAATAGGATAAACCTCCAAAGTCCCTGATTCATCTCAATAGTGGTGACTTCCCAGGAACAACAGGGGCAATCTGAGCCCAACTGAGCACCTACCTGCACTCAGACCCATAGACAGATGTCCCCAGAGGTAAAAAGGAAAGAACAGGCCCCTAGGCACTAATCAGATCCATTGCTTTGGTTTTCAGGCATCTCTCCTCAGAGGCCTGGATTTCAAAAGCAGCATATAGCTGTTTCTTGACCCACACATCAGAAAACATCTCATCTACACATGGGAAACTTGCACGTTGGGGCTGTGTCAAAGCCTCTGTTTAGGAGAACCCTTTAGGGCCCCAGTGCCTCCGCTTCATTCCAAGGTCTCCATAGACACAAAAGCACGTTAGGACCCATCCCCAGGGGTGTCCATTTCAACTCAGCGTCCTCGGTTGCTCCCCACAGATCCAGGAGATCTAATCTGTCTTGTTGCTAGGAGACAATTGGAATGCGAGGTGGGCGACCCAGCCATCCATCCTTAGAACCCTGCTCAGAATCATTGGCCTGGAGCCAAACAACAGGTCTCAATTGTCCTGCAGAAGACTCTCTGCAGTTTGGAGCTTCTCACAACTCCCATCGTGGGAAAACCCCCATGGCCTCGTGATGCCCCCGCCCATTCATGAAGGGGCCATCAGGGACAGAAACTCCAACCTGAGCGATCGTCTGATCCTCGCCCTGACTTCAGATGCACGAGATCTCGATTCAGGTCTGTAGATTGTGCGTGCCATGGCCTCACCCAGAAACCTAAGCCTAGCTTGTGTTCTCAGACATTTGTCGTCAGACTACTGGCCCACAAGCCCTCCAGTTTGGCAATCCAGAACTACAATGCAGCACTCTGCCGGCCCTCCAGAAGAAAAACATTGTCCTCTGGTGCTACCCAGTAATCCCAAATGAGGATCAACCTGCACCGACCTTGGCTGTACCCCAAATACATAGGCTGACCAGGGCACTAATGCCCTTTCTGACACAGCCTGAGCCTGGACCCCCTGGCCCCTCCCAGACAGCTGGCCGCACACTGAGCACATCGAGCCGCCATGGCCTTAGGTCGTCATCTCTTCCCAACATCAGTTTTCAGGTTTCAGAACCTAGACCTTATCTCCAATCACTGCCCAAGGTTGAAGGTGATGCAGAAATCAGAACTCCTTCCCCATGGCAAGAAACCTTGTGGTTGGCATGTTGTCCAACGTTCAGTGTAGTTGAAACCAGTGTGGCCCATGAGGCCCTGCCCATGCTCGCGGGACACATTGGTCACAAACACACATTGTGACGCTCAGGCTGAGCCCAGTCCTCAAGTAAGGCCACTCAGTGGCTGGATGAAGAGATATCATATTGGGCTTGCCATGCCCCTAGGCCCCAATTTTTAACCATAGTTCGGGTTGTCCCTTCAGTCTTCCCCACGGCTTGGCTTCGGAATTCCTCTTTTGGTGGGACACCTGAGGTAACAAACCTGAAATGAGTCCTCCCATCCCACAGATTGACGAAAAGCAATTGGGAATCGGGCCAAATCCTCAGAGAGGAAGATTCGTCTATGGCCCATGAGGCGTCCCCGACATTCCACGGCCATCGCTGATACAAAATCCAGAGACAAAAGCTTGAGCAAGAGCCTCAGACTCGCACTTTCTTCATATCCTGAAGAGTTATTCTCATGGTTTGTCGATCGGGCCTGCCATACCTACGTCCCCAAACCTAAGCTGAGTTTGTGTTTTCAGACTTCTGTCCTCAAAGTCTTGGGCCACACACCCTCCAGGCTGGGCCCCTGGAGCCACACATTAGGACTGTGCCTACCAATCCATGGGAATTCTGCCCATTCCATGGTCCAAAATCGTACAAATTAGGAGAAATCTCCAAAGTCCCTGAGGCCATCCCAATAGTGTAGGTCGCCCGGAACAAACAAGGGCTGTCTGACACCAGCTGATAATCGACCTCCACTCATACCATAGATGGATGTCCCCAGAGAAGAAGATTGAACCAGACAGGACCCTAGGCCATAATAGGATCCATTGCTTTGGGTTACAGGCATGTGTCCTCAAAAGCCTGATTCCAATACGAGCATAGGGGTTTTCCTGAGGCACCCATCAGAACTCATCTCTTCTCCACAAGGAAACCTGTCCATGGGAGCCATGTCCAAAGCTTAGGAGAGTACTTCAGGGTCCCGGTGCCACCGCCCCATTCCAAGGCCCTCATGGACACAAAAACACATTAGGACCCATCCTCAGGAAAGTCCATTTCAACTCAGCCACCCCGGTTGCTCCCGCAGAGTAATCAGATCTAAACTGTCTTGTTGCTAGGAGACAATTGGAATGCGAGGCGGGCTTCCCAGGCATCCATCCGCGAACGGTGCTCTGGAGTCATTCCATATGGGATGTCCTGGAGCTGTCCAACAGGTCTCAATTGTCCGGAAGAAGGAATCCTGGAAGGGGGCATCCCACAACTCCCAACGTGGGAAAACCTCAATGGTCTCGAGATTCCGCTCCCTTCATGAAGCGGCCGTCATGCTCAGAAACTCCCACCTGAGCCAACGTCTGATCCTCGCCCTGACTTCAGATGCATGAGATATTGGTTCAGATCTGCAGGGGGTACCTGCCGTGCCCTCGCCCGGAAACCCAAGTCTAGCTTGTCTTCTCAGACTTCCATCCTCACACTCCTGGCCCCAAAGCCCTCAAGTTTGGCAATTCCGGACCCACAATGCAGCACTCTGCCTGCCCTCTAGAGAAAAAAATGATTGCCTCATGAGCTGCCCAGGCACCTTAAATGAGGGTAAACCTACACAGCACTCGACTTTACCCAAATTATATAGTCTAACCTGGGCACTAATGCACTGTCGAACACATCCTGAGCCCGGACCTCCTGACCAACACCCAGAAAGCTGACCGCACACTGAGCACATAAAACCCGCCATGGCCTTAGGTCATCATCTCTTCCCTACCTCAGTTTTCAGGCTTCAGAACCGAGACCTTATCTCCAATCACTGCCCAGGGTTGAGTCTGATGCAGAAATCAGAACTCCTCCTTACCCATGGCAAGAACCCTTGTGGTTGGCACGTTGTCCAACGATCAGTGTAGGAGAAACCCTGAGGCCCCGCCCATTCTTGAGTGCGACGAGGGCATACACACGCATTGTGACCCTCAGCATGAGTCCTGTCCTCTAGTAAGTCCTCTCAGTGGCTGGACCATTAGATGTCATAATGGGCTTGACATGTCCCTAGGTCCCAATTTTTAACCAGATTTCTGATTGTCCAGTCGCCCCTCCTAGGGCTCTACTCTGAAATCCCTCATTTGGTGGGACACCTGAGGTTAAAAAAGAAAACAACAACAACAACAACAACAACAAAATAAAACGGACTTCTTCCAGCCCACAGAATGAACCCAAACTCTTTGGACGGGGCCAAACCACCAGAGAGTAAGAATCGTCCATTTCCCATGAAGTCACCCAGAAATTCCACGACCATGAGTGACACGATATCCCGAGACAAAAACTTGAGCAGGAGCCTCACACTCGCCCTTCTTTCAAATCCCGAAGAGTTCTCCTCATGGTCTGTAGATCAGTCCTGCCATACCTATGACCTGAAACATAAGCCGAGTTTGTGTTTTCAGACAACTGTCCAAAAAGGGCTGGACGACACAACCTACAGGCTCAGGCCCCTGGAGCCAAACCTGAGGACTGTACTTGCCCTCTCCAAGGGAATTGTGTGTGCCCATTCCAATGGCCACAACCCTTCTAATAGGATAAACCTCCAAAGTCCCTGATATATCTCAATAGTGGTAGCTTCCCAGGAAAAACAGGGGCAATCTGAGCCCAAATGAGCCCCTACCTGCACTCAGACCCATAGACAGATGTCCCCAGAGGTAAAAAGGAAAGAACAGGCCCCTAGGCACTAATCAGATCCATTGCTTTGGTTTCCAGGCATCTCTCCTCAGAGGCCTGGATTTCAAAAGCAGCATATAGCTGTTTCTTGTTTCACCCATCAGAAAACATCTCATCTACACATGGGAAACTTGCACGTTGGAGCTGTGTCAAAGCCTCTGTTTAGGAGAACCCTTTAGGGCCCCAGAGCCACCGCTTCATTCCAAGGTCTCCATAGACACAAAAGCACATTCGGACCCATCCCCAGGGGTGTGCATTTCAACTCAGCATCCTCGGTAGCTCCCCACAGATCCAGGAGATCTAAACTGTCTTGTTGCTAGGAGACAATTGGAATGCGAGGTGGGATACCCAGCCATCCATCCTTAGAACCCTGCTCAGAATCATTGGCCTGGAGCCAAACAACAGGTCTCAATTGTCCTGCCGAAGACTCTCTGCAGTTTGGAGCTTCTCACAACTCCCATCGTGGGAAAATCCCCATGGCCTCGTGATCCCCCCCCCATTCATGAAGGGGCCATCAGGGACAGAAACTCCAACCTGAGCGATCGTCTGATTCTCGCCCTGACTTCAGATGCATGAGATCTCGATTCAGGACTGTAGATTGTGCCTGCCATGGCCTCACCCAGAAACCTAAGCCTAGCTTGTGTTCTCAAACTTTTGTCGTCAGACTACTGGCCCACAAGCCCTCCAGTTTGGCAATCCAGAACTACAATGCAGCACTCTGCCTGCCCTCCAGATAAAAAACATTGTCCTCTGGGGCTACCCAGTAACCCCAAATGAGGATCAACCTGCACCGACCTTGGCTGTACCCCAAATACATAGGCTGACCAGGGCACTAATGCCCTTTCTGACACAGCCTGAGCCTGGACTCCCTGGCCCGTCCCAGACAGCTGACCGCACACTGAGCACATCGAGCCACCATGGCCTTAGGTCATCATCTCTTCCCAACCTCGGATTTCAGGCTTTAGATTCTAGACCTTACCTCCAATCACTGCCCAGGGTTGAACGGGATGCAGAAATCAGAACTCCTTCCCCATGGCAAGATACCTTGTGGTTGGCATGTTGTCCAACTTTCAGTGTTGTTGAATCCAGTGTTGCCCATGAGGCCCCGCCATGCTCGCAGGCTACATTGGTCACAAACACACATTGTGACCCTCAGCCTGACCAAAGTCCTCAAGTAAGGCCTCTCAGTGGCTGGATGAAGAGATAGCATATTGGGCTTGCCATGCCCCTAGTCCCCAATTTTGAACCATAGTTCTCGTGGTCCCTTCAGTCTTCCCCACGGCTTTGCTTTGGAATTCCTCTTTTCGTGGGACACCTGAGGTAACAAAACTGAAAGGAGTCCTCCCATCCCACAGTTTGACGAAAATAAATTGGGAATCGGGCGAAATCCTCATAGAGGTAGATTCGTCCATGGCCCATGAAGCATCCCCGACATTCTACGGCCATTGCTGATACAAATTCCAGAGACAAAAGCCTGAGCAAGCGCCTCAGACTCGCTCTATATTCAAATCTTCATGAGTTCTTCTCATTGTTTGTATATTGGGCCTGCCATACAGACGTCCCCCAAAAAAACTGAGTTTGTGTATCGGAATCACAATCAGAACTCTGCCTTCCACATGGCTGTAATGCTTGTTCTTCACATGGAGTCACACCTTCACGTCGGGAACCCTTCATGGCCCCTGATGCCACGCCAAAACATGAGTGCTGCTTGGGCACAAATTCACACTGTTACCCTAGCATGAGCCCCATGTCAAAGAAAGGCCTGTCAGGTTCGGGATGAAGATTCTGCATATAGTCCCTGCCATGCCCATAGGCACCCAGGACTAACTAGATGGTGTGTATTCCAGTTGAAGGAACCCACTGCTGTGCTCTGGAGTCCCTCTCCTGGGGGGTCCTTTCTGGCAGAAAACAGTACTCTTCACTTCCCACAGAATGAACCCAAACACTTGGAGCTTGGACAATCCCCCGAGAGGAAGGCTCTTCCTCGGCCCCTGAGGCAACCCCTACCCTGAACGGACACTGTGAACGCAACAACCAGAGACAAAAGCCTGAGCAATTGCCTCCCATTTGCCCTCCTTTGATATCCAGAGAATCTCCCCTCACGGACTGGAGATCAGGCCTGCCATTACCTTGGCCCCATCCTGAGCAAAGTTTGCTTTTTCAGACATCCGTCCCCACAGCCCTGGCAAACACAGCCTCTAGGCTGGGTCCTCTGGAGCCATACAACAGGACCGTGCCTGCTCTCTCCTGGGAAACTGTGTCCATTCCTTTGGACACACACCTCCAGAATATGAGAAACCTCAAGGCCCCCGAGGACATCCCACTACTGGGAGCCTCCCTGGACACACAGGGGCATTCCGACACAAGTTGAGCAGCTACCTCCACGAAGGCATGCACACAGATGTCAACAGAGATAGAAGGTTGAGCCGGAGAGGCCCTTAGGCTTGCTTTGGGTTCCAGGTGTTACTCCTCAGAGGCTTTGGTTCGAAGAACAGGATATGGGGCTTTCCTGAGGCACTGAACAGAACTCCTCTCGTCTCCACATGGGGAGCTTTCTTACTGGGGATGTATCAAACCCTTCAGGTAGTGCCCAAGCAGCACTTGAGTGCTGATTGGGAACAAATTCACACTGTGACCCTAGCATGAGCCCCATGTCAAAGAAAGGCCTGTCAGGGCCTGGACAAAGAGCCCGCATATGGGGCTTGCCAAGCCCCTATGCACCCAATCCTCACCAGGGTTTGAGATTTCCAGTCGCCCCGCCCGTACCTGGGGCTCTGATCTGGAATCCCTTTCTTGGAGAGACACATGAGCCAGACAACACGACTCCACCCTTCCCACAAAATGACCCCAATCTTGGAAGATGGGACAAATCTTCAGAGAGGGATACTCGTCCACAGTCCCTGAGGCCACCCCTCAAATCCACGGCTATCCCGGACACAGCATCCAGAGACAAAAGCCTGAAGGAACGCCTCCCACTCGCCCTTGTTTCAGAGGCACAGGAGTTCCCTCTCGGTCTGTACCTCCGGCCTGCCATACCCTATGCACCACTCATAAGCTGACTTTGTGTTTTCAGACTTCTGTGCCCACAGCCTGGACCCACAACCTCCAGGCTAGGGCCGATGGAGCCACAGCGAAAGTTTGTGCCTGCCCTCTCCAAGGAAAGTGTGCCCAATCCATTGACCACAACCCTACAGGTTAGGGAAAAGCTCCAAGGCCCCTGAGGACATCAATAGTGTAGGCCACCCTGGACTAAGAGGGGCTCTCTGACACCAGCGGAGCAACTATCTTCACTTAGACTCTCAGAAAGTGTCCCCAGAGACAGAAGGTTGAAATGGACAGGCCCCCAGGCCCTAATATGAACCTTAGCTTTGTTCCATGTGTCCGTTCTCAGAGGACTGTTTTCGTAGACCAGCACATGGGGCTTTTCTGAGGCACCAAACCAAGGATCTCTAGTCTCCACATGGGCAGCTTTCTTACTGGGGATGTATCAAACCCTTCAGGTAAAAGAATTCCGCAGGGCCACTGAACAACCAGCACATTCCAAGGTCTCCATGGACCCAAACACACATTATGACGCATCCTCAGGAGAGGCCATTTCAACTCAGCCCCCTGGGTCGCTTGTTCCAGAGGCCCCAGATAAAACATATCTTATCGCTAATGGCCAATTGGAATGCGAGGCATGCTGTACGGGGATCCATCCTTCGAACCCTGCTCTCCAGTCCTTCCATATGGTATGTCCTGGAGCCATGCAACAGGACTCGAATGTCCCACAGAAGGAAACCTTGTGGTTTGGGGCAACCTCCAAACTCAGCTTGGGAAAAATTCCTTGGCCTCATGAGGCCCCCGCTTCATGAAGGTGCCAACATGGACACATACTCCAGCCTCAGCCAACGTCTGATCCTCAGCCTGACTTCAGATGCAGGAGATTTTGATTCAGCCTCTGCAGAATGGGCCTGCTCTGCCCTTGGCTCCAATCCTCACCCTAGCTTGTGTTTTCAGACTTCCGTCCTCTCACTCCAGGCCCACAAGCCCTCCCTACTGGGAATTCTGGGGCCACAATGAAGCACTCTGCCTGCCTCCCAGGAGAAAATCATTGTCTATGGTGCTGCCCAGAAACCCCAAATGAGGATCAAACTGCTTGGCCCTCGGCAACACCCCAATTGCATAGGCTACCTTAAACACTGATGCTCTGAGGCAAATAGCCTGAGCCCAGACCTTCCAACAGACACCGACACAGCTGGCTGCACACCCAGCACATTGGACCCGCCACTGCCTTAGGCCACCATCTATTCCCAACCTGGGTTTTCATTCATCGGAACCTAGACCTTATATCCAATTCCTGCACAGGGGGGACCCCCTCTGATGCACACAAGTCAGAACCCCTCCTACCCCATGGCAAGAAACCTTGCTGCTGGCAGTGAGTCAAACCTTCAGTGTTGGAGAAAACGGCATGACCCATGAGGCCACGCACATGCGTGAGCGCCGCCTTGGGCACAAACACACATTGTGACCCTCAGCGTGAGTACCTTATTCAAGTAACGCCTCTCAGTGACTGGACCAAGAGCCCGCATATGTGGTTTGCCATGCCCATAGGAACCCAGGACTAAATAAATGGTGTGTATTCCAGTTGAGGGAACCCACTGCTGTGCTCTAGAGTCCCTCTCCTGGGGGGTCCCCTGTGGCAGAAAACAGTACTCTTCATTCCCACAGAATGAACACAAACACTTGGGAGCTTGGACAATCCCCCGAGAGGAAGGCTCTTCCTCGGCCTCTGAGACAACCCCTACCCTGACCGGACACTGTAAATCCTGAGTGACTGCCTCCCACTTGCCCTACTTTGATTTCCAGAGGATCTCCCCTCACGGACTGGAGATCAGGCCTGCCATTACATTGGCCATTAGCTGAGCCAAGTTTGCTTTTTCAGACATCTGTCCCCACAGCCCTGGGAAACACAGCCTCTAGGCTGGGTCCTCTGGAGCCATACCACAGGACCGTGCCTGCTCTCTCCTGGGAAACTGTGTCCATTCCTTTGGACACACACCTCCAGAATATGAGAAACCTCAAGGCCCCTGAGGACATCCCACTACTGGGAGCCTCCCTGGACACACAGGGGCATTCCGACACAAGCTGAGCAGCTACCTCCACGAAGGCATGCAAACAGATGTCAACAGAGATAGAAGGTTGAGCCGGACAGGCCCTTAGGCCATAATCTCAACTCTTGCTTTGGGTTCCAGGTGTTACTCCTCAGAGGCTTTGGTTCGAAGAACAGGATATGGGGCTTTCCTGAGGCACTGAACAGAACTCCTCTCATCTCCACATGGGAAGCTTCCTTGTTGGAGCTGTGTCAAAAACCTCAGTTTGGAAAACCCTGCAGAGTTCCTGAGCCACCTCCACATTCCAAGGTCTCCCAGGCCACCAAGCCTCAGTAGGACTCATCTTCAGGAGAGTCCATTTCAACTCTCCCCTCTGGGTAGCTCACCCAGGAGCCTGAAGATTGAGCCTGCCTTGTCCTGACTAAAGAGTGGGAATATGAGGTGGCGTTCCCAGGCATCCATGCTTAGACATCTGCTCTCGAGTTTTCCATATGGGGCCTCCTGGAAACATCCAATAGGACTCGACTGTCGTGCAGAAGGAAACCTTGAGGTTTGGAGTAGTTCACAAATCCCATCGTAGGCAAACCTCCCTGGCTTCATGAAGCCCCCACACCCTTCAGGAAGAGGCCATGCTGGACAAAAACTCTAGCCTGAGGCACGTCTCATAGTTGACATGACCTCAGTGCAGGAGATCTCGATTCAGCCTCTGCAGACTGGCCCTGCCTTGCCCTCGGTCCCAAACCTCATGCTAGCTTGTGTTTTCAGACTTCCTTCCTCACACTCCTGGCAAACAAGCCCTCCAGATTAGGAACTCCAGAACCACAACCCAGCCCAGTGTCTGCCCAAAGGAAGAAAAACGTTTCCCTGTGAGGCTCTCCAGAAAACCCAGATGAGTATCAACCTGCTCGGGCCTCGACGGTACCCGAACTGGATAGGATGCTCTGGGCACTCATGCTCTGTCTGACACAGCCTGAAGCCAGACGTCCAGACAGACAAGGAGACAGATGGCCGCACACCCAGCACTTCGGACACGCCATGGTCTTATGCCGTCACCTCTTCCTAACCTTGGTTTTGAGATATATGAACCTAGACATTATATCAATTCTCCACACAGCTGGGTATAGCAAGCACAAAACAGAACTCCTCCTTTCCCATGGCTGTCAAGCTTGCTCTTGGCATGGAGTCACACCTTCAGGGTGGGAGAAACCTTCATGGCCCCTGATGCCACGCCCAAACTTGAGTGCTGCTTGGGCACAAATTCACACTGTGACCCTCAGCATGAGCCCCATGTCAAAGAAAGGCCTGTCAGGGCCTGGACCAAGTGCCCGCATATGGGGCTTGCCAAGCCCTTATGCACCCAATCCTCACCAGTGTTTGAGTTTTCCAGTCGCCCCGCCCGTACCTGGGGCTCTGTTCTGGAATCCCTTTCTTGGAGAGACCCATGAGCCAGACAACACGACTCCACCCTTCCCACAAAATGACCCCAAACTCTTGGGAGCTGGGACAAATCCCCAGAGAGGGATACTCGTCCACAGTCCCTGAGGCCACCCCTCCAATCCACGGCTATCCAGGACACAACATCCAGAGACAAAAGCCTGAAGGAACGCCACCCACTCGCCCTTGTTTCAGAGGCCCAGGAGTTCCCTCTTGGGCTGTACCTCCGGCCTGCCATACCCTAGGCGCCACTCATAAGCTGAGTTTGTGTATTCAGACTTCTGTGCCCACAGCCTGGACCCACACACCTCCAGGCTAGGGCCTCTGGAGCCACAGCGAAAGATTGTGCCTGCCCTCTCCAAAAAAAGTGTGCCCAATCCATTGACCACAAACCTACAGGTTAGGGAAAAGCTCCAAGGCCCTGAGGCCATCAATAGTGTAAGCCACCCTGGACTAAGAGGGGCTCTCTGACACCAGCGGAGCAACTATCTCAACTTAGACTCTCAGACAGTGTCCCCAGAGACAGAAGGTTGAAATGGACAGGCCCTGAGGCCCTAATCTGAACCTTAGCTTTGGTTTCCATGTGTCCATCCTCAGAGGACTGTTTTCATAGACCAGCACACAGGGCTTTTCTGAGGCTACAAACCAAACCTCTCTCTCCACATGGGCAGCTTTCTTACTGGGGATGTATCAAGCCATTCAGGTAGGAGAGTTCCACAGGGCCACTGAACAACCAGCACATTCCAAGGTCTCCATGGACCCAAACGCACATTATGACGCATCCTCAGGAGAGGCCATTTCAAATCAGCCCCCTGGGTAGCGTGCCCCAGAGGCAGCAGGTCAAACATATCTTGTCGCTAATGGCCAATGGGAATGCGAGGCATGCTGTACAGGGATCCATCCTTCGAACCCTGCTCTCCAGTCCTTCCGTATGGTATGTCCTGGAGCCATGCAACAGGACTCGAATGTCCCACAGAAGGAAACCTTGTGGTTTGGGGCAACTTCCAAACTCAGCGTGGGAAAACTTCCTTGGCCTCATGAGGCCCCCGCTTCATGAAGGTGCCATCATGGACACATACTCCAGCCTCAGCCAACGTCTGATCCTCAGCCTGGCTTCAGATGCAGGAGATTTTGATTCAGCCTCTGCAGAGTGGGTCTGCTCTGCCCTTGGCTCCAATCCTCACCCTAGCTTGTTATTTCAGACTTCTGTCCTCTCACTCCTGGCCCACAAGCCCTCCCTACTGGGAATTCTGGGGCCACAAAGAAGCACTCTGCCTGCCTCCCAGGAGAAAAACATTGTCTATGGTGCTGCCCAGAAACCCCAAATGAGGATCAAACTGCTTGGCCCTCGGCAACACCCCAATTGCATAGGCTACCTTAAACACTGATGCTCTGTCGCAAATAGCCTGAGCCCAGACCTTCCAACAGACACCGACACAGCTGGCTGCACACCCAGCATATTGGACCCGCCACTGCCTTATGCCACCATCCATTCCCAACCTGGGTTTTCAGTCATCGGAACCTAGACCTTATCTCCAATCCCTGCACAGGGGGGAACTTGATGCACAAGTCAGAACCCCTCCTTCCCCATGGCAAGAAAACTTGCTGCTGGCAGTGAGTCAAACCTTCAGTGTAGGAGAAAACGGCATGGCCCATGAGGCAACGCCCAAGCGTTAGGGCCGCCTTGGGCACAAACACACATTGTGACCCTCAGTGTGAGTACCTTATTCAAGTAACGCCTCTCAGTGACTGGACCAAGAGCCCGCATATGTGGCTTGCCATGCCCATAGGCACCCAGGACTAAATAAATGGTGTGTATTCCAGTTGAGGGAACCCACTGCTGTGCTCTAGAGTCCCTCTCCTGGGGGGTCCCCTGTGGCAGACAACAGTACTCTTCCCTTCCCACAGAATGAATCCAAACACTTGGGAGCTTGCACAATCCCCCGAGAGGAAGGCTCTTCCTCGGCCTCTGAGACAACCCCTACCCTGACCGGACACTGTGAACGCAACACCCAGAGACAAAATCCTGAGTGACTGCCTCCCACTTGCCCACCTTTGATATCCAGAGGATCTCCCCTCACAGACTGGAGATCAGTCCTGCCATTACCTTGGCCACTAGCTGAGCCAAGTTTGCTTTTTCAGACATCTGTCCCCACAGCCCTGGCAAACACAGCCTCTAGGCTGGGTCCTCTGGAGCAATACCACAGGACCGTGCCTGTTCTCTCCTTGGAAACTGTGTCCATTCCTATGGACACACACCTCCAGAATATGAGAAACCTCAAAGCCCCCGAGGACATCCCACTACTGGGAGCCTCCCTGGACACACAGGGGCATTCCGACACAAGCTGAGCAGCTACCTCCACGAAGGCATGCACACAGATGTCAACAGAGATAGAAGGTTGAGCCGGACAGGCCCTTAGGCCGTAATCTCAACTCTTGCTTTGGGTTCCAGGTGTTACTCCTCAGAGGCTTTGGTTCGAAGAACAGGATATGGGCCTTTCCTGAGGCACTGAACAGAACTCCTCTCGTCTTCACATGGGAAGCTTCCTTGTTGATGCTGTGTCAAACACCTCAGTTTGGAAAACCCTGCAGAGTCCCTGAGCCACCTCCACATTCCAAGGTCTCCCAGGCCACCAAGCCACAGTAGGACTCATCTTCAGGAGAGTCCATTTCAACTCTCCCCTCTGGGTAGCTCACCCAGGAGCCTGCAGATGGAGCCTGCCTTGTCCTGACTAAAGAGTGGGAATATGAGGTGGCGTTCCCAGGCATCCATGCTTAGACACCTGCTCTCGAGTCTTTCCGTATGGGGCCTCCTGGAACCATCCAATAGGACTCGTTTGTCGTGCAGAAGGAAACCTTGAGGTTTGGAGTAATTCACAAATCCCATCGTAGGCAAACCTCCTTGGCCTAAAGAAGCCCTCACCCTTCAGGAAGAGGCCATGCTGGACAAAAACTCTAGCCTGAGGCACGTCTCATAGTTGACATGACCTCAGTGCAGGAGATCTCGATTCAGCCTCTGCAGAGTGGGCCTGCCGTGCCCTCGGTCCCAAACCTCACGCTACCTTGTGTTTTCAGACTTCCTTCCTCACACTCCTGGCTAACAAGCCCTCCGGACCAGAAAGTCCAGAACCAAAACCCAGCCCAGTGTCTGCCCAAAGGAAGAAAAACGTTTCCCTGTGGGGCTCTCCAGAAAACCCAGATGAGGATCAACCTGCTCGGGCCTCGACGGTACCCGAACTGGATAGGATGCTCTGGGCACTCATGCTCTGTCTGACACAGCCTGAAGCCAGACGTCCAGACAGACAAGGAGACAGATGGCTGCACACCCAGCACTTCGGACACGCCATGGTCTTATGCCGTCACCTCTTCCTAACCTTGGTTTTCAGATATCTGAACCTAGACATTATATCAATTCTCCACACAGCTGGGTATCGCAAGCACAAAACAGAACTCCTCCTTCCCCATGGCTGTCAAGCTTGCTCTTGGCATGGAGTCACACCTTCAGGGTGGGAGAAACCTTCATGGCCCCTGATGCCACGCCCAAACTTGAGTGCTGCTTGGGCACAAATTCACACTGTGACCCTCAGCATGAGCCCCATGTCAAAGAAAGGCCTGTCAGGACCTGGACCAAGAGCCCGCATATGGGGTTTGCCAAGCCCCTATGCACCAAATCCTCACCAGTGTTTGAGTTTTCCAGTCGCCCCACCTGTACCTGGGCTCTGCTCTGGAATCCCTTTCTTGGAGAGACCCATGAGCCAGACAACACGACTCCACCCTTCCCTCAAAATGACCCCAAACTCTTGGGAGCTGGGACAAATCCCCAGAGAGGGATACTCGCCCACAGTCCCTGAGGCCACCGCTCCAATTCACGGCTATCCCGGACACAACATCCAGAGACAAAAGCCTGAAGGAACGCCTTCCACTCGCCCTTGTTTCAGAGGCCCAGGAGTTCCCTCTCGGGCTGTACATCCGGCCTGTCATACCCTAGGCGCCACTCATAAGCTGACTTTGTGTTTTAAGACTTCTGCCCACAGCATGGACCCACACAACCTCCAGGCTAGGGCCTCTGAAGCCACAGCAAAAGATTGTGCCGGCCCTCTCTAAGGAAAGTGTGTCCAATCCATTGACCACAACCCTACAGGTTAGGGAAAAGCTCCAAGGCCCCTGAGGCCATCAATAGGTAGGCCACCCTGGACTAAGAGGGGCTCTCTGACACCAGCAGAGCAACTATCTCCACTTAGATTCTCAGACAGTGTCCCCAGAGACAGAAGGTTGAAATGGACAGGCCCCCAGGCCCTAATATGAACCTTAGCTTTGTTTCCATGTGTCCGTTCTCAGAGGACTGTTTTCGTAGACCAGCACATGGGGCTTTTCTGAGGCACCAAACCAAGCATCTCTCGTCTCCACATGGGCAGCTTTCTTACTGGGGATGTATCAAACCCTTCAGGTAGGAGAGTTCCGCAAGGACACCGAACAACCAGCACATTCCAAGGTCTCCATGGACCCAAACGCACATTATGACGCATCCTCAGGAGAGGCCATTTCAACTCAGCCCCCTGGGTAGCGTGACCCAGAGGCAGCAGATCAAACATATCTTGTCGCTAATGGCCAATTGGAATGCGAGGAATGCTGTACAGGGATCCATCCTTCGAACCCTGCTCTCCAGTCCTTCCATATGGTATGTCCTGGAGCCATGCAACAGGACTCAAATGTCCCACAGAAGGAAACCTTGTGGTTTGGGGCAACCTCCAAACTCAGCGTGGGAAAACTTCCTTGGCCTCATGAGGCCCCCGCTTCATGAAGGTGCCATCATGGACACATACTCCAGCCTCAGCCAACGTCTGATTCTCAGCCTGACTTCAGATGCAGGAGATTTTGATTCAGCCTCTGCAGAGTGGGCCTGCTCTGCCCTTGGCTCCAATACTCACCCTAGCTTGTGTTTTCAGACTTCCGTCCTCACACTCCTTGCCCACAAACCCTCCCTACTGGGAATTCTGGGGCCACAATGAAGCACTCTGCCTGCCTCCCAGGAGAAAAACATTGTCTATGGTGCTGCCCAGAAACCCCAAATGAGGATCAAACTGCTTGGCCCTCGGCAACACCCCAATTGCATAGGCTACCTTAAACACTGATGCTCTGTCGCAAATAGCCTGAGCCCAGACCTTCCAACAGACACCGACACAGCTGGCTGCACACCCAGCATATTGGACCCGCCACTGCCTTAGGCCACCATCCATTCCCAACCTGGGTTTTCAGTCATCGGAACCTAGACCTTATCTCCAATCCCTGCACAGGGGGGAACTTGATGCACAAGTCAGAACCCCTCCTTCCCCATGGCAAGAAAACTTGCTGCTGGCAGTGAGTCAAACCTTCAGTGTAGGAGAAAACGGCATGGCCCATGAGGCAACGCCCAAGCGTTAGGGCCGCCTTGGGCACAAACACACATTGTGACCCTCAGTGTGAGTACCTTATTCAAGTAACGCCTCTCAGTGACTGGACCAAGAGCCCGCATATGTGGCTTGCCATGCCCATAGGCACCCAGGATTAACTAGATGGTGTGTATTCCAGTTGAGGGAACCCACTGCTGTGCTCTAGAGTCCCTCTCCTGGGGGGTCCCCTGTGGCAGACAACAGTACTCTTCCCTTCCCACAGAATGAATCCAAACACTTGGGAGCTTGCACAATCCCCCGAGAGGAAGGCTCTTCCTCGGCCTCTGAGACAACCCCTACCCTGACCGGACACTGTGAACGCAACACCCAGAGACAAAATCCTGAGTGACTGCCTCCCACTTGCCCACCTTTGATATCCAGAGGATCTCCCCTCACAGACTGGAGATCAGTCCTGCCATTACCTTGGCCACTAGCTGAGCCAAGTTTGCTTTTTCAGACATCTGTCCCCACAGCCCTGGCAAACACAGCCTCTAGGCTGGGTCCTCTGGAGCAATACCACAGGACCGTGCCTGTTCTCTCCTTGGAAACTGTGTCCATTCCTATGGACACACACCTCCAGAATATGAGAAACCTCAAAGCCCCCGAGGACATCCCACTACTGGGAGCCTCCCTGGACACACAGGGGCATTCCGACACAAGCTGAGCAGCTACCTCCACGAAGGCATGCACACAGATGTCAACAGAGATAGAAGGTTGAGCCGGACAGGCCCTTAGGCCGTAATCTCAACTCTTGCTTTGGGTTCCAGGTGTCACTCCTCAGAGGCTTTGGTTCGAAGAACAGGATATGGGCCTTTCCTGAGGCACTGAACAGAACTCCTCTCGTCTTCACATGGGAAGCTTCCTTGTTGATGCTGTGTCAAACACCTCAGTTTGGAAAACCCTGCAGAGTCCCTGAGCCACCTCCACATTCCAAGGTCTCCCAGGCCACCAAGCCACAGTAGGACTCATCTTCAGGAGAGTCCATTTCAACTCTCCCCTCTGGGTAGCTCACCCAGGAGCCTGCAGATGGAGCCTGCCTTGTCCTGACTAAAGAGTGGGAATATGAGGTGGCGTTCCCAGGCATCCATGCTTAGACACCTGCTCTCGAGTCTTTCCGTATGGGGCCTCCTGGAACCATCCAATAGGACTCGTTTGTCGTGCAGAAGGAAACCTTGAGGTTTGGAGTAATTCACAAATCCCATCGTAGGCAAACCTCCTTGGCCTAAAGAAGCCCTCACCCTTCAGGAAGAGGCCATGCTGGACAAAAACTCTAGCCTGAGGCACGTCTCATAGTTGACATGACCTCAGTGCAGGAGATCTCGATTCAGCCTCTGCAGAGTGGGCCTGCCGTGCCCTCGGTCCCAAACCTCACGCTACCTTGTGTTTTCAGACTTCCTTCCTCACACTCCTGGCTAACAAGCCCTCCGGACCAGAAAGTCCAGAACCAAAACCCAGCCCAGTGTCTGCCCAAAGGAAGAAAAACGTTTCCCTGTGGGGCTCTCCAGAAAACCCAGATGAGGATCAACCTGCTCGGGCCTCGACGGTACCCGAACTGGATAGGATGCTCTGGGCACTCATGCTCTGTCTGACACAGCCTGAAGCCAGACGTCCAGACAGACAAGGAGACAGCTGGCCGCACACCCAGCACTTCGGACACACCATGGTCTTATGCCGTCACCTCTTCCTAACCTTGGTTTTCAGATATCTGAACCTAGACATTATATCAATTCTCCACACAGCTGGGTATCGCAAGCACAAAACAGAACTCCTCCTTCCCCATGGCTGTCAAGCTTGCTCTTGGCATGGAGTCACACCTTCAGGGTGGGAGAAACCTTCATGGCCCCCGATGCCACGCCCAAACTTGAGTGCTGCTTGGGCACAAATTCACACTGTGACCCTCAGCATGAGCCCCATGTCAAAGAAAGGCCTGTCAGGACCTGGACCAAGAGCCCGCATATGGGGCTTGCCAAGCCCCTATGCACCCAATCCTCACCAGTGTTTGAGTTTTCCAGTCGCCCCACCTGTACCTGGGCTCTGTTCTGGAATCCCTTTCTTGGAGAGACACATGAGCCAGACAACACGACTCCACCCTTCCCACAAAATGACCCCAAACTCATGAGGCCCCCGCTTAATGAAGGTGCCATCATGGACACATACTCCAGCCTCAGCCAACTTTTGATCCTCAGCCTGACTTCAGATGCAGGAGATTTTGATTCAGCCTCTGCCGATTGGGCCTGCTCTGCCCTTGGCTCCAATCCTCACCCTAGCTTGTGTTTTCAGACTTCCGTCCTCACACTCCTGGCCCACAAACCCTCCCTACTGGGAATTCTGGGGCCACACTGAAGCACTCTGCCTGCCTCCCAGGAGAAAAACATTTTCTATGGCGCTGCCCAGAAACCCCAAATGAGGATCAAACTGCTTGGCCCTCGGCAACACCCCAATTGCATAGGCTACCTTAAACACTGATGCTCTGTCGCAAATAGCCTGAGCCCAGACCTTCCAACAGACACCGACACAGCTGGCTGCACACCCAGCACATTGGACCCGCCACTGCCTTAGGCCACCATCCATTCCCAACCTGGGTTTTCAGTCATCGGAACCTAGACCTTATCTCCAATCCCTGCACAGGGGGAACCTGATGCACAAGTCAGAACCCCTCCTTCCCCATGGCAAGAAACCTTGCTCCTGGCCGTGAGTCAAACCTTCAGTGTAGGAGAAAACGGCAAACCTGCCGGGCCTCATGAAGCCCCCCATATCCTTCAGGGAGAGGCCATCATGGACAAAAACTCTAGCTTGAAGCACGTCTCATAGTAGATATGACCGCAATGCAGGAGATCTTGATTCAGTCTCTGCAGAGTGGCCTGCCGTGCCCTCGGTCCCAAACCTCACGCTAGCTTGTGTTTTCAGACTTCCTTCCTCACACTCCTGGCAAACAATCCCTCCAGAGTAGGATTTGCAGAACCACAAGCCAGCCCAGTGACTGCCCACCAGTAGAAAACGTTTCCTTGTGGGGCTCTCCATAAAACCCAGATGAGGATCAACCTGCTCTTGCCTCGATGGCACTCAGATTTGATAGGCTGCTCTAGGCACTAATGCTCTGCCTTTCACAGCCTGATGCCAGACGTCCAGACAGGCAAGGAGACAGCTGGCCACACACCTAGCACTTCTGACACGCCATGGTCTTATGCCGTTATCTCTTCCTAACCTTGGTTTTCAGATATCTAAACCCAGATATTATATCAATTCCCCACACAGTTGGGCATCTGAATCACAAATCAGAACTCCTTCTTCCCCATGGCTGTAAGGCTTGCTCTTCGCATGGAGTCACACCTTCAGGGTGGGAGAAACCTTTATTTCCCCTGAAACCACGCCCAAACTTGAGTGCTGCCTTGGGCACAAATTCACTCTGTGACCCTCAGCATGAGCCCAATATCAAAGAAAGGCCTGTCAGGGCCTTGACCAAGAGCCCGCGTATGGGGCGTGCCAAGCCCCTATACACCCAATCCTCACCAGTGTTTGAGTTTTCCAGTCTCCCCCTTGTTCCTGGGGCTCTGCTCTGGAATCACTTTCTTGGAGAGACACATGAGCCAGACAACAGGACTTCACCCTTCCCACAAAATGACCCCAAACTCCTGTTAGCTGGGACAAATCCCCAGAGAGGGATACTTGTCCACAGTCACTGAGGCCACCCCCTACAATCTACGGCTATCCTGGACGCATCCAGAGACAAAAGCCTGAAGGAATCTCGCCCTTGATTCACAAGCCAAGGAGCTCACTCTCTATCTGTACATCCGGCCTGCCATACCCTCGGCGCCACTCATAAGCTGAGTTTGTGTTTTCACTTCTGTGCCCACAGCCTGGCCCCACACACCCTCCAGGCTAGGGCATCTGGAGCCACAGCGAAAGATTGTGCCTGCCCTCTCCAAGGAAAGTGTGCCCAATCCATTGACCACAACCCTACAGGTTAGGGAAAAGCTCCAAGGCCCCTGAGGCCATCCTGATAGTGTAGGCTTCCCTGGACTAAAAGGGGCACTCTGACACCAGCTGAGCCATTATCACCACTTAGACTCTCAGACAGTGTCCCCAGAGGCAGAAGATTGAAATGGACAGGCCCTTAGGCCCTAATATGAACCTTAGCTTTAGTTTTCATGTGTCTGTCCTCAGAGGACTGGTTTCGTATACCAGCATATTAGGTTTTTCTGAGGCTCCAAACCAAACCTCTCTCGTCTCCACATGGAGTGCTTTCTTACTGGATCTGTATCAAACCCTTCTGGTCGGAGAATTCCGCAGGGCCACAGTACAACCATCACATTCCAAGGTCTCCATGGACAGAAACACACATTATGACGCATCCTCAGGAGAGGCCATTTCAACTCAGCCCGCTGGTTAGCTTGCCCCAGAGCCAGCAGATCAAACATATCTTGTCGTTAATGGCCAAAGGGAATGCGAGGCATGCTGTTCAGGGATCCATCCTTTGAACCCTCCTCTTCAGTCCTTCCGTATGGTATGTACTGTAGCCACTCAACAGGACTCGACTGTCTTGCAGAAGGAAACCTTGTGGTTTGTGGCAACCTCCAAACTCAGCGTGGGAAAATTTCGTTGGCCTCATGAGGCACCTGCTTCATGAAGGTGCTATCAAGGGCACAATCCAACCTCAGCCAACGTCTGATCCTCAGCCTGACTTCAGATGCATGAGATATCCTTTCAGCCTTTGCAGAGTGTGCCTGCTCCCTACCTCACCCTATCTTTTGTTTTCAGACTCTACCCTAGAACTCCTGGCCCAAAAGCCCTCATGATTGGGAATTCTGGTTCCAGAACGAAGCACTCTGCCTGGCCCCAAAGAAAAACATTGTCTATGGCATTGCTCAGAAACCCCAAATGAATTTCAACCTGCTCAGCCCTCGGCAACACCCCAATTGCATAGGCTACCCTAAACACTATGCTCTGTCTTACATAGCCTGAGCCCAGACCTTGTGAGAGACATTGAGACAGTTGGCTTCACACCCAGCACATCGAACCTGCCATGGGTTAGGCCATTTCATCCCTTCCCATTGACCTGGGTGTCTTCCTGGAGGTATATTCTGAGGCTGTGTCAGACTATGCATTTTTTCTGGAGCTTCCTATGGAATTGGGGTGGTATTAGGGGCCTTGCAATTTTCTCTTAATCTGGTGGGTTGGGAAACTGAGACAGGCTGACATTCCTTGGGAGAGCTGGCCCAGTGCTGTTGTGTGTTCCTGGAGGCCCCATCCTGGAGGGCATATGGGTCAGGACTCTGGGTCCAAAGTCTTCAGACACAAACTCGGGTAAGAGTTAAGCTCGAGGTGATGGCAGACCCAATCTGCAGACCCTGAGCGAAGCATCTCCAGATATGAAATTCGGACGGCTGTGAGGCAGGAGCACAGTCTTTTCTGTCTGACTTGTTTGTCTATGATGGCCACGAAATGAAGGGGTGGCCTCATGGGTCCATGTGAGATTCTACCTCTCTGGGAATTCTGCTCGGCACCCAAGAGTTTGGTGTATTTCCGAGGGATGGGAGGAGCGCAGTTTTATGAGTCAGGGATCCCGTCCAAACAGCCATTCCAGAGATGGGTCCTGGGTTCTGGAGCCTGGATCACCGCAACAAGGCTTAGGATTTGGGCCTAGGGTCCTGCTCTATGTTTTCCTGGTACAGCTCCCGAGTGTTCTTGTTGGAAATGGGTCTCATTCTGAGGGTCACAATGCCTGTTTTTGCCCAGATGCCCATGCTGAGTGGGTGTGACCTCATGGGCTATGCACTTGGCTCCCACTCTGAGGGTTGGACTGCCATCTCAACATTCAGTTTTCCTGCCATGGGGAAGGAGGGTACTTTTTTATGCTTCAGGTTCCCCCATGGGCAGGAATTTGAGCTAAGTTCTGGGACCGGTGCCTGAATACCCAGTTCACTTTGAGATGAGGTCCTCGGGCCAAGGCAGGACCCACCTGCAGAAAATGAGGCCTGCTTTCTGGGTGGCTGTCAGGAGCTCGGGCTCGAGCTGTGTCAGACAGAACATTCGTG
Organism: Mustela nivalis; assembly: GCF_964662115.1. Taxonomy (NCBI): domain Eukaryota; kingdom Metazoa; phylum Chordata; class Mammalia; order Carnivora; family Mustelidae; genus Mustela; species Mustela nivalis. The sequence continues at coordinate 120,714 of NW_028136543.1, read as the reverse complement.
GAGAGTTCGGCCTATGATATTGGGGTGCTTTTGAGAGCTGTGCAACTGGATCCTCATGGGGGATTTTTGCACAGACCCTTTCTTCACTTCTTCTATCTGGTGAGCAGGCAGATGGCTGCATTACGGCTCCAGAATATCCAAGTTGGAGGGTTTGCAGGCGAGGAGTGTGAGGACAGAAGTATGAAAACATAAGCTACGGTTACGCTCAGTGCCGAGCACATGTCTATTCCAATGTACAGCAGTTGTTTCGAGATCTCCAGCACCTGGGCGAGGGGAAGATGTCTGCTCACGCTGGAGTTTGTATCCATGATGGCCAACAAATGGTGGGGAGGCCTCAAGAATTCTTGGAGGTTTTTCCAAGCTGGAGCTTGTGAGCTGCTCCAAACATCAAAGTGTCCTACTAAGGGACAGCAGAAGTCTTCTTACAGGGCTCCAGGGTCCCCCATATGGAAGATTCGATAGCAATGCTCTCTGAATGGAGGCCTGGGAAGCCAATCTCGTGTTACCATTGCAGCTGAGGAACAGGGTAAGCTTGAACCAATGACACTGATTCCAAGTTCCAAGTGATTTGCGTTGATGGAAGTTCTCAGTCTAACAGGTCCCAATGCTGCTTGGTGTCCAGGGAGACCTTAGAATGTGGTGGCGGCTCTCTGACCATTGAGGATTCTCTATCTTTAGGATTAGACCCAGTACCCAGGAGCCAGGTTTCCTTCTTGGGACAGGAGGTGTGCTCTTGTATGGCTCACGGACCACAGGTTGGACCATATGCTTGAATTTCCAGAACAGACCTCTAGGAAGAGAGACCTCAAAACATAAGCTAGGGTTCTGATGAGGTTTTAGGGCCATGGAAGTTTCAATCTTCGGACTAAGTGCCATTGGCCTGCATGTCATCCTGGATGTAGGTGCTGAGGCTGTGTCAGGCTGTGCACTTTTTCCAGAGTGGCCTATGATATTGGGGTGCAGTCAGGGGCCTTGGAGTTTTCTCCTAATCTGGACATTTTGGGAAACTGAGATGGGCAGGGTTTCCTCAGGAGAGCAGGGCCAGTGATGTCATGTGTTTCTCGAGGCCCCATCCTGGAGGTCATGTGTGTCAGGACTTTGGGACCAAAGACTTTAGACACAACCTCGGATAAGAGATAGGAGTGAGGTGATGGCAGTCCGAATCTGAAGACCCTGAGGGAAGCTCCTCGGGATTTGAAATTCAGGTGGCTGGGAGGGAGGAGCACAGGCTTTTCTGTCTGGATTTTGTGTCTAGGATGGCCACTAAATGGAGGGGTGACCTCATGTGTCCGTGGGATATTCTTCCACTCTGGTGATTCTGCTTGGCACCCAAGAGTTTGATTTCTTTCTGGGGAAGAGGAAAAGACTGTATTCCATCTCTGGGATCCTGTCCAAACAAGGATTCCAGAGATGGGTTCTGGGTCCAGACACTGGGAAAACTTAACCAAAGCTTCGATTTGGGATCCTGGTCCAGATCCCAAGGGGGATCTTTGGAAAGGGGTCTCATTCTGAGGGTCACAATGCCTATTTGTGCCCAGCTGCCCATCCTGTGTAGGCATGGTCTCATGGACCATGCACCTGGTTCCCACTCAGGGTTGTACAGCCATCTCAACATTCAGTTTTCTGGCCATGGGGAAGGAGGAGCACTCTTTTGTGCTTCCGAGTCCCCTATGGGCAGGAATTTGAGCTAAGTCTGGGACAGGTACCTGAATATCCAGGTTGCTTCAAGATGATGGCCTCGGGCCAAGGTTGGACCCACCTGGAGGATATGGGGCCCACAATCTGGGTGGCTGACAGGAGGTCGGGGATCAGGCGGTGTCAGATAGACAATGTATGCAGAGGTTGGTCTATTATATTGGGGTGCCATTGAGGGCCGTGCAGGAGGATCCTCATGTGGGTTTCTACGAAGACCCATAGGGCACTTCTTTCTGGTGGGCAGGCAGAAAGCTGCACTGTGGCTTCAGAATTCCCAATATGAAGGGCTTGTAGGCGAGGAATGTGAAGACAGAAGTCTGAAAACACAAGCCACGGATAAGCTCAGTGCCGCCCACAGGACCATTCCATTGTGCAGTGGTTGTTTCGAGATTTCCAGCACCTGAGTATGGGCGAGGGTCAGATGTCTGCTCACGCTGGGTTTGCATCCATGATGGTCAACGAATTGTGGGGTGGCCTCAAGAATTCTTGGAGATTTTCCCAAGCAGGACCTTGTGAGCTGCTCCAAACAGCAAGGTGTCCTACTGTGGGACAGGGGAAGTCCGCTTACAAGGCTCCAGGGTCCCCCATATAGAAAGATTCGACAGCAGAGGTCTCTGAATGGGGGCCTGGGAAGTCTTCCTTGCATGACCATTGCAGCTGAGGAACATTGCAGGCTTGATCTGCTGGTTTTTGTTCAAATTTCCAAGTGATCTAAGTTGACGGATGTTCTCAGTCTAATGAGTCACAATGCTGCTTGGTGTCCAGGGAGACCTTAGAATGTGGTGGTGAGGGTGCCTGGGTGGCTCAATGGGCTAAGCCGCTGCCTTCGGCTCAGGTCATGATCTCAGGGTCCTGGGATTGAGTCCCGCATCGGGCTCTCTGCTCAGCAGGGAGCCTGCTTCTTCCTCTCTCTCTCTCTGCCTTCCTCTATGCCTACTTGTGATCTCTGTCTGTCAAATAAATAAATAAAATCTATATAAAAAAAAACAATGCGGTTGTGGGTCTGTGGCCATGCAGGATTTTCCTAACTGAGGGTTAGACCCAGTTCCCAGGAGCCAGGTTCCCTTCTCGGGACAGGAGGGGTTCTCTTGTATGGCTCAGGGACCACATGTCGGATCATATGTTGGATTTCAAGACCAGGCCTCTGGGCACAGAGGCCTGAATATCTAGGCTAGGGTTCTTATGAGGTTGTAGGGGCATGTCATCCTCAACCTTCGGACTTAGGGACTTTGACCTGTGAGTCTTCCTGGAGGTAGATGCTCAGGTTGTGTCAGACTGTGCATTTTTTCCAGAGTGGCCTATGAAATTGGGGTGGGCTCAGGGGCCTTGCAGGCTTTTCCTAATCTGGAGGGTTTGTGCAACTGAGACGGCAGAATTTCATCCAGAGATCAGGCCCAGTGATGTAGTGTGGTTCTGTCAGCCCCATCCTGCAGGGAATGTGGTTAAGGGCTCTGGGACCAAAGTCTTCAGACACAAAATTGTGTATCAATTAGGAGGGAGGTGATGGCAGCCCCGATCTGCAGACGCTGAGGGCAGCTCCTCAGGATTTGAAATTCGTGTGGCTGGGAGGCAGGAGCAAAGGCTTTTCTGTCTGGATTGTGTCTAGGATGGCCTTGGAATGGTGGGGTGTCCTCATGTGTCCATGGAATATTCTACCTCTCTGAAGATTCTGCCCAGCACCCAAGAGTTTGGTGTCTCACTGAGAAGGAGAGAGCGTGGTTTACTGTTTCAGGGTTTCCATCAACACAGGGATTCCAGAGATGGGTTATAGGTCCCTGTGCCTGGATAACCCTACAAAGGCTTAGTATTTGGGCCTAGAGGCTTGACTGCCTGGCTCTGTGGGGCTTTGGTTCAGCTCCCATGGAGACTTGTTGGAAATGGGTCTCAGGGTAAGGGTCACAATGCCTGTTTTTGCCCAGATGCCCATCCTGAGTGGGCATTGGCTCTTGTTCCATGCAACTGGATCCCAATATGAGGGTTGGACCACCATATCAACATTTAATTTTCCTTCTATGAGGAAGGAGGAGTACTCTTTTGTGCTTCAGATTCCCCCATGCACAGTAATTTGAGCTATGTTCTGGGACTGGTACGTGAATAACCAGGTTGGTTTGAGATGAAGGACTCAGGTCAAGGCAGGTCACACCTGCCAGATATGGGTCCCGCTATCTAGGTGGCTACCAGGAGGTCGGGGCTCAAGCTGTGTCAGACAAAGCATTAGTTCACAAGGTGGCCTATGATATTGTGGTGCTATAGAGGGCTGTGCTGGTGGAACCTTATATGGAGTTTCCCGCAGACCCATAGGGCACCTCTTTTTTCTGGTGGGCAGGCAGAAGGCATTGTGGCTCCCAAATTCCCAATATGGGGGACTTGAAGGCGAGGAGTGTGAGAACAGAAGGCAGAAAACACAATCTATGCTTAATCTCAGTGCCGAGAACATGGCCATTCCAATGTGCAGTGGTTTTTTCGAGATCTCCAGCATCTGAGTACAGGCGAGGGTCAGATGTCTGCTCATGATAGAGTTTGTATCTATCGTGGCCAACAAATGAAATATCCAGCACCTGAGTAAAGGTGGATTTCAGATGTTTACGCACACTGGAGTTTGTGTCTCTGATGACCGAATGGAGGAGTGGCATCAAGAGGCTGATGCATGTGAGATGCTCCAAACAGCAAGGTTGTTTTTTCTACTGGACAGTTAGAGTCTGGTATGTTTTCTGCAGGGCCCCCCATGTGAAAAGTATGGGTAGCAGAGCCCTTCCACATGGATGCCTGGAAAGCACACCTCCATTGACCAATGCAGCTGAGGAACATGCAGGTTCTTTACGGTGCTTCTGGGGCGAAGCACCAAGGTCTTGAGTTGACATGGAATCTCTTGAAGATGGGTTACAATGCTGGTTTTTTTTACCAGGTAGATCTTAGAATGTGTTGGTGGCTAAGATGCCTGCAAGATTCTCCTACCCTGAGGGTTTAACACAGGTCGAAGAGCACGGTTACCTTCTGGGGACAGGAGATGTAGTGTTTTGTGGCTCAGGGACCACATGCCGTATCATAAGTTCCTATTCAAGAACAGGCCTCTGAAGACAGATGCCCGACAACCTAATCTAGGGTTCCAATGAGTCCCAGGGGCATGAGAGGTTCAATCTTCAGACTTAGGAAAGTTGACTTGGGTGTCTGCCAGGATGTAGGTGATCAGGGAGTTTCAGACTGCGCACTTATGTCCAGAGTAACCTCCAATATTGGGGTGGCCACAGGGGCCTTGAATGTTTCAACCAACTCTGGAGGGTTTGGTTAACTGACATGCACAATTTCCATGGGTATGGCAAGCACAGTCCTGTGGTGTGGCTCCAGAGACTCCACCCTGGAGGGCATGTGAGCCATGGTTCTGGGAGGGAAGTCTGCAAACACAAACTCGGGTTAGGTTTAGTGGCTAGGTTATCGCAGGGCAATGTGTAGACCTGGAAGGCTACTCGTCAGGAACAGTAACTGGAATGACCCGAAGGCAGAAGCACAGGCTTTTATATCTGGATTGTGTGTCTAGGGTGACCTCAGAATGTAGCTGTGGCCTCATGGGTCTATGGGAGATTTTTCCTCTAAGGATACTGGCAGCTCCCAATATTTTGATGACTTTTTGAGATGGGAAGACTGCTATTTTCGATCTTAGGTGTGCCCCAAAACAGGTATTCCAGAGATGGGCTCTGGGTCTAGGCGCCTGGAAAATCCCACCAAGGGTTGGGATTTGGGCTTATGGGCAGACCAGGCCTGCAATGCAGGATCTTGGTGGTGCAACTGAGAGGGCTTGTTTGGAAGCATGCTCAGGCTGAGCATTACAATGCCTGTTTGTGCCCAGGGTGGCCCTCAGGAGTGGGCGTGGTCCCATTGTCCATTTTCTGGCTCCCACACTGAGGGATGGACACACATTCCAATGGCCAGGTTTCCAGCCATGGGGAAGGAGGAAATATCTATTGTGCTTCATGTTCCCCCATAGGCAGGGATTACAGCAAAGGTCTGGGGACAGATGCCTGAATACCAAGGATGCATAGAGATGACAGATTTGGGCCATGGCCGTTCTCACATGCTGGATATGGGCCCCGCTCTCTGGGTGGCTGACACGAGGTCTGGGCTCAGGCTGTGTCAGACACAGCACTAGTGGCCAGAGAAGTCTATATATTGGGGTTCTCTCCAGGGCCGAGTAAATTGATCCTCATGTAGGGTTTCTGGCCAGACTCACGAAGCACTTCTTTCTGTGGGGCAGGCAGAATGCTGCCTTATGGATCCAGAATTCCCTATCAAGAGGGTTTGGGGACAAATAGGGTGAGAATGCAATTGTAAACACCAGCTATGCTTAAATTGATTGCCAAGCGGAAGTCAGTTTCAATGTGCAGCAGCTTATACGAGATATCCAGCACCTGAGTAAGGGCAGATGTCAGATATTTGCTCACACTTGAGTTTGTGTCTAGGATGATGACTAATGGAGGGGTGGCTTCAGGAGGCAATGGAGGATTACCCACGCTTAAGATTGTGAGATGCTCCAAACAACAAGGTTTCCTTCTAATGGACAGGAGGAGTCTGTTTTTTTTTCCTCCAGGGTCCCTCAAGTGGAAGTTTGCGTAGCAGAGCCCTCCCGCATGGATGACTGGAAAGCACACGTCCAATGACCATTGCAGCTGAGGAACATGACAGGTTCGTTTTGGTGGTTCTGGTGCCAAGTACCAAGGCCTTGAGTTGACTTGGAATCTCTTACAGATGTGTCCCAAAACTGGTTTGTTACAAGGGAGTTCTTAGAATGTATTGGTGGCTATGGGCCACGCTGAGGGTTTGGCACAGGTCGATGTGCACAGTTTCCATCTTGGGAGAGGAGATGTTCTGTTTTGTGGCTCAGGGTACATATGTTGTATCCTGACTTGGTATTCAAGAACAGGCCTCTGAGGATTGATGCTTGCAAACTAATCTAGAGATCCAATGATGTCCTTGGTGCCCATCAGGTTCAATTTTCTTACTAAGGACCATTGATATGGTTGTCTGACTGGATGTAGGTGATCAGGGTGTTTCAGACTGTGCATTTGCATCCAGAGCCACTTCCAATATTGGGGTGGGCTCAGGGGCCTTGCAGGTTTCTCCTAACTTGGAGGCTTTGGGGAACTGTGATGGGCACAGTTTCCTTGGGGATGGCAGGCCCAGTCCTGTGGTAAGGCTTCAGAGACCACCTCCTTGAGGATATGAGAGCCATGGTTTTGGGAGGGAAGTCTGCAAACACAAATTTGGGTCAGGGATAGTGGCAAGGTGATCGCAGTTCCAATGCATAGACCTAGAAGGCATCACGTCAGGAACTGTAATTAGGGTGACTGAAAGCTTGTAGCACAGGCTTTTCTATCTGGATTGTGTGTCCAGGATGGGCTCTGAATGTAGACGTGGTCTCATGGTTCAATGGGAGACTTTTCCTCTCTAAGGATCCTGGTGGATCTCCATAGATTGGTGGTTTTTCAGAGAAGAAAAGAGTGCTCTTTTCCATCTTAGGGGTGCTCCAAAACAGGGAAGAATGCTGTTTTCCAACTTAGGCTTATGCCAAAACAGGGATTCCAGAGACGGGCTCTGGGTCTGGGTGCCCGGATATCCCACCAAGTGTTAGGATTTGGGCCTAGGGGCATCCCAGGCCTACAATGCAGGATCCTAATGGTGTAACAGAGAGGGCTTGTTTGAAAGCATGCTCAGGCTGAGGGTCATCATGCCTCTTTGTGCCCAGGGGGGCCCTCAGGAGAGGGCGTAGTCTCATTGGCCATATAGCTGGATCCCACTTTGAGGGTTGGACACCCATTGCAACAGCCAGGCTTCCTGCAATGGAAAGAGGAGTTCTCTATTGTGCTTCAGGTTCCCCCATTGACAGGGTTACAGGAAAGGTCTGTGGAAAGTTGCCTTAATACCAAGGATGTGTACAGATGACAGGCTAAGAATTCCCAGGTAACAAAACAGCATTGTTACCCATGTTCATGACATTCCATGTAAAAATAAGCCCTTAGTAGTTCGCCCCAGAGCCACCAGAATGAACTTGCCAAGTTCCTAAGCTGCAATGGTCAGTGGAGGTGTGGTTTCCAGGCAACCATACGGGGGTGCTCTGCTACACAAACTTTGCAATTGGCTGGGACCCTTGAGACAAAAAAACAGAATGCCCCTATCCGGTAGAAGGAAACCTTCTGTTTGGAGCATCTCACAAGCCCCAGCGTGGGAAATCCTCCATTTCCTCTTGAAGCCACCACTCCATTTGTCAGTCATCATAGACACAAACTCCAGCATGAGCAAACATCTGACATCCGCCCTTACTCAGGTGATGGATTTCAAATCGATGGCCCAAGTCTGTCTTCTCTTCTATTCTTGGTATTCAGGCATCTCTATCCACACCTTTGCGAAATCCTTGCCATTGGGGGAACCTGAAGCACAATAGAGAACTCCTCCTTCCCCATGGAAGGTATTCTGACAGTTGGGATAGTTGCTCAACCCTCAAAGTGGAAGGCAGCTCCATGGCCAAGGAGACCATGTGCACTCATGATGGCTTCCCCGGGCACAAGCAGGCATTGTGACCTCAGCCTGAGCATGCTTTCAACCAAACGCTCTCAATTGCATCTCTGGGACCCCGAATTGCAGGCCTAGTACACACCTAGGCCCAAATCCTAACCCTAGTGGGATTTTACAGGGGCCCAGACACAGAGCCCATCTCTGGAATCCCTATTTTGGGGGACCCTTAAGATGGAAAACAGCACTCTTCCCTTCCCCGAGATAGTCACCAAGCTCTTGGTAGCCACCAGGATCCTTGAGTGGAAAAATCTGCCATAGACCCATGAGAACACACCTGCATTCCGAGGCCATCCTGGACATACAATCCAGATACATATCATGTGCTATCACCTTTGAGTCATCGGATTTACAGTTCCTGACGAGCTGCCTTCCAGGTCTATGCATTGGGCCTGCAATCACCTTGTCATTAACCTAAACTGAGTATGTGTTTGCAGACTTCCTTCCTAAAACCATGGCTCACATGACCTCCAGGTTCTGGCATCTGAAGCCACACCACAAGACTGTGCATGAGATCCTCAAGGAAAGTGTGCCCATCACTTTTGCCCGATACCTTTAGATTAGGAGAAACCTGCAAGGCCCCTGAGCGCAGCCAAATAATGGAGGCCGCTCTGGGCACAAATGCACAGTCTGAGACACCCTGATCACCTCCATACAGGCAGACACCCAAGTCAATGCTCCTGAGTCAGAAGATTGAACCTGACATGCCCCGAGGACTTCATTGGCACACTAGATTAGGTTTACAGGTATCTGTCGTCAGAGGCCTGCTCTGGAATATCAACTTATGATAAAATATATAGTCCCTGAGCCACAGAACAGAATATGTCCTCCCCAAAAAGGAAGCCATGCTCCTGGAATTGTGTCATACCCTAAGGGTATTTGGATCCTGAATGGCCCCTTAGCAACCAGCACATTCTATGATATTCCTGGTAACAAACCATCATTGTGCCCCATCTTCATGAGACTCCATGTCAACTCAAGGTCTCGATATATTGCCCCAGAGCCACCAGAATGCACCTGCCATGTTCCTCAGCTGCAATGGTCAATGGAGGGGTGATTTCCAGGCATCCCTGTGGGGTTCTCTGCTACAAAACTTTCCACATGGAGAAACCAGAGAAAACAAACCAGACTTCTCCTGTCCGGTAGAAAGAAACTTTGCTATTTGGAGCATCTCACAAGGCCCAGCATGGGAAATCCTCCATGGCCTCTTGACGCCACCCTTCCATTTGTGGGTAATCACAGACACAAACTCCAGTGTGAGCAAACATCTGACATCCACCCTTACTCAGGTGCTGGATATTCGAAACGGCAGCTGCACACTGGAACTGCCTTTTGCTTTTCACTGAACTTAACCATAGCTTTGTATTACTATTCTATCCTCACCACACTGCTCCACAATATCTCTTGATAGGGAATTCTGGAGCCACAACGCAGTATTCTGCCTTCCACATAGAAAGAAGAAGGACCTGTTGAGTCTGCCCAGAAACTGCACATGAGGATCAATCTACTCAGACCACGAGGCAACCCTGATTAATAGATTTCCCTGACCACTAGTGCTGTGTCTGACAGAGTCTAAGCCCCGACCTCGTGTCAGCCACCCAGAGGTGAGGGCCCATATTTAGCATGAGAGATCGGCCATGGCCCTGGGCCATCATCTGTACCCATCCTTGGTATCCAGTCATCTGTCCCCCAAACTTTGCTGGAATTCCTGCCAATGGCGAACCTGAAACACAATAGAGAACACCTCCTTCCCCATGGCAGGAATATTGGCTGTTGGGATGGTTGTCCAACCCTCAGCGTGGGAGCCAGCTGCATGGCCAAGGAGACCATGCCCACTCCTGAGGGCCGACATGGGCACAGGCAGGCATGGTGATCCTCAGCCTGAGCATGTTTTCAAACAAACACTCTCAGTTGCTCCTCCAGTACCAGCATTGCAGGCCTGGTATGCCCCTAGGCCCAAATCCTAACCCTTGGTGGGATTTTCCAGGTGCCCAGACCCAGAGTCCGTCTCAGAATCCCTGTTTGGGGCACCCTTAAGATGGAAAACAGCACTCTTCCCTTCCCTGAGAAAGGCACCAAACTATTGGCAGCCGCCAGGATCCTTAGAGAGAAAAAATCTCCCATGGACCCATGAAAACAAACCTGCATTCCGAGGCCATCCTGTCCACACAATCCAGAGAGAAAAGTCTTTGCTACCGACTTTGAGTCATCCTATTTACATTTCCTGACGAGCTGACCTCCATGTCTATGCATTGGGCCTATGATCATCTCGACACTAACCCTAACCCCAGTTTGTGTTTGCCGACTTCTCTCCCAAAACCATGGCTTACATGCCCACCAAGATGTGGTCCCTCAAGCCACATCACAGGAAAGTTCCTGCCATCCCCAAGAAAACTGTGCCCATCAGGTTGTCCAAACCCTCCAGATTAGGAGAAACCTGCCAGGCCCCTGAACCCACCCCAATATTGGCGGTTGCTCTGGATGCAAACGTGCATTCTGAAACACCCTGAGCACCTCCATCGAGGCAGAAAGCCAAGTCAATGGTTCTGAGTCAGATGATTGAACCTGACATGCCCCTAGGACTTCACTGGAACCCTAGATTGGGTCTTCAGACATCTGTTCTCAGAGTCCTGTTCTGGAATACCAAGTTATGATACAACATGTGGTCCCTGATTCCCACAACAGAACATCTCCTGTCTCCAGAAGGAAAATGTGCTCTTGGATCTATGTCCAACTTTCAGGGTAGATGGATCCTGCATGACCCATTAGCCCCAGCACCTTCTATGATCTCCCTGGTAACAAACCAGCATTGTGACCCAACTTCCTGAGACTTGATGCCAACTCAAGGTGTTGGTACTTTGCCCAAGAGCCATGAAACGAATCTGCCATGTTCCTCAGGTACAAAGGTCAATGGACGTGTGCTTTCTAGGCATCCAAGAGGTAGTTCTCTGCTACACAAAAATTCCACATAGGGAACCCTAGAGCAAACAAATAAGACTGCTCCTGTCAGGTTGAAGGAAACCTTGGTTGTTTGGAGCATCTCACAAGCCCCAGCCTGGGAAGTCCTCCACATTCTCTTGATGCCAACCCTCCATTTGTTAGTCATCATAGACACAAATTCCAGCATGAGCAAACATCTGACATCTGCTCTTACTCAGGTGCTGGATATTCGAATCAGTCACGCACACTGGAAATACCTTTCACTTAACACTGTATTCTTGCATAGTTTGGGTTTACAATTCCATCCTCACCCTACTGGACTGCAAGTCCTCTTGAGAGGGAATTAGGGAGACAAAACGCAACATTCTGCCTTCCCCATAGGAAGAAGGGCCTGGTGAGTCTGCCCAGAAACTCCCCATGAAGATCAATCTACTTGGCCCTCGAGGGAACCCCGATTTATACTTTGCGCTGGCCACTAGCGCTGTGTCTGAGAGAGCCTGAGCCCCAACCTCGTGTCAGCCACCCAGAGTGTGGGGCCCTTATCCAGCATGTGGGACTGGCCATGGCCCAGTCATCTCTACCCATCCTTGGTATTCCGGCAACTATCCCAGACCTTTGCTGGAATCCCTACCAGTGGGGGAAACTGAAGCACAATTGAGAACTCCTCCTTCCCCATGGCAGGAAGCCTGGCTGTTGCTATGGGTGCCCAACCCTCAGAATTAGAACCAGGTGCATGGCCAATGAGACAACGCTCAATCATAAGGGCCGCCTGGGCCAAAGCAGGCATTGTGTCCCTCAACCTTAGCATGCATTCAAACAAATGCTCTCAGTTGTTTCTGCAGGGTCCCGCATCGCAGGCCTGGTATGCCCTTAGGACCATATCCTAACACTTCGTGGGATTTTCCATGCCAACATAACCAGAGCCCGTCTCTGGAATCTCTGTTTTGAAGCACCCCTATGATGGAAAACAGCACTCTTCCCTCCCCTGAGAAAACTATTAGGAGCTGCCAGGATGTGTAGAGAGGAAAAATCTCCCAGGGCTCCATAAGACCACACCTTCATTCCGAGGCCATCCAGGACACACAATCCAGATACAAGAGACTGTGCTACCACCTTCGAATCACCTGGTTTACAGTTCCAGACGAGCTGCCCTACAGATCTACGCATTGGGCCTGTGATCACCTCGCCATTAACCCTACCCCAAGTTTGTGTTTGCAGACTTCTTTCCCAAAACCATGGCTCACATGCCCTCTATGATGGGTCTCTGTAGCCACACCACAGGAAAGATCTTGCTATCCCCAATGAAACTGTGTCCATCACAGTTGCCCAAACCCTCCAGATTAGGACAGACCTGCAAGTCCCCTGAGCCCAGTCCAATATTGGAGGCCACTCTGGACACAAATGCACAGTGTGCAACACCCTGATCACCTCCATCCAGGAAGACACCCAAGTCAATGGTCCTGAGTCAGAAGATTGGTCCCTGAACCCCACAATAGAATATCTCCTGTCCCCAGATGGAATTCGTGCTCTTCAACTTGTGTCAAGGGTCGGGGTATATGAATTATGCACAGCCCCTTAGCCCCCAGCACATTCTAAGATCTCTCTGGTAACAAACAAACAGCATTGTGATCCATCTTCATGAGATTCCATGTCACTTCAAGTCCTTGGTAATTCACCCCAGAGCCAACAGAATGAACCTGCCATGTTCCTCACCTGATATGGTCAGTGATATGCTTTCCAGGCATCCATGTGGGAGTGCTCTTCTACTTATTCTTTCCACATGTGGGACCCTGGAGCAAACAAACCAGACTGCCACTGACCAGTAGAAGGGAACCCTCTGTTTGGAGCATCTCAGAAGCACCAGCAGGAGAAATCCTCCATGGCCCTTGACACAACCCCTCCATTTGTCAGTCATCATAGACAAAAACTCCAGCATGAGAAAACATCTGAAATCTGCCGTTATTTAGATTCTGCACTTTCTCTTCCACCACTGCACACTAGAACTGCGTTTCACTTGACACTGAATTTATCCATAGCTTGGGTTTAGAATTCCATCCTCAGCCTCCTGGTATGCAAGCCCTCTAGAGAGGGAATTTGGAGCCACAAGGCAACATTCTCCATTCCCACTAGAAAGAAATAGGGCCTGGTGAATCTTCCCAGAAACTCCACATGAGGTTCAATCTACTTGGCACTCGATGGAACCTTGATTTATAGGCTGTCCTGGGCACTAGTACTAGTACTAGTACTAGTACTGTGTCTGACAGAGCCTGAGCCAAGACCTAGTTTCAGGCACCCAGAGATATGAGCCCATATCCAGCATGTGAGATTGGCCAGGGCCCAAGTCCATCATCTCTACCCATCCTTGGTATTCAGGCACCTGTCCCCAGAACTTTTATGTAATCCCTACCAATGGGGTAACCTAAAGCACAATAGAGAACTCCTCCTTCCCCATGGTAGGAATCCTGGCTGTTGATATGGGTGTCCAAACCTCAAAGTGGGAGCCAGCTGCATGGCCAAGGAGACAATGCCCACTCATGAGGGCTGCCCTCGGCACAAGTAGCCATTGTAACCCTCAGCTTGATCAAGCCTTCAAAAAAATGCTCTTAGTTGCACCTCCAGGATCCTGCATTGCAGGCCTGATATGCCCTTAAGCCCAAATCCTAACACATCGTGGGATGTTCCATGTGCACATACCCAGAGCCCGTCACTGGAATCCCTGTTTTGAGGCACCCCTAAGATGGAAAACAGCACTCTTCACTTCCCTGAGAAAGCCACCAAACTAATGGGATCCCCCAGGATCCTTGAGAAGAAGAATCTCCCATGGTCCCATGAGTCCACACCTGTATTCCGAGGCCAGCGTGGATATGCTATCCAGATACAAGAGACTGTGCTACTGGCTTCGAGTCACCTGATTTACAGTTCCTGACGTGCTGCCCTCCAGATCTTTGGATTGGGACTGTGAACACCTCTCCATTAACCTTATCCCGAATTTGTGTTTGCAGATCTCTCTCTAAAAACCATAGCTCACATGTCCTCCAGGATGGGGCCCCTAGAGTCACACCACAAGAATGTGCTTGCCATCCCCAAGGAAACTGGGCCCATCACAGTTGCCCAAACCCTCCTGATTAGGAGAAACCCGGAAGGCTCCTGAGCACATCCCAATATTGGAGGCTGCTCTGGATGCAAATGCACAGTCTGAAACACCCTGATCACCTCCATCCAGGCAGACACCCAAATCAATGGTCCTGAGTCAGATAATTGAACCTGACATGGCCCTAGGACCTCATTGGAAGAGGGATTAACTTTTCAGGCACCTGTCCTCAGAGGCCTCTTCTGGAATACCAACTTATGATACAAATTATGGCCCCTGAGCCCCAGGGTGGGAAATCCTCCATGGCCTCTTGACGCCACCTCTCCATTTGTTGGTCATCATAGACACAAACTCCAGCATGAGCAAACATCTGACATCCGCCCATATTCAGGCGCTGATATTGGAATCAGCTGCTGCACACTGGAACTGCCTTTCGCTTTGCAATGAATTTAAGCCTAGCTTCAGACTACAATTTCATCCTCACCCTACTGGTCTGCCATATCTCTTGATAGGGAATTCTGGAGCCACAACGCAACATTCTGCCTTCTTCATAGATAGAAGGACCTGGTGAGTCTGCCCATAAACTACACATGAAGATCAATATACTCAGCCCAGGAGGGAACCCCTATTTATAGTTTGCCCTAGCCACTAGTGCTGTGTCTGACAGAGCCTGAGCCCCTACCTCGTGTCAGCAACCCAGAGGGTGGGGCCCACATTAACCATGCGAGACCGGCCATGGCCCAGGGCTGTCATTACTACCCATCCTTGGTATTCAGGCATCTGTCCCCTAGATCTTAGCTGGAATCCCTACCAATGGGGGGACCTGAAGCACAATAGAGAATTCATCCTTCGCCATGGCAGGAATCCTGGCTTTTGGATGGGTGTCCAACCCTAGGAATGGGAACTGGCTGCATGGCTGAGTAGACATCGCCCAATCCTGATGGCCTCCGGGGCACAAGCAGGCATTGGGACCCTCAGCTTGACCATACTTTCAAACAAACGCTCTCAGTTGCACCTCCAGGATCCCGCATTGCAGGCCTGGTATGGCCCTAGGCCTAAATATTAACCCTTGGTGGGATTTTCCAAGCACTTAGACCCAGAGCTCATCTCTGGAATGCCTGTTTTGGGGCACGCCTAAGCTGGAAAACAGTACTCATCCCTTCCCGGAGAAATCCAACAAACTATTGAGAACCGCCAGGATCCTTGAGAGGAGAAATCTCCCATGGACCCTTGAGACAACACCTGCAATAAAGGCCATTCTGGAAATTAAATCCAGATACAATTACCTGTGCTACCACCTTTGAGTTACGTGATTTACAGTTCCAGACTTGCTGCCCTCCTGGTCTATGGATTGGGACTATGATCACCTTGCCACTAACCCTAACCTAAGTTTGTGTTTGCAGACTTCTCTCTCAAAATCATGGCGCACATGTCCTCCAGGATGGGGTCTCTGGAGTCACACCACAGGACAGTTCCTGCAATCCCCAAGGAAACTGCCCATCACAGTTGTCCAAAAACCCCATATAAGGAGAAACCTGCAAGGAACCTGAGCCAACCCTAGTATTGGATGCCACTCTGGACACAAATGCACAGTCTGAAACACCCTCATCACCTGCATCCAGTCAGACACCAGAGTCAATGATCCTGAGTCAGAAGATTGAATGACATTCCCCTAGGGCCTCATTCAAACCCTTTATTAGGTTTTCAGGCTTCTGTCCTCAGAGACCTGTTCTGGATTACCAATTTATGATACAACTATGGCCGCTGAGCCCCACAACAGAATATCTCCTGCCCCCAGAAGCAATCCGGGCTCTTGGGCCTGTGTCAAATCCTCAGGCTAGATGAATCCTGCATGGCCCATTAACCACCAGCACATTCTAAGATCTCCCTGGTAACAAACCAACATTTTGACCCATCTTCATGAGGTTCCATGTCCAATCCAGTCTTTATTTCTTCGCCTCAAAGCCACCAGATGCCATGTTCCTTCGCTGTCATGGTCAATGAAGGTGTGCTTTCCAGTCACCCATGTGGGAGATCTATGTTATCCGATCTTTCGACATGGGGAACCATGGAGGAAACAAATCAGACTGCCCCTGTCTGGTAGAAGGAAACCTTGCTGTTTGGAGCATCTCAAAAACACCAGATTGGGAAATCCTCCATAACCTCTTGACGCCACCCCTCCATTTTTGTGTCATCATAGACACAAACTCCAGCATGAGCAAATATCTGACATCCACCCTCACTCAAGTGCTGAATATTGGATTCAAACATTGCACACTGGAAATTTCTTTCGCTTGATACAGAATGTAACCATAGCTTAGGTTTACAATTCCATCCTCAGCCTCCTGGTCCACAAGCCCTCTTGATAGTGAATTCTAGAGCCACAAAACAGCATTCTGCCTTCCCCTTACAAACAAGAAGGGCCTGGGGAGTCTGCCCAGAAACCATACATGAGGATCAATCTGCTCGGCACTCGAGGGAACCCCAATTTATAGGCTGCCCTGGGCACTAGTGCTGTGTCTGACAGAGCCTGAGCCAAGACCTAGTGTCAGCCACCCAGTGATCGGGGCCCATATCCACGATTTGATACTGGCCATGACCCATGTCCATCATCTTTACCCATCCTTGGTATTCAGGCCTCTGTCCCCAGACCTTTGCTGGAATCCCAGCTAATGGGGGAACCTGACGCACTATAGAGAACTCCTCTTTCCCCATGGCAGGATTCTGGCTGTTGGGATGGTTGTCCAACCCTCAAAGTGGGAGCCAGCTGCATGGCCAATGTGACCACGCCCACTAATGAGGGCCACCTGGGCATAAGCAAGTATTGTGACCCTCAGCCTGAGAATGATTTCAAACAAGACCTCTCAGTTGCACCTCCAGGATCCTGCATGCAGGCCTGGTAAGCCACTAGGCCCAAATCCTAACACTTGGTGGGATTTTCCAGGGGACCAAACCCAGAGTCCGTCTCTGGAATCCATATTTTGGGTCACCCCTAACATGAAAAACAGCACTCTTCCCTTCCCTGAAAAAGCCACCAACTATTGGGAGCCACCAGGATCCTTAGAGAGGAAAAATCTCCCATGGACCCATGAGGCCACAACTGCATTCTGAAGCCATCCTGCACACAATACAGAGAAAAAAGCCTGTGATTCTGCCTTTGAGTCACCCGATTAACAGTTCCTGAAGAGCTGCCATCCATGTCTATGCATTGGGCCTGTGATAACCTTGCCACTAACCCTAACCCAAGTTTGTGTTTTCAGACTTCCCTCCCAAAACCATGGCTCACATGCCCTCCAGTTTGTGATAACTGGAGCCACACCACGGGATTGTACCTGTCTTCCCGAAGGAAACTGTGATTGTCACTATTAAACAAACCCTCTAGATTAGGAGAAACCTGCAAGGCCCCTAAGCCCAGCCCAATATTGGAGGCCACTCTGGACGCAAATGCACAGTCTGACACACCATATAACCTACATCCAGGATGATATCCAAGTCAATGGTCCTCAGACAGAAGATTGAACCTGACATGCTCCTAGGATTCACTGGAACACTAGAATAGGTTTTCAGGTATCTGTACTCAGAAGGCTGTTCTGAATATCAATGTATGATACAATATGGTCACTGAGCCACACAAAAGAACATCTCCTGTCCTTAGAAGAAAGCTGTGCTCTGGACCTGTGTCAAACACTCTGGGTAGATGAATCCTTCAAGGCCCCCTGGCAACCAGCACATTCTATGATCTCCCTGACAACATACCAGCATTGTGACCCATCTTCATGAGACTCCATGACAACTCCAGCCCTTGGTACTTCGGCCCAGAGCCACCAGAATGAAACTGCCATGTTCCTCTGCTGCCATGGTCAATGTAGGTGTACTTTCCAGGCATCCAGCGGGAGTGCTCTGATACCAGCTTTCCACATGGGGAACCCTGGAGGAAACAAACCAGACTCCACTGTACGGTAAAAAGGAATCTTTTCTGTATGGAGTATCTCAAGCCTGAGGGTGGGTAATCCTCCATGGCCTCTTGAGGCCACCCATCCATTTGTTGGTCATCATAGACACTAACTCAGCGTGAGCAATCAACTGACATCTGCACTTACTCAAGTGCTGGATATTTGAATCAGCTGCTACACACTGGAATTGCCTTATGCTTGGCACTGAATTTAAAAGTAGCTTGGCGGGACGCCTGGGTGGCTCAGTTGGTTAAACAGCTGCCTTCGGCTCAGGTCATGATCCCAGCGTCCTGGGATCGAGTCCCACATCAGGCTCCTTGCTCCGCAGGGAGCCTGCTTCTCCGTCTGACTCTGCCTTCCACTCTGTCTGCCTGTGCTTGCTCTCGCTCGCTCTCTGACAAATAAAATCTTGAAAAAAAAAAAGTAGCTTGGGTTTGCAATTCCATCCTCACCCTGGTGTTCAGTAAGCTCTCTTGATAGGGAATTCTGAAGCCACAACACAGCATTCTGCCTTCCCCATAGCAAGAAAAAACAGCCTGGAGAGACTGCCCAGAAACCCTACATGAGGATAAATCTACTCGACCCTCGAGTGAACCCCATTTATAGGTTTACCTGGCCACTAGCGCTGAGTCTGACAGAACCTCGTCTCTGACCTCGTGTCAGGACCCAGAGACTGGGCTCCAACTCCAGAATGTGAGACCAGCCATGTCCCAGGGCTGTCATCTCTACCCATTCTTGATTCAGGCATCTGTCCCCAGACATTTGCTGAAATCCCTGCCAATGGGGGAACCAGAAGCACAATAGGGAAATCCTCCTTCCCCATGGCAGGAATGATGGCTCTTGGGATGGGTTTCCAGACCTCAGAGTGGTAGCCAGCTGAATGGCCAATGATAACCCGCCCACTCATGAGGGCCGCCCTGGACACAAGCAGGCATTGTGACCCCCAACATGAGCATGCTTTCAAACAAACACTCTCAGTTGCATTCCAGAATCCAAATTTGCAGGCCTGATATTCCCCTAAGCACAAATCCTAACACCTGGTGAGATTTTTCAGGGGACCAGAAACACAGCCTGTCTCTGGAATCCCTGTTTTGGGACACCCCTAAGATGTAAAATAGCACTCTCCCCTTCGCCAAGAAAGCCACCATAGTATAGGGAGCCGCTAGGATCCTTCAGAGGAAAAATCTCCCATGGATCCATGAGACCACACCTGCATTCCGAGGCCATCCTGGACACAAAAGCCAGATACACAAGCCTGTGCTACCACCTTCAAGGCAACTAATTTATAGTTCCAGACGAGCTGCCCTCCAGGTCTATGCATTGGGCCTGCGATCACCTCACCGCTAACCTTAACCCGAGTTTGTGCTTACAGACTTCTATCCCGAAACCATGGCTCATATTTCCTCCAGGATGGGGTCTCTGGAGCCACACCAAAGGACTGTGCCTGCCATCCCCAAGGAAAATGTGTCCATCACATTTGCCTAAAACTTCGAGATAAGGAGAAACCTGCAAGGCCCCTGAGCCCACCCCAATACTGGAGGCCCCTCTGGACACAAATGTGCATTCTGAAATACGCTGATCACCTGAATCCAGGCAGATACCCAAGTCAGTGTTTCTCAGTCAGAAGATTGAACCTGACATGCTCCTATGACCTCATTGTAACCCCTGATTAGGTTTTCAGGCATTTGTAATCAGAGACCTGTTCTGGAGTACCAACTTAAGATACAACATATGGTCCCTGATCCCCACAACAGAACATCTCCTTTCTCTAGATGGAAGCCGTGCTCTTGGAACTGTGTCAAACCCTCAGGGTAAATGAATCCTACTTGGCCCGTAGCCACCAGCAGATTCTAAGATCTCACTGGTAACAAGCCAGCATTGTGAGCCATCTTCATGAGATTCCATGTCAACTACAGGCCTTGGTACTTCACCCCAGAGCCTTCAGAAAGAACCTGTCATGTTCCTCAGCTGCAATGTTCAGTGGAAGTGTGCTTTCCAGGCATCCATGTGGGAGTGCTCTGCTACCCAAACTTTCCACATGGGGGACTCTCGAGCAAACAAATCTGACTGCCCTGTCCTGTAGAAGGAAACCTGGCTGTTTGGAGCATCTCACAAGCTCAAGTGTGGGAAATCCTCTATGACCTCTTTTCAACTCCTCTCCATTTGTCGGTCATTATAGACACAAACTCCAGCTTGAGCAAACATCTGACGTCTGCGCTTACTCAGGTGCTGTATATTCGAATCAGCCGCTGCACACTGGAAATGCCTTTCGCTTGTCACTGAATTTACTCATAGCTTGGGTTTACAATTCCATCCTCACCTTACTGGTCCACAAGCCCTCATGATAGGGAATTCTGCAGCCACAACACAGCATTCTGCCTTCCCAATAGAAAGAAGAAGGGCCTGGTGAGTCTGCCCAGAAACTCCACATTATGATCAATCTACTTGTCCCTTGAGGGAACCCTGAATTATAGACAGCCCTGGCCCCTAGTGTTGTGTCTGACAGAGCCTAAGCCCCGACCTCGTGTCAGCCACCTAGAAGGCGGGGCCCATATCCCGCATGTTAGACTGGCCACGGAACAGAGCCCTCATCTTTACCCATCCTTGGTATTCAGGCATGTGTCCCCAGACCTTTCCTGGAATCCCTACCAATGAGGGAACCTGAATCACAATAGAGAAATCCTCATTCCCCATGGCAGGATTCCTGTAAGTTCGGAAGGGTGTCCAACACTCAGAGTGTTAGCCTACTGAATGGCCATTGAGACCACCCCCATTCCTGAGGGCCACCCTATGCAAAAGCTTGCATAGTGACCCTCAGCCTGAGCATGCTTTCAAACAAACGCTCTCAGTTGTATCTCCAGGACTTGCATTGGAGGCCTGGTAAGTCCCTATGCCCAAATCATAACCCTTGGTGGGTATTTCCAGGTGCCCAGAGCCAGAGCACTTCTCTGCAATCCCTGTTATCGGACACCCTTAATATGGAAAACAGAACTCTTTCCTCTCTGAGAAAGCCACCACATTATAAGGAGCCGCCAGGATACTTGAGAGGAAATATCACCCATGGACACCTGAGACCACACCTGCATTCTTAGTCCATCGTGGATACACAATCCAGATAAAAAAGCCTGTGCTACCTCCTTTGAGGCATGCGATTTACATTTCACACGGAGCTTCCCTCCAGGAGTATGCATTGGGCCTACAATCACTTCGCCACTAAACCTAACCCGCATTTGTGTTTGCAGACTTCCCTCCCAAAACCATGGCTCTCATGCCCTCCAGCATGGGGTCTCTGGAGCCACATCACAGGACTGTGCCCACCATTGCGAAGGAAACTGTGCCCATCAAATTGCCCTATCTTTCCAGATTAGGAGAAACCTGCAAGGCCCCTGAGCCCACCCCAATACTGGTTGCCACTCTGTACACAAATGCACAGTCTGGAACACCCTGATAACCTACATCTAGGCAGACATTGAAGTCAATGATACTGAGTCAGAGGATTGAACCTGACATTCCGTTAGGATTTTATTGGAACCCTAGATTAAATTTTCAGGCATATATCCTCAGAGGCCTGTTCTGCAATACCAAATTATGATACATTTGGTCCGTTAGCCCCACATCAGAACATCTCTGGTCCGAGAAGGAAACCGTGCCCTTTGACCAGTGTCAAACCCTCAGGGTAGATGAATCCTACATGGTCCCTTAGCCACCAGCACACTGTAAGGTCTCCATGGTAACAAACCTGCATTATGACCCATCTTCATGAGACTTCATGTCAACTCCAGGCCTTGGTAATTCGCCCAAGAGCCACCAGAACGAATTGGCCATGTTTCTCAGCTGCAATTTTAATGGAGGTGTGCTTTTCAGGCATCCACGTGGCAGTGCTCTGCTACCCAAACTTTCCACATGGGGGACCCTGGAGCAAATAAACCAGACTCCCCCTGTGTGGTAGAAGGAAACTTTGCTGTTTGAAGCATCTCACAAGCCCCAGCATGTGAAATCCTCCATGGCCTCTTGACGCCACCCCTCCATTCATCGGTCATCATAGACATAAACTCCAGCATGAGGAAATGTCTGACTTTCACCTTTACTCAGGTGCTGGATATCTGGAATCAGACACTGCACAATGGAACTGCCTTTTGCTTGGCACTGAATTGAACCTTAGCTTGAGTTTACAATTCCATCCTCACCCTACTGGTCCCCAAGCCCGCTTGATAGGGAATTCTGGGGCCACAACGCAGCTATTTGCCTTCCCCTTAGAAAGAAGAAGGGCATGGTGATTCTGCCCAGAAACTCTGCATGAGGATCCATCTGCTCAGCCCTTGAGGGATCCCTGATTCATACTCAGCGCTGACCACTAGTTCTGTTTCTGACAGAGCCTGAGTGCTCAATTCATGTCAGCTACTCAGAGAGTCAGGCATGTGAGACTGGCCATGTCTCAGGTCCCTCATCTCTACCCATCCTTGGTATTCAGGCATCTGTCCCCAGACATTTGCTAGAATACCTGCTAATGGGGGAACCTGAGGCACAATAGAGAATTCTTCCTTTTCCATGGCAGGAATCCTGGTAGTTGGGATGGGTGTCCTACATTAAAGTGGTAGCCAGCTGCATGGCCAAGGAGACAACTCCCACTCATAAGGGCTGCCCTAATCACATCAGGCATTGTGACACTCAGACTAGCATGCTTTCAAACAAACGCTCTCAGTTGTACCTCCAAGTCACACATTGTAGGCCTGGTACTCCCCTAGGCCCAAATCCTAATCCTGGTGGGATTTTCCAAGCACCCAGACTCACAGCCCTTCTCTGGAATCCCTTTTTGGGGAACATCTAAGATTGAAAACAGCACTCTTCCATTCAAACGAGAAAGCCACCATACTATTGGGAGCTTCCAGGATCCGTAGAGAGGAAAATACTCTCATGGAAACATTAGAACACACCTGCATTCCAAGGCTATCATGGACACACAATCCAGATACAAAAGCCAGTGCTAGTGCCTTCGAGGTACGTGATTTACAGTTCCTGACGATCTGCCCTCCAGGTCTATGCATTGGGCCTACGATCACCTCGCAACTCAACCTAATCCGAGTTTGTGATTGCAGACTTCTCTCCCAAAACCATGGCTTACATGCCCTCCACGATGGAGTCTCTGGAGCCACACCACAGGACTGTGCCTGCCACCCCCAAAGAAACCGTGCCCACAAATTTTCCTAAACCTTCAAGATTAGGAGAAACCTGCAAGGCCCCAGAGCCCACCCCAATATTGGAGGCCACTCTGTACACAAAGGCACAGTCAGAAACACCCTGATTGCCTACATATAGGCAGACACCGAAGTCAATGGTCCTGAGTCTGATGATTGAACCTGAAATTCCCCTTGGACTTCATTGGAACCCTAGATGAAGTTTTTAGGCATCTGTCCTCAGAGGCCTGTTCTGGAATTCCAACTTATGATACAACATTTGGTCCGTGAGCCCCACAACAGAACATCTCCGATACCCAGAAAAAAACCGTGTTCTTCGACCGGTGTCAAACCATCAGGATAGACTAATCATACATGGCCCCTTAGCCACCAGCACATAGTAAGATTTCCGTGGTAACAAAACTGCATTGTGACCCAACTTCATTAGAAACCAGGCCTTGGTACTTTGCCCTAGAGCAACCAGAAAGAACCTGCCATGTTCCTTAGGTGCAATGGTCAATGTAGGTGTGCTTTCCAGTATCCACGTGCGAGTACTATGCTACCCAAACTTTGCACATGTGGGAACCTGGTGTAAACAAACCAGACCTCCCCTGTCCAGTAGAAGGAAACCTTATGTTTGGATCAACTCACAGGCCTCAGCGTGCAAACTGCTCCATGGCCTCTTGATGCCACCACTCCATTGGTCGGTCATCAAGACACAAACTCCAGTCTAAGCAAACATATGACATGCACCCTTATCCCGGTGCTGGATGTCTTGAATAAACCACTGCACATTGGAACTGCCTTCCACTTGGCACTGAATTGAACCATAGCTTGTGTTTACAATTCCATCCTCACCTGACTGGTCCCTAAGCCCTCTTGATAGGGAAATCTGGGGCCACAACGCAGCATTCTGCCTTCCCCATCGAATGAAGAAATGCCTGGTGAGTCTGCCCTGAAAACCCACATGAGGATCAATCAGGTCGGCCCTCGAGTCAACACCGATTTATAGGCTGCCATGGCCACTAGTGCCGTGTCTGACAGAGCCTGAGCTCGACTGAGTTTCAGCCACTAGAGAGCAGGCCCCATATCTAGCATTTGGGATTGCCATGGCCCAAGTATGTCATCTCTACCCATCCTTGATATTCAGGCACCTGTCCCCAGACCTTGGCAGGGATCCCTGCCAATTAGGGAACTTGAAGCACAATAGAGAACTCTTCTTTCCCCATGGCAATAAACCTGGCTTTTGGTATGGGTGTTCTACCCTCAAAGGGGGAGCCAGTTACAACATCAATGACATCACACACACTCCTGAGGACTACCCTTGGCACAAACAGGCATTGTGACCCTCACCCTGAGCATGCTTTCAAAAAATCCCTCTCAGATTCACCACAATGATCCCTCATTTCAGGCCTGGTATGCCTGTAGGTTCAAATCATAAAACTTGGTGGGATTTTCGAGGTACCCAGACCCAGAGACCATCTCTGGAATTTTTGTTTTGGTGCACCCTTCAGATGGAAAACAGCACTCATCCCTTCCCCAAAAATGTCACCAAATTATGAGGAGCCACCAGGATCCATAGAGAGGCAATGTCTCCCATGGACCCATGAGAACACACCTGCATTCTGAGGCCATCCTGGACACACAATCCGGAGAGAAAAGCCTGTGCTACTGCCTTCCATTCACCCTAATTACAGTTCCAGATGAGCTGCTCTCAAGGTATATGCATTGGGCCTGTGATCACCTCGCCACTCACCCTAATTCGAATTTGTGTTTGCAGACTTATCTACCAAAACCATGGCACACATGCCCTCCAGGATGGGGTCTCTGGATCCACACTGCAGGACTGTCCCTGCCATCCACAAGGAAACTGTTTCCATCACAGTTGCCCAAACTGTCTAGATTAGGAGAAACCTACAAGGCCTCTGGGCCTACCCCAATTTCGGTGGCCGCTCTGAACACAAATGCACAGTCTGAAATACCCTGATCCCCTACATCCAGGAACACAGCCAAGTCAATGGTCCTGAGTCAGAATAATGAACCTAACATGCCCCTAGGACGTCATTGGAACCATTGATTCGGTTTTCAGACATGTGTCCTCAGAGGCCTGTTCTAGAATGCGAACTTATGATACAACATGTGGTGCCTGGGCCACACAACAGAACATCTCCTGTCCCCAGAAGGAAAGCGTGCCCTACAATCTGTGCAAAATCCCAGAGTAGTAGATTCCTGCACAACTACTAAGCCACCAGCACATTCTAAGATCTACCTGGTAACAAACCAGCTGTGTGGCCCATCTGCAAGAGATTCCATGTCAAATCAAGGACTTGGTACTTTGCTACAGAGACACCAGAATAAAGCTGCCATGTTCTTCAGTTGCAATGGTCAATGAAGTTGAACATTCCAGGCATCCATGCGGTAGAGCTCTGCTACCCAAACTTTCCACATGGGGGACCCTGGAGCAAATAAACCACACTCCACCTGTCCAGTAGAACGAAACCTTGCTATTTGGAGCAGCTCATGAGTCTCAACGTGAAAATCCCTCCATGGCTTCTTGACGCCACCCCTCCATTTGTCAGTCATCATAGACACAAACTCCAGTGTGAGCAAATATCCGACGTCCTCCCTTACTAAGGTGCTGGATATCTCGAAAAAGCTGCTGGACACAGGAACTGCCTTCCGCTTGGCAGTGAATTGAACTGTAGCTTGTGTTTACAATTCCTTCCTCACCCGACTGGTCCCCAAGCCTTCTTGATAG
Organism: Mustela nivalis; assembly: GCF_964662115.1. NCBI lineage: Eukaryota > Metazoa > Chordata > Mammalia > Carnivora > Mustelidae > Mustela > Mustela nivalis. Next base: position 94,542 of record NW_028136543.1, on the reverse strand, counting down.
CGAATTATGGAGACACAACACAGCATTCTGCCTTCCCGATAGAAACAAGTGCCTGGTGAGTCTGGCCAGAAACCCCACATGAAGATCAATCTGCTCGGCCCTATATCGGAGGGACCCTGATTTATAGGTTGCCCTGGCCACTAGTGCTGTGTCTGACAGAGCCTGAGCCCAGACCTAGTGTCAGTCACCAGAGTTTGAGCCCCACATCTAGCATTTGGGATTGCCATGGCTCAAGTATTTCATCTCTACCCATCCTTGGTATTCAGGCACCTGTCCCCAGACCTTTGCTGGAATCCCTGACAATGGGGCATCCTGAAGCACAATAGAGAACTCCTCCTTCTTCATATCAGGAAACTTGGCTGTTAGGATGGGTGTTCAACCCTGAAAGGGGGAGTCATTTACAAGTCCAGTGAGACCACACAAACTCCTCAGGGATGCCCTGGAGGCAAACAGGCCTTGTGACCCTCAGCCTGAGCATGCTTTCAAACAATCCTTCTCTGTTGCACCACCATGAACCCGCATTGCAGGCCTAATATGCCCCTAAGCCCAAATCCTAGCACATGTTGTGATGTCCCAGATGCCATGAACCAGAGCCCGTCTCTGGAATCCCTGTTTTGGGGCACCCATAAGGTGGAAAACATCACTCTCCCCTTCCCCGAAAAAGCCACCAAACTATGGAGAGCCACCAGGATCCATAGAGAGGAAAAGACTCCCATGGACCCATGAGACCACACCTGCATTCCAAGGCCATGCTGGACACACAATTCAAAGAGAAAAGCCTGTGCTACTGCCTTCCAGTCTCCCTAATTATAGTTCATGAAGAGCTTCCCTCCAGGTCTACGCATTGGGCCTGTGATCACCTCGCCACTCACCCTATTTTGTATTTGTGTTTGCAGACTTCTCTCCCAAAACCATGGCTCACATGCCCACCAGAATGTTATCTCTGGAGCCACACCACAGAACTCTGGCTGCCAACCCCAAGGACACTGTGCATATCAGATTTGCCCAAACCTTCCAGATTAGGAGAAACCTGTGTGGCCCCTGAGCCCACACCAATATTGCCGGCCACTTGGGATGGAAATGCGCAGTCTGAAACACCCTTATCACCTACATCCAGGGAAATAGCCAAGTCAATGATCGTGAGATAGACGATTGAACCTAAAATGCCCCTAGGCTCTCAATGGAACCCCATTAGGTTTTTAGGCATCTGTCCTCAGGGGCCTGTTCTGAAATACCAATCTATGACACATCATGTGGTCTCTGAGCCACACGACAGAACATCCCCTGTCCCCAGAAGAATACCATGCTCTTCGACCTGTGCCAAACCCTCAGGGTAGGAGAATCCTGCATGGCACCTTAGCAACCAGCACATTCTAAGTTCTCCCTGGTAACAAACAAGCATTGTGACCCATCTGCAAGAGATCCCATGTCAACTCAAGGCCTTGGCACTTTGTCCCAGAGCCACCAGAACGAATCTGCCATGTTCCTCAGCTGCAATTGTCAATGGAGGTGTGCTTTCCTGGCATCCATGCTGGAGAGCTCTTCTTCACAAACTTTCCACATGGGGAAACCTAGAGTAAACAAACCAGACTTCACCTACACTGTACAAAAAAATGTTACTTTTTGCAGCAGTTCACAGGCCTCAGCATGTGAACTCCTCCATGGCCTCTTTATACCACCCCTCCACTTGTCGGTCATCATAGACAAAAACTCTAGTGTGAGCAAGCATCTGACATCCACCCTTATTCCAGTGCTGGATGTCTCGAGTAAACTGCTACAAATTGGAACTGCCTTCTGCTTGGCACTGAATTGAACCATAGCTTTTGTTTACAATTCCACCCAAAACTGACTGGTTCCCAAGCTCTCGTGATTGGGAAACCTGGAGCCACAACACAGCATTCTGCCTTCCCTATTGAATGAACAAATGCCTGGGAATCTTCCCAAGAAACTCCACATGAGGATCAATCTGCTCCGCCCTCGAATCTACTCTGATATAAAGGCTGCCATGGCCACTAGCGCTGTGTCTGACAGAGCCTGAGCCCCGACCGAGTTTTAGGCCTCATATCTAGCATTTGGTATTGCTATGGCCCAAGTACGTCATCTCCACCCATCCTTGGTATTCAGGCACCTATCTCGAGACCTTGCTGGAAACCCTGCCAATGGGGCAACCTGAAGCACAGAGGAACCTGACAGAAGAGAACTCATCCTTCCTCATGGCAGGACATTTGGCTGTTGGGTTGGGTGTCCAACTCTCTAAGAGGGAGCCAGATATATGACCAATGAGACCACTCCCACTCCTGAGGGCCGCCATGGGAGCAAACAGGCATTGTGAGACTCAGCCTGAGCAAGCTTTCAAACAATCCCTCTCAGTTGCACCATCATGATCCCGCATTGCAGGCCTCATACACCCCTAGGTGCAAATCCTAACCCTTGGTGGGAAGTCCCAGATGCCCAGAAAAAGAGCCTGTATCTGGAATCCCTGTTTTGGGGCACCCATTAGATGGAAAACAACACTCTTCCCTTCCCCAAAAAAGCCACCAAACTATGAGCTGCACAGATCCATAGAGAGAAAAAGTTTCCCATGGACCCATGAGACTATACCTGCATTCCAAGGCCATCCTGGACACACAATATAGAGAGAAAAGCCTGTGCTACTGCCTTCCAGTCACCCTAATTACTCCTGACAAGCTGCACTCCAGGTCTACTCATTGGGCCTGTGATCACCTTTCCACTAACCATAACCCACATTTGTGTTTGCAGACTTCTCTCCCAAAACCATGGCTCATATGCCCTCCAGGACAGGTTCTCTGGATCCACAACACATGACTGGGCCTGCCATCCCCAAGGAAACTGTGACCGTCAAACCTGCCCAAACCTTCCAGTTTAGGAGAAACACGCAAGAGCCCTGAACCCGACCCAATATTGTCGGCAGCACTGGACACAAATGCCAGTCTGAAACGCCCTGATCACCTACATCCAAGCAGACAGCCATTTCAATGTTCCTGGGTCAGAAGATTGTACCTGACATGCTCCTAGGACGTCATTGGAACACTAGATTAGGTTTTCAGGCATCTGTCCTCAGGGTCCTGTTCTGAAATACCACAACATGTGGTCCCTGAGCCACACAATAGAATATCTCCTGTCCCCAGTAGGAAACCATGCCCTTCGACCTGTGCCAAACCCTCAAGATTGGAGAATCCTGCACAGCACCTTAGACACCAGCACAAACTCTAGTTTGTGCGTTGACCCATACCACAAGCTTTCCATCTGCTGGACAGTCGAGTCCTGTTGAATGGCTCCAGGATGTCCCATACGGAAAGACTGGAGAGCAGGATTCGAAGGATGGATGCCTGTACAGCATACCTCACATTCCCATTGGCTCTTTGTGACAAGACATGTTTGAACTACTGGCTCTGGGGCGAGCTAACTAGGGGGCTGAATTGAAATGGACTCTCCTGCGGATGGGTCATAATGTGGGTTTGTGTGCATGGAGACCTTGGAACATGTTGGCAGCTCAGGGGCCATGAAGTATTCGCCTAACCGAAGGGTGTAATATTGCTCCAATTAAAAAGAGATCCCTATGTGGAGATGAGACAGGTTCTCTTTGGTGCCTCAGAAAAGACCCAGATACTGGTCTTCAAACCAGTTCTCTGAGTAGAGACACCTGGAAACCAAAGCTAGGGTTCAGATTAGAGCCTAGATGCCTGTCCGTTTCAATCTTCTGTCTCTGGGGACACTGTCTGAGTATCTAAGTGGAGATAGTTGCTCAGCTGGTGTCAAAGTGCCCCTCTTAGTCCATGGCCAAGGCATGGCCTTGGAGACCTTATTGGATTCTCCTAATCTCTAGGGTTGTGGCCAATGGATTGGGTACAGTTTTCTTGGAGAGGACTGGCACAGTCCTTCAGTGTGTCTCCATAGGCCCTAGCCTGGAGGGTGTGTGGGTCCGGGCTGTGGGCACAGAAGTCTGAAAACACAAACTCGGCTTGGGTGCGGAGCCGAGAGCATTGCAGGATGGACCCACAGACCGTGAGAGGAGATCCTCAGCTTATGAAAGAAGGGCAAATGGGAGGCAGTCACGCAAGCTTTTGTCTTTGGATGTTTTGTCTCCCATAGCCGTGGAATGTAGGGGTGACCTCAGGGGCTATGGAAGAGTCTCCCTCTCTGAGGAGTTGGTCCAGCTCTTAAGATTTTGGGGACATTTTGTGGGAAGGGTGGAGTCCTGCTGTCTGGCTCAGGTGTTCTTCCAGGAGAGGGACTCCAGATCACAGTCCTGGGTTCGAGCAAATGGAATACTCGAGCTCTTGTGAAGATTGGGATCATAGGGGCTTGGCAAGCCCCATATGCGGGCTCTTAGTCCAGGCCCTGAGAGACCTTACTTCGACATGGGGCCCATGCTGATGGTCCCAATGCGAGTTTGTACCCAAGGAGGCACTCAAGTTTAGGCTTGGCCTCAGGGGCCATGAAGGTTTCTCCTACACTGAAGGTATGACTCCATGCCAACAGCAAGCTTTCCAGCCATGGGGAAGGAGAAGATCTGATTTGTGCTTCAGTTACCCACGTTTGCCAGGATTTGATATAATATCTAGGGTCAGATGTCTGAAAACCCAGGTTGGGAAGAGATGACAGCATAAGGCCATGGCCTGTCTGATGTGCTTAGTGTGCAGCCAGCTGTTTCCTTGTCTGTCGGGACGTCAGGCTGTGTCAGACAGAGCAATACTGACCAGGGTAGCTTTTCCAGTTAGGGTGCGGTCGAGGCCAGAGCAGGTTGGTTCTCATTTGTGGTTTCTGGAGAGCCCCATAGGGCAACGTTTTTCTTCTGGTGGGCAGGCAGAAAACTGTGTTGTGGTTCTGGAATTCCCAGTCTGGAGGGCTTGTTTGCCAGGAGTGTGAAGAGGGAAGTCTGAAAACACAAGCTAGCGTTAGGTTTGGGGCCGAGGGCATGGCAGGCCCACTCTGCAGAGACTGAATCAAGATCTCCTGCATCTGAGGTCAGGGCGAGTATCAGACGTTGCCTCAGGTTGGAGTTTGTGTCTATTATGGCCCCTTCCTGTAGGGGGTGGGGGCGGTCATGAGGCCAGGGAGGTTTCCCAACGCTGGGAGTTATGAGCTGCCCCAAACATCAAGGTTTCCTCTGTAGGACAGTCGAGTACTATGAGATGGTTCTAGGATGACCCCTACAGAAAGACTCGAGAGAAGGGGTCTAAGCATGAATGTCTGCAAATGCCACCTCACATTCCCACTGGCTGCTTGGGGCAAGGCAGGCTCAATCTGCAGGCTCTTGGGCGGGTTTCTCAGAGGGCTGAGTTGAAATGGACTCTCCTGAGGATGAGTCTTACTGTGGGTTGGTGGCCATGGAGACCTTGGAATGTGGCGGTGGCTCAGGGACTCTGCAGGTTTCTCCAAACCGAAGGGTTTGACACAGCTCCAACAATGAAGCTTCCCATGTGGAGACGATAGTTGTTCTGTTTGGTGTCTCAGGAAAGCCCCAGATGCTGGTCTTCAAACCCAGGCCTCTGAGGAGTGACACCTGGAAACCAAAGCAAGAGTTCAGATTAGGGCGCAGGGGCCTGTCTGGTTCAATCTACTGTCTCTGCCGACATCTGTCTGTGTTTCTGCATGGAGGTAGTTGCTCAGCTTGTGTCAGGATGCCTTTGTCCAGAGAGGCTTATAGTAGTGGGATGTCCTCGGGGGCCTTGAGGTTTCTCCTATTCTGTGGGGTTATGGGCAATGGAATGGGCATAGTCTCCTTGGAGAGAGCAGGACAGTCCTGTGGTGTGGCTCCAGAGGCCCCAGCCTGGCGGCTGTGTGGGCCAGGGCTGTGGGGACAGACATCCAAAAACACAAACTCGGCTGAGGTTTGGGGCTGAGGTTATGGCAGGAGTGATCTACAGTCCGTGAGGGGAGCTCATTGTGATTAGAAAGTAAGGCGAGTGAGAGGCGGTCGTTCAGGCTTATGTCTCTGGATGTTGTATTCATGATGGTCATTTAATGTAAGCATGGTCTCATGGGCCATGGAAGTCTCCCTCTCTGGTGATTTGTCCGGCTCCCAAGAGATTGGGGTCATTTTGTGGGAAGGGAGGAGTCCTGTTTTCTGCCTCATGTGTCCCCACAATAGAGGGATTCTAGAGCAGAGCACTGGGTACATACAACTGGAATACCCACCCTCTGGTTAGGCCTGGGGTCCTATGGGCATGGCAAGCCCATATGCAGATTCTTGGTCCAGCCACTGAGAGACGTTACTTCAATAGTGGACTCATGCTGAGGGTCACAATGTGTGTTTGTGCCCAAGGTGGTCCTCAATATTGGGCGGGACCTCATTGAGCTTGCAGGTTTCTCCTACAGTGAACCTTGGACATGCCAACCTCAGGGTTTCTTGCCATGGGGAAGGAGGAGTTTTGATTTCTGCATCACGTTCACCTCTGGGCACTAATTGGAGATAAGGTCTAGGTTCTGAAGCCTGAAAACCGAGGTTTGGAAGAGATGACGACCTAAGGCCATGGCGGGTCCGATGTGTTCAGTTTGGGGCCAGCTTTCTAGGTGTCGTTCAGGAGGTCTGCACTCAGGCTGTGCCAGACAGGGCATTCGTGCCCAGATACGCTGTATAATTGGGGTACAGTTGAGTGGCATGCAGAAGATAATTATTTGGGGTTTCTCCGTAGCCCCATAAGGCAAAGTCTTTCTTCTGGAGGGCAGGCAGAGTGCTGCATTCTGGCTCCGGAACTGCCAAACTGGAGGCCTTGCGGCCAGGAATGCAAGGATGTAAGTCTGAGAACTGAAGCTTTGCTTTGGTTTCAGGGCGAGGAAATGGCAGGCACACTCTGCAGAGCTGAATTTAGATTTCATGCATCTGAGGTCAGGGCGAGGTTCATATATTGGCTCAGGTTGGAGTTTCTGTCCATGATGGCCCCTTCATGAAGGGGGGTCATCACACCGCCATTGGTGTTTTCCCATGATGGCAGTAGTGAGATGCTCCAAACCACAAGGATTTTCTGCGGGTCAGTTGAAACCTATTGGATGGCTCCAGGACATCCCATATGGAACAATTGCAGAGCAGGGTTCTAAGGATGGATGCCTGGGCATCCGGCCTTGCATTCCAATTGTCTCCTAGCGAAACGGCACGTTTGATTGCTGCCTATGATGTAGCAGCCGAGGGGGCTGAGTTGAAATGCATTCTCCTGAGGATCGGTCATAATGTGGGATTGTGTCCATGGAGACCTTGGAATGGGGCAGTGGCACCAGGGCTCTGAAGGATGCTCCTAACCAGAGGTTTTGACACAGCTCCAAGAAGCATTTTTCCCATGGGGAAACAAGATTTGTTCTCATTGGTGCTTCAGTAACCCCCAATATGCTGGTATTGGAAACCAGAACTCTGAGGAGAGATGCCTGGAAACCAAGGCAATGGATCTGATTAGGGCTTGGGGCCTATCTGGTTTAATCTTCTTCTCTCGGTTCATCGGTCTATGGGATTGAGTGGAGGTAGTTCCTCAGCTGGTGTCAGATTGCCCCTATTTGTCCTGGGCAGTCTACACTATTGGGATGGCCACTTAGACTTTGGAGGTTTCTCCTAATTTGCAAGTTTGTGGCCAATGAAATGGGCAGAATTCCTTTGGGGAGGGAAGGCACAATCCTGAGGTGTGGCTCTAGGGGCTCAAGCATGGAGGGTGTGTGGGTCAGAGCTGTGGGGACAGAAGTCTGAAAACTGAAACTCGTCCTAGGTTTGGGGACATAGGTATGGGAGGCCCGATCTACAGACCTTGAGCAGAACTCTTCAAAATATGAACAAAGAGTGAGTGTGAGGCACTTGCTCAGGCTTTTGACTCTGGATTTTGTGTCACTGATGGCCGTGGAATGTAGGGGCGTCCTCATGGACCATGGGTGAGAGTTCCTCTATGGGGATTTGGATGATCCCAATATTTTGGGGTCATTCCGTGGGATGGGAGGAGTCCATTCTGTTTTTTTTTTTTTTTTTTTTTTTTACCTCAGGTGTGCCACTAAATAGGGATTCCAGAGCAGAACCCTGGGAAGGGGCGACTGGACAACCCGAACTCTGTATAAGATTGGGGGCCTAAGGGCATGGCAATCCCCATATGGGGTACCTTGGTTCAGCCACTGAGAGGTCTTACTTGAGTACAGTGCTCACACTGAGGGTCACAATGCATGTTTGTGCCCAATGTAGGCATCAAGCATGGGCGAGGACTCATGGGCCATGCTTGATTCTCCTACACTGAACTTTGGACAACATACGAACCACAAGGTTTCTTTCCATGGGGAAGGAGGAATTCTGATTTCTGCATCATGTTCACCCCTGGGCAGTGACTGGAGATAAGATCTAAGTTCTGAATCCAGAAAATCGAGGTTGGGATGAGATGATAACCTAAGGTCATGGAGGGTCCGATGTGCTCAGTGTGCGGTCAGCTTTCTGGGTGTTGTTCAGGAGGTATGGATTCAGGCTGTGTCAGACAGTGCATTAGTGCCCAGGTTAGAATGTATAATTTGGGTACAGTTGAGTTCCATGTAGGTTCATCCTCATTTATTGTGTCAGGGAAGCTCACTGGGGCAACATTTTTCTTCTGGTGGGCAGGCAGAGTGCAGCATTGTGGGTCCAGAATTGCCAAACTTGAGGGCGTCGGGACCAGGAGTGTGAGGACGTAAGTCTGAGATCAAAAGCTAAACTTAAGTTTCAGGGCGAGGGCACGGCAGGCACCCTCTGCAGATCCGAATCAAAATCTCATTCATCTGAAGTCAGGACGAGGATCAGACTTAGGCGCAGGTTGGAGTTTCTGTCCATGATGGCCCCTTCATCAAAGGGGTGGAATCTCGAGGCCATGGAGGTTTTCCCACGTTGGGAGTTGTGGGATGCTCCAAACTGCAAGGATTCCTTCTGCGGGAAAATTGAGAACTGTTGGATGGCTCCAGGACATCCCATATGGAATGACTCCAGAGCCGGGTTCTAAGGATGGATGCCTGAGCAGACTGCCTCTTACACCAATTGTCTCCCTGCCACAAGACAGGTACGATCTGATGGCTATGCAGGAGCAATCGTGGGAGCTGAGTTGAAATGGACTCTCCTGAAGATGGGTCTTAATGTGTGTTTGTGTCCATGAGGACGTTGGAATGGGGTGGTGGCCCCAGGGCTCTAAAGGATTCTAACCGGAGATTTTGAAACAACTCGAAAGAGCAAGTTTTCCATGTGGAGACAAGATTTGTTCTAATTGGTGCCTCAGGAAACCCACATATGCTGGTATTAGAACCAGGCCTCTGAGGAGAGATACATAGAAACCACAGCAATGCATCCAATTAGGTCCTAGGAGCCTCTCTGGTTCAATCTTCTTCTCTGTCGACATCTGTCTATTTTATGAAATGGAGGTAGTTGCTCAGCTGGTGTCAGACCGCTCCTGTTTGTCCGGGTGGCCTACACTATAGGGATGGCCTCGGGGACTTTGGAGGTTTCTCCTAAATTGTATGATTATGGACAATGGCATGGGCAGAATTCCTGTGGAGTGGGCAGGCACAGACCTGATGTGTGGCTCCAAGGGCCCAGCCTTGAGGGTGTGTGGGCAAGGACTGTGGGGACAGATGTCTGAAAACACAAACTCAGCTTAGCTTTGGGGACGTAGGTATGGCAGGTCCGATTTACAGACTATGAGGAGAACTTTTTGGGATATGAATAAAGGGTGAAAGTGTGACACTTGTCAGGCTTTTGCCCCTGGATTTTGTGTCAATGATGGCTGTGGAATGTCAAGGAGTCCTCATGGGCCATGGAAGAGTCTTTCTCTCTGTGGATTTGGCCAGATCCCAATTGTTTTGGGTTAATCTGTGGGATTCAGTTTTGTTAACTAAGGTGTCCCACCAAAAGAGGGATTCCAGAGCAGAGCCCTGGACAACAAGAAATCTAACTAAAAATACGGGCCTAGGGGCATGGCAAGCCCAATATGCCTTCTAATGGTCCAGCCACTGAGAGGCCTTCATTGAGGACAGAACTCATGCTGAGAGTCACAATACGTGTTTATGCCCTCGTGGTACTCAAGCATGGGTGGGGACTCATGGTGCATGCTTGTTTCTCCTACACTGAATGATAGTCAACATGTCAACCACATGAGTTCTTGCCATGGGGAAGTATTAATTCTGATTTCTGCATGTCATTCACCCCTGGGCAGTGATTGGAGATAAGGTCTAGGTTGTGAAGTCTGAAAACCGAGGTTGGGAAGAGATGACGACCTAAGACCATGTTGGGTCCGATATGCTCAGCGTGGAGCCAGCTGTCTGGGTGTTGGTCGGGAGGTCCAAGCTTGGGCTGTGTCAGACAGGGCCTTAGTGCCCAGGGTAGATTGTATAATTGGGGTACAACTGAGTGCCGTGCAGGTTGATCTTTATTTGGCATTTCTGGGTAGCCCCAAGGGCAATGTTTTTCTTCTGGAGAACAGGCAGAGTGCTGCATTGTGGCTCCGGAATTTCCAAAGTGGATGCCTTGTGGACGGGGAGTGTGAAGACGGAAGTCTGAGAACACATGTTAGGCGTAGGTTCTGGGCGAGGGCACGGCAGGCACCCTCTGCAGATCTGAATCGGGATATCATGAATCTGAAGTCAGGGCGAGGTTCAAACCTAGGCTTAGGTTTGAATTTCTGTCCATTCTGGCCACTTTATGAAGGGGACAGCTTCTCCAGTCCATGGAGGTTTACCCACGATGGGAGTTGTGAGATGCTCCAAACAACAAGGATTCCTTCTGATCAACAATTGAGACCTTTTGTATCACTCCAGTACATACCATACAGAATGACACCAGAGCAGGGATCTAAGGATGGATGCATGGGAAGCCCGCCTCACATTGCAGTTGTCTCCTAGCAAATAGACAGGTTTGATATGCTGGCTCTGTCAGAGCAACCAAGGGGGCTGAGTTGAAATGGACTCTCCTGAGGATGGATGCTAATGTGGGTTTGTGTCCATGGAGACCTTGGAATGGGGCGTTGGTGCATGGGCCCTGAAGGATTCTCCTAACCGGAGGTTTTGAGACATCTCCAAAGGACAAGTTTCCCATGTGGAGACGAGATTTGTTCTGATTGGTGCCTCAGGAAACCCCCATATACTGTTATTGGAATATAGGCCTCTGAAGAGAGATAACTGGAAACCAAAGCAATGGCTCCGTTTAGAGCCTAGGGGCCTGTCCAGTTGAATCTTCTTCTCTGTGTACATCCATCTAAGGTATTAGTGGAGTTAGATGCTCAGCTGGTGTCAGATGGCCCTTGTTTGTCCCAGGCGGCCTACACTATTGTGAAGGCCTTGGGGACTTTGGAGGTTTCTCCTAATTTTATGATTATGGACAATGGAATGGGCAGAATTCCCCTGGAGAGGGAAGGCACAGTTTTGATGTGGCTCCAGGGGCCCCAGCTTGCAGGGTGTGTGCACCAGGACTGTGGAGACAGAAGTCTAAAACACAAACTCAGTTTAGGTTTAGGGACGTAGGTATGGCAGGCCCGATCTACAGACCGTGAGGAGAATTCTTCCAGATATGAAGAAAGAGAGATTGTGAGGCACTTGTTCAGGCTTTTGTTTCTGGATTTTGTGTCAACGATGGGCGTGGAATGTCGGGGAGGCCTCATGGGCCATGGACGAGTCTTCCGCTCTGTGGATTTGGCCCGATTCCAATTGTTTTGGGTCAAACTGTGGGATGGGAGGAGTCCTTTCAGTTTTGTTACCTCAGGTGTCCCACCAAAAGAGGGATTCCAAAGCCGAGCCCTGGGGAGGGGAGACTGGACAACCAGAAATCTGGTTAAAAATTGGGGCCTAGGGGCATGGCAAGCCCAATATGCTGTCTTTTGGTCCAGCCTCTGAGAGGCCTTACTTGAGAACTGGGCTCACGTTGAGGGTCACAGTGCATGTTCGTGACCGACTTGGTCCTCAAGCATCTGCAGGGCCTCATGGGCCACACTGGTTTCAACTACACTTTACGTTGGACAACATGCCAACCACAAGGTTTCTTGCCATGGGGAAGGAGTTCTGATTCCTGCATCATGTTCAACCCTGGGTGGTGACTGGAGATAAGGTTTAGGTTCTGAAGCCTGAAAACCGAGGTTGGAAAGAGATGATGACCTAAGGCCATGGCGGGTCCGATGTGCTCAGTGTGTGGCTAGCTGGGTGGGTGCGAGCCAGGAGGTTCAGTCTCAGGCTGTGCCAGAAAGGGCAGTAGTGCCCAGGGCAGCCTGTATAATTGGGGTCCAGTCAAGTGGCATGCAGGTTGATCCTCATTTGGGGAATCTGGGTAGCCCCAGAGGGCAAAGTTTTTCTTCCGGAAAGCAGGCAGAGTGCTGCCTTGTAGTTCTGGAATTGCCAAACTGGAGGGCTTGTGGGCCAGGAATGTGAGGATGGAAGTTGAGAACACAAACTAGACTTACGTTTCTGGGCAAGGGCACGGCAGGCACACTCTGCAGAGCTGAATCAAGATGTCCTGCATCTGAAGTCAGGGCGAGGATCAGACGATCGCTCAGGTTGGAGCTTCTGTCCCTGATGGCCCCTTCATGAAGCGCAGGGGGCGGGATCACGAGGCCATGGAGGTTTTCCCACGATGGGAGTTGTGAGATGCTCCAAACAGTAAAGATTCTTCTGCGGGACTATTGAGACCTGTTGGTTGGCTCCAGGACTTCCCATACAGCATCATTCTGAGAATGGTTCTAAGTATGGATGGCTGGGAAGCCTGCCTCTCATTCCAATCATCTCCTAGCGACAAGACTGGTTAGATCTGCTGGATCAGGGGGAGCAACTGAGGGGGCTGAGTTGAAATGGACTCTCCTGTGGATGGGTCCTAATGTGGGTGTGTCTCCATGGAGACCTTGGAATGAGGCGCTGGCACCGGGAACCTGAAATGTCCTTCTAAACAGAGGCTTTGAGAGAGCTCCAACATGCAAGTTTCCCATGTGTAAACGAGATTTGTTCTGATGGGTGCCTCAGGAAAAGCCCTCAGCTGGTATTGGAAACCAGGCTTTTGAGGAGACATGCCTGTAAACCAAAGCTATGGATCCCATTATGGCCTGGGGTCCTGTCTGGTCAATCTTCTTCTCTGGGGACATCCATCTATGGTATGAGTGGAGGTAGATGCTCAGCTGGTGTTAGACGGCCATTTTTTGTCCCGGACAACCTACACCATTGGTATGGCCTCAGGGAATTTGGAGGTTTCTCCTAATTTGTATGGTTTTGGATAATGGAATGGGCAGAATTCCCATGGATTGGTAAGGCATAGTCCTAATGTGTGGTTCCAGGGGCCCAGCCTGGAGGGTGTGTGGCCCAGGACTTTGAGGACAGAACTCAAAAAACACAAACTCAGCTTAGGTTTGGGGACGTAGGTATGGCATGGCCGAACTACAAATCATGAGAAGAACTCTTCAGGATATGAAGAAAGAGCGAGTCTGAGGCGCTTGCTTAGGCTTTTGTCTCTGGATTTTGTATCAGCGATGGCCGTGGAATGTCGGGGAGGCCTCATGAGCCATGGACGAATCTTCCTCTCTGTGGATTTGGCCCTATCCCAATTCTTTTTCGTGAATCTGTGGAATGGGAGGACTCCTTTAAGGTTTGTTACCTGAGGTGTCCCACCAAAAGAGGAATTCCAAAGCAGAGCCCTGGGCAAGAGTGAAGGGACAACTCGAACTTGTTTAAAAATTGGGGTCTAGGGGCATGGCAAGCCCAATATGCTCTTTCTTCATGCAGCCACTGAGAGGCCTTGCCTGAGGACCGGGCTCAGGCTGAGGGTCACAATGTGTGTTTGAGACCAATGTGGCCCTCAAGCGTGGGCTGGGTCTCATGTGCCACACTGGTTTCAACTACACTGAAAGTTGGACAACATGCCAACCACGAGGTTTCTTGCCAAGGGAACGAGTTCGGATTTCTGCAACATTTTCAAACCTGGGCAGTGATTGGAGATAAGGTCAAGGTTCTGAAGCGTGAAAACCGAGGTTGGGTAGAGATGACGACCTATGGCCATGGCGGGTCCGATGTGCTCAGTGTGTGGCCAGCTGTCTGGGTGAGGCCAGGAGTTCCAGGCTCAGGCTGTGTCAGAATGGGCAATTGTGCCCACCTCAGCCTATATATTTGGTGTACAGCCAAATGGCGTGCAGGTTGATCCTCATTTGGGGTTTCTGCGTAGCCCCAGAGGGCAATGTTCTTCTTCCAGGGAGCAGGCAGAGTGCCACATTGTACTTCTGGATTGCCAAACTGGAGGGCTTATGGGCCGGTAGTCTGAGGACGGAACTCCGAAAACACAAGCTAGGCTTAGGTTTTATGTGTGAGGACATGGCAGGCACAATCTACAGACCTGAAGCGAGATCTCTTGCACCTGAAGTCAGGTTGAGCATCAGACGATGCCTCAGGTTTGACTTTCTGTCCCTGATGGCCCCTTCATAAAGGGGGGGAATCACGAGGCCGTGGGGGTTTTCCCACCATGGGAGTTGTGAGAAGCTCCAAACTGCAAAGATTCTACTGTGGGAAAATTGAGACCAGTTGGTTGGCTCCAGGCCAACGATTCTGAGCAGGGTTCTAAGGATGGATGGCTGGGTAGCCCACCTCGCATTCCAATATTCTCCTAGCTACAAGACAGGCTAGATCTGTTGGATCTCGGGGAGCAACCGAGGAGGCTGAGTTTAAATGGACTCTCCTGTGGATGGGTCCTAATATGTTTTTGTGTCTATGGAGACTGTGGCATTAAGCGGTGGCACTAGGGCCCTGAAGACTTCTCCTAAACAGAGGTTTGACACAGGTCCACCATGCAAGTTTCCCATGTGTAGAGGAGATTTGTTCTGATGGGTGAGTCAAGAAACCGCCATATTCTGGTATTGAAATCCAGGCCTCTGAGGAGAGATGCCTGGAAACCAAAGCAATGGATCCGATTAGTGCCTAGGGGCCTGTTGGTTTCTTTTTACCTCGGGCGACATCTATCTATGGGTCAGAGTGCAGGTAGGTGCTCAGATGAACTCAGATTGCCCGTGTTTGTCCTTGGAAGCCAACACTATGGGATGGCCTCAGGGAATTTAAAGGTTTATACTTTTAGTTGCGTTGTCGCCATTGGAATGGGCTCACACAATTCCCTTGCGAGGGCAAGAACAGTCCTCAGGTTTGGCTTCAGGTGCCTGAGCCTATAGGGTGTGTAGGCCAGGGCTGTTTGGACAGTTGTCTGAAAACACAAACTCGACTTCTGTTTCGGGTCATAGGTAGGGCAGGACTGATCTACAGACCATGAGGAGAACATTTCGGTATATGAAAAAAGGGCGAGTGTGAGGCTATTGCTCATGTTTTTGTCTCTGCATATCATGTCACTCATGGTCGTGAAATTTCTGGGTGACTTCATGGGAAATGGACGAGTCTTACTCTCTGGCGATTTGGCCCCTTCCAAAGAGGTTGGGGTCATTCTTGGGATGGAAGAAGTCGTTTTTTTTGTTGTTGTTGTTGCTTTGTTTTGTTTCATTTTTTAACCTCCGTTGTCCCACCACATGAGGAATTCCAGAGTAGAGCTCTGGGGAGGGGTGACTGAACAACCAGAAATTTGGTTAAAAATTGGGGCGTAGGGCTATGTCAAGCCCATTATGACATCTAGTGATCCAGGCTCTGAGAGGACTTACTAGAGGACAGGACTCACACTGAGGGTCACAATGCATATTTATGCCCTCGTCGCACTCAAGAATAGGCGGGCCTCAGGGTGAATGCTAGTTTCTCCTACAATGAACGTTGGACAACATGCCAACCACAAGGTTTCTTGCCATGTGAAGGAGAAGTTCTGATTTCTGCATCACACTCATCCCCAGGCAGAGATAAAGTCTAGTTTCTGAGGCCTGAAAACTGAGGTAGGGAAGAGATGAGGACCTAAGGCCATGGCGGGTCTGATGTGCTCAGTGTGCGGTCAGCTGTCTGGGTGTTGGTCAGGAAGTCCGGGCTCAGGTTGTGTCAGACAGTGCATTAGTGCCCAGGTTAGACTATATAATTCGGGCAAAGCCGAGTACCGTGTAGGTTTATCTTCATATAAGTTGCCTTGGCAGCTCTTTAGGCAATATTTTTTTTCCAGAAAGCAGGCCATGTGCTTAATTGTGGGACCGGATTTACCAATCATGAGGGCTTTGAGGCCAGGAGAGTGAGGTCGGAATTCTGAGAACAAAAGTTATACTTGGGCTAAGGGCAAGGGCACGGCAGGTACCCCCTGCAGATCTGAACCAATATCTCATCCATTTCAAGTCAGGGAGAGAATTAGACTTTGGCTTAGGTTGGAGTTTCTGTGCCTGACGGCTCCTTCATGAAGGGAGCGGAATCTCGTGTCCATGGAGTTTTTCCCACGTGGGAGTTGTGGGTTGCCCCCTTCAAGAATTCCTTCTGCAGGACAATTGAGGCCTTTGGGCAGCTCCAGGACATCCCATATGGAATGACTCAATAGCACTGTTCGAGGGAGGATGCCTGGGAAGCCAGCCTCGCATTCCAATTGTCTCCTAGCAACAAGCCAGTTTAGATCTGATGGCTCTGCGGGAGCAACCGGGGTGGCTGACTTGAAATGGACTTTCCTCACGATGGGTCCTAATGTGTGTTTGTGTCCATGGGGCCTTGGAATGGGGCCGTGGCACCGGGACCCTGAAGTATTCTCCTAAGCTTTTGACAGAGCTCGATGTACATGTTTCCTTGTGGAGACGAGATTTGTTCTGATTGCTACCTCAGGAAAACCCCTATGCTGGTATTGGAATCCAGGCTTTTGAGGAGACATGCCTCTCACCAAAGCAATGGATCCGATTGGCCAGGGTCCTGTCTGGTTCAATCTTCTTCTCTGGGGACATCCATCTATGGTATGAGTGGAGGTTGATGCTCAGCTGCTATCAGACCACGCTTGTATGTCACGGGCGACATGCCCTATTGGGATGGCCTCAGGGATTTGGAGGGTTCTCCTAATTTTACGGTTTTGGACAATGGAATGGGCAGAGTTCCCATGGATTGGGTAGGCACAGTCCTTATGTGTGGCTCCAGGGACCGAAGCCTGGAGGGTGTGTGGTCCAGGACTTTGAGGACAGAAGTCTGAAAACATAAACTCAGCTAAGGTTTGGAGACGTAGGTATGGAAGGCCCGATCTATAAACCATGAGAAGAACTCTTCAGGATATGAAGAAAGAGCGAGTCTGAGGTGCTTGTTCAGTCTTTTGTCTCTAGATTCGGTATCAGCGATGGCCGTGGATTGTCTGGGAAAACTCATGGGCCATGGACGAATCTTCCTCTCTGTGGAATTGGCCCAATCCCAATTCTTTTTCGTCAATCTGTGGAATGGGAGGTCTCCTTTCAGGTTGGTTACCTTAGGTGTCCCGCCAAAAGAGGAATTCCAAAGAAGAGCCCTGGGGAAAAGCGAAGGGACAACCCGAATTATGGGTAAAATTTGGGGCCTAGGGGCATGGCTAGCCCAATATGCTGTCTCTTCATCCAGCCACTGAGAGGCCTTACCTGAGGACTGGGATCAGGCTGAGGGTCACAATGTGTGTTTGTGACCAATGTGGCCCATAAACATGGGTGGGGCCTCATGGGCCACACTGGTTTCAACTACACTGAACATTGGAAAACATGCCAACCACATGGTTTCTAGCCACGGGGAAGGAGTTGTGATTTCTGCATCACTTACAAGCCTGGGAAGTGATTGGAGATAAGGTCTAGGTTCTGAAACTTGACAACCGAGGTTGGGAAGAGATGACGACCTAAGGACATGGCTCATCCGGCATGCTCAGTGTTCGACCAGCTTTCTGGGTGGGGCCAGGAAGTCCAGGCTCAGGCTGTGTCAGAAAGGGCAATAGTGCCTAGGTCAGCCTATATATTTGGGGTACAGTCGAATGGCATGCAGGTTGATACTCATTTGGAGTTTCTGGGTAGCCCCACAGGGCTATGTTTTTCTTCCTGAAGGCTGGCAGAGTGCTGCATTATAGTTCTGGTTTGCAAACTGGAGGGCTTGTGGGCCAGTAGTCTGAAGACGGAAATCTGATAACACAAGCTAGGCTTAGGTTTCTGGGTGAGGACAAGGCAGGAACAATCTACAGACCTGAATCGAGATCTCGTGCTTCTGAAGTCAGGGTGAGGATTAGAAGATCGCTCAGGTTGGTGTTTCTGTCCCTGATGGCCCCTTCATGAAGGGGCGGGGTCTCGAGTTCGTGGGGGTTTTCCCACGATGTTAGTTGTGAGAAGGTCCAAACTGCAAAGATTCTTGTGCAGGACAATTGAGACATGTTGGTTGGCTCCAGGCCAACGATTCCGAGCAGGGTTCTAAGGATGGATGCCTGGGTAGCCCACCTTGCATTCCAATTGTGTCCTAGCAACAAGACAGGTTATATCTGCTGGATCTGGGCGAGCAATCTGGATCTGGGTTGAAATGGACTCTCCTGTGGATGGATCCTAATATGTTTTTGTGTCTATGGAGACCTTGGAATGAAGGGGTGGCACTGGGGTCCTGAAGGGTTTTTTCAAACAGAGGATTTGACACAGCTCCAACCTGCAATTTTCCCATATGTAGATGAGATTTGTTCTGACGGATGAGTCAGGAAACAGCCATATGCTGGTATTGAAATCCAGGCCTCTGAGGAGAGATGACTGGATACCACAGCAATGGATCCGAATAGTGCCTAGGGGCCTGTTCGTACATTTTTACCTCTGGGGACATCAGTCTATGCGTCTGAGAGCATGTAGGTGCTCAGATGGGCTCAGATTGCCCCTGTTTGTCCTGGGAAGCCACCACTATTGGGATGGCCTCAGGGAGTTTGCAGGTTTATCCTATTAGTAGGTTGTGGCCATTGGAATGGGCACATACAATTCCCTTGTAGAGGGCAAGTACAATCCTCAGGTTTGGCTCCAGGGGCCGGAGCCTGTAGGGTGTGTAGGCAGAGCTGTTTGGACAGTCGTCTGAACACACAAACGCGGCTTATGTTTCAGGTCATAGGTATGGCAGGATTGATCTACAGACCATGAGGAGAACACTTCGGGATATGAATAAGGGGCGAGTGTGAGGCTCGTGCTCAAGTTTTTGTCTCTGGATATCGTGTCACTCATGGTCGTGAAATTTCCTGGTGACTTCATGGGAAATGGACGAGTCTTACACTCTGGGGGTTTGGCCCCGTCCAAGGAGTTTTGGGTCATTCTGGGGATGGAAGAAGTCCGTTTTTTTGTTGTTGTTGATTTGCCTGGTTTTGTTTTTTAACCTCAGGTGTCCCACCAAATGGGGGATTCCAGAGTAGAGCTCTGGGGAGGGCCGACCGGACAACCAGAAATGTGGATAAAAATTGTGGCCTAGGGACATGTCAAGCCCATTATGACATCTAATGGTCGAGCCACTGAGAGGACTTACTAGAGCATAGGACTCACGCTGAGGGTCACAATGCGTGTTTATGCCCACTTCGCAAACAAGAATGGGCAAGGCCTCATGGTGAATCCTGGTTTCTCGTACACTGAACGTTGCACAACATGCCAACCACAAGGTTTCTTGCCATGGGTAAGGAAGAGTTCTGATTTCTGCATCACAGGCACCCCTGGGCAGTGATTGGAGATAAGGTCTAGGTTCTGAAGCCTAAAAACTGAGGTAGGGAAGAGATGATGACCTAAGGCCATGGCGGGTCTGATGTGCTCAGTGTGCGGTCAGCTGTCTGGGTGTTGGTCATGAGATCCGGGCTCAGGTTGTGTCAGAGAGTGCATTAGTGCCCAGTTTAGACTATATACTTTGGGTACAGTCGAGTGCCATGTAGATTTATCCTCATATAAGTTGTCTGGGCAGCTCATTAGGCAAAATTTGTTTTCTAGAGGGCAGGCAGAGTGCTTCATTGTCGGTCCGGAATTTTAAACTTGAGGGATTCATGTAAAGGAGTGTGAGGACGGAAGTCTGAGAACACAAGCTAGACTTGGGTTTCAGGGCGAGGACACGGCAGGTACCACTGTAGATCTGAACCTATATCTCATGCATCTGAAGTCAGGGCGAGGATCAGACGTTGGCTCACGTTGGAGTTTCTTTGCATGACGGCCCCTTCATGAAGGGAGCGGAATCTCAAGGCCATGGAGTTTTTCCCACGTTGGGAGTTGTGGGATGCCCCCTTCAAGGATTCCTTCTGCGGGAAAATTGAGACCTGTTGGGCAGCTTCAGGACATCCCATATGGAATGACTCCAGGTCACTGTTCGAGGTTGGATGCCTGGGAAGCCGGCCTCGCATTCCAATTGTCTCCCAGCAACAAGACAGTTTAGATCTGATGGCTCTGCGGGAGAAACCGGGGAGGCTGACTTGAAATGGACTTTCCTGAGGATGGGTCCTAATGTGTGTTTGTGTCCATGAGGGCCTTAAAATGGGGCGGTGGCACCGAGACCCTGAAGTATTCTCCTAAGCTTTTGACATAGCTCGATGCACAAGGTTCCTTGTGGAGACGAGATTTGTTTTGATGGGTGCCTCAGGAAAACCTCTATGCTGGTATTGGAATCCAGGCTTTTGAGGAGACATGCCTGTAATCCAAAGCAATGTATCCGATTATGGCCTAGGGTCCTGTCTGGTTCAATCTTCTTCTCAGGGGACATCCATCTATGGTATGAGTGGAGGTAGATGCTCAGCTGGTATCAGACCGCCCTTGTTTGTCCCGGGCGACCTACACTATGGGATGGCCTCAGCGATTTGTAGGGTTCTCCAAATTTTACTGTTTTGGACAATGGCATCGGCAGAATTCCCATGTATTGGGTAGGCACAGTCCTAATGTGTGACTCCAGGGGCCCCAGCCTGGAGGGTGTGTGGCCCAGGACTTTGAGGACAGAAGTCTGAAAACACAAACTCAGTTTAGGTTTGGGGACGTAGGTATGGCAGGCCCGATCTATAAACCATGAGAAGAACTCTTGCGGATATGAAGAAAGAGCGAGTCTGAGGGGCTTGCTCAGGCTTTTGTCTCTGGATTTTGTATCAGAGAATGCCGTGGAATGTCGGGGAGGCCTCATGGGCCATGGACGAATCTTCCTCTCTGTGGATTTGGCCCGATCCCAATTGTTTTTCGTCAATCTGTGGAATGGGAGGACTCCTTTCAGGTTTGTTACCTCAGGTGTCCCGCCAAAAGAGGAATTCCAAAGAAGAGCTCTGGGGAAAAGTGAAGGGAGAACCCGAACTATGGGTAAAATTTGGGGCCTACGGGCATGGCATGCCCAATATGCTATCTCTTCATCCAGCCACTGAGAGGCCTTATTGATGACTGGGATCAGGGTGAGGGTCACAATGTGTGGTTTTGACCAATGTGGCCCGCAAACATGAGCGGGGCCTCATGGGCCACACTGGTTTCAACTACACTGAACGTTGGACAACATGCCAACCACATGGTTTCTTGCCACGGGGAAGGAGTTGTGTTTTCTGCATCACTTTCAAGCCTGGGCAGTGATTGGAGATAAGGTCTAGGTTCTGAAACTTGACAACCGAGGTTGGGAAGAGATGACGACCTAAGACCATGGCGGGTCCGATGTGCTCAGTGAGCGGCCAGCTTTCTGTGTGGGGCCAGGTAATCCAGGCTCAGGCTGTGTCAAAAAGGGCAATAGTGCCCAGGTCAGCCTATATATTTGGGGTACAGTCGTATGGCGTGCAGGTTGATCCTCTTTTGGAGTTTCTGGGTAGCCCCAGAGGGCAATGTTTTTCTTCCTGAGGGCAGGAAGAGTGCTGCATTATAGTTCTGGTTTTCAAACTGGAGGCTTGTGGGCCAGTAGTCTGAGGAAGGAAATCTGAGAACAAGCTAGGCTTAGGTTTCTGGGTGAGGACAAGGCAGGAACAATCTACAGACCTGAATCGAGATCTCGTGCTTATGATGTCAGGGCGAGGATCAGAAGATCGCTCAGGCTGGAGTTTCTGTCCCTGATGGCCCTTCATGAAGGGGCTGGGGGGTCACGAGGCCGTGGGGGTTTTCCCACGATGTTAGTTCTGAGAAGCTCCAAACTGCAAAGATTCTTCTGCAGGACAATTGAGACCTGTTGGTTGGCTCCAGGGCAACGATTCCGAGCAGGGTTCTAAGGATGGATGGCTGGGTAGCCCACCTCGCATTCCAATTGTGTCCTAGCAACAAGACAGGTTAGATCTGCTGGATCTGGGGGAGCAACCCAGGAGGCTGAGTTGAAATAAACTCTCCTGTGGATGGGTCCTAATGTCTTTTTGTGTCTATGGAGACCTTGGAATGTAGCGGTGGCACTGGGGTCCTGAAGGGTTTTTCCAAACAGAGGCTTTCACACAGCTCCAACGTGCAAGTTTCCCATATGTAGATGAGATGTTTTCTGATGGGTGAGTCAAGAAACAGCCATACGCTGGTATTGAAATCCAGGCCTCTGAGGAGAGATGACTGGATAACACAGCAATGGATCCGTTTAGTGCCTAGGGGCCTGTTCGTTCCTTTTTACCTCTGGGGACATCAGTCTATGCGTCTGAGTGCAGGTAGGTGCTCAGATGAGCTCAGATTGCCCCTGTTTGTCCTGGGAAGCCACCACTATTGGGATGGCCTCAGGCAGTTTGGAGGTTTATCCTATTAGTAGGGTTGTGGCCATTGGAATGGGCACATACAATTCCCTTGGAGAGGGCAAGTACAGTCCTCAGGTTTGGCTCCAGGTGCCTGAGCCTGTACGGTGTGTAGGCCAGAGCTGTTTGGACAGTTGTCTGAAAACACAAACGCGGCTTATATTTCGGGTCATAGGTATGGCAGGATTGATCTACAGACGATGAGGAGAACTCTTCGGGATTTGAAAGAAGGGCGAGTGTGAGGCTCCTGCTCAAGTTTTTGTCTCTGGATATCGTGTCACTCATGGTGGTGAAATTTCCGGGTGACTTCATGGGAAATGGACGAGTCTTACTCTCTGGGGTTTTGCCCATTCCCAGAGTTTTGGGTCATTCTGGGGATGGAAGGAGTCCGTTTTGTTGTTGTTGTTGTTGATTTGCTTTGTTTTGTTTTTTAACCTCAGGTGTCTCACCAAATGAGGTATTCCAGAGTAGAGCCCTGGGGAGGGCCGACCGGACAACCAGAAATCTGGTTAAAAATTGTGGCCTAGGGACATGTCAAGACCATTATGACATCTAATGGTCGAGCCACTGAGAGGACTTACTAGAGCACAGGAATCACGCTTAGGGTCACAATGCATGTTTATGCCCTCTTCGCACTCAAGAATTGGCGGGGCCTTCGGGTGAATGCTGGTTTCTCCTACACTGAACGTTGGACAACATGCCAACCACAAGGTTTCTTGCCATGGGTAAGGAAGAGTTCTGATTTCTGCATCACAGGCACCCCTGGGCAGTGGTTGGAGATAAGGTCTAGGTTCTGAAGCCTGAAAAACCGCAGTTGGGAAGAGATGATGACCTAAGGCCATGGCGGTTCTGATGTGCTCAGTGTGCGGTCAGCTGTCTGGGTGTTGGTCAGGAGGTCCGAGCTCAGGTTGTGTCAGACAGTGCATTAGTGCCCAGGTTAGAATATATACTTTGGGTACAGTCGAATGCCATGTAGATTTATCCTCATATAAGGTGCCTGGGCAGCTCATTAGGCCAAATTTTTTTTTCTAGAGGGCAGGCTGAGTGCTGCATTGTGGGTCTGGAATTGCGAAACTTCCGGGCTTCGGGGCCTGGAGTGTGAGGACGGAAGTCTGAGAACACAGCTAGACTTGGGTTTCAGGGCCAGGGCACGGCAGGTACCCCTGTAGATCTGAACCTATATCTCATGCATCTGAAGTCAGGGCGAGGATCAGACGTTGGCTCAGGTTGGAGTTTCTGTGCATGACGGCCCCTTCATGAAGGGAGCGGAATCTCGAGGCCATGGAGGTTTTCCCACGTTGGGAGTTGTGGGATGCCCCCTTCAAGGATTCCTTCTGCGGGACAATTGAGACTTGTTGGGCAGCTCCAGGACATCCCATATGGAATGACTCCAGGGCACCGTTCGAGGATGGATGCCTGGGAAGCCCGCCTCGCATTCCAATTGTCTCCTAGCTACAAGACAGTTTAGATCTGATGGCTCTGCGGGAGAAACCGGGGTGGCTGACTTGAAATGGACTTTCCTGAGGATGGGTCCTAATGTGTGTTTGTGTCCATGAGGGCCTTAAAATGGGGCGGTGGCACCGGGACCCTGAAGTATTCTCCTAAGCTTTTGACATAGCTCGATGCACATGGTTCCTTGTGGAGACGAGATTTGTTTTGATGGGTGCCTCAGGAAAACCTCTATGCTGGTATTGGAATCCAGGCTTTTGAGGAGACATGCCTGTAAACCAAAGCAATGTATCCGATTATGGCCTAGGGTCCTGTCTGGTTCAATCTTCTTCTCAGGGGACATCCATCTATGGTATGAGTGGAGGTAGATGCTCAGCTGGTATCAGACCGCCCTTGTTTGTCCCGGGCGACCTACACTATGGGATGGCCTCAGGGATTTGTAGGGTTCTCCAAATTTTACTGTTTTGGACAATTGCATCGGCAGAATTCCCATGGATTGGGTAGGCACAGTCCTAATGTGTGACTCCAGGGGCCCAAGCCTGGAGGGTGTGTGGCCCAGGACTTTGAGGACAGAAGTCTGAAAACACAAACTCAGCTTAGGTTTGGGGACGTAGGTATGGCAGGCCCGATCTATAAACCATGAGAAGAACTCTTCCCGATATGAAGAAAGAGCGAGTCTGAGGCGCTTGCTCAGGCTTTTGTCTCTGGATTTTGTATCAGAGATGGCCGTGGAATGTCGGGGAGGCCTCATGGGCCATGGACGAATCTTCCTCTCTGTGGATTTGGCCCGATCCCAATTGTTTTTCGTCAATCTGTGGAATGGGAGGACTCCTTTCAGGTTTGTTACCTCAGGTGTCCCGCCAAAAGAGGAATTCCAAAGAAGAGCCCTGGGGAAAAGTGAAGGGAGAACCCTAACTATGGGTAAAATTTGGGGCCTAGGGGCATGGCAAGCCCAATATGCTATCTCTTCATCCAGCCACTGAGAGGCCTTATTGAGGACTGGGATCAGGGTGAGGGTCACAATGTGTGGTTTTGACCAATGTGGCCCGCAAACATGAGCGGGGCCTCATGGGCCACCCTGGTTTCAACTACACTGAACGTTGGACAACATGCCAACCACATGGTTTCTTGCCACGGGGAAGGAGTTGTGTTTTCTGCATCACTTTCAAGCCTGGGCAGTGATTGGAGATAAGGTCTAGGTTCTGAAACTTGACAACCGAGGTTGGGAAGAAATGACGACCTAAGACCATGGCGGGTCCGATGTGCTCAGTGAGCGGCCAGCTTTCTGTGTGGGGCCAGGTAATCCAGGCTCAGGCTGTGTCAAAAAGGGCAATAGTGCCCAGGTCAGCCTATATATTTGGGGTACAGTCGTATGGCGTGCAGGTTGATCCTCTTTTGGAGTTTCTGGGTAGCCCCAGAGGGCAATGTTTTTCTTCCTGAGGACAGGTAGAGTGCTCCATTATAGTTCTGGTTTTCAAACTGGAGGCTTGTGGGCCAGTAGTCTGAGGAAGGAAATCTGAGAACAAGCTAGGCTTAGGTTTCTGGGTGAGGACAAGGCAGGAACAATCTACAGACCTGAATCGAGATCTCGTGCTTATGATGTCAGGGCGAGGATCAGAAGATCGCTCAGGCTGGAGTTTCTGTCCCTGATGGCCCTTCATGAAGGGGCGGGGGGGTCATGAGGCCGTGGGGGTTTTCCCACGATGTTAGTTGTGAGAAGCTCCAAACTGCAAAGATTGTTCAGCAGGACAATTGAGAACTGTTGGTTGGCTCCAGGGCAACGATTCCAAGCAGGGTTCTAAGGATGGATGGCTGGGTAGCCCACCTCGCATTCCAATTGTGTCCTAGCAACAAGACAGGTTAGATCTGCTGGATCTGGGGGAGCAACCCAGGAGGCTGAGTTGAAATGGACTCTCCTGTGGATGGATCCTAATATGTTTTTGTGTCTATGGAGATCTTGGAATGAAGCGGTGGCACTGGGGCCCTGGAGGGTTTTTTCAAACAGAGGCTTTGACACAGCTCCAACGTGCAAGTTTCCCATATGTACATGATATTTGTTCTGAGGGATGAGTCAGGAAACAGCAATACGCTGGTATTGAAATCCAGGCCTCTGAGGAGAGTTGACTGGATAGCACAACAATGAATCCAAATAGTGCCTAGGGGCCTGTTCGTACCTTTTTACCTCTGGGGACATCAGTCTATGTGTCTGAGTGCATGTAGGTGTCAGATGGGCTCAGATTGCTCCTGTTTGTCCTGGAGAGCCACCACTATTGGGATGGCCTCAGGGAGTTTGGAGGTTTATCCTATTAGTAGGTTGTGGCCATTGGAATGGGCACATACAATTCCCTTGGAGAGGGCAAGTACAGTCCTCTGGTTTGGCTCCAGGGGCCTGAGCCTGTAGGGTGTGTAGGCAGAGCTGTTTGGACAGTTGTCTGAAAACACAAACGCGGCTTATGTTTCGGGTAATAGGTATGGCAGTATTGATCTACAGACCATGAGGAGAACTCTTCGGGATATGAAAAAAGGGCGAGTGTCAGGCTCTTGCTCAAGTTTTTGTCTCTGGATATCGTGTCACTCATGGTCCTGAAATTTCCGGTTGACTTCATGGGAAATGGACGAGTCTTACTCTCTGGTGGTTTGGCCCCGTCCAAAGAGTTTGGGTTCATTCTGTGGGCTGGAAGAAGTCCGTTTTATTTTGTTGTTGTTGTTGTTGTTGTTGTTGTTTTCTTTTTTAACCTCAGGTGTCCCACCAAATGAGGGATTTCAGAGTAGAGCTTTAGGAGGGGCGACTGGACAATCAGAAATCTGGTTAAAAATTGTGGCCTAGGGACATGTCAAGCCCATTATGTCATCTAATGGTCGAGCGACTGAGAGGACTTACTAGAGGACAGGACTCACACTGAGGGTCACAATGCGTGTTTATGCCCACTTCGCAAACAAGAATGGGCGGGGCCTCATGAGGAATCCTGGTTTCTCCTACACTGAACGTTGGACAACCTGCCAACGACAAGATTTCTTGCCATGGGTAAGGAAGTGTTCTGATTTCTGCATCACAGTCACCCTTGGGCAGTTATTGGAGATAAGGTCTAGATTCTGAAGCCTGAAAACGGAGGTAGGGAAGAGATGATGACCTAAGGCCATGGCGGGTCTGATGTGCTCAGTGTGTGGTCAGCTGTCTGGGTGTTGGTCAGGAGGTCCGGGCTCAGGTTGTGTCAGACAGTGCATTAGTGCCCCCGTAGACTATATAATTTGGGTAAAGTCGAGTGCCATGTAGATTTATCCTCATATAAGTTGTCTGGGCAGCTCATTAGGCAAAATTTGTTTTCTAGAGGGCAGGCAGAGTGCTTCATTGTCGGTCCAGAATTGCCAAACTTGAGGGCTTCGTGTCCAGGAGTGTGAGGACGGAAGTCTGAGAACACAAGCTAGACTTGTGTATCAGGGCGAGGACACGGCAGGGACCACTGTAGATCTGAACCAATATCTCATGCATCTGAAGAAAGGGCGAGGATCAGACGTTGGCTCACGTTGGAGTTTATGTGCATGACGACCCCTTCATGAAGGGAGCGAAATCTCGAGGTCATGTAGGTTTTCCCACGTTGGGTGTTGTGGGATGCCCCCTTCAAGGATACCTTCTGCGGGACAATTGAGACCTGTTGGGCAGCTTCAGGACATCCCATATGGAATGACTCCAGGGCACCATTCGAGAATGGATGACTGGGAAGCAGGCCTCGCATTCCAATTTTCTCCTAGCAACAAGAGAGTTTAGATCTGATGGCTCTGCGTGAGCAACAGGAGTGACTGACTTGAAATGGACTTTCCTGAGGATGGGTCCTAATGTGTGTTTGTGTCCATGAGGGCCTTAAAATGGGGCGGTGGTACCGGGACCCTGAAGTATTCTCCTAAGCTATTGACATAGCTCGATGCACAAGGTTCCTTGTGGAGACGAGATTTGTTCTAATGGGTGCCTCAGAAAACCCCTATGCTGGTATTGGAATCCAGGCTTTTGAGGAGACATGCCTGTAAACCAAAGCAATGTATCCGATTATGGCCTAGGGTCCTTTCTGGTTCAATCTGCTTCTCAGGGGACATCCATCTATGGTATGAGTGGAGGTAGATGCTCAGCTGGTATCAGACCGCCCTTGTTTGTCCCGGGCGACCTGCACTATTGGGATGGCCTCAGGGATTTGGAGGGTTCTCCTAATTTTACGGTTTTGGACCATGGAATGGGCAGAATTCCCATGGATTGGGTAGACACAGTCCTAATGTGTGACACCTGGGGCCCCAGCCTGGAAGGTGTGTGGCCCAGGACTTTGGGGACAGAAGTCTGAAAACACAAACTCAGCTTAGCTTTGGGGAGGTAGGTATGGCAGGCCCGATCTATAAACCATGAGAAGAACTCTTCTGGATATAAAGAAAGAGCGAGTCTGAGGCACTTGCTCAGGCTTTTGTCTCTGGATTTTGTATCCGAGATGGCCGTGGAATGTCGGGGAAGCCTCATGGGCCATGGACGAATCTTTCTCTCTGGGGATTTGGTCCGATCCCAATTGTTTTTCATCAATCTGTGGAATGGGAGGACTCCTTTCAGGTTTGTTACCTCAGGTATCCCGCCAAAAGAGGAATTCCAAAGATGAGCCCTGGGGAAAAGTGAAGGGAGAACGCGAACTATGGGTAAAATTTGGGGCCTAGGGGCATGGCAAGCCGAATATGCTAACTCTTCATCCAGCCACTGAGAGGCCTTACCTGAGGCCTGGGATCAGGCTGAGGGACACAATGTGTGTTTGTGACCAATGTGGCCCATAAACATGAGCGGGGCATCATGGGCCACACTGGTTTCAACTACACTGAACGTTGCAAAAACATGCCAACCACTAGGTTTCTTGCCAAGGCGAAGGAGAAGTTCTGATTCTTGTATCACGTTCACTCCTGAGCAGTGAGTGGAGATAAGGTCTAGGTTCTGAAGGTGAAAACTGAAGTTGTGTAGAATTGATGGCCTAAAGCCATTGTAGTTGTGATATGCTCTGTTATGACCAGCTGTCTGGGTGTTGGACTGGAGGTCTGCCCTCAGGCTGTGTCAGACAGGGCTTTAGTGCACAGGCTAGACTGTATAATTGGGGTATGGTCGAGTGGCATGCAGGTTGTTACTCATTTAGCGTTTCCGGTTAGCCCTATAGGGACTCTCCTGAAGATGAGTCATAATGTGGGTTGGTGGCCATGGAGACCTTGGAATGTGGCAGTAGCTAAGGGACTCGGCAGGATTCTCCAACCCGAAGGGCTTGACACAACTCCAACAAGGAAGCTTCCCATGTGGAGATGAGAGGTCTTCTGTCTGGTGCCTCAGGAAAGCCCCGTATGCTGGTCTTCGAACCCAGGCCTCTGAGGAGTGATACCTGGACACCAAAACAAGAGTTCATAATAGGGCCTAGGGGCCTGTCTGGTTCAATCTTCTGTCTCTGCGGATATCTGTCTGTGTGTCTGCATGGAGGTAGTAGTTGCTCAGCTTGTGTCATAATGCCCCTATTTGTCCAGTGAGGCTTGCGGTAGTGGGATGTCCTTGGGGACCTTGAGGTTTCTACTATTTTGTAGAGTTGTGGCCAATGGAATGGGCAGTTTCTTAGGAGAGAGCAGGCACAGTTCTGTGGTGTGGCTCCAGAGACCCCAGCCTGGAGGCTGTGTGGGCCATGGCTGTGCAGACAGACATCCAAAAACCCTAACTCAGCTCAGGTTTGGGGCCGAGGTTACGGCAGGCCTGATCTACAGTCCATGAGGGGAGCTCCTCTGGATATGAAAGAAGGGTGAGAGGGAGGCAGTCGCTCAGGCTTTTGTCTCTGGATGTTTTGTCCACAATGGCCGTTTAATGTAGGAGTTGCCTCATGGGTCGTAGAAGTCTCCCTCTCTGGTAGTTTGTCCAGCCCCCAAGAGTTTGGGGTCATTCTGTGGGAAGGGAAGTGTCCTGTTTTCTGCTTCATGTGTCCCCCCAGTAGAGGGATTCTAGAGCATAGCAGTGGGTACTGACAACTGGAATACTCGCCCTGTGGTTAAGCCTGGGGGCCTATGGATATGACAAGCCCCATATGCAGGATCTTGGTCCAGCCACTGAGAGGCGTTACTTTAATACGGGACTCACGCTGCAGGTCACAATGCATGTCTGTGCCCTAGGCGGCCCTCAAGCACTGGCGTGGCCTTTCGGACAATGCAGGTTTTCCCACATTGAACGTTGGACAACATGCCAACCACAAGTTTTCTGGCCATGGGGAAGGAGGAATTCTAATTTCTGCATCACGTTCACCCCTGGGCAGTGATTGGAGATAAGGTCTAGGTTCTGAAGCCTGAAAACCGAGGTTGGGAAGAGATGACGACCTACAGCCATAGCGGGTCCTATGTGTCCAGGTTGGGGCCAGCTGTCTGGGTGTCGTTTGGGTTGTCGTGTCTCAGGCTGTGCCAGACAGGGCATTAGAATACAGGGTGGGCTGTATAATTGCTTTACAATCGAGTGGCATGCATTTGAAAATCATTTGGGGTTTCTTATTAGCAGCATAGGGCAAAGTTTTTCTTCTGAGGGCAGGCAGAGTGCTGCATTGTGGCTTCGGAATTCCCAAACTGGAGGGCTTGTGGGCCAGGAGAGTGAGGACGGAAGTCTGAGAACACAAGCTAGGCTTAGGTTTCGGGGCAAGGACATGGCAGGAACGCTCTGCAGAGCTGAATTGATATCTCATGCGTCTGAAGTCAGGTCGAGGTTCAGACTTTGGCTCAGGTTTGAGTTTCTGTCCATTTTGGTCCCTTCAGGAAGGGGGGGCATTAGGATGCCATGGGGGTTTTCCCACTATTGGAGTTGTGAGATGCTCCAAACCGCAAGGATTCCTTCTGTGGGACAATTAAGATTTGTTGGATGGCTCCATGACGTCTTATAAGGTATTTTTCCAGAACAGCGTTCTAAGTATGGATGCCTGGGCAGCCAGCCTCACATTCCAATTGTCTCCTAGCAACAAGAAACGTTTCATCGGCTGTCTTGGGGTAGCAACAGAGGGGGCTGAGTTGAAATGGACTTTCCTGAGGATGGTCTTAATGTTGGTTTGAGTCCATGGAGACCTTGGTATGGGGCAGTGGCACCAGGGCCCTGAAGGATTCTCCTAACCAGAGGTTATGACAAAGTTCCAATGAGCAAGTTTTCCATGGGGAGACGAGATTTGTTCTTAATGGTGCCTCAGGAAACCACCATATGCTGGTATTGGAAACGAGGCCTCTGAGGAGAGATGCCTGGAAACCAAAGCAATGGATCTGATTAGGGCCTAGGGGCCTGTCCGGTTCAATATTCTTTTCTGGGGACATCTATTGTCTGAGTGGAGGTAGATGCTCAGCTGGTTTGAGATCACCCCTGTTTGTCCTGGGCGGCCTACACTATTGGGATGGCCTCGGTGACTTTGGAAGTTTTTCCTAATTTGCAAGGTTGTGGCCAATGGAATGGGAAGAATTCCCTTGAAAGGGAAGCACAGTCCTGAGGTGTGGCTCCAGGGACCCAAGTGTGGAGCGTGTGTGGTCCAGGGCTATTTGGACAAAAGTCTGAAAACACAAACTCCACTTAGGTTGGGGGATGTAGGTATGGCCGGCCCGATCTATAGACCGTGAGGAGAACACTTCGGGATATGAACAAAGGGCGAATGTGAGGTGCTTGCTCATGGTTTTTTTTTTTTTTTTTCTGGAAATGTGTCACCGATTGCCATGGAATGTCGTGGTGTCCTCATGGGCCATCGATGAGGCTCCCTTTCTGGGGATTTGACCTGATCCCAAGAGTTTGGGGTCATTCTGTCAGAAGGGAGGAGGCCTTTCTGTTTTTTTTTTGTTTATTTTTTATTTATTTATTTATTTATTTATTTTTTTTACCTCAGGTGGACCACCAAAAGAGGGATTCCAGAGCAGAGTCGTGGGTTGGTGCAACTGGACTCCAGACCTCTGGTTAACATTGGGACCTAAGAACATGGCAATCCCCATAAGTGGGCTCTTGGTCCAGACACTGAGAGGCCTTCCTTTAGGATAGGTCTCACACTGAGTTTCACAATGTGTTTTTGTGCCCAAGGAGTCCCTCAAGTCAGGGCGTGGCCTAATGTACCATGCTGGTTTCTCCTACACTGAACGTTGCACAATATGGCAACCACAAGTTTTCTGGCCATGGGGAAGATGGAGTTCTAATTTCTGCAACACTTTCACTCCTGGACTGTGATTGGATTTAAGGTCTAGGTTCTGAAGCCTGAAAACTGATTTGGGAAGAGATGAAGACCTAAGGCCATGTTGTGTCTGATGTGCTCAGTGTTCGGCCAGCTGTTGAGTGTGGGTTGGGAGGTGCAGGCTCAGGCTGTGGCAGACAGGGAATTAGTGCCCAGGCTAGACTGTATCATTGGGGTGCAGTCGAGTTTCATGCAGGATGGTACTCATTTGTGGTTACTGGGTAGCCCCAGAGGGCAACGTTTTTCTTCTGGAGGGAAGACACAGTGCCACATAGTGGCTCCAGAATTCCCAAACTGGAAGGCTTTTGGGCCAGGAGCGTGAGGAAAAAATTCTGAGAACACAAGCCAGACTTAGATTTCGGGGTGAGGGGACGGCAGGCACCCTCTGCAGAGATGATTCGAGATCCCGTATACCTGAAGACAGAGCTAGGATCAGACGTTGGCTTAGGTCGAAGTTTCTGTCCATGACGGCCCCTTCATGAAGGGGAGGGTGTCACGAGGACATGGAGGTTTTCCCATGATGGGAATTGTGAGATGCTCCAAACCGCAATGATTCCTTCTGTGGGACAGTCGAGACCTGTTGGATGGCTCCAGGACATCCCATAAGGAAGTTATCCAGAGCAGGGTTCTAAGGATGGATGCCTGGGCAGCCTGCCTCCCATTCCAGGTGTCTCATAGCGCCAAGGCAAGTTCGATCTGCTGGATCTAGGGGAGCAACCTAGGCGTGTGTGTTGAAATGGGTGAGTTGAGGATGGGTCATAATGTGCATTTGTGTCCATGTAGACCTTGGAATGGGGTGCTTGATCCGGGGCCTTGAGGGATGTTCATAACCGGAGGTTTTGATGGAGCTCTAAAGAGTATGTTTCCTATGTAGAGAAGAGAATTGTTTTGATGAGTGCCTAAGGAATCTCCCATATGCTGGTATTGGAAACCAGGCCTCTGAGGAGAGATGACTAGAAACAAAAGCAATCGAGATGATTAGGGCCTAGGTGCCTGTCCGGTTCAATCTCTTTTTTGAGGATACGTGTCTAAGGATCTGAGGGGATGTAGTTGCTCAGCTTGTGTCAGATCGCCCCTGTTTGTCCTGGGCAGCCTATAATATTGGGATGGCCTCAGGACTTTGGAGTTTCTCCTAATCTATAGGGTTGTGGCCAATGGAATGGGCAGAAATCCCCTGGAGAGGGCAAGCACAGTTCTGAGTTTGGCTCTAAGGGCCCAGCCTTGAGGCTGTGTGGGCCAGGCCTGTGGGGACAAAAGTCTGAAAACACAAACTCCGCTTAGGATTGGGGACATAGGTATGGCACGCCCAATCTACAGACCGTGATAACACTTAGGGATATGAAAAAGGGTGAGTTTGAGGTGCTTGCTCAGGTTTTGTCTCTGGATTTGTGTCAACAATGTGGGTGGAATGCTGGCGTGGCCTCATGGGTTGTAGATGGCTTTCCTTCTCTGAGCATTTGACCCAATCCCAAGAGTTTGGGTACATTCTGTGGGATGGGGGGAGTCTTTTCTGTTTTTTATTTTATTTTATTTTATATTTTATTTTATGTACCTCAAGTGTCCCAATAAAAGAGGGATTCCAGAGCAGAGTCCTTGGGAGGGACAACTGGATATCCCCACCTCTGTTTAAGTTTGGGGCCTACGGGCATGGCAAGTCCAATAGGCGGGCTCTTGATTCAGACACTGAGAGGCCTTCCTTGAGGACAGGGCTCATGCTGAGGGTCACAATGCCTATTTGTGCCCAACAAGGCCCTCAAGCATGGGAAGTGCCTCATGGGCCACGCTGGATTCTCCTACACTGAACGTTGGAGAATATGCCAACCACAAGGTTTCCAGCCATGGCGAAGGAAGAGTTGTGATTTCTGCATCACGTTCACCCCTGGACAGTGATTGGAGTTTAGGTCTAGGTTCTGAAACCCAAAAACTGAGGTTGAGAATAGATGAAGACCTAAGGACCTGATGGGTCCAATGAGCTCAGTGTGCGGCCAGCTGTTGAGCGTAGGTCTGGAGGTGTGGGCTCATGCTGTGTCAGACAAGGCATTAGACAGGGTAGACTGCATATTTGGGGTGCAGTCGAGTGGTGTTCAGTTGATCCTTATTCGGGTTTCTAGGTAGCTCCATAAGGCAACGTTTTTCTTCTGGAGGGCAGGCAGTGTGCTGCATTATGGCCCCAGTATTGCCAATCTGTAGGGCTTTTGGGGCAGCGGTGTGAGGACGGTAGTCTGAGAACACAAGCTAGGATTAGTTTTGGGGGTGAGTGCACAGAAGGCACACTCTGCAGAGCTGAATCAAGATCTCATGCACCTGAAGTCAGGGCGAATATCAGACGTTTGCTCAGGTTGGAGTTTCTGTCCATGATAGCCCCTTTATAAAGTAGAGCGTCTCAAGAGGCCATGTAGATTTTCCCACAATGGGAGTTGTGAGATGCTCCAGACTGCAAAGATTCCTTCTGTGGGACACTTGAGACCTGTTGGATGGCTCTAGGATGTCCCATGTGGAACGACTCCAGAGTAGGGTTCTAAGGATGGATGCCTGGGCAGCCCGCCTCCCATTCTAGTTGTCTCCTAGCAACAAGGCAGGTTTGATCTGCAGGCCCTGGGGGAGAAACCAAGGGGGTTGAGTTGACATGGACTCTCCCGACAATAGATCATAATGTGGGTTTAAAGTCCATGGAGACCTTGGAATGGGGCGCTTGATCCGGGGCCCTGAAAGATTCTCCTAAACAGAGGTTTTAATAGAGCTCCAAAGAGTACATTTCCTATGTGGAGATGAGATTTTTCTGATGAGTCCCTCAGTAATCCCCCGTATTCTGGTATTGGAAACCAGGCCTCTGAGGAGAGATGCCTGGAAACAAAAGCAATGGATCTGATTAGGGCCTAAGTGCCTGTCCAGTTCAATCTTATTCTATGGGGATATCTGTCTCTGGGTCTGAGTGGAGTTAGTTTCCTAACTTGTGAAAGATCATCCCTGTGTGTCCTGAGCAGCCAACATTATTCGGATGGCCTGGGGGAGTTTGGCGGATTCTCCTAATCTATTGGGTTGTGGCCAATGGAAATGCAGAATTCCCCTGGAGAGGGAAGCCACAGTCCTGAGGTGTCGCTCCAGGGGCCCCAGCTTGGATGGTGTGTGAGCCAGGCCTGTGGGGACAGAAGTCTGAAAACACAAACTCAGCTTAGGTTTGGGGATGTATGTATGAAGGCTCGATCTACAGACCGTGAGAATTTTCCGGGCTATGAACAAAGGGCGAGTATGTGGCGCTTGCTCAGGCTTTTGTCTCTGGATTTTCTGTCAACGGTGGCCGTGGAATGTCGGGGTGTCCTCAAGGGCCATGGACAATTCTTTCTCTGGTGATTTGGCCTGATCGCACGGGGTTAGGATCATTCTGTGGATTGGAAGAAACCTTTCTGTATATATATATATATATATGTTTTTTTTTTTTTTTTACCTCAGGTGTCCCACCAAAGAGGGATTCCAGAGTAGAGCCCTGAGTAGGGGTGACTAGTCATCTCGAACTCTGGTTGAGATTGGGGGACTAGGGGCTTGGCAAGCCCCATATGTGGGCTGTTGTTCCAGTCACTAAGAGGCTTTACATGAGGATAGGGCTCACGCTGAGGGTCACAATGTGTGTTTGTGCAAATTGTGGCCCTCAGGGATAGGTGGGGCCTCATAGTCCATGCTGCTTTCTCCTACAATGAACAATGGACAACATGCCAACCACTAGGTTACTTGCCAAGGCGAAGGAGAAGTTCTAATTCTTGCATCACGTTCACTCCTGAGCAGTGAGAAGAGATAAGGCCTAGGTTCTGAAGGTGAAAACTGAGGTTGGGTAGAGATGATGGCCTAAAGCCATTGTGGGTGTGATATGCTCTGTGTACGGCCAGCTGTCTGGATGTTGGACTGGAGGTCTGCCCTCAGGCTGTATCAGACAGGGCTTTAGTGCACAGGCTAGACTGTATAATTGGGGTATGGACGAGTGGCATGCAGGTTGTTATTCATTTGGCGTTTCCGGTTAGCCCTATAGGGCAACATTTTTCTTCTGGAGGGCAGGCAGAGTGCTGCATTGTGTCTCCAGAATTGCCAAACTGGAGGGGTGTGGCGAGGATTGTGAGGAAGGAAGTCTGAAAACACAAGCTAGCACGAGTTTTGGGGCCAAGAGCATGGCAAGCCCTCTCTGCAGAGGCTGAATCGAGATCTCCTGCAGGTGAGGTCAGGGCGAGTATCAGATGTTGCCTCAAGCTGGAGTTTGTGTCCATGACGGCCCCTTCCTGAAGGGGGTGGGGGCGTCATGAGGCCAGGGAGGTTTCCCTACGCTGGGAGTTGTGAGCTGCTCCAAACTTCAAAGTTTCCTTCTTCAGGAGAGTCGAGTACTATTGGATGGTTCCAGGATGCCCCATACAGAAAGACTCGAGAGCAGGGGCCTAAGCATGGATGCCGAGACACGCCAACTCACCTTCCCATTGCCTGGTGGAGACAAGGCACGCTCAATCTGCGGGCTCTTGGGTGAGCTACCCAGAAGGCTGAGTTTAAATGGACTCTCCTGAGGATGAGTCATAATGTGGGTTGTTGGCCATGGAGACCTTGGAATGTGGCAGTATCTAAGGGACTCGGCAGGATTCTCCAACCCGAAGGGCTTGACACAACTCCAACAAGGAAGCTTCCCATGTGGAGATGAGAGGTCTTCTGTCTGGTGCCTCAGGAAAGCCCCGTATGCTGGTCTTCGAACCCAGGCCTCTGAGGAGTGATACGTGGACACCAAAGCAAGAGTTCATAATAGGGCCTAGGGGCCTGTCTGGTTCAATCTTCTGTCTCTGCGGATATCTGTCTGTGTGTCTGCATGGAGGTAGTAGTTGCTCAGCTTGTGTCATAATGCCCCTATTTGTCCAGTGCGGCTTGCGGTAGTGGGATGTCCTTGGGGACCTTGAGGTTTCTACTATTTTGTAGAGTTGTAGCCAATGGAATGGGCAGTTTCTTAGGAGAGAGCAGGCACAGTTCTGTGGTGTGGTTCCAGAGACCCCAGCCTGGAGGCTGTGTGGGCCATGGCTGTGCAGACAGACATCCAAAAACCCTAACTCAGCTCAGGTTTGGGGCCGAGGTTACGGCAGGCCTGATCTACAGTCCATGAGGGGAGCTCCTCTGGATATGAAAGAAGGGTGAGAGGGAGGCAGTCGCTCAGGCTTTTGTCTCTGGATGTTTTGTCCACAATGGCCATTTAATGTAGGAGTTGCCTCATGGGTCGTAGAAGTCTCCCTCTCTGGTAGTTTGTCCAGCCCCCAAGAGTTTGGGGTCATTCTGTGGGAAGGGAAGTGTCCTGTTTTCTGCTTCATGTGTCCCCCCAGTAGAGGGATTCTAGAGCATAGCAGTGGGTACTGACAACTGGAATACTCGCCCTCTGGTTAAGCCTGGGGGCCTATGGATATGACAAGCCCCATATGCAGGATCTTGGTCCAGCCACTGAGAGGCGTTACTTTAATACGGGACTCACGCTGCAGGTCACAATGCATGTGTGTGCCCTAGGCGGCCCTCAAGCACTGGCGTGGCCTTTCGGACAATGCAGGTTTTCCCACAGTGAACGTTGGACAACATGCCAACCACAAGGTTTCTGGCCATGGGGAAGGAGGAATTCTAATTTCTGCATCACGTTCACCCCTGGGCAGTGATTGGAGATAAGGTCTAGGTTCTGAAGCCTGAAAACCGAGGTTGGGAAGAGATGACGACCTACAGCCATAGCGGGTCCTATGTGTCAAGGTTGGGGCCAGCTGTCTGGGTGTCTTTTGGGATGTTTTGTCTCAGGCTGTGCCAGACAGAGCATTAGAATACAGGGTGGGCTGTATAATTGCTTTACAATCGAGTGGCATGCATTAGAAAATCATTTGGGGTTTCTTATTAGCAGCATAGGGCAAAGTTTTTCTTCTGGAGGGCAGGCAGAGTGCTGCATTGTGGCTTCGGAATTCCCAAACTGGAGGGCTTGTGGGCCAGGAGAGTGAGGACGGAAGCTGAGAACACATGCTAGGCTTAGGTTTCGGGGCAAGGACATGGCAGGCACACTCTGCAGAGCTGAATTGAGATCTCATGCGTCTGAAGTCAGTCGAGGTTCAGACTTACCTCAGGGTTGAGTTTCTGTCCATGTTGGCACCTTCAAGAAGAGGGGGGATTATGAGGCCATGGGGGTTTTTCCACTATTGGAGTTGTGAGATGCTCCAAACCGCAAGGATTCCTTCTGTGGGAAAATTAAGATTTGTTGGATGGCTCCAGGACGTCTTATAAGGTATTTTTCCAGAACAGCGTTCTAAATATGGATGCCTGGGCAGCCAGCCTCACATTCCAATTGTCTCCTAGCAACAAGAAACGTTTGATCTGCTGGCTTGGGGTAGCAACAGAGGGGTCTGAGTTGAAATGGACTTTCCTGAGGATGGTCTTAATGTTGGTTTGAGTCCATGGAGACCTTGGTATGGGGCAGTGGCACCAGGGCCCTGAAGGATTCTCCTAACCAGAGGTTATGACAAAGCTCCAATGAGCAAGTTTTTCATGGGGAGACGAGATTTGTTCTTATTGGTGCCTCAGGAAACCACCATATGCTGGTATTGGAAACGAGGCCTCTGAGGAGAGATGCCTGGAAACCAAAGCAATGGATCTGATTAGGGCCTAGGGGCCTGTCCGGTTCAATATTCTTCTCTGGGGACATCTGTTGTCTGAGTGGAGGTAGTTGCTCAGCTGGTTTGAGATCACCCCTGTTTGTCCTGGGCGCCCTACACTATTGGGATGGCCTCGGTGACTTTGGAGGTTTTTCCTAATTTGCAAGGTTGTGGCCAATGGAATGGGAAGAATTCCCTTGAAAGGGAAGCACAGTCCTGAGGTGTGGCTCCAGGGACCCAAGTGTGGAGCGTGTGTGGTCCAGGGCTATTTGGACAAAAGTCTGAAAACACAAACTCCACTTAGGTTGGGGGATGTAGGTATGGCCGGGCCGTATTAGACCGTGAGGAGAACTCCAAGGGATATGAAAAAAGGGCGAATGTGAGGTGCTCTCATGCTTTTTTTTTTTTTTTTTTTCTGGAAATGTGTCACCGAATGCCATGGAATGTCGTGGTGTCCTCATGGGCCATCGATGAGGCTCACTTTCTGGGGATTTAACCCGATCCCAAGAGTTTGGGTTCATTCTGTCGGAAGGGAGGAGGCCTTTCTGTTTTTTTTGTTTATTTTTTATTTATTTATTTATTTATTTATTTTTTAACCTCAGGTGGACCACCAAAAGAGGGATTCCAGAGCAGAGTCGTGGGTTGGGGCAACTGGACAACCAGACCTCTGGTTAACATTGGGACCTAAGAACATGGCAAGCCCCATATGTGGGCTCTTGGTCCAGACACTGAGAGGCCTTCCTTGAGGATAGGTCTCACACTGAGTTTCACAATGTGTTTTTGTGCCCAAGGAGCCCCTCAAGGCAGGGCGTGGCCTAATGTACCATGCTGGTTTCTCCTACACTGAACGTTGCACTATGGTAACCACAAGTTTTCTGGCCATGGGGAAGATGGAGTTCTAATTTCTGCAACACTTTCACTCCTGGACTGTGATTGGATTTAAGGTGTAGGTTCTGAAGCCTGAAAACTGAGGTTGGGAAGAGATTAAGACATAAGGCCATGGTGTGTCTGATGTGCTCAGTGTTCGGCCAGCTGTTGAGTGTGGGTTAGGAGGTGCAGGCTCAGGCTGTGGCAGACAGGGAATTAATGCCCAGGCTAGACTGTATCATTGGGGTGCAGTCGAGTTTCGTGCAGGATGGTACTCATTTGTGGTTACTGCGTAGCCCCAAAGGGAAACGTTTTTCTTCTGGAGGGAAGACACAGTGCCACATAGTTGCTCCAGAATTCCCAAACTGGAAGGCTTGTGGGCCAGGAGTGTGAGGAAAAAATTCTGAGAACACAAGCCAGACTTAGATTTCGGGGTGAGGGGACGGCAGGCACCCTCTGCAGAGATGATTCGAGATCCTGTATACCTGAAGACAGAGCTAGGATCAGACGTTGGCTTAGGTCGGACTTTCTGTCCATGACGGCCCCTTCATGAAGGGGAGGGTGTCACGAGGACATGGAGGTTTTCCCACGATGGGAATTGTGATATGGTCCAAACCGCAATGATTCCTTCTGTGGGACAGGTGAGACCTGTTGGATGGCTCCCGGACATCCCATAAGGAAGTTATCCAGAGCAGGGTTCTAAGGATGGATGCCTGGGCAGCCTGCCTCCCATTCCAGGTGTCTCATAGAGCCAAGGCAAGTTCTATCTGCTGAATCCAGGGGAGCAACCGAGGCGGGTGTGTTGAAATGGGTGAGTTGAGGATAGGTCATAATGTGCATTTGTGTCCATGTAGACATTGGAATGGGGTGCTTGATCCGGGGCCTTGAGGGATGTTCATAACGGAGGTTTTGATGGAGCTCTAAAGATTATGTTTCCTATGTAGAGAAGAGAATTGTTTTAATGAGTGCCTAAGGAATCTCCCATATGTTGGTATTGGAAACCAGGCCTCTGAGGAGAGATGACTGGCATCAAAAGCAATGGATCTGATTAGGGCCTAAGTGCCTGTCCAGTTCAATCTTATTCTATGGGGATATCTGTCTCTGGGTCTGAGTGGAGGTAGTTTCCTAACTTGTGAAAGATCATCCCTGTGTGTCCTGGGCAGCCAACACTATTCGGATGGCCTCGTGGAGATTGGAGGATACTCCTAATCTATAGGGTTGTGGCCAATGGAAATGCAGAATTCCCCTGGAGAGGTAAGCCACAGTCCTGAGGTGTGGCTCCAGGGGCTCCAACTTGGATGGTGTGTGGGCCATGCCTGTGGGGACAGATCTGAAAACACAAACTCAGCTTAGGTTTGGGGATGTATGTATGAAGGCTCGATCTACAGACCGTGAGAATTTTCCGGGCTATGAACAAAGGGCGAGTATGTGGCGCTTGCTCAGGCTTTTGTCTCTGGATTTTGTGTCAACGGTGGCTGTGGAATGTCGCGGTGTCCTCAAGGGCCATGGACAATTCTTTCTCTGGTGATTTGGCCTGATCCCAAGTGGTTGGGATCATTCTGTGGATGGGAAGAGTCCTTTATGTATTTTTTTTTTACCTCAGTTGTCCCACCAAAGAGGGATTCCAGAGTAAAGCCCTGAGTAGGGGTGACTAGACATCTCGAACTCTGGTTGAGATTGGGGGACTAGGGGACTGGCAAGCCCCATATGTGGGCTGTTGTTCCAGTCACTAAGAGGCTTTACATGAGGATAGGGCTCACGCTGAGTGTCACAATGTGTGTTTGTGCACATTGTGGCCCTCAGGGATAGGTGGGGCCTCTTAGTCCATGGTGCTTTCTCCTACAATGAACATTGGAAAACATGCCAACCACTAGGTTTCTTGCCAAGGCAGAGGAGAAGTTCTGATTCTTGCATCACGTTCACTCCTGAGCAGTGAGAGGAGATAAGGTCTAGGTTCTGAAGGTGAAAACTGAGGTTGGGTAGAGATGATGGCCTAAAGCCATTGTGGGTGTGATATGCTCTGTGTACGGCCAGCTGTCTGGGTGTTGGACTGGAGGTCTACCCTCAGGCTGTGTCAGACAGGGCTTTAGTGCACAGGCTAGACTGTATAATTGGGGTATGGTCGAGTGGCATGCAGGTTGTTACTCATTTGGTGTTTCCGGTTAGCCCTATAGGGCAACATTTTTCTTCTGGAGGGCAGGCAGAGTGCTGCATTGTGTCTCCAGAATTGCCAAACTGGAGGGGTGTGGCCAGGATTGTGAGGAAGGAAGTCTGAAAACACAAGCTAGCACGAGTTCTGGGGCCAAGAGCATAGCAGGCCCACTCTGCAGAGGCTGAATCGAGATCTCCTGCAGGTGAGGTCAGGGCGAGTATCAGATGTTGCCTCAAGCTGGAGTATGTGTCCATGACGGCCCCTTCCTGAAGGGGGTGGGGGCGTCATGAGGCCAGGGAGGTTTCCCTACGCTGGGAGTTGTGAGCTGCTCCAAACTTCAAAGTTTCCTTCTTCAGGACAGTCGAGTACTATTGGATGGTTCCAGGATGCCCCATACAAAAAGACTCGAGAGCAGGGGCATAAGCATGGATGCCGAGAAACGCCAACTCACCTTCCCATTGCCTGGTGGAGACAAGGCACGCTCAATCTGCGGGCTCTTGGGTGAGCTACCCAGAAGGCTGAGTTTAAATGGACTCTCCTGAGGATGAGTCATAATGTGGGTTGTTGGCCATGGAGACCTTGGAATGTGGCAGTATCTAAGGGACTCGGCAGGATTCTCCAACCCGAAGGGCTTGACACAACTCCATCAAGGAAGCTTCCCATGTGGAGATGAGAGGTCTTCTGTCTGGTGCCTCAGGAAAGCCCCGTATGCTGGTCTTCGAACCCAGGCCTCTGAGGAGTGATACGTGGACACCAAAGCAAGAGTTCATAATAGGGCCTAGGGGCCTGTCTGGTTCAATCTTCTGTCTCTGCGGATATCTGTCTGTGTGTCTGCATGGAGGTAGTAGTTGCTCAGCTTGTGTCATAATGCCCCTATTTGTCCAGTGCGGCTTGCGGTAGTGGGATGTCCTTGGGGACCTTGAGGTTTCTACTATTTTGTAGAGTTGTGGCCAATGGAATGGGCAGTTTCTTAGGAGAGAGCAGGCACAGTTCTGTGGTGTGGCTCCAGAGACCCCAGCCTGGAGGCTGTGTGGGCCATGGCTGT
The DNA here is from genome assembly GCF_964662115.1 of Mustela nivalis. Taxonomy (NCBI): domain Eukaryota; kingdom Metazoa; phylum Chordata; class Mammalia; order Carnivora; family Mustelidae; genus Mustela; species Mustela nivalis. The sequence goes on along the minus strand of NW_028136543.1, from coordinate 51,689 downwards.
GCAGACAGACATCCAAAAACCCTAACTCAGCTCAGGTTTGGGGCCGAGGTTACGGCAGGCCTGATCTACAGTCCATGAGGGGAGCTCCTCTGGATATGAAAGAAGGGTGAGAGGGAGGCAGTCGCTCAGGCTTTTGTCTCTGGATGTTTTGTCCACAATGGCCGTTTAATGTAGGAGTTGCCTCATGGGTCGTAGAAGTCTCCCTCTCTGGTAGTTTGTCCAGCCCCCAAGAGTTTGGGGTCATTCTGTGGGAAGGGAAGTGTCCTGTTTTCTGCTTCATGTGTCCCCCCAGTAGAGGGATTCTAGAGCATAGCAGTGGGTACTGACAACTGGAATACTCGCCCTCTGGTTAAGCCTGGGGGCCTATGGATATGACAAGCCCCATATGCAGGATCTTGGTCCAGCCACTGAGAGGCGTTACTTTAATACGGGACTCACGCTGCAGGTCACAATGCATGTGTGTGCCCTAGGCGGCCCTCAAGCACTGGCGTGGCCTTTCGGACAATGCAGGTTTTCCCACATTGAACGTTGGACAACATGCCAACCACAAGTTTTCTGGCCATGGGGAAGGAGGAATTCTAATTTCTGCATCACGTTCACCCCTGGGCAGTGATTGGAGATAAGGTCTAGGTTCTGAAGCCTGAAAACCGAGGTTGGGAAGAGATGACGACCTACAGCCATAGCGGGTCCTATGTGTCCAGGTTGGGGCCAGCTGTCTGGGTGTCGTTTGGGTTGTCGTGTCTCAGGCTGTGCCAGACAGGGCATTAGAATACAGGGTGGGCTGTATAATTGCTTTACAATCGAGTGGCATGCATTTGAAAATCATTTGGGGTTTCTTATTAGCAGCATAGGGCAAAGTTTTTCTTCTGAGGGCAGGCAGAGTGCTGCATTGTGGCTTCGGAATTCCCAAACTGGAGGGCTTGTGGGCCAGGAGAATGAGGACGGAAGTCTGAGAACACAAGCTAGGCTTAGGTTTCGGGGCAAGGACATGGCAGGAACGCTCTGCAGAGCTGAATTGATATCTCATGCGTCTGAAGTCAGGTCGAGGTTCAGACTTTGGCTCAGGTTTGAGTTTCTGTCCATTTTGGTCCCTTCAGGAAGGGGGGGCATTAGGATGCCATGGGGGTTTTCCCACTATTGGAGTTGTGAGATGCTCCAAACCGCAAGGATTCCTTCTGTGGGACAATTAAGATTTGTTGGATGGCTCCAGGACGTCTTATAAGGTATTTTTCCAGAACAGCGTTCTAAGTATGGATGCCTGGGCAGCCAGCCTCACATTCCAATTGTCTCCTAGCAACAAGAAACGTTTCATCGGCTGTCTTGGGGTAGCAACAGAGGGGGCTGAGTTGAAATGGACTTTCCTGAGGATGGTCTTAATGTTGGTTTGAGTCCATGGAGACCTTGGTATGGGGCAGTGGCACCAGGGCCCTGAAGGATTCTCCTAACCAGAGGTTATGACAAAGTTCCAATGAGCAAGTTTTCCATGGGGAGACGAGATTTGTTCTTAATGGTGCCTCAGGAAACCACCATATGCTGGTATTGGAAACGAGGCCTCTGAGGAGAGATGCCAGGAAACCAAAGCAATGGATCTGATTAGGGCCTAGGGGCCTGTCCGGTTCAATATTCTTTTCTGGGGACATCTATTGTCTGAGTGGAGGTAGATGCTCAGCTGGTTTGAGATCACCCCTGTTTGTCCTGGGCGGCCTACACTATTGGGATGGCCTCGGTGACTTTGGAAGTTTTTCCTAATTTGCAAGGTTGTGGCCAATGGAATGGGAAGAATTCCCTTGAAAGGGAAGCACAGTCTTGAGGTGTGGCTCCAGGGACCCAAGTGTGGAGCGTGTGTGGTCCAGGGCTATTTGGACAAAAGTCTGAAAACACAAACTCCACTTAGGTTGGGGGATGTAGGTATGGCCGGCCCGATCTATAGACCGTGAGGAGAACACTTCGGGATATGAACAAAGGGCGAATGTGAGGTGCTTGCTCATGGTTTTTTTTTTTTTTTTTCTGGAAATGTGTCACCGATTGCCATGGAATGTCGTGGTGTCCTCATGGGCCATCGATGAGGCTCCCTTTCTGGGGATTTGACCTGATCCCAAGAGTTTGGGGTCATTCTGTCAGAAGGGAGGAGGCCTTTCTGTTTTTTTTTGTTTATTTTTTATTTATTTATTTATTTATTTTTTTTTTTACCTCAGGTGGACCACCAAAAGAGGGATTCCAGAGCAGAGTCGTGGGTTGGGGCAACTGGACTCCAGACCTCTGGTTAACATTGGGACCTAAGAACATGGCAATCCCCATAAGTGGGCTCTTGGTCCAGACACTGAGAGGCCTTCCTTTAGGATAGGTCTCACACTGAGTTTCACAATGTGTTTTTGTGCCCAAGGAGTCCCTCAAGTCAGGGCGTGGCCTAATGTACCATGCTGGTTTCTCCTACACTGAACGTTGCACAATATGGCAACCACAAGTTTTCTGGCCATGGGGAAGATGGAGTTCTAATTTCTGCAACACTTTCACTCCTGGACTGTGATTGGATTTAAGGTCTAGGTTCTGAAGCCTGAAAACTGATTTGGGAAGAGATGAAGACCTAAGGCCATGTTGTGTCTGATGTGCTCAGTGTTCGGCCAGCTGTTGAGTGTGGGTTGGGAGGTGCAGGCTCAGGCTGTGGCAGACAGGGAATTAGTGCCCAGGCTAGACTGTATCATTGGGGAGCAGTCGAGTTTCATGCAGGATGGTACTCATTTGTGGTTACTGGGTAGCCCCAGAGGGCAACGTTTTTCTTCTGGAGGGAAGACACAGTGCCACATAGTGGCTCCAGAATTCCCAAACTGGAAGGCTTTTGGGCCAGGAGCGTGAGGAAAAAATTCTGAGAACACAAGCCAGACTTAGATTTCGGGGTGAGGGGACGGCAGGCACCCTCTGCAGAGATGATTCGAGATCCCGTATACCTGAAGACAGAGCTAGGATCAGACGTTGGCTTAGGTCGAAGTTTCTGTCCATGACGGCCCCTTCATGAAGGGGAGGGTGTCACGAGGACATGGAGGTTTTCCCATGATGGGAATTGTGAGATGCTCCAAACCGCAATGATTCCTTCTGTGGGACAGTCGAGACCTGTTGGATGGCTCCAGGACATCCCATAAGGAAGTTATCCAGAGCAGGGTTCTAAGGATGGATGCCTGGGCAGCCTGCCTCCCATTCCAGGTGTCTCATAGCGCCAAGGCAAGTTCGATCTGCTGGATCTAGGGGAGCAACCTAGGCGTGTGTGTTGAAATGGGTGAGTTGAGGATGGGTCATAATGTGCATTTGTGTCCATGTAGACCTTGGAATGGGGTGCTTGATCCGGGGCCTTGAGGGATGTTCATAACCGGAGGTTTTGATGGAGCTCTAAAGAGTATGTTTCCTATGTAGAGAAGAGAATTGTTTTGATGAGTGCCTAAGGAATCTCCCATATGCTGGTATTGGAAACCAGGCCTCTGAGGAGAGATGACTAGAAACAAAAGCAATCGAGATGATTAGGGCCTAGGTGCCTGTCCGGTTCAATCTCTTTTTTGAGGATACGTGTCTAAGGATCTGAGGGGATGTAGTTGCTCAGCTTGTGTCAGATCGCCCCTGTTTGTCCTGGGCAGCCTATAATATTGGGATGGCCTCAGGACTTTGGAGTTTCTCCTAATCTATAGGGTTGTGGCCAATGGAATGGGCAGAAATCCCCTGGAGAGGGCAAGCACAGTTCTGAGTTTGGCTCTAAGGGCCCAGCCTTGAGGCTGTGTGGGCCAGGCCTGTGGGGACAAAAGTCTGAAAACACAAACTCCGCTTAGGATTGGGGACATAGGTATGGCACGCCCAATCTACAGACCGTGATAACACTTAGGGATATGAAAAAGGGTGAGTTTGAGGTGCTTGCTCAGGTTTTGTCTCTGGATTTGTGTCAACAATGTGGGTGGAATGCTGGCGTGGCCTCATGGGTTGTAGATGGCTTTCCTTCTCTGAGCATTTGACCCAATCCCAAGAGTTTGGGTACATTCTGTGGGATGGGGGGAGTCTTTTCTGTTTTTTATTTTATTTTATTTTATATTTTATTTTATGTACCTCAAGTGTCCCAATAAAAGAGGGATTCCAGAGCAGAGTCCTTGGGAGGGACAACTGGATATCCCCACCTCTGTTTAAGTTTGGGGCCTACGGGCATGGCAAGTCCAATAGGCGGGCTCTTGATTCAGACACTGAGAGGCCTTCCTTGAGGACAGGGCTCATGCTGAGGGTCACAATGCCTATTTGTGCCCAACAAGGCCCTCAAGCATGGGAAGTGCCTCATGGGCCACGCTGGATTCTCCTACACTGAACGTTGGAGAATATGCCAACCACAAGGTTTCCAGCCATGGCGAAGGAAGAGTTGTGATTTCTGCATCACGTTCACCCCTGGACAGTGATTGGAGTTTAGGTCTAGGTTCTGAAACCCAAAAACTGAGGTTGAGAATAGATGAAGACCTAAGGACCTGATGGGTCCAATGAGCTCAGTGTGCGGCCAGCTGTTGAGCGTAGGTCTGGAGGTGTGGGCTCATGCTGTGTCAGACAAGGCATTAGACAGGGTAGACTGCATATTTGGGGTGCAGTCGAGTGGCGTTCAGTTGATCCTTATTCGGGTTTCTAGGTAGCTCCATAAGGCAACGTTTTTCTTCTGGAGGGCAGGCAGTGTGCTGCATTATGGCCCCAGTATTGCCAATCTGTAGGGCTTTTGGGGCAGCGGTGTGAGGACGGTAGTCTGAGAACACAAGCTAGGATTAGTTTTGGGGGTGAGTGCACAGAAGGCACACTCTGCAGAGCTGAATCAAGATCTCATGCACCTGAAGTCAGGGCGAATATCAGACGTTTGCTCAGGTTGGAGTTTCTGTCCATGATAGCCCCTTTATAAAGTGGAGCGTCTCAAGAGGCCATGTAGATTTTCCCACAATGGGAGTTGTGAGATGCTCCAGACTGCAAAGATTCCTTCTGTGGGACACTTGAGACCTGTTGGATGGCTCTAGGATGTCCCATGTGGAACGACTCCAGAGTAGGGTTCTAAGGATGGATGCCTGGGCAGCCCGCCTCCCATTCTAGTTGTCTCCAAAACAAGGCAGGTTTGATCTGCAGGCCCTGGGTGAGAAACCAAAGGGGATGAGTTGACATGGACTCTCCCGACAATAGATCATAATGTGGGTTTAAAGTCCATGGAGACCTTGGAATGGGGCGCTTGATCCGGGGCCCTGAAAGATTCTCCTAAACAGAGGTTTTAATAGAGCTCCAAAGAGTACATTTCCTATGTGGAGATGAGATTTTTCTGATGAGTCCCTCAGTAATCCCCCGTATTCTGGTATTGGAAACCAGGCCTCTGAGGAGAGATGCCTGGAAACAAAAGCAATGGATCTGATTAGGGCCTAAGTGCCTGTCCAGTTCAATCTTATTCTATGGGGATATCTGTCTCTGGGTCTGAGTGGAGTTAGTTTCCTAACTTGTGAAAGATCATCCCTGTGTGTCCTGAGCAGCCAACATTATTCGGATGGCCTGGGGGAGTTTGGCGGATTCTCCTAATCTATTGGGTTGTGGCCAATGGAAATGCAGAATTCCCCTGGAGAGGGAAGCCACAGTCCTGAGGTGTCGCTCCAGGGGCCCCAGCTTGGATGGTGTGTGAGCCAGGCCTGTGGGGACAGAAGTCTGAAAACACAAACTCAGCTTAGGTTTGGGGATGTATGTATGAAGGCTCGATCTACAGACCGTGAGAATTTTCCGGGCTATGAACAAAGGGCGAGTATGTGGCGCTTGCTCAGGCTTTTGTCTCTGGATTTTCTGTCAAGGGTGGCCGTGGAATTCGGGGTGTCCTCAAGGGCCATGGACAATTCTTTCTCTGGTGATTTGGCCTGATCGCACGGGGTTGGGATCATTCTGTGGATTGGAAGAAACCTTTCTGTATATATATATATATATGTTTTTTTTTTTTTTTTTTTTACCTCAGGTGTCCCACCAAAGAGGGATTCCAGAGTAGAGCCCTGAGTAGGGGTGACTAGTCATCTCGAACTCTGGTTGAGATTGGGGGACTAGGGGCTTGGCAAGCCCCATATGTGGGCTGTTGTTCCAGTCACTAAGAGGCTTTACATGAGGATAGGGCTCACGCTGAGGGTCACAATGTGTGTTTGTGCAAATTGTGGCCCTCAGGGATAGGTGGGGCCTCATAGTCCATGCTGCTTTCTCCTACAATGAACAATGGACAACATGCCAACCACTAGGTTACTTGCCAAGGCGAAGGAGAAGTTCTAATTCTTGCATCACGTTCACTCCTGAGCAGTGAGAAGAGATAAGGCCTAGGTTCTGAAGGTGAAAACTGAGGTTGGGTAGAGATGATGGCCTAAAGCCATTGTGGGTGTGATATGCTCTGTGTACGGCCAGCTGTCTGGATGTTGGACTGGAGGTCTGCCCTCAGGCTGTATCAGACAGGGCTTTAGTGCACAGGCTAGACTGTATAATTGGGGTATGGACGAGTGGCATGCAGGTTGTTATTCATTTGGCGTTTCCGGTTAGCCCTATAGGGCAACATTTTTCTTCTGGAGGGCAGGCAGAGTGCTGCATTGTGTCTCCAGAATTGCCAAACTGGAGGGGTGTGGCGAGGATTGTGAGGAAGGAAGTCTGAAAACACAAGCTAGCACGAGTTTTGGGGCCAAGAGCATGGCAAGCCCTCTCTGCAGAGGCTGAATCGAGATCTCCTGCAGGTGAGGTCAGGGCGAGTATCAGATGTTGCCTCAAGCTGGAGTTTGTGTCCATGACGGCCCCTTCCTGAAGGGGGTGGGGGCGTCATGAGGCCAGGGAGGTTTCCCTACGCTGGGAGTTGTGAGCTGCTCCAAACTTCAAAGTTTCCTTCTTCAGGACAGTCGAGTACTATTGGATGGTTCCAGGATGCCCCATACAGAAAGACTCGAGAGCAGGGGCCTAAGCATGGATGCCGAGACACGCCAACTCACCTTCCCATTGCCTGGTGGAGACAAGGCACGCTCAATCTGCGGGCTCTTGGGTGAGCTACCCAGAAGGCTGAGTTTAAATGGACTCTCCTGAGGATGAGTCATAATGTGGGTTGGTGGCCATGGAGACCTTGGAATGTGGCAGTAGCTAAGGGACTCGGCAGGATTCTCCAACCCGAAGGGCTTGACACAACTCCAACAAGGAAGCTTCCCATGTGGAGATGAGAGGTCTTCTGTCTGGTGCCTCAGGAAAGCCCCGTATGCTGGTCTTCGAACCCAGGCCTCTGAGGAGTGATACGTGGACACCAAAGCAAGAGTTCATAATAGGGCCTAGGGGCCTGTCTGGTTCAATCTTCTGTCTCTGCGGATATCTGTCTGTGTGTCTGCATGGAGGTAGTAGTTGCTCAGCTTGTGTCATAATGCCCCTATTTGTCCAGTGCGGCTTGCGGTAGTGGGATGTCCTTGGGGACCTTGAGGTTTCTACTATTTTGTAGAGTTGTAGCCAATGGAATGGGCAGTTTCTTAGGAGAGAGCAGGCACAGTTCTGTGGTGTGGTTCCAGAGACCCCAGCCTGGAGGCTGTGTGGGCCATGGCTGTGCAGACAGACATCCAAAAACCCTAACTCAGCTCAGGTTTGGGGCCGAGGTTACGGCAGGCCTGATCTACAGTCCATGAGGGGAGCTCCTCTGCATATGAAAGAAGGGTGAGAGGGAGGCAGTCGCTCAGGCTTTTGTCTCTGGATGTTTTGTCCACAATGGCCATTTAATGTAGGAGTTGCCTCATGGGTCGTAGAAGTCTCCCTCTCTGGTAGTTTGTCCAGCCCCCAAGAGTTTGGGGTCATTCTGTGGGAAGGGAAGTGTCCTGTTTTCTGCTTCATGTGTCCCCCCAGTAGAGGGATTCTAGAGCATAGCAGTGGGTACTGACAACTGGAATACTCGCCCTCTGGTTAAGCCTGGGGGCCTATGGATATGACAAGCCCCATATGCAGGATCTTGGTCCAGCCACTGAGAGGCGTTACTTTAATACGGGACTCACGCTGCAGGTCACAATGCATGTGTGTGCCCTAGGCGGCCCTCAAGCACTGGCGTGGCCTTTCGGACAATGCAGGTTTTCCCACAGTGAACGTTGGACAACATGCCAACCACAAGGTTTCTGGCCATGGGGAAGGAGGAATTCTAATTTCTGCATCACGTTCACCCCTGGGCAGTGATTGGAGATAAGGTCTAGGTTCTGAAGCCTGAAAACCGAGGTTGGGAAGAGATGACGACCTACAGCCATAGCGGGTCCTATGTGTCCAGGTTGGGGCCAGCTGTCTGGGTGTCTTTTGGGATGTTTTGTCTCAGGCTGTGCCAGACAGAGCATTAGAATACAGGGTGGGCTGTATAATTGCTTTACAATCGAGTGGCATGCATTAGAAAATCATTTGGGGTTTCTTATTAGCAGCATAGGGCAAAGTTTTTCTTCTGGAGGGCAGGCAGAGTGCTGCATTGTGGCTTCGGAATTCCCAAACTGGAGGGCTTGTGGGCCAGGAGAGTGAGGACGGAAGCTGAGAACACAAGCTAGGCTTAGGTTTCGGGGCAAGGACATGGCAGGCACACTCTGCAGAGCTGAATTGAGATCTCATGCGTCTGAAGTCAGTCGAGGTTCAGACTTACCTCAGGGTTGAGTTTCTGTCCATGTTGGCCCCTTCAAGAAGAGGGGGGATTATGAGGCCATGGGGGTTTTTCCACTATTGGAGTTGTGAGATGCTCCAAACCGCAAGGATTCCTTCTGTGGGAAAATTAAGATTTGTTGGATGGCTCCAGGACGTCTTATAAGGTATTTTTCCAGAACAGCGTTCTAAATATGGATGCCTGGGCAGCCAGCCTCACATTCCAATTGTCTCCTAGCAACAAGAAACGTTTGATCTGCTGGCTTGGGGTAGCAACAGAGGGGTCTGAGTTGAAATGGACTTTCCTGAGGATGGTCTTAATGTTGGTTTGAGTCCATGGAGACCTTGGTATGGGGCAGTGGCACCAGGGCCCTGAAGGATTCTCCTAACCAGAGGTTATGACAAAGCTCCAATGAGCAAGTTTTCCATGGGGAGACGAGATTTGTTCTTATTGGTGCCTCAGGAAACCACCATATGCTGGTATTGGAAACGAGGCCTCTGAGGAGAGATGCCTGGAAACCAAAGCAATGGATCTGATTAGGGCCTAGGGGCCTGTCCGGTTCAATATTCTTCTCTGGGGACATCTGTTGTCTGAGTGGAGGTAGTTGCTCAGCTGGTTTGAGATCACCCCTGTTTGTCCTGGGCGGCCTACACTATTGGGATGGCCTCGGTGACTTTGGAGGTTTTTCCTAATTTGCAAGGTTGTGGCCAATGGAATGGGAAGAATTCCCTTGAAAGGGAAGCACAGTCCTGAGGTGTGGCTCCAGGGACCCAAGTGTGGAGCGTGTGTGGTCCAGGGCTATTTGGACAAAAGTCTGAAAACACAAACTCCACTTAGGTTGAGGGATGTAGGTATGGCCGGGCCGTATTAGACCGTGAGGAGAACTCCAAGGGATATGAAAAAAGGGCGAATGTGAGGTGCTCTCATGCTTTTTTTTTTTTTTTTTTCTGGAAATGTGTCACCGAATGCCATGGAATGTCGTGGTGTCCTCATGGGCCATCGATGAGGCTCACTTTCTGGGGATTTAACCCGATCCCAAGAGTTTGGGTTCATTCTGTCGGAAGGGAGGAGGCCTTTCTGTTTTTTTTTGTTTATTTTTTATTTATTTATTTATTTATTTATTTTTTAACCTCAGGTGGACCACCAAAAGAGGGATTCCAGAGCAGAGTCGTGGGTTGGGGCAACTGGACAACCAGACCTCTGGTTAACATTGGGACCTAAGAACATGGCAAGCCCCATATGTGGGCTCTTGGTCCAGACACTGAGAGGCCTTCCTTGAGGATAGGTCTCACACTGAGTTTCACAATGTGTTTTTGTGCCCAAGGAGCCCCTCAAGGCAGGGCGTGGCCTAATGTACCATGCTGGTTTCTCCTACACTGAACGTTGCACTATGGTAACCACAAGTTTTCTGGCCATGGGGAAGATGGAGTTCTAATTTCTGCAACACTTTCACTCCTGGACTGTGATTGGATTTAAGGTGTAGGTTCTGAAGCCTGAAAACTGAGGTTGGGAAGAGATGAAGACATAAGGCCATGGTGTGTCTGATGTGCTCAGTGTTCGGCCAGCTGTTGAGTGTGGGTTAGGAGGTGCAGGCTCAGGCTGTGGCAGACAGGGAATTAATGCCCAGGCTAGACTGTATCATTGGGGTGCAGTCGAGTTTCGTGCAGGATGGTACTCATTTGTGGTTACTGCGTAGCCCCAAAGGGAAACGTTTTTCTTCTGGAGGGAAGACACAGTGCCACATAGTTGCTCCAGAATTCCCAAACTGGAAGGCTTGTGGGCCAGGAGTGTGAGGAAAAAATTCTGAGAACACAAGCCAGACTTAGATTTCGGGGTGAGGGGACGGCAGGCACCCTCTGCAGAGATGATTCGAGATCCTGTATACCTGAAGACAGAGCTAGGATCAGACGTTGGCTTAGGTCGGACTTTCTGTCCATGACGGCCCCTTCATGAAGGGGAGGGTGTCACGAGGACATGGAGGTTTTCCCACGATGGGAATTGTGATATGGTCCAAACCGCAATGATTCCTTCTGTGGGACAGGTGAGACCTGTTGGATGGCTCCCGGACATCCCATAAGGAAGTTATCCAGAGCAGGGTTCTAAGGATGGATGCCTGGGCAGCCTGCCTCCCATTCCAGGTGTCTCATAGAGCCAAGGCAAGTTCTATCTGCTGAATCCAGGGGAGCAACCGAGGCGGGTGTGTTGAAATGGGTGAGTTGAGGATAGGTCATAATGTGCATTTGTGTCCATGTAGACATTGGAATGGGGTGCTTGATCCGGGGCCTTGAGGGATGTTCATAACGGAGGTTTTGATGGAGCTCTAAAGATTATGTTTCCTATGTAGAGAAGAGAATTGTTTTAATGAGTGCCTAAGGAATCTCCCATATGTTGGTATTGGAAACCAGGCCTCTGAGGAGAGATGACTGGCATCAAAAGCAATGGATCTGATTAGGGCCTAAGTGCCTGTCCAGTTCAATCTTATTCTATGGGGATATCTGTCTCTGGGTCTGAGTGGAGGTAGTTTCCTAACTTGTGAAAGATCATCCCTGTGTGTCCTGGGCAGCCAACACTATTCGGATGGCCTCGTGGAGATTGGAGGATACTCCTAATCTATAGGGTTGTGGCCAATGGAAATGCAGAATTCCCCTGGAGAGGTAAGCCACAGTCCTGAGGTGTGGCTCCAGGGGCTCCAACTTGGATGGTGTGTGGGCCATGCCTGTGGGGACAGATCTGAAAACACAAACTCAGCTTAGGTTTGGGGATGTATGTATGAAGGCTCGATCTACAGACCGTGAGAATTTTCCGGGCTATGAACAAAGGGCGAGTATGTGGCGCTTGCTCAGGCTTTTGTCTCTGGATTTTGTGTCAACGGTGGCTGTGGAATGTCGCGGTGTCCTCAAGGGCCATGGACAATTCTTTCTCTGGTGATTTGGCCTGATCCCAAGTGGTTGGGATCATTCTGTGGATGGGAAGAGTCCTTTATGTATTTTTTTTTTACCTCAGTTGTCCCACCAAAGAGGGATTCCAGAGTAAAGCCCTGAGTAGGGGTGACTAGACATCTCGAACTCTGGTTGAGATTGGGGGACTAGGGGACTGGCAAGCCCCATATGTGGGCTGTTGTTCCAGTCACTAAGAGGCTTTACATGAGGATAGGGCTCACGCTGAGTGTCACAATGTGTGTTTGTGCACATTGTGGCCCTCAGGGATAGGTGGGGCCTCTTAGTCCATGGTGCTTTCTCCTACAATGAACATTGGAAAACATGCCAACCACTAGGTTTCTTGCCAAGGCAGAGGAGAAGTTCTGATTCTTGCATCACGTTCACTCCTGAGCAGTGAGAGGAGATAAGGTCTAGGTTCTGAAGGTGAAAACTGAGGTTGGGTAGAGATGATGGCCTAAAGCCATTGTGGGTGTGATATGCTCTGTGTACGGCCAGCTGTCTGGGTGTTGGACTGGAGGTCTACCCTCAGGCTGTGTCAGACAGGGCTTTAGTGCACAGGCTAGACTGTATAATTGGGGTATGGTCGAGTGGCATGCAGGTTGTTACTCATTTGGTGTTTCCGGTTAGCCCTATAGGGCAACATTTTTCTTCTGGAGGGCAGGCAGAGTGCTGCATTGTGTCTCCAGAATTGCCAAACTGGAGGGGTGTGGCCAGGATTGTGAGGAAGGAAGTCTGAAAACACAAGCTAGCACGAGTTCTGGGGCCAAGAGCATGGCAGGCCCACTCTGCAGAGGCTGAATCGAGATCTCCTGCAGGTGAGGTCAGGGCGAGTATCAGATGTTGCCTCAAGCTGGAGTATGTGTCCATGACGGCCCCTTCCTGAAGGGGGTGGGGGCGTCATGAGGCCAGGGAGGTTTCCCTACGCTGGGAGTTGTGAGCTGCTCCAAACTTCAAAGTTTCCTTCTTCAGGACAGTCGAGTACTATTGGATGGTTCCAGGATGCCCCATACAAAAAGACTCGAGAGCAGGGGCATAAGCATGGATGCCGAGAAACGCCAACTCACCTTCCCATTGCCTGGTCGAGACAAGGCACGCTCAATCTGCGGGCTCTTGGGTGAGCTACCCAGAAGGCTGAGTTTAAATGGACTCTCCTGAGGATGAGTCATAATGTGGGTTGTTGGCCATGGAGACCTTGGAATGTGGCAGTATCTAAGGGACTCGGCAGGATTCTCCAACCCGAAGGGCTTGACACAACTCCAACAAGGAAGCTTCCCATGTGGAGATGAGAGGTCTTTTGTCTGGTGCCTCAGGAAAGCCCCGTATGCTGGTCTTCGAACCCAGGCCTCTGAGGAGTGATACGTGGACACCAAAGCAAGAGTTCATAATAGGGCCTAGGGGCCTGTCTGGTTCAATCTTCTGTCTCTGCGGATATCTGTCTGTGTGTCTGCATGGAGGTAGTAGTTGCTCAGCTTGTGTCATAATGCCCCTATTTGTCCAGTGCGGCTTGCGGTAGTGGGATGTCCTTGGGGACCTTGAGGTTTCTACTATTTTGTAGAGTTGTGGCCAATGGAATGGGCAGTTTCTTAGGAGAGAGCAGGCACAGTTCTGTGGTGTGGCTCCAGAGACCCCAGCCTGGAGGCTGTGTGGGCCATGGCTGTGCAGACAGACATCCAAAAACCCTAACTCAGCTCAGGTTTGGGGCCGAGGTTACGGCAGGCCTGATCTACAGTCCATGAGGGGAGCTCCTCTGGATATGAAAGAAGGGTGAGAGGGAGGCAGTCGCTCAGGCTTTTGTCTCTGGATGTTTTGTCCACAATGGCCGTTTAATGTAGGAGTTGCCTCATGGGTCGTAGAAGTCTCCCTCTCTGGTAGTTTGTCCAGCCCCCAAGAGTTTGGGGTCATTCTGTGGGAAGGGAAGTGTCCTGTTTTCTGCTTCATGTGTCCCCCCAGTAGAGGGATTCTAGAGCATAGCAGTGGGTACTGACAACTGGAATACTCGCCCTCTGGTTAAGCCTGGGGGCTTATGGATATGACAAGCCCCATATGCAGGATCTTGGTCCAGCCACTGAGAGGCGTTACTTTAATACGGGACTCACGCTGCAGGTCACAATGCATGTGTGTGCCCTAGGCGGCCCTCAAGCACTGGCGTGGCCTTTCGGACAATGCAGGTTTTCCCAATTGAACGTTGGACAACATGCCAACCGCAAGGTTTCTGGCCATGGGGAAGGAGGAATTCTAATTTCTGCATCACGTTCACCCCTGGGCAGTGATTGGAGATAAGGTCTAGGTTCTGAAGCCTGAAAACCGAGGTTGGGAAGAGATGACGACCTACAGCCATAGCGGGTCCTATGTGTCCAGGTTGGGGCCAGCTGTCTGGGTGTCGTTTGGGATGTCTTGTCTCAGGCTGTGCCAGACAGGGCATTAGTATACAGGGTGGGCTGTATAATTGCTTTACAATCGAGTGGCATGCATTAGAAAATCATTTGGGGTTTCTTATTAGCAGCATAGGGCAAAGTTTTTCTTCTGGAGGGCAGGCAGAGTGCTGCATTGTGGCTTCGGAATTCCCAAACTGGAGGGCTTGTGGGCCAGGAGATTGAGGAGGGAAGTTGAGAACACAAGCTAGGCTTAGGTTTCGGGGCAAGGACATGGCAGGCACACTCTGCAGAGCTGAATTGAGATCTCATGCGTCTGAAGTCAGTCGAGGTTCAGACTTACCTCAGGGTTGAGTTTCTGTCCATGTTGGCCCCTTCAAGAAGAGGGGGGATTATGAGGCCATGGGGGTTTTTCCACTATTGGAGTTGTGAGATGCTCCAAACCGCAAGGATTCCTTCTGTGGGAAAATTAAGATTTGTTGGATGGCTCCAGGACGTCTTATAAGGTATTTTTCCAGAACAGCGTTCTAAATATGGATGCCTGGGCAGCCAGCCTCACATTCCAATTGTCTCCTAGCAACAAGAAACGTTTGATCTGCTGGCTTGGGGTAGCAACAGAGGGGTCTGAGTTGAAATGGACTTTCCTGAGGATGGTCTTAATGTTGGTTTGAGTCCATGGAGACCTTGGTATGGGGCAGTGGCACCAGGGCCCTGAAGGATTCTCCTAACCAGAGGTTATGACAGAGCTCCAATGAGCAAGTTTTCCATGGGGAGACGAGATTTGTTCTTATTGGTGCCTCAGGAAACCACCATATGCTGGTATTGGAAACGAGGCCTCTGAGGAGAGATGCCTGGAAACCAAAGCAATGGATCTGATTAGGGCCTAGGGGCCTGTCCGGTTTAATATTTTTCTCTGGGTACATCTCTTGTCTGAGTGCAGGTAGTTGCTCAGCTGGTTTGAGATCACCCCTGTTTGTCCTGGGCGTCCTACACTATTGGGATGGCCTCGGTGACTTTGGAGGTTTGTCCTAATTTGCAAGGTTGTGGCCAATGGAATGGGAAGAATTCCCTTGAAAGGGAAGCACAGTCCTGAGGTGTGGCTCCAGGGACCCAAGTGTGGAGCGTGTGTGGTCCAGGGCTATTTGGACAAAGTCTGAAAACACAAACTCCACTTAGGTTAGACGATGTATGTATGGCCGGCCCGATCTATAGACCTTGAGGAGAACTCTTCGGGATATGAACAAAGGGCGAATGTGAGGTGCTTGCTCATGCTTTTTTTTTTTTTTTTTTTTTTTCTGGAAATGTGTCACCGATTGCCATGAAATGTCGTGGTGTCCTCATGGGCCATCGATGAAGCTCCCTTTCTGGGGATTTAACCCGATCCCAAGGGTTTGGGGTCATTCTGTCTGAAGGGAGGAGGCCTTTCTGTTTTTTTTGTTTATTTTTTTTTGTTTTTTTGTTTTTTTTTTTTACCTCAGGTGGACCACCAAAAGAGGGATTCCAGAGCAGAGTCGTGGGTGGGGTCAACTGGACAACCAGACCTCTGGTTAACATTGGGACCTAAGAACATGGCAAGCCCCATATGTGGGCTCTTGGTCCAGACACTAAGATGCCTTCCTTGAGGATAGGTCTCACACTGAGTTTCCCAATGTGTTTTTGAGCCCAAGGAGCCCCTCAAGTCAGGGCGTGGCCTAATGTACCATGCTGGTTTCTCCTACACTGAACATTGCACAATATGGCAACCACAAGTTTTCTGGCCATGGGGAAGAAGGAGTTCTAATTTCTGCAACACTTTCACTCCTGGACTATGATTGGATTTAAGGTCTAGGTTCTGAAGCCTGAAACCGAGGTTGGGAAGAGATGACGACATACAGCAATAGCGGGTCCTATGTGTCCAGGTTGGGGCCAGCTGTCTGGGTGTCGTTTGGGATGTCTTGTCTCAGGCTGTGCCAGACAGGGCATTAGTATACAGGGTAGTCTGTATAATTGCTTTAACATCGAGTGACATGCATTAGAAAATCATTTGGGGTTTCTTATTAGCAGCATAGGGCAAAGTTTTTCTTCTGGAAGGCAGGCAGAGTGCTGCATTGTGGCTTCGGAATTCCCAAACTGGAGGGCTTGTGGGCCAGGAGAGTGAGGACGGAAGCTGAGAACACAAGCTAGGCTTAGGTTTCGGGGCAAGGGCATGGCAGGCACACTCTGCAGAGCTGAATTGAGATCTCATGCGTCTGAAGTTAGGTCGAGGATCAGAATTTGGCTCAGGTTTGAGTTTCTTTCCTTTTTGGCCCCTCAAGAAGAGGGGGGATTATGAGGCCATGGGGGTTTTGCCACTATTGGAGTTGTGAGATGCTCCAAACCGCAAGGATTCCTTCTGTGGGACAATTAAGATTTGTGGATGGCTCCAGGACATCTTATAATGTATTTTTCCAGAACAGGGTTCTACGTATGGATGCCTGGGC
Organism: Mustela nivalis; assembly: GCF_964662115.1. Classification (NCBI taxonomy): domain Eukaryota; kingdom Metazoa; phylum Chordata; class Mammalia; order Carnivora; family Mustelidae; genus Mustela; species Mustela nivalis. Next base: position 35,290 of record NW_028136543.1, on the reverse strand, counting down.
AGCAGCCTCACATTCCAATTGTCTCCTAGCAACAAGAAACGTTTGTTCTGCTGGCTTGGGGTAGCAACAGAGGGGGCTGAGTTGAATGGACTTTCCTGAGGATGGTCTTAATGTTGGTTTGAGTCCATGGAGACCTTGGTATGGGGCAGTGGCACCAGGGCCCTGAAGGATTCTCCTAACCAGAGGTTATGACAAAGCTCCAATGAGCAAGTTTTCCATGGGGAGACGAGATTTGTTCTTATTGGTGCCTCAGGAAACCACCATATGCTGGTATTGGAAACGAGGCCTCTGAGGAGATATGCCTGGAAACCAAAGCAATGGATCTGATTAGGGCCTAGGGGCCTGTCCGGTTCAATATTCTTCTCTGGGGACATCTGTTGTCTGAGTGGAGGTAGTTGCTCAGCTGGTTTGAGATCACCCCTGTTTGTCCTGGGCGGCCTACACTATTGGGATGGCCTCGGTGACTTTGGAGGTTTTTCCTAATTTGCAAGGTTGTGGCCAATGGAATGGGAAGAATTCCCTTGAAAGGGAAGCACAGTCCTGAGGTGTGGCTCCAGGGACCCAAGTGTGGAGCGTGTGTGGTCCAAGGTTATTTGGAATAAAAGTCTGAAAACACAAACTCCACTTAGGTTGGAGGATGTAGGTATGGCCAGCCCGATCTATAGACCGTGAGGAGAACTCTTCGGGATATGAACAAAGGGCGAATGTGAGGTGCTTGCTCATGCTTTTTTTTTTTTCTGGAAATGTGTCACTGTTTGCCGTGGAATGTCGGGGGGTCCTCATGGGCCATCGATGAGGCTCTCTTTCTGGGGATTTGACCCGATCCCAAGAGTTTGGGGTCATTCTGTCGGAAGGGAGGAGGTCTTTCTGTTTTTTTTACCTCAGGTGGACCACCAAAAGAGGCATTCCAGAGCAGAGTCCTGGGGAGGGGCGACTGGACAACCAGACCTCTGGTTATCATTGGGACCTAAGAACATGGCAAGCCCCATATTTGGGCTCTTGGTCCAGACATTGAGAGGCCTTCCTTGAGGATAGGTCTCACACTGAGTTTCACAATGTGTTTTTGAGCCCAAGGAGCCCCTCAAGTCAGGGCATGGCCTAATGTACCATGCTGGTTTCTCCTACACTGAACATTGCACAATATGGCAACCACAAGTTTTCTGGCCATGGGGAAGAACGAGTTCTAATTTCTGCAACACTTTCACTCCTGGACTGTGATTGGATTTAACGTCTAGGTTCTGAAGCCTGAAAACTGAGGTTGGGAAGAGATGAAGCCCTAAGGCCATGGTGTGTCTGATGTGCTCAGTGTTCGGCCAGCTGTTGAGTGTGGGTTGGGAGGTGCAGGCTCAGGCTGTGGCAGACAGCGAATTAGTGTCCAGGCTAGACTGTATCATTGGGGTGCAGTCGAGTTTCGTGCAGGATGGTACTCATTTGTGGTTACTGGGTAGCCCCAGAGGGCAACGTTTTTCTTCTGGAGGGAAGACACAGTGTCACATACTGGCTCCAGAATTCCCAAACTGGAAGGCTTGTGGGCCAGGAGTGTGAGGAAAAAATTCTGAAACACAAGCAAGACTTAGATTTCGGGGTGAAGGGACGGCAGGCACCCTCTGCAGAGATGATTCGAGATCCCGTATACCTGAAGACAGAGCTAGGATCAGACGTTGGCTTAGGTCGGAGTTTCTGTCCATGACGGCCCCTTCATGAAGGGGAGGGTGTCACGAGGACATGGAGTTTTTCCCACGATTTGAATTGTGAGATGCTCCAAACCGCAATGATTCCTTCTGTGGGACAGGTGAGACCGGTGGATGGCTCCAGGACATCCCATAAGGAAGTTATCCAGAGCAGGGTTCTAAGGATGGATGCCTGGGCAGCCTGCCTCCCATTCCAGGTGTCTCATAGAGCCAAGGCAAGTTCGATTTGCCTGATCTAGTGGAGCAACCGAATCTAGTGTGTTGAAATGGGTGAGTTGAGGATGGGTCATAATGTGCATTTGTGTCCATGGAGACCTTGGAATGGGGTCTTGATCCGGGTCCTTGAGGGATGTTCATAACCGGAGGTTTTGATGGAGCTCTAAAGAGTATGTTTCCTATGTAGAGAAGAGAATTGTTTTGATGAGTGCCTAAGGTATCTCCCATATGCTGGTATTGGAAAACAGGCCTCTGAGGAGAGATGACTGAAAACAAAAGTAATGGATATGATTAGAGCCTAGGTGCCTGTCCGGTTCAATCTCTTTGCTGGGGATATGTGTCTAAGTATCTGAGGTGAGGTAGTTGCTCAGATTGTGTCAGATCTCCCCTGTTTGTCCTGGGCGACCTATAATATTGGAATGGCCTCGGGACTCTGGAGTTTCTCCTAATCTATAGGGTTGTGGTCAATGGAATGGGCAGAAATCCCCTGGAGAGGGCAGGCAAAGTTCTGAGTTTGGCTCTAGGGGCCCAACCTTGAGGGTGTGTGGGCCAGGCCTGTGGAGCAAAAATCTGAAAACACAAACTCCGCTTAGGATTGGGGACATAGTTATGGCACGCCCAATCTACAAACCGTGATAACACTTCAGGATATGAAAAAGTGTGAGTTTGAGGTGCTTGCTCAGATTTTGTCTCTGGATTTGTGTCAACAATGTGGGTGGAATGCTGGCGTGGCCTCATGGGTTGTGGACGGCTTTCCTTCTCTGAGGATTTGACCCAATCCCTAGAGTTTGTGTATGTTCTGTGGGATGGGAGGAGTCCTTTCTGTTTTTTATTTTATTTTATATTATTTTTTGTACCTCATGTGTCCCAATAAAGGAGGGATTCCAGAGCAGAGTCCTCGGGAGGGACAACTGGACAACCCCACCTCTGTTTTAGTTTGGGGGCCTAAGGGCATGGCAAGTCCAATATGTGGGCTCTTGATTCAGACACTGAGAGGCCTTCCTTGAGGACAGGGCTCATGCTGAGGGTCACAATGCCTATTTGTGCCAACAAGGCCCTCAAGCATGGGAAGGGCCTCATGGGCCACGCTGGATTCTCCGACACTGAACGTTGGAGAATATGCCAACCACAAGGTTTCTGGCCATGGCGAAGGAAGAGTTGTGACTTCTGCATCACGTTCACTGCTGGACAGTGATTGGAGTTTAGGTCTAGGTTCTGAAACCCGAAAATCGAGGTTGGGAAGAGATGAAGACCTAAGGACCTGTTGGGTCCAATGAGCTCAGTGTGCGGCCAGCTGTTGAGCGTAGGTCTGGAGGTGTGGGCTCATGCTGTGTCAGACAAGGCATTAGACAGGGTAGACTGAATATTTGGGGTGCAGTCGAGTGGCGTTCAATTGATCCTCATTCGGGTCTCTAGGTAGTTCCATAAGGCAACGTTTTTTCTCTGGGAGGGCAGGCAGAGTGCTGCATTGTGGCCCCAGTATTGCCAAACTGTAGGGCTTTTGGGCCAGGGGTGTGAGGACTGTAGTCTGAGACCACAAGCTAGGCTTATTTTTTGGGGTGAGGGCACAGAAGGCACACTCTGCACCTGAAGTCAGGGCGAATATCAGACGTTTGCTCAGGTTGGAGTTTCTGTCCATGATGGCCACTTTATAAAGTGGAGCGTCTCAAGAGGCCATGTAGATTTTCCCACAATGGGAGTTCTGAGATGCTCCAGACTGCAAAGATTCCTTCTGTGGGACACTTGAGACCTGTTGGATGGCTCTAGGATGTCCCATATGGAATGACTCCAGAGTAGGGTTCTAAGGATTGATGCCTAGGCAGCCCACCTCCCATTCTAGTTGTCTCTTAGCGACAAGGCAGGTTTGATCTGCAGGCCCTGGGGGAGAAACCAAGGGGGTTGAGTTGACATGGACGCTCCCGAGGATAGATCATAATGTGGGTTTAAGTCCATGGAGACCTTGGAATGGGGCGCTTGATCCGGGGCCCTGAAAGATTCTCCTAAACAGAGGTTTTTATAGAGCTCCAAAGAGTACATTTCCTATGTGGAGACGAGATTTTTCTGATGAGTGCCTCAGTAATCCCCCTATGCTGGTATTGGAAACCAGGCCTCTGAGGAGAGATGCCTGGAAACAAAAGCAATGGATCTGATTAGGGCCTAAGTGCCTGTCCAGTTCAATCTTATTCTATGGGGATATCTGTCTCTGGGTCTGAGTGGAGGTAGTTTCCTAACATGTGAAAGATCATCCCTGTTTGTCCTGGGCAGCCAACACTATTCGGATGGCCTCGGGGAGTTTGGAGGTTTCTCCTAATCTATAAGGTTGTGGCCAATGGAAATGGCAGAATTCCCCTGGAGAGGGAAGCCACAGTCCTGAGGTGTGGCTCCAGGGGCCCCAGCTTGGATGGTGTGTGGGCCAGGACTGTGGGGACAGAAGTCTGAAAACACAAACTCAGCTTAGGTTTGGGGATGTATGTATGAAGGCTGGATCTACAGACCGTGAGAATTTTCCGGGCTATGAACAAAGGGCGAGTATGTGGCGCTTGCTCAGGCTTTTGTCTCTGGATTTTGTGTCAACGGTGGCCGTGGAATGTCGGGGTGTTCTCAAGGGCCATGGACAATTCTTTCTCTGGTGATTTGGCCTGATCCCAAGGGGTTGGGATCATTCTGTGGATGGGAAAAGTCCTTTCTGTATTTTTTTTTTTTTTACCTCAGGTGTCCCACCAAAGAGGGATTCCAGAGCAGAGCCCTGTGTCGGGTGACTAGACATCTCGAACTCTGGTTGAGATTGGGGGACTAGGGGCTTGGCAAGCCCCATATGTGGGCTATTGTTCCAGTCACTAAGAGGCTTCACATGAGGATAGGGCTCACGCTGAGGGTCACAATATGTGTTTGTGCAAATTGTGGCCCTCAGGGATAGGTGGGACCTCATAGTCCATGCTGCTTTCTCCTACAATGAACGTTGGACAACATGCCAACCACAAGGTTTCTTGCCATAGCGAAGGAGAAGTTCTGATTCTTGCATCACGTTCACTCCTGAGCAGTGAGTGGAGATAAGGTCTAGGTTCTGAAGGTGAAAATTGAGGTTGGGTAGAGATGATGGCCTAAAGCCATTGTGGGTATGATATGCTCAGTGTACGGCCACCTGTCCTGGTGTTGGACTGGAGGTCTGCCCTCAGGCTGTGTCAGACAGGGCTTTAGTGCACAGGCTAGACTGTATAATTGGGGTATGGTCGAGTGGCATGCAGGTTGTTACTCATTTGGCGTTTCTGGTTAGCCCTATAGGGCCAGGCAGAGTGCTGCATTGGAGGCCAGGCAGAGTGCTGCATTGTGTCTCCAGAGTTTCTGTCCATGATGGCCCATTTATGAAGGTGTGGGGCATCATGAGGAAATGGAGGTTTTCTCACAGTGTTATTGTGTGATGCTTCAAACCACAAGGATTCATTCTGCGAGACAGTCAAGACAGGTTGGTTGGATTCAAGACGTCCCATAAAGAAGTTCTCCAGAGCAGGGTTCTAAGGATGGATGCCTGGGCAGCCCTCCTCCCATTCTAACTGTCTCCTAGTAACAAGGAAGGTTTGATCTGCTGGCTCTGGGTGAGCAGCCAAGTGGGCTGATTTGAAATGGACTCTCCTGAGAATGGTTCATAATGTAAGTTTGTGTCCTTGGAGACCTTGGGATTGGGCCATGGTGCCAGCGCCCTGAAGGATCCTCCTAACCTGAGGTATTGACACAGCTCCAAAGAGCAAGTTTCCCATGTGGAGATGAGATCTGTTCTGATTGTTTCCTTAGGAAACCCCCATATTCTGATATTGGAAACCAGGCCTCTGAGGAGAGATACCTAGAAACCAAAGCAATGCATCAGAAGTTGGCTCAGGTTGGAGTTTCTGTCCATGATGGCCCCTTTATAAAGGGGAGCATCTCATGAGGCCATGTAGGTTTTCCCACGATAGGAGTTGTGAGATGCTCCAATCTGCAAGGATTCCTTCTGTGGGACAGTCAAGACCTTTTGGAAGGCTCCAGGACATCCCATATGGAACGGCGCCAGAGCAGGATTCCATGGATGGATGCCTAGAGAGTCTGCTTTGCATTCCAGTTGTCTCCTAGCGACAAGGCAGGTTTGATATTCTGCCTCTGGGGGAGTAATCGACGGGGCTGAGTTGAAATGTACTCTCCTGCCGAATGGTCATAATGCGGGTATGTGTCCATGGAGACCTTGGAATAGGGCGGTTGCTCCGGCTACCTGAAGGTTTCTCCTAACTGGAGGCTTTTACAGAGCTCCAAAGGATAAGTTTCCCATGTGAAGACAAGATTTGTACTGATTGGTATCTCTGGAATCCCCCATATGCTGGTATTGGAAAACAGGCCTCTGAGGAGAGATGCTTAGAAAAAAAAGCAATGGAACCAATTACATTCTAGGGGCCAGTCCAGTTTAATCTTCTTCTCTTGGGTTATCTGTCTACGGGTGAGTTGACGTCGTTGCTCAGCTTGTGAGAGATCGCCCCTCTTTGTCCTGGGTGGCCTACACTATTGGAATGGCCTCTGGGACTTTGGAGGTTTCTCCTTATCTGTAGGGTTGTGGCCAATGGAATGGGAAGAATTTCCTTGGAGAGGGCAGGCACAGTCCTGAGGTGTGGCTCCAGGGGCCTCAGTCTGGAGGGTGTGTGGGACAGGGATGTCAGGATAGAAGTCTGAAAACACAAACTCGGCTTAGGTTTGGGGACGTAGGTATGGCAGGCCCAATCTACAGACTATGAGGAGAATTTTTTGGGCTATGACCTAAGGGTGAGTGTGAACACTTGCTGAAGCTTATGTCTCTGGATTTTGTGTCAATAGTGGCCGTGGAATGTCGGGCTGGCCTCATGGGCCATGGACGAGTCTTTCTCTCTGGACCCCAATCACTTGGGATGGCCCAATCCCAAGTGATTGGGGTCATTCTGTGAGTGGGAGGAGTCCTTTCTGTGTTTATTTACCTCAAATGTCCCACCAAAGAGGGATTCCAGAGCAGAGCCCTGAGTAGGGGTGACTAGATGTCTCTACCTCTGGTTAAGATTGGGTGACTTGGAGCATGGCAGGCCCCATATGCGGGCTCATGGTCCAGCCACTGAGAGGCTTTACTTGAGGACAGGGCTCAAACTGAGGGTCCCAATGTGTGTTTGAGCCCACCGCAGCTCTTAAGCATAGGCAGGGCCTCAGGGACCCTACACTATCCTCAGGGGCCCTACTACTACCCCTGTAGGCCCTACAGGGGTCCTACACTGAACGTTGGACAAGATGCCAACCACAAGATTCTGGCGAGAGGGAAGGAGGAGTTCTGATTTCTGCATCACGTTCACCCATGGGAAGTGAGTAGAGATAAGGTCTAGGATTCTGTAGCATGAAAACCGAAGTTGGAAAGAGATGGCGACCTAAGGCCATGGCGGTTCAGATGTTCTCAGTGTACTGCAAGCTGTCTGGGTGTCGGTTGGGAATTCAGGCCTCAGGTTATGTCAGACAGGGCATTAGTGCACAGGCTAGACTATATAATTGGTGTACAGTTGAGTGACGTGCAGGTTTATCCTCATTTGAGGTTTCTGGGTAGACCCATAGGGCAATATTTTTCTTCTAGAGGGCAGGCAGAGTGCAGCACTGTGTCATCGGAAATCCCAAAATAGAGGGCGTGTGGTCCAGGAGAGTGAGGACGGAAGTCGGAGAACACTAGCTACGCTTAGGTTTTGGGGTGAGGGCACAGCAGGTACACTCTGAAGAGCTGAATCAAGATCTCGTGCATCTGAAGTCAAGGCGAAGATCAGCTGTTGGCTCAGGTTGGAGTTTCTTTCCATGATCTGCCTTCATGAAGATTGGGGGCATCATGTGACCTTGGAAGCTTTCCATGATATGAGTTGTTAGGTGGTCCATGCACAAGGACTCCTGTGGGACAGTCGAGACCTGTTGGATGGCTCAAGGATGTCCCATAAGGAACGACGCAAGAGCAGGGTTCTAAGGATGGATGCCTGAAGAGCCCAACTCGCATTTCAATTGTCTCCTAGCGACAAGGCAGGTTCAATCTGCTGGCTCTGGAGTAGCAACCGAGGGGGTTTAGATGAAATGGACTCTCCTGAGGATGGGTCATAATTTGGGATTGTGTCCATGGAGATATTCAAATGGGGCAGTGGCTCCAGTGACCTGAAGTTTTCTCCTAACTGGAGGTTATGACACAGCTCCATAGAGCAAGATTCCCATGTGGAGACGAGATTTTTTCTGATAGGTAGCTCTGGAAACCCCCTTATGCTGGTATTGGAATCCAGGCCTCTGAGGAGAGATGCCTGAAAACAAAAGAAATGGATCCAATTAGGGCCTAGGTGCCTGTCTTGTTCAATATTCTTTTCTATGGATATCTGTCTAAGGTTCTGATTGGAGGTAGTGGCTCAGCTTGTGCCAGAGGGTCCCTGTATGTCCAGGACATCCTACACTATTGGGATGGCCTCAGAGATTTTGGATTATTCTCCTAATCTGTCAGGTTGTTCCAAATGAATGAGCAGAATTCCCTTGGAGAGGGCAGGCAAAGTCCTGAGGTGTGGCTCCATGGGGCCCAGCCTTTAGAATGTGTGGGTGAGGACAATGGAGACAGAAGTCTGAAAACACAAACTCGGCTTAGGTTTGGGGACATAGGTATGGCAGGCCCGATCTACAGACCTTGAGAATTTTGGGGGCTCTGAACAAAGGGCAAGTGTGTGGCGCTTTTTCAGGTTTTTGTGTCCGGATTTTGTGTCAATGGTGGCCGTGGAATGTCAGGCTGGCCTCATCGACCATGGACGAGTATTTCTCTCTGTGGATTTGGCCAGATTCCAAGTGTTTGGGGTCATTCTTTGGATGGTAGGAGTCCTTACATTTTTTTTTTATCTTGGTTTTTTTTTTTTTTACCTTATGTGTCCCACCAAAGAGGGATTCCAGAAAAGAGCTCTGAATAAGGTTGACTAGACTTCTCAAGCTCTGGCTAGGATTGGGGGAGTAGGGGCATGGCAAGTCCCATATGCAGGCTCTTGGTCCAGCCCCGGAGAGGCTTTACTTGAGGCCAGGGTTCATGCTTAGGGTCCTAATGTGTGTTTGTGCCCATCGCAGCCCTCAAGCATGTCTGAGGCCTCATGGGCCATGCTGGGTTCTCATATACTGAACGTTGGACAACATGCCAACCACAAGGTTTCTGGTCATGGGGAAGGTGAAGTTCTGATTTCTGCATCACGTACATCACTTAGTTGTGAGTGGAGATAATGTCTAGGTTCTGAAGCCTGAAGACCAAGGTTGGGAAGAGATGATGACCTAAGGCCATGGCATGTTCGATGTGTTCAGTGTGAGGCCAGGTGTCTGGGTGTCGGTCCCGAGGTCTGGGGTCAGGCTGTGTCAGACAGGGCATTAGTGCCCAGGCTAGACTGTATAATTGGGGTACAGTCTAGAGAATTGCAGGTTGATCCTCATTTGATGTTTCTGGGTAGACCCCTAGGGCAAAGTCTCTCTTCTGGAGGGCAGGCAGAGTGCTGCATTTTGTCTCCAGAATTCCCAAAGTGGAAGGCTTGTGGGCCAGGAGTGTGAGGACGGAAGTCTGAGAACGTGAGCTGGCTTAGGTTTTGGGGCGAGGGCAAGGCAGGCACACTCTGCAGAGCTGAATTGAGATCTCATGCATCTGAAGTCAGGGCGAGGATCAGACGGGAGTTTCTGTCCATGATGTCCTCTACCTGAAGGTGGAGGCATCACGAGGCCATGGAGGTTTTCCCACGGTGCGAGTGTGTGATGCTGCAAACCACAAGAATTCCTTCTGCAGGACAGTTGAGACCTGTTGAATGGATCAAGGACACCCCATTAGGAATTTCTCCAGAGCAGAGTTCTAACAACGGATACCTGGGCAACGAACTCGCATTCCAATTGTCTCCTAGTGACAAAGCAGGTTTGATCTGCTGGCACTGGGTGAGCAACCGCCAGGTTTGAGTTGAAATGGACTCTCCTGAGGATGGGTCATAATGTGGGATTGTGTCCATTGAGACATTGGAATGGGGCGGTGGCTCCAGTGACGTGAAATTTTCTCCTAACTGGAGGTTTTGACACAGTTCCATATAGCATGATTCCCATGTATCATGCGATTTGTTCTGATTGGTAGCTCCAGAAACCCCCATGTGCTGGTATTGGAATCCAGGCCTCTGAGGAGAGATACGTGAAAACAAAAGCAATGGATCCGTTTAGGGCCTAGGTGCCTGTCCTGTTCAATCTTCTTTTCTATGGATATCTATCTACAGGTCTGATTGGAGGTAGTGGCTCAGCTTGTGGCAGATGGTCCCTGTTTGTCCCGGACATCCTACAATATTGGGGTGGCCTCGGGGACTTCGGATGTTTCTCCTAATCTGTCAGGTTGTGCCAAAGGAATGAGCAGAATTCCCATGGAGAGGGCAGGCACAGTCCTGAGGTGTGGCTCCATGGGGCCAAGCCTTGAGGGTGTGTGGGCCAGGACAATGGAGACAGAAGTCTGAAAACACAAACGTGGCTTAGGTTTGGGGACATAGGTATGGCAGGCGCGATCTACAGACCGTGAGAATTTTTCAGGCTTTGAACAAAGGGCGAGTGTGTGGCGCTTTTTCAGGCTTTTGTCTCCGGATTTTGTGTCAATGGTGGCCGTGGAATGTCAGGATGGCCTCATCAGCCATGGACGAGTATTTCTCTCTGTGAATTTGGCCCAATTCCAAGTGTTTGCGGTCATTCTTTGGACGGTAGGAGTCCTTTCTCTATTTTTTTTTTAACCTCATGTGTCCCACCAAGGAGGGATTCTAGAGAAGAGATCTGAGTAGGGGTGACTAGACTTCTCAAGCACTGGTTAAGGCCTGGGGAGTAGGGGCATGGTAATCTCCATATGTGGGCACTTGGTCCATCCCCGGAGAGGCTTTACTTGAGGCCAGGGATCATGCTTAGGATCCTAATGTGTGTTTGTGCCCATCGCAGCCTTCAAGCATGTCTGAGGCCTCATGGGCCATGCTGGTTTCTCCTACACTGCACGTTGGACAACATGCCAACCACAGGGTTTCTGGTCATGGGGAAGGAGGAGTTCTGATTTCTGCATCACGTACATGGCATGGCAGTGAGTAGAGATAAGGTCTAGATTCTGAAGCCTGAAAACCGAGGTTGGTAAGAGATGACGACCTAAGGCCATGGTGGGTCCGATGCACTTAGTGTGCAGCCAGATGTCTGTGTCCATCATGAGGTCTGGGCTCAGGCTGTGTCAGGCAGGGCATTAGTCCCCAGGCTAGACTGTATAATTGGGGTACAGTCGAGTGATGTGAAGGTTGGTCCTCATTTGGGGTTTCTGGTTGGCCCCATAGTGCAAAGATTTTCTTCTGGAGGGCAGGCAGAGTGCTGCATTCTGGCTCCAGAATTGCCAACTTCAGGGCTTGTGGGCCAGGTGTTTTAGGACAGAAGTCTGAGAACACAAGTTCAGCTTTGAATTCGCAGCGGTGACATGGCAGGCACACTCTACAGACCTGAAATGAGATCTCGTGCATCTGAATTCAGGGCGAGGATCAGATGTTGGCTTAGGTTGGAGTTTCTGTACATGATGTCCCCTTCATTAAGGTGGGGGGGCATCAGGAAACCATGGAAGATTTCCAACTTTGTGAGTGTGTGATGCTCCAAACCACAAGGATTCCGTCAGCGGGACAGTCACGACTTTTTGGATGGATCAAGGAAGTCCCATAAGAAATGCTCCAAAGCACAGTTCTAATGATGGATGCCTGGGCAGTCCAACTTGCATTACAGTTGTGTCCTAGTGAAAAGGAGGATTTGATCTGCTGTCACTGGGGGAACAACCGAGGGGGCTGAATTGAAATGGAATCTCATGAGGATCAGTCGATGTGGATTTGTGTCCATGGATCCCTTGGAATGGGGCAGTGGCTCTGTTGCCCTGAAGAATTCTCCTAACCTGAGGTTTTGATGCAGCTCCAAAGAGCAAGTTTCCCATGTAGAGACGAGATTTGTTCTAAAACCCCCACAACCTGGTATTGGAAACCAAGCATCTGGGGAACAATGCCTGGAATCCAAAGCAATGGATCTGATTACGGTCTAGGGGCCTGTCCTTTTCAATATTCTCCTCTGAGTGTCTCTGTCTAAGATTCAGAATGGAGGTCACTGCTCAGCTTGTGTCAGATCACCCATGTTTGTTGGGGGAGGCCAACACTATTGGACTGGTCTTGGGAATTGGAGGTTTCTCCTAATCTGTAAGGGTGTGGCAAATGAAACGGGCAGAGTTCCCTTGGAGAGCACTGGCACAGTCCTTAGGTGTGACACCACCTTTCTGGGTGTCATCCAGGAGGTCCAGGCTCAGGCTGTGTCAGACAGGGCATTAGTGCCAAGCTTAGACTGTATAATTGGAGTAAAGTTGAGTGGCATGCAGGTTGATCCTCATTTGGCGTTTCTGGGTAGCCCCAGGGGCAACGTTTTTCTTCTGGAGGGAAGGAAGAGTGCTGCATTGTGGCGACGGAATTCTCACACTGGAGGGCTTGTGGGCCAGAATTGTGAGGAAGGAAGTGTGAGAACACAAGCTAGGCTTAGGTTTTGGGTCAAGATCATGGCAGGCACACTCTGTAGAGCTAAATCTAAATCTCATGCATCTGAAGTCAGGGCGAGGATCAGACGTAGGCTCAGGTTGAAGTTTCTGTTCAGGATGGCCCCTTCATGATGGTGGGGGGCATCATGGGGCTATGGAGACTTTCCCACGATTGGCATTGTATGTTGCTCCAATCGGCAAGGATTCCTTCTACGGGACAGTCGAGACCGGTCAGATTGCTCCAGGACGTCCCATGCGGAACCACGGCAGTGCAGGGTTCTAAGGATGGATTCCTGGAGTGCCCGCCTCACATTCCTATTGTCTCCTAGTGACAAGGCAGGTTCGATCTGCTTCTTTTGGGGAGCAACCAAAGGGGATGTGTTGAAATGGACTCGCCTGCGGATGGGTCATAATGTGGGTTTGTGTCCATGGAGACCTTGGAATGGGGTGTTGGCTGCTGGGACCTGAAGGTTTCCCTTAACTGGAGGTTGTGACACAGCTCCAAAATGCATGTTTCCCATGTGGAAATGAGATTTGTTCAGACTGGTACCTCCAGAAGAACACATATGCTGGTATTGGAAACCAGGCCTCTGAGGAGAGATGCCAGGAATCAAAAGCAATGGATCTGCATAGGTCCTAGGTGCCTGTCCGGTTCAATCTTCTTCTCTGGGGTTATCTGTCTATGGGTCTGAGTTGAGGTAGTTGCTCATCTTGGGACAGATCACCCTGTTTGCCCTGAGTGGCCAACACTATTGGGATGGCCTCAGGGACGTTGGAGTGTTCTCCTAATCTTTAGGGTTGTGGCCAATGGAATGGGCAGAATTTGCTTGGAGAAGGCAGGCACAGTCCTGAGGCATGGCTCCAGGGGCCCCAGCCTGGAGGGTGTGTGGGCCAGGACAGTGGGGACAGAAATCTGAAAACCCAAACTCAGCTTAGGTTTGGGGACGTAGGTATGACAGGGCTGATCTATAGACCGCGAGGAGAATTTTTCAGGCTATGAACAAAGGGCAAGTGTGAGGCATATCTCCAGGCTTTTGTCTCTAGATTTTGTGTCAATGGTGGCCATGGAATGACGGGATGGCCTCTTTGGCCATGGATGATTCTTTCTCTTTTAAGATTTGGTCAGATCCCAAGTTTTGGGGCTCATTCAGGGGATGGAGGAGACCCTTCGATATTTTTTTCCTCAGGGGTTCCAGAGCAGAGAACTGAATAGGGGTGACTAGACCTCTCAACCCCTCATTAATATTGGGGGACTAGGGATGGCAATGCGGGTTCTTGGTCCAGCCCCTGAGAGGCTTTACTTGAGGACAGGGCTCACACTGAGGGTCCCAATGTGTTTGTGCCCATTGCGGTTCTCAAGCATGGGCGGGGACTCATGGGCTACACTGGATTCTCCTACACTGAACGTTGGAAAACATGCCAACCACAAGGTTTCTTGCCTTGAGGAAGAAGGAGTTTCATTTCTGCATCACGTTCACCCCTGGGTAGTGAGTATATATAAGGTCTAGGTTCTGAAGCCTGAAAACCAAGGTTGTGAAGAGATGATGACCTAAAGCCATGGCGGGTCTGATGTGCTCAGTGTACAGCCAGCTGTCTGCGTGTCGGTTGGGAATTCAGACCTCAGGCTGTGCAAGACAGGGCATTAACGCCGAAGCGAAACTGTATAATTGGGGTAGAGTCAAGTGGCATGCAGGTTGATCCTCATTTGGTGTTTCTGGTTAGCCCCATAGGACAACGTTTCTCTTCTGGAGGGCAGTCAGAGTGCTGCATTGTGTCTCTCCAGAATTCCCTAACTGGAGGGCTGGTGGGCTCGGAGTGTGAGGACGAAGTCTGAGAACAATAGCTAGGTTTTGCTTCGGGGCAGGGTTTCGGCAGGCACACTCTGCAGAGTTGAATCAAGATTTCGTGCATCTGAAGTCAGGGCGAGGATTAGACGTTGGCTCAGGTTGAAGTTTCTGTCCAAGATGGCTCTTTCATGAAGGGGACGGTGCACCACGAGGCCACAGAGCTTTTCCCATGATGGGAGTTGTGAGGTGCTCCAAAGCGCAAGGATTCCTTCTGCAGGACAGCTGTGACCTCTTGGATGGCTCCAGGATGTCCCATATGAAATTACTTCAGAGTAGTTTTCTACAGATGGATGCCTAGCCAGCCCGCCTCACATTCCAATTGTCTCCTAGTGACAAGATAGGTTCGATCTGCTGGCTCTAGGGGAGCACCCAAGGGCACTGAGTTGAAATAGACTCTCCTGCAGATGGGTCCTAATGTGGGATTGTGTCCATGGAGACCTTGGAATGAGGTGGTGGCACCGGGGCCCTGAAGGATTTTCCTAGCCGGAGGTTTTGACACAGCTTGAAAGAGCACGTTTCCCATGTGGAGAAGACATTTGTTCTGACTGATGACTCAGGAAACCCCCATATGGTGGTATTGAAAACCAGGCCTCTGAGGTTCTGACATAGCTCCACGAGCAAGTTTCCAATGTGCAGACAAGACTTGCTCTGAAGGGGCCTCTGGAAACCCCATAGGCTGGTATTGGAAACCAGGCCTCTGAGAAGAGATGCCTGGAAACCAAAGCAATGGATCTGATTAGGGCCTAGGGGCCTGTCCAGTTCAATGTTCTTCTCTGGGGACATCTGTCTCCGAGTTGGTGTGGAGCTAGTTGCTCAGCTAGTGTCAGATCACCCCTGTTTGTTCCAAGCGGCCTACAAAATTGGTATGGTCCCAGGGACATTGGAGATTTCTCATGATTTATATGGTTGTGGCAAATGGAATATGAAGAATTCCCTTTGAGAGGGCAGGAACAATCCTGAGGTGTGGTTCCAGAAGCCCTAGCCTGGAGGGTGTGTGTTTTCAGACAACTGTCCAAACAGCCCAGGCCTACACAACCTACAGGCTCAGGCCCCTGGAGCCAAACCTGAGGACTGTACTTGCCCTCTCCAAGGGAATTGTGTGTGCCCATTCCAATGGCCACAACCCTTCTAATAGGATAAATCTCCAAAGTCCCTGATCCATCTCAATAGTGGTGACTTCCCAGGAAAAACAGGGGCAATCTGAGCCCAACTGAGCACCTACCTGCACTCAGACCCATAGACAGATGTCCCCAGAGGTAAAAAGGAAAGAACAGGCCCCTAGGCACTAATCAGATCCATTGCTTTGGTTTCTAAGCATCTCTCCTCAGAGGCCTGGATTTCAAAAGCAGTATATAGCTGTTTCTTGACCCACACATCAGAAAGCATCTCATCTACACATGGGAAACTTGCACGTTGGGGCTGTGTCAAAGCCTCTGTTTAGGAGAACCCTTTAGGGCCCAGTGCCTCCGCTTCATTCCAAGGTCTCCATAGACACAAAAGCACATTAGGACCCATCCCCAGGGTTGTCCATTTCAACTCAGCGTCCTCGGTTGCTCCCCACAGATCCAGGAGATCTAACCTGTCTTGTTGCTAGGAGACAATTGGAATGCGAGGTGGGCTACCCAGCCATCCATCCTTAGAACCCAGCTCAGAATCATTGGCCTGGAGCCAAACGACAGGTCTCAATTGTCCTGCAGAAGACTCTCTGCAGTTTGGAGCTTCTCACAATCCCATCGTGGGAAAACCCCCATGGCCTCGTGATGCCCCCCCATTCATGAAGGGGCCATCAGGGACAGACTCCAACCTGAGCGATCGTCTGATCCTCGCCATGACTTCAGATGCACGAGATCTCAATTCAGGTCTGTAGATTGTGCCTACCATGGCCTCACCCAGAAACCTAAGCCTAGCTTGTGTTCTCAGACTTTTGTCGTCAGACTACTGGCCCACAAGCCCTCCAGTTTGGCAATCCAGAACTACAATGCAGCACTCTGCCGGCCCTCCAGAAGAAAAACAATGTCCGCTGGGGCTACCCAGTAACCCCAAATGAGGATCAAACTGCACCGACCTTGGCTGTACCCCAAATACATAGGCTGACCAGGGCACTAATGCCCTTTCTGACACAGCCTGAGCCTGGACCCCCTGGCCCCTTTCAGACAGCTGGCCGCACACTGAGCACATCGAGCCGCCATGGCCTTAGGTCGTCATCTCTTCCCAACCTCGGTTTTCAGGTTTCAGAACCTAGACCTTATCTCCAATCACTGCCCAGGGTTGAAGGTGATGCAGAAATCAGAACTCCTTCCCCATGGCAAGAAACCTTGTGGTTGGCATGGTGTCCACGCTCAGTGTAGTTGAAACCAGTGTGGCCCATGAGGCCCCGCCCATGCTCGCGGGCCACATTGGTCACAAACACACATTGTGACCCTCAGGCCGAGCCCAATCCTCAAGTAAGGCCACTCAGTGTTTGGATGAAGAGATATCATATTGGGCTTGCCATGCCCCTAGGCCCCAATTTTTAACCATATTTCGGGTTGTCCCTTCAGTCTTCCCCACGGCTTTGCTTTGGAATTCCTCTTTTGGTGGGACACCTGAGGTAATAAAACTGAAAAGAGTCCTCCCATCCCACAGATTGACGCAAAGCAATTGGGAATCGGGCCAAACTCAGAGAGGAAGATTCGTCCATGGCCATGAGGCGTCCCCGACATTCCACGGCCATCGCTGAAACCTACATCCCCAATCCTAAGTTGAGTTTCTGTTTTCAGACTTCTGTCCTCAAAGTCTTGGGCCACACCCCCTCCAGCCTGGGCCCCTGGAGCCACACATTAGGACTGTGCCTAACAATCCATGGGAATTCTGCCCATTCCATGGTCCAAAATCGTACAAATTAGGAGAAACCTCCAAAGTCCCTGTGGCCATCCCAAAAGTGTAGGTCGCCCGGAACAAACAAGGGCTGTCTGACACCAGCTGATAATCGACCTCCACTCATACCATAGATGGATGTCCCCAGAGAAGAAGATTGAACCAGACAGGACCCTAGGCCATAATAGGATCCATTGCTTTGGGTTACAGGCATGTGTCCTCAAAAGCCTGATTCCAATACGAGCATAGGGGTTTTCCTGAGGCACCCATTAGAACTCATCTCGTCTCCACAAGGAAACCTGTGCATGGGAGACATGTCCAAAGCTTAGGAGAGTACTTCAGGGTCCCGGTGCAACCGCCCCATTCCAAGGCCCTCATGGACACAAAAACACATTAGGACCCATCCTCAGGAAAGTCCATTTCAACTCAGCCACCGCGGTTGCTACCGCAGAGCCATCAGATCTAAACTGTCTTGTTGCTAGGAGACAATTGGAATGCGAGGCGGGATTCCCATGCATCCATCCGCGAACGATGCTCTGGAGTCATTCCATATGGCATGTCCTAGAGCTGTCCAACAGGTCTCAATTGTCCCGCAGAAGGAATCCTTGAAGGGGGCATCCCACAACTCCCAACGTGGGAAAACCTCAATGGCCTCGAAATTCCGCTCCCTTCATGAAGCGGCCATCATGCTCAGAAACTCCAACCTGAGCCAACGTCTGATCCTCGCCCTGACTTCAGATGCATGAGATATTGGTTCAGATCTGCAGGGGGTACCTGCCGTGCCCTCGCCCTGAAACCCAAGTCTAGCTTGTCTTCTCAGACTTCCGTCCTCACACTCCTGGCCCCGAAGCTCTCAAGTTTAGCAATTCCGGACCAACAATGCAGCACTCTGCCTGCCCTCTAGAAAAAAAATTATTGCCTCATGAGCTGCCCAGGCACCTTAAATGAGGGTAAACCTACACAGCACTCGACTTTACCCAAATTATATAGTCTAACCTGGGCACTCATGCACTGTCGAACACAACCTGAGCCCGGACTTCCTGACCAACACCCAGAAAGCTGACCGCACACTGAGCACATAAAACCCGCCATGGCCTTAGTTCATCATCTCTTCCCTACCTCAGTTTTCAGGCTTCAGAACCGAGACCTTATCTCCAATCACTGCCCAGGGGTGAGTGTGATGCAGAAATCAGAACTCCTCCTTACCCATGGCAAGAACCCTGTGGTTGGCACGTTGTCTAACGTTTAGTGTAGGAGAAACCAGCATTCACCCTGAGGCCCCGCCCATTCTTGAGTGCGAGGAGGGCATACACACGCATTGTGACCCTCAGCATGAGTCCTGTCCTCTAGTAAGTCCTCTCAGTTGCAGGACCATTAGATGTCATAATGGGCTTGAAATGTCTCTAGGCCCCAAATTTTAACCAAATTTCTGATGGTCCAGTCGCCCCTCCCCAGGGCTCTACTCTGGAATCCCTCATTTGGTGGGACACCTGAGGATAAAAAAGAAAAAAAACAACAATAAAAAAATAAACAGACTTCTTCCAGCCCACAGAATGACCCCAAACTCTTTGGACGGGGCCAAACCACCAGAGAGTAAGACTCGTCCATTTCCCATGAAGTCACCCAGAAATTCCACGACCATGAGTGACACGATATACAGAGACCAAAACTTTAGCAGAGCCTCAAACTCGCCCTTCTTTCAAATCCCGAAAGGTTCTCCTCATGGTCTGTAGATCAGTCCTGCCATACCTATGACCCGAAACATAAGCCGAGTTTGTGTTTTCAGACAACTGTCCAAACAGCCCTGGCCCTCACAACCTACAGGCTCAGGCCCCTGGAGCCAAACCTGAGGACTGTACTTGCCCTCTCCAAGGGAATTGTGTGTGCCCATTCCAATGGCCACAACCCTTCTCATAGGATAAACCTCCAAAGTCCCTGATCCATCTCAATTGTGGTGGCTTCCCAGGAAAAACAGGGGCAATCTGAGCCCAACTGTGCACCTATCTGCACTCAGACCCATAGACAGATGTCCCCAGAGGTAAAAAGGAAAGAACAGGCCCCTAGGCACTAATCAGATCCATTGCTTTGGTTTCCAGGCATCTCTCCTCAGAGGCCTGGATTTCAAAAGCAGCATATAGCTGTTTCTTGACTCACCCATCAGAAAACATCTCATCTACACATGGGAAACTTGCACGTTGGAGCTGTGTCAAAGCCTTAGTTTAGGAGAACCCTTTTGGGCCCCAGTGCCACCGCTTCATTCCAAGGTCTCCATAGACACAAAAGCACGTTAGGACCCATCCCCAGGGGTGTCCATTTCAACTCAGCGTCCTCGGTTGCTCCCACAGATCCAGGAGATCTAACCTGTCTTGTTGCTAGGAGACAATTGGAATGCGAGGTGGGCTACCCAGCCATCCATCCTTAGAACCCTGCTCAGAAACATTGGCCTGGAGCCAAACAACAGGTCTCAATTGTCCTGCAGAAGACTCTCTGCAGTTTGGAGCTTCTCACAACTCTCATCGTGGGAAAATCCCCATTGCCTCGTGATGCCCCCCCCCATTCATGAAGGGGCCATCAGGGACAGAAACTCCAACCTGAGCGATCGTCTGATCCTCGCCCTGACTTCAGATGCACGAGATCTCGATTCAGGTCTGTAGATTGTGCCTGCCATGGCCTCACCCAGAAACCTAAGCCTAGCTTGTGTTCTCAGACTTTTGTCGTCAGACTACTGGCCCACAAGCCCTCCAGTTTGGCAATCCAGAACTACAATTCAGCACTCTGCCGGCCCTCCAGAAGAAAAACATTGTCCTCTGGGGCTACCCAGTAACCCCAAATGAGGAACAACCTGCACCGACCATGGCTGTACCCCAAATACATAGGCTGACCAGGGCACTAATGCCCTTTCTGACACAGCCTGAGCCTGGACCCCCTGGACCCTCCCAGACAGCTGGCCGCACACTGAGCACATTGAGCCGCCATGGCCTTAGGTCGTCATCTCTTCCCAACCTCGGTTTTCAGGTTTCAGAACCTAGACCTTATCTCCAATCACTGCCCAGGGTTGAAGGTGATGCAGAAATCAGAACTCCTTCCCCATGGCAAGAAACCTTGTGGTTGGCATGTTGTCCAACGTTCAGTGTAGTTGAAACCAGTGTGGCCCATGAGGCCCCGCCCATGCTCGCGGGACACATTGGTCACAAACACACATTGTGACGCTCAGGCTGAGCCCAGTCCTCAAGTAAGGCCGCTCAGTGGCTGGATGAAGAGATAGCATATTGGGCTTGCCATGCCCCTAGGCCCCAATTTTTAACCATAGTTCGGGTTGACCCTTCAGTCTTCCCCACGGCTTGGTTTCGGAATTCCTCTTTTGATGGGACACCTGAGGTAACAAAACTGAAATGAGTCCTCCCATCCCACAGATTGACGAAAAGCAATTGGGAATCGGGCCAAATCCTCAGAGAGGAAGATTCGTCCATGGCCCATGAGGCCTCCCCGACTTTCCACGGCCATCGCTGATACAAAATCCAGAGACAAAAGCCTGAGCAAGCGCCTCAGACTCGCACTTTCTTCATATCCTGAAGAGTTCTTCTCATGGTTTGTAGATCAGGCCTGCCATACCTACGTCCCCAAACCTAAGCTGAGTTTGTGTTTTCAGACTTCTGTCCTCAAAGTCTTGGGCCCCACACCCTCCAGGCTGGGCCCCTGGAGCCACACATTAGGACTGTGCCTACCAATCCATGGGAATTCTGCCCATTCCAGGGTCCAAAATCGTACAAATTAGGAGAAACCTCCAAAGTCCCTGAGGCCATCCCAATAGTGTAGGTCGCCCGGAAGAAACAAGGGCGGTCTGACAACAGCTGATAATCGACCTCCACTCATACCATAGATGGATGTCCCCAGAGAAGAAGATTGAAACAGACAGGACCCTAGGCCATAATAGGATCCATTGCTTTGGGTTACAGGCATGTGTCCTCAAAAGCCTGATTCCAATATGAGCATAGGGGTTTTCCTGAGGCACCCATCAGTACTCATCTCGTCTCCACTAGGAAACCTGTGCATGGGAGCCATGTCCAAAGCTTAGGAGAGTACTTCAGGGTCCCGGTGCCACCGCCCCATTCCAAGGCCCTCATGGACACAAAAACACATTACGACCCATCCTCAGGAAAGTCCATTTCAACTCAGCCACCGAGGTTGCTCCCGCAGAGCCATCAGATCTAAAATGTCTTGTTGCTAGGAGACAATTGGAATGCGAGGCGGGCTTCCCAGGCATCCATCCGCGAACGGTGCTCTGGAGTCATTCCATATGGGATGTCCTGGAGCTGTCCAACAGGTCTCAATTGTCCCGCAGAAGGAATCCATGAAGGGGGCATCTCAAAACTCCCAACGTGGGAAAACCTCAATGGCCTCGAGATTCCGCTCCCTTCATGAAGCGGCCGTCATGCTCAGAAACTCCAAACTGAGCCAACTTCTGATCCTCGCCCTGACTTCAGATACATGAGATATTGGTTCAGATCTGCAGGGGGTACCTGCCGTGCCCTCGCCCTGAAACCCAAGTCTAGCTTGTCTTCTCAGACTTCCGTCCTCACAGTCCTGGCCCCGAAGCCCTCAAGTTTGGCAATTCCTGACCCACAATGCAGCACTCTGCCTGCCCTCTAGAAAAAAAATTATTGCCTCATGAGCTGCCCAGGCACCTTAAATGAGGGTAAACCTACACAGCACTCGACTTTACCCAAATTATATAGTCTAACGTGGGCACTAATGCACTGTCGAACACAACCTGAGCCCGGACCTCCTGACCAACACCCAGAAAGCTGACCGCACACTGAACACATAAAACCCGCCATGGCCTTAGGTCATCATCTCTTCCCTACCTCAGTTTTCAGGCTTCAGAACCGAGACCTTATCTCCAATCACTGCCCATGGGTGAGTGTGATGCAGAAATCAGAACTCCTCCTTACCCATGGCAAGAACCCTTGTGGTTGGCACGTTGTCCAACGTTCAGTGTAGGAGAAACCAGCATTCACCCTGAGGCCCCGCCCATTCTTGAGAGCGACGAGGGCATACACACGCATTGTGACCCTCAGCATGAGTCCTGTCCTCTAGTAAGTCCTCTCAGTGGCTGGACCATTAGATGTCATAATGGGCTTGACATGTCCCTAGGCCCAATTTTTAACCAGATTTCTGATTGTCCAGTCGCCCCTCCCCAGGGCTCTACTCTGGAATCCATCATTTGGTGGGACACCTGAGGTTAAAAAAGAAAAAAACAACAACACAACAACAAAAAAAAAAACGGACTTCTTCCAGCCCACAGAATGAACGCAAACTCTTTGGACGTGGCCAAACCACCAGAGAGTAAGACTCGTCCATTTCCCATGAAGTCACCCAGAAATTCCACGACCATGAGTGACACGATATCCCGGACAAAAACTTGAGCAGAGCCTCACACTCGCCCTTCTTTCAAATCCCGAAGAGTTTTCCTCATGGTCTGTAGATCAGTCCTGCTATACCTATGACCCGAAACATAAGCCGAGTTTGTGTTTTCAGACAACTGTCCAAACAGCCCTGGCCCTCACAACCTACAGGCTCAGGCCCCTGGAGCCAAACCTGAGGACTGTACTTGCCCTCTCCAAGGAAATTGTGTGTGCCCATTCCAATAGCCACTACCCTTCTCATAGGATAAACCTCTAAAGTCCCTGATCCATCTCAATAGTGGTGGCTTCCCAGGAAAAACAGGGGCAATCTGAGCCCAACTGAGCACCTACCTGCACTCAGACCCATAGACAGATGTCCCCAGAGGTAAAAAGGAAAGAACAGGCCCCTAGGCACTAATCAGATCCATTGCTTTGGTTTCCAGGCATCTCTCCTCAGAGGCCTGGATTTCAAAAGCAGCATATAGCTGTTTCTTGACTCACCCATCAGAAAACATCTCATCTACACATGGGAAACTTGCACGTTGGAGCTGTGTCAAAGCCTTTGTTTAGGAGAACCCTTTTGGGCCCCAGTGCCACCGCTTCATTCCAAGGTCTCCATAGACACAAAAGCACGTTAGGACCCATCCCCAGGGGTGTCCATATCAACTCGGCGTCCTCGGTTGCTCCCCACAGATCCAGGAGATCTAACCTGTCTTGTGGCTAGGAGACAATTGGAATGCGAGGTGGGCTACACAGCCATCCATCCTTAGAACCCTGCTCAGAATCATTGGCCTGGAGCCAAACAACAGGTCTCAATTGTCCTGCAGAAGACTCTCTGCAGTTTGGAGCTTCTCACAACTCCCATCGTGGGAAAACACCCATGGCCTCGAGAAGCCCCCCCCCATTCATGAAGGGGCCATCAGGGACAGAAACTCCAACCTGAGCGATCGTCTGATCCTCGCCATGACTTCAGATGCACGAGATCTCGATTCAGGTCTGTAGATTGTGCCTGCAATGGCCTCACCCAGAAACCTAAGCCTAGCTTCTGTTCTCAGACTTTTGTCGTCAGACTACTGGCCCACAAGCCCTCCAGTTTGGCAATCCAGAACTACAATGCAGCACTCTGCCGGCCCTCCAGAAGAAAAACATTGTCCTCTGGGGCTACCCAGTAACCCCAAATGAGGATCAACCTGCACCGACCATGGCTGTACCCCAAATACATAGTATGACCAGGGCACTAATGCCCTTTCTGACACAGCCTGAGCCTGGACCCCCTGGACCCTCCCAGAAAGCTGGCCGCACACTGAGCACATCGAGCCGCCATGGCCTTAGGTCGTCATCTCTTCCCAACCTCGGTTTTCATTTTTCAGAACCTAGACCTTATCTCCAATCACTGCCCAGGGTTGAAGGTGATGCAGAAATCAGAACTCCTTCCCCATGGCAAGAAACCTTGTGGTTGGCATGTTGTCCAACGTTCAGTGTCGTTGAAACCAGTGTGGCCCATGAGGCCCCGCCCATGCTCGCGGGACACATTGGTCACAAACACACATTGTGACGCTCAGGCTGAGCCCAGTCCTCAAGTAAGGCCGCTCAGTGGCTGGATGAAGAGATAGCATATTGGGCTTGCCATGCCCCTAGGCCCCAATTTTTAACCATAGTTCGGGTTGACCCTTCAGTCTTCCCCACGGCTTGGCTTTGGAATTCCTCTTTTGCTGGGACACCTGAGGTAACAAAACTGAAATGAGTCCTCCCATCCCACAGATTGATGAAAAGCAATTGGGAATCGGGCCAAATCCTCAGAGAGGAAGATTCGTCCATGTCCCATGAGGCCTCCCTGACATTCCACGGCCATCGCTCATACAAAATCCAGAGACAAAAGCCTGAGCAAGCGCCTCAGACTAGCACTTTCTTCATATCCTGAAGAGTTCTTCTCATGGTTTGTAGATCGGGCCTGCCATACCTACGTCCCCAAATCTGAGCTGAGTTTGTGTTTTCAGACTTCTGTCCTCAAAGTCTTGGGCCAACCACCCTGCAGGCTGGGCCCCTGGAGCCACACATTAGGACTGTGCCTACCAATCCATGGGAATTCTTCCCATTCCATGGTCCAAAATAGTACAAATTAGGAGAAACCTCCAAAGTCCCTGAGGCCATCCCAATAGTGTAGGTCGCCCGGAACAAACAAGGGCTGTCTGACACCAGCTGATAATCACCCTCCACTCATACCATAGATGGATGTCCCCAGAGAAGAAGATTGAACCAGACAGGACCCTAGGCCATAATAGGATCCATTGCTTTGGGTTACAGGCATGTGTCCTCAAAAGCCTGATTCCAATACGAGCATAGGGGTTTTCCTGAGGCACCCATCAGAACTCATCTCGTCTCCACAAGGAAACCTGTGCATGGGAGCCATGTCCAAAGCTTAGGAGAGTACTTCAGGTCCCGGTGCCACCGCCCCATTCAAGGCCCTCATGGACACAAAAACACATTAGGACCCATCCTCAGGAAAGTCCATTTCAACTCAGCCACCCCGGTTTCTCCGGCAGAGCCATCAATCTAAACTGTCTTGTTGCTAGGAAACAATTGGAATGCGAGGCGGGATTCCCACGTATCCATCCGCGAACGATGCTCTGGAGTCATTCCATATGGGATGTCCTGGAGCTGTCCAACAGGTCTCAATTGTCCCGCAGAAGGAATCCTTGAAGGGGGCATCCACAACTCCCAACGTGGGAAAACCTCAATGACCTCGAGATTCCGCTCCCTTCATGAAGCGGCCGTCATGCTCAGAAACTCCAACCTGAGCCAACGTCTGATCCTCGCCCTGACTTCAGATGCATGAGATATTGGTTCAGACCTGCAGGGGGTACCTGCCATGCCCTCGCCCTGAAACCCAAGTCTAGCTTGTCTTCTCAGACTTCCGTCCTCACACTCCTGGCCCCGAATCCCTCAAGTTTGGCAATTCCAGACCCACAATGCAGCACTCTGCCTGCCCTCTAGAAAAAAAAATATTGCCTCATGAGCTGCCCAGGCACCTTAAATGAGGGTAAACCTACACAGCACTCGACTTTACCCAAATTATATAGTGTAACCTGGGCACTAATGCACTGTCGAACAAACCTGAGCCCGGAGCTCCTAACCAACACCCAGAAAGCTGACCGCACACTGAGCACATAAAACCCGGCATGGCCTTAGGTCATCATCTCTTCCCTACCTCCGTTTTCAGGCTTCAGAACCGAGACCTTATCTCCAATCACTTCCCAGGGGTGAGTGTGATGCAGAAATCAGAATTCCTCCTTACCCATGGCAAGAATCCTTGTGGTTGGCACGTTCAGTGTAGGAGAAACCAGCATTCACCCTGAGGCCCCGCCCATTCTTGAGTGCGATGAGGGCATACACACGCATTGTGACCCTCAGCATGAGTCCTGTCCTCTAGTAAGTCCTCTCAGTGGCTGGACCATTAAATGTCATAATGGGCTTGACATGTCCCTAGGCCCCAATTTTTAACCAGATTTCTGATTGTCCAGTCGCCCCTCCCCAGGGCTCTACTCTGGAATCCATCATTTGGTGGGACACCTGAGGTTAAAAAAGAAAACAACAACAACAACAACAACAAAAAAAAAGGACTTCTTCCAGCCCACAGAATGACCGCAAACTCTTTGGACTTGGCCAAACTACCAGAGAGTAAGACTCGTCCATTTCCCATGAAGTACCCAGAAATTCAACGACCATGAGTGACACGATATCCAGGACAAAAACTTGAGCAGAGCCTCACACTCGCCCTTCTTTCAAATCCCGAAGAGTTCCCCTCATGGTCTGTAGATCAGTTCTGCCATACCTATGACCCGAAACATAAGCCGAGTTTGTGTTTTCAGACAACTGTCCAAACAGCCCTGACCTACACAAACTTAGGCTCAGGCCCCTGGAGCCAAAACTGAGGACTGTACTTGCCCTCTCCAAGGGAATTGTGTGTGCCCATTCCAATGGCCACAACCCTTCTCATAGGATAAACCTCCAAAGTCCCTGATCCATCTCAATAGTGGTGGCTTCCCAGGAAAAACAGGGGCAATCTGAGCCCAACTGAGCACCTACCTGCACTCAGACCCATAGACAGATGTCCCCAGAGGTAAAAAGGAAAGAACAGGCCCCTAGGCACTAATCAGATCCATTGCTTTGGCTTCCAGGCATCTCTCCTCAGAGGCCTGGATTTCAAAAGCAGCATATAGCTGTTTCTTGACTCACCCATCAGAAAACATCTCATCTACACTTGGGAAACTTGCACGTTGGAGCTGTGTCAAAGCCTTTGTTTAGGAGAACCCTTTAGGGCCCCAGTGCCACCGCTTCATTCCAAGGTCTCCATAGACACAAAAGCACGTTAGGACCCATCCCCAGAAGTGTCCATTTCAACTCAGCGTCCTCGGTTGCTCCCCACAGATCCAGGAGATCTAACCTGTCTTGTGGCTAGGAGACAATTGGAATGCGAGGTGGGCTACCCAGCCATCCATCCTTAGAACCCTGCTCAGAATCATTGGCCTGGAGCCAAACAACAGGTCTCAATTGTCCTGCAGAAGACTCTCTGCAGTTTGGAGCTTCTTACAACTCCCATCGTGGGAAAACACCCATGGCCTCGTGAAGCCCCCCCCCATTCATGAAGGGGCCATCAGGGACAGAAACTCCAACCTGAGCGATCGTCTGATCCTCGCCCTGACTTCAGATGCACGAGATCTCGATTCAGGTCTGTCGATTGTGCCTGCCATGGCCTCACCCAGAAACCTAAGCCTAGCTTGTGTTCTCAGACTTTTGTCGTCAGACTACTGGCCCACAAGCCCTCCAGTTTGGCAATCCAGAACTACAATGCAGCACTCTGCCGGCCCTCCAGAAGAAAAACATTGTCCTCTGGGGCTACCCAGTAACCCCAAATGAGGATAACCTGCACCGACCATGGCTGTACCCCAAATACATAGGCTGACCAGGGCACTAATGCCCTTTCTGACACAGCCTGAACCTGGACCCCCTGGACCCTCCCAGACAGCTGGCCGCACACTGAGCACATTGAGACGCCATGTCCTTAGGTCGTCATCTCTTCCCAACCTCGGTTTTCAGGTTTCAGAACCTAGACCTTATCTCCAATCACTGCCCAAGGTTGAAGGTGATGCAGAAATCAGAACTCCTTCCCCATGGCAAGAAACCTTGTGGTTGGCATGTTGTCCAACGTTCAGTGTCGTTGAAACCATTGAGGCCCATGAGGCCCCGCCCATGCTCGCGGGCCACATTGGTCACAAACACACATTGTGACGCTCAGGCTGAGCCTAGTCCTCAAGTAAGGCCACTCAGTGGCTGGATGAAGAGATAGCATATTGGGCTTGCCATGCCCCTAGGCCCCAATTTTTAACCATAGTTCGGGTTGACCCTTCAGTCTTCCCCACGGCTTGGCTTTGGAATTCCTCTTTTGGTGGGACACCTGAGGTAACAAAACTGAAATGAGTCCTCCCATCCCACAGATTGACGAAAAGCAATTGGGAATCGGGCCAAATCCTCAGAGAGGAAGATTCGTCCATGGCCCATGAGGCCTCCCCGACATTCCCCAACCATCGCTGATACAAAATCCAGAGACAAAAGCCTGAGCAAGCGCCTCAGACTCGCACTTTCTTCATATCCTGAAGAGTTCTTCTCATGGTTTGTAGATCGGGCCTGCCATACCTACGTCCACAAATCTGAGCTGAGTTTGTGTTTTCAGACTTCTGTCCTCAAAGTCTTGGGCCAACCACCCTGCAGGCTGGGCCCCTAGAGCCACACATTAGGACTGTGCCTACCAATCCATGGGAATTCTGCCCATTCCATGGTCCAAAATAGTACAAATTAGGAGAAACCTCCAAAGTCCCTGAGGCCATCCCAATAGTGTAGGTCGCCCGGAACAAACAAGGGCTGTCTGACACCAGCTGATAATCGACCTCCACTCATACCATAGATGGATGTCCCCAGAGAAGAAGATTGAACCAGACAGGACCCTAGGCCATAATAGGATCCATTGCTTTGGGTTACAGGCATGTGTCCTCAAAAGCCTGATTCCAATACGAGCATAGGAGTTTTCCTGAGGCACCCATCAGAACTCATCTCGTCTCCACAAGGAAACCTGTGCATGGGAGCCATGTCCAAAGCTTAGGAGAGTACTTCAGGGTCCCGGTGCCACCGCCCCATTCCAAGGCCCTCATGGACACAAAAACACATTAGGACCCATCCTCAGGAAAGTCCATTTCAACTCAGCCACCGCAGTTGCTCCGGCAGAGCCATCAGATCTAAACTGTCTTGTTGCTAGGAGACAATTGGAATGCGAGGCGGGCTTCCCAGGCATCCATCCGCGAACGGTGCTCTGGAGTCATTCCATATGGGATGTCCTGGAGTTGTCCAAAAGGTCTCAATTGTCCCGCAGAAGGAATCCTTGAAGGGGGCATCCCACAACTCCCAACGTGGGAAAACCTCAATGGCCTCGAGATTCCGCTCCCTTCATGAAGCGGCCGTCATGCTCAGAAACTCCAACCTGAGCCAACGTCTGATCCTCGCCCTGACTTCAGAAGCATGAGATATTGGTTCAGATCTGCAGGGGGTACCTGCCGTGCCCTCGCCCTGAAACCCAAGTCTAGCTTGTCTTCTCAGACTTCCGTCCTCACACTCCTGGCCCCGAATCCCTCAAGTTTGGCAATTCCGGACCCACAATGCAGCACTCTGCCTGCCCTCTAGAAAAAAAATTATTGCCTCATGAGCTGCCCAGGCACCTTAAATGAGGGTAAACCTACACAACACTCGACTTTACCCAAATTATATAGTCAAACCTGGGCACTAATGCACTGTCGAACACAACCTGAGCCCGGACCTCCTGACCAACACCCAGAAAGCTGACCGCACACTGAACACATAAAACCCGCCATGGCCTTAGGTCATCATCTCTTCCCTACCTCAGTTTTCAGGCTTCAGAACCGAGACCTTATCTCCAATCACTGCCCATGGGTGAGTGTGATGCAGAAATCAGAACTCCTCCTTACCCATGGCAAGAACCCTTGTGGTTGGCACATTGTCCAACGTTCTGTGTAGGAGAAACCAGAATTCACCCTGAGGCCCCGCCCATTCTTGAGTGCGACGAGGGCATACACACGTATTGTGACCCTCAGCATGAGTCCTGTCCTCTAGTAAGTCCTCTCAGTGGCTGGACCATTAGATGTCATAATGGGCTTGACATGTCCCTAGGACCCAATTTTTAACCAGATTTCTGATTATCCAGTCACCCCTCCCCAGGGCTCTACTCTGGAATCCATCATTTGGTGGGACACCTGAGGTTAAAAAAGAAAAAAACAACAACAACAAAAACAACAAAAAAAAGGACTTCTTCCAGACCACAGAATGAACGCAAACTCTTTGGATGTGGCCAAACCACCAGAGAGTAAGACTCGTCCATTTCCCATGAAGTACCCAGAAATTCACCGACCATGAGTGACACGATATCCAGGACAAAAACTTGAGCAGAGCCTCACACTCGCCCTTCTTTCAAATCCCGAAGAGTTCTCCTCATGGTCTGTAGATCAGTTCTGCCATACCTATGACCCGAAACATAAGCCGAGTTTGTGTTTTCAGACAACTGTCCAAACAGCCCTGGCCTACACAACCTACAGGCTCAGGCCCCTGGAGCCAAACCTGAGGACTGTACTTGCCCTCTCCAAGGGAATTGTGTGTGCCCATTCCAATGGCCACAACCCTTCTCATAGGATAAACCTCCAAAGTCCCTGATCCATCTCAATATTGGTGGCTTCCCAGGAAAAACAGGGGCAATCTGAGCCCAACTGAGCACCTACCTGCACTCAGACCCATAGACAGATGTCCCCAGATGTAAAAAGGAAAGAACAGGCCCCTAGGCACTAATCAGATCCATTGCTTTGGTTTCCAGGCATCTCTCCTCAGAGGCCTGGAATTCAAAAGCAACATATAGCTGTTTCTTGACTCACCCATCAGAAAACATCTCATCTACACATGGGAAACTTGCACGTTGGAGCTGTGTCAAAGCCTTTGTTTAGGAGAACCCTTTTGGGCTCCAGTGCCACCGCTTCATTCCAAGGTCTCCATAGACACAAAAGCACGTTAGGACCCATCCCCAGGGGTGTCCATTTCAACTCAGCGTCCTCGGTTGCTCCCCACAGATCCAGGAGATCTAACCTGTCTTGTTGCTAGGAGACAATTGGAATGCGAGGTGGGCTACCCAGCCATCCATCCTTAGAACCCTGCTCAGAATCATTGGCCTGGAGCCAAACAACAGGTCTCAATTGTCCTGCAGAAGACTCTCTGCAGTTTGGAGCTTCTCACAACTCCCATCGTGGGAAAACACCCATGGCCTCGTGAAGCCCCCCCCCATTCATGAAGGGGCCATCAGGGACAGAAACTCCAACCTGAGCGATCGTCTGATCCTGCCCTGACTTCAGATGCACGAGATATCGATTCAGGTCTGTAGATTGTGCCTGCCATGGCCTCACCCAGAAACCTAAGCCTAGCTTGTGTTCTCAGACTTTTGTCGTCAGACTACTGGCCCACAAGCCCTCCAGTTTGGCAATCCAGAACTACAATGCAGCACTCTGCCGGCCCTCCAGGAGAAAAACATTGTCCTCTGGGGCTACCCAGTAACCCCAAATGAGGATAACCTGCACCGACCATGGCTGTACCCCAAATACATAGGCTGACCAGGTCACTAATGCCCTTTCTGACACAGCCTGAGCCCGGAACCCCTGGACCCTCCCAGACAGCTGGCCACACACTGAGCACATCGAACCGCCATGGCCTTAGGTCGTCAACTCTTCCCAACCTCGGTTTTCAGGTTTCAGAACCTAGACCTTATCTCCAATCACTGCCCAGGGTTGAAGGTGATGCAGAAATCAGAACTC
Organism: Mustela nivalis; assembly: GCF_964662115.1. Taxonomy (NCBI): domain Eukaryota; kingdom Metazoa; phylum Chordata; class Mammalia; order Carnivora; family Mustelidae; genus Mustela; species Mustela nivalis. Next base: position 3,802 of record NW_028136543.1, on the reverse strand, counting down.
CTTCCCTATGGCAAGAAACCTTGTGGTTGGCATGTTGTCCAACGTTCAGTGTCGTTGAAACCATTGAGGCCCATGAGGCCCCGCCCATGCTCGCGGGACACATTGGTCACAAACACACATTGTGACGCTCAGGCTGAGCCCAGTCCTCAAGTAAGGCCGCTCAGTGGCTGGATGAAGAGATAGCATATTGGGCTTGCCATGCCCCTAGGCCCCAATTTTTAACCATAGTTCGGGTTGACCCTTCAGTCTTCCCCACGGCTTGGCTTTGGAATTCCTCTTTTGGTGGGACACCTGAGGTAACAAAACTGAAATGAGTCCTCCCATCCCACAGATTGACGAAAAGCAATTGGGAATCGGGCCAAATCCTCAGAGAGGAAGATTCGTCCATGGCCCATGAGGCCTCCCCGACATTCCACGGCCATCGCTGATACAAAATCCAGAGACAAAAGCCTGAGCAAGCGCCTCAGACTCGCACTTTCTTCATATCCTGAAGAGTTCTTCTCATGGTTTGTAGATCGGGCCTGCCATACCTACGTCCCCAAATCTAAGCTGAGTTTGTGTTTTCAGACTTCTGTCCTCAAAGTCTTGGGCCAACCACCCTGCAGGCTGGGCCCCTGGAGCCACACATTAGGACTGTGCCTAACAATCCATGGGAATTCTGCCCATTCCATGGTCCAAAATAGTACAAATTAGGAGAAACCTCCAAAGTCCCTGAGGCCATCCCAATAGTGTAGGTCGCCCGGAACAAACAAGGGCTGTCTGACACCAGCTGATAATCGACCTCCACTCATACCATAGATGGATGTCCCTAGAGAAGAAGATTGAACCAGACAGGACCCTAGGCCATAATAGGATCCATTGCTTTGGGTTACAGGCATGTGTCCTCAAAAGCCTGATTCCAATACGAGCATAGGAGTTTTCCTGAGGCACCCATCAGAACTCATCTCGTCTCCACAAGGAAACCTGTGCATGGGAGCCATGTCCAAAGCTTAGGAGAGTACTTCAGGGTCCCGGTGCCACCGCCCCATTCCAAGGCCCTCATGGACACAAAAACACATTAGGACCCATCCTCAGGAAAGTCCATTTCAACTCAGCCACCGCGGTTGCTCCGGCAGAGCCATCAGATCTAAACTGTCTTGTTGCTAGGAGACAATTGGAATGCGAGGCGGGCTTCCCAGGCATCCATCCGCGAACGGTGCTCTGGAGTCATTCCATATGGGATGTCCTGGAGCTGTCCAACAGGTCTCAATTGTCCCGCAGAAGGAATCCTTGAAGGGGGCATCCCACAACTCCCAACGTGGGAAAACCTCAATGGCCTCGAGATTCCGCTCCCTTCATGAAGCGGCCGTCATGCTCAGAAACTCCAACCTGAGCCAACGTCTGATCCTCGCCCTGACTTCAGATGCATGAGATATTGGTTCAGATCTGCAGGGGGTACCTGCCATGCCCTCGCCCTGAAACCCAAGTCTAGCTTGTCTTCTCAGACTTCCGTCCTCACACTCCTGGCCCCGAATCCCTCAAGTTTGGCAATTCCGGACCCACAATGCAGCACTCTGCCTGCCCTCTAGAAAAAATATTATTGCCTCATGAGCTGCCCAGGCACCTTAAATGAGGGTAAACCTACACAGCACTCGACTTTACCCAAATTATATAGTGTAACCTGGGCACTAATGCACTGTCGAACAAACCTGAGCCAGGACCTCCTGACCAATACCCAGAAAGCTGACCGCACACTGAGCACATAAAACCCGCCATGGCCTTAGGTCATCATCTCTTCCCTACCTCAGTTTTCAGGCTTCAGAACCGAGACCTTATCTCCAATCACTGCCCAGGGGTGAGTGTGATGCAGAAATCAGAATTCCTCCTTACCCATGGCAAGAATCCTTGTGGTTGGCACGTTCAGTGTAGGAGAAACCAGCATTCACCCTGAGGCCCCGCCCATTCTTGAGTGCGATGAGGGCATACACACGCATTGTGACCCTCAGCATGAGTCCTGTCCTCTAGTAAGTCCTCTCAGTGGCTGGACCATTAGATGTCATAATGGGCTTGACATGTCCCTAGGCCCCAATTTTTAACCAGATTTCTGATTGTCCAATCGCCCCTCCCCAGGGCTCTACTCTGGAATCCATCATTTGGTGGGACACCTGAGGTTAAAAAAGAAAAAAACAAAAAACAAAACAAAAAAAAAATAAAAACTGACTTCTTCCAGCCCACAGAATGAATCCAAACTCCTTGGACAAGGCCAAACCACCAGAGAGTAAGACTCGTCCATTTCCCATGAAGTCACCCAGAAATTCAACGACCATGAGTGACACGATATCCAGGATAAAAACTTGAGCAGAGCCTCACACTCGCCCTTCCTTCAAATCCCGAAGAGTTCTCCTCATGGTCTGTAGATCAGTCCTGCCATACCTATGACCCGAAACATAAGCCGAGTTTGTGTTTTCAGACAACTGTCCAAACAGCCCTGGCCTACACAACCTACAGGCTCAGGCCCCTGGAGCCAAACCTGAGGACTGTACTTGCCCTCTCCAAGGGAATTGTGTGTGCCCATTCCAATGGCCACAACCCTTCTCATAGGATAAACCTCCAAAGTCCCTGATCCATCTCAATAGTGGTGGCTTCCCAGGAAAAACAGGGGCAATCTGAGCCCAACTGAGCACCTACCTGCACTCAGACCCATAGACAGATGTGTCCAGAGGTAAAAAGGAAAGAACAGGCCCCTAGGCACTAATCAGATCCAATGCTTTGGTTTCCAGGCATCTCTCCTCAGAGGCCTGGATTTCAAAAGCAGCATATAGCTGTTTCTTGACTCACCCATCAGAAAACATCTCATCTACACATGGGAAACTTGCACGTTGGAGCTGTGTCAAAGCCTTTGTTTAGAACCCTTTAGGGCCCCAGGGCCACCGCTTCATTCCAAGGTCTCCATAGACACAAAAGCACGTTAGGACCCATCCTCAGGGGTGTCCATTTCAACTCAGTGTCCTCGGTTTCTCCCCACAGATCCAGGAGATCTAACCTGTCTTGTTGCTAAGAGACAATTGGAATGCAAGGTTGACTACCCAGCCATCCATCCTTAGAAGCCTGCTCAGAATCATTGGCCTGGAGCCAAACAACAGGTCTCAATTTCATGCAGAAGACTCTCTGCATTTTGGAGCTTCTCACAACTCCCATCGTGGGAAAACACCCATGGCCTCGTGATGCCCCCGCCCATTCATGTAGGGGCCATCAGGGACAGAAACTCCAAACTGAGCGATCGTCTGATCCTCGCCCTGACTTCAGATGCATGAGAACTCGATTCAGGTCTGTAGATTGTGCCTGCCATGGCCTCACCCAGTAACCTAAGCCTAGCTTGTGTTCTCAGACTTTTGTCGTCAGACTACTGGCCCACAAGCCCTCCAGTTTGGCAATCCAGAACTACAATGCAGCACTCTTCCAGCCCTCCAGAAGAAAAACATTGTCCTCTGGGGCTACCCAGTATCCCCAAATGAGGATCAAACTGCACCGACCATGGCTGTACCCCAAATACATAGGCTGACCAGGTCACTAATGCCCTTTCTGACACAGCCTGAGCCTGGACCCCCTGGACCTTCCCAGACAGCTGGCCGCACACTGAGCACATTGACCCGCCATGGCCTTAGGTCGTCATCTCTTCCCAACCTCGGTTTTCAGGTTTCAGAACCTAGACCTTATCTCCAATCACTGCCCAGGGTTGAAGGTGATGCAGAAATCAGAACTCCTTCCCCATGGCAAGAAACCTTGTGGTTGGCATGTTGTCCAACGTTCAGTGTCGTTGAAA